>NC_142514.1:23225416-24510000 GCF_057876585.1 Rhinolophus sinicus | reverse complement strand
GTAGCTGGATATTGTTTATAAAAGAGATTTGGCCACAAAAGGAAAGAGAAATGTGATAAGTTGGATCTAGTTTCTTATCTCTTGTATATTTTCTTTGTTTCCAGTTATAAAGGAACTGGTGGTATCTGCTGGGGAGAGTGTCCAGATAACCCTGCCTAAGAATGAAGTGCAATTAAATGCGTATGTTCTCCAAGAACCACTTGAAGGTAAAACATCCCCTTACATTTTGATAATGTTTTAATTTTTAATGATATCTGCATACCTCAGCTCCTTTATTCATCCCAGCAATCCTGTGAGAATAGGATATAGCATGCACTTGCACAACTGATGTGAAGGTAATACCATGTTGGAGAACATAGGATTTGATGTCAAGCCTGGGTTCAAATCCCAAGTCAGCCGGTCATTAGCTGAATGATTTTAAGCAAATTATTTAACTTCCCTAAGTTTCCTTTTTTTTTTCCCCTCAGTGAAATGAGATTAATAATTCCTATTTCATTAGATTACTTTAAGGGTGAAATGAAATGGTATATAAGGCACCTACTTCAGTGCCTAGCATATAGCTGATGCTCATTAAATATAAGTTGTATTATATCCATTTGAAACAGGAAGAAACTGAGACTCAGGTTGACCTCTTTATTTTGGCTAACCAGTAAATAGCAGGTACAGAACTTGTAGAGAAGTTATTCAAGACAGACTACTGCTACTACAGATTTGTTACTTAAAAAGACAGACCCCATGTGATATACAAAATTCAAATTTATAAAATATAAATTAGGGGATGATTAATTCATTATTTAAGAAAATTTTTGTAATGTGAGTTTTCTTTTCACCTTTGAAGTATACATTAACATAGCAAAGTCTGACTTATAAACACATACATATTCTTTTTTTTTTTTAGATTTTATGGGGAAGGAGAACAGGACTTTATTGGGGAACAGTGTGTACTTCCAGGAGTTTTTCCAAGTCAAGTTGTTGTTCTTTCAGTCTTAGTTGTGGAGGGTGCCGTTCAGCTTCAAGTTGTCATTTCAGTCTTAGTTGTGGAGGGCGCAGCTCAGCTCCAGGTCCAGTTGCCATTGTTAGTTGCAGGGGGCACAGCCCACCATCCCTTGCGGGAGTCGAGGAATCGAACCGGCAGTCTTGTGGTTGAGAGCCCACTGGCCCGTGTGGGAATCAAACCGGCAGCCTTCGGAGTTAGGAGCACGGAGCTCCAACCACCTGAGCCACCAGGCCGGCCCGATATTCTCTTTAAGACTCTCTCTGACATGAAGTGAAGCATAGTTTGATGAACAATGATGGCATTGGGTCTATATTACTCTCATTTATAAGGTCAGTTAAGTAGAATGTTATACTATATTCAGGATGGGACCCCTCCATTTTAGGTACACATGTTTCCAATACCATATTTCTACTTTCTGGACCCAACACCAAATAGTGTATTTATGCAAAAAGTACTTTTTCAGAACCTAAATGGCCTTTGTTCTTTATTTCTGCCCTTAAATTGAGTTTTATCAATTCATTTCACCTTCCTCTAGAGAAGCGTTTTCCTTTTTTCTTCTAGTGGTAAATTAAGGTGAATGAGTTTGGTGGCCTTTGAAGATGGAGGTGAGGGAAGAACCTCCAAGAGTTGCACTTGCTTCCACTCTTTGTGAAAGATATGCTGGGCTCTACTGTATTTTCTTTCTAACCCCTATTTGCATGTACATTTCTGTGAGTTAATATTGCCTTGTAGATCAGTATTCCAAAACACATCAGTTCAGAAACTGGTTCTTTCCAATTCTCCTCTCCCCAGCTGCTTCAACCTTTGATCAGACACACGAAGTGGATGGTTTCAAACTTGCAAAGGTTGGGGACGATGAGGCAGGATCAGCTCTGCCTGTTCTTCATTCCCCTGCTCTCCTGTGACAGCCCCTAAAGCACCTCTCAGGATCCTTCTAGGGCTTAGAGGCAGAGTTTGCAGACCACTACCCCAAATCATTAAAACCAGCATTCTGCCTAAGAGACCTATGCTTACTCACTCATTCCTGCCCTTGGGTAAAGTTCTGGCTGTAAGGCATAATTTAGCCCGAGCTTTTCTGTCTGGGGAATAGTGTCCTTTTTGGAAATTTGTGTTGTTAGCCTTAGATATTATAAAATTGTCAGTTCTCAAACTGTTTTCTGTGTGGAAAATAATTTCCAACCACAGGTGGAAGGAAAGTAATTTCTTAGCACTTGTCCTGCTTCTGCTTCTTCCCTGCCCTGTACCTAACCTAACTTCTACATACACATTTGTGAGAGCTTCCTGGGGCTGACAACTGGCCAAAAGAAAACTAGTATTTTGGAGAGGAAGGAAAAGTAATCGATTTTATATTTCAGGCTTATAAAAGAAAATCAGGTCTTAAGATGAAGGCTATCTTGGAATTAGGTTCTATGTAATAACTTTAACTTTTGAACTCTGAGATAAGAAATGACCATTCTAAGTATTTGAGGTCTCTGATTCTTCCTTTTATTTTTCACTTTTGGGTAGTAACTTAAAGTAAACCTTCCTACCAAGTCCCATTCTCCCCTAGCCAGACATGCAGTTTATTCCAAAAAAAATTTAAGACCACTTTTACTGGGGAGAGATTCCATTTCTAATAGTAGATACAGGATTCTATCCTTGCTATCCCCAGTCATATAGTCTGAGCTATGAGTGAGGACCATTTAATGCTTCATTTGATCTCAATTAATTTCATTGGGGCCTGTTTTAAGTGGGCCATTTTCTACCTCCTTCTGCAGGGTGTTATTTAGCTCAGCAGGAATGAAGTAGCTCTTTTAACCCACCAGGCTGTGATGACCTCGGTGAGATAGGCATTGTTAGTGCTCTGTAAAAAGCTATTTTTGAACCATGTTATTTAGAAGTCATTGCTGTTCTTTGTTGCAAAAGAAGTTTTGCAAAAAAATGGCCTTTGTTCCCAATGAGTTCATCTGCAGTAGTTGGTAGGGCATGTGCACATCATAAGAAACCTGGTATTTTGAGGGAGGATTGGCCCTGAGCAGGGTGGGTATTGGGGCAGGAATGAGCATTTCTGGGAGAGTAGAAGGAGCCCTGACTGTAGCTGAGTCAGCAGAATCCACCCTTTCTTTCAACAGAATGTTTAGTTTCCCTATAAGCATTGGGCTAAAATCTTAAAAAGTAAGGCCTTGTCAAGATTCAGAAGAGACTTGTTATTGGCGGGCTGTGTGGCGGCTCTGTGCGTAGGTGTGTGTTTTGATGATTTTTGTAACTGCCCTTCTATAGGAGAAACCTACACCTACGACTGGCAGCTGATTACTCATCCTACAGACTACAGTGGAGAGATGGAAGGGAAACATTCCCAGATCCTCAAACTATCCAAGGTGAATTTGCTTCCTGTCATTTGCAGGCTGGGGCAGAGGTGTTGACCATTTTAAAAATTTATAGTGTAGAATTTTTTGTTCACACTTAGTCAGGAACAGTCTTTCAGAAGTGAATCCTCCAAAAGTCTTGACTGGCTGACATCCAGTATTTGTTAGTGTATGATTCTCCAATTTTCATTTATGATGAGAAGACTATATAAGCATGGTGACGAATAGCTGAAAATACACACTAAACAGCTTTTAAGGGTAACAGAAGGATTTTAGAATTTGGGAGATAAGCTAGGTTATTTGTGGCCACATGCCTATGTAAATTGTCTGAGTTTTTTTGAGATTCAGTATAGTTAATAAGAGTCATAAAAATGTTCATATTCTTTGGCCAAGCAATTAATTTCTTTCTTCCTTTCTTCCTTCCTCCCTCTCTCACTCCCTTCTTCCCTCCCTTCCTTCCTTCCTTCCTTCCAACTGTTCATTGTGCAATAGTTATGTGGCAGGCATTGGGGATTTATCAGTGAGTTGATTGTAACCTTAGCATTCAAGGACAATAGTCTAGTGGGTGACACTGACTGGAAGCAGCTGATTATAACATGGGATACACTCGGTCATTGCAGTGGGTATTGAAGCCCCGGGGAGTTAAGAGTAGATTTCTTGGAGTTTGCCTACTTGGGTCATGAGAGGTGACTAACTTTCTGGGTAAAGATAATACCCTAAGCAGGGGAAGCAATAGGAATTGTATGTGATTCAGCCTGATTAGACCCTATGGTCTGAGCAGAGCAATGGTACAAGTCAGTTGGAGAGATGCAGGGGTCAGATTGCACAGAGCCTTTGTAAGGACTTTGACTCTTTTTTTTTTTTACATGCTACTGATGTTTATTTGAGAGAAGTGATTTTCAAAAAATTTTTTGACAGAGAACAATAGTAAAGAAATACATTTTAAATTGAGACTAGTACACACAGACATACATGTATACATACACACACTCCATAAAACAATACCGTTACATGTGATACAATCTTGTATTTTCTATTCTATGCTACTTCATTTAAAAAAAAAAAAAATGCTGGTAACCCACTAGTTGAGGACTTTGACTCTTATCCAGGGGGAATATGGAACCTTTTAAAGGTTTTAAGCAGGAAAAGACATGTTCAGATTTTCAGCTGGGAGACTAATGAAGAATCTGTTAGCAAATGTAGGTGTGAGATGATAATAGCCTGAGTAAAGAAAAACTAAATAAAATAAAACCTAAAAACCACTTGTTGAGCTTATACCATGTGCTAGAAACAGTGCTCGTTGTTTTATGCAATTTTTTCATTTAATCTTCATAACAACCCCAAGATGTAGATCTCAGTATCTGTTTTACAAATTACAAAACTAAAAACTGGGAAAATAAAGTGGTTTGGCCAAAGTTCATAAAGCTATTAATTTGTAGATTTGAACTGGAACCTTGTCTCTAAAGCCCATGCTTTTAACAACTGTGCTGTGATGATCGGTTAAAAACTGAGGTGTTGGCAGTGTGAATGGAGACAAGTGAGTGGATTTCAGAAATATCATGAAGGTCGACTTGATAAGATTTGGTGATCAGTTAATTGGGTGGAGGTGTTGGGAGAGAGAAGTCAAGGATAATTCTAGCCTTTTGGCTTAGGCCTCTGGGTTAGATGTTGGTGTGAATGTGGTGATATTCATCGAAATGAGGAGCAAGAAAGAGGAGCAAGTTTGGGGGTGGTTTGTAGGTGATTAATTCATTTGTGGACAGAGTCAGTCTGAGGTCCCTGTGAAACATTTAAGTGGAGGTGCCCAGTCAGTAGCTGGGGGTACAGGGCTGGAGGTCACAATACAAGTCTGGGCTAGAGAGGTGAATTTGCGCACTGACCTCAAATAGGTGACAGTTGAAACCATGGTAATAGATGAGATCATCCAGAGAGAGTGTGGGGAGTAAAGAAATAAATGGGCAGTGATTGGAATCCCAGGGAACATTGTCATTAAACATATGGAAGGAGGAGGAAACTGAAGGAAATGAGGAGTGGGCAGGAAGGTGAACGCCAAGGAAGGGAGAGCATTGCAACAAGAAGAAAGTGATCAAAAAATGCTATATACAGTCAATTAGCAATTACCCAAATAAGGTAATTCAAAAGAAAGAGGAAACCCATTTGGTAGAAAGGTGTTCATCACAGCATTAGTTATAATAGTAAAACTTTGGAAACAATCCAAATAGCCAACAACGTGGAATGCTTATGTGAACATTTATTCATGTACTATTCCTCAGCCATTAACATGACTATTAAAAAGACTTATAATGGGGAAAGTATTCATGCTAAATGAATGGAAGAAAGAACAATAAAAAGTATGAAACACAACTTGATTTTAGCTAGTTCCTGAATGCCATTGACCTATGAGCACCTCGAAGGTAGGGATCTTACCTTATTCATCTCCAAACCCCAAGCCTAGGACAATAACTGGTATATAATTGGTGCTCAGTAAATGTTTGTTGAGTGGAAGAACTGTTTAAAACTATTTTTTTGTATGTGGTTAAGGATTGAGAGGAAATAAGAGAAATATGATTAATCAGTGTGTTAGGACAGTGGGATTTTGGGTGATTTTTTTTTAATTTTTTAATATTATGTTTATACAGTCAGTAGAAATCAGGAGGGAAAAATATTCAGGTATTTGGGAGCTATTTGGTATTTTTACAAAATGTTTTTCTTTGCAGAGATGATTGTTTTCATTTCATAACTCTGGGAAGTAGGATGGCTGAGCCCTTAATGTTCTTTTTAAAAGGAAATGGGAGTACAGAGATATTGAAATCCCTTTTGTTGTTCTAGAGTCAGCTAGTAATAAGATTCACATAAAAAGCTATGGTGTTTTAGTTGGTGATTCATTGTTTCATCTCTTTGGCCAGTTTACTTTCTCCATTTTGGAAAACAGTGCAAGAAGAGGAGCGTGCAAGAATAGGCATGAGAACGTTCAGATATATGTGCAATTTAAGTATAATTGCTGGTGGGTTTTTTTTGGTGTTTTTGTTTGCGGTTGTCTAAAAGATCTTCTGTCCCTTCTGCAGCTCACTCCAGGCCTGTATGAATTCAGAGTGATTGTAGATGGTCAGAATACCCACGGGGAAGGCTATGTGAACGTGACGGTAAAACCAGGTGTGTTTCCCAGCCCTGACAGTCTGTATTGCTCCTCTGTGGGATTCCCAAGGAGATGGAGATTTGACTTTAGGGGCTTTTAATTCCCATTCTTTTTTTGCAATATATTTATTGGCAATTCCTAATCCAATGTAGTAAAAGGTTAGGGTGGCAAAGTATATACTGTGGTTCTAGTTGGAACACTTGGCTGGGCAAGGAAAACAGTCACGTGGCCTACAGTACAGTATGTCCTGAGCAATAGTCTCCCTACCTGAGAACTACTCCAAGTGGGTCATGCTGAGAGAGGACCATGTGTTGTAATTAAGAGACACGAGAAAGCCAGGAACCTAGGGGAGGCATGTAGAAGGAGAACCATCCAAGCAGCTGGCCCTTTCTGATCTCTGCAGAAATGTGGGCCTTTGCACACAGACTTCCTCACTGAAACCCTGCCAGTCCTCTTTCACCTTGGATGCCAAATTCTGTCATTCTTTTTAAGTGATCCAGCACCAGTAGATTACAGTGCTATAGCAAGGTATCTTGTTTTGCATTTTCAGAGACATTTGGGGGAAGTTGGCAGGTGGCACATACATTGGCACAAATTCTTAATACTGTTAATCTGTCTTTGTTGGTCATAGATTTTCTTTTCCTTCCTTGAACCTTGTAGCCCAGGTAATCTTTTCTCCTTCTTAAAAATGTATTTAGCATAAAGACCATTTGATCATTTCTCAAAGAAAAGGCAGCTGGGCTCAGTTATTCTGGTGGACCAGAGTGGGTTGTGAACTTTCCATCACTCTGGTCTAGTCACCTCACACATAGCTCCCGGTTGGTCGAGAAATCACCCATTATCTTTTCAACACAGCCTTGTGCCAAGGGGTAGTTTTCTGCCAAGGCCTTTATTGCACAAAGCTTATTTGCTGTCTACCTCTAGTCAGCTTGCCTGAAAGCAGTCATTCGCTGATTTAGTCCTTTTCATGAACTAGATAGCACATGAGCATTGAAAGAATGCATAAGGCATGGTCTTAGGAATAGTGAGGTTTAGAAGAAGAGGCTTTAACACTCCCAGGTGTCTTCTGTTAGAATGCCAGCCTGCTCTTGTAACTTGTGCATTTGGCGGTGCTTCAGCCATCAATTATGTAATGGAAACATTTATAATCACTCAGAGATGGCCTGCTCCTCCTAGAATTTACAAACCCCTCTTTTAATTTCTTCTGGGTCATTTTCTTGCAGAGCCCCGGAAGAATCGCCCTCCCGTTGCCATTGTGTCACCACAGTTCCAGGAGGTTTCTCTGCCAACCACTTCCACAATCATTGATGGCAGCCGTGAGTACTTATCTAATCATGATGTTTTAGAAGAACATTCACTGTGGATCCTGGTAGAAGATTTGGGCAGCTATTTCTGCGTTCTGTTCAGGCTTCTTGACCACATTATGGGATGACCAAACATCTGAAGCAACTGATTAGGAAGTAAAAACCAGACAAGCCTTATTTAAAACTCCCATGTGGCTTGTTTGAAGTAATATTTCTATTCTGAGATGCTAAGAAAGTGGGATTAGGCATATATTTAGCATTATTTTAGTTGAAACTTGTTGGTTTTCAAATTTTCTTAGATTGAGTTGCCGTTCTCAATTATGGAAACAAGTTCTCTCCTATCACGGCAAGATCAGTAACTGAGAGTGTTACCAGATCAGTAACTGAGAATGTTACCTGAGGAGCTCTCACCCAGCCATCACTGCCTATCAAGATTCTTGTCATCCTTCTCCTGATGAGACTCACAGAATGTGCTCCACGCCCCTGCCTGGGCTCACCAACATTTTACCCTTCAGAGTAGTGTCACCTGATGGGTGTCACCTAAGAGGATTTCTGGGTCTTTGCCATTGATGCTAGCTATGTGCGCAGAAGGTTTCAAGCCTATCACCCACCAGTATTTGCCTGGTTTCTTTGAGACCAATTTAGGGCCCTGTTACCCTGACTGCCTTAGCACCAACAGTGGTTTTTGGCAGAGGCAATCACTGCCTTAGGAGAGGAATCTCTAGCAAGGTTAAACAATTCACGTAGATGGTTCTGATAAGAAGAGGAGGCTAGAAGAATAGGCCAAGAGGGAAGAGACAGACAGGAGGAAGCACTTGTGCGAGTGGGAGAAAAGGTTCATAGAGTACCATTTTATTTTATATTTTTGAATAGATCAAAGTTAAATAATATGTAAAGGTATACAGTGAAAAGAATCACTAGCATCCCTGTCTCCCAACTATCCAGTTTTCCTCTAATCAGTGGTATTATTTTATGTATCTTTCCGATATTTTATGCATATATAAGAAAATACATACACAGTCATTATGATAAAACATTATATACACTGTTATGTACAAAGCATGTTTCTATATATTGGAGAATTTTTCTGAATCAATATATGAAATACTTCTTCATTTTTTTTCCTCTTAACGATTACATAGCCTTCCATTATATGGATATATAATTTCATTGTTTGAATATATATTTGTTTTTGATCAATCTCTACTAATGGCCATTTAGATGATTTTTGGTTTTTCACTGTTACAAATAATGTTACCATGAATAATCTTGGAAGCATGACATTTAACGTGTGTAAGGTTATCTGTAGGATAAATTACTAGAAGAGGAATTGCAGGAACAAAGATAAATTTTGCCAAATTGCTCTTTTTAAAGGTTGTATCAATTTATGCTTCCACCACGACTTAGGAAAGGGCCTCTTTGTCCACACCTTTACCCATATACTGTGTTATGAAGCTTTGGTCTTTCCCAATCTGGTAGGTTAAAAAATCATATCTCAAGTGTAATTTAAATTTGCATTTCTTTTCAGTGAGGTTGAGTATTTCATATGTTTAAGAATTTTTGATTTTCCTTTTTTTATACAGTAGCATTTTAACCAGAGGTTGCCTGTGTTGGAGTCCTTGGAAAACAACACAGTGGAATATCATTCATAGACAGGCACAATGACCCAATATTCCTAGGAAAGAAACACTATGGAGAGATAGTCTGTAATTTCATGAAGTTTTCCTATCCTCAAATCTCTGGGTAGTTGCCCTGGTTTGTGTAAACTGGATAAGTGCTGAGACCCAGCGCTCTCACGTTGTAACTGATGTTTCTTTATGGTCAAGAAAGCACCGATGATGATAAAATCGTCCAGTACCATTGGGAAGAACTTAAGGGGCCTCTGAGAGAAGAGAAGATTTCTGAAGATACGGCCATATTGAAACTTAGTAAACTCGTCCCAGGGAACTACACTTTCAGGTAAATCAGGATCCTTCAAGTTTACTGTAGGCCTTTCTTTTTCCTTGTGGGTTTTAAATTCTTACAGGAATAGCTCTGACAGATACCAAATTCATTGCAGAGTTGGTTGATAATATAGCCTTTGGTTCCATTGGTTCTCTGAGCCTTTTGGTGACTGTGGTCACGACATTAATAACTTTTTAGGGCAAAGCTCCTTGCACAATAGGTCAGGACCCACCACAGTTAATCCTTTGCAAAGCCTTACCTGGAAGATCTCCAAACTTTGTGGGTTTTTTTTTTTTTATTTCTGTCATTAAGTGAAAGGTCCCATATTCCTTTGCCTTTTCTCAGGAAAAATGTAGGAGGAATCTACTACTATCTTGTCTCTTCCCTTTGGGAAATGCTTCTTCAGCTTATGACATCCCAGAATCTTTACTATTGACTAGTGGTTTAATACTACGAGTTGTAGGATTGTTCTCTATTAGGGCTTTTTGCAGAATTTGATTCAAAGATAGTGCTTTTGTACTGACATTCTAGAATGTGATTAATAAGAGTGTTAGGCTGACTCGAGTAACACTCCTTGTATATGACAAAGCACTTGTGAGTATCATACAAACACCATATGTTTATGATACCGTCCTCATTTTACCTCTGAGAAAAATGAAACTCAGTGTATTTACTAACTTCTCTGAGGTCACACAGAACTGAAATGCAGATTTTCTAACGCCCATGTCAAGGGCTCATTCTACTCTCTTCCTTGACTTGACCCATACATATTTCATTTGTGCTTCCTTGAATGCCCTTCTCAGTGTGCTGGGAGTTCTGCCTAACCTTAAGGATATACTCGGTTTTCTGAGAGGCTCTCGGAGATCCCCAGGGAGGAGGGAATATGCCTCTCCTCTTTCTCTGCTGCACTTAGTGCCTCTGGCTGGCGCCTGCCAAGTTGCAACAGCTTATTCATGGGTGTCTGTCTTCCCCACCTGATCTGAGATTAATCCAGTTTTAGACACTGTCAGAGACATAGTGATGAACGTCTTAGCGCAGTACTTGCCATATAAATATGCGAGTTCTGACTGAGCAGCCCTCACATTGACTCAAGACTTGAGGCAAATGAAGGGTAGCTGCCATTCAATAAGGTTGGAGCCTTCTCATTGGTTAAAAATGGAAATGTGAGTTGGTATTTACCTTAGATTTTTAGTGTAGGAATTGTAACATTTATGGAATTTAGCCTGAGCTATTGTTTCTTGAACATTTACTATGTGTTTAACACTGTTCTGAGCTCTTTGCATGCAGTGGCCCATTTAATCCTTATAGCAGGTATTATAATTACTCTTATTTTATAGATTAGAAAATTTAGGCACCGAGTAGTTAAGTAACTTGCCCAAGGTCACACAGGCAATCCGAACTTTTCATAGTGTTAACCTGCAGCATTTTGGATGGAGGAGGTATTGGGAGCAGTTCTTTTTTTCAAAACCTCAATCTATGAAATGACAGAGTTGGGTTTGATTAGCATTAAGGTCCAATCTGATTCTATTCACCTTTTCCTCTCTCTTGCTTTCACATGGCATTAGCCTCTTTCCCCAGACCTGTGGGCAGCTGCTGTTTGGTTCCAGGATTCTTGCTTGCAAGCCAGGGACTGTTTGAGGTAAAAGTCAGAGTAATGGCCAGCTGCCATTTTTCTACCTGCTATAACTTGCTTTTGTTCTGAAATAGGAGCCAAATAGAATATGTTAAAAAAAACAAACAAACAAACAACAAACTGTGGGAACAACAGGGAAATTGGAAAAAGAGGAAAACTTCTGTGGATTTTTTTTCAGATTTTTGTTGATTTACACATATCTGTGTGTCTGATGTTTTTGTGCCTTTTTTTGTAAAGGCTGTAATGCCAAAAAATCCCTTCAGACCTTAGGAAAAAGGTGAGCCTTCGGGATAAAACATCACAGATGTCTAGCTCTGTCTGGTGGCTGGTGGTGAGATTTAAACAAACGACATGTCTTTTCTATGCGTTTCCTCTTTCTGTCAGCAAAATGGAAGGAGCCCAAACCTCCTTGCTTGCTTATGCTGACATTTTGAGGTGGCAAGAGAAGCTTTAGGCTGTTCAGCTGGAAGGCATCATTTAGGTAAAAGCCTGCTTTTACAAATGAACATTTTTTTTTCCTCTTGCAAATCCTGTTTCACACTGGCACAAACTGTAGGACTGTTGCGTAGGAGAATTCATTTCCATCTCAGGCTCCTGTCTTACCAGAGCCACCCCTTCTAGTCCCTCCCAGAGGCTGTCTGCCCTGGTAGTCCATTGTTGTGATATGTACGCAGCCGAAACAGGATGACGGAAGGAGAGCCTGCTGCAGTCAGAGCTTTCTCTATTTCGTGTAGCGTCTTTAAGCCCCACAGGAATAGTGGCCAGGGACTATCTCTTCTTAAGACTTGGTTTCTGGGCTTTGGAGTCAGAGGACTGGGCTTGCATCTTAGCTCCCAATGGGGCCCTGGGCAGGTTGCTTGGCCTCTCTAAGCCTCCTGTAAAGTGAGATTGATGATTGTCGTGAGGGCCAGATTCGAAGATGCTTGCATAGGTCCCAGCACACAGACACGTGCAGGAAGCAGCAAAACGGTGCTGGAGACACAGTGCCCAGATTCAGATCCCAACTCCACTACTTTCAAGTTTGGGCAAGTTACTTTACCTCTCTCTGCCTCAGTCTCCCCATCTATGTAAGGAGTAAAATGAGGGTAGGACTCTGCAGAGCTGTTGTGTGGATTTAATGAGTTCTAAAGCACTTGGAACAGTGCCCGGCACAAGTAAACCCTCAGTCAGCGTTAGCTTCTAGTATTCCTCTGCCTTTCCAAGAGGAATGGTAAAAATTGGTTACCAGTTAGTAACCCTGCCACCTTGATATTTCTTAGCCTTGATTTGTAGTCCTCTCATGTTTATTCCCCTCCCTGATTGCACTCCTCTCTCTGCCCTGACAGCTTGACTGTCGTAGACTCTGATGGAGCTACCGACTCCACCACTGCAAGCCTGACAGTGAACAAAGCTGTGGATTACCCACCTGTGGCCAACGCAGGCCCCAACCAAGTGATCACCCTGCCCCAGAACTCCATCACCCTGTTTGGGAACCAGAGCACTGATGACCATGGCATTACCAGCTACGAGTGGTCCCTGAGCCCCAGCAGCAAAGGGAAGGTGGTGGAGATGCAGGTAGGAGAGGACGGTTTCTGCCTTTCTGTGCCCAGGGGACCCAGAGCTGCCAGACTGGATCACCTGTCCAAGACTTATCTTTACTCCATTTTATTTACCGAAGTCAGATTTGTACATAGAACATTAGCGTTTTTAAAAAAAATCCAGAAAGCTTAAGGGGCCTATAATTAACACACTAGCAAAAAACCTTTACCTTAAATGTTTAGTATCAGAGGAAAAGACTAGAGAAATGGTAGCTGTTCTAGGATAATTCCAGAGTCTTACTATTTAGAAGCCACACGGGTGCAAATCTTATTCGTTGGAGTAGGTTGCCTGACTAGATGGTGAGCAGCTTCTCTCTGAAGATACATAAGAACAGACTAGATCTGTCACCAGGTAGGTAACATACAGACAGCAAGAAAACTGGGTGGGGGCTGTGGCGAACCTGAGAACTTAAGCTCTGACTCCAGGGGTCAGCTGCTCCTCAAGCCCAGCTAACCAGCCTGCCATATGGAAGTGTGGTCCCAATATTACGGGATCATACAGCTTTTCAAGAGGAGACAGAAATCTATCTAGACCTTTATGTGAAATTTTCCAACTTTTAAGACACTACAGGCCAAACAAAATGTCTGCAAGGTGGATTCAGCCCTAAGGCTGCCAGCTTTCGCCAACACTGTTCTAGAGTAAGTTCCCGCACTGGAAGTTTGTCCTAGTTATTTATCATGTTCCTTCTGACACTCAAGAATCAATGTTTCTAGATTTGAGGCATAACTGAAAGCTCACATTTCACCTGGCTTTAGTTTAAGTATTATGTTGGGTTTCTCTGCTGTTGGAAAATCTGACAGAATTGTAAAGGGACAGCACGGCGTTCCCTTGCATCTGAGTTGCTGCCGTGTGTTATTGAGGAAGCTTTGTTAGGATCACTGTATGGCCGTTGTAGGAAGAACAGTTTTTAAAATTGTGTTATTTTATTGTCTGTTCATTGTCTTCTTTGTGGCTTGGGTCATAGAGACTGATCTCAGTTATCTTTGCACATTTTCCTGTCTCCCCTCCCTTGTGAAAACTCTGATTTCATTTGAAGCTGCTGCTGTGTTAGGGAGGGTTGTTACCTTTAAGGGGAAAACTTTTAATAAGATGTCCCACAGTGTCTGATTTCAGCATTCACAAATTGTGCTGAACGAGGAGGTAATAGCCCAGTACCAGCTAGGTTTAGAAACGGGGTAAATCACTTAGACCCGAGCAGGTCGTAATGTGTGATGTTGTGATTCTGGGAGGCTGCTTTCCCACTGTCTGTATTTATACATCCAGGGAGTTAGAACACCAACCCTGCAGCTCTCTGCCATGCAAGAAGGAGACTACACTTACCAGCTCACAGTGACTGACACAATAGGACAGCAGGCCACCGCTCAAGTGACTGTTATCGTGCAGCCTGGTAAGTTCCAACCTTGAGGTGCAGGCTCTTCTATTGGCTGGCCCCTTTAACCTTGGGGGAGAAGAGGGTTTGGGTTCTGAGCTATATGAGGGTATAAGTGGAGGCACCAATCCATGGAGCCCCCGGCAACTTGTGTTGTGCTGGCAGCTTCTGCTGTCCATTGCCCTGGCACTTTCTTCATAACTAGAGAGAAAGAGTACTTCACAGCCTCAGCTTGTGCACTTGCCCTTGGCTGGTTATTGTGCCTTTGAGGGGACCTAGCAGGTAGAGTCTCTGCCATCCCAGATCCGACCATGTCCTTTAGGGCAGCCTCAAGCCCACTTCCTCAGGAAAGCCCTATCTTATCACTCGGACCCTTTCATTTGAACGCCTGTAGCATTATTTTTCAAATTTAGCATGGCATTATAACCCCTCTAAGCTCTGCCACATCCTTTCAGCATGTCCTTTGGATGTTTCCGTCCTCTGTACTTCATTGTGAGCTCCCTGACTGTACCAGGACATATACGTCCCATAGTATGTGGAGAGGCAGAGTCTCCTCCGGACTCGCAGCACATATGTCCCAGTTGGACCCTCTCCTCTCCCAGCTGACTGCCTGCTTTTGACCCCCAAACCTCTGTCTTCTAGAAAACAATAAGCCTCCACAGGCAGATGCAGGCCCAGACAAAGAGCTGACCCTTCCTGTGGACAGCACCACCTTGGATGGCAGCAAAAGCTCAGATGATCAGAAAATTATCTCCTATCTCTGGGAAAAAACACAGTGAGTACTGACACAACCACTTATTTATGCAAAGGTCCTAGACCTTTGAAGAGCAAGGTTTTACTTGTTTTTAAGAGTTTACTTGCTCTTCTTGGCTTGTTTGGGGTAGGGGGAGGGTAACTGAGGAAGAAGGATTTTCAGAGCCAGACTTCCTATCATAAGAAAATGATATGAAGTAATTTTTGTAAAAAAAAAGGAATGCTTACCACCAGCTAGTCCCCACATAGTGCTTTGTGGTCCTGGTGCTTTACAGGTACAATCCATCTGCTGAAACGCATAGTTTAATTACACTTGAGAGGCAAGATGGAAGGGGTAATGAAGCAGAAAAATACTGTTGCTCAAAATTAACTGGGTAAGGAGGCTGTCAGGGGGGATTGGGCAGAGTAGCTATTAAGAAGAATTGAAATTCATCTACAAAATGAAAGCATTACTCTGTTGTTGTTTTCTTAAAGACATTATTTACCAATTATGTTAGTAACCAGAAGTCAAAGGCAGTATCCAACATAATACTAATTAAACAGAAATTACCTAATCGAACCATTCCTGGTTCTCAGTGTTTTCTTTCAGTTCCTTTAAACCATAACAACTGGAACTCAGATTATATGCAGGATCCCGAAAGATGTGAAAGAATTCCAAGGAGGAGTTAAAAGAGTTCAGAGTTAAAAAAGAATTAAATTTCTCTGTTTCCAAAGGTAGCAACCATAGGACTGGGTTTTTTTGTTTTTGTTGTTTGGCTAGGACATTAGAGATGGTTGGGAAGGGGCTATAATTTGACTAAAGAACCTACTTGACTTACGATTGGTGAGTTGGATTCTAGAAATTACTTTCCTCAACTCTTGTTTCTATCTCTTGGAGAACCTGACCTTCCTCAGCCCAGTGTGTTTTAATCATAACTATTGAAGATACAGCCGATAAACCTTTTAGTTAAGTTTTATTAATGTTTACAGTGGAAATAGTGCTTAGCATAGCTTCTCGAAGGAGAATCTGTTTCAGGAGGAGCTACTAGGGTCAGAGGTTATACATTTAAACAGCAAAACAAAACAAAGCAAAACCGGGAAGTTTGCAGATTTCGCTGGTTGTCCAGTAGTTTTAAGGAAAGCTCTGGGGCATTTTGATCCTTAAGCAGAAGTGCTGTGGTATGTGTAGCGTTGTGCCTGGGTGTTGGCACAGAGCTCACCCCCAATTGCTGCCTGCTGTGTGAGACCCCAGGGAGAAGGAAGGAGGGGGGTGTACTGGGTCCTCTGTGGCCCCTGTCCAGGAGCTGGAGGGAGCTTTGCTTACAGAGCCACTAAGAAGAGGATAGTTTTGCCCTGAGAATTCCTCTGCAGCCTTGGCCCATTTCCTTTTCCTGACTTTTTAGCAGGAAGGAATTTGGCATGTGATTAAGAAATTCATTTTGCTTCTTTGCTGGCAAGAGCTGAATCAACTACTGAGCCAGAAATGCTTTTCAGAAACATCACTCCGAAATCATTCTTTTGATGAGAAACCTGCTCAGAGCACTTTCTTCCTTTTATAAATTGGAACAGCAAAGAATTTGAATGTTCTAGAAGCTCATATAAAAGATAAGGCTAGATGTGTTTAAAACTGGTGAATGGAATTTTCTGATCAGCAGGTAGTCTGTATTTTGGGGCCAAATGACACTCTGTCCAAGTGGAATATTTTTAAACTTGTCCTCTCAAGGTCTGGGAAACAGTAGTTCATGTCTTAGCTGAGGCAATAATTGTCTGCTCCTGCTGAGTCGGACAGGAGAGCAGCAGACAGGTACAACTCCACCCTCTGGTTCTCTCTTTGTCCAGGGGACCTGACGGGGTGCAGCTCGAGAATGCTAACAGCAGTGTCGCTACTGTGACCGGGCTGCAAGTGGGATCCTACGTGTTCACTTTGACTGTCAAAGATGAGAGGGACCTGCAAAGCCAGAGCTCTGTGAATGTCATTGTCAAAGAAGGTACCTACCTGCCTCAGGTTGCTGCAGCAGCCTCTGGTCAGATACCTGAGGGATCGCCATCTTTTGTTTGGCTGCAGAAACAGATTAGAGACAAGGGTAGGAAAGAAAGTTGGGGGTAAGAGCAGCTGTTATTCATTTGCTTTTCTAAAACAACCTTTAATTGAGAGTGAATGTAAGATGAATTTTAACTTCTTGTGTTCCCCTCCTTTCCTCCTCTTCTCCCTTCCTTCCTTCTCTACTGAATAGGGAAAGAATTAAGGTTTTTTTCCTTTGCATTTTTATTTTGCCTCTGCTGCTAAGACCTGGGGTTTCTGTGACTCTCACTAGCTACAGTGACATCTGCTGTCAGACTTTAGAACGACTGTCCTGCACTGTCGCTTCCTGTGCTGGTCCTAGGAGCCTGCATGCTGAGGCCGACATGAGGCCGAGAGTTGGTTGGCCTTGCTCGGACTTGCAAGCACGATGGCCAGTGATGAAGTCGGGAGGGCTATCAGCTGACAGTAGGGATAACTGCCCGACACGCACTACACACCTGTGTAAACAAAGCTGTGGGTGGGGCCCAGGTGAAGAGAGGTCTCTCTCTCCTGTTTCTCTATTAAAGTACTAAGGAAGGAATTTAAAAAGATGTTCAGAGATTAACATTTTAAGCCACATTTTAGAGAATTTGTGGTATCAGCTGGATGAAACTAAACTTCGAGGCTTTAATCCACTGTAGGCGTTTGTTTGCAACCATCATACACCTCCAAGGCAGAGAAATGGATTCCCTTCAGGGGGTCTGCTGTGAGAATTCAGGAGGAAACTACACTTGTCTCCTCTGTCTTAAGGTGTCAGCAGAACATTTCTCTGGGTGGGGCTGGAACGGTAGGAACTGCGGCAGTGCTGGCTTTAACTCTACAGTGTCATTTGCTGGCACAAATAGGCCTTTGAAACAGTACTCCAGTTAAGACGCTTTTGATGTTTGATTCCCCATAAGTATCACGAAGCAGCATTTCTTTTCTTCCAGAATGTGATATTATTTCAGTGATCTCTCTTTGATTAGAAATGAACAAACCACCTGTAGCCAAGATAACTGGGAACGTGGTGATAACCTTGCCCACGGACACAGCACAGCTGGATGGCTCCAAGTCCTCAGATGACAAGGGAATAGTCAGCTACCTGTGGACGCGAGATGAGGGGAGCCCGGCAGCAGGGGTAAGCGTGCCAGTTGCGGAGAGCAGCACGAGGTCAAGGTGGTGAGATGGGGCGCGTTCCTTGCATCAGACCTGGCCTGCTCTCTGAGATCCGGGGAGCTTAAATGACTTGCCTAGGGTCACTCTACAAGCTAGTGTGGCATAGAGTGTCTTTCTCTTCCCCGATCCCAGCAGCCATAGGCTGCAGTGCCATTACAGAGCGGGGAACTGCCCAGAGTTGAAGTTGTCCAGCTCAGAGGGGGCTTCATTATGACAGAAGCAGCAGCTCCAGCCACAAAGGAGTATGGTTTTGTTCTGCAGCATAGCCATATTGTTCAATCCCACAGGAGGTGTTAAATCACTCTGACCACCATCCTGTCCTCTTTCTTTCCAACCTGGTCGAGGGAACCTACACATTTCATCTGAAAGTGACTGATGCGAAGGGTGAGAGTGACACAGACCGGACCACTGTGGAGGTGAAACCTGGTGAGTTCATTTAGTGATGACACTGAGTGGAATTGCTGAGTCAGCCAAGCAGGGCCTCAATCCGGAGACCCCTGCCCTCCAGCATGGACAGAGCCAGATGGTACATCCAGCTCTTTGAAAAATCTAGAAAGCCCAAGCTGAAGGATCGTTAGAGACTGCCTGTTCCAACATTACCTCTCCTACCCACGCAGGAATGTGGACCTCCCCCTGCTCATCTCAGATGGAGAAACGGAAACTGAGAGAGGGCGGGGCTTGCTCAGCGTCACACGGCAGTTGTGTCAGAGCCAGGCCTTTGTGGCCCTGTCCAGCATGGTCTCCCCTCCATGTGACTGATGAGAGAGGGCTCCGGGTACTTGGGGAATCTGAGCTCAGGAATAACTTGAGTCGTGATGTCTCATCGGCACCCAGATGCAGGAAACCATTTATTTTTATAAGTTGAGCCTCAGGCTTTATCTGACAGCCCAGGGAAGGTAAAGTAACTGGTGTCCTTTACACTTCCCAGATTTGCAGAAATAAAATTTCCTTCTTAAGTAGAAGCAGGTTTTTATTTTGCTTTGAGGCTAATTTGGTATTAGAAAGGGAGTGTGGAGTGGGGTAGAGCTTTATAAATTCCTGAGGATCTGATGAGATGTTGACTTTAAACCTGCTCTTTATTATCTAGGCCACGCTCCTGTGTGGATGTCTTAGATGGGAAGGCATCCTGGGAGGTCTGTCAGTCCTTCCTTGTCCCATCTCTCTGAAGGGCAACAGCCAGACACTATAAAATCTCTTCTGTGTGTAAAATCAGATCACAGATAACCCACTAATTATGTTAAGTAGACATCCGGATGGGCAGATGGTACACTCGAGGGTGTGGATGAGGTGTTCCGAGTAATCACTCTGAACTTCCAAGTGTAGAACAGTCTTTAGGACGTAATCAAAAGGAAAGCACGATGGTCTCCCAGTTCTGAGTTGTAAAAACATCGTGCAGCTCTGTTGTGGCTCTAAGGACATCCTTGTTTGTTGGCTGCCTGGACTTCCTTCGTATTTACCGTTTTCAAACCTGTAGGGCAGGTGCATTCCCTTTATTGATAAGATTGTTGAATGGACATTTTCCCTCCTATTGTTGTAGACAAAGTACAGCAAGTCACGAATCAGATGTAGATCAGGAGAGATTGTTAGATAACCTCCACTTGGCCTGGAGAGTTCAGCAAAGCCAACTGGGGACAGACTTTTAAAACAAACCTTGAAGTGTTTCTCTTTGCCACTCCCTTCACTAAACCCCGTTGCCTTGGCTTGGTCCCCAGCACATGCATGGTAATTCTCAGGTTGATACAGGGACCAGGTGTCCTTTTGAAGCTCTCTCAGCCAGCCCCAGGCGCATTAGTAGGAATTATCGCCCCTTTCCATTTGAAGGAGGTCTGTTGCGTTTCTGAATGCTCTCACAACTTTCTCTCCTGGGCCCAGATAAACGCGCAGTGGCAGGTCTGTGTTAACTGTCCTGCTTCTAAAGCCATGACTGATGCACATGCTTTCCAGATCCCAGGAAAAACAACCTGGTGGAGATCATCTTGGATGTCAACGTCAGCCAGCTAACTGAGAGGCTGAAGGGGATGTTCATCCGCCAGATTGGGGTCCTCCTGGGGGTGCTGGATTCCGACATCATTGTGCAAAAGATTCAGCCGTACACGGAGCAGAGGTAGCTGGGCCATGAAGGGGGGAGAAGAGGAAAGACTAGGGGTCCCCTGGGCTTCATGATCAAGCCGAGAACTAGTGTGGGTAGATAAAGGTGGGCTCTGGCCAGGAACCACTCAATGGTGTCCATTTCTTGAATGAACTCGTCTTCTCGTATAGGTCACATGCTCTGTACTAGACACTGCAGCAGGGTACCAGGGTGTAGGGTCAGAAGAGGTCCATTCTGTTTGAAGGCCGTAGTCTATTAGGGGAAATAATCAAGTAAACATACATCATCAGTACAGAGTGGGTTTGACAGAATGTGTGGTATCTTGGAGGCACAGAGGCAAGGGCAGTGAATTCTTTCAGGAGGGTTGGGGTAGGGGGTAGTCCAAAGATTTTCCAGAAGACATAGAACTTGCATTGGTCAAGCATAGGAGGACTAGGAGGAAATTCAGTATGGGGGGACAGCATGAGCTCTGATCCTGTGGTACGAAAGTAGTTTCCTCTGGTTCAGAGCCGTACTGGGCCCCAGAGCATGGTGGGAGAGAAGGCTGCTGTGTAGACCGAGAAGTTATATGCAAGCCAAGGATTTTAGTTTTAATAATTTGGGCAGGAGGACTCAGCTTAGTTTGTTTTATGTGTGTGAAGTTTTTGTTTTTGTTTTTAAAGCAAGGAAATTAGACTTTTTTGTTTTAAAGGGCGATCAGGAGTGTGGAGGCTACACAACAATAGGGAGAGACAGAAGCCTGGGTGACCATCAGGAAGCTTTGGGCCTCATCTCGTGAAAAGGGAGTAAAACCTGAATTAAGGTAGTGGCGATAGAAATGGCAGAAGACATTAAAAAGCAGTTCAGATGTAAATTAATAGGGCGTGGTGAGCCTTTGGGAGAGGGAGTGAATGAGGTATGAAATAGAAGCCTGAATAGATGGTGAGGGCCGTTCACTGAGATCAGGGATACAGGAGCCTGTTTCGAAGGAAGGGTAATGAGTTCAGTTTTGACTATTGAATTTGGGGTTAATGGGGAGATGTTTCATCAGGTAGTAGCAAGTATAGGCCGGAACCTGGGGTGGAGGAAAAGCCAGAGATAGGGCGTCACTGCATGCAAGCAGGAGTCAAAGCCATGAGGACATGAGTCCCACTGTGTCAGGAGGCTGAGGACGAGCTCTGGAGAACACTATTTAAAGAGAAGGCAAAGAAAGGATTGCCAGCAAAGGAGACTAGGAAAGAGCAGTCAGAGGTGGGAGGAAATCCAGGTGGGACTGGTCTGCTGGGAGGTAAGGGAGGAGCTGGCAGTTGGGGGGGGTGGAGGCGGGGGAGTGTGGTGGCTGCCACCAAAGGATTCAGATGCTTACAGAGAAGCGGGTGTGATGAGGACACAAAACAGGCTTTTGGGTTTGTGATTAGAAGATCATCAGAATTATAGCGAGAGCATTCTACTTAGGTGTTGGGGGCAAATTCATGTTATGGTTTGAGGATGCAGAAAAGGTAAGTATAACACCTCTTTGAAGAGGTTGGTGCTGAAAATAATATGGGAGATAAGATCACAAAAACACCTTTTAAAGATGGGAAATTCTTGAGCATTTTTATAGACTGAGGAGCAGGTGCAGAGGAAAAGGAGATGGTGGAGTTTGGAGGGGTGGGTTATAAATGGAGGTAGGTCTGGGGTTCTGGCCTTGGGCACAGCAGGAGCACCACTTTGAAGGCAGGAGGAAAGGAGGGAAGATGAGCTATTATGGGCACGTTAGGGGTAGAGAGGATGAAATCAGAGAGCGTTGGCACCAACGTGCTGCATTTTGTCTTTGAAACTGGAGGCAAGGCCCTCTGCTCTGAGGAGGGAGGAATGAGGTGAGCAGCCTGAGGAAAGTGGTAAAGGTTGTAGATGGGGGGGCAACAGCTCCAGGAAGGGGTACTGCCTTTGAGCAATATTGGGGTCTCAGCCAAGGTTAGAGACTAGGTGAGAGCAGTGGTTCTCAAACCTAGCTACATAACAGAATCACCTAGAGCTTTTATGAACGTACCGTTACCCGAGCCTCACTCACCCGAGATTATGATTCAGTTGGTCTGGGCACCTAAAATCTAAAAGCTCCCCAGTTAGGGTTCACCGGATCTGAGACAGCGTGATGACGAGGACTTCCTTTATAAGCTCTGCTCAGCAGCCCAGTTGTCGGCAGAGAAAGTGGCAGCTGGGATAGATCCAAGCTGTGGGAACTGGCTGGGTAGAAGCAGTGGAAAGACATTAGCCGGAGTGCTGGTAAGAGCACAGTGGAAGGGTCTGCTCGCAGACTTGCTATCACAGCACCGGGCACGAGGAAGAGAGAAGCATCATGATGGCTGGGCTTCTGGCTTGGACTCGGGTGACTCAGTTGAGGAATTCGGGAGCAGAATGTGACTGGAGGGAGACAGACAGCGTGTGACAGTAGGAAAGAGCACAGGCCTTCCACCAGACGGGGTACTTCACCTCTCTGAACCTGTTCTGTCACTTGTGAAAAATCTACTACCCGTTTTATAGGATTGTTATTGAGGCTCCAATAAGATAATGTTTGTGTAGTCCCCACCACACAGTGAGTACTCAATAATTATTATACGTTTGAGACATGTTGGATTTGAGGTGCCTGTAGAAGATCTGCTGTAGGTATTCAAGCAAGCATTTGCAGATAAAAGATTTGGTCACTCAGGAGAGACATGGGAAGAGGAGATAACGATTTGAGGGTTATTAGTATATAGATAGAAATTGAAACTGTAATCATGGATGAGAAACTAATGAGATGTGGACCACACATCTTTTATGGTACAGATTTGTTTCTTGATTCTGGAGTTTATGATACCTCATCATTGGCCTCCCTGTTTAGTAAGCTTTTGGAAAGTTGTTTATGACAGTGCTTCCGGAACTTTCATGCCATGCCACACATGGAAAATACTACTATTTACATGGCACTTTGGGATAACTAGACTTACACTGTAAGCAGCTGGCCCAGGGCCTCTGGGACACTCAGGTCCCACCCAGCCACCCAGGTGCTGAGGCACATCTATAAACCCAGTGTGACCGACCTACTGACTGGGAAGGTTCCGTCTGTGACACTAACATGAAGCCAGGAAGCAGGCTAACAAAACTGGAGGCCAAGCTGCAGAGAATAGGTTTTGTGCCACCCAGATGTGAGTTCATACATGGTCTGCCTCGGATAGAAACTGACAGAAAGCAGACTGACTGCGGGTGGGGAGTATTGTGACCTTGCGTCAGCCGTACCACTGTGGAGTCTTTCCTGTTGCTGTCACAGTAGCGATCCTTGTGGCTGTTTTGGCCTATGCATAATGCTTTGATGCCGCCTAATAACTTACATTTTACAAAGCATTGTGGTTTCTCTTACAAGTAACCCAGGCACGAAACCAATAGCACTGCAGTTTTAGCTGTTAAAAGGCTGACAGCCGGGATGTAGTCAGAACCAAATCCCCACTTTCCTGGTCTCTAGGTACCTGTTTGGAATGGGTCCTCTTGTTAGCCGCAGCAGCTTAGGGCAGTTGTAAAAGCACAGGCCTTTAGAAATGTCAGACATGTCAGGGTTGGGGTCTGGCTCTGCCATAATTAACTGTGTGACCTTGGGCAAGTTACTGAACCCCTCTGAGCCCCCCATGTTGTCCTGTGTAAAATGGAGCTGACGTGGACAACACCTTTCTCACGGGCTTGTTGTGAGAAAATGCGTGTAATACTTCGTACAGCGTCTGGCACAAGCAGACGGTCCTTAGCACAGGGCGGCTACTGCTGCACTTGTTGACAGCGTCACTCATTCAGACTGTTGCCTGTCTCTGCAGCACCAAGATGGTATTTTTTGTTCAAAACGAGCCTCCTCACCAGATCTTCAAAGGCCATGAGGTGGCAGCGATGCTGAAGAATGAGCTGCAGAAGCAGAAGGAGCATTTCCTGATATTCAGAGCCCTGGAGGTCAACACTGTCAGTGAGTAATTGTGGACGTTGGGAACCGGGCCTCACCTGTCAGCCGCCCCTGCGCTCGGGGTCCGTCCTGTCCTCCAGGAACATGGAGGTCATCTCCACTCCACCACTGTCACCATGAAGAAGTCCCGACTCATTGCACATGTTCCCAACCTGGGGCCCCTGGGCCCGGCGACAGCGTTCAGAGGGGCTGTGCGTTGTGAGTGGGGAAAATGACATCTTTCTTTCATTAACTTCTAACTGAAATTCATATTTCCTTCAATTATGAAGGTAGGTGACAAACTTCGGTATTATTAACAGAACCTCTGACTTTGAGGCAGTAGAAATCACAGTAATTTCGTACCACACATGATGAAATGTCACTTTTACTTATCACTAGTTCAAACTTATCAGTTGTTAGACCCACTTCTAGATCTTGTTACTTAATGTTTTAATAAAGGCACACGTTTATTATTTTTAAAAGTTATAGTCTCAAAAACATGTTCAATGTAATTGCCTTCCTTTGTAATATTCTGTATTTTATTTTGGCAATTAAACTATTCAGAGAAGGGGGGTCTACGGGACATGAAAGATTAAGAACTGCTGATGTAGAGAAACGTCACGTACAACACAGTCTGGAACCATTCCAGTGGCCTTTCTAAGCTCTTGGGGTGGGTCTTCAGGAACCGTCACCACAGGCCACTGAACGGGGTGCCTTCACACCTGCACGGGAGCTGGCAGCTGCTGGTCCCCTCTTCACCCCCAGCTCTGACTCCTGTTGACTGTCCCTTTCCCGCTACTTCCAGCATGCCAGTTGAACTGCTCTGAGCATGGCCACTGTGATTCGTTCACGAAACGCTGCATCTGTGACCCTTTTTGGATGGAGAATTTCATCAAGGTGCAGCTGAGGGATGGAGACAGCAACTGTGGTGAGATTTCTGCTCGGGACGGTGCCAGCTAATTTGGCACGGAGTGTGGCTGTGAGTTGAATGGGTGGGTGTTGGTGTATATGAGGCAGCTGAGCAAGCGAGGAGAACTTTGTGTATTGTGTGTTTGCACAGGAATTTTGCTGCCTTCCTCCACACTTGTTCCAGGTTAGAGGAAGGCTCTGAAGCAGTTGTTAAGAACCAGGCTTAAGTCCCACAGCTGCACACTGCAGCCTGTCGGCCAGCCGCAGTGGCTCCTGTCCTGTGGAGTGCCTGTATGCGACAGCCTAGTGGGAGCCCTCAGCTTTCTGTCCCCCTCCCTCCTTGAAGCTCCTTACAGCCACCCCACTGCCCCAGGGTCTCAGTGGAGGGCCTGAAAAACTGGGCAATTCAAAAGGTTTAAGGTCTCACCTTCCTGGGAGCCCTGGGGTCACTCTTGTCTACAGAGTGAAGCCACCTCTTGCCCAAGGTGGGAGCAGCCCAGACCTCCCTCTAGCCTCTTTCTCCACAGCCCTAACCATTTGTTTTTCTTGACAGAGTGGAGCGTGTTATATGTTATCATTGCTTCTTTTGTCATTGTTGTTGCCTTGGGAATCCTGTCCTGGACTGTGACCTGTTGTTGCAAGAGGTAAGATGGATTCTCCTTGGAAACTGATTCAGGCTTCCAGTCACACAGTGACTCCTCAGAGGGGTATCCGGTCCCTTGCACAGGGACAGTGCTGAGTCCTGGGGTGTACCCGTCCCGTCGCTGGGGTAGTGGCTTGGCCCATGCAAGGCACACGCAGAAGGGTTTTCCTCACCTCAACACTGGTGAGGGCGGACACACACTCCTCTGCCAGTGGCTGGCACCAGTGATTTGGAACCTGGGCAACGTAGCCGGGTGGGAATGGGTGGGCCTAGATGTCAAGCTGGGTCACATCTGTAGGGTGTGTGTCCTTTAACACTCCACACCTCAGCTTCACCACCTTAACACACGAGTTCTTCATGTTTTCTGCTTTCTTTTCTAGTTGGGATTCACGTGTGTACATGTTTTCACGTAGGTTAGTCATGATTAGCATTATGCGTTTCATTTGAACCTTCCTATCTAGTCCTGTATAATCATAACATTATATGTTTTTCGTTGTTAATATTCATATTTCCCTTGCCCTTTGCCCAGAATTGGTGAGGATTATTTGAAGAACAGATTACAGTTACCATCTTCCCTGGCTGAGAAGTGGGGAGAGAGCCCCCCACTAAGCAGCCGCCTGAGATGGGGCCCTGCACGCCACCTGGCTGTCACCCTGTGGTGGGCTACCTGAGGTTCACACACAGCCTGTTTCCTGAGCAGGGAGGGGATTGTGTTTTTCAGGCAAAAAGGAAAACCCAAGAGAAAAAGCAAGTATAAGATCCTGGACGCTACAGATCAGGAAAGCCTGGAACTGAAGCCAACCTCCCGAGCAGGTAGTGACCCTGGGAACAGGACTGGGGGCATCTAGATTTGTGCACTCTCCCTGTGAAGAGCCACTGTCACTATCCCCTCCTAAATGTGTCACTAACAGCTTTTTGTGCTAGAAAAGCATTTTGTTCCCTGCCTGATGAAGGCTGAGGGTCGACGTGGCCCTGCGCTGGCAGAAGCTGCCTGCTGGACGAGCTCTCATGCCAGGGCTTGCTTCTTAGCTGTCCTTTCTTTGCAGAGGGGCTGGGCCACTTGCTTTCCTTTGCCTGCTCATACCCCTCATGGTTCTGGCCTGGAGCTTAGCCTTGTAGCCTTTGAAGCTGCCCCTTGTAGTCAGGCTCAGGGACTGGTCTCTCATGCCTGACCTGTCTATCCTTTCTGGGCAGACAAGGTGAGATCAAAGCCAGTGTCTGCCAGCTGACCTTTCAGCCAGCCTTTCTTTCTCTCCCATCTCTCCTGTGTTTGGCAGATAGATGCATAGGCTCCATCATTGTCTTACAGCAACAGAGGGTTATGCAGGTGCATCGGGCTCACCTGTCAGGTGCCTCCCACCCAAGAACTGCCAACTGCATGAGATGCCTCCTAGCACCATCACTAGATGGCTTTCAGTGGTGGGGTGAGGAGGGTCAGGATGGTAGAGCCTCCCTTGCTCAGCTGGGCTCAGTCATTGGTGAGGTTTCCATGCATCGTGGATGCCACAGGACAGGCATCATCTGTTAATGGGAACTGGACTCTAGTTATTCCTAAACCCTCTGCAGGTAGTACTACTACTATACAGAGTATTCAGCATCTCTCACACTTAAAGCTTTGTGTTAGGAGAGGTTGTAGAGGGAATATAGAGAGTTCTAAGACACAAGCTCTCTCCTCAGAATTTCAGTCCAGTGAGGGAGAAAAGACTTATCAGAAGAAAAGAAACGCTCGAGGGAGTCTGAACTCTGCACCCAGGCAGCTCGGTTAGAGAACGCTGAGGGGTGGTACCTGCAGGTGGTGGGGCTTGTAAACCAGAGAAGTGCAGCCAGAGCATCCATCCCACACCCGAATACCAAAAACGGAGGTCTGGAGGTGAAAACATGCACAGCCCACCCTCCACACAGCAGCCAAGGTTGTTTGTGTGTTACTCTGACAAGGTTTTCCCACCCCTGAAAACCTTTCAGCGACTTACTTGGGTCTGGTAGGCATGGCCTTGGTGAGCTTGGAGCAGTTCGCTTTTCTGAGCTCTTCCTTCTTGCTGATTTCTCTTTTCTGCTGATTCCTACCTTCTCAACCCTCCCTTAACCTGCTAGTTAACGTCGTGCTCATCTTCCTCCCACGTGTTTCAGCATTTCCCAGTATTATATTAGTTATGTACTTGTCTGTCTTACCGGTCAGTGAAATCCTTGAGAGCAGGGGCTGTATCTTATTGATCTGTGAATATGGGTGGAGACCACTGTATACCAGGTCCTATGCCAGACACCACTTAAATTATGGTCAGCCAGCCAGACTCTGCTCTTATGTGGCTTATATCAGATAGACGTTAAATGTACAAATACACAAAAATGTGATAATTAAAAAGGTCTTTATAAAGAATAATCCTCAAGCTGAGACCTGAGGGACGAGTAGGAGTTGGTCATGTGAAGACTTTGGGAAATAGCATTCCAGGCAGAGGAGCAAGTCGGTGAAGGACCAGATGCTGGAAGGAGCAGAGGACATTTGAGGAAGTAGAGGGTGACACGACATGCTGGACATGGTGAGCAAGGGGCAAGTGGCATGAGGCTGGACAGAGAGCAGGACCTTGTTGTGGGTTCCTTCTAAGAGCAGTGGGGAGCTACAGATAGTTTCTAAGGGGGTGAATGGTGCAATTTTATTTACATTTTAAAGAGACAACTATGGCTGCTGTATGAAGGAATTGGGAGGGTCGAGAGTAGGTGAGAGGACATTCTATAGAATGTCTTTGTGGTAGAGAGATGATGGGATAAAGAGAGGCAGGTAGAGTCCAAATGCACTTTGGGGGAAGATTCATAGTATGTTGGCTGAGGAGTGTGAGAGAAAAGGACAAGTAAAGGCTGGTCCCCATCCTCCTTCTTTGAGTATCTGTGGGCTGGCTGATGTTACTCACTGAGATGAGAAAGACTGGAAAAGAAATGTGGCAGATCGAGTGTTTGGTTTAGGGCAGTTATGAATGGGGTTGAGGAAATGAGGCTGGAAGATGGAAAGGACCAAATTGTGGCAAGATCTGAACATCTGCCTAAGGAGTTAAGCACTATTTTGATGGTGATGAGAAATGACATCTTGAAAGTGCTGGCTTAGGAAAATTAGTCTAATGCCAACATTTAATTGATTGAAAGGAAAAAATTACAGGTGAAGGCCAGCAAGATTTCTGCATTGGTCCAAGGAAGAGGTGATGATGGCTCAGCCAGCATAGTGTCCTTGGGATGGCGGAGCGGGAGAGACAGAGAGTGAGAGCACTGTTGAGGGAATTAGCACATCTGGTGCAGTGACAGTGTGGGGAAGAGGAATTAAACTGTACTGCAAGTGTCAGTGTGGGGATCTTCCACGTGCTGGTGAGCGCCACAGAAGTGGGTCACATGCCTTCTGGGAGAACGTTGAGGGCTGAGAGAAGAGTCCAGGGCTGAGCAGCCCAGGAATGGCAGTGGAGGGAAGAGGGGCATCACCAGGTAGTGGCCAGCAGCGTTTGCTTCTGCACAGGAAAAGGATGAGAACTGACGACACTGGAACAGCTTCTGGTCACCTAAAGAGCTAGAATAGCATGGTCGACGACAGCTGATGTGAAATGCCAGGTATTTAGGAAGTGAGTAGGTGAGGAAATGGAGGCCCTAAGTATTTAAAAGTCCCTGAGTTAGTTGAGCACTGAAAAGTGAAACAGGACGGGGGTGAGAGGGCAGGGGCTTTCTCAGATGGGGTTCCAGCAAGTCCGTGGGCAGATCCAGAAGATAAAGGAGGGACTGGGGCATAGAAGAGAGAAAGAAGAGAGGGGGACAAGTGGAACTAGGAGACCTCTTCTGAGGCAGGGAGGGAAAATCTGGGTGGTGGTACAAAGAAGTGCAGGGTTGAAAAGGCAAAGTGGGAAGGGAGCCTGATGGCAGTATGGCAGGCAGGCTTCTAGTGACAGTGACAGGACAGGCAGGCAAGGGAGCCACAGGGTGGTCATCTGTAACCAAGATGAGACTAGAGGAGGCTCCTCAGGCTCTTCTCTTGTGGGGTGTCTAACTGGGAGCGCAGGGAGAGCCCCTTGGATTTGGTGGAGCACTTGTTCTGGGCTCTGCGGATTAGTGGCTGCGGCCCAGAGCAGGGTCACTAGTGGGATGAGGGGAATGGGATTCGAGAACGTATTGTAAAAGAAATTCAGCTTGAAGAGTAAATTTAGTGGGGCATGATGTACGTGGAAGTGTTTGCTGGGAGCCAAGTTAAGCTTGGATGAGGAGTGACTGTGGAAATACATGTAGAGCGGTCCCACCTGAGCGAGCCTCCGGGCAGAATGTGGGGGAACCTGCCTCAGGAGAGGTGGTTTACATTCAGCAGCTGTTGTTTTTGGTTTGGTTTTGCTATTCTGTTGATAAAAAAAAATTTTCTATTGAAGTATATTAGATTGAACCATATGGAATTACTGGTATCTGACCTATAAAAATGACATTTTTTTGTGGTTCAACCTAATACGTACAGAAAATCATTAACACAGCTTACTGTATTTTCACAAGTGAATATGCCCATGGAATCAGCCCCCAAGAAGGGCCCCCTTTGTGCTTCTTTCCAGTCACTGCCTCCCCCCCGCCATTTATTTCTTGTATCTCGGTGTAGTTTATATAAATGGCATCACTGTGTTTGGCTCCTTTCACTCAACATTCCATTTATGACATTCATCCATGTTATTAGGCATAGCAATAGTTCGTTCATTCTCATTGCTGTGTAATTTCCATTGTGTGAATGTTTTTATTTGTCTGGCACAATATTGATGGGCGGCTGCTTTTTCTCCATTTTTGTCTGTGATGAGTGCAGCTGTTAAGTGTTCCTCTTCCATGTCCTTTAGTGAACAGACGTGCGGATTTGTTAGGTGTTGACCTAGCAAAGGAATTGCTGAGTCATACATGTGTCTGTTGAGCTGCCATTGACGTTACCAGTTTCCCAACTTGTGTTGCTTAGTGGGTGAAATCCACCCAGTTCTTCAAGCAGAGTGGGAGCCCGTGGCAGGAGGGCCCAGGGTGAGTGCTATGTGCTGTGGAGCCAGGAGCACGTGTCTCCCCTTCAGGCTCCTGTCCACCGCAGCTGTGGCCCGGAAGGGCTGTGGGGAAGGGAAGCATCAGTGGGTCCTAGGAGGAGACAGTCCCTAGAGGGCACAGAGAGGCAGGGCTGAGTGTTTCATCTACAGCGGCAAAGCAGGGGTTTTGAGGGTCTTGAGCCTCCACTGGGCTTGGTTCTTGTTGGCCACTGTCCCCCGCCACCGGAGAAGCCCAGGATACTGACGTTCTCTGGCCCTGCTGCTCTGGCCGCTGAGGCTCAGTGGGGGACGTGACTGTGCAGCCATGTCCCAGAACTGTACCCCTAACATGGTCAAGGCTGGGGAAGCTCCTTGCTTGAGCCCGAGCACACTGGGCAGATGGACCAGCACACGGACATTGTCTGCGTGGGCGTGGTCCCGAGTGACAGATGCAGTCAGAGCCTGGGTGCCCTGAGCATTCCCAGCCTTTAGTCCTGTCTGGCCAGGAAAGGGCAGAATGCTGAGCATCCTTTCAGGCACTCTCAGTGTTTCCTGGGGATCTGTGTGGGATCACAGGAGGGAGAGTGATTGCTGGATGATGAGCGTTCAAACACACCTCACCTGACTGGTCACCTTTTTAAGACAGGAGGTAGGATAGCTCCTGGGGGTGGGCAGTGCCAGGGCCCAGAGCACGGCCAAGCCAGGTTCTCCCTGTTGGCAATTCCCATTTCTAGTCCTGCTGTCTCAGCCTACCTTTGCTTTCTCTGGAATAGTATTTGCACCAGCCAGAGGGCAGCCATCTTGCTGTTAGGTGGGATCTGCCCTAAAGCCATCACCAGACCACATGGTATGGCGTGGTCTCTGCACAGCCGTAGGCATAAGTGTAGTGAAGGTGACTTCTGTGGCTTGCAGAATCTTAGACATGTTTTCTGACCTCAGTTGCTCCTTATGGGTCCTTGTTTGTGTGTTCTGATGAGCTGACGGCTTGGGACTGTCTCTGAGAGCCCCTCGTCCAGTCAGGCTCCCCCTGCAGGAGAGACCTCCCAAGCCATGTGCCTGCCCTCCCACCCCGGTCCCCCTCAGTGAAGCCAGAGCACGCATCTCCGTAGAGCGAAGTCGTGTCCTTACTCAGTGTCGGGAACTCTGGTGAGCACTTCACATCCATGCTGAGGCGGGACACGGTGAAAGCGGCTCTAGAGCCTGAGTTCTTGTTTGTTGTGCTTTCCTGCCTCTCGTAGAACCCCTGTTCATAAAGGGAGATGAAACATTGTCCATTTAAAAGAGAATGTCATTGGGTGGCACTAACCAAAGCTACTGGAGATAAACAGGCAGCACCATAACTGTTGGGCTCGTTTACTGACTTCGCGGTTCCATCTAGCCAGGACGCCTCCTTCCCATCTGCCCCTCCCAGCGGAGGGGACAACGACTTCCTGTCCCTGTGCTCCTCTTCAGGCTGGGCGGAGGGTACCGGGTGTGGCGCAAGCATGGGGAGTCTGTGCTCCTGACGCTGGGGTTCCTTGTCTTGTCTCCTTTGCAGGCATCAAACAGAAAGGCCCAATGCTGAGCAGCAGCCTGATGCACTCAGAGTCGGAGCTGGACAGCGATGACGCCATCTTCACTTGGCCAGACCGAGAGAAGGGCAAACTCCTGCATGGTCAGAATGGCTCTGTGCCCAACGGGCAGACCCCGCTGAAGGCCAGGAGCTCACGGGAGGAGCTCTTATAGCCAGCCACCTGATCTGTGTCCTCAGGGTAGGGCTGGCAGGGCCCGGGTCCGGAGCATGCCAGGCTGGTTCTCATACCTCCCATTTCAGTGGGCAGCTGTCCTCCCATCCCAGCCTCCGCTGGTCACTCCTGCCAACACCCCCAATGAGAGCTGCTGGTACTTGAACCCAGAGAGACATTCTCGGGAACCCCTGAACAAAGCTGTGAACGAAGAGGTTTCCTCTTTAAACCTGTTTGGTAGCCCCCCACCCCCACCCCAATATCCTCACCTCAGGGCCTCCTCTTTTGCAAACACTCCCCTCCTCGGAGGGTGGACAGAGCCAGCCCCTGGCTTCCTTTCCAGCTCCCTGTCGGCAGTGTTGCTGCTGCCAGGGCACTTGCACAGCGAGGCCTGGCTGTGCCCCCCTCCCCTGGCTACAGAACCAAGCACCACCAGCTTCCTGGCTCTAAGAGCCTGCCGGCATGTTCTTTGTTCTCTTCTTTGGGATGGAGTGTGTCCTCCCTAGGTCTAGAGGAAGTGGCACCCCCTTCTCACCACTGATGCCGGGCTGGTAGTGCAGAAATGGTGTCTGGCCCAAGATTTGGGGAGAACTGGCTGTTTCAGGAATGGAGAGGGTCCCCTCTGGCTGCTGGGCTGTTGTGTCAGAACAGCTAGGCTGGACACAGACTGCCTCCCCCTTCTCCTCCTGACCAGCGCTGGCTACTTCAGGGCTCAGGCCACCACTCCCTGTGCCCAGAAGAGACAGCCACAAACGGACTGGAATGTGATGGCATGAGAGCACATGTGTGCGACTGCCCCACTGCGGTTTCCTCTGCGTCTACGTGTCTTCTGTGTCCCTTGCATGTGTGTGTGTGTGCTGGAGTGTGTGTGTGGGGATCACCTCCTCACAGGGCTCTCGGCTCCTCACAAGGCAACCTCGATCTGGAAAGACTCAGCTCCTTGGAACAGACTTCCTGAATCCCTCCAGCCCTCTCACCGGTTCCTCAGCCACGGGTGTTGAGGTGTGGGAGCTTTGGGGAGTCACTTTTTAAAAAGAAACTTACAGTTTATACTACACTACTGTCTGCTGTGAGATGATTAAACATGCTATTTAATTGTACACGTGCTTGCTGCGTGTGCTTTGTGCTCTATCACTGACCTGTATCACGGGTCCAGCCACCTGTGCACCCCTGTGACGTGATGGCCTCCAATCAGGAAGTCCTGGCTGTGGCCAGTGGGGCTGGCTGCTGCTGGAGGAGTGCGTCACTTCTGGCCTCTGCCGGCCAGCTGTTCCCCTGGGCTTTCAGGGAGGGGAGTTTGCTGTCCTTTCTTACCTTTTGTTAACACAAAAAGGGCCCACCCCAAACCCCAGTGTCCTAATGCCCAAGGTGTGGGCCCTTTCTAGAATGGCCAGAAGAAAGGCCAATAGAGGGCATAGAGGGCATCCTTGCATTTCTGAAACCCCACTAGGTAGTGTGTGCATAGAGGAAACTCACCAGGAAGCAAAACTCAAAACCCCTAGGGCTGGAAGGCTGCAACCTTGGCTTTCCTGCTTGGGGAGAGACTGATCTTGTTCTTCCAGCGTCCCTTTCGCCCATCTGATAAGTGGAAGGAGCTGAAGGTGGTCATACAGTGAGAGCTGCTCTCTGAAAACAGGTATGGAAAGAAGGTGCGTGCAGTCAGGCCATCAGCCCCTGGAAAAGAGAGTGTGAGGAGCATGGATCAGGCCCTTGACTCTTCTGTGGAATTTGTGTTGACTGGCTTAAGGGCCCCTATATATACCAGGAACCCACACCCCAGATATTTTGATATTTTAATATTTAACTGATCTTTCATCAGTGCCTCAGATTTGTATAGCCATACCATGCCCTCGGCAAAGGGGGAAACCAGCCTGAGTAGCTCAGCTCCAAAAGACTTGCAAACCAGTTGGGCTTGGGAAGACAAAGGGACAAAGTTCTCAGACACCCAGTACCACTTAATTACCACAGGCAGAGGCCCTTGAACTTGGCTGTGGCAGAGCTCAATCCTTCACCAAACCAGGGTCCATTTCCAGGACACACAGCTCACATCTCCAGCCTAATGCACAACATGGGCAGAAGAGAGGTGTTCCATCTTCAGCCCTGACCTGCCAAAAATTTCTGTGTGACTCGCTCCCTTCCTCCATCTGCTGACTAGAGCAAAGGCGTGCTCGGGACTCTGAGGCCATGATAGAGACACAAGATGGAGGGAGCCTTGCCGCTGAAACACCATCAGAAGAGAGGTGCCCTACCAGAATGGCTGTTGGATTGTTATGAGAGAGAGAAACGTTCTGTGCTAGCCAACGCAGTTTTTAAAAAACTACCGTTAACATTATGTGCCCAGGCTCTTCTTTGGTGACAGGCATCAGTACGTTACCAGGGTTGACAATGATGCCTCTCAGCTCAGGCCTCCACAACAGTCACACGGGATGTCTGCTGTCCTAAGCAGCACAGCGAGGCTGACAGCCACTGCAGCCAGAGAGGAGCTTTGAAATTGTGCCTCCCTTGCCCCACCTAGCTCCGCGCAGCTCGGTACAGGTAGTAGAGATGTCCCCCAAAACAGCGAGGGCGGCGGTCATTAGTAAAAAGGAGGTAGCTCTGGAAGCTTGCAAAACTAGTTCACCACCTGCCACATTCCCCCACCACAGTGGGGGTACCCCGTAACACAGGTGAGCTGGTCACAGATGGGACACCAACCATCCCAGTGGGTATACAGCATTTTCCTTAAACAGAAGCAATGCTGCTCTGTGATCCCAGAGACGCAAATAGTGCAGATAAAAGAAAACTTTTACTATAACACCATCTACTAAAAAATGAAAGTATTCTACTTATCAACCTGCTGAATTGTTGAGAGCAAAACAGTACCTAAACAGGAAAAGAGTTCACTACCTCAAATGCATAGACAAACCATCAAAATACCATGAACAACCAATGTAACTTGGAAGCACAGAAAGAAAATTAAGTCTCCAGAAACCAAACTGAAAATCATGAAAGACTGATTTAAATGACATAGAATTTTCAAGATTGCACTTATGAAGACACTCGGTGATACACAAGAAAACTGAGAAAAGCAGTTCAATCAGCTCAGGAATACAATTAATGAACAAAAGGAGTACTTTACCAAAGAGACTGAAACTATAAAAAAGAACCAAACAAATTTGGGAGCTGAAAGGGGCGGCAGGATGGCTCAGCTGGTTAGAATGCGAGCTCTGAACAACAGGGTCGCCGGTTCAATTCGCACATGGGCCAGTGAGCTGTGCCCTCCACAACTAGACTGAAGGACAATGACTTGGAGCTGATGGGCCCTGGAGAAACACACTGTTCCCCAATATTCCCCAATAAAAATTTAAAAAATAAATTCTGGAGCTGAAGAACTCAAGACGAGGAATGCATTAGAGAGTATTGGGAATAGAGCAGACCAGATGGTAGAATTAGCGAGCTCAAAGACAGAAATCTAGAAATAACCCAGGAGGAAGAAGAAAGAGAACTAAGAATTTTAAAAAATGAAAGATTTCTATGAGAACTATCTGACTACATTAGAAAGCAATATAAGGAGAGTAAGTATACCAAAAGGAGAAGAGAGGGAGAAGGGAACAGAGAGCCTACTCAAAGAAATTGATGAAAAGTTCCCAAGCCTAAGGAAGAACTGGACTTTAGAACAGAGGAGGTGAACAAAACACCTAATTACATCAATGCAAAAAAAAACCCCAAGACACATTTTATTCAAATTGTCAAGTCAATGACAAAGAATTCTCAAGGCAGCCAGCCAAGGGAAAACAAGACTAACCTACAAAGGAAAGCCCATTATATTATCAGATTTCACAGTAGAAACAACATAAGACAGGAAAGAGTAGAAGGAAATATTCAAAATATTCAAAGAGAGGACCATCAGCAAAGGATAATATATCCAGCAAAGTTATCCTTTACATATGAAGGAGAAGTAAAGGCTTTCCCAAACAAAACTTGACAATTTACCACAAGACCTGCACTACAAAAATTGTTAAAGGAGCTCTTCTACTGGAAACACAAAGACAAAAGTATACAGAACTTTGAGTAAGATGACTTAAATAAAAGTAGGAAAGTGGAAATTACTTCAGAATAGGATATTAAACACTTATAAAGGTTAAGGGGGGGCGGTAAAAGGGATCCAAGCATTAAAAAATAACTATAATGATCGCACAACATAAAAAGAGATAATTTATGACAAAATCATAAAAGGGGAGGAGGAGGAAAATGACTGAATGGGGATAGGTGAATGAAGATAAGAGACAATCAGAAGAAAAAAAATTATTGTATATATGAAATATTTTCACAAACCTAATAGTAATCACAAAACAAAATCCAGAGCTGAGACTCAAATCATAAGAAAAGAGGAAATAGAGCAAAAAATCATAGAAAACTGCTGAACTAAAATAGCAGATAGCATAACAAGGGGAAAGAAAGAACAAAGAAATTGAAGAAGATAAAATGGCTACAGTAAATTCTCATATGCGTATATGATTAATCAAGCTAAATATAAATAGACTGAACTCACCAATCAAAAGGCAGAGTAGCAGGATGGATTAAAAAACAAAACCTAACTATATGGTGCCTGCAGGACACTCACCTCAGCTTCAAAAACAAACGCAGGCTCAAAGTAAAGGGGTAGAAGATGGTACTTCAAGCTAGTGGTATCCAGAGAAAAGCAGGTGTAGCAGGACTTAGATGAAATAGATTCCAAGATAAAAATGGTTAACAAGCGACGATGGCCATTTTATAATGATAAAGACAACACATCAATATATATGCACCCAACCTGAGAGCACCAAAATACATAAAGGAATTACTAACAGACATAAAGGGAGAAACTGATAAAAATACACTCCTAGTAGAGGACCTGAGTACCCCATGACAGCAACAGATACGTCATTCAGGCAGAAAGTCAGTAAGGGAATATCAGCCTTAAATGACACGTGAGACCAAATGTACTTAGTTGACATTTATAGAACTTTCCTTCCCCAAACAACAGAATACACATTCTTTTCAAGTGCACATGGAAAAATCTCATGGGTAGCCCACATGTTGGGGCACAAAACTAGTCCTCAATAAGCACTTTTCTAACAAAAACGTTATGAAACTGGAAACCAACCACAAAAAAAAGCTGGAAAAATCTCAAATATGCGGAGATTAAACAACATGCTACTAAACAACCATTGGTTCAAAGAAATAAGAGATCAAAAGATATGCAGAGACAAAATGAAAATACGACATACCAAAATTTTGGGGATGTAGCAAAAGTGGCACTAAGAGAGGCTTAAAGCATTACAAGCCTACTTCAAGAAATAAGAAAAATATCAAATAAATCTAACATTAACCTTAAAGAACTAGAAAAAGGAAGAACAAAGTCCAAAGTCAGTAGAAGGAAGGAAATAAAAATCAGAACAGAAATAAATGAAATAGAAAGCAAAAGTAATCAAATATATGGTGATGGAAGGAGAACTGACTCTGGGTGGTGAACACACAATGGGATTTATAGATGATGTAATACAGAACTGTACACCTGAAATCTATGTCATTTTACTAACAATTGTCACCCCAATAAATTTTTAAAAAAAAGTAGATAAAATTAATGAAACAAAGAGCTGGTTGTCTGAAAAGATAAATAAAATTGACAAACCTCTGGCTAGACTCACTAAGGGAAAAAGACTCAAATAAATTCATAAATGAAAGAATGAGAAGTTACAATGGACACCACACAAATACAAAGGATTATACAAGAATACCATGAAAGGCTATATGCCACCAAATTTGGTAACCTAAAAAAAATGGATAAATTCTTAGAATCATACAACCTTTCTAGACTGAATCATCAGAAATTGGAATAGACTGATCACTAGTAAGGAAATTGAAACAGTAATCAAAAACCTCCCCAAAAACAAAAGTCCAGCACCAGATGGCTTCTATGGTGAATTCTACCAATTATTCCAAGAAAATTTAATACCAGTCCTCCTCAACCTCTTCCAAAAAGATGAAGAGAAGGATTACTTCCTAACACATTTTATCAGGCCATCATTACCCTGATACTAAACCCAGGCAAGGACAAAAAAAAAAAAAAAAAAAAAATGACAAGCCAGTATCTCTGGTGAACAAGAGCAAAAATCCTAAACAAAATACTAGCAAACTGAATACAATATATTAAAAGGATCATACATTACAATCAAGTTGGATTCATTCCAGGGATGGTTCATCATCCGCAAATCAATGTGATATACATTAACAAAATAAAAACCATGTGATCATATCATCAACAGATGCAGAAAAAGCATTTGAAAAGATACATCCATTTATAATAAAAAACACTCAATAAAATGGGTATAGAAGGAAAGTACCTCAACAACATAATAAAGGCCATATATATCTTCTTTTACTTTTATTTCTGATTTTATTACTATTTTCTTTTTTCTCCATTGTTCACTCTTTATTGAATGATTGCTTCATTCATTCTTAATCTTGTTTCCTGAAAATGATTTCATGAAAATGAAAAATGATTTTAAATCTATACTTTTTCCCTCTCGGTTCTGCTTTAGCTGTGTTCCTAGATTCAGACATAATGATTTTATTAGCCCATTGTAGGTGTTTTGTTTTCCCATTTCCTTTTTTAACTCAAGGGTTTTCCATCCTCTCTTTTCTTGTCCAAAACTTTCTTTTCAGGCTGTTTTGAGTATAGTAATATCCATGATATTTCCATTTTTTTATTGTTATTTTTTATCAGCATATAATCCTTTTTTTTTTTTGCACTGAATTGTTTTATCAGGTACTATAAATATTGCTTCCCCAGCTTTTTCTTGGTTAGTATTTGTCTGATAATATTTTCCCTTACCCTCGTTAGATATTTTTAAAAGAATTCATACTGAATCTTTCAAATTTTTACTCATTTATTTATATCAGTATAGACTCACGAATTCCTATTTTATGCATTAGGTTATAATCTGATACTCTATTTTGATACACAAAGTGTCCTAGATTTGACCAATGGGAAGCCTCTTCTGGCTGGCTCGTATGTCCTTCTAACATATCCCTATCATTTTTTAAGCATTAAATTACTCAAAACAAGATGTTTCAGGATTATTTTGTACCTTTCTGCCTCAGTCCTGGAATCAGCCATTGAACCCTAATGCCTTAGTACTTGGTATGCTCATTGCTACTAAGGTAAAATTGTTTCTATACCCTGTCATTGGATAGAATAGATCCATAAATATATACACATATTCATACAACTATATATAACTCTATCTATCTATCTATCTGTCTATCTATCTATCTGATATCAATTCTTCTGATTTCAATTCAACACCTCGGGGTTCTTTTTAGTGTTTTCCCTTTTCATGTTCGTTAATCATTTCTCAAACAACAAGAATTGTGACTCCCAATATTTTCAATATATGTACTTATTTTTCAATTATTTCACTTATTTGCACAATGTACGAGGTGTGATCAAAAAATACAGTGAATACTGCTGCCGAGAGCCATCCAACAGAAAGGCAGGAATCTTCAATGTGGGAAGCAGCACGATGAATCTTAGTAACAGTGTGTGACACGTTTCAACTTATTCGGTGCAGTCAGTCGGGTGCGAGCTACGGTTGAGAGAAGGTGTGTTTTAAAGTATGTTGTAAATCATCCTCCATCACGACAATGCTCCATGTCACACATCGCTTCTGGTATACAGCAATTTCTGTCAAATAAAAATATTATGGTGGGTCCTCATCCACCTTAATTATTGGATCTGGCACCATGCAACTTCTGGCTCTTCCTCGAAGTAAAAATGACCATGAAAGGTAAACATTTTGAATCAATTCAGGACACCAAGACAGACACAACAGCGCAACTGAAGACACTCACAAAAGAGGACATCCAGAACTGCTTCAGGAAGTGGCAAGAATCATGGGATAAGTGTGTTAGAAGCGAGGGGGAGTATTTTGCGGGGGTAATGTGTCTTTTACTGTAATAATTTTTTTTTTTAATTTAAACATTCCCGTATTGTTTGATCACACTTCGTAGTTAGTCTCCTAACCATTCCAGCCACCCACTGCCTCACTTGCTCTGCTGCTGGGCTGTTTCACTGTGGCAACTCTCACCAGTGGGCATCCATGAGCTCCGGCACACCAATTCCTCCACGCATTTACTTCCTCAAACACTAATGTCTCTATGCAGGGAAGGGCAAGTGAAAATGAAAAAGAAGGGTAAGAGTCTGTCTTCGGTTAAATTTAAAACGCTTACATTCATTTTAACTTAGAGCTTATTTCTGCTGTTATTTCACAAATTCTACTTAACTACCTCCTCCCCCCTTGCTTTCCATTGAGTAGCAATGGACAATTTTCTTCTACCTGTTTAAAAGGTAATACATTCTACTTTTTATTAAAATATGGCTGAGTAGCATTCCATGGTATATATATACCTCATCTTCTTTATCCAATCATCTGTCAAAAGACGCTTAGACTGTTTCCATGTCTTGGCTATTATGAATAATGCTGCAATGAACAATGGGGTACATATATCTTTACTTTATATTTGAAATCCCACTATGTACCAAGCACAACTTATAAAAGTTATTATTACCCCACTGAATGAGAAAACTGAGGCACAGAGAAGTAATTTACCTAAAGCTATACAACCATTAAGAGGAAAGACTAGGCTCCAAGACCTCGATCTTCCCACTCTGTAACAATGCCTCTTATTACTTTTTCAATGACGATAATAACGTATGATGATGATAGATGAGAGGAACTGGGGATATTATTGCTTAATTATTTCCTAAAATTTCATCTTTGTACCACAGGGAACCTTTCTATTTGCATGGAAAATTCTGAATTTAATAGAAAACTGGGATGCATTTACAAAAATTTGTTTTACTTTAGACTTTTTGGGGAAACTGCTGGTTTATAAAATTTGGAATGCTGCAGGGCAGGTGGATATATAAACAGTTTATATGGAATTTGAAGGTATGTTGTACAATATAAAGATAGCTCTAGAATATAAGGAAAATGCCATTTAGTCTCACATTCCCAAATTAAAAATGTATATACACTTAAAAATGGATATATTCTTTAATCTCACAATTTCAAAATGAAATCATTCAAGGTAAATGGATGCAAATTTTGTTAATTTCAAAACGTTTGTGTGAAATGAAATACATACATTATACCTGATATTTCTAGCTTTTAGGGCTTTGAATATAGTTAATAAACTAAAAATGGGAACAAGTCTTTTGATGGAAGAAAGAAAACAACGGAAAAGACTGTAATGAAACAATATATTTACTGGACCGAGTAAATAACCAAACAATTTATTTTCTGAAAACTGCTTGCTCTCTGTTATATACCATCTGTTGGGTCATACCAATAGGGTCAAACAGAAAAAAATATTTAAAATTCTTTCAAGACAAAGAAAAAGAATAACTCACCCATCAAATACAAATATACTATTTTATTCTAAGGGAATATTTCTGTGGTTTCTGCAAGGGGAAAACCCAAAAGTGGTTAAAAAACAAAAAAGAACAGAAAGGATAATTTAGATGTTTCTCTTGTTTGTTTGATGTTTTTTTTCCTCCCCTGGGAAAAAAATGTAATGTTACATAATTTTAATAAAAATTTTTAAAGCAAATAATTGGACACACGTATCAACAGCTATGTTTATGAGGAATGATGAATAATTTTTTTTACGAATTAATTTAGGGTCTGGAAAACTCTGCGTACTAACATGCAATTAAAATTCCGATACAGTCATTTACCTGGGTATTGGCTGTTCTCAATTAAAACATACAGATTCTTTTTCTCTCTGGTGTTGTATAACAATTTATCTACTGTGCCAAGAATATTTGTTTTTCATACAACTACAAAAGGGGAAATGTTAGTGTTTATACAAACCATAAAGTTCATATAGTGGGGACTATTACACCTGAAGTTTCTGGACAGTTTATTGGCAGACTTATGAGACAATCCAATTGTTTTTCCTCCACATCAAACAAGATCTGGAAGTAAGTTTTCTGATCAGAAATGACAAACACAGATGGGATTAATCATACAGAATTGGGGCAGATTTACTTCTTTCACACAGTTCTCAGTAACAAAAACAAAATTTGTTACAGGCAGAGGGACAGAACCATCAAGTACACAATGTCAAAAGGCCTATTTTTAAATTTTTATTGTAGTTAAATGACTTTCATTTAAAAAACAAAAACAAAAAAACACCTGCAACTCCCATCAAAAAATGGGACATAGTGAAAAGTCTTTCAAGGTTCAAATTTCTAAGAGGCATTTTGGACTTCTCTAATTTTATTACAGGGTCAAATTAACCTCTGCTAAAGAAGTTCTGTGATTAGCCAACATCATAAAAGCTCTGATTCAAAATTTTGCAGGGAAGAAACTGAGAATGGAGATGAGGGAGATGGATCGATATGTCAAACACACCTATGACTTGCATTCCTCATAGAACCACTAACACAGCTAGAGTTTGGAATAATGCTATAAGAAAACCTGCTTGTGGATATGCAAGACAGTCAACGTCTTTGTATCTTAACCCCAGAATCCCTATTTTCAAGTTTCTTAGGACAAGGTCATCTTCCAAATGCTCAATATAGGAACATACTAGGATCTTTTCTACCATAATTCTGATAGCTGAAGTAATACTGTGTTTTTGTGGAAACACCCACAGGTTTGCCAGAGTAAGGAGAGAGATTATTCTCTTTGAAATGACAAGGGCCTCCAGAAACTGGTGCAAAAGACAAAATAAGAGGAATCATTGAGGAAATAGGAAGATAAAACAATGGGAGAAAAGCTGCCATTTGGGGATAAAATGAAAACAAAAGAACCCCCATTTCTGTGTACCACAGCTCATGCTATGAGACAGCAGCAACAAAGGCTGACACCCAGAGAAGTGGGCATTTTAGTGGGTTTTCTAGAAACATTTCAAGACACTTGGGATCCAATGGGCTCCACAGATTTTCTGTGTGCATAACCAGTTTGCAGAGTTTCAGCCCCTTTACCTTAATTTGCCCACATCCAGACCCACAGCTGAGAAGGCTAGACCCAGAAAGTAAAAGGGACACATTACTGTGTGAACAACAGTGAAGGCCTTTTTCCCTGATGTGAGGGGCCCATGGCAAAAGCACCAGAGGCTTCTATCCTTCACAGAACTGGCTTGGCAGTGAAAATCAAAATCAAGACCACTTTACTCTCTACCTTGTAAAAAAAAGTTGAGTAATTTTATTGGGTCTTCAAGTCTGGGTCCCAAGTCCTCACCTGATGTGACTCTTAGCTCTGTACTGATTCGTCCCCTGACTTTTAGATAGGGCTTGCTCACGTAGCCTATTGCAGCCAAGGTTTCACTCCAAAGCTACCTCTCTAACGTCTAAGGTTACTATGGTAGAGTTTTATACAACAGTTTTCCTTAAAAATATTCCACAATTTGTTATTCCCAAACAAAATAAGATTATGCACCACTCAGAGAAATTGGTTAGTCATTCTGAAGATGTCTAATAACTGTATCACTGCCAAAGAACATTTCTCAGTTCATATTCTTTCCTTCAATTTTCATTTGTACATCCACACTGTGGTTCACGAGTCGTCTGGTTTCCATTATCTTACTATCAAGTCAAGAGGACTTGGACTTATACATCGTTTTCCAAAGCTGGATGCATTCACAGTTTGGTGCATACCAATGTGTATGAAAATAGGAACCCCACTTCTGCTTTAATCTGATAATTCAACATCAGAGTCTTCAGATTTGGCTTTGGCAAGTTCTTCGTGTACCTCCCTCACCATGAGAATACGTGTTAACATGGTGTCCAGGGTCCCAGGGTCTATCGGGAATGTGGAGTACCACATGGGGCTATTCGGAACACAGGAGCGCTCGGGCTGAAGGTAAAACACATCATTCCTCTGCTTCACACTTTCAGAACTATCCATAGGGGAAAAAAGAAAAAAGAAAATTGGGGATCAGAGAGTACAGGAAATACATAACTACTCTAATGTAATGGCTCTCAACCTCTCCCTACTGTGACCAATGTCATAGATAAGCAATGTACCCACAGAGATAAATAAGTTTCCAGGCATTTTCCTCCCACATTCAAGAAATCACACTGGATTGGAAGTGAGTATAATGTTAATACAAGACAAAGTGTAAATACTTCACAAACTTTAGTACTTAAAACATTAACAGCAACAAAAATTCAACTCACATGTGTCACTATGGCTAGAACCACATATCCTCAGCACCCATTATCCTGGAATGAACCCTAGGAGCACTCAATACACAGTATCAAAGGGCAAACCCAGTTATTATAGTTCTTTGAGAATAAAGTGCTTCGGTGTGGATCTCACAATTCTAAAGTCACAGTTTCTGTAAGAAAAGGACCACTCAAATTTTTTGAATTCCTCAAAAATAGTTTTTCTATTTATAGGTTTAGCAGTATAACCTCTTTAAATATCTTTTCTATATAAATAATAAAATCACAGCAGTTTAGATATCACATAAAGGTTGAGCAACAGTATAAAGATCAAACAATGGCAGGGATTCTTATTCTTCCTTTTAAAGAGATTTTGGGGGAAAAGATTATCAAAATAAAGCAATTTGTCTCTTCGTTCAATATCCAGGCTGATTTGAAAATGGAGAAATAATGAAATTAGAGGCAAATCTTTGTCTTTAGATTTTGACTTTGGTCACAGACGAGCTACATTTCTGATATTCAAGCCTCTGAAATCCAAAATACGTTAACTACTTTTTGAAGTATGCTACCTATATATGCAGTTCCCAGGAAGTTCACTCACCATTTTGACAGGTAAAACTCATAAAGTCGAACTGGACATCTGAGTGGGTTGTCAGTATTCTCTGCCATCTCCACACCCACTGGAACCTCACCATCTTCATTTCGCTTCCTTTTGCCAACAGTTAGTTTATCTTGAGGCAGGAAATAAGAATCAGAAGATTATTTTTGCTTTGCTTCCAGTCAGAACTATCAGTCCCTACCCCTTTCTTTCACTTACGCATTCAACAAATATTGAGCACCTATGGAGGTGGAGGTGTGAGATATTATTTTAAGTGCTGGGTTAACAGCACTTAACTGTACAAAATTGTACACGTTATGTTCCCCTACACACCAAACTGGGGTGCTGGAGAGTACGTCTCACTTCTGAGCCTGACTTGGTTAGATTTTCTTAGGTATAGGGTTCTTCAGGGTTTCACATACTCTTCTCCTATGGTAGACACAGAGATAGAAGTTGTCACCTCTTTATGTGAAAATATTTCTACTATGGGGCACCAGTGCCTACTGGGCATTTCTTCGAATTTCTTTTGTTCTAGTATTATGAGAAATGGAATCTTTGTTGGGAAAAGAAATTCTCAGTAAAGTGGGCATTTGGTAAGAAAAGAGCAAACCCTTTTTCACCAACAGAATTTTGCAGAGGCCAAGGGTGAAGACATGGAAAGTGGGCTATTTCTTTCCCACTTTCTCCATTCACACTGCAAGAGAAGAGTAGGTGGATCTGAGAACCTGAGGAAAAAGGTTTTCTTCTTCTGTTCTGACAGCTGCTCTTAACCACTGGCACAGAACCTTCCCCACCTTCCTGCATTAATTATTACTTAATCAAAATTCACCCCAATTGTCTATTCAGAGGCTACCTAAACAGAAAGACTTTGTTAGTTACTCATTCAGAAAGAAGCTGAATTTATTACCAATTTTGTCAAGCACCTAATCAGAAAACAGGGAAATGTTACCCAATTGCCTCTCTCTCCCCTAGTGAATATTAACACAAAGTGAACTATATATGAATAGATCGAAGGAAACAGGACAAACACGTGGTGAAAAAGCAAAATAATCTTAGCTTTTTTTTTTCTATATATATATATTTTTTAATTAAATTTATTGGGGTGACAATTGTTAGTAAAATTACATAGATTTCAGGTGTACAATTCTGTATTACATCATCTATAAATCCCATTGTGTGTTCATCACCCAGAGTCAGTTCTCTTTCCATCACTATATATTCGATCCCCCTTACCCTCATCTCCCACCCAGCATTTTTCAAAGTAAAGTTGCAATTGAGAAAAAAGTTAACACCATAATTATTCTTTAAGATTTTAGTTTCAGTAATTTTAAATGCTCGGATTCAAAAAATATATTTCACTCTTATACCAAGGAGGCAATAACTTGATTTTGGGAATTTCAGAACTTACTATTTTGGTCAAAATCAATAAATTTAATTTCGATTTCTATAACAATAGCGATTTTTCAAACATTAAAAACAAAATATTATTTAATAGGCTGTTTTTGGAATGCAAGACCATAAATCTTTTAATAAAATTGTCACTGTTGATATTATTCTACTTTGTACAAAAGCAGTAAACTCTAGGCCACCTTTTAAGTTCCTTCAGAATTTGACAACTAATGTTAATGAAAAAGAGGTGCTTTGGTAAAAAAAAATAAAATTTAGAAACAGTAGATTTAAAAGTTATGCAGGGGACATAAAGAAGCATGTCTCAAATAAAAGAACAGAACAAAGCTCCAGAAAAAGAACTAAACAAAATGGAGACAACCAATCTACCAGATGCAGAGCTCAAAACACTGATTATAAGGATGTTCAATGATCTCAGGGAGAACTTCAACAAAGAGATAGCAAACATAAAAAAGAATTAGTCAGAAGTAAAGAATACAATGACTAAAATTAAGAATACATTAAAGGAATCAACAGTAAATTAGATGAAGCAGAGGATTGAATCAGCGATTTAAAAGATAAGGTAGCAGAAAACACCCAAAACAGAACAGCAAAAAGAAAAAAGAATCCAAAAAAAGGAGGATAGTTTAAGGGGCCTCTGGGACAGTATCAAGTGTACCAACATTCACATCATATGGGTAATAGAAGGAAAAGAGAGAGAACAAGGAATTGAAAACTTATCTGAAGAAATAATGATGGAAAACTTCCCTCACCTGGTGAAGGAAATAAACATACAAGTCCAGGAAGCACAGAGAGTCCAAAACAAAATGAACCCAAACAGGCCCCACCAAGACACATTATAATTAGAATGGCAAAGGTTAAAGAGACAAAGACTCTTAAAAGCAGCAAGAGAAAAGCAGTTTGTTATCTAAAAGGGAGCCCCCATAAGATTGTCAGCTGCTTTTTCAACAGAAACTTTGCAGGCCAGAAGGGACTGGCATGAAATAGAGATGAAAAGCAAGGACCTACAACCAAGATTACTCTACCCAGCAAAGTTATCATTTACAATGGAAGAACAGATCAAGAAAGAGCTTCTGAGACAAGAGAAAGCTAAAGGAGTTCAACAACACCAAATAAGAATTACAAGGAATCTTAGAGGGACTTAAGATGAAAAAAAATAAAAAGGATAAGATAAAAAATATGAATAATAATATGGCAATAACTACATCTCTATCAATGATTACTTTCAATGTAAATGGATTAAATGCTCCTATAAAAAGATGGGATGGCTAAATGGTTATGAAAACTAGACCCTTACACATGTTGCCTACAAAGACTATTCACCTCAGATCGAAAGATACAAAAGACTGAAAGGGCTGAAAAAAAGTAATTTATGAAAATGGAAAGAAAAGGAATAAAAAGCTAGAGTAGCAATACTTATACCAGACAAAACAGACTTTACATCAAAGGCTATAACAAGAAACAAAGAAGGACCCAGTATTCCAACTTCTGGGTATTTATCTGAAGAAATCCAAAACACTACTTCGAGGGGGTGTGTGCATCCTTATGTTCATTGCAGCATTGTTTACAATGGCCAAGATGTGGAGGCAGCCTGGGTGTCTGTGGACGGATGAATGGATAAAGAGGAGGTGGTACATATATACAATGGGATATTGCTCGGCCCTGTAAGGAAAAGGTTGCTTGTTATCTGTGGCAGCATGGATGGACCTAGAAGATATTATGCTGAGTGGAGTATATCAGACAGTGAAAGACAGATGCAATGTGATTTCACTTCTATGTGGAATCTAAAGAACAAAATAAACAAACAAAACAGAAACAGAAACAGACTCACAGGTACAGAGAACATTTTGATGGTTGCTAGATGGGAAGAGGTTTGGGGTAAGTGGAAAAGGAGAAGGGATTAAGAAGTACAAACTGGTTGTTACACAGCAGTCATAGGGATGTAGGGTATAGCATAAGGAATATATTCAATAATACTGTAATAACTATGTATAGTATCAGATGGATACTAGATTTGTTGGGGTAACAGATGGGAGGGGGTTCGGAGGCAGGGTGGAAAAGGTGAAAGGATTAGGAAGTACAAATTGGTAATTACGAAATAATCATGGGGATGTAAAGCATAGAGAATATAGTTAATAATATGGTAATAACTATGCATAGTGCCAGGTGGCTACCAGACTTGTCAGGGGGATCACTTAAGTTATATAAATGTCTAACCACTCTGCTATACACCTGAAATTAACATATAATAATACTGAATGTCAACTGTAATTGAAAAATTAAAAAGGGGAGTGGAAAGGTGAAGGGGAATAAGAAGTTCAAATTTCCAGGTATAAAACAAGTAGGTCATGGGGATGTAATATACAGCATGGGGAATATAGTCAATAATATTGTGATAGCGTGGTATAGTGTCAGATGGTTGCTGGACTTATCATGGTTATCACTCCTTTATGTATATAAGTAATGAATAACTATAGTGTACACCTGAAACTAATATAATATTGTATGTTAGCTACATTTTAATAAATATCTTAAAAAGAAAAAAATAAGCAGATTCCTTTTAACTAGCAACTGACCCATCTGTTGCCTCTACATCAGTGATTCTCAACCTTGGCTGTATATTTAAATTCCTAGGGAAGTTTTAAAATAAAGATTACTTGGGCTCTACCCTAGGCACTGAAATCAGAATTTCTAACTTAAACGCTAATAAAAGTATACTGAAGCAAGTGATTCCTCTCATTTTGAGAAAAACCTTGAACCTAGCCCTGACAATAAAGAAAAGCATTTAAGTGTTAAACTAAAGCTACACTCTTCCACGTCTAGAATTTACAATGACCATTCTGCAATTAGTTTGTATTTGAACACTAGTTAAGATTTCAACAGAAATCTTACGAATTCCACCACACACCTGGTTCTGACTCTGGCTTTTGTAAAGGTGGGAAGAACCTCAGATATGTCATCTTGGTACTGTACTTCAAAATCCTGGTCCGTCTCATCACGTGGGCAAAGGAAAGCTTCAAGTGCTCAGTAACATTCTTTAGTTGAAAGTATTTGGTATTGAAGAAAAGGAGGGTGTTCAAGAGGACGATTGGTGAGTAAGCGCCCAGCTGTTTGCACTCCCACAAATGTTCTTCTTCAATGCGAGAGAACATGTAACCTGGACAGAGGAAAGGGGTAAAAGAAAAACAGTACTAAGCTCCTGCTACATAAGACAAATGTCTCAAACTCTTAGACTCGAAGCCATCAAGGAGAAGACTGATTGTTCCTCTCCTTTTCCCTCTTCATTAGACAGAAAAACAGAAAAGGCACCGCAAAGAAAAGGGGAGACAAGTGCACTGAAGCAGACACTGAGCATCCTCATGAAACAGTTTTAATCTATTGTTATTTTAGACCATGGGTTGGCAAACTTTTTCTGTAAAGAGCCAGATGGTAAACATTTTAAGCACTGTGGGCCATATAGGCTCTGAACAACATTGTTGTTGTAGAAGATAAGAGCCACAGACAATACATAAATAGATGTTGCTATAACATACCAATAAAATTTTTTTATAGACACAAATTTGAATTTCATGTAATTTCCACATGCCACAAAATATTCCTCTTTAGATTTTTCCCCCAAACTATTTAAAATGTAAAAACTACTTTTAGCTCATGGATTATATACAAAAAGGGCAGCAGGCCAGATGTGGCCCAGGGGCCACTTTGCAGACTCCTGTTTGAGTTCATTATGCTTAACTGGTTCAGTTTTATTTATAATAGCTTCGATCATTAGAAAGCAGATTGTGCCCTTCCTTCCGCCCACCATTTCTTATTTTAAATTTACATTAAGAGCAATTACTTCATGATGACATATCTGGGCTTTTCTTGAAAAGAAGAGGTCTTGCAGAAGAATTAAAATAGTATACCTTTAAATGCACCTTCCTCTAGCTATCCCTTAAATGCAGGTCTTTTATTTATTTATTTTTTTTAAGGTCTTTTCTCATGTTCTCTCCCCAGTCCTCTTTGCTGCTGATTCTGCATTCTCATCTTAGGAGACTGACTATCCACAAACATGAATGTATTGCTTCCAAATCTATGTCCCTAGCCTCCTCTTTGAATGCTAAATGCATGAAGCCACCATGTCAATCAGGATACTTCAAAGGTGCTCTGCAGCCCGACAGAGAGGAGCACAAATCTCAGAGCACCCCAGGCAACCTCTCCATTCACAGCAATGGCGCCTGATAACAGGAGGGAATTAGGGACTTGTCCAACGACTATGGTCCAAGACAATTCAAGGACGAGGACTTAACTCTCAACAACCAGTTTAGGATACTTTTTATAAACAATTGAAAAAGGTCCACTGCTAACAGGCAGAGTCTAAAAGTAGAATATGTGGCAGTTACTGGTACAATGTGCAACTTTACCAACACTACCAGATCAAACAACAGTTTCTAAAAATATAAATGCAACCTCCAGTTTTTTTATTTTCAAGTTAGTATTTTCAACAACATGCATTCTTTGGCCATTATAGTTTTATTAAAATAACCAGTAATAAACCAGACTTTATCCTCAAAAGTCCAAATATATTAAAATTAGGACAGAAATAGAAAATGAACAACTTAAAAAAAGATAATCATACAACTTAAGCAATTTAAGAAGGGATATCATAAAAACAATCAAAATAAGAAACAATCATCCTACCATTAGGAAGTATTGTAGGTTCCCATATTTTCAAGAGTTTGGTAAGTTCAATCATAAATCTGGAATAGGGCTCTGTAAAAATGTTATCTATTCTACCATTTTCAAACAGGTACTACAAGAGAAAAAAAATGGAAACATGTTGATACAAAGAAAACAAGTTTTTTTAAAGATTGTTTTAAGTGAAACTTATATAATGTTATTAACCAATGTCACCCAATAAATTTAATTTTTAAAATATTAAAAATTTTTTAAAAGATTATTTTAAGGGATATAGTTCACCCTTAATCTTTGTCCTTACAATATTATGAACCATTTTAAGGATACATGTTAAAAATACTAGGATTCAAGCTAAAGATCCCTTTCACATGAATTAACATTACCTCGAGCACTGAGCTTGCAAAGTAAAGTTTCCTATTTCCTTTTTAAAACATGGATGATACAGAAAAATTATAATAAATAAGTAACTTTATTCAGTTCATGAAACTGATATACTTATAATTGGTCCTAATTTGTACTTTTCAAATCATTTTTCTAATTCACAGTATGTGTGCAGATGTGCTCCCAGAAGTTTTTGTTTTTTTAGCCTAGTTACAAGATCACTTCCTGAAATAATACAGTTAGCTGGTGTCAGGTGACCTGAGGATACCCAAATTCAAAAACTACTTATTTGGAGTCTTCTAATCACAGCTCTCAACTCTGCCCCACAACATAACGTTCAAAAGTTCAAGTCTAATAAATTGTAGGATGTAAAACTATGCTAATTAGAACCATCAAGAACCAGATCACAGGATGGGAAACAAGCAACAGCTTGGGTAAAGTACTGCTTAAAAAAACATCTTAAGGGTGCAGGTCAGGCCAGATAAAATCACTCAGGGAAATACAATGAGCATTTATAAAGCAACACAAGGTAGTGTATAATTACATGCTAAAACGCTTTTGATATTTTTAGATTTGGTATTTTAAATTTATTAATCTATGGTTACCTTGGTTTTCTGCTTTTCTATCAGTGTATGACTTGGAGAAATTTTTTATTTCCACTTAAATTTATTCCGGCTAATAAAAATTAAACACCATTTCAATGTACATTCATATAGGTCTCTTCAAAGGCAATTTATAAATATATTGCCATATTACAGTTTTGTTGTTGAAAAGTATTCTTCTTTTAATAAAGTTATTTTTCCAACTTAAAAATATATCCTCATTGTGGAAAAAGTTTAAAATATAGAAAAAGTGGAAGAAAAACATACTTAAACTCACTACACAAAGGCAACTACAATTGTCATTCAGCAATATTTCAATCTTTAAAAAAATTCCTTTTTAAACACAGAGTTGAATTTTGTACATTTACTCAAATATATGAGTACATATAAAATACATTTCTTTTTTTGAATCACTTCCTCCTTAGATCAGGAACAAGACAAAAATGCCTATTCTTGCCACTTCTATTCAACATTGTACTGGGAAGTTCTAACCAAAATGATCAGACAAGAAAAATAAATAAGAAGCATTCAAAAAGGAAAGAAGTAAAACTATCTGTATTTGCAGATGACATGATCCTATATACAGAATCCAAAAAAACAACAACAAAAAAACCCAGTTATTAGAGCTAATAAAGGAATTCAGTAAAGTTGCAGGATACAAACAACATGAAAATAAGTTGCAATAGACCATCCAAAAGGGAACTAAGAAAACAATTCCATTTACAATAGTATCAGAAAGATTAAAATCTTAAGAATAAATTAAACCCAGGAGGTACATGACTTACACTTAGAACTATAAAAAACTGCTGAGAGACATTTAAAAAGATCTAAGAAAAACATCTCGTATTCACGGATCTGAAGAAAATGTTGTTAAAATGGTAATATTCCCCAAAGATATCTACCGATTCAATGCAATTCCATCAAAATACCAGAAGACATTTTTTTGCAGAAATGGAAAAGCCAATCCTAAATTCATATGGAATTGCAAGGAACCTCAAATAGCCAAAAGAATCTTGACGAATCACACTTTACGATTTCAAAACTTAGCAACAAAGCTACAGTAATCAAAACAGCGTGTACTATCAGAAACAGTCTCAGAGACATAGAGGAAAAACTGAGGGTTGCTAGATGGCAGGGGGGTTGGAGAGAAAGGGGAAGGTGAGGGGATTAGAAAGCACAATTGGTAACCACAAGATTGCCATGGGGATTTGAAAATCAATTTGGGGAATGTAATCAATAATGTTGTAAAGATTTTGTAGGTTACCCGATGGACACTTGTCCCATTAGGGAGACCACCTCAGGGATGATGTAGATGCCTGATCACTGCACTGTACACCTGAAGCTGAACAATAATGAATGTCAACTACAATTTTATATATATATGTAGTTACAAGAAAAGGAGTACAGCATTAGGAATAGAGACAGTGGAAATGTAATGGCTGTACGTGATGTCAGAGGGGTAATAGATGGGGGGAGGGGGTTTATTACTGTGTGAGGGATATAAATGATAAATATCTGTTACATTGTTTTGTATACCTGAAACTAATTAAAAAAACAAAACACAGTATGTACTGCCGTAAGATTAGCCATATAGACTCACATATTGGAATTTAGAGTCCAAAATAAACACATACATATTTAGCCAAAAATAAGTATGTCAAGACCATTCAATGGAGAATGAACAACCTTTTCAACACATGGTGCTGTGAGAACTGGTTATTCACATATCCAGTTATCCCTAACTCACACATGATATAAAAATTAATTAAAATGGGGGCAGCCAGGTGGCTCAGTGGGTTACAGCGCGAGCTCTGAACAACAGGGTTGTTGGTTCGATTCCCACATGGACCAGTGAGCTGCACCCTCCAAAACTAGATTGAAGACATCGAGCTGCCACTGAGCTGCCGGAAGGGTGGCTGGATGGCTCAGCTGAGAACTCATTAGAGCACAAGTTCTTAACAACAAGGTTGCCGGTTCAATTCTGGCACGGGATGGGGGGATGCACCCCCTGCAACTAAAGACTGAAAACCGCAACTGGACTTGGAGTTCAGCTGCGCCCTCCACAACTAGATTGAAGGACAACGACTTGGAGCTGATGGGCCCTGGAGAAACACACTGTTCCCCAATATTCCCCAATAAACGTTAAAAAAATTAATTAAAATGGATCAATGACCTAAACTTAAGAGCTAAAACCATGAAACTCTTAAAACACAGGGACAAATTTTAATGAACTTGAATTTGGCAATGGATTCTTAGGTATAAGACCAAAAGCAAAGCAACAACCAAAAAAAAAATAAACTGTGAACTTCATCAAAATTAAAAATGTTTATGCATCAAAGTACACTATCAAGAGTGAAAAGAAAATCCAGAGAGTGGGAGAAAATATTCACCAACGGCATATGTGGTAAGAGTTTAATCCAAAATATATAAATAAATCTTACAACTCAACAACAAAAAAGACAAACAACCCAATTAAATAACGGACAAAGGATTGAAGTAGATATTTCTCCCAAGAAGATATACAAATGGCCAACAAGTATCTGAAAAAATGCTCAATGTTATTATTCATTAGGGAAGTGCAAATCAAAACCATCTCATAACCACCAGACGGCTATTAAAAAAAAGAAAAACAAAAACAAAAATTATCAAGTGTTGAAAAGGAAGATAATGGAGCCCTCATACATTGCTGCGGGAAAATGGTTTGCTAGTTTCTCAACAAGTTAATCATACAGTTAGTTACCATATGACCTCCTAGGCATATACCCAAAATAACTTAAAACAGATTGTTCAAACAAAAACTTGTACATGAATGTTCATAGTAGCACTCACTATTCATAATAGCCAAAAAGTGGAAACTCAAATGCCCATCAACAGATAAATGGATAAACAAAATGTGGTATATCCAACAATGGAGTATTATTCAGCCATAAAAAGGAATGAAGTACTGATTAATGCTAAACATGAAGAACCTTGAAAACACTACGTTAAGTGAAAGAAGCCGGACAGAAAAGGCCATACACTGTTTAATTCTACTTATATAAAATATCCAGAATAGGCAAATCCATACAGATAGAAAGCAAATTTATGGTTGTCAGAGACTGGATGGATGGGGTAATGGGGAGTGACTGTGTCCATTTGGGTGATAAAGATATCTAGAACTAGAGAGTGCTGATGGCTGCACAACATCATGAATGTACTTAATGCCACTGAATTGTACTCTTTAAAATGGTAAATTTTGTTATGTGTATTTTACTATAACATCATACAACACACCGTTTTGCAAGTTACTTTTTAAAATGTATGCTTCTAAGAGTTTTCCATGCTAATATCTATAGAAGCAATTCATTCCTTTTAAACTATTGTATAGTATTCAATAGCATAGACATATTATAGTTGATTGAACCATCATTCTTTTTGATGAACACCTAGATTTCCAAATTTTTGCTGTTAAAAACAATGTTACAGTGAAAAGACTAGTATATGTCCTTCTATGTATGTGTACGCATTTCTTTGGGGAAAGATAATGATCACTGGATTTGTTAGATCGAAGAATATGTATGCATTTAAAGGTTTAGTAGTCAGTCAATTTGCCCTCTGAAAAGGCCTCCAACAATGCATAAATATCTTCACTCATACATGGTATTATCAAATTTCTCAGTCTTTCAAATTTTTAATCCACCTGCTAGGTGAAAATTTGCTGATTATAGTTGAGCACCTTTTTATGTTAGAGAAGCAGTCCAACGTAGCAATCATAACCACAGACCCTAAAGCTCAGCTACCTGGGTTCACATCTTGGTCCTACCATTTACTACACCGTTGAGACTTCAGGCAAGTTATTTAACTCGCTGTGCCTCAAGTTCCTCAGCAGAAAATGGTGATGGTAAGTTCTTACACTTCATAGGACCATACTAACAATTAAGTGAGTTAATATATGAAATGGACTTATATTAAGACACAGCATACATAGTAAATGACTGTTAGATGTTCCTGGTACATTTTTGTCTACTAGCAATCTGATTTTCTCCTGTTACTTGCCTGTTTGTTTCTTTTGCCAATTATCCCCTTCCCAGCTAATGTTAACAGTGGTGGTCTAGGTGCTAATATTATAGTTGAATTTAGTTTCTTTACATTTTTATGTATTTTCAAAATTCTTTACAATTAGCATAATTATTATCATAAACATAAAAAAATAAAAGAGAAAAAGCACATTTGAGATGTCAACATAAATAACCTTTTAAAATTATTTAGAGTCAGGGAGTTTATTTCTTGTCAAAATTAATATTGAATAAATAATATAGTTCGTAATATTTACTTTCTACAACAGTCCTCTAACAATTTGTTATCTTATGGCCTCTTTTAATAGTATTGCTATACAAAGTCAAAAGAATAGGATGAAGATACTAGAAAAAAATTTCCATAAGTTTACTGATTTGTCTCACACATTAGAGTATATTTTATATATAGCAGAGTATCTGAAGTGTAAAGTACTCAAACGTTTTTGATTGAAATCATAGCAGTGACCAGTATATTCTGATTATATTCAAATTATTAGAATATTAATAACTGCCCCAAAACATGTTATTTCTTGACATATGTATTGATAAAATTAGAAAATAATCTTTAGATCCAAAATATCATAAACTCCAAGAACAGAGGAAGTGTGTCTAGAATGTTCAGTTTTTCCCTAAGCAAAATGCATGCATGGCACATAGTAGGTGGTTGAAAGAATGTGTGAAAGAACCTATAAAAGTCTTCTCATATGCTAATTTTAAAAATCTATTTTACAGTCTAGAAAGTGGATCAAAATATAATTAGATAACAAAGGTACCATTTCAATTCTGTGGGAAAATGGATGCTGCTTGCCTAACTAGCTACCCATCAGAATGTTATTCATCAGAACTACTTATATCATATACAAAAATCAATTTCAGATGTAGTAAAGATGTCAATCTAAAAAAAAGAAACCCAAATATTTTAGACAGAAATTTATGAGAATTTAAACATTCAAGCAGGAAGATCATCCTAAGCAACATGGAAAACCCAGGAACTATAAAGAAAAATACATGCATATTAGACTACATACAAAGGAAAACTTCTACACAGTCTATGAAGTGATCCCCCTGATAAGGCCTGACCACAGTGCTGTACTCTTGAAGCTGAAGTAGAATAATAATTAATGTCAATTATAATTAAATGTATGTGCGTGTGTGTGTACAGTGTCACAGGATGTGGAGTACAGCATACGGGATACAATCAATGGTGCTGGAACAGCTATGTGTGATGTCAGAGGGGTAGCAGACTTGGGTGGAGCTATCACTTTGTGAGGGGTGTAAATGTCTAATTATTATGTTGTTTTGTACACTGGAAACTAATATAATAAAAAAAGGGAGAGAGAACAAATGAACAGAGAAAAAAAGGAAAATTTCTTGAATGGCAAAACATAACAAAAATAGACAAACTAAAAAAATTTATTTCAAATACTTAAGAGTTAATAGCCCCAATAAAAAGAGATTCTACAGATAGTTATTCTACAAATCACCAACATAAAAAGACATTAAACTTTACAAAAGTTGGAAAAATGTTAACTGGAGCCACAAGATGCCACTTTTTTAAAACTGAGAATAATAAATATTAAAAAGAGGAATGGTGAAGAGAGTGCAAGAAATGCGCACTCACACACACTGTTAGTAAAACTGTAAATTACTATAACCATTTGTGCAGACAGAGCTAATTCTGTCTTAAAGCTAATCCTCCATCTTGACACTTAGGTGAACCCGGACCCCTGACCCATTCTCCTTCCCCCACATGAGTGCTGGAATCTGTACACAGAGCCCTGGGCTGATCACAAGATTTCCATTAGTTCTGTCGCTGGGGCGAATCGCCCTCAATATTATCTCTTAACTGGCTCTGGCACCAGAGCCTCCTGACACCTGATCCCTTTGATCATCCATGCGATCTCACTGTTTAGGAGACACAAGCACATGGTCTGGAGGGTTGAAGATGCAGGGATCCATTTCATCTTGCTGTTGCCTGACACTGCATTTCCCGTACGTAAGTAAATTCCCTATTAAACTCTCAACCGACAAGCTGGACTTGTCTGCTTTGTTCCTGACCTCTAGGCTTCTCGGGCGTTTGGGGGCCACTTTGCATCTATAGCCCTTTCACAAAACATCATTCTGAAAAATAATCTAAAAACATCTTAAAACTGGAAAAATACATACATGCTTTAACCTAGAAATAAAAGCACCAGTTCATCAGGTACACAAACAAAATATTTACTGAAATATTATTTGTAAGAGTGAGGAGGGTGTGGAACAACCTGAATATATAAAAGAGGAAAGGCTGAATAACTGGTATATTCATATTTCACAGTATTATGCAGCTTTCTTTTTTAAAGGAAAAAGTCTCATTTATATTCACCAGGAGGGGTACACAGATTGAGAAAAGCAAGCTACACAAAATGTGTATTATATGGGCCCCATTTTGCTAAAAACCAAGCAAAACAAAAACTATTAACAAATATCTATACACATGTATAAATGTACAACACAGGAAAAGGTAAAGAAGGACATTTACGCTGTAACACTGGTTACCTTGGGGAGTGAGAATGGAGGTAGAGAAATTTTTCTTTGTATGTCTTCACTTACTGTTTTAACAGTTAGACCTGAGCACACACTACTTATGTAATTAAAAATCAAAACTTTTAAAATAAATGCTTAAATAAAATACCCCCCATACAAATGGAAGAAAATTTGGCAAGAAAAGAAAAAAACCAGTAACATCCAGAGTTCTACCACCCCTAGATAACAACCACTGTAAATGTTATTAGTGTATTTCAATTTGTTATGTATTTATGAGACTGGTTTTTAAATCACTGTTAATATATAGTGATACACAGAATTTGTACTCGTATTCATTTAATGCTTTAACATTAATATTTTTACATGTTATTAGAAGTTACTTTGTAAACAATTTTTATTGGCTACATAATATACAACTTTATAAACATATACAATTCATTTAGCTATCACATTTTGGTGGACATTGAGGTTATTTCCAATTTTGTACAATGATGTCTGAACTTCAGAGTTATTAGCTTTGACAGACTCCCAAAAAGTGAATTACTGGCAAAAGAGTATGAACATTCAAAAATATTCCTGAAACATATGTTCAAAACTGCTTTCTAGAAAGTATGTATTAGTTATCACCAGCCATGAAGTGGACCCCTGACTTACAGAACTCATATCAAGTGTTATAATTTTTTACTTTTGCTAATGTGATGGACAAATAAGGTATTTGTATAGCTATTATTTTAATTTGCATTTTAAGAATTTAAATGAGACTACATAATTTACATACACAGTCACCTGTATCACTTCTTTTGTTTATTGCTGCTTATGTCTTTTTTTGTCCATTTAACAATAAAATGCACCATCCTCAATTTCTGTTATTCTACTACCAGTCTCCATTTAGCTTATAAAAGGCTATATGATTAAGATTCTTAAGCCAGGCTCAGTGGTTCGTTAAAAAAAAAGAGTATAGGAACAATACTAAGCAGCCATTATACACTATAATTTTTCAACTTCATTCACAAGTTCTATCAGAATTATTAAAAATGCAATCGATTTTATAATAACTATCAAATTTGATACCTGCTGAATTCCAAGGCACAAGTATAAAATACTGTCTGGATCATATTTTTCACCATTTGGTCTCCGCACCTCTTGGATAAACTGGCATAAGCCCAAACTCAACTCAGCAAAAGTGCAAGACAAAATATCTTCCTTCAGCTTGACAGAGCGGACTGTGGAAAGGCAGAAAACATAGGAAATTAACTTATAAGAAACAGTAATATTACTTGATTCTCTGAATGAACACTGACTACTCCTGTGCCCCAGGAATTGTGGTGGATACTGGTGAATACATAGATGAAACACAGATCCTGATCTCAACACTTTTTTAGTTAATGAAATAAAGAAAATGCAGTGCATATGGTATAACAGATGCTATGAGAGAGATTTTATTTAAACAGGATTCAATGAAAGCCATTGAGGGACATCTAATAGAGAAGGGTCAGGTTAGACTGGAGGATGTTACACTAATGCTAGACCTTGAAATGTGAAGAAGAGTTAAATAGGTCAATAAAAAATTTGAGCCATTTACACAGTGTTAGAAAAAAAGAACAAAATTCCTTGGATTTGCATAATAAACTCATGATCAGAAAAATACAACCTAACCTTTATAATAAGCCCTTAAAAATTGGGACTAGTATATCAGTTTCTCTTTTTAACCATAAGACTTCAATTTTAAAATAATTTTAAATATCCCATTTACAAATTTAAAATTGACAATGATATCATAAGTAACCACAAGGAGAAAAATGAGTTTTACCTCTACAGCCTGGCTCCGAGGACTCCTGAGAGAGTGCATGGTCTTGAGCACTTCCTAAGGGGTCAGAACATGGGCTAGATGATGCAAGTTCAACTCCTGACAAGGAGAAAAAAATAAATGAAAAGTTTAAATAAAGGTGAGGGGAAAATTAAGTGAAGCAAAAACCAAAGTTTTATGCAATTTTTGACCTAGTATTTATTCCTTTTGAGTAGATTCATGACTTTATTTATCTATATTCCCTTTACCCCCTAAATGAAAACACAAATTCATGCTGTGTATTTACCGCCACATTTCAGATCTCCCTGCTCTTCCTTGGCATTTTTCCACTGAACCCAGTTCTTCCAGGCATTTACCCCATACATGTATTTCAGTGTCATCCCAGGTACTGAACACCCTTGAAAGGCTCCTTGGATAAGACTCCTGGGTTCCACAGGCACTATAGACTTCTTCCGTCCCTGTAAGAAGTCCAAAAACACAGAATATAAGATTTAGTTTTGGTTCTTTAAGAATCGAGGTTCTCAAAGCTAGAAAGGGTATAAATTTACAGAATACAGAATTTAGTTTAGATCTGAAAGGTTCAGAGTTCTTAGAACAGAAAAGATCTGCTTATCTAATCCAATCCATTATGAGAAAAGAAAAAAAAATAAAGGTGAAATATAACAGATCATATGTAATAATTACTAGCATTTTAGTATTTACTTTGTTCTAGATACTGGACCCACCCAGTGAGGTATGAGTAAGTTATTACCACTCAGGTCTATTTAATGGAACACATGAATAGAATATATTCTGAGCTATAAAATAAGTCTCAATAAATTTCTAACTGCAATGGAATTAAACTAGGAACCAATAATGGAATGGTGCTAAGAAAATACCCCAAAACTGGAAATTAAACAAGACATTTATAAATAATCCATGGGTCAAAGACAAAGGCAATTAGAATATATTTTGAACTTAAATGAAAATCAAAATTTTGTGATGGTACTAAAGCAGTGCTTAAAGGGTTATTTACAGTAGTAAAATGATTTATAAGAAATGAAAAAGGTCTAAAATGAATAATCTAAGCTTCTATCTTAAGAAACCAGAAAAAAAAAGAACACATTAAAACCCAAAGTAAGGAAATGAAGGACATATAAGAGCAAAAATTAATGGGAAAAAAAAAAGAGAAAAGTCAGTAAAACTAAAATCAGGTTCTTTTATAAGATGAAAAAATTGATAAATATCTAGTTAGAGTTATTAGGTAAAAAGAGAGAAGACACAAATTACCAATACCTAACCCCACAAACATTAAAAGGGTAATAAAAGAATATTGTGAACATAGTTATGCCAATAAATTTGACAACTTAAATGAAATAAACAAATTTTTTTGAAAGATGCAAATTAACAAAAAGCTTGCTCTATAAGATATAATCTAAATAGCCACAGAAACTGAATTAATAGTTTAAAACCTTCCTACAAGATAAAATCCAGACCCAGGCCTCACTGTTGAATTCTGCCCAACAGTTAAGGTAATTATATAAATTGTATTTCAGAAAATAGAGAAGGAGGAAACACCAACTCACTTTATGATGACACCATTACCCTGATAGAAAAGCCAAACAAAGTTGTTACAAGAAAACTACAGACCAATACCCTTTGTAAATAGAGATACTTAAAACCTTAACAAAATATTAACAACTTGAATTCAGCAATATATAAAAGAATAAATACATCATAAAAAAGTAGGTTCACCCAAGAATGCAAGGTTGACCTATCATTTGAAAAATCAATGCATTTTACCACTTTAATAGACTCAGAAAAAAATCTAGATAATCATCTTAATAAATGCAAGAGATCCACTTGAGAAAGTTTAACACACAATCATGATTAAAAGCTCCAAGCAAATTAACAATAGAAGAGAAGTTCCTCAACCTGATGGAGGCCTTCTATGAGAAACTTACAGGTAACATCAGACTTAATGTTGTAAGAGTGAACACTTGCCCTAATGAAGATTGGGAATAGGCATGAAGGTCTGCTCTCACCACTAATATTCAATATTGTATTGAAGATCTTAACTATTGCAAAAATGAAGAAAAAGAAATGTATTAAATTTGGAAAGAAAAGAGTAAAACTGTCTTTATTCATAGATAGTATGACTGCATAAGTAGAAAATCCTGAAGATTTTAGTTGTGTAAAATCACAGTATATAAAGTCAATATACAAAAACCATCTTAATTTCTATATGCCAATGAGAAACACCTAGAAAATGACATTTAAAAATAGCACTATTCACAACAGCATCAAAAATTTTTTAAAATACTTATTAATTTATAAATTTAACAAAGTACAAGACTTGTACAATAAAACATATAAAACGCTGTTGAAGAGAAATTAAAGATAATCTAAATAAAGGAGAAAGATACCATCTTCATGGATTGAATGGCTCAAAATTACTAACATATCAATTCTCTGCAAATTGATCTATGGATTCAGAATAGTCCCAAACAAAATCCCAGCAGGCTTTTTTGTAGAAATTGACAAAAGTTGATTCTAAAATTTATATGGAAAAAGCCAATGACAATTTTTATAAAAAAGAACAAAGTTGGAGAATTTAACACTCCTGATTTCAAGGCTCACTGTAAAGCTACAATAATCAAGTCACTTGGTAAGGGTATAAAAATAGACATATAAATCAATGGAACAGAATAGAGAGTTTCAGAAATAGACTCGTATATATGGCTAGTTGACTTTTAACAAAGGTGCCAATCAATGGGGAAAGGATAGTCTTTTACAAGATCAGCTGAATATCCATATACAAAAAAATTAACCTCAATGCTTGCCTCAACTCATACATAAATATTACCTCAAAATGAATCACAAACATAAAAGCTAAAACTACAAAACAAGAAGAAAATATAAGAGAATATCTTAGTTACCATAGGATAAGCGAAGATTTTTAGATGAGATTCTAAAAAGCATGAATAGCAAAAGAATAGAATTGACAGAGTGACTTCCTCAAAAATAAAAAGTTCTGTTCGTCACCATTAAGAAAATTAAAAAGGAAATCACAGAATAGGAGCAAAAGTCGTATTTGATGAAAGAATTATATCCATGATAAAGAAGAACACTTAACAACTCAATAAGATGACAACCAATTCAATTATAAAATGTGCAATGGTTCTGAACAGACACTGTACCAAAGAAGATAGAATGACAATTATGCATATGAAAAGATGCCCAACATCACTATTCATGAGGAAAATGCAAATTAAAACCACAATGAGATACCACTACACATTCACTAGAATAGCTAAAATTAAAAATTGATAATGCCAAGTGTGACAAAGTCATAGAGAAGATGGAACTCACACACTGCTGGTGGGAATTCAAAATGGTATATCCACTTTGGAAAACAGTTTGGCAGCTTCTTACAAAGACACAAATACACATATCATAAGACCTAGCAATCCCACTTCTACCCTGTTTCCCAGAAAATAAGACCTAGCCAGACAATCAGATCTAATGTGCCTTTTGGAGCAAAAATTAATATAAGACCCGGTCTTATTTTACTATAATATAAGAATGGGCCTTTAATATAATAATATAACATAGTATAGTATAATATAATGTAATATAATATAATACCGGGTCTTATATTAGTTTTTGCTCCAAAAGATACATTAGAGCTGACTGTCCAGCTAGGTCTTATTTTCAGGGAAACACGGTAGATATTTTTCCTCAAAAGAAAATGTATGTTCACACAGATTTATACTAGAATGTTCATAGCAGGTTTATTCAAAATAGCCCCAAACTGAAAACAACTCAAATTTCCATCAACTGTTAAATAGATAAACAAATTGTGGTTTGTCCATACAATGAAATACTACTCAGAAATAAAAGGATGAAGTACTGATACATAAAACACATGGATGAATCTCAAAAACATGCTAAGTGAAAAAAGCCAGACACAGAAGACTACAAATTATATGATTCACTCATATGAACTTTTAGAAAAGGCAAAACAGTACAATTTTGCATCGATCTGCAAAGCAGATTGGTGGTTATCAGGAGCTAGAGATAAGACTGACTACAAAAGGTTACAAGGGAACTTTTTGGGAAAGTAGAAGTCATGTCTGTGGTAGAGGTACATATTGAATACATTCAAAGCCCATCAAATTGTATACACAAAATTTATGAAATTTTAAAATGTGACTATAACTCAATAGAGCTAATTTTAAACAGTAACGCTATTACTCTTTTAATTTTGGAATGGGAAAGCCCTGACAACATAAAAAACAGGCCACGTGGACTTCACTATTACACTAAATTATATAAAATAGTGAGCCTCATTATTATTGTGTGTAAAAAAAAAAAAAAGCTATATTTAGACTTTTTAAAAAGTCTATCACAAGGATTATAAAAAGCTTTTTAAAGTAAACAAAACAATAAAAACCCTCAATTATAGAAACAAAACCAGAAGGTCCCTGCTAAAAGGAACAAAAACAAAAGCATAAAAACACAAGGTTGTAAAATGTGTGAAATTTGCTGACCTGGGCTGTTAGAGTTTTATAAATGCAGGAACTAATACACATTTACGGAATGAAGGGGGAAAAAACACAACAACAGAAAAATTAAGCTTACTCTTCGTCTGGGCTGGGGAAAGCCATCTCTGTGTCGTCGTCTTGTTCGGGAACGTGCCTGGATTCCCTGTCCTTTATTCAGTGGGTCAAAGGATTCTATCAGCAGAAAGCATAACATGAGGTAAATAACTCACAGACTTACGCAAAGACTAAGACTAAGAAAGAAAATATCACGTAATCACTATATTCATTATTTTGTGATATTAAAATAAGGATTTTACGTATGTTTAAGAGATACAGCATTTAAATTAAAACTTCATTAATAACCAAGAAAACAACCTCGTTTATGGTTATTGTCAGAAAGCTTTAAAAAAGCCAAAGTAACTACTTACAAGAGTAGTATCGTACAAGTTAAAACCTTCAAAGGCAGGGACCTTCTGTACCCTAGATTATTATCACACATTTTAACTGCTTCATAACATCAAATGAGAGTTGTACCAATCTTCTAAAATAAAGGACTTTTAGCGGACAGATTACATTGCACAAACCTGATGGAAAATCTGCTTCCAGATCCTGTTCAGTTTCCCCTTTTGAGAACTGCTTCAATTCTGAATCAGCCTCTTGCACAGCATTTGACTTTAAGGCATAATGATTCAACTCTTCCTCCCAGCTATGTGGAGTAGATACTGCCTCTGATTCAAGATCACCACTGTATGTACTTCCTTGGTCTAAAAAATGTAGAAAACACACCTTCAAAATAAGATAGACTCTTGACATGGCCAGAAAGCTTCCTGAACCGCTGAATATCAAAAACTGAAATATAGGGTGGCCGGGTTTCTCAGTGGTTAGACAGTGCTCATAACACCAACGTCACCAGTTCAATTCCCACATGGGCCAGTGAGCTGTGCCCTCTACAACTAGAGTGAAAACAATGACTTGACTTGGAGCTGAGGTGCGTCCTCCCCAACTAGACTGAAAACGACGACTTGACTTGGAGCTGATAGGTCCTGGAAAAACACACTGTTCCCCAATAATAATAAAAACAAAAGAAACAAACTGAGATATGGTTGCTGGACAATTACCTAGGTATATTCAAGAATGAAGTAACTTGTGTACCAGCCTCACAGAACTGGATTCATACTCTTGCTGTGCATTTTATAGCATGATCTCAATTAATCCTTAAAACCAACATTTGAGGTAGCTTTTATTATTTCTCATTACAAATTAGTACACAATCACAGACATCTGCTGCCCTCTATAAATAGCTAAAATTGCACATATTTAATCCAAGGATGCTAATACTTTATGGGTTTGTATTACTAACAGAGGACAGCATATATTTCTAAGATCCAAAATATATTTACAATTACAAACCTTTTTCGAATATCTTGGTGTCTAGAAAGAGTTCTTGTTCAGAAGTTTGGGATCCTAAAGAACAAGAAAAGCACATAATAAACAATTTGTATCTATACACAAAGGAAATTGCATCTCAAATGAAATGACTGCACTATATACATGAATCATACTAGGGAGTTCTAAGTAATAACCTTCATCTGCAGAAAGAATGATTCATTAAAAAAATTAGGCATTAGTAGTAAATGCAGTTAAACAAATTACAGCAGTAACTTGTCAACAGTGGTTACACTTCTAGGTAGCAGTATGAAAGAAATCATGGCAAGAGAGATCTGTATTTTGCATTTTGCACTCATGTGCGAGCTGAAATATTTTTTTTGGCCATGATACACACACCCCCCCACACACACACACACATTCTCTTTCTCTCTCCTTTCCTCTCTCTCTCTCAGAGATTAATAAATCTGATTTAAATTGCTTTCTACCCCCTAAAACATAATATGCTTTAGCACTGCATGAGAAAGCCAACAGACTTAGAATGTAAGTTACATGAGCAATCAGCACATGGAACAGAACACTGTTCTATCAATTATGAACTACTCTAAAAGAAGCTTAAGGATTCAAAAATATTATAAACCAGTTTCTTAAAAACCCAGGAAAATTGCTTCTTTTCCCTGAAATCCAAGATAAATTAGCCAGGTCCATTCAATTGGAATACATTTCTCCTTCCTTTATGTTTTTAAACCATTTGATATTACTTACACTATAGTGATTACAACTATCTGTCTCGAAGCATGGTTTTGAAAGTTTTTCTGTCTGACTCAATTATAGGCTAAGGAAGTCACAATATTTATACAGAGGAAGTACTTGCTAAATGTTTATTAATGTGAATGGAGAAGCCAATTTAAAATGAAGTTTTATCATCAGGAATTGCTTGAACTTCGAAACTAAATATATTATCAGAGAATTAGAAGATCAAGCAAAGGAACAATATTCTAAGACATTAAAATACACATATAAATGGGTCAGAATTATGAGATTATATACTAAAGAGCAAAATGAGACCAGAAACACTGGGATATTAACAAATAAGCTTTTTACCTATCACTCAGAATACATGTGATTTAATAACTTACAACAGAAAAGCTGACATTTTTTTTCAAATGCCAGTGTTCAAACAAATCATCTAGCATTTATTATGCAAAATCAAAACGTAGTGGTTAGCTTTGTAAAACCTATCACTGAAAAAAGAAAAAAAACTGTCAATCAAGAATAATTTCTTGGCTCATCACTGATATATGAACAGGCCTTTGTGAAAATTTACCTATGTATTTCAACTATCTTAACACCATATTCTCTCTCTCTCTCTCTCTCTCTCTCTCTCTCTCATTGAGACAGGTTAGTTAGTGTGTTGCTAGATAGACAGGGAGGTCCCTGGTGGAATAAACAAAAGACAGACATATTCTAAAACTTCAGGTTTTGAAATCACTCCTTCACTCCAGCACAAAATGTAACGCCTTGAGGTTAATCATAAAATTCCTTTTGGCCTGAAAAATGGAACAGATTTGATAGATAAGAGTGGGTTATTTTGCTACAGTGGTACCTCGGTTTTCGAACGTAATCCGTTCCGGAAGACCATTCGAGTTCTGAAATGTTCGAAAACAGCCGACAGCTAGGCCTCAGGATCTTGCACTCAGCAGAAGCCGCGTGACATGTTCGACTTCCGAGGCGTGTTTGAAAACCGAAGCATTTACTTCCGGGTTTATAGCGTTCATAAACCAAAATGTTCATCAATGGAGACGTTCGAAAACTGAGGTACTACTGTAATTCCTTCAGGATGGGCAAGCAGAACAAACCTGGTAGACGAATTTCATTAAAAGGCGCCAGCTCCCCTTCCCCAAACAGGCAAGGAAAGGTATAAAAGTAAGAGCTTTTGCCTCAGTCACTGGGCACCCCTATTCGGGACCCCCTCCCGCTCAGGAGCTCGACCCTTTGCTTTCAATAAACTATCCTTTTTAAAACTCTTTGCCTCTCCTGGGTCCATGTTTCCATTCTTCGGTCTCATGAGACACGATCCCGGCACTCACTCACTCCAAAGTCCCCTACATCATTTGGGGACTCACAGAGACATATTCCTACTTCATTACTGTTATATCTCTTCCTGTACCCAAACATCAAGGGGCTGCTAATTAAGGCTAGAAATCTTTCTGAAATATATATTACAGAGTTCTGGTTAATATTATATATCATTTGCTTTGGAGTCAGACAGACCTAGATTCAACTTCTGGTGCCATCACTTCCTTATTGCAAAACTCGGGTAAGTATAATATCTTATTTTCCAAATGAGGACTCTGAAGTAATCAATACCCCCCTAATAGGGTTGTTGTGATGACTAAATGAGGCAATGCACATAGTGCATTTAGGACAACGCCTAAAGTGTGGTAAAGCACGTAAATGTTAACTATTGTTATTATCACTATTCTACACTCATAGAATGGGATTTATCTATACGCGTAGGTTACTTTGAACCAAAAAGTTTTATACATTCTAAGGTTCTATCTACCTTCATGCTAGTTATTACACAACAGAAATTCTTATCTGGGGACCACGGGTTTGAGTATAGGGATGAAACCAGAAAATGATCACGAAACTTTGATTTACAGGTTTTTCTGGAATCATTAACAAAAACTGTTATTGAATATCGGTACTTAGTTTCCTTCATAAAAAGGATAGAGTTTTCAGCGATAACCAACAAGTTTAACAAACCCAGTCTTGGTATTTAGACAGAATGAATCTTTTAAAAACACCTTGACTGCCCAATATTTAAAATTACTTGAGTTACCTGAAAATCTGTAGGTGTGTTTTTTCTTTCTTTACTTTAAAATTATACCAACCTCCCTGGGATAATGTCTTCTCCTTCTCTTCATCTTCTGTAATCATTTCTGCCATCTCAAGGAGATCAGCTTCAAATGAATGTGAGGGAAGCTTTTCCTTACTGTCTTCAATACTCTCAGTGACTTTATCTTCATTATCCATTGAGGATGGAATAAGCATAGGGACAGGCATCTGAAAGACCAAGGATAGACTGAAGTTTCTTGGACAATAAGTTCATCATTAAAAGTATTATTTGTAACATGTTTTAAGTACTAAAATAATCAACAAATTCAAGATATTTCTATTGCTAATTAATTAAAATAGTCTTGCTAGTTTGTTTTTCTAAGACAATGGCCATTTAAATAAAAATTCAGTAAGAGGTTTTCTGGAAACTCAACAAAACATCTCTGAATCCTCCAAAAGAATAATTATCTAACACATTTTTTAAAAAATTATATTTCTTGCTTAACATTTTCATACAACTGTTTCCCTTAAGAACTCAGTACTGAGAAAAAATGTATTTCCAGCAAAAAATGAATACACTTTTCTTTAATAAAAAGTGAGAATCATGTAAATCACAGTATTCATCTTTTACCCTTGCTAGAATCTAGTGTTCTAACACACACACACACACACACACACACACACACACACACACACACACAGAGTTTCTGATCTTTTTCTATATGAGTGGTCTTATTGTTGTATGAAACATTGTAAAAAGCTCCATCGTAGCCTTCTCTCAGAAGGCAGCGTACAAATAAAGGCATTCCTTTATATACCCCACTTTAAGTAATACAGTAATATGATAATAGCCAACCAGAGTCAGGTGTATTTTACCAACAAATGAAGTTTTTAACGAAGCTACAAAATTTTAATCAAAGAAAATGTGTACTAAATTAATGTTAGTCTCTATAAATGATTACTCACTGGAACTGGGATTCCGAATGGGACTGGAGCATACTGAGTATAAAGATGAAGAGGTATGGGCACAAACACTGGTACAGGAACTGGCACCACAATGATCTGGGGAGAGCTTGGAGTATCTTTTAATGAAAATAAAAATAACAAAACCAAAGAAGGTTAGAAACAAGATTTTAATTAAAATTTTTTTAAAGCATACGGAGATTTACAGTTCAAAAGAAATGTAATCTATGAGACTAGGAGTTCATAGAAAGGAGACACAACCGAAATAGCAAAAAAAGGTTTGAGTACAGCACTAACAAAAAGTGGGCAACACAATGATTATCAATGATATGAGGATAAAATTAATGAAAGATATAATTTGGATGAATGAATGAATGGAAGAATTGGAACAGGGATCTTAGAGGAGGGATATGGAAAGCTGCTAACATGAATAAGTAGGGTATGTTAAAGAGAAGACTGAAGAGATACAAGGGCTGTTTTTGTGCGACTATAGTGCACATTATTAAATCATTTCTAGTAGACAGTGGGGAGCTACTACAGATCTGTTAGCACAGAGTAATGTGATGAAAATCGCATTTAAAAAGATGAATTTGGCTGCCATCTCAGCATGGAATAAAAAGTATATGAAGTATAAAAGTAGGAGGCAATTAAGTAGGTAGAGCTAAGATGATGAAAGCCTAAACTACAGTGGTTACGATACACATACAAAAAGAATAAATATATACAGCTGATGCCCTAAGGTATTAAAAAGATTAAACAGAACTTGGAAACTAACTTAAATATGAGTAGAGAAAAAGTAGGAAGGATGGAGGATTCATTCAATTTTTTAACAAGTATCTATAGAGTCCTTTCTATGTGCCAGAAAAACACACTAGATAACTATAAAATTATTAATGTCAGTGAGAAAGGTAATGCTAGTCACAAGAAGTGAAAAGCTGACAATTTGACTTGGGTTAAAGGTAGGAAATAATACAGGATCAATTTTTTTCATGGTGCACTGGATGTAAATAATAAAAAAATAAAAAATGTTATCTGAATATACATGTCTGATAACCAAGCTTTATAATACTAAATAAGTCACTGTTGATACAATAAAAATATAGGACTAAGTCATCTATAACCTTGCTACCCATGGACCAGTAGCATTGACATTACCTGGGGGCTTGTGAGAAATGTAAAGCCTCAGGCCCCAGTGAGTCAGAATCCACTCAATAAAATCTTCAAATAATTCATATGCATATTAATGTTTGAGAAGCACTGGCCTACAGAATAACCTTCCACATTGAGGAATCCAGAATTCCTTTCTAGTTTAAAAATTCTGGGGCTTTCATTTGGCAGCATGAGGAGCTCCACAGACCCCTTCCCTAGTGAAACAAGCAAAGCTGGTGAAAACTGTTAAAAACAACCTTTTAGTTATTTGGAAATTGTCCATAGGGCATAGAGCAAATGGAGAAACAGTCATTCAAGAAAATCTACTAAAATACAGTAAGAAGTGGGAGTCTATGATAGTTGATCCATCACCTGCTCCATATCCCCAGCTCAGTCAGTTCAATTGACAGAAGCTACACTCTGGGTGGGTATGGTCAGTCAGCTCCCAGTCAAGGGTTATTATATCTAGCTCACCAGGAGGGGCAGGCCACCATCATTTCTCATCCCCTCAAACATCAATTTAAAACATTAATTTCCTGGGGAGTATGGCTGACAGGCTGGGGGCTCCCTTCCTCTACCCAGCTCCCAACCATAGGATAGAGACCCTACAGGAACAACAGGCTAAGAATAGTAGGGTCTAAATCACAGTCACCCCAGATCACTTGTAGGGCAGATTCCATACCAGGAGAGGCAAGCTGAGACGATCAGAGGCTAACAACCCTCCCAGCATTCAGACAAATAACTCAGAGATTATGCCTGGGGGAGAGGTCATAAGAAAAGAAGCTCTAAAGCTCTCCTTAAAGGAATTAACTTTATTTGAAACATAGTGTAGAAAGTTCAAACCTAGGGGTAAAACAGTAGTTCCTCTTAATTAAGACCCTGTCTATATATAATTCCAAAGTCTATACTTACTCTATATTAATACACTGTCATTAACACGTTGCGTACGGATCACGAGAATCTTCACGAGGGATTTAAACCCCGCCGTACGCAACGTGTTAATAAGGAAATTAAATGAAGTGTTCACAGTATGATATTATCAATTAACTACTTTCTCTTTGCCATAACTTGTTACATCTTAGATGGTGAAAATACCTAACTCACAGGGATGTTGTGAGAACTAATCTGAACAATGTATATAAGCAACCAAACACATTATCTAGGAAATATAGGCAGATCCCACATTCCTTTCCCCTAAAAAAATTAAATGGAGCAAGTACAAGGAATATACCTGTCTGGCATTCTTTGTTTTGGGTATGTGGTTTGCATGAGGTGGCTTTAGTCTGTGTGATGGGTTTGCACAATAAAGCTTTATTCTTCAAAAGTCTTGGAGGCTGGGAAGGTGGCAGTTTCAGGGCATCTGTTTGTGTACTTGCCTAGATAAAAACAAAAATTACAAGAAATCAAAAACAAATCAAAGAAACCAAAAAGGTTTTCAAAAGCTTATCATTAATTACAGAAAATATTATAATTTCTAAATAAATACTATATTGGAATTACATGGAAGACACAGAAAATAAATATTCAACTAACTATGTAAGGAATATAATATTCCTGAAATAGCAATAAAAGAGTATTTTGATAACTATATGTTAATTCTTAATATATCTAATTACCAGTTTTGTTTACCAAGAAAAATGCTATTTCTATTGTAAGCCATTGTTGATGAATAACAAAGTTGGCTGAATTTAAAATGAGAACTGTTTCTTCTTGACTAAGTGTTAGAAGCTTTAGTTTCACGATAACTAGAAATAACAGAATGATTGAGATCATTTGAGTGACTTGAAAAAAGATGATATGAATGTTATCCCAGAGACCAGGAAACACTTTAAAAATGTCATTGTTTTACTAGTTTTTCTCATTATTTATTTTCTTCTTATTTTAAGAGACAAAGCAAGAAATATTGAGTAAAAAAGAGGAATGCTTACGTATAGCATAATCTGCACTGGGTGAAAAATAAACTACATTTTATAAATATTTTATTTACAATCTGACTATATTACAAATGCCCCACAAAACCTTTTATGCCTGAATTCTGTGCAATTTACTTTAAATGCATACAGCTAAAAACAAAAACAAACCTTCAGTTAACTACACAGATAACAAGAATTCAAAAAAATTTAAAGTATACAAGACCTAGTTAAATAAACAGAAAATCCTATTCCTGAACAAAGATTAAATGAGCTCATGAAATTTATTTTATTAAATAAAGACTAAAGAAGGGCAAATTAGCTTAGACATATTCGTACTGCATAAAAATGGAAAGTAAATACAGTGGCAATACCAATAAAAATAAAACTTACATCCCCTATGATTTTCGCTGTTACTGTTGGAACTGCACCTGATATAAATTAAAATATATATTTAGGATCTTATACAATTAAACATTAGCATTAAAAGCTGATTATTGGACAATAAACAAAAAGTCTCTCATAATAAAAACATGCGTTATCTTAATTTAATTCCAGAGAAGACTAGCATATAAAATATAATACAAGACAAAGAGATCTGGAAATTATGAAAACACTAATGCCCTCGCAGCCCACGGTGAGCCACCATTCCTAATGTGAATGTGTCAAATATATGAAAATGATTACTGACGGCAAAAAGATAGAGAACCACTGCATTCACTTCAAAAAAGGCCAGATAAAATGCTTTTAAATCAAATCATACCTTGCAAAACACTGTTAGAATTCACTGTGGGCTGAGCAGCAGGAGCACTTGCTAATGAGACTACATTAGCTATAACTGGAGTTGAATCTTTTCTTAGCGATGGGGGCCCTGTTGAAGCAGCTGACACCATGGAAATACTTGCTGATTAAAATAAACAAAAATTTTAAAACCTCATATAATATATATGCACATACATAGAAACCAACATCTCAAGGCAGTTAAACAATGCTTTTAAGTTAGAGTAAATATTGTTGGAACAGTCATTTCAGGATTAACTGGGTTTTTTCCTATTTTTTAATTGGTGAAACTTAAAAGTATTCCATGTGCTTTATCTTGCATAACTATGCAGATGGCATATTTAAGAGGCCATGTGATTTAGATTCTACGTCCTTTGATATAGTCTCAAATCCTTTTCCTAGGGAACTCAAGGTGTCTATATCCAGTTATAAAACATTAATTGCCATTCTTTTCTATAAAGTTCTTAATTTATTTGATTCAATATGCCCAGAGAAAAGTAACAGAACTCATTTAGTGGGCTTTAATCTAACATGTTAAATAAAAAAGGATTTAAATGTTAATGTCATTTGAATAGAATGAAATTTATGTTTCACAACATTATAGACAATTGTTTTATGTTCCCAATCTATAGAACAGTAGTCATGCACACTGATCAGGGACTAAAAGTTTAATTTTACCTGCATTGTTTTGTGAAGGTGGGTCACACATACTTTGCTGATTACAGAACATTAAGATACAAAGCAGGTTACAGAAATGTTTCATTTCTCCTCTCCATTTCAAGGACTCACTGAGTTTACCCTGTCGCTTACAACCATCACATTTGGCCATCTGAAAAAGAAATAGAAGATAGTAAAGGAGTAAGAAACAAACGATCTGTGGTCTGACAGAATAACAGCAGGATACACATAACAAGTGGGGAAATTAACTTAGAATTTAGGTCACAAAAGTGAGGGTTAACTATCCTAAAATGGTAAATGTTTATCTATCAATGATTTTACACTAAACATTAAAAAAGATCACACTATAGATATGCCAATAAATAATTTAAAAACAGTGAAATGAAATAAGACCTACCTTCCTGAAAGACTTCAACAGACAAATTCATTTTAGTTAAATAAAAAATAAACTATAATTTTTAAATATTTTAATATCTTAAAACTGTTATGTATTTTACAAGGAAATTAAAAACAAAAGGAATATAACTTCAGTAACATTAAAGTCTTCCAAAATCTTTTTTTTAATGCTGGAGAACATAATACATTTAATACTTGAAAGTTTAAATGATTAAATTTCCTTCATACTCCATCAAATAATAAAAGAAGGGAATAATGTATGAGGAATGTGAATTATGTTTACCTGATAGAACAGAACTGTATATTTGGACATGCATTCTTCACAACAAAACTCTTCCACCTTCCCTCCCAAATTATTCTGTACCAATTTGGGAGATGTCTGTAAACAATAACTGCACATTTTACAGTGATTTCCCCAGAGTTTTGCCAAGTCATGTTTATAAAGCAATTTGCAACCTAAAAAAAAAAAATCAGGAAAAATAAAATTAACATTAGAGTGAAATATTAAGTATCTCCATATTTAATTTAAATGCCCTCTAATACAATTTGCACATTTGGGTCCTCACCAATTAGTAGATCAAGAAATCAATATAGAGGATCGATATTATCATTTAGAAAAAATATAGTGTATATCTAGGAAAAGTCGATTTGTTTCATGAAACTTTTGTTTTATTTGGGTATGTGGTAATATACTGGGTCACAATGTAAAATGCATTTCTTTTGTGTTGTGGTCAAAAGGTCTGAAAGCCACTAGTTTAGGAGGCTAATCTTGTGCAGTTTTAGAATAAAACAAAATATTGTAAACATATACAATAATCATTTAAATAAAGGAGAAAATATACCTCATATGGATATACAAATTCAGATCATTTATATTCAGAAACATAAAGGCTGTTTAAAACAAGAAAAGTATAATCTTAGGATGCTACCAAAATTTAAGGAGTTCCCTTTAGAAGTGTTATACCTAAAAGATACCTATCGACCTAATAATATTAAATGTTTTCCACATTATCACCATCTTCTGTATATACTTTGAGGAGCTTTTCTTTCATTTTAACATTTATATGATATGAAGGATTAGATGAGAAAAGAGTAAACAGGTGTAAACAAAACAAAAAGGCTTTGGTGTTATATACAGAGGATAAAATAAACTTACAGAGTAACAGCTTAAATCATCAACTACTTTTAAAACAATCAACATGCTCATTAGGTAAGATAATCTTGTGTCTTTACCTTCACTACAGAATGACTTGTCAGCACCTGAGAATCGCACAGTCTCCTTTACAATTTTCTCAATTTTACAATATTCACACATTGCCATTACATTATTTATTTTCTTATATTCATCAGAACAGTTCTTGCCACAAAACTGAAACATTTTACCCTGCAAAGAAATAATCCTTAATTACTAATTAAACATTTGGTTTATCTTATGGAAATTTTTATTCCTCTTCCTTTGAAAGCAAATAGTGTAATTTTGAAAGATGAAAAGCCAGAAACAATTTTACAGATAGACCAGTTTACCCTCAAACCCTTTATCATGATCCTATACTTTACCTTATAGTCAAGAAGTTCTGGTTTTGTGCCAAAAAGACGGTTACAGTGCTGACACTTAAGTTTTACAACACTTCGTGCAAACCCAACATGTTGAGATTGGGCAGCAAGACGCTGGAGACCAGCTGCAGCAGAGCTATTGATGGAGGTGGGAGAAACAGCAGAGGTGTTACCTCCTCCTGCTGACACTGTTGAACCTCTGGGGATGCTTACAATTACTTGGCCTTGAGACAAGGGCACTACCGAAGAATTCATTCCTGTTGGTTTGTTAAACAAATTCTGAAAAAAACAAACAAAAAAGATCAGTCTCACCATTTGTTCAAATAACTAAGTACTGACTATCTAAGTATGCCAAGCACAGTTCTAGGTATGTAAGATACATTTGTGAACAGGCAAAACTCCCTGCCTTTGAATGGGGGAGTGGTATTTATATCCAAAGTTAAATAATTTTAATAATCTTCTTCAAAAATAATATCCTCCCAATAGATAATCTGGGTGATAACAGTACCATATAATTTTAAAGAAGACAGTTAAATGACATGCCTCCAATTAAGGATGAACCAAAAAATCTAAGTTTAACAGGACTGAGATAGAAATTTAGCAATCTAGGCACTAGAAACATCTAAAAAGTTTACATCACTATAGTAGGCCACTTACTAACTGGAGAAGAGGAAGATTCCTGAAGCCATACCTGGAAAGCTACAACACAACTGTAGCTGCAGAAGTTGCGTATACTTCCATCTGACATGGCTAGGTGATACTGAGGGATTGCTGAGGTTTTACAACTGTTACACTGAACTTGTACACCTTAGCAAATCAAAATAAAAACTAATAAGTAATATATACAAATGTACACAAATGTATGAGAAGATAAATATTATACAACATACGAAAATTCAAGGGCCAGGTCAAGTTGCAACTGAAACTAAACTTAATCTCATCACATATAGACAAAACTAACTTAACGTTCAAAATATTTTTTTAAAGTTGTCATACCCTGAAACTGTAAGATAAATGTATCCTGAAATAAGTCAGGTGTGGATAAAGAAAATACATTAAAGAAGCCATATGAAATTCTTTTGGTAAGGAGGAATGCACAAATAGGCGAACAAATAAATAAACATAAAATAAGGAATCAAGGTAATAGGTGATATTTTACAACACAGATCTGAAACTGTAAGATAAATGTATCTTGAAATAAGTCAGGTGTGGATAAAGAAAATACATTAAAGAAACCATATGAAATTTTTTTGGTAAGGAGGAATGCACAAATAGGAAAGCAAGTAAATAAACACAAAATAAGCAATTAAGGTAATAGGTGATATTTTACAACACAGATCTGAAATATTTTAAATTTATCTTAAAAAAATCAACTAAATCTTGACAAAAATCTGTATTATAAAAACAAAGCAATAACCATAATTTTTCAACTACTGTATTGATATAGTTTACAAAACCAATATTACCTGCAGAAGTAACCATTTTAACTCTGTAAGCAGATAAGCAATTAACAGAACAGAAAAGCTCTGTCTTTCCCAAGCTATTGGTATTTTCAATCATTTCTGCTGAGGATCTCAATGATTTGCAAAGCGCACATGGTGTAATTTTGGCTGATTTCTATTAAGAGAATAAAATAACATTCATTTTTACCAAATTGCAAGTAAAATCATAATTCTTTGAAATGTTTATACTTAAAACTGTTGAAATATTTTAAATTAGTGGCTCTCAAACTTTTATGATTACAATCCTCAGTAAGAAATAAATTTGACAGAAACCCAGTACGCACACACTTATGAGGTTTTATTTGTGTATTATACAATGTGCCAGGTTCTATACTAGGTGCTTTCTCATTCTTACTTCATATAATCCTAAAAACATCCCAGTGAGGTAGGTAGTATAATACCTATTTACAGATAAGAAAATAGACTCAGGTAGTTTAACTGCTTTCCCCAAGGCAAAATTCTACTTGAATAGAAAGTATGGGAAACAAAAGGAGGTCTGCTTTACTTCTAAATCTAAATTCTTTTTCTACATCACGGTACATATTAATAAGTGAGAAATGTAACAGGTAGTGGCTAAATTATAATAAAATTAAAATTAAGATGTTTCAACCTGTTTGTCCTCTTGTGGGATATGAAACATCTTTCAACTGACTGAATCAAGTAACTTTTAGTACTTCAAACAGTATTAGGAAAACAGTCTTTTGAACAAAGATAAAACACATGAAAATATTGTTGGGGGTTTTTCCTCCTGTGAGAGCCAAAACAAAGTGTTTCTAAAAGAAGGAATAAATAGTGAAGCTATGCCCTTTCAATGGGTTTGTATATTAACCAGAAATAAATGGAAACACTGTATAATGTTTAAAATTCCAGAATCATTGCAAAGTTTTATGAACAATTTAAATAAATTTCCCAATCAACATTATTAAATTCACAAATTTTGGTAGACTGTATAAAAATTCACTATTCTAAGAAAAAGAACAATCAGCAAATGCACTGAAACAGAAGGACATTGTAAAATTTAAAATGCAAAAAGTTCTTACTATTCCTTTGGGTTTATCAATTTTAAAATCTAATTTATGATCAAAATTTACTAACAAAATATAAATTTAGTACAAACAAAATTGCGTAAGACATTTGTCATATAAGAATCAATCCAATTCATCCTCTACAAACCTCAATTCACAAAGTAATATATAATCCACACTTATTTATTATTTTCTATTTCATGAAGAGGACAGAAAACCTTTTAAATAATTAAATAGTAAGATGTTTATTTTCTGAATTGCAATTTCAACCATATGGATTTCATTTCAAGAATACAAATACAACTTGGACCTTACCCTGTCAAAAAAAAAGTGTGTGTGTGTGTGTGTGTGTGTGTGTGTGTGTGTAAACTAAAATATATTCCAAAGATTAGAAGGCTACACACCAAAGAATGGGATTGGGTATCTCTGGGAAATGCATTATTTTTCTTCTTTGTGCTTTTCTGCATTTTCAAAATCACAAATCACATATGAAGTAAAAAGGCTATACCCTAAAAACATCTATTTCAAATGCATGAATAGAAATATATGCTACTTACAAACTCTATTACAAAATTTTTAAGAGGCATTCATTCGACTACTATTTATATGTAAAAATATTAATTAAGCTAATAATAAGATCTTAATATTTTTGTGACAGCATTTTCATAAATAATTTCCACCAAAAAATTTAGATACCCCTGAAATGAACAAGACACCAGGATTAAATGGTCATGTACCTGCTTATATGCTGTGACACACGTTGAACTACAAAACTTCTTAGACTGTCCCTCTATCTGAAGCATGTGGCATTGTCCAGAGCCACTGTAACAGTAACCCCCACAGTTCTCACAACAGTTCATGGTGAGGTTGTTAGCAGAGCGAAATTTAGAGAAGCAGGCATCACTGCAAAGTTTATGTACCACATTTTGGTAATTAACTTCATGTCGAATCTAGGAATTAAAAAATAACATACAAATAACAAGCAGAGACCATCAAAAGCTGTTCTTTAAGCACAAACATTAGATTCTTCCCTTCCCCCCCAAAAGTAAAAAGATAACTTACAACAGCATTCTTCTGACACATGCTGCATTTGGTTGAAATGCTATTTGTATTTATGGTAACAACAGGTTTTCTTTTCAGTTCATATGTTGACAAACATGACTGACTGCAAAAATCTTTACTAATGGTGGTATTTTCAAACTGGGCACTGATCACATCCTTTGGATTTAAAATGTCTCTAAAATGGTAACAAAGATAAAATAAGCCACAGTATAATTCATTTATTTTCTTTTTTGTGAGCTAAATAAAACAGAGGCAATTATAGTGTAGGGAAGGGCACTGATATTTAAATCAGAAAATCTGGGTTTTCTTGGATAAACTAAAAAATTGCTTTGATCCTTCAGTTCTGTTCTATCAAATGAGAGAATTAGTATACTGTATTTCCAGATTAAAAGGATATACATCAGTTATCATTCATTATCTGTAGTAGGTGGAATTATAGGCATCTGTAATTCTTTAGCTTCTTCTATATTTTCAAAAAATTCTTTAAAAATAATACTATACTTGAAAATTTTGAAAACCACTATCTTTTAAAAGTAAAAATACATTTCATACTACAGTGTATATTCTAGCATGGTTATATAAAATTGAGTATTTCTATATCTAAATAATTTAACTTGTAGGCATTAGTAGCAAAGGCAATGAAAATAAAAACCCTAGTGATTAAGGCTTCCTACCAATCCATACCTTATCCCATCGGCAAACAAGTCCAATTACATAGTAGTTTATCAGATAGTTTTAGTGTAACCATTTTAAAAATCAATTTTTAAAAATACCTTGATGAAATTTTCTTAACAGTCTCTCTCTCTCAAGTACACTCTCACATAACAGTAAATAAACTGTGTCATATTCATTCCTGCATCTTAAACAGATTATACTAACAGATACTTTTTAGAAAAGATTACAAATATCTCTGCTTCCATAAAAGACAATAGTAAACATAATGGGACTCATCACAAGGAACACCTGACATTGCACCTTGCAATGTACTATACAGAGGACGCCAAAGGAATATATACACATTTTAAGAAAGGAAAACTGTATTAAAATCCTAATAATATATGCCAATAACAAAGATGAATACAAGTCACGTTTGACTTCTGCAATTACAAGAGGTGCTCAAAATGGTTACTAGCAGCGTCCAGACACTTCTGATTACAGGGAACTACTGCTTGAGCAACATTGAGAAAAGTGTCCACTTGTATACATTTTATTGGCACCCCTGGTATAACTTTATACCTCATTTTCTATGCTTAACAGTTCCAAACTACTCTTTCTGCATTTCTTTTTTTTTCGCCTTTACAACTTTTTAATTATGTTTTACTGTATTTCATTTTAGAGGTATTTCTGAGCCAGGTACTAGCTAAACCCTGTATCAAGATATGGTACAAACATGAACTCAAGGAGCTCACAGTATATTGGGACAAATAGATAAATAATATATAAAATACTGTAACAGAAGCATTCTTAAAATATAAAAGAATAATGTAACAATTTTGAAAAAGATATGTATAATGTACTATAGAAAGAAAGAAACAATCATTTCAGATAATATGTGACATGAAAGGCTACCCAAAAGAAGGTGACATTTGAGCTGGATCTTAAATAGGAGTTCTCTAAAAGGTGAAGGGGATAAGGGTTGGGGAGAAGCATGAACAAGGCAATGGAAGTATAAATGCAGGTACTTCTCACTGCTCTCAGTAGGCTCAGGGTCCAATTATATTACATCTTATTATAGTAGAATACAGAATGAGAAAGCACAATCTCATTCCAGATAGTAAAAATTTAGAACTGATACAGACAATCCTGAAACAGTTACTTCTTTGAGTATCATTATAACAAGAAATCTGATCTTTCTAACCGTATTAATAAAATCACCCTCCAAATTACCTTTTATGTAGGATTTGAAATATATTTTTTAAAAACAAATCATTAGGTCCCTATTACTAAGGAAACCTAAAAATTAAATGATCATTAGCCAAAATATATCCAGTTCAGGATAAATTCAAGAAGAGATATGGTTAATGAAAGATTAAGAAAAAATTGTTATTCCAATTGCTAATGAGTTTCCTTCAACCTAAGTGCTCCTGCTATATTTCTACTGATGTATAAAAAACAACAGTAGCTATCAGGAAGGAAAGCTTTTCTATCTACACCTATTTAAATTAAATTGAAATCCTTCTTATACGGATTGACTTACAAATTAAACCTGTTTAACTATTAATATATGGGTTATGAGGGAGAGGGGGAAGATACGCATGTGTCAAAATTAACCAGTTATGTGACACTGAGCAAATCTTTTAACTTCTTTGAATCTAATTTCCTTATATTTAAGGTACAATCCAATTCAACAATTTTATAATCAGACAACCAGATTATCTCAAACTGTTATAATGATTGTGTAAATAAGAGGGGAAAAAGGGAAGGGAAAGTAAAGTGGTGAAAAGGAGATGAAAGAGTAGTTCAGGAAGTAGAACGGAATACAAGGAAAATAAGATTGATCAGTGGTTGAGAACTGAGCGACAGGAGAAAAAGGTATTCTGTAATGAGAAGGGGAAAAAGTAAGAAAGAAAAAATGAAAAAGAAAATGAGGTGATAGGCAGATAACGAGTACTTGAAAGAAGAACAGAAAGGAACAAATGAAAAAGAGCAAGGGACAAAAAAAGGATAACAGAATAACTGAATGAAGAGATAGAACAGTTAAGAGTCAAGGAATGACAGGTTGAAAAAATGGAAAATTTATGGATAATACCAAACATAACAAAAAAAGAAAAATGTAATCTTAAAGAATTAAATTACATAAGATCAAGACAGAGATAAGATATAACATGTAGGCAAAAATGACCTGTCTCCAGATAACACTAAGCAAATACCAGAGACCACAGGGACATAATAAATTTAGGTGAAAGAATAACACATGTGGACAAGAATTTAAAAAACACAGAAAAAGGGTACACATTTTAAAACTTCTTTGAGTTTTCTATGGTCATTTTGAAATTCACTCATAAATCTCTGAAAGTAGTATCTATGACTATTACTATGAAAGGAAAATATCGTTGAAATTTTAGAAAGTGCTGATTCCTAAAAAATTAAAGGAAGAAACATAAAAGGATGTTATTATGTGAATTCTTTCATTGTGAAATAGGAAACAGGGAAAAAAGCCTATAAAAATTGTAATTTTCAAGTTGATTTAGAATCCGATGATGAATATACCAGAATATAGAAATTAGACATGTGGTATATTAAGTAGTCATTTTTAAAAGCATGTTTCATAATTCAAACAGTATAAAGAAAGAAGTCTACTTTTGTTAAATCAAACTTGAAACTTAAAGGGATGTGCATATGACTAACTTTCAGAAAAACATCTAACCATATTCAAATTTCTTTTAAAAGTCTCTTATCTATATGCCTTTTTCAAATTGAACCAGAAGAGGGAGCATCTTTTTCCTTTTCCAGACAGAAAGGGCAGCATCCCTGTGAGGAACTATAAACACAGATATCTAAACTAATAAATCATGGTTTAAGTAGCTTAATTATAGAAACCAAAGTGTTTCAGAACAAGAGCATTATTCAGATTTTTCTGACTTAAAGTTTTTGTTACCTCACAAAATTAGCCCAAATTAGTTCACAGTACCGTGTTTCCCCGAAAATAAGACCTAGCCGGACCAACAGCTCTAATGCGTCTTTTGGAGCAAAAATTAATATAAGACCCAGTAAAATAAGACCGAGTCTTATATTAATTTTTGCTCTAAAAGACGCATTAGAGCTGATGGTCCGGCTAGGTCCTATTTTCGGGGAAACATGGTATGCTCATATAATACCCTTAAAATGGTAGAATTTTTGTATTATAAAGCATCTCAACCAACAAGGATGAAAAGTTGGTTTCAAAAATATCTCTTCATATATAAAAGGCACATTACTTAAAGTTTAAAAGAAAACTGAGCACCTAGTATCCAGAAAGAATGAAAGCATATTTGTTGGTACTAAATAACATGGTATTTCTAAAAAATAAAATAAAACAAACACACAGAAATGTAGAAAATTAAATACATGGATAAAAACAAAGTATCTTAAAAAGAAAGGAAACAAACAAAGAAGATAATTTAGAATTCTGCTATACTTAGAGCAACTTGAACAAGTTTTCTTGGTGGGAGGAGGCGGTGGGCGGGCAGGTGGAACTGTATAACCAGTGAGGCACAGTGTGGAGCAGAAAAGCTGTGTAGACCCTTTCCTCTGATAAGCAGTTTGCCCCTTCTGGAGGATTTTCTTGCAGCCAGAACAGGAAACTCGAACAGCTGTGGCTGGAACTGAAGGAAGCATTTTATTCATGCCAGATGATGTCAGAGAAGGCTGAAAACCAGTAGTCAATTGTGGAGCTTTAAAAAAAAATGGAAAGAAAAAATGTTTTACTTTTTACCATGAATTTTAAGTATGTATCCTTTCTTTCTCTTCTAGAGCTGGTCTTGAAATCCAACACTAATTATGCAATATACAACTAAAGCCATTCTAAATGGGCAGAGAGAACTGCCTCGTTTACTAATACAAGCAGATACTCTTCTCACTCGTATTGGTCAGAATAAACATACATGATTCATTTATTCAGTTCTGTTTCTTACCAAGAGGACTGCCACTGACTGAAAACACAGCACTAATTTTCAGTTCCCCCTCTTGAGTTTTTTGCTGTTGGCCATGACTGTACTCCTTTTAAAAAAAGAAAATAAATAAATACGTAGAGGAAAGAATGAATACAATGTATCTAAAGAAATCCAGACATTCAAGACATTTTACTATCTCTATATCGAGGTGGAAAATGTTTATTTACTACATTAACATTAATAAGAAATAAGAGCAGCAAACTATAATTACAATAAGGGTGTAAGTTTGTATATGCTAAGAGAGTGAAAAAGCAAAAAACAAAAACAAAAAACGGCAGCTATCTAATTAGCTTGTAGCACTACTACCAGATATTTACAAATTATTCTTGATAATTGTATTATTACAGTATTTAAACTGTAGTTCATTATAAAAGTAATACACACTATACAAAATTTAGACACAAGTAGAAATAAGGATGACATTCTAATCATATTTCCATCACCCCAAAACAACCACTGTCATTCTTTTGGTATATTTCTTTCCAGTCTTTTCCCCTCCTGCATTCAGAGGTTTTATTTCTTTACATGGTTGTAATTATAGTGAATATACCAGCGTTATAAAATGACTTTCAGATCACTTGAATCAACCGAGCATTTACATATTATTACATATTACCCAAAATAACTTCTAGTGGCTAAATATCAGTGTTTAAGTTGGAGTCCAAGAGTCCTTAAAATCTATAGATATACTCTAAGGAGTCTGAGAATTCTAAAAGAATTATTTTTTAAAACTGTCTTTGTTTCAATAACCTTTTTAGTGAATGTAAACATATTTTAAGTCGTGAATAACCACATATATATAACTAATTATACTACAAGTTTTCAGTGCTGTTGTTTGCTTTTACAATTATTGCATTGTGAAACCCCTAAGTGGTAGACTTAATTTTAATTTTAATTTATTGTTAATCAAACTGAAACATGAGAAATCCCGCAATACTTCTTATTCTTGGAATTCTCAGGTAATTCCAACATACACCCTGTGTTTGTGGTGAGGGGTCTCTGTACAGTAAAGTTTGGTAAAATACTGATATATTTTAATAGACACAGCAGATTACACAGGGAAGAGATTGGGGTGAAGTGAGTTAGGCACTCGCTTCAGGCACAAAATTAAAGTATCAAAAATTTCAGTAAACAAGATAAATAATATTTTAATGAAATATTTTGTATAATAAAAAATGCGAAGACCCATGATGCCAAAGACTACAATACCAAAATTTTAAATAAATGACAGGATCAGTATTGCTAATTTTTCCTTTGGATTCAAGCTCCAAACTGATGGCCCTGCATGGCATTGAGATTATATAACCTCAACCCAATGTTGGTCCATTTGTTTCCACACATTTGGTATAATCAGTAATGCCATGATGAACACCTTTGTGAATATTCATACTCTCATTTTCAGTATTAACACCTAAGGAAAGGATTTTTACAATGGAATTAGTAGGTAAAAAGGTACATAGTAAGGTTCTTGATACACAATGACAGATTGTTTTTAAAAAGTTTAATTATATTTATTCTAGTAATTTGTGGAAAAAGCCATTTAAAAGGTCTTTTCCCACTGGCATTTCAATCTGCAATTTTTTTTTTAATATCCATTTACAAAAAGGCATTATAATGTAACAATGCTAACCCCGTATAGCATGTTATCAACATTTTTTCAGTATGTACTTTGAATTAAAATTTTATGAAGTGGTTTGTTTTTATGCCAAAAAGCTGGCAGTTTTTAACCTTTGTGATTCCCTCTATTTCTTACAAAGTTCTACTTCAGCAATAAAATTCTAAGGAAGTAGTTTCATTGTTATATAATATAGTGCTTTAATTCAGAGGTCAATAAACTTTATCTGCAAAGGGCCAGACACTAAATACTGACTTTGCTGGCCATACTATCAGAACTACTCAACTCTGTCCTGATAGTGCAAAAGCACCCAGATATAATATGTAAATGAATGAATGTGGCAATGCTCCAATAAAACTGTATTTACAAAAACAGTGTACAGAAAAACAAAAAACAGAAACACAAAAGGCAGGCTGGATTTGGCCCACTAAGGATAATTTGCCAACCCCTGCTTTAAATCCACCTGGGATATATTTATTTTGTCATATGATAGGCATTTTTCTTTTTCTTTCTCTGAATAGTTGTTGAATTCCTTCCACTCACCACTAACATATCTAATTCCTCAAAAAACATCTTTTGTGGCAATCTATTCTGTATCGTTATTAGCCTGACTAATCTTATGAAATCACACTATCCTAATGAAAATAATTGTGGGAACTTTAACCACTTAATAGAGTTTGCCACTATCAACCTCTCTATTTTTTAGAGCATTTGTGTAATGTGTCTGTGCGTTACTATTCTTCTTCAAAACATCAGAACCGATAGTTTCATCAGAATTATATCAAAACTATACCTTCCTAAGGGATAACTGATATCTTACATTTTTAAAAAAGTCTCACCATTCAAGTTGTCTTTTATCTGACGCAAGTACTTTTTGGTTGCTTTGCTGTAGCAAAAGTGTATCTTCTCATCATATCTAACTGGGAAACAGCTGATTTGTAGAATATTGTAAATTTTATATAACTAAAATTCAACCAGCTACTCTACTGAACTTTCATGAAGTCCACTAATTCTCTAATAAAGATTCTTACCAGCAAATGATGATAATTTTGTCTCTCTTTTCCATTATTTCTTCTAATTTCTTTAACTTGCATTGGGTCGAAAATCCAACAATCCTACTGATGTCCACCAACAATGCTGACATCAGTAATTTGTGTTCTTTTAGTAATTATTAACAGTAAGTTTCCATCATTTTACTTTAAATTCAATGACAGCTATTGATCTGAAGTAGATATTCCCTTACCATGATCAAGAGAGTATTCTAAGAAATGTATGGTGAACTATACAAGATGTCTTTTGGCATCTAGATATCTATCTACATAGTCTTATTTGACCTGTTGGTGAAGTTATACATTAAAAGATTTTATAATATTGACTCATCCTGACATTCCTACATTATATAGTAAAATGCAAATTTCAAGTAAAAATTTTTTTTTAATTTCAGAAAACTCCAGAAAAAAATCAGTACTCATTGACACACTTTAATGGTCTCCCATCGGCTCTCTTTTTCACTATCTGTGACAGCACTCCAAACTTCTGATACATTCCTTAAGCCTCAAGTACTTATTACTTATGTAATACAGTAAAGTAAGTATATATCTTAAGGATTCTGCTTATACAGTCCACAATGCCTTCAAGGCAGAATCGTGTTTATATTAGTATCCTCCCAAAATGACTAGTTTTACAACTGTTTAATAACAAATCAACGACTAACTTGAGAAGTGAAAATCTGATTACCCAAAAGCTTTCAGAAGCAGAAAAACAGGTGTCAAAACAAAACCAAGAGTCTAAGTATTGCTTTGTCTTGTGCACCTGAAACTAATAAAAATAAATAAATAAATAAACAAACAAACAAACAAAAGAAAAACACACCAAGAAATCCTTTACCAATACCTTTACCTTCCTTTTGTTTACCAAAAGGAAGATCCATATCGGTATCCCAAGACAGTATCTCAGAAATGAAAAACCCAGTTCCTATAGCCATGTTATCTGGACCTGGCAAAAAGAAGCCCCAACATTTAATTACTGCATTCTTATTTCCAACACTGTGGGACTCACTGCAACAATTAATTCGCTTTCCCATTCTGATCCATTTATTTCAATGAAAGATTACAGATTAACTCTCCTTTTATTATGAGCAAAAAGAATAGGGGAAAAAATCATGACTTTAATGTAATAGTTATTGAATTTCCAGCTTTTAGAAACTATAGAAAAGGGGAAAAAGAAAAATGAGTTCTCTGGCTCTTTAAGGTTTCTATTTTGGAAAACTTCTCTAGGCTTTTTTTTTTAAAATTAAACAACTTTATTTACAAAAAGATTGGTAGACTAATAACAATAAGACCTTGATTGTGGCCCCAGATGGGCTCCTTCTTGGCCATACGTCCTTGTGTAACTAACTTAACCTCTAGGAACCTCAGTTTCCTTATCTACAAATGGAGTTAGTATCATCTACTCTGGCCTTCTGAAATAAGAGGAGTAAACAACATAGTACACGTAAAAGCATCTGTAACTGTAAAAATACTACAGAAAACATTATAGTGACATGCAATATGATTTGAATGAAGAAATGAAACTGGGAGGTCAAATGATGTTGTGCCAGTAACAGACAGGAGGATGACAACTGACAAACACAGAAAATCATGACTGAGGAAATAAGAGCAAATTAATAGAAGAGGTGAAATTTATATACACGCATTTCAACACCTTAGTGATCTATATGGGAAAGAAAAGAAATTAAAACCCAAATGAATTTTGTAGGAGAATTAGGGAATGAGCTGAAAGCAAAACTAAAAGGTAAGGGAAGAGAAAATCCAAGGGAGGTTTAGACATGGTGCCACGAGCTATAGCTATGATCTTGTTAAACCATGAGAAAAGCTACTACATACTAGTAATTAATATTCAAAAATAAAGGCTGACCACACCTGCTAAATTTACCAGTATTTTATGACAGTTAGGATAATAGTACTGTTTTAGAAAATAAGAAAATAATATATTGGAACTCCCTTTTCCAGTCTATGGGAAATGAGTAAGGTGGTACTGAACAGCAAGGAATACACATTTCCAATGGTCATGGGGGAGAAACATAATACCTAAAAAGAACAGGACAATGAAGAAAGGAGAGGGAGAGGGAAAAAGGGAGGGGAAGGGGGAAGGGAATAGAGGGAAAAAGAGGAGGGAAGAGGGGGAAGGAAAAGAACGAACCCAGTATCTATAGTGTAACATGAGGTCCTCTGTAGGATTTCTAGAAAAATTATCAAAGGTCTGATCCTACAGTACTATTGTAGCTGATAACAGAGAGGACTTTTCTGAGAAAAATAGCTTTACCCACTCACATGCTGCGACTGCCTTATTGTAGAGCTGGGGTAAAGAATGCTCCTGGACCTTATATTCAGGACCTACACACATTCCTGCTTGGTTTTCAAGAGTTGAGCCTTTGGGGAAGTCCTTCCCCATTATCATGATAAAACTTCATATTCAGCATTTTATAACACATTATTACACTTTGAATAGTGTATAAAAATATAGGTGTTTCTTTGCCCTGACAGTTCCATCCTGTTAGTCTTCTCTTGCCACTAGAACCTCCGGTTGTTTTCAGAACAGTAATACAAAAAGCCCTTCCTGATGCCCTCTTCCCCCGTGTATCTCGTCTTTGCTACAACTGCCTTTTTTTGTCCCAAGGAAAGTATCATTAGGTCACGTACAGTGAGAAAGGATGCCTTTGGTATCCTATCAGCATTATTTCTTACAGATTTCTGATGTCCACAGTGGGGTGTGTAAAGAGACAGGAGATCTTCCCTGTACACACACATGGTTGTAGTCTTCTGAGGCATACACTGCCACATGAACTTTCCCTCGGCATCAGGGCATTTCTTTATTCCTAATTCAGATATCCAAGGTCTCCATTCTGCCTGCTTCTATCAAACATACTTTCAATCTACCTTCGATTCAAATATTTTTATGTTTCTTCTCTACCGTCTTCTTCTTTGTAGCCACTGCATTCATATCCATCCAACTCCCACAGCTTTATCATCACTGCTCTACACAGCTACTTTCCACTGGGCATCGTGGAATTCTTGCTTAACTGAGCCTCAATCTGACTCTACACATCACCTACATCTACAAATCATCTGTTTCTATCTCCTTATTCTAAAACAGTGGTTCTCAAGAGCAGACGATTTTGCCCTCCAGGGGACATCTGGCAATATCTAGAGACACATGGGAGATAGGGTGTGCTGCTACAGACATATAATAGGTAGAGGCCAAAGATACTGCTGAACATCCTACAACGTACAGGACAGTCCCTCACAACAAAAAATTACCTGGCCCAAAAGGTTAATAGTGCTGAGATAGAAAAACCCTGCTCAAAGACATCAGAATGAAAAAAAAATCTCTTCCATAGAAGTCTCGTGTTCTCAAACCGCCTAATATAATAGGAAAGGTAATCTGTCTCCTGATCAACTATCATTTCAGAGAAATAGTTAATTCATGCTATTTTTACTTTCTCAGCCTCTGAATTAATGCAATCTACATAAAACATAGACCGCCCTCAAATAATTGCTGCTATAATATATTCATTGCTTGTTCCTCTTCCTACATTCAAAAAGGATTACAGTACCTGATATAACTTCTTTCTTCCATCCCAGCCACTGCAATGTCATTAACTGCATGGATAACTTTGCTGACTTCAGGACCACACAGTTATAAGGTCTCTATGACTTTTACCTCCAGAGCAACACTGAAATAGCAGAGCTCTATCTTTACCCTTATTACTCCCGGATCTCACATTTGGAATCCCCTATCAATCATCAAAGCTTCCTTTACCTTGTACTCACTGATCCAATGAACTGGTTCTTCAATCAATTAAAGAGATCCTGTCCATTACTCGCTCCTAAAAAACACAACTGTGAAAGGCCTATTGCCTTATATAAACTTAATCAAGCCATAAACTCATAAACCTTCAGCCATGTCTGCTTTATCAATCTCTAATCCTTTAAGACTCACACTTTCGCTAATCCTGCACTGAAACTAAAAACCAGAGAACAGTGGTATTCAGGAAAAAAAGTGAATTAAAAGCCTTAATTACTATTCAGGAAAAGTTGCATATAACTTGTTGATTCCTTAGCTTTACTCTCACAAGATAACTCAAATTGCCTCAACCTTCATTAAAAGTCTTCTCTCGCCCTGTCAACAAAATGCTTCACTCCTAATCAAGAACTTCCTCTCTCAAATGAATAATTAATGTGTGGAACAAAAAGAAGGGGAAAAAAAAAAGGTGAAATGTTTACTTGAGCATTGTCAGGTTCATCTTTAATTTTGTCTAGTAGTCCCTGCTGTGGTGCCATTGCTTTGTCATACTCATCATCCAAAGGTTCTTCTTTAATTCTAATATTTGATGCAAAGGAATTCCCCAGTTCCGAACCAATGGATTCTTTATTGGCAAATGGATAGCTGGAATCCTAAAACACAATATAAAGGATTAATAAATATTCAGATTTAAAATTTATTCCTCTTCAGGTTTAACACCCAGAGAAAAACTCACTGGAAATGAAGAACTCTATGGACATCAATTAGAGTCCCTATGCCTGAAGTAAATGTGACATATGTCTAAATATTAAATACGAATAAAGAATCTAAGAGTTGAGGCTTCTTAGCACATCTCCAAAGATGTCCTTTCCCAAATAATAAAGAAAACAAAAATCAGTGCTCTACCTACTACATATAGGTACAGTTTAGAAAGTGACATAAAGAAAAAACTTTGACACTTGCCACAGTTACAGTATTCTACATACACACTGAAAACTTACCCTAAAGTTTGTTTCTGGGGTTTGTGGTAAATGGGTATGTAATGTTTCTTCAACTTGATTAGCTATTGAAAGAAAAACAAAACAAAACAAATACATGTATATGAATAACAAATATTATAAAGAGTGACCTAAAAAGCTATAATTTGATAATCATCTCTCTTTTCCAACAAAGATGCTCATTAGTGTGAAACTGGTCATTCCCCCAGCCCCCCAAAAAACACTCAAAAGGTAACTCTCAAAGTAAACTCTCAAAGTAAAAGGTGTCACTCAAAGTAAACTCTCTGGCCCCACCTAATTTTTAGCCTCATCTCACACTTTTCCTTGCTCAAACCTAAATAAAATGATTACTTTATTCACTATGCTGTAAATTACTTGTGTTTGCTCCACCCCAGTTCAATTTATATCATTCCAAATCCCCTCTGTCTATCCCCATCTTTATAGTTTTCCAGACTCAGCCCAGTTCAAAATTCACCTGTCCTCTATAAAACCTTCCCTGGCCAATAAGCTAAAAATAATCTCTAAGAATACCTAAAACATATTGTTTCAGTTACGTGAAAGAAATCGTCTTATACTGCCTTATGACAAACTTTTCCACCATAGTCTTTAATTATAAATTAAATTTTACACTATTCAACTGGCCACTGACATTCTACTATTGACTTGTCTTGTCCCTCCTAGTATTAGACAAGATCCTTGAGGATAAGCACCCTCCTAATTTTCAATATCCCTGCATGGGATACTGAAAATATACAGTGAATAATATAGTATACGCTTGTATAGCCTTCTACATTATGGATAAATTAATTGCTCTTTTTAACAATACTGATTTGTTCTTCCACCCATATTCTTCCTAGTATTGTCAGAAGAAATTTAAGGGTTGGTAAATTATACCTTACTTTCCTTCACATCTATTGAACATTTATTGAAATATCACTATTTTCACGATACCAGGTTAGGCCCCAAGAATACAAAAATAAGTAAGATACAATCTGACCCTCAATGAACTCTTACACTAGTAGGTAAAGCAAAAACAAATATAGAACTGTAATACTGTGTGATAAGTACTATTAATGAGGCATGAACAAAATGCTATGGAAATATAGATAAGGAAACAATACATTCTTGATGTAGAGAGATTAGGGATGACTACAGGGTAGAAGAGGTTTATGAGTTAGGCACTGTTGGGTGAGAAGTACTATTACAGGCGTATATACAAAGAGAGAAAATGGCATGCAAGCAAATGGAACAGTAAGAGAAAAGGCATGAAGAAAATATATGCTATATTCAAGAATGGAACTAAAGCTAAAGTACAGGGTACACTGGCCAAAGAGGCTTAAGAGCAGCCTCAAGAAACTTCTAAAACATAGAACAGAAATGTTATAAAAAAAAACAACCCTTCCTAACTTGGACTAATTGGTGGGACAGCAGTTTGAATTAGTGCTTACAGCACAAAGAAGTTAAATCCAACTTCAGGTTCCAATGTTCAACCAAAGAAAATGAACAGGTGATTCGAGTATCTTGCCTTCTCATCAAAATATTGCAACCAGGGGAGGGAGAAATGAGGTTTAGAGCTACTTTTCAACCATATATACCATTACCAAAAGTTACTGGGAGAAATTCAGTCACTCTGTAAAGAACAAGGATAAAAGAAAAATGACAAGCTTACAATGAATTTAACTATTCATACGTTGCTTAGCATCAAAAGTAATATAAGCTATATTATCAGTATGTTATTTATTGTTTTATGGCTCTGTTCCAACAATTATTACCTGCTTTATCAAAAATACTGCTTTTCAACCTTGAATCCAATTCTTTATGGGGTTTATCCAACCGTTTTTCACGTTCATAAGTTAGGTCTCTATTTTTCTCCTTTCCAGAAAATGTCTCTTTGCTGTTTTCTCTTACTAGACTAAAATCTTTCCGTATTGATTTAAAGACAGAAACCTGATCAAACTGTTTAGGAAAGTCTTTTTTTAACTTATTTTGAATCTGTATTTCATTTTCATTGTCTGATTCATGCTGTGTGACTCTTCTCTCTACTTCCAAGCTATCATCAGTATGAATTGAAGAAACAAGATTGTCCTTTGAACTAAAATCCTGTTCATCCTCATTGTCACTACCAACGACTGGAATTCCTGCAAGATCCCCAGAGTTCAAAAAATAATCATCTTCATCCAGCAATGAATTTTCAGATCCTGTTTGATTCGGCACTCCATAAGACATGCTGTCAAGGGTAGGAGTTAAGTTGTGGTCTATTTCTTCAGACATTTCTGTATCCATGATACCACCACCTTAAAAAGTAAAATACTGTTTAGACAAATGATAGAGCTAAAGTTGACCACATTTACAAGGTCTGTCTGGTATTTAATCAATTATATTTTTCTCTCCAAACAAAATATAGATAATACTGAAGTATTCAATTAACACTTTGAGTTAGGTAAGACAGATATAACTATCCCTATTTGATAGATAAGGAAACAGGGACCTAAAAGTTGAGAAACTTATTTTGGGTTAGGAAGAAAGGCAATATGATACAGAAAAGAGTACCAGCTTCAGAATCCGCCATATCTGTGTTGGAATCACAGCCATGATCACTGAAAATCTATATGATCCTGAGAAGTAAACTCTCAGGTTTCTTTATAAAACAGTGTAATACTCACCTTGGAGATTAATTTATGGTGAGGATTGATGATAATATGCATAAAGGGCCTACTAACAGAGTGATTGACACATAGAAGGGAATATAAAAATGATAATTATAATTATTATTTATGATTGTTCTGGGGACCTGATATTAGAGCCCAGGTCTCTGGTCTCAGAGTCCCAATTTTTCTGCACTAACTCTAATAAACACAGCAGTTAATGTTTACAATAGTAAATATTTAAACATAAAAATAAAATTTATCCAAGCCAGAACAAATTTTAAAACTGTTTACTGTTTAAAACTACATGCTCAAGTCTCTCTCATTCTAAAACAAAAAATCTTCGAGTCTCGTATTTCTCTTGCCCTCATTCACCTTTCCTTCACACAAAAAGTCTACATTGGTTTGTTTCTACTTCATCTTAATCCTTTGAAATGCAATCCAAAAAAAAAAAAAAAGAAATGCAATCCAAGGAAATGCTCTCATTAAGATCATCAATGATCTTTCAATGGTCAAATCCATTAGGATTTGTTTGCCACATCCCTTATGTGGTACACCCATCCTTTGGTTTCTTTGATACTATATTTCTTCCTACCTTTCTAATTGGTCTATTTGTTTCATACTCCTCTTCATTTATGCACTCAATATCAGCTTTCCTCCGAGATTCCAGGTCTCTTCTCATTTTACACACTCAGACAACTATTTTATTCACCACAACAGCCTGGACTTTTGCTGTTAATTTCTTAAGCACTTTAGCTTAGACCTTTCTTCCAAGATTCAGATGTCTATACTCTTACAGTTCCCTTAGGGTCCTCCAACTCTAAAACCAAACTCATTATGTTCCCATTCCAAGCATACTCTTTTTGTATTTCCCTCAGTTGATTAATAGTATCACCAAACCAGCTGTTTGCTCAAGATAGAAAAAGAGAAGCATTCCAATTCTCCTTCCCTCTGGACAAATTCAAATCAAGCACCTCCACTTGGCACCATTCCAATACCCCACATCTTTTCCTGTTGACAGTGTACTAACTCAATCCACATGATTATCTAGGAAGCAACCATATTCCTACAAACCCTGCCCCAGAACCACATTTAACTGGTCCAATGAGCTGCCAAACTAGAACTGATAAAATGACAGTGAAGCAAACACTAAAAATATTAGTGGCACCAACAGCACTGCTTTTATTTGTCACTGAAGCCCAGATGAAATCTTCAATGTGGTCGGTTCTTCAAATCATTCCCTGGATTTCATGATCCAGAATAAATTCCTCTTCTTGTTTAAGTTGATTTGGTTGGACTGTTACTTACAATCAAGTCCTAATTGATAAAGGGTCCAAATAAAAACTTTCTTCAAGTTTCCTCGCTCCATAAAGCCAACAGAATTATCCTTCTAAACCATAAATCATTCCATATTATACCTTTCCTTGAAATCCTTCAAGCTCCCCACCACGTAAAGTGCTCATTCATTCAGCACATATTTATTAGGAAGCCATTCTGTGGTAAGTACTGTGATAAGCTCCAGGGATAGAATGATGAAAAAGACAGCTATGATTACCCCTCCTCACAGAACCAGAAAAAACAGACAGAGGAAATAATCAAATTAGAAAATTCACTATTTTTGCTTATCTAAATAAAAATCAATTCAAACAACAGATGCTAAAATCTTAGGAATATCTTCAACTTATTTTCACACAGTATGCCACAGCGAGCGAAGCAGGGATGGGATGAGAAAGCATGCACAGTATTATAGATATTCATTGCACTATTCTTTCCATTATTCTATTTATTTGAAAATTCTCGTAATAATTGAAAGTTAGGGAGAAAATATAAATAAGAAAGCAGGATGTTAACATATACACATACATATAGTGTGATAAATCTACCAGACTGTGAGCAACTAAAGGTCAGGGTTAGAGCCTTCTTTATACAACGGTTTATCCTTAATACCCCACACCACATAGCCATGTGCTCAGTAACTGTTTCATGAATAGAAAGAATATGTAATTCATGTGGTCAGCAGTTTAATCTAAGTTCCATAGTACATGAGAAGTCAATACTAAAACGTATATTACAAACTTTCAAAATCTCTACATTTAAATTCAAGATACGGTATTGGGAAAAAAGAGTAGCCACATGGAAAAACTGGATCCCTAACTCATACCAAAATAATTGCCACTTGTATTTAAGGTTTAGACATAAAAATTAACACAAAAACAGAAAACCATGGAAGAATTATTTTTAAGTCGTAAAGTAGGAGAAAACCTTTGTTATGATGGCACAAAATCCAGAATAAATTTATTGAATAAAACAACACAGATGGGTACTAGATTTATTGGGGTGATCACTTCATAAGTTATATAAATGTCTAATCACTACGTTATATACCTGAAACTAATATAATACTGTATGTCAACTGTAATTGAAAAACGAACAAGTACTTTTTAAAAAGATACACACACACACACAAAAACGTAAAAAAGAATAAAAATCAAATGTGACTAAAAAATTCCCAAAGAAAATACAAAGAAAACCAAAAGATACAGAATAAACTGGTTAAAAAGATTTTACTGCACTTTATATAACAAAAGGTTATTTCCCTAATGTATAAAGACTCTTATAATTCAATAAAGACACAAATAACCAAATACATAAAAGCAAAGGATTTGAACAAACATTTCACAGGAAAGTAAACACTAAGGTTGAACCTTGCTCATGAGTGAAATGCAAACTAATAATGCAGTGAGATACCATGCTCACACAGCAGGTCGGTAATAACAAAAGGTTTTGATAACAGCCTGGCTGCTACGCTATTATAGGCCAAAGCTGCCAAACTATAGCCCACGGCCAAAAAATATTTAAAAAGAGTCAGTGACAAAGACCATATGTGAGCTACAAAGCCTAAAATATTTACTGGCTGGCCCTTAACAAAAAGTGTAAACTGGTACAGTTAAATTAAAGAGCAACCAGGCAATATTTATAATACTTTAAATACACATACCTTTTGAGCCAGCAATTCAACTTCTAAGAACTTACCCTATAATCTCGTAAGAGATCTATGAAAAAGAACACTTAAAGCAGCAAAAGACTGGAAACAGCCTATATGTTCATCAGTAAGGCTAAATTAATTACAGTACATACTTACAATGGAGTATTATATAGTTGTTAAAAAGAATGAGGCAGCTTTATGCAAGTTCCCAAGGTTGATTAAGTAAAAAATATCTAAGGGGGGAAGAATATACTCGTACACATATATTACGCTATCACTGCTGTATTTTTTTTTTTTAAATTATGTGTATGTGTAATTGTTTATGCATAAAAATATTGATTTTCTATGAGAAAACGAAGCTGCTGGAAGACAAAAATACTAACTTTTCAAAGCATACTCTTTTGCATCTTTGAATTTTGAAGTATATGCATCTACCATCTAGTAAAAGATTTTTTATCCTTATTTGAGAATGTACTTGAGATTTAAAACTTTCTCAAAAAAAAAAAAAAAAAAAAAAAAAACTTTCTCAGAGATAGCAATTTCTAACAAAGCATCTAATTTAAATTTGCAATTTTACTAGTTTATTATACATTAAACATGTAGACTGCACAAAATCTTATGAGGTTAAAATGTAAGTACTAGTTATATATATTAATATATATAATTAACTGTAACAAAATTCTATTCATCCTTGTGGACCACGGAATCAAACAAAAGAAACAGCTTCTGTTTCTCAGAACCTGGATCTACAGAACAACAGACAACAACACATTGTATTTGGAGATCATAATACCTAGTGAAACACTTGAAAGCACAAATTTCTCATGGAAGATTCCAGCTTTTAAACCTAATTGTGAACATGTTTGGCACATCTGAGAAAAAGCAAGGACAGTATAGCTGGAATTGAATGTGGGAGAGCAAGAGCACTAAAAAAATGAGAAAAGAGAAAAGGCCAAAGGATAGCTCTATTATGAATTTGCAGACCACAGGGGGGAAAAAAGCAATATATTTAAGTGTGAAAGGAAGTCATTAAAAGATCCTGATGAGGGATTAACATGATTTATATTTTACAAGAATTGCCCTAGCTTCTGCATGACTACTTAATGGCTGTTAAATGTAACAGGAAGTAAAGAATAGAAGGAAGGCCAGTTAAGAGGCTACTATGATAATCCAAGGAAAAACTGGTGGCTAAGGCCAGGATAGTGATGGTGGATATAAGCAGTAGTGTCAGATTTGGGTATATTTCAAAGGTAGAGACATTTCCTGATATATGAGAAACTGGGTATGAAAGAAGTCAAGGATAAGACAACAAGGTGCAATTTCTTGAGACAGGAACACTAAGGGATGAACAGACTGAAAGGGGTAGGATGAATGGTTTGGTTTGAACCTGTTAATTTTGAGAACCTTATTAAATTTTCAAATGGAGATATCAACAGGGCAATTGGATATATTAAAGAGAAGTTAAAGAGGGGATTCTTGCCAAGAAATGACATATAAATTTGGGACTCATAAATGAAGAGATGATACTTAAAATTCATGGGACCTAGTAAGTTCATTTACTACAGATGGAAAAGACATAAGAGTTCTGAAATATCGCAACATTTAGAAGTCTGGTAGAAAGGACTCCGGAAAAAAGACTAAGGTGACTGATATCACAGAAGTTAAGGGAAAGAAATATTTCAATGAAGGAGTGACAAACCACAAAGAACGCTGCTGAAATAACACATAAAATGAAGACTGAGAATTGATTATTAATATTGGGAAAACGGAAATGAACTTCTAACTAACAAGAGCTTTATCGGTGGAAAAATAATGCACAAGCTGGAGTGGGGTGATGCCAATAGAGACTGAGAGGAGAGAACTTGGGAACCTTAAGTACGGACAACTCTTTAGAGAAGTTTAGCTCTAAACTAAAGAAAATTAGCAGAAACTGGACTAAAATCTGGAGTCAAGAGTTTTTCTGACCGTGTGTTTTTGCTTTCTTTGTTGGTTATTTTTTGGTGAGTTTTTTTTTTTAAGATGGAGGCTATTTGTGTTTGTTGCAGTACGCTCATGGGAATGATCCAATGAAGAGGGAAAAACTAAGGAGTTCAGAAGGAAAATCTCTGTGCAACAGGGGATGTGATCAGTACACAAACTTCCTCTGTAAAAGAATGAAAGGAGGACATGGATTAAATGCAGGTAGGTTATTAGATGCTGTGAAAGGAGAATGGAAGATTAAGCAATTTAAGCACAATATTTGTGTTTGACAATGAAAGGAAATTTCATGATGCCAAGTTAACTTTTATTCCTTGTCCTTCTTCTGCATAGTTCTTGCTTTAGTGGCATCTTCATGCCTCTATCTGATACTCAAGAATCATTTCCACAAAAGAACACAATTACCATATAAATGAACATTGAGAAAGGGTTGTTGGTTACTTTCATTGCTAATATATTACTTAATTCCTCCCATACATTTCTGTTTTAAACCAAAGCATAATTTTCAAAATAAAGTAATATCAGTTGTAATTGTAACTTTAGAAGACATGGTTCTCTAACAACTATCTGAAGTTGCTTTTTTCTCTTATATAAAGGAGCAAAGAATCAAAAGCGAAGAAAACACAAACTCAAAATATTGCAAAAACAAATAAGCAGCATAAAAATGAGGTAATCTTGGTTCATTTTTAAATAAAAACTTCAATTAGTAGATTGTTTTGTCACTGAAATATTTCTAAGAGATGATTTATTGTTATTCAATAAAACACAATTTCCTAAATAATAAATCTTCTTCATAGTATCAGGAATTTAGTTCAACAGTTAAAAGTCCAATAAAGCTAGGAATCATTAAAAAGTCAAATGTACATGGCTTAAACATTTGTTTTTACTTGGGATATAGAAAAGCACATTGGCCAATCATTTGATGATCAGCCAAGACTCTGAGAAGGAGTATGCTAATTTGACTTCTTTCTTGAACAAATCACATCCATAATGCAGTGTTCGTGACTGCAATTCTGGTCTCTTTAAAGTGGAATGAGAAAATAAAGACACTTACACCTCCATGTTTTTACTCACTTACCAAGTAAGTCTTTCTAAAGCATTCAAATTATTCATAGAAACAACCCTTCAATGTAAATTTCAGTAGTTTAAAAACAGTACATTAAAATGATATAATTACAAGTAATACTAGAATACACAGGTTTGGAAACAAATGACTCTTAGTAAGCATGCAATTCATCAACAGCTGAATCATGTGGCTTTTTCTGAAACTACTAGATGCTCAACAACCATTCTAGCTGCCTCCCTTCATGACAGAACCTGATTCTCATCAGGGAACACTTACAGTAATAGGAAGAATTTTAATTCCTATTTATGATCCTAACCTGGAGAAGAATCTTAGCTATTAATAGGCCAGTAACCAGCAGGAAACTTTTCATGGAAATGGGACAATAACTTGACTACAACAATCCAGTCGTCTTTCAAACTGCAGGTATCAACCCATTAGTGAACGAGGATGAGGATTTTTTTTTTAAATGGGCTAGAACAGAAAACAAAGTGCATCATTCAGATTGACAATAGTAATGCTACAAAAAACTTTTATGCATACACGTAATTCTCAGTTTAAAATATATTTTTAATAGTGTTTCAAAGTTAAAAAAAACTAGTGATGGATGATAACTAAAGTTATTGTGGTAATCATTTCACAATATACATATGGCAAAACATTATGTTGTATACTTAAAACTAATACAACATTACATCTTAATTTTACCTCATTTTAAAAAATTTTTCAACAAAACAAAAACAAGCACCGCTAGATAATTTTGCTTCTGATGCCCAGTGACACTTAAGGATCACTGACCTAAAGCAAAGCTTCTCAATGACTACTGGACTTCAGAAGCCCTTAGTGAGCTGTTGGAAACATTCCTGAGCTTCACCTCCAAAGATTCTGTCTGGTTCAGTAAGTCAAGGATGGCAGCCAAGAATTTGAGTTCCAACATACTCCCAGGTGATGCTAATACTGCTGATCCACAGACCACACTTTGGAGTACAGGCTCTAGTTTTTTATAAACCAGGCATAAATAAACTGTGCAGATAATAAATCACCCAGTGGTTGAAAGCGATATTCAGATTCCAGTCCAACCTCTTCTCAGATGGGTGAATTTTTCCCACAAACCCCCCCACACACACCAAAAGGTCAGCCAGGCCCTTGAATATTCTACCAACAAAAATTAACCATTGAATGCTCTACCACACCAGAGACAAACCATTTACTTAAATCAGATCAATCACCAACGATCTATGCTAAGTACTAATGAAGATGAATGAGTGTTCTTGGGCAGTTATGACTAAAGATTACAGCTCTCTTTTCTTGTTTTCATTTAAATACGTATTGATACTGTGGAACTATTAAAGTATACTATTGTTCACTCCACATTCAATGAAGTGAGATGAGACTCATAGGTGAGATTCACAGAACTTATTTTCATTAATTTTTGCTTTTATTTGTTCCCATAGGGAGAAAACAATCTGAAATCAGTGGAATATACAGAACAATTTGATTTTGTAACTTACTAAAGGTGACCAACAAAAATTCACACTTGAAACACCTCTGATAGAAATTAATTACATTTTACCAATTTCAACATTTACTTGTGTACTATTAATATTAAGGCTAAAAAATATGATTTTAAAGCACATTATAAAACATCTTATAAAGCAGATAACCATTTGTTCTTCACTATGAGGACAACTAAAGACAACAGAGTTTACTTTTTTGAATGTTCAATAATATTTATAGTGCTCTGAAAGAAACGATCAATAAGATCAGAGAGATCTCAAATTAATACATTCAACATGTACCTAAAAACTGTCCAGGGTCTATTAAAACTGAAGCACATCACTAGAACAGAATGTTATACATTTTAATGGAGTAAAACATTTACATATTTCATAGTATTTCAATATTTCAGAAAGCATATTACTTTTGTAAGCAGAATAAAATGGAAATTTAACAAAGTAATAATTTTTCAAAATAATTTATGCCAGTAGTTGCAGAAGCACAATGCCACAGAGATATGGGAAGACGGGCCCAACTGTGTCCCAATTTACAGTTGCAAAACATTCCTGCTATATTCCTTCTAATTCCAAACTTTCTGTAACATAGTTATGCTATTTATAAAATGAAATGTTTAATTTTCATCTTTTCTCCATTCTTGCCACACTAGATTTAGCTGATCTCCCTTTTGACTCAGATAAATAAGGATCTGTTCAAGTCCTGAACTTAGTTTTTTATCCCAACCCTTATAATGTAACGTTAAAATAATCCTTTTGTAAGGACTTTAAAACTGTAGAAACAGTATCTTGTACTTCCCCCCCCCCCTCAATGGCATCAGTAAATTTATAATTTCTCTTTGTTACTCTCATGAGTTCATTAAACATCTGCAACAATGGTCAATAGAGACTTGAACAAAGAAAAAAATCCTACTTGGACAACTTTATCTATAGTAGGGGTTGGTAAACTATAGCCTCTTGACCAAGGGATGGATGGTCCTTGAGCTAAGAATAGTTTTTACATTTTTAATAGAAAAAGGAGACAAAAGAATGAAGGTGAAGTAGGAGACTATATCAGAGACCATTATTTGTTGGCCACACCCCACAGAGCCTAAAAGTTTTACTTTGGGCCCTTTACAGAAAAGGTTTGCTGACCCCTGACCTACAGGAATACTGCTGACTGTAGTTCACATAGTACAATTAACATTATACTAGAAACACATATTGAGTTAAATAGGCCAAGAAAACTCCTTAGGACAATTATCTATGTTAGAAGTATTTTGAGTTAAATCCAAAATATTTGTAACATGGAGATTGTAAATTAGACATTAGCTATACAATTCACTGATCATAAAACTCCACTTCTAACCGTGGCACAGTACTGGTACCAGAATAACCCTCCGAGTGTGAATAACTAAATGTATGAAACAAATATATTCAGAGTATGGACAACAAGCAACCCAACACTGTGATCTCTGAGAAAATGGAAACAAATGAGGTGACTGACCTTGGCTTTCTGCCTGGGAACATTTATCAAACACTTTATATAGAGAGGGAAAATTCAAGTAGGGCACACCAGTCTCAATAAATTGAGGAGCTAAGAGATTGAAAAAAATGAAGCAGCTGGTATTTCCAGGTCAGATTACCAAAGAAAGACCACTAGAAATTCTTTGGTTGAACAGTGAGTCCCACATGAGATAGTGGGGGAGGTTATGCTTGCGTGAGGTAATGGGAACTCTGTACATCCCCTCAATTTTGCTGTGAACCTAAACATGCTCTCAACATTCAAGCCCATTTTTTAAAAAAGAAAGAGACCTTGTCAAACACCTGGGAGAATCAGTGAACACCTCTGAAAAGTCACAAATAAGAAGTATGGCTAAATTAACTCCAAAGTAAAGTCAACTCTAAAGCTGCCCTAACAAGGTTTTAAAACAAGTCTCAAAAAGATCAAGCTGACCCAAAGCAAACTAACTGCACGTCAGAATAAAATTCAACATTCCTTAAAGGGAGAAAATATAATCTGACACTCAACAATGTAACATTAATAATACCCAGCATCCAAGCAAAAATTATTACACATTTGTAAAAGCAGAGCCTCAGCCATAACGGGGGGGGGGGGGGGGGGGGGGGGGGAGATCGGATTTAAAGAAAAACATAAACTTACTGAGGAGAAAAGCAGAAACTGTATTTTTAAAAAAGGAACTTCAAAAACTGAAAATGTAATAATCTGAAATGAAAAATTGACTGGATGGATTAATAGCACATTAGACAATGCAGAAGATACTAATAGGGAAACTAAGATGGCAATAAAAATTACGTATACAGACAGAAGCAGAGAAAAAAAGGTTGAAAAATAACGAATAGAGTATCACACTTGTGATACAGTATTAAGCAGGCTAACTTGTTTAATTGGAGTTGCTGGGATAGGTATTTGAAGATGAATATTTTTTTCCAAAGTCACTGAATTTAAAAGTGCTAAAAGAAAAACTCCTGTCAATCTAGAATTCTATAACAAATGAAAATAATCTTTAAAAGGAATATGAAATAAAAATATTTTTAGATAAAAGCTTGAAGAATATGTTACCAGCAGACCTGCCTGACAAGAATGTTAAAGAAAGTTCTTTAGATAAAAGGAAAAAGACAGCTGAAAGAAAGTTGGATCTCCTCAAGAGAATGAAGAACACTGAAAACTGACAGAATCAAAAGCAAAACTAGACAAGTCCATAACAGGTGAAGAATCCAACATTCCTCTGCCAGTAACTGATTGAACAAATAAATGGTCAAAAAATCAGTAAAAATATAAAAGGCCTGAAAAGATGCTGTCAAATAACTGGAACTAATGACATTTATAAAATATTAATCCCAAAATGGCAGAACACATATTCTTTCCCAGTACACATGGAACAATCACCAACATAGATCATATAGTAAGTGATGAAAATATCAAATAATGGAAATTTACAGAATGTCTACTATGACCAAAATGGAATTACACCAGTACTCAATAACAAAAGTACATTTAGAAAAGCCCCAAATATTTAGAAATAAAACAAAATACTTCTTTTAAAAAAAGGCAGTATTGGTAAAAGAAGAAATCATAAGGAAAATTAGAAAGTATTTTGAAATGAATGACAATAAAAACACAACTTACCAAAATTTGGGACATGCAGTAAAAGAAATGCTTGGAAGGAAACTTATAGATTTATATGCTCCCATTAAAAAAGAAAAGGTCTAAAAATCTATGACGTAAACTTCACCTTAAGAATCTATAAAAAGATCAAATTAAAGTCAAAGTAGAAGAAGGAATAATAAAGGTAAAAGAAAAATCTACACAATAGAAAATGGGAAAACAATGGAGAAAAATTAATAAAAACAAAAGCAAGATCTTTGAAAAGAACAACAGTAATAAACCTTTAGACAAGAGAGAAAGATACAAATGGTAAACACACACACGAAAGATGTTGAACATCCTTATTCATTAGGGAAATGCAAATCAAAACTACAATGAGGTATCTATCACCTCACACCCATTAGGCTGACTACTATCAAAAACAAGTGTTAGCAAGGATGTAAAGAAATTGGAATCCTTGTGCACTGTTGGTGTGAATGAAAAATGGTGCAGCCGTTAGAGCAAAACAGTATGACTATTCTTTTCTTCAAAAATCTGAAAAAGAATTACCATACCATTCCAAAAGAACTGAAAGCAGGGTCTCAATAAGGTATTTGTACACCATGTTCATTGCAGTATTATTCACAATAGTTAAAAGGTAGAAGCAACCAAAATGTCTGTTCACTGATGGACAAAATGGAGTATATCCATACAATGGAGTATTTATTATTTAGCTTTAAAAAGGAAGGAAATTCTGGCATATGCCACAACATGGATGAACCTTGAGGACATTACATTAAGTGAAATAAGCCAGTCACAAAAAGACAAACACTGTATGATTCCCCTTACATGAGGTACCCAGAGTAGTCCAATTCATAGAGACAGAAAGTAAAAGGGTGGTTGACACAGCTGAAGGGAAGAGGAAAGGCGAGTTGCTGTTTCATGGATATAAAGGTTCAGTTTTGCAAGATGAAAAGAGTTATGGAGATTGGTTGTACAACAATGTGAATATACTTAATTAACACTATTGAACTATACACTTAAAATGATTAATATGGTAAAATTTAGTTTGTGTGCTTTACATTTAAAACATTAATAAAAAATACAGAAAAAGTTGAGAGAGAGAAAAAAGCAGCAGGAGATGACAACAACAATGATGAAGACACAAATTACTGACATCAGGAATGAAAGAAGAAACAACACTAAAGATTTCACAGAGACTAATAATTAACTAAATATTTTAATAAATTTATAGCAAATGAATTTTCAAATACTACCAATAAATTAAAAATTGCTAACTTATGGAAATGAATTTGACAGGTTAGATCTGCAATGTCCAATACAGTAAGCCACCAGCCACCTGTGATTATTTAAATAAAATTAAAACGTCAGTTCTGCACTCATCATATTTCATGTGCTCAAATGCCACAGGTAGAAAGTGGTTACTATACTTTAACAGTGTACATACAGAACATTTCCATCATCATAGAAAGTTCTATTGGACTGTGCTGACTTAAAGGAAATCCCTTGAAAGGTACAAATTATCAAAACTGACAATGAAGAAACAGAAAATCAGAATAGTGCCAGGCCCAAATGATTTCAGCAGTAAATTAAATAAAATATTTAAGGAAAATATCATACCCATCCCACCTTACATGAATTGTTTTGGCAAATAATTCAAAAGAAAAAAGTGCTTTCTAACTAATTTTGTGAGGCCAGTATTATCCTGGAACCAAAAGCAGAGAAAGACATGATAACAAAAGAAAACTATACACCAATATTTCATGAACATAGGTGCTTAAAATATCAGCATAAATACTAAATATTAACAAATGGATTTAAAAAGATACAAAACATATAAAAACATCTAGGAATAAATTTAACACAAGATGAAAGACCTGTACTGTAAAAACTATAAAACATTGAAGAAACTGAAGATACAAATAAATGGAAGGATATCATTGCACTATATTAAAAGGATTAATATTGTTAAAATATCCTTACTACTTAAAGCAATAGACAGAGTCAATGTAATCCCTATTAAAATGCCAATGGCATTCTTCTTTAAATCAAAACTAATCAGAAAATTTATATGGAAACATAAAAGACCCCAGATAGCCAAAGAAAATGTGGGAGGCATGATGCTCCCTGATATCAAACAATACTATAAAGCTACAATTATCAAAACAGTATGGTATTGCCATAAAAACAGCTATATATATCAATGGAATAGAATAGAGAGCCCAGAAATAATTCCCTACTTATGCGTTCAATTAATCTATGACAAAGGCGGCAAGCATATGTAATGGGGTGAAAACAGTCTCTTCAAAAAGTAGTGCTGGAAAAAAAAAAAAAAAAAAAAAAAAAAAGTAGTGCTGGGAAAAATAGGCAGATATATGCAAAAAATTGAAACTGGATCACATTATTACACCATATACAAAAATAAACTCAAAATGGATTGAAAACATAAAGACCTGAAACCATTAACCTCAGAGAAGAAAACACGGAGTAAACTCTTTGACATCACTCCTAGCAGTCTGTTTTAGGATGCCTTCTCAAGTAAGGAAAATAAAAGAAAAAATAAACAAATAGGACTACCTCAAACAAAAGTTTTTGCACAGTGAAGGGAACCATCAACAAAACGAAAAGACAACCTACTGAATGGGAGAAGATATTTGCAAATAATATATCCAAAAAGGGGGTGATATCCAAAATATATAAAGAACTTAACACCAGAAAAACAAATCCAATTTAAAAATGGGCGGAGTACACGAATAGACATTTCTCCAAAGAGGACATACAGATGGCCAACAGACATATGAAAAGATGCTTAATATCACTAATCATCAGGCAAATGCAAATTAAAACCACAATAGTATATCACGTCACACCTGTCAGAACGGCTGTCATCAATAAATCAACAAACAAGTGCTGGTGAGTGTGTGGAGAATAGGGAACCCTTGTATGCTATTGGTGGGATTGTAATTAATGCAGCCACTATGGAAAACAATATGGAGATTCCTCAAAAAATTAAAACTAGAGCTGCCATACAATACAGGAGTTCCACTTCTGGATATCTATCCGAAGAAAACAAAAACACTAATTCAAAAAGATATATCCCTCCTATGTTCACTGCAACATTACTAGTAATAGCTAAGATATGGAAGCAACCTAGATATCCATCAATACAAGAACAGATAAAGATGTGGTATACACACACACGCACGCACACATGCACAGAGGGTACCAAATAAATGTATACACAGTTTAAGAAAGGAAAAAATTGATGGTAACCACTTTGAGCACTTCTTGTAATTGCAGAAGTCAAATGTGACTTGTATTTATATTTTGTTATTGGTATATACTGACTATTAAAATTTCAATAGTTTTCCTTCCTTAAAATGTATATACATTTTTTTGGCACCGTTTACATGCGTGCGCGCGCGCACACACACACACACACACACACACACACACACACACAGTGGAATATTATTCAGCATTAAAAAAGAATGAAATCTTACCAGTTGCAACAACATGGATGGACCTAGAAGATATTATCCTAAGTGAAATAAGTCAGACAAAGACAAACACCATACGATTTCATTTATATGTGGAATCTAAAAAAAACAAAACAAATGAATAAACAAAACAAAATACAAACAGACACATAGATATAGAGAACAAACTGACTGATGGCTGCCAATGGGGAAAGGGTGAAGGACGGGAATGAAAAAAAACCAATAAACAAAACAAAGAAAACTACAGGAAAAAATATTGTTTTTCTAAAAATTGAATTGATGGTACAAACTTCATATTGTAAAGACAAAAACATCAATGTTTGGTGCTGAATGTCTTTGATTTTCACAAATACTTATAGAGAACTGAGAAATATCTCATATCTGTGTTCCCACCAAATAGCATAGTGCTTGGCATACCATACTGTAGGCATTCAATACATGTTTGTTGAATTAAATTGGAGAGATTATTTCAAGTATTAAGACTTCTTGAAATTAAATATTAAACTATTAAAAACAGAAAAATGTATCTGGGTGCGTGAATTGCAAAAGCAGACAAAGCAACATGAAATATCTGACATGTAGTGTTCATGTACTGCTAGTTCCCTATTTTTAATAAATAATTGAGGAAATAAAAAGGATGCTAATATCAAAAAGAAAATTAGAACATTTTAATTTCAAATCATTTAAACTAAGTAAATACAGAGGGTCAACCAACTTAAAAATAAATATACTTTTGTGTGATTAAAAAACTAAAATTAAAAAGATATAAACAAATAATAAATCATGACAAAGGATTTATGAATGCAAAGTGGGTTTCATATTCAAAGTTCAATTCACCACATTAACACAATAAAGGAAAAAAATAACATGATGGTCTCAGGTTAAGAGAAAACATTTGACAAAATTTTATATTCATTCATGAAAAACATCTTTTAGTTATTAAAAGAGAGAAGATCCTTAACCTGAGAGGGCATCTACAAAGACAATAAAAATCAATTAAAACTAATTAAAACAATTTAAATCATTATAATAGAATAAAAAATAAAAATATTACATTTCCAATCAGTAAGTAAAAGATGGATTTTTACTCACTGACTTGGAAAGGAATAACTGGTTACCTATCTCTAGGAGGAAATATTGTCCCTTAATTTATCCATACACAAAAAAATCCAGACAAAATATTAAAAAGAAATCAGGAATGCTAAATTTCACAAAATATATGCAATATCTCCTGACATATACTATAAAATATTATTTAGAAATTGAATAATAATTTAGAAATTATTTAGCGATTTAAAGACCTAATAAAGCACTATACCATACTCATGGATAGGAAGACACAATATATTTAAGATGTTAACTCTCCCCTAAAATTAATCTGCAGACTTAACCACTTCCAATCAAAGTCCCAGTGGCTTATTTGTATGAATTACATGTTGATTCTAAATTGGATATGTAAATACAAAGGAATGGAATGGACAAAACAATTTTTAAGAACAGAGTTGAGTAATTTCTACTAACTCATTTTATAAACCTCCAGTTCAGAGTGAGAAGTTAAAATAAAAACGATTTTTAAATATGGTAAATTTTATTATCTGTACATTATAATTCAACAAATTTAATTTTTAAAACTTTCATTTACAATAGCATAAGAAATTTAAGATACATAGAGATAACAAAATATATATGATTCGCATTCTAAAAACTATAAAATATTGCTGAAAGAAATGAAAAAAAGACCTAAATAAACTGAAAGACATATCATATTCATGAATTGGAAAATACTATTATTTAGATGTTGGTTCTCCTCAAACTGATCTATAGACCGAACATAATCCCAATCAAAACCCTAGGAGGGGGCCGGCCCGGTGGCTCAGGTGGTTAGAACTCCGTGCTCCTAACTCCGAAGGCTGCCGGTTCGATTCCCACATGGGCCAGTGGGCTCTCAACCACAAGGTTGCCAGTTCAATTCCTCGAATCCCACAAGGGATGGTGGGCTCTGCCCCCTGCAACTAAGATTGAACACGGCACCTGATGGCTCAGTTGGTTGGAGCGCGGGCTCTCAACCACAAGGTTGCCAGTTCAATTCCTCGACTCCCGCAAGGGATGGTGGGCAGTGCCCCGTGCAACTAAAATTGAACACGGCACCTTGAGCTGAGCTGCCGCTGAGCTCCCCGATGGCTCAGTTGGTTGGAGCGCGTCCTCTCAACCACAAGGTTGCCGGTTCGACTCCCACAAGGGATGGTGGGCTGTGCCCCCTGCAACTAGCAACGGCAACTGGACCTGGAGCTGAGCCCTCCACAACTAAGACTGAAAGGACAACAACTTGAAGCTGAACGGCACCCTCCACAACTAAGACTGAAAGAACAACTTGACTTGGAAAAAAAAGCCCTGGAAGTACACACTGTTCCCCAATAAAGTCCTGTTCCCCTTCCCCAATAAAAAAATCTTAAAAAAAAAAAAAAAAAGATTAAAAAAAAAAACCCTAGGAGGCTTTGTTTAATTGAAAATTACAAACTCCTTCTAAGAAATTGCATGAAAATACAAAAGATCTGGAATAGCAAAACAATTTTGAAAAATATGACTCAGCGTATCTGATTTACTACAAAACTAATCAAAACCATGTGGTACTGGCTCAAGGACAGATATACAGAACAGAATGAGTCCAGAAATAGACCCAAACATACAGATCAACTGATTTGTATACAAATCAATCAGAAATAATAATCTTTTCAGTAACTGTTGCTGATACAAATAGATATCCACATACAAAAATTATTCATTTTGATTCTTACACTATGCTACATACAAAAACTAACTTGAGATAGTTGACAAACCTAATCATAAAAGCTAAAGGTAAAACTACAAAGTTTTCTTGGGAAAATATTCATGATCTTGGGATAAGTTTCTTAGTCAGAACACAACACAGACCGCAAAAATATAATAATAATAAGTAATATAGGACTTTATCAAAATTAAAAACTTGTGCTTATTAAAGGACACCACTGAGGTAACGGAAAGGCAACCCACAGAATAAATAGAAACATGAATTGATGGATGGGTGGATGGATGTATATGGAAAGAGAAATATAGATAGATATAAATAGTGAAGATACAGAAATATCCCTATCTATATTTACATATTGATCTATACCACAGAAGACTTGTATCCAGGATATATAAACAACTTTTACAATTTAATAAAAAGACAAACAAAATTTTAAAAAGGGCAAAGATTTGAACAGACTCTTCACAAAAGAAAATTTAATGAGTAATACACACATTGAAAGGATGTTCATCATCATTAGTCAGCAGAGATATGCAAGGTAAAACTACAATGAGATGCCACTATCCTTCCCACTAAAATAACTGTAATTCAAAAGACAAAAGACCGGGCCGGCCCGGTGGCTCAGGCGATTAGAGCTCCATGCTCCTAACTCCGAAGGCTGCCAGTTGGATTCCCACATGGGCCAGTGGGCTCTCAACCACAAGGTTGCCAGTTCAATACCTCGACTCCCGCAAGGGATGGTGGGCAGTGCCCCCTGCAACTAAAAAATTAAACACAGCACCTTGAGCTGAGCTGCCGTTGAGATCCTGGATTGCTCAGTTGGTTGGAGCGCGTCAACCACAAGGTTGCCAGTTCAATTCCTCAACTCCCGCAAGGGATGGTGCATGGCTGCGCCCCCTGCAACTAGCAGCCCCCTGCAACTAGCAAAGGCAACTGGACCTGGAGCTCAGCTGGCAACTGGACCTGGAGCTGAGCTGCACCCTCCACAACTAAGACTGAAAGGACAACAACTTGAAGCTGAACAGCACCCTGCACAACTAAGATTGAAAGGACAACAATTTGACTTGGAAAACAAAAAGTCCTGGAAGTATACACACTGTTCCCCTTCCCCAATAAAATCTTAAAAAAAAAAAAAAAAAATCACACATGATCAGATTCATGCAGCTGTGTTTATGTATTACAGGAAGTAGTTAATGTTATGACGATCCAAATATAGACCTAGAGGATGACTTTTTATTAAAGCCATCTTTTGGTTTAGAATAAATTATTCTATGACAGGATTACACGCTGTGACAATAGACTGCATTTTCCAAATATGGCTGCAACAGTATCTCCCACGTACATGCTTTTCTACAATGTGTCTTTGACCCTTCCTTCTCCTATGAAGAAGTGAGTTCTATATCCTCTTCTGAATCTGGGCAGGCTTAGGACTTGCTTATAGCCAAAAGAATGTGGTGGAAGAGATGCTGTGTGACTTCTGAATCTAGGTCAGAAAAAATGCAGCTTCTGCCTTATTCATTGAATTATTGTTTGCTTGGAGTCCTGACCAACTGTAAAAAAAAAAAAAAAAGTCCGACTACCCTGAGTCTACCATGTTCCAAGGAAGGCGAGGCAATGGGGAGACCTTGTATAGGTGCTCAAGTCATCAGTCCCAGGATGAGTCTCTTAGGCCAGACTAGACATGAGTGAATGAGCGTCCCGGTTATTCCAACACCAAGCCACTGGGCTTCCCAAATCTTCTCCGCCAAGACCCAAGGCAGAGTGGAGCCAAAACAAGGCATCTCCATCCAGTATACCCTTTCTGAACATAAGCCCCAGAATCCAAGAGCATAATAAATTTACACCACTAAGTTTGAGGTGGCTTGTGAAACAGAACATACCAGTAATCATAATGCAAATTAAAACTGTATTTTATTTTAAACAGTTTAGATAGTAGGCTCTACAAAATTATGTAACCTGACTTACAAAATGACAATAGTGATGATAAAGTCACTAAAATATGCACGTCACATACTTAAAATTCTTTCATGAAATAACTGGGAGAAAAGCAGTATTTTCTAAGTAAATATTACCATGTTCCCCCGAAAATAAGACGCAGCCGGGCAATCAGCTCTAAAGCGTCTCTTGGAGCAAAAATTAATCTAAGACCCAGTCTTATTTTGCTACAATGTAAGACCCGGTATAATATAATATAATATAATATAATATAATATAATATAATATAATATAATACCGGGGCTTACATTAATTTTTGCTCCAAAAGACGCTTTAGAGCTGGCTGTCCGGCTAGGTCTTATTTTTGGGGAAACACAGTATTAAACACAATGAGGTTTAATTATGTATATAATTACCAAATGATTCATAGAAATTTTTCATCCCTATGTCTAAGAGATATACTCTAGATGGCAAAATTTGTAGTTTTTAGATTGTTCACTGGGAAAATGGGTGAGAATCCTGTATTTGGAATCACCTTATATTCAAAGATTTGCAACATACTTTTACTCTTTACCAGTCTCTCATATTGAACTAAACTACACATACAATTTATATCTTCCTTTCAGTTGTCAAAGTTTCTCTGGAACCACTCAATTTTAAAGATAATAACCTTAAAATAGGGGTGTAAATTGTTTGCAAAAACATATAACTTTCAGCAATAGAGATAATGCAAAAATTAGTTTAGTCCATTTTATTCATTCAAAACTTTATATAATTTAATTCAAAAAGATTGTTTTCCTTTAATAAACTACGTAGTTCTTGAGCACAGTAAGGTGTTTTTAGTTAAGGTCATCTCAATTTTGTACCTATGTTGACATCCCCAAAGAAGACTTTAGGCTTTGGTTTCCACATATTCATGAAGATAATTCCTTCACAATATTAGAAGGACCCAAATAATACTCAGCGATAGAAGCAATAGACCATGTAAACAGAAATATTTAAGTAGCTCTGAGGTCAAAACAAAGCAAAAAAGCTTTTCAACTTATCAGTTCTTTTAAAAATTGAGCTGCATTGATATGACAGATACAATTAAAACACAAACTGATGTTGATACTCCATAGGCAGCCACAAAAACTTGTCATGGTTAATATTCATTAAATATTTCCGAGTTACTTTACAATTATTCCTTTATTTCTAGCAAACAATTATTATTCTTAAAAACCTATGATTTCAGTGAACTAGGGGACAGTTCAGAAATAGGTCACAAAAGATTTAAAAGGAGCAGCTTGGGAGTTAGGTAAACCTGCATTAAAATCCTGATAGCACCATTTAAAAGCCAAATGATGTCTCTATGTCTTACTTTCCTCCTTGGTAAAACAGAGACAGTTGTAGTATCCTCATCTAGAGGGTTATTATGGGAGATACAGCATACCTAGTAACAATTCTCCCCCTTCTCCTTACTAAGAAATCCTTGATTTTATTGTTGGCAACAATGGGCTCAATTAACTACAATTCCCAGTTTTCTCTGAAGTTAGGATAGCTAGGAAGAGGTAAACCAAAGTACAAAGGTAGAGTTTCTAGGAAAGTTCTTTAAAAGGCTCATTCTGTTGAGAAGTATGGCTTTTTGTCCTCCTCCCTATCCCACAGCAGCCATCTCAGAATACCAGGGAATGGCAATCATTTGCTAATGAAGTGATACAAAAAGCCAGGAGGCCCCTGGGTTCCTCATAACAAGAGCCATCTTATCATCTGGGCTTCTTTCACATGAAATATAAATTTCTATTGTATTTCTGTTATACATAGGTGAACCTAATCTATTAATACAATTTGTTATTAGGATTTTTGTAAAATACATGTAAAGTTTTCCACAAATAAAACTGGTACATTGAAAGTAATCAAAATAATATGAAAAATTTTTTGAATCCAAATAACTGTACTTCAGCAAATCAGCAATGCTCTTATTTTCCTCTCAAAGTTGGCAAGTTTGTCAGGTTCAATGAACTTCATCAGTAAGAAAATTAACCACTGGTGAATGACCAGGTGGTTGGTTACCTTAGAACCATTTACTTATTAGTCCTTGATTTAAGGAAGCAACTGTCTGAATGTTTGTTTGTCTGTTTTAATTTCTCTATTCTACCTGAACTTCTTTTGAACTTCACATAAACTGCCAATGGTTAAGGGAACATAAATTAGGATAATCCACAGTATCAGTCACTTCCTCTATCACCATGTATTTTTAAAAATCCACAGCACAAATTCTCCTGACAAATGATAAACTAAAGTTGGACAAGCCTATTTTCTCTTTTGACTTGCGTGAAATACTGAAGGCTTTTTTCTCTTAAATCCCTTTCACTGAAAACACTGCATCTTTGGAAAGTCAACTCAGCGTTCTCATGTTTAAACCAAATTCCCCAAATTTCTCATCAATGGGGTTAAGCTCTGTCAATTTATGTGTGCCAACAATTAGCAGATACTACATTCTGCTGCAAGTTTCAGAAAAGCTATACCCGAGGAGGGCTGAATTTGATCTACAAAACAAATATTCGAAGCCCCATGTCCTGATGGTCCCCTTGGTCATTGATTACATGGTAGATCTAGTTTTATACTAGACATTTTGAGACACTGTTTGCCTGAGAAACAGTTAATCTCCATATTTCTAAATACAGGCCTCAAGACAAAATAAATGATAGGCCTTGAATGACCATCTTTGGAATCAGATGCTTCCTGAATATCATCTATGCAGCAGTCTGCCTTTTTATCTTCTAGCGGTACCTATGTTCCTGAATCCCTTCATGGAGAGAGGCCAGTTAGCCCTTTCAAGCTAGTCAATTCTCTGCCTCCAGAGCCTTCAGCAGCCCCTGAAAGATAAACTACCAGAAAGGGGGAGATACAGGGCAATTTTTAACCGCACTATTTACACTCAATATTCGGTATAAAATCACCTGCTGTAAACCTCTAGCCCAAAAATGTTTGCGGAGCTGTTACACCAGGTACCAGAAACATAAACCCCAAATGTTGAGTCAGGGACCCAAGTACAGAGCTTGGTTAGATTCCTGCTACCACTTTAAGATAGTTGTTACTGCAACATCTTTAATAAACAAAGCATCCGATTAAAACCTTCATTCGAAAGCTATCTGATTAATTTCTATTACTGCATAGTATACAGACTTGAGTGAAGGCATGTCCAGAAGCAGGTAATCAAAAACTACACGGTGAAAGTGAGTAGTAGTTGCTGAGGAATACCTCCTAACAGCCACATTTTACCTTCTGACCGTATTTGCCCTGACCACAGATGATTGGTTCACCCTGGTACAGCTGACTGTACCAGATCCAAGCTGGCACAATCATAATATTTTTCCTAGGAACTTGAAATTTAAAATGGATATACAGAAAGAATGCAAGTCACTGGAACATAACTGCTTTCTGGTAGCACTAGATAGAGCAGGCCCATGATTTCCTTTCAGTGAGTTTCCTAGGGGAAATTTGTTCTATACCTCCGTCCTAAATTCTAAGAAATACCCCAGTATACTTCTAAAGTTTCTTCTGGATAAGCAAGCTGGAGTCTAATTTTGTTGCTTGTATGTATAAAAAAGGACAACTAAATCCACTAAAGATCAGGAGAACTAGTTACTTCTCTATATAGTTTAAAAACTGTTATCACTCAAAAATATTAACTAATTCCAAAGAGAAAGATGGTACTCAAATATCCTACTGGTGGAAGTAAATTTTAAAAAAATAAAAAAATAAAAAATAAATGCATATTTCCCTTGACTTAGGAATTCTAGATGACAAAATTTACCCTTCATAAACAAGCGCATACATATCCTTTGATGATTCATCAATTCTATTCTTAGAATTTAAACTATAGAAAACACTTCAACAAGTAGACAAAGATGTGTATAGGAACACATACTCAATATTGCCTGTAATAGTGAAAAATTAAAAATAATATATACATGTATAAAAGGGGAAGTTGGTTATAGTACAGCCATACAATAATAGAGTAGCCATTACAAAGGAGGCAATATGCCCAAATTCACAGACTCAGAAAGATGTCTAGCAGTTGAATGAAAAAAGCAAGAACAGTATTCATATAATCCCTACACACATACATAAACTTCTCCCGCCATATATAGATATACACTCATAGAAAAAAAAAGTCTGGAAAGATATATAGTAAATTTTTAAAACTGGTTATCTTTGGAGAATGGTAAAGACAAAGGCTTTTCAGTTTTACTCATTTTCATACTGTAAAATTGAATGTATTACTTTTATAATCAGAATAAACAGAGGTTTTCTATGGGTTTTTTTTTTTTTTTTTTAAGAAAATCATGTACTACAGAAAGAAAATTAAGAGACTATAAACAAAGCAGAAACCTTTAAGTGGTAAGTATAAACTTCTATGTACTTCACACATACACAAAGTGTGGCTGTATTTCAACATTAATGACTGAGAATAAAATACTAGGTTGGTGCAAAAGTAACTGCGGTTTAAAAGGTTAAAAATAATTGCATATAAAAAAATTGTTTTAAAAATTGCAAAACCACAATTACTTTTGCACCAACATTTACTTACAAAAAAGAGTAAGACTTACAGTTCAGATTAACTTGCTTAAAATACTAACAGTACGATGAGATCTAAACTAAATCAAATTGGATCATCACATTAATCAGCCCTGTTATAGATAAATGCTCTATCTAGACTTACACTTATTATCTATCTAAAGACATGATTTGTTATTTTCAAAAATGGTACTTACAGTTCTCTACAATTTCATCAAACACTGCACCAGTTTTCTGCTCGAACTGAAAGAGCAAAAAAAAGAAGAAAAATAACATTATTATCATATCCTTCTAGCATACTTGAAGGATGACTCCCCCAAGAGCTATGATTTTCAACCAAAAGTATACAAATACACAACAACATAAACAAAAACACCACCAAATAGAATACAATAGAATTTATAAAAAATAAAAGTTCAGGCCAAAATCCACAAACCAAAATTGAAGAGAGACTTCTCTATTAAAAAACCTTATTTTTAAAAAAAATCACTTTCATGTCACTAGAGGATCACATATATTTGTAATAATAATAATAATAAACAAAACCAGTAAGTGTTCTCAACAAACACTTATTGAGAACTTACTAATACTTACTGAGAACTATGCAAAACATCGCATCAAAACTGAACATAACAATCAGTATCAACCGGTTTTGCTCTTAAGTTAAAGTAAAGCCAGAAATCTGCTGCTCTTTAAATGAAAATGAGCCACGTTACAGGGATGGTTGCTATTTTAATGCTAGGGCCTAAGACAGAAGTAAAGCCAAGTGTGAGATAATTTCAGACCTTTAAAAGGGACACGGGTTGGGGGGTGGTTAAAAGTAAAGCAGAGGCAACTCCACCCAGAAGCTGAAGACACTGGCATGCTCCATTCCTGGTCTTTAAAGGTCTACTCAATTCAGCCAAATGTGAGTATTCCAGCTTCCTGCTTCCCTGCCCTACCTGTCATTGAGGCAAGAACACAAGAAAGGCTAAGGAAGGCTGCTTCTTGATAAACCTTGCCTACTATAACCCATTCAAGGGAGAAATATTTCTAAGGGGAAAAGAACAATCTAGTTACTAGGTAGCTACCTACACATCTGCAGAGGAAACACAATAGCTAGCTATTATAAAAAACAGTATCTGATATTCATAAATGTGAACAGACAACCAAGGATCCCAGGCTTCTGAAAGAATTACCGTGCAAGATAAGGTTCAAAGTGAACAAAGAGAACAACCACATCAGGAAAAAAAAAAAAATTAATTTACAGAAAAGAAACTTCTAAAAAGTATTTTAAGTGGGATCTGAGATGTCTGAGAGGCTAAAGATGCAAATAACTAAAACACGGATGGCCATGAAAAGGATACATGAGAGAATACCTGGAAACAAATAAATGACTGCAAAAATAAAAATTTTATTGGACAGGCTACTGACAAAGTTCTTAATCAGTTTCAAAAATAATAATAAAACAGAAAGTCAAAGAGTTGACAAAGGTATTTTATATGACAACATGAAAGACTTAACCAATAGAAAACAACAATCTCAGAGGCATCCCCAAAGGAGAAAACAATGGAGAGGTAACATAATACAAGAAAATTTCCCTGAACTAAAAATATGAATATTTGAGATAGGATGACCCCACCAAATACCAAAGAGGAAATGAAAAGAAAAAAAAGATATCCTGGTGAGATTTCAGAATTCCAAAAGAAAACAAGAGGAATAAAGAAAACTATAGTACAGATGATTCAAAAACACATTTAATATAACTGAATTCAACTATATAAACACTGAAAAGGAAAGAAATAGTAAAAGGCCACTCTACCTACCATTTCATTCAATGAGTTATGCTCCAGAATCAAAGGGAAATGGGAGATGAGACTCTTCAAGCCAAATAATGACAGCACTTTTCTGCACTAGAGAGGGATCCAAGTGTTTAAAAATAATGCACTTTTTGTGCAACACTGCCTCGAGACACTTTACATGGTGCTCAACCAAAGAAACTACAATCATACTCAATGTTGTAAGAAAAAAAATGGTACTTATGATATTACTAAGGGTGGTATGTCTATACTTATGAGTGACTTAACGAGATTTTTCTAAGGTAATTTGGACTATGTACCATTTCATCTTGTGAGCTGATTATAAAACCTAACTCCTGACTAAGATAAGACTGAGTTCTATAAGAAACAAGAACCAGACTGACATCACACTTCTCTGCAAACTGGAACACAAAAGATCGACAACTTCCACATTCTAAAAGGAAAAGAATATCTGGAATTTAGACCATTCAAATTTTACTATGAAAATATTTAACAAAATGAAAATGAAATACGTTAATTAAAATTATACTGAATACAAGAAATATCAGCAACTGACTATGACTCAGAATAAATGAAGAAACCTAGATGGGAAGGACATCAGGCGCTGACAATTGAGCAGACACGCTGCCGAATGGCCAAAATTCCAGTATTAAATTTCCTCCTCTATAGTTAAAAACCAAACCCTGTTTTCCTACCTCTCCCACCTCCCTCTCAAATAGAAAACAAACTACAAAGACCACAACATTGCCCCTTGATGCCGAACCATTTATACGTTTGTTGACAAATAGATACAACATCATCCAGTAAGTCCCTTTTGTTGACCCTGGATGTACATTTCAAAACTACAGGGACAAAACAGATTAGTGGCTGCTGACCACTGTGGGGTGGCGAAGAAATAGAGAATGACTGCTCATGGGTACAGGGTTTCTTTTTGGGGTGATGAAAATGTTCTAAAATTGACTATGGTTGCACAACTGTGAAAATAGTTAAAAAAAAAAAATTACTAAACTGCATATTTAAATGGATAAATTGCATGGCATATGAATTATATCTCTATAAAGCTGTTTAAAAAAAATACAGTTGACCCTTGAACATGGGTTTGAACTACACAGGTCCACATATATGGATTTTTTTCAATAAAAACTGTAAATGTTATTTTCTTGTATGATTTTGCTAGCAACGTTTTCTTTTCTCTAACTTATTTTAGTCTAAAAACTGTGTATAATATATATAACATACAAAATATAGACTTAATCGAATGTTTATGTTATCGGTAAGGCTTCTGGTTATGATTTGGGGGAGTCAAAAGTTATATGCAGAATTTCAACTGCGTGGGGGGAGTGGGAGGGCCAGTGTCTCTAACCCCCGCATTAAGGGTCAAGTATAGTGTAAACTAGCTCAAATGTTACAGGGAATTTATTGGCATATGAAAGTAAAGTCTGGAAATTGGGTAAGCTTCAGGCACATTTTTCCCAGTGTTCTAGCTCTCCTCCTTTATGCATCTCTCAACTCTTCCCACTAAGTTTTAGCTTCATCCATGCATCGCACCATAGCCAAATAGAGAGATGTCCACAGTTCCTAGCAATCAATGTTCCTGAGCATTTAATGGACTGGACCACCTCATAATCAGTCACTGACCTAGGCTTTATTTCCTGAACCAACTACTCTGCCAGAGAGGATGGCATTACCTTGTTTAGTTTACACAACGAAGTCATGAAGTCTCCTCAGCTCACTCAGATCATCTGTCTGCTACACAATGTGAAAAAGGAGTAACTAATGTTGGGGAATCCAACCAATGTCCTCCCCAGTGAACTGATGAACGCATTTTTTCCCTGGCTGGTGACATGTCTAAGTGGCTAAAAACAGCAAAAAATAAGCTGAGGAATTTCTTGGGTTTCTTTTTCCCCAAGCCCATACATACCCATTCCTCTAAAGATACATTTGTCTAAATCCTCAGTATAGAGTCTTACAGACAGGCTACCTGAGTGCAAGGAAACTCATGTCAACACAAAACAGATCGGAGCTAATTTAGCCCTTGAAGAGTCGAAAAGGACCTAAGCTGCAAGTAAGATATACCTCAAGATCTATTTTACAGTAGCCTCAGGTAAAGAAGAAAGAGAGAAAATGCCAAAACAATTAAACTTGGGGAGGTCCAACTAATGTCCTGGCCATTGCCCCAGCCAAGCCAATCCTACTTCAGTGGAGGGGAGAGGAGGGTGGAGAAGTTCAGGTTTAAAAGGCCACAGAAATACAGACCACCATTTTAAAAAATCCACAGTTATATTAAAATTCCAAAATGAGAGCAGACACAGATTACTATGGAGTCTACCTTTCCTAACTGTTAAGTCCATCTCCCCATTTCCATCTTCCTTCTCATATGATATATATCATGTCATGTTATTAGAGTGTAAGCTAATTAAGAGTAGTTCTTTGATATGTCCAAAATGCCTAGAATGGTGTCTGGCATATTGTACACACTCGCTAAATATTTATTGTTGAATGACAGGTACATGTCTCAGGCACCGAATATTCAAACAGAAGAAACCATGAAAACAGACACGCGGTACTTTCCATTCTTCCCCTGCTGCCCCCTACGCTCCACTGTTCTGCATGCAGCCTCCGCTGTCCAAATACAACCTTCCTGCAGGCACCTTTAACTCCCAGGCAAATCAGCCAACATGCCTGCCTGACCCCCTAGTATATAAACCAGGGGTGCCAAAAAAAGTGGACAATTTGGTCAACGTTGCTCAAGCAGTAGTTCACCATAATTAGAAGTGTCTGGACATTGATGGTAACCAGTTGGAGCATCTCTTGTAAATGCAGAAGTCAAACATGACTTGTATTCATCATTTGTTATCAGTATATATTGAATATTACAATTTTAATAGTTTTTTCCTTTCTTAAAATGTGCATAACATTTTTTGGCACCCTCTATAATTTAATCACTTTAGCTTTATGGACAAAACCATAAGTAGGGTAGGTGGGTGGGTAGGTAGGTAGGCAGGCAAACAGACAGACAGACAAGATTTTTAATCAAAAGCTATTCCTGAATTGTCTTTGGGTTGCCTGTGTAGGGTCCCCCAGACCCTTCAAACACTACTGTGGAACAAGGGTCCAGAATGGACACACAAGGTGCACAGTGCCATCATAGACCAGGAATCCAATAAAGCTCATTCTTATGTAAACATGCTGTGTGTCTTATCTGTCCAGTGAGTTATGGTACCAGATCTGGAACACCTCACTTAAAGTAAGTTTAAACAAGGAAATCTTGCTTCCGTTTCTGTAGACTAGACTCGTATATACGAAAGAAGACTAAATGTGGACACCACTTGACCCAGATCCTTGACTGAATCCATCTTAAAGAAAGGTAAGAAGTTCCCCATCTTTAATACTTCTCAAATTTCTTTTTTTCACTGTGACACAGGTTATTCAGAGTGCATGACACCTGGACTGCCTCTCCTCCCTGGCTCAAAACAAGGCAGAGCTTGGCATGAGAGTGGGAATGGCCTCTGGGTAAATGACAGCCCCAGGAAGGGAGAGCCTTGGGTTTCTGGGGTGAGGGGTCACCTAGGAGAAGCAGCTAAGCTGATGGCAGATAAGGCCCCTGCAAGACTTGCCAGGACCCAGTCTGGGATATAATGCCTTCACCTTCAGAGTGTGGACTCTAATCCTGAAGAACACGTGCTAGTCAGGACGTCAGAGGTAGTCCCTGCACTGTTTACATACAAGCAACAGAGCTTTCTGTCTTCAGTTCATTCCCAAAAGGTAAGTGGTGAGTGAACACGTTGTAGAGAGGAAGATACCCCTCTTGTTATCTCTATCACATGTAACATTTCCAAGTTTATGAGCCACAAATACAGCTTACATATATTTGTCTATCAGTCAAATCACAATTCAGCTCTTCTTGTAAAAATGAAGTGAGAAAAAAACTGAAAATAAAACAAAAAGAAGCATTTCTTCTAAAGTCTCATTGGCTATAGCATCCACCAGTTTTATTCCACTATTGTCATCAAACACACAGAGGGTCCTATATTTGGCTTCCTGAGGAGACTACCTGCTACCCAGTCTGGAGGCAAAGTCAATTATCGTTTTAGAATCTATATCTACAGTCTTACCACTTAAGTTCCCCAAATGCACACTACCTGTTTTTCTTACTGCTAAAATATTGTGCGGATTCTACCCAATGATGTGATGGTAAATGTTTAATAACCAACTCTCTGAAAAGAATGCAGACATATAGATAGGCACCTAAGTGTAACTCATTTTCACAGAATGCTTTTGTTGATATTTTGGGGAACTCTTATATCCACAGCCAAACTGTAACAGCAATGGATGAACGGATGTAGTTACAACATGAGTGTTGATGTTTTCTTTTACTTTGGTGAGAAAGATGAAAGTGAAATTACCAAGATGAACGTCGAAATTCCACTTACTCTTTCTTTTCAATGAACAACATTCATTCATAATATTTTTCCAATACTGGAAAAAATTTCCTTAATTATCTGTGCAATTCACAATGTAATAAAGACTTGACATATTTTAAGTTTAATTTACATTATAAATACTTCCTCCATAATCACTTTAAGTCTATAGACAACCAACAAAATAATAAACCAAACTCATGCACAGACATGTCTACCTGGCCCCCAGGATATATAATTTTAGGTACTTAATGTATTTTTAGCTTTTGCTGATATTCATGGTATAAATACTCCCACTGTGCCTGATTTTTAAACTACCAATTTGATGTCACTGAAAGTTCAAGTTGGCAAGAGAGGCAGAGTGGTTCACCATTATACAGTACAACTGATCCTTGAACAACACAGGTTTGAATTGCATGTCTACTTACAAGTAGACTTTTTTCAATAAATACTATAAATGTATGTTTCTCTTCCTAATGATTTTCTTCGTAACATTTTTTTCTCTAGTTTATTGTAAGAATACATATAACATACAAAATATGTTACTTGACTATTTATGCTACTGGTAAGGCTTCTAGTCAACAGTAGGCTATTAGTATTAACAGTTAAGTTTTGGGGGAGTCAAAAGTTATATATGGATTTTCAACTGTGTGGGGGGTCAAAGGTCAACTGTACTTTTGTGAAGTTTTGGCATTAAAAACAGAAGGACAGTACGGAAACAAGATTAACTAGAGATGTTATATGGCATATACCAGTAATTTTTAAAACAAACATTTAAATGTGTTAATAACATTTAATACAATGAAGCCACTCAGGTGCAATTGCCTGTACTAAGAGATTTCTTCATTTGTATGTAAATTTCTTTATGTATTTGAACTTAATAAGGTACAGCATCAATTAAGGGACAATCTATCTTTGACTCTCTGATTTTTTTTTGCTTTGTAAGTGTTTTATTTTAAACCTACTGGGGACTATTCTCTTAACATTGTACAAACGGTAACACAAACACTGCTCTCGATTAATGATGGACAGACTCGACAACACCTGTTTGGCCTATAATGTCACCAACTGGGTGACAACAAATTTACAAGTAACACTTAGCTTTGTGATAATATTCTTTTACTAAATGTGTTTGAGTACTTCTTGTCCAACTATATATTTATAAATAAGATTTGAGATGTAAGTAGTGAGTAATTTAGCTTTGAAATTAATGTCCTATTACTCATCCCTCAAGTTCCATGAAAAATTTAATTGAACTTAAAACCCAAACTGATTTTCTTTCTAAGAATCTATAAGTTTGGGTTATTTTAGTTTTTTTTTTTTTTCAATTAGTTGACATTCAATATTATATTAGTTTCAGGTGTACAATAATGTTTAGACATTTATATACCTTACAAGGTGACCCCCCCATAAGTCTACTATCCACCTGACACTATACAGTTATTACAATATTATTGACTATATTCCCCATGCTGTACTTGACAGCCTCATGACTATTTCGTAACTGCCAATTGGTACTTTTTACCTTCACCCTTTTAACCCAGCCCCTCAAACCTCCTCCCATCTGGCAACCATCAGTTTGTTCTCTGTATCTATGAGTTTGTTTTGTTTGTTCGTCAATTTTTTTAGATTTCACATATAAGTGAAATCATATGGTATTTGTCTTTCTCTGACTTATTTCAGTTAGCATAATACCCTCTAGGTCCATCCCAGTTGTTGTAAATGGTAAGATTTCATTTTTTCTTATGACCGAGTAATATTCCATTGTATATATGCACCACAATTTCTTCATCCAATCATCTATCGTTGGAAACCTAGATTGGTTCCGTATCTTGGCTAATGTAAATAATGCCACAATGAACATAGGGATAGATATGTCTTTTAAAATTAGAGTTTTGGATTTCTTCAGATAAATACCCAGAAGCATGATTGCTGGCTCATACTGTAGTGCTATTTTTAATTTTTTCAGGAACCTACATACTGTTTTCCATAGTGGCTGCACCAATGTGTAATCCCACCAATAGAACATGAGGTTTCCATATTCCCCCTATCCTCGCAAACACTTGTTGATTTATTAATGATGGCCATTCTGGCAGGTGTGAGGTGGTATCTCATTGTGGGTTTTTTTGTGTTTATTGGGTTTATTGTTTGTTTGTTTTTAATAAATTATATTGGGGGACAGTGTATTTTTCCAGGGCCCATCAGCTCCAAGTAGATGTTCTTCAATCTAATTCTGGAGGGCGCAGCTCAGCTCCAAGGCCAGTCGCCGTTTTCAATCTAGTTACGGGCGGGAAAGAGAGGGAGGCGCAGCCCACCATCCCAGGCGGCAATCAAACCGACAACCTTGTTGTTAAGAGCACGTACCCTAACCAACTGAGCCATCTGGCTACTCAATGGCAGCTCAGCTCAAGTCATCTTCAATCTAGTTATGGAGGGCTCAGCTCACTCGAACCGGCAACCTTGTTCATAAGAGCACGCGCTCTAACCAGCTGAGCTAACTGGCTGCCTCTCATTGTGATTTTAATTTGCATTTCTCTGATGATTAGTGACACTGAGCATCTTTTCATGTCTACTGGCCATCTCTATGTCCTCTTTGGAGAAATGTCTATTCAGATGCTCTGCCCATTTTTTAATCAGATTGTTTTTTGGGTGTTCGGTTGTATGAGTTCCTTATGTAGTTTGGATGTTAACCCCTTATCAGATGTATCATTGGCAAATATCTTCTCCCATTAAGTAGGTTGTCTTTTCATTTTATTGATGGTTCCCTTTGTGGTGCAAAAACTTTTTAGTTTAACGTAGTCTCATTTGTTTATTTTTTCTTTTGTTTCCCTTGCCCAAGAAGACATATCTAAAAAAATATATTAACTGGTGCCTGACCAATGCGCTACACACCTGAAGAGCTGAAGTAGAATAATACTGAATGTCAACTATAATTAAATATATAGGTATATATAGTCACGGGATATGGAGCAAAACACAGGGAAGGCAGTCAATGGTATTGCAACAGCTGTATAAGATGTCAGAGGGGTAGCTTGGAGGTGGGTTATCACTTTATGAGGGGTTTAAATGTCTGACTATTACATTGCTTTGTATAACTGAAACTAATAAAAATAAATGTAAAAAAGAAGAATATATATATATATATATATATATATATATATATATATTACTGGGAGCAATGTCAAAGAGTTTACTGCCTATGTTTTCTTCTAGGAGTTTTATGGTTTAAGGTCTTACACTTAAGTCTTTAATCTATCTTGAATTTATTTTAGTACAGAAAAGTGGTCTAGTTTCATTTTTTTTTTTTTTTTGCATGTATCTGTCCAGTTTTCCCAACACCATTTATTGAAAAGACTGTCTTCACCCCAGTATATATTCTTACCTCCTTTGTCACAAATCAATTGACCATATAGACGTAGGTTTATTTCTGGGCTATTTTGTTCCATTGATCTATGTACTTGTTTTCACGCCTGTACATGCTGTTTTGCCTACTTTGGCACTGTAGCATAGTTTGGTATCAGGTAATATAATTCAAACTTTGCTCTTCTTTTTCAAGATTGCTTTGGGCATTCAGGGTCTTCTGTGGCTTCATATAAATTTGAGGATTATTTGTTCTAGTTCTGTGAAAAATGCCACTGCTGTTTTGATAGGGATTGCATTGAATCCGTAGATTGCTTTGGGTAGTATGGATATTTTAACTATGTTGATTCTTCCTATCTATGAGCAATATATATGCTTCCATTTATTTGTAGCTTCTTCAGTTTCTTTCTTGAATATCTTATAATTTTCAGAGTAAACTTTTTTACCTCCTTGGTTAAATTTATTCCTAGGAATTTGTTTGATGCAATTGTGAATGAGACTGTTTTCTTAATTTTATTGGTGTATAAAAATGCAACTGATTTCTGAATATTGATTTGGTATCCTGCTATTTTACTGAATTCATTTATCAGTTCTAATAGTTTTTTGGTGGAATCTTTATGGTTCTCTATATATAGTATCACGTCATCTGCAAATACTGAGTTTTACTTCTTCCTTTCCAGTTTGGATGACTTTTACTTCTTTTTCTTGTCTGATTGCTATAGCTAGGACTTCTAAAACTATGTTGAATAAAAGTGGTGAAAGTGAACATCCTTATCTTGTTCCAGATCTTAAGTGCTTCTATCTTTTCACCATTAAGTATGATGTTAATTGTGGATTTGTCATACACGGCCTTTACTATGTTGAGGTATGTTCCCTCTATGCCCACTTTACTGAGAGTTTTTATCATAAATGGATGCTGGGTTTTTGTCAAACACTTTTTCTGCATCTATTGATATGAATATATGACTTTTATCCTTCATTTAGTTTAAGTATTGTATCTCATTAATTGATTTGTGGATATTGAACCAACCTTGCTTGCCAGGAATAAATCCCACATGATCGTGGTATATGATCTTTTTAATGTATTGCTCAATTCCATATGCTAATATTTTGTTGAAGATTTCTGCATCGAGTTTCATCAGGGATAGTGGCCTATAATTTTCCTTTTTGTAATCTCTTTATCTCGTTTTGGTATGAGGGTAATGCAGGCCTCATAAAATGGGCTTAGAAGCCTTCCCTCCTCTTCAACTTTTTGCAATACTTTGAGAATTAGATGTTAATTCTTCTTTGAATGTTTGGTAAAATTCATCCATGCAGCCATTTGGTCCAGGACTTTTTTTTGTTGGGAGTGTTTTTAATTACTGACTCAATTTATTTAGTAGTTATCAGTTTGTTCAGATTTTGTTTCTTCTTGATTTGGTCTTGGAAATTTTATGTTTCTAGGAATTTATCCATTTCTTCCAAGTTGTCCAATTTGTTGGCATATAATGTTCATAGTATTTTCTTACAATCCTTTGTTTTGCTTGGGTATCAGTTGTTACTTCCCTCATTTCTAATTGTATTTATTTGGGCCCTCTCTCTTTTGTTTTTTCCCCTTCTTCCACCTCCCCCCCACTCCGGTTCAAGACATTTTTTCTCAGTCTAGTTGTGTAGGACACAGCTCCCTGGCCCATGCTGGTATTATGAGCCTTGCTCTACCCCTGGTTGAAGCAGTCAGTCACCAGCCATTGGTTGGCCGCTCACAGCAGCACACAGTAGCCCATGGCTGCTCACGCTGGCTGCCGGCCACTCACGCTAGCCACTGGCTGCTCCTCGCAGCACATGGTAGCCCACGCCTACCTCCGGCTGCTCACAGCAGCCCAACTCCAGGGAGAGCTGTTGTTCACCATCTTAGCTGTAGAGGGCACAGCTCACTAGCCCATGTGGGAATCGAACCAGCAATCTCGGCATTAGGAGCACAGCGCTCCAACCACCTGAGCCACCGGGCCGGCCCTCTCTTTTGTTCTTGATGAGTCTACTTAAAGATTTATCAATTTTGTTTACCTTTTCAAAGCTACTGGTTTCATTGATGTTTCGTACTGTTTTTTTAAACTGTATTTTGTTTATTTCTGCTGTGATTTTTATTATTTCCTTCCTTCTATTCACTTTGGGCTGTGTTTGTTCTTTTTCTAGTTTTTTTTAGGTGTAAGGTTAGATTGTTTATTTGAGATTTTTTTTGTTTCTTGAGGTAGGCCTGCATTGCTATGAATTTCCCTCTTAACTGCTTTGGCTGTGTCCCATAGATTGTGGATGGTTGGGTTTTCATTTTCATTTTCACGGTATCTTTTGATTTCTTCCTTGATCTCATTGTTAACCCATTCATTGTTTACTAGCATGTTTTTAGACTTCATGTACTGGTGTGTTTTTCAGTTTTTTTCTTGTAATTGATTTCTAGCTCCATACCATTGTAATCAGAGAAGATGACTGATATGATTTCAATCTTATGATATTTATTCTTTACAGGCAAGGATTTCATCAATACTATGAAAACAAAATTAAAACTTAAAAAGATAAATGAATGTGGATACTAATTTAAGACAAATTACACCAGTTCAATTTTAGTTATCAAAATAGTCTCATGAGTTTCACCCACTTACTTCAAAATATGTAACCGTTGCATATTTAAACTTATAAAAGTAAATGTTATGTAACTTCAAGAAGTATGACAGCATATTAGTTAAGCACACAGGCTCCAGTCTCAAATTGCATAAATTTGAATCCCACCTCTGGCCACTTACCAGCTATGCAACTTTTAGCCTAAAATTTCCTCATCTGTAAAATATAGATAATAGTGATACCTACTTCCAAAGATTGTCAAAATGATTAAATGGAAAGCACTTAGCATGGTGCTTAGTAAATTGTAAACACACAATAAATGACAGCTATTATTATTACACTAATAAAAGATACCTTCCCTCACTTTAAAAATTAGGGTTCACTATAACATTTCATTTGGTAAAATATATTCACTGTTTAAAATAAAAGGAAAGCACTGGGCAAATGACTCAGCCCCCTGTATTTCAAAAATTACGAACTAGGGATAAAATACATTTTTACTTACAAAACAAAAAGCTCAAGATCCCTAACCCTGAAGGGGAGAAAATCTGAATATATTGTGAATTGATAAACATACCATCCATATCCACCTGCCCAAGGGGGGAAAAAGCCGCAATTAGAAATTTGGATCCTAGACCAATAATTTTTATTTTAAGAAGTTAACTTTCTCTTCTATCCTCCATACAAACATGATGACAGTTCTCAAATTTCCTAGACATAACTGATAGAATGACTAATACCATAAACATTATTTTCAATTATTTTCAAACTGATTTTACTATCTGTAACAATTTGAGAGTTTATATAATAAACTTATTCAATGGAAACTACGTAATACACCAATAGCTCTAAAATAGTTTGAGGAGTTGAAGTGGGTTTTTCAATGAATAAGTAGAAACTGAAAACTGAAATGTGCTTCATTTCCTTCCTCTCTAAAACCTACTCTTTTTACCACTGGCCCCTTTTTCATTTTAGTTGCATCCCCAATACCCTGGGGATCAAATGAGAACCCTCAAAATTAGGGGTTTTTCTCCATTCCCTTTAATTGATCAATAGTAAGAACTATCATTTCTATTTCTAACTCACCTCAGTGTTTTAGATAAACCCTCTACTCTCCATGGTGAGCTAAGCTATATAGAGGTCAGGTAGAGGATAGGAACTGTTTGTGAATTTAATTTGAAAGATGACTTAGAATTGAAACTGGTGAAAAGGTGGGAGAGAAGGTTCAAGAAAAGAAAAGCAAACGAAAAGGTTCTTAGCAGTAGAAAGAATATAGAAATCAAAGAAGAGAAAGGCAATGTGGATTAGAATTCCGGGAGTAAAGCAGGCCAGCACACTAAGATAAAACTGATGACTAATGATGGACCAAATCCTACAGGACATTCTTTATAGACAGGTTGACCACATATTCCAGTTAGCCAAAAGCATCTCAGTTTATGCCAATCATCTCCATGTAATTAATGTGCTCCCTTTCACTCTCAAAAGTGTCAGAAGTTTGTAAGTCTAAGTATTAGTCATGTTTGGATACTGGATGTTATCCTAAGAAAGACCACTGAAGGAGAAGGCAGGAAGACGATCTGAACTCTGAAAATAATCACTCTGGCTATAGAGTAAAGTCATTTCTGACTCTTATCCCAAAATTCTAATCACACCATTTTCAAATTTTCTCCCTATGGGAATGATGTCTATCTGATGAAATCCCACTGCTTCTTCAAAATGTAGCTCTTCAGTGAGCCCTTTGCTGATAACCCATTTAGTATTATTTACTCCTTCTCTGCAGCACTTAATTTATATTTCATTTACAGTCACTTCTGGCACAATTAACTTATGTATATGTCTGTATTACTGTACAGATAAATCTTTTTCATCTTGGGCTGCCCAAAGTCCCTAGAATATTGAACAGTAAGACCTCATTTAACATTGTCAATGGGTTCTGTGACTTTAAGCAAAACAATGTACGAGTGTAACAACACCAATTTTACCATAGGCTAACTGATATAAACAAATTCCTAAGGCATCTCATCATTATAACGAAATGACGTTGAATGAAATGACATCATCCAAGGATCTGATGTATTGCACAATCTCTCAATGCCTTTTTTACTAACTGAATGCCATACTTTGCATTTCTGCAAGATGTTCTAAGAAAAAAAAGTTCAGTGATCAAATAAACATAGGGAATACAAATCTTTTTTTCAGTTATTGACAATGCTTGTTAATTTATTAAATGCTAAGAAGTTCTGAAACTGAAGAAACCTGTAATGCTTTGCTTCACCCAGCATTTTCCAAATGTACATGACCACAGAACCTCTTTGAAAGTTAACATCAACATACTACAGAAATACTGTGGGAAACGATACTAAATAATGCTAGCAGTTGTAGATTTCTACATATTTCAATACAATAAGGTCATTTTTAATTTAGTAATATATTCCAAAGTAATGCTTTTGGTTGTTTTTTTAAAATAATCATGCCATTTGATCATCTGTGGTTTTCACAAGTATTGTATAAGCAAGTACTTTTCCACTTGATAGTTTAACAAATACATAGAACAAAATGAAATTATTTAACATGCTAAAGGATATTTCTCTCAAATTATCAGCCAAATTAACATGGAAATATTAAATAAGAATAGTAAATAATTGGCTCCTAACACTCTCTTCCTACAAAGTCTGTCATTCCACCACTAATCATCTACAATTAATCAACCACAGCAATCTCTCCTACAAAGTATGGATACGTTATCAGAACTGTGCTCAGCTCAAAGTTCAGGTGTCCATTTATAATCAATTGAAATTGGCAGACAAGATCAAATATTTACCATTTAATTACCAGTGAAGTGGTAATAGTACCATTATTTTATCTTGTTTTGAATGTTCTAGTCCATGCAATAAAAAAAAAGAAATATAAAATGTAAATACAGAGAAAAGGAAACAAAATTTTCGGTTCTTTACAGGTAATATACTTGTCTACTTGAAAAATCCAATATAGTAGACTGAAAAAGTATTAGGAGTAAGAATACTTTTCAATAGAGTAACTCTGTACAAAATTTAACATTCAAGAAATCAACAGAGTCCTATGAACCAGCAATAATTAGTTAAAATACAATGGGGGGAAAAAACAATTCACAATAAAACTACATATACAAAGTTCTGAAAATAAACTTAATATATAAAATAGTTATGAAAAAAACTACAAAATTTTTCAGTGGGTAAATAGGTGATATACCATGCTTACAAAAGGGAAAAATCAATACTATGAAGAACTCAATTTCCTCACAAAATAAGGAGGGGTGGAGTGAATAAAACAAAAAGAGACAAAACCATTATCAAGAACATCTGGAAGATGTCCTTGGGGTAAAAGTAATACCCAAGAAAATGTTGAATCATAATAGTAACAAGGAGAAAAATCTAATGTTCAATAACTAAAATATATGATACTGGCATGACAATTAATGAAAGGAAATAGAAAATACAAAGTCCAAAGTACATTTAAGAATTAGAATATAACCAGTAACGATTTAAGGTTGAAAAATTTGGATCACCAGCGTACACTTGACACCACAATACATTCCAAATAGACTAAAAACAAATTGAAAAATGAAAACACTGGAAGATAGGAAAGTCTTATACCAGAAACAGAAAAAAATCCTCATGAGAAAGTTTAATAAACTTGAGCATATTAAAAATAAAAATTGGAGGGGTGACCAGTTAGCTCAGTTGGTTGGAGTGTGGTGCTGATAACACCAGGGTTGCTGGTTCGATCCCTGCATGGGCCACTGTGAGCTGCGCCCTCCTTAAAAAATAATAATAAAATAAAAATAAAAATTGGAAAACGTAACGACAATCTGGGGGGGGAAGTCTGTATTAATAATATCACAATGATTAATACCCTACCTATAAAGCAGTCTTAAAGAGCAGTCTGAAAGACCACTAAAGAACAGCATCCCATAGAAAACAGAAAATGATCAAAGATATAAACAAGCACTAAATATTCAATCTCACCTGAAGTCAAAATTAAAATGAGATTTCCTCTTAGGCTGGCAAAGATACAAATAAATGGATACAGAAATTCTCTCTCTTTTTTTTAACCTAAGTGTAAGGAAAAATCTAATTCACACTTTTTAGTGATTGCAGTATTTCGTTGTATTATATTCACGGGCATTTAGGTTGCTTCAAGCTTTTTTCCCAAATATTATATTTGTTATCCTTATACATGTTATCGTTATACATAAGTTTGCTTACATATGTGAATGTATGTGTGTGTGTGACCAATTCCTAGAATTGGAATCATAAAATTAAAGGGCACAAGCACTTAAATTTTTGATAGATGCTACCAAACTGCCCAACAAAAGCATTCCACCAATATATGAGTATATACCATAACTTAATCAATAGGATGAGTTCCTGTTTCTCAAGTACTTCTCTACTACTTGGCATGAAGTTTTTTTCAACTTCTTCAATTTGGTAGGCAAAAAAATGTTATCTCATTGTTAAATGTCCATTTTGTTGTTTTATTTTATATTCTCATATTTTAAATTTTGAGTAAGAATCTTTCCACAGTTATTAACCATCTGTGATTCTTGTTTCTATCAAATGCCTATGGAGTTTTTTAGGTGACTTGAGGCACTGGTTCCCAAAGCATTATAATTAGTGGTTAACATTTAGCTGGAACCTCACCCTCTGCCTGGCACTTTTTTCAACCAATTTATGTGCCTTAATTCAATTTAACCTTCCTAAAATCTCATCAAGTAAATACTGTTTACACCTCTATTTTATAAATGAAGGTAATGGTAAGTTGCGAGGACACACAAACCCCTCTGAAAAACGCTCCCTAGAAAAAAGCCCAAACTTCTGACTCTCCAAAATCTGGCCCTTTGAATCTTTCTCTACTGCTTCATCATTTCTTGCCTTTACGTTCCCATTACATCCCTATCCCCAAAGCAAATGTTCTGGCTATTATGAATAACCTGTAATTCACCCATCTTTCAGGCAGTTTCATGCCTCTGGACCACTATGCACAGTGCTCAAGCTTTTTCAGTTTTAATTCAACAGCAAACATCTACTCAGCTTTCATGACTGAGCTAAAGTTACAATTCCATAAGGATGCCTATCACACAACCCACACACACCCAACTTCCTAAACAAAGGGGAATTCACAACTCTTTCCTAGCACTACTGTAGCACATGTGTCTATGATAGCCACTATAAAATTTTCACTCCAAAGTTGGGGATGCTACAAGGAATCAAGTACCCATACACATTCGGAAGCTGGACCATGAAATATATCACATTCTTTTTGTAGATCCATCTGCTGACAACTGAAATTATACAAACGTGGAGTTTTAACCCCATTTTGGAGAATATCTAAAAAACAAATCAATAAAAGTAATTTTTATACAAAAGCTTAAGAATTATAAAAAATTAAAAATAATTAAGTTAGTTTCTTTCAACAGAACCTTAATGAAATCAAGACTAAAGGATTAGAGATTCCACATTTCTCAAAGTAGGGGGCAGGTTAAAATGTATCCTAATCTAGAGATATTTTTGTTTGTTCTTTATTGCTGTAAGCCTAGCGTCTACAATGCCCAACACATAACAGAAGTTCAATAAATATTTGCTGAATAAAAGAATTACTGTTAATAGTAAGTAATTTAAAACTCATTTATATTACAAACTTAAACATCCTAGAATGTACTTTAAAATTTACATGAATCTCAAAAACTGAGCAGAAGCTTCAAAGAGTTTTTATGCTTGCAACAAACCACTCCGAATTAAATGCCCAATCCTCTTCCTCACCCCTACATGGTAATTCTAGTCTTTACCTATTGCTACTCCCATTCAAACATCTCCTACTTACACTTTCAAATTTATTCAAACCAATGATCTTTACAATCATTTTACCAAGTTGGAAAATATAACGAGTTGTTATGAAAAAAACACCATATTTTTATACAGTCAATATTCACTTTGCACTGTAGTGCAGGACCATAAAAATGACCCTGCAAGCTGAAACCGACAGAGTAAAGCGATCTTAGTAACACAAAGGGAAAAAATTACAATTGTTCTGTGATCTTTAAAATTTTTATCAAAACATTTAAAACCCCTTAAAACTGTCAGTTATAAGTATTTAGGGAAATGAAAATATTGTGTAACATATTTTACTATTTTATAATTTAAAATACAACTTAAAAATATATAAAATACAAGAAACTTTGAGAATCAAAGGGCTTTATTTCTTTGTAAAACAAATTTACCAAGAGTAGATAGTGCTTGCCTTCTTTTCCTTATATAACTTATGATACAGAATAAGCATCTTTTCTATGCCTTTGCAAACTGTCATAATCCTTTCCAACATTGGTTCAGCTTCCAAGATTTTACCGTTTGCCCTTTTAATCTATTTCCAAGAGTCCTTGAACATGAAGTCTTTGCCAGGAGTCAACTTCCTCTAAGACATCTTCATCCTTTTTGTCACAATCACTTTCCTCATTTATATTGATAAATTTGCCATTACTAAGTTCGCCAGGCTTATCTTACTCTCCCCTTTATGACAAATTGAGGAATCCTGTATCTTTCTTTCATCATGTAAGTTATTGATGGGAATGCTTTCCAAAACAGACTTATCCCACATTAAATAGTTGATGATCTTAATTACTTGCTCAATTAATCTCTGAAAACTGGGTGCAAGTCCACAGCAGCTTAATCCATGCTGATTCTGAAACGAAACCTGCCTTTACTGGCAATAAAGAGTTCTTCAGTCTCCTAGTAATTTGTTTTTATTTCAATGCAGCAACTGACTTCAACGCTTTGGCATAAATGCTAGCCAAACTGATTGACATCTGTTCCCATTACAATTTAAACTAAATGATGGTAAAGCGACTTTGCCTTTTTATATTCCCCTGACTTTTTCAATACAGTTCATACCATACCTTCATAAAGGCAAGCCTAGCTCTTGTCCTACCTTCATTTACCTGCGGCTATTTCCAAATCTTCTATGATATCCAATTTTTCAGTTCTAGTGTTAATCACTCTTCATTTCTTTGCTGCTCTTCCACCTTTGTTGGTCAACTCTCTCCTTTGCTTATCCAATTTTGTAAAATGTCACATGGATTTACCATTGGGAGACAAGGAGCTAACATAACTGCACACTTTGCTGTCTGTATAAGAAATGCGTAACAGATGCAGTGACCAATCTCCCAACAGACTTTGAGAGAAGTAACATAATTAATTGGTCACTGATTGTGATGGATATCGTTAATCACGTAGTGATTTGTGAACTGCAGAGCTTGCACAATTACAGTTAACATACCATAGTAAATGACATCTGAACTTTGTTGTTAGTGGACTGGTGTGTTATTTAACTAAATTGAGGCAACTGAAATTCCAGCATATCAGAAGCCTGCAAAGTAAGGAATGATTGTAAAAAGTAAAACATTATGTGGAAAATATTTGCTGTCAAATATGACTATTAACATAAATACTGTTACATCCTAGTCACTGCTCTGCTACTACTTTACTAACAGACCTTAAGCAAGAAACTTAACTTCTTAGGGGCTGAAATAAAATTAGTAAAGTTGGTCTACAAAATTCTAAACGTTCTCTCCAAACTCTCAAACTTCATACTCACCTCTCACTCCAAAGGAGGCACAAATTAAGAAATCAAATTGGTGTGATGGAGACTGAAAACTTGATAAGGACACTATAAAAGTAGTACAAACCTAATCTACTATAAAAGTAGATCTCATTCTCTCTTCGTAGGAGCTTTTTTCTAATTACATGACTTTTTAAGATATTAATATTCCTTTAAAATGGAATCAAATCCATCTTCTTTTCACATTTTTATTTAAAAATGTAAGTAAAGTTAATTTTAAAACAATAATTTTTTCCACTGAAATTACTTTGACATGATAAAAATTAAATAGGCTTCATTTCTCCATCAAAACAAGCCTGGCTATGAACTTACTTTAGGTATAGTGTTTGTAATTCATATTTCATGTGCTGTCAGCATAGTTGATTAGCGGTGTTTTTAAATGCTATGTAGAATAAAAACCAAAGTTCTAACTAGAAACAGTTGAGATGCTGGATTTTACAAATCCATAATTCTATAAAATGAAGCAACTTAATTAACTTTAAGTTCAGAAATATACTGAACAACTCAGCCATTAGAAATGTATTATTAAAGACTCACAGTGTTATCAAGTATTAAATTTACATTATATAACTATAATGGGAAAAAATTTTGTTCAGATAGCTACAAAAACCTAATCAACATAATACAGTCAAAATTTATCACCAAATATAGGGTAGATTATCAGTCACTGCTGACAGAATAGCTTCAAACAAAAATCAGATGTAATTGTGAAGCTATCACCCTAAAATGACTTTCTTTATGACTTAACAACTGCTAAGGAAAGAATTAAGCTATCCAGACTTAAAATGGAAAAGTTATTTTTGAATAGATGGATAATGTCTCCCTTTCAATCTCAATGTGTAGAATGCTATATTTAACCTTAAGCATAAAATAAGAGAAAGAAGGAAAATATATGTTCGCGTGATTCTTTATAACATGTTTAGAACTATTAAACCACCCTTTTGTCACCAAGTCTTCTACTCCAAAATGATGTATGAAGCTGGTTACTGGTTTGGAAAATCAGGGACATGTAATAAATCTATGATATTCCTTAAGGAAAATCTTTTCAGTGTTTTCTAAAATCTACAGCAAACATGAAATTGTAAATTATAAAACTAAATAAATGAAAGAGTTCTTCAATTATTTAAGGTAAAAATTTAAATCTTGGATCCCTGACTTAAATCAAAGAGCATATTGTTACAACATAAAACAGTAAAAATCCAAAGAAATCCCCTAAACCATATATTGACAAAAAAATTGAAGAGCCAACTGACGTCTAGCTTCAAAGTATCTGTGGAATGAAGACAGAAGCCAAACAAAGATTACTCTGCCTGCAAACATCTGCAGCCATATAAGAAACCTTTGAAAAAGAACAAAACCCCAAAAGCAGTGGCTCTCTACGTGTGGTTCTTAGACCCTTATGGGTCCCATGACCTTTTCAGGAGTCCACAGAGTCAAAACTATTTTCACAGTAATACTAAGACATTATTTGTAGTTTTACTGTGTTGACCTTTGCACTAATGGCGCAAAATCAATTCTGGGTACAATTACTGGTCCCTTAGGCAGTGGCATCAAATTTTACCAGTAATCATTGTACTCATCACTGCCCAGTAATGGCTGTCACGCATACAGGTAGTATATATATTAGAGAGAAAATAGGATTTAAATATTTTTAAATTTCTAAAGAAAGTATATCTTATAAAACTAACCAGATATCAAGCACTTATACTTAAAAGAAGAATAACTTAAAAGCAAGCCCAGTCGGTTCAGTCTTAGTTGTAATTAAAATATTTATTCCTTTACTGATATCCCATTAACTTCTACCATGAAAGACATTACCAAAATCTAAGTTCTTTGTGGTTTTATCCAAAGCTACAATATGTATGGTAATAAGATTGTATGCAATTATACTTTCGTATAACATTTAATACATTAAACAAAATAATATAAGTAGAGACCAAAAGGGTTAATCTTAACTTGTCACTAAAAAGTCATATTTACTAAATTTTCATAGTTCTTAGTTCTCAAACCTAATTTATGTCCTATGACATTAATTCTAGCTAATCTAACAGTTCAACAAAAAGGAAACCAATAAAACATATCTAACAAGTATGAAAACTTAGCATTTCTGATCTTTCAACTTATACAAAAGTTACTTGTCTTTTTAAATGAATGTTTTACTAAATGCGCATATACTACCTCTTTCTAAAGGTGAGGAAAAGACAGTCTATATAAATGAGTTATCAGCATGTTACATGCTAGAAAATAATCTAGTAAATTGCTTTCCTAACTATAGAAACTAGATGCACTCAGTCATACATCTCTAAAACTCTTAATGAAATGTCTATAAATGCTGTTTTTTGAGAGGACCCACACAGATAAAAAACATACCTTTTTAAACAAATGTCAATTATGTATTTATATATATTATACATGTGAGTATAAGAACTGATATATGTGTAATCTCAATTACAAACAGTTTTATAATACTCAAAAATTTTAAATAATCATGCATCATGTTGATAAGAGAATATAAAATTTTAAGCCCTAATATCATACATACATTTAAAATATAACATGCATTTTAATATAACATTTTTAAAAAGAAATGTCAACAACTGATAATACAGTAAAGGTTATCATCCATGCCAACACACACATACACATCCTTTATAAATATCCTAACCTTTAGAACTGTCCCTGGGAACAAAAAAATAACAGACAAAAGTTACCTTTAAAACACAGAAATTAGACATTTATTGACACATTATTTTCAAAAATAAAAAAGTCCCTCCGCAGGGAAATGATTAAATGATCTGGAGATGGATGGTAGTGATTTTTGCACATAATGCCACTGAACAATAAATTTAAATGACAAATTTTATGTTATATATATTTTACCACAACAAGAAAAATGAGTAAGGCAGATCTGAATATACTACTATGATGGAACACATGCACTGAGAGAAAACAGAGACGGTTTCGCACTCTGCAACAACTAAGGACAGACACTTTTTAAACTGCAAGAAAGATAGAAAGTCTCAACAAAGAAACAGAAGAAGATATAATGAAGAATCAGATAAAAATTTTAGAACTAAAAAATTTAAAAACCAAAATAAAAACTCATAGAATGGTTACCAGGGGCTGGGGGGCAGGGTAACGGGTAATTATTGAATGGGTACATAATTTTGTCTGGGAGGATGGAATAGTTCTGGAGATGGACAGCGTGAAAGTTATTAATACCAATGTATTATATGCTTAAAAATGGTTAAAATTGTAAATTTTATGTTATATATATTTTACCACAATAAAAACAAATTCACAATGAATAAAACTAAAAGAAACCCTCATTCATGGGTTCGACAGCAAAACAAAGATGGAAAGAAGAGTAGTGAAAATAGATTAATTGAAATTACATTATCTAAACAAGAGAGAGATAAAAAATTGAAGGAAAAAAACAAAAAACAGAGCCTCAGAAACCTGTGAGACAAGTATCAAAGGTACAACATTAACGTTATCGGAGTCCCAGAAATAATGGCGGAAAATATCCCAAATTTGAAAAAAGACATTTACCTTCAGATTCAAGATAAGCAAACCCCAAACAGGATAAACCTAAAGATATATACCCCAAGACACTCATAATCAAACTTCTGAAAACTAAAGACAAAGAAAAACATCTTAAAACAACCAGGTAAAATGACACATTACTTTTCACTACATATTTCTCATCAGAAAACCTGGATGCCAAAAGAAAGTAGAAAAACATTTTTTAAGTGCTGAAAGAAAAGAATTGTCAACCCACAAATCTATACATAATGGAAGCACCCTTTAGGAATGATAAGGTAAAAAATGAAGATAGTGTCTGATGAGGAAAACTAGAAGCATTCACTGCCAGTGGACCTGTTCTAAACGAATTAAGAAAGGTTTTTTTATGCAAAAGTGAAATATAAAAAGAAAATTTAGAATGTCAGGAAAGAGCAACAGAATTGGTAACAATCTAAATAAACGTAACTATTTATAACTACAGACCATTTTTCTATGCTTGAGTTCTTTTACATATGTTTGACAACTGAATGTAAAAACGGAAACATCACATGATAGGAATTTGATATGTACATGAACTATGACAACTACAACATAAAGGGAGAGGATAAAACAACCTTTATGGTGATATCTAAATTTCACTTGAAGTGATAAAATACTGAGTTCAATTCAGTCACTCGCCAACAGAAAGTTTTTGAATATTTGCCTAATATAAATCAGGCACAAGCTGTGCTGGTCTCTATGTTAAAATAGAATAAAACAGAGTTTTAAATAAAAACAAAAGGTTTTATTTAAAGAAAAAAGACAAAGAGTTCTTATATTCCTTCAAAGTCTATCAGAGAATACACATATTAAACAAAGAACTACAAAGTTAGATGAATGCTGACATGGAAAAGGAAAAAAGACTATGATATTTAATTAATGGGAATTTAACCTTGGCTAAATATGTAAAAAGCATCCTTTAGATTAGAAGGATGAAAAAGAACTTACTAGAGTTCTCACTAGAGGGAGTTTTAAGGAGAGCAAGGAGTACACAGAGAAATTGACAGAGGTCTACAACAGTTAGAAGAAAGGAGGGATAGGTGAAAGAAAGATGAAAGCAAAAACTAGATATATAATCAGGGCCAAGTATTCCCACTCTTAAATGATTTTTGACTTTATTGTATGGTTAACAGAAAGCCACTGAAAAATTTCAAGTCAAGGAATAATATGATCAAAGATTTTTAAAAAGCACTCTAGAAAATATTGTATCAAAAAGAAAGGACTAACAAACTGATGATAATTTAAAAAAACACACAAAAAAACAGAAATTAGGTTGAAGGAAATTCCATGGGCTGAATTTGGGATGACGTGAACATCAAAATAAATAATGGCAACAATGCATCACTATACACTGATTTAAGAATCCATGAGACCACACTGATACTGACAAATAAAATAAATAAGCACACACAGAAGTAAAATAAAAGACAAAGACCTAAAACAGGGTGAGGGGAACGGACGGGGAAGGAGATAAATGAAATATATTGTTGTAAAAGATGACAAATGATATAATTTTTAAAGGTGATAAATTAAAAGATACATATTGTAACCTCTAAAAATTACATCACATAAAGAAGTCCATGTAAACATTCAAAATGGAACAGTGAAAACGATGCAACCAAACTATAATAAAAGAGGAACAAAGAATAAAAATGAGATAAATAAGAAATACCACTTGAAACTAAAAATAAAAGTAATTGAAGAAAAAAAATACCAAGATGGAAGACATAAACCGAACTATGTAAGTAATTGCATTTAATTTAAATGGAATAAACACAACAATTTAAAAGTACCACACTAGGAGAAAAAGGCAAGACCTACCTATATAGTATTATAAGAAACAATTTTAAATATAGAGACACAAATTCACTGAAAGTAAAAGAGGGGCGGGGAACACATACCATTCAAATTCAAAGTATTACAAACCTGAGTAACTACGTACATATATTAATGTCAGAAAAAGTCAACTTAAACAGGAGTATTACAAAAATAATCATTTAATAATGATCATCAACAAGGTAATTCTAAATGTATGGCAACTAACACAACTTCAAAATACATAAAGCTAAAAACAGAACTAAAGTGATAAACATAAAACCTCCAATTATGATTGTAGATTTATAGCTGTAATTTTAGAACAAGGAGACCAAAAAAAGGTAAAGACAAAAATTTAACAACTCTATAAATAAACTTTACCTAAGCATTATACACAAAAACACCAACCAAGTATAGTATATACTTCTTTTTAAGTGTACATGAAGCAAGCACCAAGATATAACACATGTTGAACCATAAAAAAGTATCAATAGAAATAAAATAATGGAAGTAGAAGATATATTCACTAACCTCAGCAATATTCAAATTACTGTGAGGTTTCTGATCTCTGACTAATAAAGGATTGGTACTGGCAGTGGTCACAACAGATAGACCCACAAAGACGGGATTTGAAGATTGGCTTGGTTGTGTCCTTGGCCTTCAACAAAGGGCTCAAGTAGGAAAAAGGATGCTAGTAATCCCTGGCATGCAGTGGCATCAAGCTATCACCTGTGGTTGGGTGTGATGAAGTGCCAACCGGAGCAAGTGCCTTGAGAACCCAAATGGCAGTTGCACTTGACTGTTAAGGCAGTAGTGATGACTACAAGATCTGCTAAAGTGAGGTGGATTCTCTATGAGCTCTTGAGCAGTTACAGAAGAAAGCAAGTTCAGGTCTATTAATGCTCAGATCAAATAAGTCTGAGAAACAGAGCACTTTCATGACAGTATTAAAATAAAAACATCCTTGGGGTGGCCGGTTAGCTCGGTTGGTTAGAGCGTGGTGCTAGTAACACCAAAGTTGCCAGTTCGATCCCTGCATGGGCCATTGTGAGCTGTGCCCTCCTTAAAAAAAAAGGAAAAAAAAAAAAGCTTTAATACTTGAAAATACAGGTTACTGCTGAAAATCAAAGGTAAAATTTAATTGGGCAAATAGCTGAATTACATCACCAGATGAATTCAGTGTCGCAAAGTTTCTCATATGAAAGTAAGCAATAACTGGGAAAAGTAAAGGGACCCTGAAACTTAGAATGGGAATATGTGGTTGAACCAGAATAAAAAGGACAATTTCAACCTTCTAATGGAAGTAATTTACCCTTCTGCATCTAAGAAGAGTAGCATTCCTTTGCTCGAAAATCCTGTGATGCCTTATGTGTAGCAAATGACTTGCAGGAGGATGTTTATTCTCCTCATGACCAACCACAACCAACCCTGCTGCCACTAGACCCATAACTAGGTTCAAATTTCAGCATGTTACAGCTGGACAGGTACAACTACGACCCAAGAGGAAATGCCTTACAAACTGAAAACTACTAGGATTTTGCTAATATATAAAGGTAAAACCTGGGAAATGTGTAGAAATAGATGCACAAGGTTAGAATTCATTAATACAGGTGAGAGCTTACTACAGATTCTGAATTTAATGTATTAGCTTGTGCAATTGAAAGTGGCTCTAATGGCTTACTTGTTGATTGAAACTTAGACTCTACAATAGCTGATAATCATTAGGGAAATACAAATCAAAATTACAACTGACATTAACACTGAACATCAAATGAGGTTTAATAAGGTTGAGATACTACAGGTTCACTGGCATTATGGGGAAGAGAAAATCCAAAGGCCTGGGAAGGAGGAATATTGGAGTGGATTTATCCAATGCAACTTGTACACCAACTACTCAACTATATTCCCTGAGAAAGCCCAGATGACATTATATTAGTGAGGGGAGCATTGCATGATTAAAAAGCTGAGTGGCTGCTTGCTATTGTAGGTCAGGTATGACTATGGGGAATGTCACCACTGAGATGGGCTCCCTAATTTCACTGAGGATGATGGGTTCCCAAAGTAGTAGAGGCCAACTGGCGGCACTCAACCCCAAGGATAAGGGCAGCAGGGACATACAGATAATCAGAATGCTTTGGCCCACAGGGATCTTTGGCAGTGTCTAATTGATCATGATGTTCCTAGGAATTAAATACATGGGCAGTTTAACCTATATTAACAGAAAAATCCTTAAATCTGGTGGCCAAAAACCACACTGAGTCATCACAATAGAAGTCATGTACATTCGCCTAGTTTTCAGACCTAGTCAATTCACAGACCCTTAGCCTCTTGACTGAGGAGAGACTGAGTCCCCTGAAAGGACTCTGCACCATTACAAGTACACACCAGAAATCTTCCTCTAAGGTTTCCCCAAAGGGACTGACCACAGTCATTTAGAAGAGCAATGGTTTTCAATCGGAGGCAATTTTGCTCCCCAAATCTAGAAAATCTGGCAATGTCTCAAAACATTTCTGATTATCATAACTGGGGAGTTCTACTGACATCTAGTGGGTAGAGGCCAGGAATGCTGTGAAACATCCGATATGTATACAACAGCCACCACAACGCGATCTAGACAGTGACCTCCCGGACCTCATCTCCTACTGCTCACCACCACCTCGCTCCCTCATCTGCAGCTACCACCTCTCTGTTCATAACACATGCCCAGCACTCTCCTGCCTCACAGCCTTGCCATGTTGTTCCCGCTACCTGGAATATTCTTCTCAGATGCCAACATGGCTCACTTTCTCAACTCCTTCAGATTTTTGCTTAAATGTCACTATTTAAAATTGCAATGCCCCTTCCACCATAGAATATTGTATCTCTTTTTTCTGCTTTCTCTACAGAAATGCTCCATTTAAAATCCTCTATATTATTTGATTAGCATTTCTCCCATCACTAGAGCATAGATTTTCTCCATTTTATTCATTACTGTATGGTTCCCTGTATAAACTAGACATTCAAACATTTGAATGAGGGAGTGGCTGGTTAGCTCAGTTGGTTAGAGCACGGTGCTCGTAACAAGGTTGCCGGTTCGATCCCCACATGGGCCACTGTGAGCTGTGCCCTCCACAACTAGATTGAAATAACTACTTGACTTGGAGCTGATGGGTCCTGGAAAAACACACTGAAATAAAATAAAATAAAAAAATAGTAGCACAGTTTTTAAAACGGCTCAATTTGAAAAAAAAAACCAAAAACATTTGAATGAAAGCATGAATGGTAACTAGGTGGAAGTTAGGGATGTGGAGCACTGTGGATTTCTAAGATGACTCCTAACGTGGTTATCTGCTTTAATCTGTCCAATGCCCATCTTCTAAAAATAGTCATTTCTATGTGTCAGGCATTTCAAATACTTTTTCCTTTTTTAAAATGTGATATTTTTTCAATGTAGTCAAATCTATCTTTCCTTTGAATTACTATTTTATTTTTATGCTTAGAATGGCATTCCCCATATCAAGACCTAATATTTACCTACATTTTTGGGGAGTGCTTTAATAGTTTCATTATCTTATATTTACATATTCAGTCACTCTAGAATTGGTTTTGGCATCTAAAGTAAGAAAAAGATCTAACCTTATTTTTTGTTGAAATGACCGGCAGAGTGTCTAAACACCAGTTAATGAATAATTTATAACTATATTCTTACATATAGACATAAATATGTTTATTTGTAACAATTTGAGCACTCCTATAGTGGCATTATATTCAGGATCCTGTAGAACAAGGTACCCACCCATTCCCCTACTCCTGCACTCTCCCATTATTCTAATTCAAAACTGTTTTCACCATCTTTCACATATTTATAATTCCTAATGAATTTGATCATTGTTTTCTCAAATTCTACCCTTTTCACCATCAAAAACAAAATTCCATTGTGACACTGACTGGAATATTTTAATTAAACATGTATTTTTACAATATTGGATTTTCCCATCTAGGAATATGGTATATCAGTTTTTCTCAAGAGTCATCAAAGCATAGTGGTTACAGATTCTCATTTACACATCCTTAATGAGATCCAATCCCATTCCTTCCTCATTCTAGTCAACTAAATAACCTTGACAGGGCATTTTTCTGTTACACTCAGGCATTAACACTATATTATAAGGTCATTTTGAGGATTAAATGCATTAAGACATGTGCTTAAAACAATATTCAATAGAAATTAGTTGTTGGGACTATTGTTGTTATTTTATCATTTCCTTAAGTCGTAAATTTTAAATCTTACATATTTCTTGCTAGGTTTATCCCAAGGAGCTTTAATTTTTTATTGCTTTGTGAATCAATTTCTTTTTAAAATATATTTTCCAACTAATTATAGTCAAGGTATTGGGTTTTGTGGGATTTAAAAAATATTTTTAGGGGCGACGGGTGGCTCAGTTGGTTAAAGCGCGTGCTCTAGGCAACGGGGCTGCCAGTTCAATTCCCACATGGGCCAGCGAGCTGAGCCCTCCGCAACTAGAATGAAGTCAATGAGTTGCCACTCAGCTCCCCGGTGGCCACATGGCTCAGTTGGTTGGAGTGTGTCCTCTCAACTACAAGGTTGTAAACTCCCACAACGGATGGTGGGCTGCGCCCCCTGCAACTAACAACAGCAACTGGACCTGGAGCTGAGCTGCACCCTCCACAGCTAAGATTGAAAGGACAATAACTTGACTTGGGAAAGTCCCAGAAGTACACACTGTTCCCCAATAAACTCCTGTTCTCCTTCCCCAATCAACAAAAAGAAAAAAATATTTTTATTTTGTAACTAAGCTTTTTACTGTTCCCTGTTATAATCCTACTACATTTTCTTCTTTTCTTCCAGATTGTTTCCATTTTTACTTCTTAGCCCTAAAATATTTTCTATTGATACTCTTGAGATTTACATGTAAATAACTTTATCATTGAAAATACTGATTTTATTACCCAATTTCCAAGATTTACACTTCTTATTTCTTTTCCTCATCTAACTATATTGCCAAGAACTTCCTAGAACAGTAACAAGCAATTAAGGTAACAGCAGGCATCCCTCCTAAATTTCTAGGGATGGCTGTTGGATTCTTACACATACGGAGGAAATAACCCTCTATTCTTAGTTTTAGAGAATGGAACTTTATCAGAAATGAATACTAAACATACCAAGGTATTTTTTGGCATCTTGATATAAGATTTTTTCTATTTTAACAAATATTTTTTAAAACATGAAAATAAACTGTTCCTCGGGGCCGCCAGATGGCTCAGTTGGTTAGAGCATGAGCTCTAAACAACAAGGTTGCCAGTTCGATTCCCACATGGGCAAGTGAGCTGCACCCTTCACAACTAGACTGAAAATTATGAGCTGCCGCTGAGCTTCTGGAGTGGCAGACGGATGGCTCAGTTGGTTAGAGGGCGAGCTCTCAACAACAAGGTTGCGGTTCAATTCCTTCATGGGATGGTGGGCTGCGCCCCCTGCAACTAAAGATTGAAAATGGCGACTAGACTTGGAGCTGAGCTGCACCCTCCACAACTAGATGAAGGACAACCACTTGGAGCTGATGGGCCCTGGAGAAACACACTGTTCCCCAATATTCACCGTTAAAATTAGAAAAAAGAAAACTGTTCCTCAAAGGTTACAAAGAAAGGTTAGAAACTTGAAGGGTTGTTCTTTCACATTATTTACCATTTCTTAAACAGTTATTGGCCTATTCAGGTTTTCTACTTCTTGAATCATTTTGATAACTTACTTTATAAAATCTTCCATTTCATCTTATTTATATCTGTATAAGCACTGAGTTAGTTAATTATACATACAATAGTTCAACATATTACGCCAATCTATTTATGGTTATAGGCTTTACTTCAACTTAATACTATTTCTACTGTTTCGTTTTTTTCTCAATTAGACTTGTCAGAAACTTGTTTATCCGTCTCTTCACAAAGAATCAGCTCTTATTCTTAACAATCTATACATTTTCTACTTCTTAATTCATTTCTTCTAACATATTATTTTCAACTTTACTAATTCTTCCCGTGTGCTATCCTCAGGTTTATTTCATCGTTTTAACATATAAAGTTGAATATGCAATTCATTTTTTTACACTAAAAGCATTAAATGGTAAGTATTTCCTCTAGAGTATAACTCTGCTCATAGTCCAACTTGTAATATGGTGTGCTCTCATTATTATATTTCTTTAATTGAGGTATAACTGAATATAACTCATTGTTATATTCCGAACAGTTTATAATTGAAGTTAGTTTCAACTTGTTTAACCCAAGAGTTGCTTAGAGGTTTTAAATTTTCCAAATGGTTGGGTTGTTTTAGTTGACACTTTACTCATTTCAGCTTCACTGCAGTGTGGTCAAAGAACTGTAGTCTCTAAATTTTAAGATTTTAAATTGAAATGTAGGGCTGGCTTGGTGGCTCAGGCAGTTGAAGCTCTGTGCTCCTAACTCCAAAGGCTGCCGGTTCGATTCCCACATGGGCCAGTGGGCTCTCAACCACAAGGTTGCCGGTTCAACTCCTTGAGCCCTGCAAGGGATAGTGGGCTCCACCCCCTGCAACTAAGATTGAACACGGCACCTTGAGATGAGCTGCCTCCCGGATGGCTCAGTTGGTTGGAACACGGGCTCTCAACCACAAGGTTGGTGGTTCGACTCCTGCAAGGGATGGTGGGGCTGCGCCCCCTGAAACTAGCAATGGCAACTGGACCTGGAGCTGAGCTGCGCCCTCCACAACTAAGACTGAAAGGACAACAACTTGAAGCTGAACAGCACCCTCCACAACTAAGATTGAAAGGACAACAACTTGACTTAGGAAAAAAAGTCCTGGAAGTACACACTGTTCCCCAATAAAGTCCTGTTCCCCTTCCCCAATAAAATCTTAAAAAGAAAAAATGAAATGTAAATTATGATTAATTTCTGTAACTGTCCCATGGGAGTGTAAAAAGAAGATAATGTTTTCCCTCATAGTGTACCAAATTCAATTAAACTTCAGTGCCTCTAAACTACTTAAATTTTTGTTTTATATACTTCAATGCAAGGTTTTTTGATACATAATGGATTCATGGCGGTTACAACCTCAATGTGAATTACATATTTTACAAACATGAAGTCAGAAATTTGTTTGTGGCAGTTAATTACTTTTTCCATAAATAGTTTTGTTTTAATATTAAACTTCTAATTGTTGCTACATTTGCTTTATATATCCTTTAATTTTTAATTTTTATTGGTTTCCTTTCATTTTAGAATTATCTTAAAAACAACAAAGTAGAGATTATATTCAATCTGAGAATCTCTGTCACTTAACCTTTTTAAATAGTCTCAAAATAAGTCCAATTATAAACATGCAAAATACTGAAGACAAAGATTCCTACACTGGGTAGAAACTCCAAAGAACCCTTGTAAATATAAAAATTAAGACCATATAACTTTAAAAATGGTCAAGTGTTATGGTCTCTGAACACTATTTCCCACTAAGAGGAACCAGGGCTTCTGATTTCAGATCTGGAGTGGGGAATGTACAGATGAACCTGATTCATCTTGCACCAGAAAGCAAGAAAGTTATCAGAGATTACTGGAGTCATAACAAAATGACTTAAGAGCTAACTTGAAAAAGCTTTTATTGACCAAAGATGGTACAAAAGACTGACATACAATAAATATAGATCCACTTACAATGATTTATCATGATACCCCTCTCAGTTCCCCAACCCTCAAAAAACAACCTTCACTGGTCATTTGTGGAGGCTGCCAGGATATCAATTCATTCTTGAGTTGACAAAATGACAAAGAATTAAGCATTTATCTTGTCTTTTCTGTATTAATATATTTCAAGGTAATAAGGAAACCAAATAGTTGATTAGGGAAAATTCTTCTCTATAAAATAACCATAGCTGATGGATACTGGAGAAATAAAATTAGAAAACCATCATTTTATATATAACCCCTAATGAAATAGCGAATTAAGAACTAATTATCAATGAATGCTAAAACCATTAGGTCAAAAACTGAAGGGAAACTTTTTAATATATGGATTAGGCTGACATCACCTGAACTAGGATGAACATCATTAAAGTGATGTGCTTCCATTAGTGGGATCATAGGAAGAGCACAGAAGAATATGAAGAATTCTTTCCAAAAAAACAAAAAAACTGAACCTGAATCTAATCACATTTCTAACAGTCAATAGGAAACACAAGGGATAGAGAAACATGTTCAATAACACCAGAATCAGCAAATCCCAGAATGTGGGAAATGCTGCAGAATAAATCATTCAGTATCTTCTAAAAATTAGTAGCATTTTTTTAAAATGGGAGATTTGTTGATTAAAAGAGGCTAATGTGACATAGCACCCCACCATCCTTGTAACAACACACGAACCTCGTTTTAACTCCTTTTTGAAACAAATAAGAAAGTTGAACAGGCATGTACTAGACGATATTAATAAATTACTACTGATTTTATTCAGTGTGATAATGGTATTATGGTTATGTTTTTTTTAAAAAGGGACTTGTATCTGTTAGAGAAGTATTGATAGATGAAATAAAACATGTCTAGGATTTGTTTTAAAAAATTACAGGGAAAGAAATGTAGGAGGAACAGATGAAACAAGAGGCAGAAAGAGGAATGATGAGTACATTAATGTTAGCTGAAGTATTTGTTCTACATTTGTTTTAAAATCTCCATAACAAAGGCTTTAAAAGTAGTAATCAACGAGAAACCTCTTAAATGCAGTTGTACTCCTCACACTAAACAAGCAGCTTTTTTCCAAATAAAACTTCTTACAACCCTAAAAATAACTCACTATTTTTGAGCCTTTCTGTATTTTTTTCTTCCAACAAATGGCAACTAAGCAAATAAAGCAAACCCTCCTTTCTTACTAGACACAGGACCCTTCTTTCCTGTTCATTATGATCATCTATTGCTTCATTTAAAGTAAAATTATTTTCCATATGTAAAAATTATATCAAAAAAATTACATCAAGGGCAACCGGATGGCTCAGTTGGTTAGAGCATGAGCTCTGAGCAGCAGGGTTGCCAGTTCGATTCCCACATGGGCCAGTGAGCTGTGCCCTCCACAACTACGAATATTGAAGACAACAAGCTGCCGCTGAGCTTCCAGAGGGGCAACCAGATGGCTCAGTTGGTTAGAGCGCGGGCTCTCAACAACAAGGTTGCCAGTTCAATTCCTGCATGGGATGGTGGGCAGCGCCTCCTGCAACAAAGACTGAAAATGGCAACTGGACTTGGAACTGAGCTGCGCCCTCCACAACTAGAATGAAGGACGACTTGGAGCTGATACGCCCTGGAGAAACACATTATCCCCCAATAAAATTTGTTTTTTAAAAAAATTATATCAAGGAAACTACTCGTACTTCTTTAATATATATGTTAGGACATCAAACATGAAGAAAAACTGAAGGGCAGTAAGCATGGATATTTTCTATAACAATCTTTAGAGAAACGTTTCAACTGATAGAAATTCTATGAAAAACTCATATAAAGAAGCAAGGTTACTACGATATACTGGAATTAAAAAACTTCTGAAAACGTCATAGTCAATTTCAGTAAAACAAAAGGGTTGAATAAAAGAATAACAGGAGCAAACATTTGCTTCTTAAATTCAAGTATCACATAGAATAGAAAGCAAGAAAAGATAACGTTCACTTCCACTTCCTGGCAAGGACTTCCAAGGCTTCCATGACACTATCCTTGGCTCCTACTCTTTCCCCTTTGCTTCTAGAAATTCCACTGAGTATATAAGTTCAGACAATTAAGTTCACTAACTCATCCTAGAAAAAGTGCTATATACCTCATCCTGAATATCACTATGGTCACCTTCCAAGTATTCCCCTTGGGAAGCTATGCACCGATGCCAGTGCCTAGTCCACCCTTCAAAGTAGTTTTGGAACTATTTTTCTGGAATGGCCATCACAGCTGTCGTCATGTTACCCTTGATGTCCTGAATGTCATCAAAATGTCTTCCTTTCAATATTTCCTTTATCTTCAGGTAAAGAAGAAGTCATTGGGGGCCAGATCAGGTGAGTAGGCAGCGTGTTCCAATACAGTTATGTGTTTACTGGCTAAAAACTCCCTCACAGACAGTGCCATGTGAGCTGGTGCATTGTCGTGATGCAAGAGACATGAATTGTTGGCAAAAAGTTCAGGTGGTCATTTTCGTCTAACTTTTTCACGCAGCCTTTTCAGTACTTCCAAATAGTAAACTTGCTTAACTATTTGCCCAATTGGTACAAATTCATAACGAATAATCCCTCTGATATCAAAAGAGGTTATCAACATCGTTGCAACAAGTTCACGAACTTAATAGTCAGACCTCGTATGCTAGGTATTTCATGTGCACTAACATACTGAAAACTACAAAGATTTAGATAGTGTCTTCACTTCTATTTTATTAGGTAACAAAAACCAAGTTACCAGTAAGTACTAGGGCAAAATTCTATGACAGTGGTTCCTATTCTGCAAACCTCCACCCTCTCCCCAGTAGTCTATTTCAGAAGGTCTGAAATAGTTAGGGTCTAGAGTCTAGACACTCGTGTACTGTAAGGAAGGGGAGGGAGATGGAATTCCCCCAGGAGATTCTGAAGCATATTGCTAATTAAAAACAAATACACCATGCCGTATTTTCCTCTGGGTCCTCTGATGTTATCTATCTGCTAATTCTCACAAAATTAAATTTGTGTCTGTGTATGTGTGTATACTTACCAGCGTCAATCTCAATCTCCATTCTTTGGAAAACACTGTTAAGAAAATGAAAATGGGCCATAGACTAGGAGAAAAGATTTGCAAAACACGTATCTAATAAAGATCTGTATCCAAAATATATAGCTCTCAAAACAAAAAGTAAGAAAATATACACTTATATGATCCAACAATCTCACTCCTAATTATTTACTCAAAAGAAAATATGTTTACACAAAAATTTATAGGTGAGAAATTCAGACTGCTTTTTTCTATTAAAAAGAACACGTTACTGAAGACATTGTTCATTACTCAGTGTCTCCTAATGAAAATTCACATTTGAAATTACTTCCAGAATCAGTGCTATAAAATCCTGTCTTTTCTCAGATGCAGTAATTGCTCCATTTCAATAATGCAGCGTACTTAACTAATCATATTTTGATCAATCACAACATTAAAATGATCATATCTGTATTTTCCTTTACGAGGCTCCTTATTTCTTTTCATACACACACGTAAACTGCCTCAAATTCATTGTGGAAAAAGATAAATTTAAATAAATGTATATAAAGAAATTATACCCAATATAATAATTAGCTTTTCCTTTTATTAATTCCTTCTTGGGGATGAAGCTTTTTTTTCCTTTTGTGTACTTTGCTTTAAATATTTTTGAAATAGGAAATTGTTAAAGGTAGTATGTTCTTGCTAATATATAGCATTTTTTTAATAAAAAAAACAACCTATAGGCAAATGTTTATAATGACTTTATTCATAAAGTCACCAAGAACAAGAAATAAAACAATTATCTTTAAACTGGCAAATGGATTAACAAATTGTGGTACATCCACAAAATGGAGTCTTATCACCAATAACATGGATGAATCTCATATTATGCTAAGTGGCATTCAACCAGGGGCAATTTCCCTCACCCCACCCCGAGACATTTGGCAATTTCTGGAGATAGTTTTAGTTGTCACAAATAGGGAGTCAGTGCTATTGGCATGTAGTTGATAGAGGGCAAGTATGCTGCTAAACATCCACAACGCACAGGACAACTCCCCCCACCCCCAACAAAGAATTATCCAGTCTAAAATGCACGATAGTACAGAGACTGAGAAACTCTGATTTAGCCTTTATATTGAAGTTGTTACATGATCGTCAGGAAATTAGATAAGGAGAGTAATCTAAAGTAAGGAAATAAGTTTCCTCCTTCATGCCCATTACTATGTGTATGCTTTCCCAGTTTTCCCATCTCAGTCTGTGGTGCTACCAACTATCTAATTTTTCAAGGTGAAAACCTCGGGGTCAGCAGTGTTCTTTATTTTCCTACAGTCATCAACAAGTCCTATCAACTCCACCTCCAAAATATATCATAACCAACTCTCACCATTTCCACTTACTCCAAACTATGATTACTTTCACAAAAGGATTACACCAATAGCCTTCTACCTGACCGTTTCCCATCTTGCTCCCTGAAGTTCATCCTGTACATAAGAGCTAAAGGAATCTTTTAAAGAAATCATATTTTTAAATCACAAACTGGATTCTCAGAGAAGTATCTAATACAGTTTCTTCCCATTCCAATCACTCACTATCAGAATATGCTATCTTATAAAATAGCATACTATCCTATGCTATCTTATTTTCTTCACTACCTGAAATCACTTTATTTCTTGTTTATTTTCTATCTTGCCCCCACCACTAGTGTTTCCCCGAAAATAAGACCTAGCCGGACCATCAGCTCTAATGCGTCTTTTGGAGCGAAAATTAATATAAGACCCAGTCTTATTTTAATATAAGACCAGGTATAATATAATATAATACCAGCTCTTATTTAAGACCAGGGCTTCTACAAGCTTGGGTATAATATAATATAATGTAATACTGGGTATAGTATAATATAATATAATAATGGGTCTTATATTAATTTTTGCTCCAAAAGACGCATTAGAGCTGATGGTCCGGCTAGGTCTTATTTTCGGGAAAACATGGTAGCACAAATCTTGTCTTTCTTGTTCATTACTATTTCTCCAGCACCTAAAACCATGCCTGATATATGTCCTAAATATTTGCTGAATGAACAAATCTCTCTTATACTGAGGTTGGTCTATTTGTTCTATTGGGGCCAAAGAGTAACAAAACATCTCTGAAGGAAGGAGACAATCTCCTAAAGTGAACTGATATTCCCAGTGTTAGTCAGCCAAAAGAACAACAAATTATAGGTCAGGATGGTAGCTCATTACAAGGGAGAAAAATTAGTTCTTTCCCCAGATTTCAACCTGCTTATTGGTTCCAAATAAAAGATGTCCTGTGCTCACCAGAAGACAGACTAAAGGCTCAACAGGTAAATTTCTCCTCGATCAGATATATATAAGAGCCAATTATATTTTATTATATTAAACTTAATAAAGTCTTGTTTAAAAGTCACAGCCTGGTTTCAGCTGTGCTGGGTGGAATTAAGCAAAGATTCTATCTCCACATTTGGGCTGCATGGCCCAAAATGATCCCTAAGGCTAGCATGATAGTAGCAGAGATAATCAGAAGTTCTCCCATGAAGGAAAAGTAAATTTCTAGGAGAGTCAGAACTGTGAGGCAACCTGCCTCACGCCACAGGGAGAGAATACAAACAGTACCTATCTTGGGGAATTGCAATAGTATTAAGGGAGCCAACTTACTGCCTTATGAACAGATTTTCATTTTTGAATATAAAGCAGTCTCCAAATGTATAAAATAAATGGGGGAGAGGAAACAATAGAGAAGGGAGAGGGAAAAGAAGAGTTGTAAGGGCATGGGAAGTAAAAAGACAAAGCAAGCAAAATGAGTATCAGAACGAGGGTGATGGCAGTAGAAATAAAGTTTTTAAAATTATATCTGAAGTAATCTCAACAAGACTTAAAACTGGATTTAAAATTAAAACTGGATTAAAAGGGGAAAGAAGCAAGATGACTCAGAGGTTCCAACATGGGTGACCAGAAGACATCAAAAGACAGACTACAGAAAGAAAAGCAGGTAGAGAAGGAATGGGGCACTACTTGGGAAAATGAGTACTTGCCAGGGTAATAAACACTTAAAAAAAAAAGAGTCCCGTTTTAGGCATACTACTGAATTAGCAATACTTGTAAGACAGCAAAATACAAGTAAAGAATGATTTTGGATATACAGGTTTTGAGTTTTAGAGGCAAAGAAGCAGAAAGGAAATCACATAATGTATTTAATGGGTAGTTATTTAAAATTACTACTGTAGAAGAGATAACTCAAGAAAAATACAGGACAAGGCAACAATACTTATTGGGCATGCAAAGAGTCAAAGATGACCTAAAAGAAGGAATTCAAGATAAGAACCATGAGAATGCCATCGTGTGTGTGTGTGTGTGTGTGTGTGTGTGTATACACACAGCACACACATACATATGTAACGGGAAGTTTCAAGGAGGAAATGGGCAATAGGGTCAGATGTTTAAGCTCTGAAAAGCATCCATTAGACGTGGTGATTATTAGGTCATTTCTGTGATCCTAAAGAGAAATTCAGTGGTGAAACAAGAGGAAAAGGCAGATGTGAGCTGAGGAACAAATGAGAAATACACAACTGATAACATCTCAAAAAGACTAACTTCAAAAACCTCCCTGAGTTCAGACTGTAGTCTCTTCCATATCTCACTGAAAGGTACTAGGGCTTCTTGGAGTTAAATCCAAATCTGAGATAGTAATATATAGGATCAGCCTAGGTACCTCTTTTTGGCTAAAAATTGAAGAAATTTCCCAGGACTATTGGAGTGAAGTCAACAGGATATATCAGATGCCGAAGTATTTTATTCTTTTTGATGTTAATGTAAATGAAATCATTTTCTTGATTTCTTTTTGGGATCGTTCATTGCTAGTGTGTAGAAATACAATTGATTTTTGTGTTGATTTTTTTATCCGGAATTTTGCTGACTTTCTTATTAACGCTCACAAAGTTTGGGTTTTTACTTTGTTTCGGGTGGATTGCTAGCATTTTCTACATATGTGATAATGTCATCTGTAAATAGAGATGGTTTTACTTTTCTTTCCACTTTGGATGCCTTTCATTTCTATCTCGCCTAACTGCTCTGACTATAACTTTATTAAACTTTATTTTATTTATGTTTTAAGGAAGACGCAGCTCACAGTGGCCCATGCAGGGCTCGAACCGGCAACCCTGGTGTTATTAGCACCATGCTCTAACCAACTGAGCTAACTGGTCACTGCAGACTAGAACTTTACATTAAACAGCAGTGCCAAAAGCCAGCATCCTTGTCTTATTCCTAATCTAAAAGGAAAGTTTTCAGTCCTTCACCATCAAATATGATGTTAGCTATGACTTTTCATACGCAGCTTTTATCACGTTGAGGAAGCTCCCTTCTATTCCTAGTTTATAATAAAAGGGTGTTGGATTTTTTTCAAATATTTTTCTACATCAACAGAGATGATCATGTGGTTTTTTTCCCTTCATTCTGTTAATGTGATATATTACATTAATTAATATTTAGGAAAAATTTGACCAAGACGGTGAAAGACTTATACATTGAAACTTGTACAAAACATTGTTGAAAGAAATTATGGACCTAAATAAATGGAGAGACATCCCATGTCCCCTGATTGGAAGACTTCATAGTGTTAAGATGACAATACTACCCAAGATGTTTACAAATTCAATTCAATCCCTATCAAAGTCCCAACTGCATTTACTACGGGGGAAAAAAAAAAGGAAAACCATCCAAATTTCACATGGAATTTTAAGGGACCCTAAATGCCCAAAACAATCTTGAAAAAGAAAAACAAAGTTGAAGGACTCACATTTTCCCATTTCAAACCTCTTACAAAGCTGCTGTAATCAAAACAGTGTAGTAGTGGCACAAGAAGACAGACATGTAGACCAATGTAAGAAAATTGAGAGTCCAGAAATAAGCCCTTATATATATGGTTGCTATGGACTGAATATCTGTGTCCCCCAAATTCCAGTGTTGAAGGCTGAAAACTACAGTGTTATATTTGGAGATAAGGCCCTTGGGAGGTAGTGTTAGATGAAGTCATGAGGGAAGAGCCCTCACGATGGGATTAATGACCCCATAAAAAGAGACACCAGAGAGCTTGCTTAATCTCTGAGCACACAGCAAGAAGAGGGGTGAAAATAGACCAAGAGAAGAGGCCTCAAAATGAAAACTACCTTGCCAGAACCTTGAGGTTAGACTTCGCAGCCTCCAGAACTGTGAGAAATACATGTCTGTAGTTTAAGTCACTCAGTCTATGGTACTTTGCTATGGCAGCCGAAGCTGATTAATAAAAAAAAATCAACGGATTTTTGACAATGGTGCCAAGATCACTCAATGGGGAAAGAACAGACTTCAACACATGGTGCTGGAAAAATTGGGTATCCACAGACAAAAGAATACAAGTATACACTTACCTTATACCATAAACAAAAATTAACTTGAAACAGATTAAAGGCCTAAATTAAAGAGCTAAACTATAAAACTCTTAGAAGAAAATGTATGAGAAAAACTACCTGATCCTGGATTTGGTCATAGTTTCTTAAATAAATGACAACAAAAGCACAAGCTGTAAGAGGAAAACATAAATTGGACTTCATCAAAATTGAGAGCTTATGGATGAGAGGGCACTGTCAAGAGAGTAAAAAGACAACCAGACAACCCACAGAATGGGATAAAATATTTGTAAACCACATAACTGATAAGAGTTCATTATCCAGCATAAATAATTCCCACAACAAAAGACAAACTACCCTATTAAAAAAATGGGCAAAGGATTTAATAGACATTTCTCCAAGGAAGATATACAAATGGCCAATAAGTACGAAGAAAACATACTCAACATCATTAGTCATTAAAAAATACAAATCAAAACCACAATGAGATACCACTTTCACACCCAATAGCATAGCTATTATCAAAAAGAGGGAGAGGAGCGGAGTGGAGCGGAGGAGAAAGGAAAAGGAAAAGGGAGAGGAAGAGAGAGAGAGAAAAGGGGGGGAGAGAGAGAGAGGGGGGAAAAAAAACAGTACAGTGCTGGTGAGGCTGTAGAAAAATCAGAACCCTCCTGCACTGCTAGTGGGGTGGAAGCTGGCACAGACTCTGTGGAAAAGTTTGGTGATTCCTCAAAAAAATAAACATAGATCTCCCATATGACCCAGCAAATCCATTTCCAGGTATATACCCAAAAGAAGCAAGAGGGGACTCAAATACTTGTAGGCAATGTTCACAGCAGCAATCTTCACAACAGCCAAAAAGTAGAAACAACCCGGATGTCCATCAACAGATGAATGAATAAACAAAATGTGGTATACTGAGCTATTATTCAGCCATAAAAAAAGAATGAAGCTTTGATACATGCTACGACATGGATGAACCTTGAAAACATTATGCTAAGTGAAATAAGCTAGACACCAAAGGTCAAATATTATATAATTCCACTTATATGAAATATTTGAATAGGCGAATTCATCAATGCAGAAAGTAGATTAAAGCACACCAGGGCTGGAGGGAAGGGCAATGGGGAGTTATTCCTTAAAGTGCACAGAATTTCTGTTTGTAGTGAAATAGATAGTGGTGATACTTGCACAACATTGTTAATGTACTTAATGCCATTGAATTATATGCTTTAAATGGTTAGAACGATAAAATTGTATGTGTTACATTCTAACATAAAAAATTTTAAGAGGGTCGGCCCAGTGGCTCAGGCGGCTAGAGCTCCATGCTCCTAACTCCGAAGGCTGCCGGTTCGATTCCCACATGGGCCAGTGGGCTCTCAACCACAAGGCTGCAGGTTTAACTCCCTCAAGGGATGATGGGCTGCGCCCCCTGCAACTAACAACAGCAACTGGACCTGGAGCTGAGCTGTGCCCTCCACAACTAAGACTGAAAGGACAACAACTTGACTTGGGGAAAAAAGTCCTGGAAGTACACACTGTTCCCCTTCCCCAATAAAAAATCTTAAAAAAGAAAAAAGAAATATAAAAAAAAAATTTTAAGGTAATTGTGTAAGTATAAAATAACGATTTTTAAAAAGGATTCAGGTGTTAACCTTAAAGATCCTGTTGTAGGCTGAACTGTGGCCCACCTAGAATCTCAGGATATGACCATTTTGGAATAAACTTCTTTGCAGATGTAATTAACGTAAGATCTTGAGATGAGATCACTCTGGATTAGGGTGAGCTGAATATCTAATGAAGACTGTCCTTAGAAGAGATAGAAGACACAGAGAGAAGGCCATGTGAACAAAATGGTACAGCTGGGGCCACCAGAGTTTGGAAGAAACAAAGGACTCTTCCCTTGAGCCTTCAGAGCATGGCCCTCACACCTTGATTTTGGGATTCTAGCCTCCAGAACTGTGAGCAAATAAATTTCTGTTGTTTTAAGCCACCAAGTTTGTGGTGATTTGTTATGACAGCCTTAGAAAGCTACTACAGAGATAACCATTGATCAAAAGTATGACAAAATTAAACATCACACAGAATGCTGACAATAAACTTAAATATGTCAACTATATTAAAATCCATGAGATCACAGTGATATCCTCCCAAACCTTACCTCTGGGATTTGCGAAGGCATCAATTCATTCTTCTAAAAATTGGTAAACAAAGGGGGGGGGGGGGGATATGCATTTACTCTGCTTTTCTTGTACAAATGATATTATTACAGGGTAAACAACTGATGAAGGAATTGTTTATGGAAGAATAAGTCAGTGAATAAATGTAGAAGATAGAAAAATCACTCTCCTAATGAACTAATGGATCTAGACATAATCATCAATGGTTGATAAATCCATGTGAAAAGTTAAGAAATTATAACATCTGGATCCCGCTGACAGAACCTAAGCTGATCAATTTTATTATTACCAACAATACAAGAATCATTTATGTGCCTCCTAAGAATGATGCAACAAGAATTCACAGCATCATATGATAGGCTGACTATATACCCTAATTTGTCCAGGATAGTCCTAGTTTATGGCTATTGTCCCACTGTATTTATTACACAGCACACCCTTTCATTCTTAAAATTGTCTGATTGGAAATAAATTATGTACAATCATTATTTATGAATTTTTCTTTCTAAAGAAACTGAACTTAAATCTCATCAATTCTATCAATTCAAGTTCTCAACCTTGGCTACAGAATGAAACTTGGGAAATCTTTTTAATTATTGTTGCCCATAATCCATTCTATGAATTCTGATTTAACTGATTTGAGATGTGACCTAAGAATCAGAATATTTAAAAAGCTCTCCAGGTAATTCTAAAGTTTCAACCAAGGCTGAGAACCACTGCGCTATATCTGACTAATTTGTGGAAAATATGAAGGATAATTGAACATGTTAAACACCACAAGGATTTAATCAGCCAAATGTAGAATGTGGGAAATTCTCCTGGACAAATGACCTTAGTTTTTCAACAAACAGCACAGGAAAATGCACAGGAGGTATAAGATAAGGAGAGGGATGGTTAAAGAGAAACTTAAGAGACATACAAACCAAATGAAATGGTAAATCTTATTTGGATAGTGATTTAAACAAGACATTTAAAGTATCAGAGAAACCTGAACACAGACTAGATTAAGGGGGGTAGGGGGTGGGAGATGAGGGTAAGGGGGATCAAATATATGGTGATGGAAGGAGAACTGACTCTGGGTGGTGAACACACAATGGGATTTATAGATGATGTAATACAGAATTGTACACCTGAAATCTATGTAATGTTACTAACAATTGTCACTACAATAAACTTAAAAAAAAAAAAGGCGGAAAAAAAAAAACCTCTTAATTTTGTTAGGTGTGATACTACTGGGGTTGTATTTTTTTTTAATTCTTACTTGTTAGAAATACATACAGCAACATTTATAGATTAAATGATGCGATGCCTGAGATTTCTTTGAAATTATTTCAACAAAAAAAAACAGAAAGAAAAAGGAAAAAAGGAATAAGTCAGATGGGACAAGAATGTGGCAAAATGTTGATAACTGTTTAGTTGTCAAAGCTGGGTAACAGAAATACGGAGTTTCACTACACCAATCTAGATTTTATATTCTATACTGGTATGGAACTATGAAATAATTTTTTTAATTTTTGCCTATAAATGTGTACTATGTATGTGAATAAATATATCTACTAAACATTTAAATGTGTAAGACACTATGTTGGGAGATGTAAAGAAAGATAAACACACATGATCCTTGAACTCAAAGAGCTTATATTAGTGGGTAGTCTATATGTTGGATAGAAAAGGCTTGCTCAGGTACTGTCTTTGGTCAAAGGCAGGAAGGTAACTAGCTCAAGCTTCTGGGAAGCCAGAAAGATAAGAATGAAATTAAAATAGCATTATAAGTATTCCTTAAATATAAGCTAGTAAGTGGGGATGTTACTATCCCAGTATTGCTAATACCAGATATTGTACCGTAACTTGACTTTGAAAAGCCTAGGTCCTTTATGATTAGGTTGAGCCATATGAAAATACATTTTTGTAGTTCAAATGGTCAAATATTGGCAATGTTGTATGATTCAACCTAATACTATGCTATAATGCTTTGCTTTCTCTTCCCTTTGGTAAAATAATTACATATAGTTAACTCATAGTAAAATAGAATATTAAAAGGAAATGCTAGTCTTCATTAAAGAGTGGTTACTTCCCCGATATAGAATTCAAAACTATCTTCTAAATATCCATATAAGTTGCAATTTTACATTTATCTACTTGTATTTTCTAAAGTAAATAAGATCAGTCCATTTTCAAAGGAAGCACAAACTTTATCTTTAAAATCAATCATAGCAACCAGCACAGCCAACTTTATTTGTAAAACAAAGAAAATAAAGGCTTATTTCTCCTTTAAAATAAATAAAATCAGATTTAATATACACTAATATTTAGTTTATATTTCCTTGAAAGTAAACCTTTAAGTTGTAAAGGTGTATTTTAAAGTTATCCCAAACAAGAATGTATTTCTTAGGCAAAATGTTAACTTGATGCTTCCTGAGAAGTAATTTACAGTAATTTGATTTAAATATAATTCAATTTATTTTAACCAAAAATTTCAGATAATGAGTTCCGGACCTATACTATCATTACACGTTACACATAATATACATTATTATATATTTCTATAACATAATTACGTAACATATCATAATTACATTATACATTAATACATTACATATATTACATAATTCTAGATTATAATTAATTATATACTAATTGTTGTGTTATATATCATTACAATGAATTTCAACTCATACTATTTATTAAACAGTAAATTTCGTAAGTAGTACTTGATCCTGATTTAGCCTATTATATCATGACCTTGAGAAAAAAAATCTCTGTGCCTCTTCAAATGTTCTCTTCAAATGCTCTCTATACAAAGAGCCAATGCATTCTTAAAGCAGATGATTTACTTTGTGTACACGTGACCTGCAAATATTTTTAATATGTACCACGTTTTTAAGTAACACATTTAACAAAAACACAAAAGATAAAAAGTTCATTAAGGAATTTAGAGTGATCAACTTTTTTGCAATTATTTATTATAAAATATTAAGTAACAGAAATCCGAAACAAAACTCCATAATCACATCACATAATAAAATCACTATTTTCATTTTTTCATGTTATTTTCTATTCCTTATCTACGTGTGTTCAATTTATACATATTTACAACACAAATAACATTTTATAGTCTACATTTTCATTTACTATCATACCATGAATTTTTCCATTTTGCAAAAATTTCCCCCATATTCTCCATTTCCTTTCTCATCACCTCCCCTGAAGGTAATCAATGGTAATTGTCTGACACATATCTTCCACAACTTTCTCCAAGTTCATACATATACAAGTACAGACACATATGTGGGCAGGCAAAAAAGGAGTTTGTTTTTACAAAAATGGAAGCGTACTACTTATAAATATGCTCTCTTTTAAGCATACCAAACATATATATACTACAAATTTCATATACAAAGAATTTTAAATATGAAAATGGATACAACTTACTAGACCAGGTAATAACACATACATTTACAAAAGTTATTATTTTCTCTGTGAACTTTGAAAAGATACAGGGATTTCACACAAAAACTATGGCTACCAGATTTAGTTAGATTTCATGCTTTATAACAGTTTATTATAATATCCAAGCATAAAATAATTCTACTACTTACAATAAGCCTACCTAAGGAATTTTAAAAGTTATTTTAGAAAAAAAAATTACAATCTTTAAAAAATTAGAATATCTCAAAAATATCCTGACTTTAAAGTTTGAGAGAATGTGTGTTTAATACTGGCCTGCATATAAACTTTCTATAGCAGAGATGATGGATGGATATAGTTCTGACCCACCCACATACTCTGCACCCCCAAGTTAATAAACTGAGAGACTGGCATTCAGTTATGGTCTGAATACAATCAAATTAATCTTGTCTAATTAATACCTGTTATTCTAATTGCTCACAAGCATTACAGTAAGACAAAAGGCAGGCCTACAAAGAACTTAAAGGTTGTTAACCCAATGGTCTTAAAATACACTCTTCTATCTAACCATACAACCAGAACAATCAGAAGATCCCTACATCTGGATCCACAGGAGAACTTTGGCATATAGAGGATGGTAAGCAGAAAGATTTACAGAAGCTCCCAAAATTACAACACTTGGTAACCAAGCAATAGAGTCTCTAGTGTAACAGGTAAACTTTTCTTACCAAATATCAATGTCTTTTGAGTTCCTATTATATGGAGGTTATACGTAGGTGTTAGAGATGCAAAAAGCAATGAAATGGGCTCTACCCCAAAGGGGTTCACAATTTAGCAGAGCCAGAATATATTATCCTAAATGATCATAAACGCCATACCACGATGTCTAGCATATAGCTCATCAACTACCATATGTGCTCAATAAGTTTTTGTGAGTTTGATTACAAAGCTCAAAGGCAGTAAGCATCATAAATAAGTATCATGTCATCAATGCAATTTTGGATTAAGTAACCTAAAGTTATTATCTTTAGGTTAATATCTTTACGTAGTTTAACTACCTCAAGGAACACAGTCAAGTTACTTTAAAAGATACTGTATAGTCCCCATTAACCTGCTTGGAGTACGCATATGAAATCCATGTGTAATTTATCACACTCACACACAAAAGAACAAAAAAAAAGCACTACCACATGTACCACTTAGGACAACTCTAGTGAATATTCTAACCAAATGTCAAAAACAAAAAGGATTATGAGGGGCCAGCCGGTGGCTCAGGCAGTTAGAGCTCCATGCTCCTAACTCAGAAGGCTGCCGGTTCGATTCCCACATGGACCAGTGGGCTCTCAACCACAAGGCTGCCAGTTCAATTCCTCGAGTCCTGCAAGGGATGGTGGGTTCCGCCCCCTGCAACTAGATTGAACACAGCACCAGAGCTGAGCTGCCTCTGAGTTCCCAGATGGCTCAGTTGGTTCGACTCCAGCAAGGGATGGCAGGCTGCGCCCCCTGCAACTAGCAAGGGCAACTGGACCTGGAGCTGAGCTGCGCCCTCCACAACTAAGACTGAAAGGACAACTTGAAGCTGAATGGCACCCTTCACAACTAAGATTGAAAGGACAACAACTTGACTTGGAAAAAAAGAGTACACACTGTTCCCCAATAAAGTCCTGTTCCCCTTCCCCAATAAAATCTTTAAAAAAAAAAAAAAAAAAGGATGATGAAGCCCAAAAGATACTGAATGTAACCTTCTACCCAACGAAACTAGTAAAATAATAGGGAAACCTATACAAGTACTCTACATATTACATGTTGTTAAAAAAGTTAAAAGTTTAGATAGCTGCCAATATGCATCTTTTAAGTGTATTAGAAGAGAAAAAATACATTTAAAATACAGTTGAATTTACCAAAGTGTATAGATGTTTTCCAGAACATTCTATCTTGAAAGGTGAATGACAACAGCATTAGCAGCTGGATTCAGAGATCTCCTTGAATGAACATTACACTTACCCTATATATTTTACTTGGTTGACCACATGCCATATGCCTTCATTCAAGCATAATGAGGATCCAGTTTAAAACTCACAGCTTGAAGAAAAATTTTAAATTTCAAAACACGTGCATTCCATACCCAATATTTTTATTAAATGAATTATTTGAACATACTATCATACAGCTTAACTTGTTGTATGACCAATTATTGCTTGAGGACTTCAAATTTTATTAACCTAAGGCTATCAACATTACATTTTAATTGCTCAAAATACAATGAAATGCATTATGATAACCAAATGAATGAATAAACGGTAACTATATGGATAAATATGTGAAAACAAAAATAGTAAATGTTAATGGTAAACCTAGGTCGTGGGTATGTGGATGCTCCCTGTAAATTTTTCAATTTTGCTGTGTAGTTGAAAATATTTTCCTAATAAATTTTTGAAAAAATATTATTTGACACTTCTTTGATTATTTATAATTTAAGCTTTTAAGAAGAGAAACATAGATTAGAGAAACTCGTATGGAATGTCCAACACAAGCACTGTAGTTGGGACAAACCTGGATTCAAATCCCAGCTCCATCTCTCTTAACTAGCTATCTGCTCTTAATTACTTAACCCCTCTACATCCACATTTCCTCATCTGTAAAATGGGTCTTACATAGTTTACGTAAAATTAAATTCTTCCTATAAAGCATTTGCCAGGCACATAATAAGCAAGCATTAAAAATGTTAGCTGTAATATTATGAGATTGCTAATTTTATGCTAAATGGAAAGGGTATTCTCAATAAAGATTAAGTAGTAATTTTTTATACAGTTGGCTTAACACTAATATAATAATTTTGAGACCATTCTCAAGAGGAAGATTCCCAATAGGAAACTCACTGCTTAACATGCTTTGGGGTTGGGGGGGGAGGAAGGGCAGTAAAAGTCTGAAAAATACTGCTCAATCGATAGTATTGTTCTCCATCTGAAAAACATCATTCAGAATTAAACAAGAAAAGTTTCAAGACAAACTTTAAAAGGCGCTCAACAGCTCCTATAGAAAGAGAACTGACATCACCTTTGCAGGTTGGTTGGGTACATCCTTGTGATGACAAAACTTGTCATACTCTTACACGTTCTTAATTGTTGGTAAAGAGTCTAGACTAGAACATGACATCTTTCTCCTAAAAAATCTTCCTCCTAAATCAGGACATGCCAACGACCCCACTTCTTTACAGGTAAGAACACCACCTCCACCTTGGTCTAGATAACGGTTATAGGTGGAGAGTAAAGGAGGCAGGAAAATGAACTCGCGATGATGTTACTGAAGAACCCTCCTGGTTATCCCTTAGGAGACCCCTTCACGACTTATTCCCGCCACCACCACCCCCACTGGACCTCACCCCAGTTAAACTTCCAGACTCTGATTTACTAAAGACGCACTTAAGAATGTGACACCTTCCCTCCCCTGGCCCAAGTAACGCACCCCCAGTGCTAAAAAATTTTTAAAAAGCAAACAACAGCCCCCGCCCCTCCCCCTCCCAACCAGCAGCAAATCTTTGTCCCACCTGCCGAAGGACCACACTCCAGCGCGCTCCAGAACCAAGCTTGCCTCAGTCCTGCCCGCAACCTTTCCCCAACCGGGACTCGGCGACCCCTCCACGAGCTCGTGCTTGGCCCATTCCCGGCCACGGCCCAGGACGCGGCCCCCGCCCCGCCCCCCGCCGCCCGAGTTCTGCCTCACCTCACCTACCCTCTTTCGGGGGCCGGACTCCACCTCTCTCTCCGCCATGTTGGGCCCCGCTTGGAACCGCTGCGGCTCCCGGCGCGGTGGCGGCGGAACCTCTCGGGCCCCCGGCCCCCGCCCACACTGCAGGAACGGCCGCCTCGCGGCAGCTTCCCGGGACCCGGCCGGGCCTGGCGCTGAAAGTGGGGAGGGGGCGGATGCCGCGCGCCGGGTCGCAGATCTTGAGATCCCACGGGTGCACGCGTGGGCGGTTGCGCCTGCCCGGGAAAGGGGGGTTGGGACTCGGGGGGTTAATGGCCTCCAAGGGGCCCCGTGAGTAGGATTATTTTCTCTCAGAGAAATTCCTCCGCCTGCGGTTTCTTAAAGGGATCACTAAACCAGCCCCTTGCGCGCGCCCCTGATGCGCAGGCGCACCTTAAGCCCCTCCTTCCTTTCCCACCAAGCCCCCGGTCTTGAGCGTGCGCGGTAAGTGGCCCAGGGTAGGCCAAATCCTGCAAGTCTCTTTGCTGCCAGCAGCTGCTCCCACCACTCAACTATGGCCGCTTCCTTAAAGGGACCATGACGTAGTGATGAAGGAGGAATGAAAGAAATTAGTGAAAGGGCTATCTGGAGAATTGGGTGAAATATCTTTGAGGGGTCCAGATCACCATCTTACACCTAACTGCAGAGATAACCATTGTAAACAGAAAATGATGATGAGCTGGAGTTCTCAGTGGACCTCTGGACATGAATCCCAACCAATGAGGGAACAGCCAGTCATCTCAAGGAGATGTAGCTTTCCTGCCTTTAAACAGCCTGATCTGAAGCACAGGGCATAGAATATCAAGGGCCAGCTCTGGTAGCCTAACCTCAAAATCAGATCCTTTGGTGATTTTGAACACTGAACCAACAACTGGAGATAATGTCCTCAATAATAATTTGTACTTAGATTATCTAAATCAAGAAGAATCTTAGGAACCATCTACTCCAATATTCCCAATGGTAAAACTGCAGCCCGGCCAAGGGAAGCAATTTGCCCCAAGGCACCTAGAGCCTGGTGTGAAATTAGAATCAAGATTTGAGTCACATTTATCCAGGATTTTCACTCACCAAGCTGTCTTCAAAGCAAGAGAATTTTATTTTAACCTAGAAGATTAAAAAAAAGATCCACGATATTTTAAGAAAATTGTAATTCTTCTCTGAAGACGTGTGATGATTTGCAGATATTGTCTGTTCTCATTCACCTCCACTGAAGGAGCTTTGAGAATCTGACTTAAAGGATAAGCACCCTAATCTCTAAGCCGAAAACTGGGAGGTAGATTTGGGTCTATCTTGCCCTGAAATTGAAGCTGAGGATGTCTGAAGAGAATGCGGGCTTGATTCATCCCTCTTTATTCATTCCAGTCCCCCAACCTCAGGTGGAGAAAATTGCCCTAATGGGGTTCATGATGATAGCTTAGGGGAAACATATAAGTAAGAAATATAGTGGTGGCCTAGGGGAAACATCAGTAAGAAATATAGGGACGGCCTGGTGGCTCAGTTGGTTAGAGTGCGAGCTCTGAACAACAGGTTTACCGGTTCAATTCCCACATAGGCCAGTGAGCTGCACCCTCCACAACTAGATTGAAGGACAATGACTTGGAGCTGATAGGCCCTGGAGAAACACACTGTTCCCCAATAAAACATATATATATATATGTATATATGTATGCATATATATATATATATATATAGAGAGAGAGAGAGAGAGAGAGAGAAGTTGCCTCTGAAGATCATTCCCTATGAGAAGAAAAAAAAATTCAAAAGCAACTCCTAAAAATCACAGGATAATGAAATGTAAACTTCTGTATGTCACTTCAACTTTTGTGTGCCATTTGGTAGCTATTTTGAAACAACTTCCTAATCCATCACATTTTGCTGATAATTATCTGTGAAATTGCTGGAAGTTTCCATGCTGGTCCTTACTTAGGCCTGTTCATCTTTCATTTCACTTCTGGATAGGAAACAGGAGAGAAAGTGAAAGAAAAAAAAAGCATATTTCAGCCAGAATTTTACAAACATGTCAGAGTTCCATGTTCAAGATAATAAGAAAATAAAAAGAGAAGCCAAGAAAAGATACTTCCTGGGAATGTGGGGTTATATATAAGGTATAGTAGTTTTCACCTCTTTTATTGGTAGTGGACTACTCCGTTCTAATAAAATCTGATGACTTAAAATGAAGTTGCTAATTTTGAATTAGAAATGGGGAACCTATAAGCCTGTTCACCCAACCTCCCCCTTGCCCTCTTTCTTCTTTTCATGCCTCCTCCCACCATTAGAGAAACGTTGCATTTTTTCAGAACACAGTTTAAAGCCAGATTTTATCCAACTGCACATTTTAAAGATGGAGCCACCAAGGCCCAGAAAGATGTGACTTGCTTGAGATCACCCAAAGGATTAGTAAAAACACCAGGGCAGAAACAAGCCTGTTGACCCCCAGCCAAAGGCTGTCTCCTACCTATATCAGACTGTTTCTAGAGGTATTGAGAATGTACTGGGACTTGAACAATAGGCAGGATTTGTGCATTATAGATAATATACAAGCATACCATGAATGTTCAGTACAGCCATCCATATGGAAGAAGGAGAAAAGAGAAAACCAACACTTGGTGAGCACTTCAAGGTTAATTATATTATCCTAATTTTACAGAGGAATTTATAGCAATTAAGTGACTAGTCCAAGGTTGAGCAGAGAAGCCAAGCCAGAATTCAAAGCTTTTTCTTATTTTTTGCTGGCTTATTCAAATATATCATAAACTGGAGGTTGCAAATTGATGGCCTTGGAGACAAATCTGTCCCACAAACATGTATTTGGTTTGCACTAAGTATAGCTATGTGATATTGGTCAAGTTACTTGCCCTGTGCATCAGTTTCCTCATCTGTAAAATGGGTTGTTGGGAGGATTAGTTAATATATCTACGTCTCTTAGACCACTTTTGGTTCCTAGCACTCTAAGAGTATAAATTTTTTTTAATTTTTTAATTTTTGAACTATATGTCAACATTCAAAATGGGATACTTTACATACAAATCCAAATTTCTGACTTCTCTTTAAAAGTAGAATATAATGATGTAATATTTTGCAAGTATCAAGCTGACTCATTTTAATTTTCTTCTTTAAATCATGTTTCATTATAGACCCTTAACTGTGGTGTTGCTCTGAGACTTTCTTAATCAGGAGAGAGTAGAATAGGATTCATGGAGAGAAAAAGAACTTGCTAAATTTCCTTAATTCCATTTAACGTATGAAGTTCAGTACATAATAAGTGTGTCATAGACTTCTCTCATACTCCAGAGGAGATGCCGCTTCCATCTAGTACAGCTAAGCCATGAAGCTGTGACATAGGAAATTAAAAGTCTGACTCTTAATTAAAGGGTAGAGGGAAGAAGAAGGAAGAGAGGGCTTAGAGAGGCATCAATTTTGAGACATGTGCCCCTATCTTCCCACTCCAGCTCTTCAAAATAGAAAGCATTCTTGCTTTGCTTCTGTTTGGAATGCCAAGTAGAGACGACTTGCGGACTATGCCCACACCAACAAGCAAACAGCCACATATGAGTAAAAGTGATGGCTCAGTGTAGTTGGGAAGAGAGAGAAGGCTTGCATTTAGCTCCTCAGAGTGTCTTTTAGTACCTTCAATCGGGTGAATCCAAGTTATATGGGTCTTGAAGCTGATATAGTGGGGGTAGGGAGGAGGTTTTCAAAGAAATAGAACACAAAATTCCATATACAAAATTAGATACAGGGTTTTGGAAGGAGCTCTGCAAGTGAGTAGCCCTTAGTGATATGGAATGTATCCAGAAGTTCCCACATAGGTAGAGGGTAGGTAGCCAAGAGAACTGGCTGGCAAGGACAGGGAGAAATAGCTCTGTAGATCTCACTGAGTAGGGAACAGAAAGTAGTAACAGCCAACCTCAAGAGGAGCTGTGGTTGGCATCCAGGCTCTTAGCAAGCTTAGAGAGGCCAGGCTACAAGATACATTATTTGCTGACCAACAGGTTGCTGAGTGTCCAGAGAAGATAATAGTACAAGGAGACCAAATGGATTCAAGGTCTAATGCTTCCTCAACACCATAATTCCTTATACACGTTCACATCATCTTAGGGACACATGCAAAGGTACAGAGCAGCTATATGAAAGACTTGGCATTTCTTTCCCAAAGAGATTATTATCTAAAGAAATTCTATCTATTAAATTAAAATATGTTTTTTCCAGTTTGTTATTAAGAATTATTAATTTTTTATTGGGGAACACTGTGTTTCTCCAGTGCCTATCAGCTCCAAGTCATTGTCCTTCAATCTAATTGTGGAGGGCACAGCTCAGCTTCAAGTTCAGTTGCCATTTTCCATCTTTAGTTGCAGGGGGCACAGCCCACCATCCCATGCAGGAATTGAACTGGCAACCTTATTGTTGAAAGCTTGCGCTCTAACCAACTGAGCCATCCGGCTGCCCTTCCTACAGCTCAGTGGCAGCTTGTTGTCTTCAATCTAGTTGTGGAGGGCGCAGCTCACTGGCCCATGTGGGAATCAAACCGGCAACGCTGTTGTTCAAAGCTCGCACTCTAACCAACTGAGCCATCCGGCCACCCTAGATTCAAATATGTTTTAAACAAAATTGGACACATTTAAATATATTAATAAATTCAGAGAATGTTAAGAAGAAAGTAAAAGAGGATACTGGGATGAAAAGTGTCTACTTTAGATATGGTAGCCAGAAAATATTTTTCTGAGGAGGTGGCATTTGAGCTGAGACTTAAATAATGAGCAAGAGCCAACTGTGTGCAAATGTCTGGGCAAAGCATTCCAGGCAGAGGATTCCAGATAGAGGGACCAGCAAGTGTAAAGCCCTTCAGCAGAAACAAACTTGAAGTGTTAAAGAACAGCAAGGTGCCAATGTTACTAGAACTGAGTGAGAGGGGCAAGCGATGAAGTCAGAGAAGTCCAGGTCTTGGTAAGGGCTTTTAATTTTATTCTGTATATGAGGGGGAAACCACTAAAGACTTCTTACTTAAAGAAGAAGAAGAGTGATATGAACGCTCTAGATACCATCTGCAGAGTGAACTACAATGGAACAAGAGTGGGCATAAGTTCAAAGGCTTTACAGTAGTTCAGGTGAAAGATGACAATGGTTTGGCTTAGGGCATTAGCAGTAGAGATAGTGAGAAGTAGTTGAATTCAGGATATGTGTTGGAGGTTTAGACCATAGGATTGCTGCTCATGAGCTGGATGCTGGAGGCAGTGAGAAGAGAAAAAGGTGACTTAAGGATGACTGTTAGCTTTCTAGCATGAATGACTAGATTAATAGTGTTGTCCATTATTTAAAATAGAGAGCAGAGCAGAAGATTTGAGGGAGTGGAGCAAAGAAGGAAGCAAGAGTAATGTCTTAGACATGAGATGCCTCTTAGACATCCAAGTGGAAATGTCAAATGGGCAGTTGGACATTCAAATCTGAAGCTCAGGAGAGATAACAGGGCTTGAGATAGAAATGTAGGAGTCATCAGTATAAAGCATAAGACTGGATAGGATTACCCAGAGAGTATAAATTAAACTAAGCTCTGAGGTATTTCCAACATTTATAACTCAGGAAGAGAAAAAGATTAGCAAAATAGAAAGAAAACCAGGAGAGCATGCAGTCTCAGAAGACATTTGGTTTGCTTCCACTTTTCAACTATGTGAATAATGCTGCTATGAACATTGATGTACAAGTATCTCTTTGAGACCCTACTTTCGATTCTTTTGGATATATACCCAGAATTCAATTGTTTTAATAGCTTTACTGAGATATAATTTACATACCACACGATTCACCTATTTAAAGTGTAAAATTCAGTGGTTTTTACCTGTTACACAGATATATGCAACCATCACCATAGTCACTTTTAGAGCATTTGCATCACTGCAAAAATATACCCTTTAGCTATCACTCCCCTATTGGCCCCTTCAGTTCCCGCTGCTAGCCCTACTAAATCACAAATCTACTTCCTGTCTCTGTAAATTTCCCTATTCTGAACATTTATATGAATGGAAAGTATAATATGTGGTCTTTGTGTCTGGCTTCTTTCATTCAGCATACTCTTTTCAAGGTTCATCCATTTTATAATATATGTCAGTTATAACTGATACAGTATGTCATTCTTTTTTATGGCTGAATAATAGTCCATTGTGTGGATAGACCATAAAGTTTTCCGGTATTTGAATGCTATCAATTAAGTCAAATACTTTAAAATTTTTTACATATGCCAACAAGAAGCACCTACAAAGCTACCCGTTTGCAATGTCTCCATAAACTTCAAATGAGTATCACCTAACAGAAGTGTAAAGTGAAGAATAACAAACAGCAATAAGGGAAGACATGCAGGCAAACTTTGGGAGAAAAACATTGAAAACACAGAGATGCACAGACCTGACAGGTCAACACAGTTCACTCTCTTTGTAGCCTCACCTGAACAGCAGGAGACAGCAGGATCCAATTCCTGGGCCGAGAAAGAGGAAATCACATGGAAAGAGCAACTGTTTTCTCCTAGGTACTTGATATCAATCCTCCTCAGTTTCAATTGCTCTAATCTTGGGCATCTTCATGTGAGATCAAACCTAAAGTGGGCACTTCCTAGAGTGAGGCAAACAGCCAAATTTTACGGAGTTTGTGAAAACCTTAAATAAAGCAGATTGAAAGAGTTTGTGGGCATCCTCTACCTCTCACCAGATGCCCACAGTCAAGTCTTACAGAACAGTAATGTGATGGTTAATTTTATGTGTTAACATGGCTAGACAATAATGCCCAGATATTTGGTCAATCATTATTCGGGATATTTCTCTGAGAGTATTTTTTAAGTGAGATTAACATTTAAATCAGTGAACTATGAATAAGCAAATTGCCTTCCATAATTTGGGTGGGCTTCATTCAATCAGTTGAAAGCCTTAATAGAAAAAAGACTGAAACCCCCACAAAGACTGACACCCCTCACCCTGCCCCAAACAAGAAGGAATTTTGCCAGCTGGTGCCCTTCAGACTTGAACTGCAGCAGTGGCTCTTCCTTGGGTCTCCAGCCTGCAGATTTTTGGACTTGCCAGCCTCCATAATCATGTGAGCCAATTCCTTAAAATAAATTTCTCTCTCTCTCTCTCTCTCTCTCTCTCTCTCTCTCTCTCTCTCTCTGGAAACCCTAACTAATACAGAAGATGAACAGTTAGTGATTACTTTCCCAAAGGAATAAACAGGCACTATCATTTTTGAGGGCCTACTATGTGCCAAACACTTTATTTTTTCTAGTTGCTGATAACTTGCAGGCAATAATGTGTTCCTTAAAGAAAATTTAAAGCACAGGCAAGCAAAAAAAGAAGAAAATTAAAAGCCAATACATTTGCATTGCCCAAAGTAGATGATCATCAGCAAAATTTTTGTTGCTTTTTATATTTTTCATATTTATCTCATAATTTTTTTCACTTAATGTAGCATGAACATATTATTATGAGGATAAAGATTAACCTAAAAGGATGGCCAGTTAGCTCAGTTGGTTAGAGCATGGTGCTGATAGCACCAAGTTTGCCAGTTCGATCCCTGCATGGGCAACTGTGAGCTATGCACTCCTTAAAAAAAAAAATTTAACCTACAGCATTTTTTATGGCTTCGTATATATTCCATTGTGTAGCTATACCATATATTTTCCCCAGTCCCCTTTTATGGAACATTTAGGTAGTTCCTGGGTTTTTTACTGTTAACAACATTGTAATAAACAGTATTACAGTAAATGTCCTTTTACATGCATCTTTGCAAACATCTTAAATATTTCCTTAGGATAAATTCCTAAATGTAGAATTGCTGGGTCAAAAGTTATGGCTTTTGATACATGGTGCCAGACAGCTTTCCAGAAAGATATCAGTTACACTTTCACCAGCAATGTCAGATTACTACAAGCTCCCATCCTATGTACTACATTGTTTGTAATAATTACAACATTATTTATATTCAGAAAAATGCACAAATTATAAATATGTAGCTCAATTTTTTAAAGTTGTTGTGAAATACATATAATATAAAATTTCTTATGTTACAATTTTTAAGTGTACAATTCATTGGCATTAAGTACATTCACATTGTTCTGCAACCATCACCACCATCCAATTTAGGAATTTGTTTCATCTTGCAAAACTCTAATTCTGTACCAAGTAAACAATAACTCCCAATTGTTTGATTAACTTTTAAAACATAAAATCAGCTGCTCCCAGATCAATAAATAAAATATTACCAACTTCCTTAAAGCTCCCCTAAGTATATCCTCCTAGTAACTAAACCCAAACACAAGGGCTGACTTCCAGTTGGTTTGTTTATAACAATGCCAATTTGATAAATTAATGGTATCTTACTGTTAACTTAATTTCTTTGACTAATTTATGGAAGCTGAACTCTTTAAAATGTGACCTCTGACCATTTGTATTTCTTTTTTAGGAATTGGTACCACATTATTTTATTTAATCCTTACAAAATACAGTGAGAGAAAATCAAGAAAACAAAGAATTGGTCCTTTGAAAAGATCAACAAAATCAACAAATCTTTAGCTAGATTGACAGAGAGAGAGAGAGAGAGAGAGAGAGAGAGAGAGAGAGAGAGAGAAAGAAAGAAAGACTCAAATAAATAAAATCAGAAATGAAAGTGGGGCCTTTACTACCAATTCCACAATTCTCAGAAGAGATTACTATGAACAATTATATGCCAACAAATTGAATAACCTCACTGAAATGGACAAATTCCTAAAGACACATAATCTACCAAGACTGAATAATGAAGAAATAGAAAATCTGAAGAAATCTAACTAATAAAGAGATTGAATCAGTAATAAAAACCTCCCAACAAAGAAAAGCGGAGGGCCAGATGTATTCAATAATAAACTCTATCAAACATTTACAGAATTAACATCAATCCTGCTCAAACTCTTCCAAAAATTGAAGAGACCACTTCCTGACTCATTCTAAGAGATCAGCGTTATCCTAGTATAAAAGCCAGACAGAAATACAAGAAAACTGTAGGCCAATCTCCCTTGTGAACAAAGAAGCAAAAATTCTCAACAAAATACTAGCAAACCAAATTCAGCAGCATATTAAAAGATTATTCACATGACCAATAGAGATTTATTCCAAGAATGCAAGGATGGTTCAACATATAAAAATCAATTGGTGTAATAAATCACATTAACAGAATTAAAGGAGAAAAACACATAATCATCTCAATTGATGCAGAAAAAACATTTGACAAAATATGATACCCTTTCATAATAAAAACAATCAACAAACTCGGAATAGAAAAACACTATCTCAATATAATAAAAGCTACATGTGAAAGCCCACAGCAAACATCATACTCAACAGTGAAAGACTGAAAACTTTTCCTCTAACATCAGGAATAAGGCAAGGTTGCCCACTTTCACCACTTACATACAATGTAGTAATGGAAATCCTAGACAGAACAATTAGGTAAGAAAAAGAAATAAAAGGCATTCAAATTAGAAAGGAAGTAGTAAAAATTTCTCTGTTCACAGATGATATGATCTTATTTGTAGAAAACCCTAAAGATTCTACACAACAAACAAACAAAAAATCTGTTAGAACTAATAAATGAATTCAGCGAAATAGCAGGATACAACACACAAAAATCAGTTGCATTTCTACACACTAACAATGAACAATCTGAAAAGGAAATTACAAAAATAATTCTATTTACAATAGCATCAAAAAAGAATACAACAAATACCTAGAAATTAATTTAACCATGGAGGTGAAACACTTGTACAATGAAAATTGCCAAAAAATTCTGAAAGAAATTAAAGAAGACATAAATAAATGGAAACACATCCCATGCTTATGGATTGGAAGACTTAATATTGTTAAGATGTCAATACCACCCAAAACAATCTACAGATTCAGTGCAATCCCATTTTTATTCAATCAAAATCCCAATGATGTTTTTTACAGATTTACAATAACCCATCCTAAAATTCGTATAGAATCTCCAGGGACCCTGAATAGCCAAAACAGTCCTGATAAAGAAAAGCAAAGCTGGAGGATTTATACTTCATGATTATAAAACATTACAGGGCCGGCCCGGTGGCTCAGGCAGTTAGAGCTCCGTGCTCCTAACTCCGAAGGCTGCCGGTTCGATTCCCACATGGGCCAGTGGGCTCTCAACCACAAGGTTGCCAGTTCAATTCCTCGAGTCCCGCAAGGGATGGTGGGCTCTGCCCCCTGCAACTAAGATTGAACACGGCACCTTGAGCTGAGCTGCCTCCCGGATGGCTCAGTTGTTGGTTGGAGCGCGGGCTCTCAACCACAAGGTTGCCAGTTCAATTCCTCGACTCCCGCAAGGGATGGTGGGCAGCGCCCCCTGCAACTAAAATTGAACACGGCACCTTGAGCTGAGCTGCCGCTGCGCTCCCGGATGGCTCAGTTGGTTGGAGCCTGTCCTCAACCACAAGGTTGCCGGTTCAACTCCCGCAAGGGATGGTGGGCTGTGCCCCCTGCAACTAGCAACGGCAACTGGACCTGGAGCTGAGCTGCGCCCTCCACAACTAAGACTGAAAGAACAACAACTTGAAGCTGAACAGAACCCTCCACAACTAAGACTGAAAGGACAACAATTTGACCATTGTTCCCCAATAAAGTCCTGTTCCCCTTCCCCCAATAAAATCTTTAAAAAAAAAAAAAAAAAAAAACATTACAAAGCTAGAGTAGTCAAAACAGTGTGTTACTGGCATGAAGACAAACATACAGACCAATAAGATAGAATAAAGAGGTCAGAAAAAAACCCTTCCATATAGGGTAAAATGATTTTGACAGACTGTGCTGAGGCCATTCAATGGAAAAAGGGACAGTCTTTTCAACAAGTGGTGCTGGGAAAACTGGATATGCACATGCAAAAGAATGATGTTGGACCTTTACATCATACCATATACAAAAATTAACTTGAAAAGGATCAAAGACTTAAATGTAAGACCTAAAACTATAAAACTCCTAGAAGAAAAACATAAGGGAGGGGCAGCGGGATGGCTCAGTTTGTTAAAGTGCAAGCTCTAAACAACAGGGTTGCTGGTTTAATTCCCACATGGGCCAGTGAGCTGCGCCCTCCACAATTAGATTGAAGAAGCAACAAGCTGCAGATGAGCTTCCGAGTGGGAGGCCGGATTGCCAGTTGGTTAGAGTGTGAACTCTCAACAACAAGGTTGCTGGTTCAATTCCCATATGGGATGGTGGGCTGCACCCCCTGCAACTAAAGATTGAAAAACGGTGACTGGTCTTGGAGCTGAGCTGCGCCCTCCACAACTAGATTGAAGGGCAACAACTTGGAGCTGATGGGCCCTGGAGAAACACACTGTTCCTCAATATTCCCCAATAATTTTTTTTTAATTGAATCAGTTATCAAGACCAATCAATTCCACTTTTGCAATGTCCATCATATCATATCAACCATAGATAAGACACTCACCAAGTGTTGTTGAAACTATGTTCTTTTTCTTAATTATTTAACTGAAATTTTTGAATATAATACATATATCTGATGTGAAATTTTAAAAAGATATAAAAGGTTATGTAGTGAAAAGTAAATCTTCCTTCCATTATTGTCTCCAAGCCATCTAGTTTTCTACCACAGAGGAAGGATATTTTTCATAGATAATGGCGTACTATACCCATTGTTCTGAACTTTGTTTTTTCATTAACAATATTTTTTGGAAATAATTCTATATTTGTACCTGTAAAATGGACTCATTATTTTCAAAGCCTTCATTCTATGCCATTGTATAAAGCTAACCATTCTCTATGAACATTTAGAATTTTCCATTTTTTTGATATACGAGGTCAAACAATTAATTTTGTGAACTCATCCTAGAAAAAGTGCTACATACCTCATTGCTGAATATCACTATGGTCACCTTTGAAGTACTCCCCTTGGGAAGCTATGCACCAGTGCTAGCGCCTAGCACACCCTTCAAAGCAACTCTGGAACTCTTTTTCCGGAATGGCCATCACAGCTGTAGTCATATTACCCTTGATGTCCTGAATGTCATCAAAATGTCTTCCTTTATCTTCGGGTAAAGAAAGAAGTCATTGGGGCCAGATCAGGTGAGTAGGGACAGTGTTCCAATACAGTTATCTGTTTACTGACTAAAAACTCCCTCACAGACAGTGCCGTGTGAGCTGGTGCATTGTCGTGATGAAAGAGCCATGAATTGTTGGTGAAAAGTTCAGGTTGTCTAACTTTTTCATGCAGCCTTTTCAGTACTTCCAAATAGTAAACTTGGTTACCTGTGTGTCCAGTTGGTACAAATTCATAATGAATAATCCCTCTGATATCAAAAAAGCTTAGCAACATCGTTGCAAAAAGTTCACGAACTTCGTTGTCCAACCTTGTATATATATCTCAAAAACCAAGAAATGCAAAATTCAATCAATTACCATGAGTAGAATGTGAAAAGAAGAAAAAGTTAGGAAATGCATATATTTAACAGGCTGTGTTATATTCCACTTGAAGTGAATAAGTCGTTGATATGATAATTTTAAATAGGGTTCAGTATGTCTATGGTCATTCATAATCTCAGCAAATGTCTCCCTTCCTCGTCTGCATCTTGTAACTCTGAAAAGTTTTAGAGTTTAATATAGAAAAGTTTAAGAGAATCAAACTATATTATTAATATTTTTGTGTTAAGAAGAAATCTATGCACAATTGGTATTTTATATACTTTTATTTTATGAGTTGTCTCCAGATTGGAAGAGCCTTCCAAAGTGCCCAGTACAATGAATGAAAAGAGGCTTACCCTAAGGCACATTATCTTAAAATTTCAGATTACAAAGCTATAAAAAGAAATTCCTGGAAGTTTCCAGAGAGGGGGAAAAGAGATGACATCCTGAAATTGGAATGTAACATTGGAAGCTAGAAGGCAATGGGGCAAGCCTTTCCAAATTGTGAGGGGAAAAAGTGGGATATCAACCTAGTTTGGTTTTTTTCCGCCTAGACATAGTATTGTCAGGATAGTATTAAGATATTTCCAATCTACAAGGACTCAGTAGACTTTCCTCACATGTTCTCTTAATAGAGAAACCAGTGGCGGCTGTGCTGTAGTAAAATAGGGGAATAAACGCAGAAAGAGGGTGAAATTAGATGGAGAAAACAGAAGGCACACACAGGAAAATGGTGAAAAAAAGTTCTACGGTAATAGCTTGCAGCAGATCTACAAATCTAGCACTTACTCCAGAACAGAGCAACAGAAGGCTCTGGAACAGAGCTGTCTGGGGGCAGCGGGGGGGATGAAATTGATGGAATAGCTGATATATCTGACCAGTTGAAAAATAATGTTGATACACATATACTGGATCCCATGGAACACATAAAGAAAGCTTATTTTATGGATATCGAAAACTAAGCAAATATAAAAGTGAAGCAATATCTGTAGGGGGAAAAAAAGGACAAAAATGAACTGCAATCATAGTATATTCCACAGCACAGAGATAAACAATGCTTATGAAATCATAATAATGCAAATCCTGATTACTAATTTAACAAACAGTCATGATACTCGGAGAGTGAAGAGAAGAAGTGGGAATGGTGAGTATGAGCAGCTAAATCCTCACTTACCATAATGGGAAATCAATGAGTAACATCTAAACTTGAAAAATCAAGAAACAGTGGTATGAGCATATCATTAAAAGACATGAAAGTACAGGCACACCTCGGAAATAACACAGGACTGGTTCCAGACCACCACAGTAGAGCCAGTATCACATTAAGGCAAGTCGTAATATTTTTGCTGGTAAAAGGTCTTGTCTTCAACGTGTAAAAAATGCAACATCTGTGAAGCGCAGTAAAGCAAAGCACAATAAAATGAGGTGTGCCTGTAGATACCGGAAAAAAATATACAGGTAACATAGTCAACAACCTGGGTAGTAGAACTAGTGGGTGAAGACTGGTAGGAAAAGCATCATAGGTTTCATGCTAAGCCTGCTCATACTGATATTTTAATTACTTGTAAAATGATACTGCAAAAAATCCATGTGTGTATGTTTATATATATACATATATATATGCACACATATATATGTATACATCTTTGTACTCACTCTGATTATGTGCATACAATAAATTCCAAGAAGTGAAATTTCAGGGTCAGGAGCCTACATATATTCAAGGCTTTTGATACTGGCTGCCAAATAACTCTCCAGCAATGACTAGGCTGATTTTCACTCCTCTCAGCAGAGACCTAGTCAGGCCCATCACCCCTCCACCAGGTTGCCCTGCTGCATCAAATCCAATTTAACAGGAGTTATTCTTGTTGCCTCCTGGGTCATTACTCTGCCTTCTATTAGAAACTGAGATTTTGAGCTGGGAAGGTTGTTTGATCAAAGATAAGCCTGGACCGGGAGTTCTATTCTGGCTCTGCTACTGTCTGACTGTGTGGTTTTGAACACATCTCTTCCTTTTTTTTTGGCCTCAGTTTTAGCATCTGTAAGTAAAGTGAGAAGCTTGGACCAGAACAGTATCTCTCAATATTTTTACCACTGAGGCCCTTCCTTTGCATACCCGTTTTTATCTACTAAAGAAATTGCATTTTCTAAGACATTCTTATTCATTCTCTTTTTTGGTGTGTATTACTTACACAAGGTGAGCATTTCTGAATAGCAAGGGAGAGATACCTCTTGTAAGCTAAGTGAATTAATAAATTCAAGCCAAAATAATTTTATTATCCAGCTTGCACTTCCAGGCTGAATCAAATATATAACTATGTTGGAATTCTCACAGGCCCCTTTGCTGTTTCCAGATTCCCCAGGGTAAATGGGGTGGGATAACGCTTTTAGATCCAACAATCCATTTTCTCTCCCTATATCCCTCATCAGAGTTTATTCTGTCAAGATTGCTCCCCAGCTACATGAGTTTAACAACTGACCTTGTGCATATTTGCTAGGTTACAGCAAAGGCCACTGGAGCAAAGATTACCACTTTGCCCTGTGAGGAAAGAAGAGAGGAAGGAGGATTTATTGTGAAGTTAATGAAGCTTATGTTTCAGGGCCCATCACTTGCAGGGATCCCTGAGTGCGGTAGAAGTCAATTCGAGTTGTAGTCTAGGAGTTGAGGAGAGGAAGCAGTTTGCAATCAAGAAGCATTTCTGTGTAAGCATTTCTGCAAAATCGCCTCAAGATCTCAGAAAAGAGAGATCTGAATCTCTGAGTCTTCAATTATTTGTCTTGATTTCTTTTCTCTTTCTAAACAATTATTCACGTTCATACTTAATATTGTACTCATAATTTTGTATTCTTTTTCTTAAAGAAGGCCTACAGAATTGTAAAATTTAGGTCCTATTGTGAGTATAGAAATATATCCCTCCCCAGCTAAATGAAAGCTAGCAATCTGACTTCTCCACTGGAAGCCGAGGAGAAATGGTTTTCTTGCTTCTCCCTTTGACCAGCATATCTGGGCAGGCATGCTCCAGTCCTGTAACATGAGAGTACACAGGTGACTAGTAACGCCTGTGTAGTCCCAGATTAATGCAGCTACCTCTCTGGAGACACTGAAAGTCCATGTGAGTGATAGACCACTCAAATAATTTCTCAATTTCTTCTGACCACTGCTTTCAAATCTCCCTCCCCCCACATTTTTGCCCTCCGTTCTAATACATTTCTGAAGCAATGAGTTTGTTTCATGCCTGGCACATTTAAAAGCATGCAATAAATAATTGTCAAATGAATAGTTTAAAAGAACAAATCCTAGCCTTTTTGGTTCCCAGCCTCTGATAAGAGTGCTAACAAGTGATAAAATTACAAAAATATGGGCAGTCATAGGAAGGAGGATGACAGCTCTTATTTTCTGTTTAGTCGTTGAACCAGTGATTTATAAACTTAGTATGTTTTAGGGTCTTATCTAAAATGCAGATTCCAGGTCTGTGTCCCTAAGGTCAGAATCAGCAGTTTGGGAAGAAATTCAGGACACCTTTTTTGATTAAGGGCCTGATGATTCTGATAGGCTTCTTCCTGAGAAACACCACAAAAGGGACTGAGTCTGGCTGGGTGCAGAATTTACTCATCTCCTACAACCACTCCCTATATTGTTAATTCTGGCCCACGATCTATCTGGAGTAGTTCCAGAGAAAATTTGGCCCCTAAGATTGTGGCAATCCTTAATTTCTTTTCTTCAGGCAAATGTGCACAGGTGCTGTTGTGGAAACAATGCAGATTTGGGAAATCGGACAGATCTGGATTTAAATTGTTAAACCTCTCTGAGTCTCAATTTATCTGTAAAATACGGATCATAACACCACTTATAATCAATGTGAAGAATATATACACTGAATTATGTGAAAGTTTTGTACACGATGCCTAGTACATACCAGCTGTTCAGTAAAAGTTTGTTTTTATCTCATGTTTTCGCCTGAATGATAGCAAGGATGAAGAATTTCCCTTGAGAATGATGAGATACTTGAAAATCTCCCATTTTAGACATTCACCTCTTAAGCTTCAGCCTTTAAACAGTGTTAAAATGTAAATGTACCTGAAATTAGTAACGAGATATCCCACTGTTATTTACACCTTAGTCAAATGTGGTTCATTGATTGTTTTGAGAAAGCAAAGACAGGAGGATGGCTTGGAAGTGCTATGATAGGAAAGGAAGGAAAGGAGAGGCTGAGGGTTAGGGGAAGTGTAGGGGAAAACTGAAGGCATCTGAAGACAAACTTTTCCAATGTTATAGTCTTACATTGGGTCAGAGCCTGATATAAACAATGGTTTTCATCTTGTGCTCCTGGTTGCCATGTGAAGAAATCTTCAAGGTGTGCTAGACACAAGAAAATTCTACCTCCTCTGTTGGTGGGAAGGTGGTTCTTAGTGTAAACATGCAGAACATTTTAACAATTTTTCTAAGGGAAGGTCTGTCTTTGGGAGAACATATTAATAGTCTTTTTGAAGTAGAAGGTAAAACCCTAGGGGCATGACTATGGCTTGATAAACTACTTCAAATAAATTGAGGAGTTTGATTTTGTTCCTGAGAAGGAGAGGAAAGGAGAATGGGATGGGGTAGAGGCTATGTAAGAGTGAAAGTGGTTGGTATAAATTCCTTAGCAGTGGGGTAGCCAAATGACATTAGAAAAGGAATGTCTGGTGTTCATATTGAAATCTTTGGTGGTGATGTAATGAGGGTAATGATTAATAGCCACTAAGTGTTGGATTTCCATATGCATCTTTCACCCTTAGCATGTTTACATTCCAGCTTTGGCAAAGATTGCTGATTGTTTCCCCAAAATCCAGCCTCCATTTCTTTAATTATTAAAGAAGTTTTAGCTGAGCACAGTGCTGCCCCCACTTCCCAGCCTCCCTTGCAGCGAGGTGTGGCCATGTGACTAGTTTCTGGCCAATGGAATATGAGCAGACTGAATGAAATGTGCAACTTCTAGGTGTGTCTTTAAAAGGAAAGAGTATATCATCTCCTTCCCACTGGATGCAATGGAAGGCTCTAGAGCACCCATCTTAGCCAAGCAACAATGGAAGCTTTCATTGTAGCCATGGAAGCTACTTATTGAGGAAGACAGAACCATAAGTTAGAAGGAACCTGGGTCTTTTACCAACTTTGTGAAGCAAATTGCCCTACCAGTTCTGGACCGCTTTGTCTAGACCTTTATAAGAGAAAGAAATTAACTTCTATTATGTTTTAATATTTTTGTTTCCTTTTGGCATAGCAGCCAAACTTACATCCTAAACTAACATATAAGAAAATGCATTACATAGCTTCTTAGGCAAACCTTTAAAAAGCACATTTCTTTTTTCTTTTCATTTTTTTGTTCTGTTATTTTTATGTTTATTATCTAAAGGCACAATTATTTATGTTGCTTAGATTAATTTTATATTAATAAGTATAATAAATTCAATTCAGAAGAAATTTTAACACTTGGGGTCTCATGGTTACAAACTTAATTACTTTTCAATGTACATGAATATTTTTATGGCAGAAAAAAGTGACCACTAAAAGCCTTTCAGGCATAAAGAATATGATAAACTATGATAAAATTCTATTGGAACAATGGTATGGAAATAGGAGTTCAGAGAGAAAAAAAATGAAGAAGGGGCCGGCCTGGTAGCTCGGGTGGTTGGAGCTCCATGCTCCTAGCTCCGGGGGCTGCCAGTTCGGTTCCCGCGTGGTTCTGGTGGGCTCTCAACCACAAGGTTGCCAGTTAAACTCCTTGAGTCCCTTGGGCAGCGCCTCCTGCAACAAGCAACGGCAACTGGGCCCGGAGCTGAGCTGCACCCTCCATAACTAGGACTGAGAGGACAACAACTTAAACAAAAAATAAAGTATACACTTTAAAAAAAAAAAAAAGAAGAAGAATTTCTAACTGTAAAAATGAGTTTGTCTGTGTATTTTAATATGGGTTATGGTGAGTATCAAATGGACACATTACAAAGACTGATAAAATTTTTATGTCGACCTTCACAATTTTCTGTTAACTACATATTTTACAATTACAGTTGCCCCTTGAACAATACAGGTTTGAACTATATGGGTCCACTTATATGTGGATTTTTGTTCAATAAATACTGTAAATGTATTTTCTCTTCCTTATGATTTTCGTAATAACATTTTACTTTCTCTAGCTTACTTTATTGTTAGAATACAGTATATAATACATCTAACATACAAAACATGTGTTAGTCAAATATGTGTCATGTTATTAGTAAAGCTTCTGGTCAACCATAGGCTATTGGCTCAGTTTCCAGGGAGGCAAAAGTTACATGCAGATTTTCTACTGCAAGGGGAATAGATGTCATTAGCCACTGAGTTGTTCAAGGGTCAACTGTGTTTACGTTTATGATGAGAAAATTTAAGAGATCAACTTAAAAAATTTGTGAGAAGAGATACAAATTTCAAAATCTACTTAAGACAACTGATTTAGAATCTTAAAATACCATCCAGATAAACACATTTATTTTGTCTTTATAAAAATAACATACCAACAAGTGATATGTGTACTCTCGATATGATGTGATGAGAATGGTACTTTACTTCTGTGATATTCCTCCCCCATACCTGTAACTCCTGTGCAGTTGTGAGAAAAACATCAGGCAAATCCCATTTGAGGGGCATCCTACAAAATACCTGACCAGTGATCCCCAAAACTATTAAGGTCATCAAAAACAACGAAAGTCTGAGAAACTATCACAACCAAGAGCCTCAGGAGACATGGGCCAGCCTGATGGCTCAGCCGGTTAGAGCTCTGTGCTCCTAACTCCGAAGGCTGCTGGTTCGATGCCCACATGGGCCAGTGGACTCTCAACCACAAGGTTGCCAGTTCGATTCCTAGACTCCCGCAAGGGATGGTGGGCAGCGCCCCCTGCAACTAGCAACTAGCAACGGCAACTGGATCTGGAGCTGAGCTGCGCCCTCCACAACTAAGACTGAAAGGACAACAATTTGAAACTGAAAGGCACCCTCTGTACATAATGACTAAATGTATGTGATATCCTGGAACAGAAAAAGGGCATTAGGTAAAAACTAAGGAAATCTGAATAAAATATAGACTTTCATTCATATGAATTGTATTAATATTGGTTCATTAGTTGTGACAAAAGATGTTAATAATAGGGGAAATTGAGTGTGAGGTATAAGAGAACTCTTTGTGCTAAGTTTGCAACTTTTCTGTAATCTAAATCTACTCTAAAAGAAAAAGTTTATTGAAAAAGTAATAAAACATAACATGCTGCATTTCAGAAAATTTGGAATACAAAATGAAATGAAAGAAAATTAATTCAGCCCTTTGCTAATCTGTGTGTGTGTGTGTATGTGTGTGTTTAATGAATGAAAACTACCATACTGTACGCGTATATACAATTTTCTCTTTGGGTGATTTTACTTAATATTACTAATTAAGCATTTTACACACATTCATTTTCTAGCCTTTCAAGAGGACCTAAAAGCAATGACACTACCATACACTAAATATGATTGGTTTCTACAAGGAACCAGGGCCCCTTAGAGAAATGACTGATTACAGGGCTGGGACAGAATAAGCCTATAAATATCTTGTTGTGCCAGAAAGTAAGTAGTGCTCAAAGAATGATGGGACATGTGAAAAGGATATATGAGCCAGTTTGAAGGGGTTCCCACTGGTCAGATCTTGGACAATTTGAGAATCAACACTCATTGATCAGTCAATCATTAGTGAGAATAATAAAAAATAACCTATTGAATAAAATAAGAAAGTGGTTTTACCAATTTACTCTATTTCCCCATACCTTTGCCAATACTGGATATTAGCAGTATTTTACTTTTTGCTAATCTAGAGGGTAAAAAGTAGTATCTCAGTATTGTTATAGTTGTAGGAATCACTACTTACTGGTGAGAAATATTTATTAACCATATGTGTTTATTTCTTCAGTGAATTTTTTATTAATATTCTTTGCCAATATTTCAACTGGATTATTTGTATGTTTCTTATTGATACGTAGAACTAGACTGCATTAGTTCAAATACAGACCCTACCACTTAACAGTTGTTCGATCTTGAGCAAACTATTAATATTTAACCTTGTTGGGCCTCAGTTTCCTTATCTATAAAAGGGAGATGATAATAACAGTACCTGCATCATAAGATTATTAGGATGCTTAAATGAGTTAAGACATGTAAAATGCTTAGAACAGAAACTGGCACATATAAAGTGACAAATAATTACTAGTTATTATTATTCTTCAGGCAGAAAGTTTCCTTTTTTTAAGTAGTGAGATTTAGTTACCTTTTTCTTCATGGTTCTTGATTATCTTTCTTGTTTAGGAAGGTTTGATGTCCCCCAAGAATATAAAACTAATGTTTTCCAATGTCTCCTCCTAGTGTTTTTATATCTTGTTTTCTATGTTAAAATCTATTACAATATACCAGGCATTGTGTTGGTTACTAGGGATAAAAGCAGAAGCAAGACCAAAGGCCTGTTCCTTGCCCTCTTGGAGCCTACACTGTAGTGGAGTAACAGACAAAAACCAAGAAGCCAATTAATAAAATGAAAAATTAGGAAGGTGCCGTGAAAGAAACAACAAATTATTAACTTTTCTACATGTAATCTGTTATTTCTTTCTAAAAAGTTTCTCTCCTCATTATAATGTACTTTACACTTAGCATTAGGAAAGCAAATAGAAAACAAAAAAAGGGGAAGAAGGTAATAAGCTTGTCCTAGCCACTTTTAGTTCAGTTTGCATCCATTTCTCTCCATCTTTTCTAGCCTATGTGTTATTTCCACTGTTCCACTTTTTAATGTAGAATCCTTGTAACCTTTAGACTGTACCTTTGCCACTGTCCTCTGAATATTCCTTGTAGGAGCTTAAAGACTTTGGTGTGGAGCTAAGGAGAAATTACAAAGATTCAAGAGGGATGAGGACTGATAAAAGACCTAAACTGGCTCACAGGGGACACTGGTGACCTTTCAAAGTACAACTAAAGTTGTGTGGCTGTGACAAGAGCTAAATTTCAAGGCATTGAAACCTGTCTTTTGTTGTCTGTGATTACGGACTCTGCTGACCCTTCTAACTCACATATCAGTCCTTAATGTCCTTTTTAAAGGTCACTCTTCCTCCATTCAACTCTGCAAACAATCTCATTTCCATGAATTGAAATCTCTTCAAACCTAGAAATTGAGCCACTACGGTTTCACTAAAGCAAATGGGTTCATTTCTCTTTTTTCAACAATGGAAGTTACTTTTTTCTTGTAAGAACAAGCTTTCAAATGGCCAAGTAGGAGAAAGGTATAAGGTTGGAGTTCAGTTTCAATGGACTGGGAATGGTGGCTTGTCAGAATGTACCAGGGTGGCTTAGCTGTTAAAGATCTAGGCCATAGTTCCAGAATATATATATATATATATATATATATATATATATATATATATATATGTATGTGTATATATATATATATATATGTATGTATATATACACACACACATATATATGTATATATATGTGTGTGTGTTCAAATCTATATTCTAGTAAAATAATATATGTTTTTATAGCATGTCTATGTTCTTCAAATATTATTATCATCCATATTACAAATGAGGAAATTTTTCAAGATGCAAAGAGGTTAAGGGACTAAGACAAAGCCATATATTAAATAACTAGTAAGTGAAAGACCCACCCAGCACTCACACCCAGACAGTCTGGCTGTAGAGTGTATGAACTTTCTAAAAGCTATGCTGCCTGTCCCCCAGAAGTGAGTTTGTCTCTATTTCGTGAGACATTTTTGGTTTTGTTGTTGTTGCTTTTCTTTTACAAGAAAAATCTGATTTAAAGTACCTAGGGGTAGATAATTCCTTGAGAATTTTGAGAGGATGAGAAACATAGCATAGATCAATTTTCTTATGGAAGTGGATAAAACATCCTAAGAAAAGAGGTTGGAGGTGCCAATGTTTTAGAATGAAAGGTTTTGAGCTTTTTCAAAATCATGGTTTCAGACTTGTGAGGCTCAGGTAATTTGCTGAAAAATATTTTAACTCCAGGAAGTCAGTGGGGGCAGAAGAGGCCATTCTCATTTGAGTGGACCACAGTGGGAAGGCAATGGGAAAGAGAACAGGGGCAGTGGACAGTGGTGGATGAGTGCTGAAATAGCTCAAAGGGGCTGGGGGCAGGTAATGGATTTAATCCAGTTTTGTGACTATGCTGTTTAGAATTGTAGGCCATTGACTCCTAGAGTCATCTCTTGTGTGACTGAATCGTTTCCTCTCAAATAATCGGGACCAATTGTGGAAAACAGAAGGAGCAGGCTGTTTGACTTTGTGCTGTGGATCATCCCGCTGCTTCAGAAGCATGAGATTCTCACTCCCAGGAAGGCTCTGAAGAGGCAGCAAGCACGTGGTTCGTGGTCTAAATTCAGCAAGCAGTGAAAAGGCAGTGGGGGAGGGATGGAAGGTGGGTAGTGGGGAATTGGGGGAGGAGCTACTAAGCAATCTCTGGATCTGGTTTACAGGAGCATTCATAGGAAAATCTCTCCATTTGCCCCTTTGGTTTACCTCCTCTTCTCCTCATCTTTTACCTTCTGTCCAATCGGATTTGTGTTTATTTAAAATCCAGCCCTCTCTGTCAGACTCAGTTCCTGCTGTCAGCTATCCACCAGGCCTGACGAATCCCAGTCCTGTTTCCAGCCTTGGTCTGGTTGGGGTGATTCACAAAGAAACCCCAGGGGAGGAGAAGGATGCAGGGTCTATTAGTGTCTGTGAAGAGGGCTGGGAAGAAATGCTGCTTGTTGCCTGAGGTAGGGGAATGGAGCTCATCCTCCTTGATGACTCCTGCCCCAGACTTTCCTCCTGTGAGTAGTGCTCCTTGAATTAACGCCAAGGAGAACGTATTTTCTTCCATGATGGCAGGATATCAAAGAAGACTTAATTAAGCCCAGTAATAACACATTAGACTTTTCCTCCAGCTAATACAGCCATTGCTTAGCCAAAGACATCATAGTATTTTACATTTAACTCACGTATTCTTACTCCGTGAGAATTTTAGAAATGAAGGAAAGTCAGAGACCAAGAGATTTGTATTTTCAGTGTAAATTCCTAGAGGAGAAACGGAACACATTTACTGAGCACCTAAAATTGGCCAGGTCCAGGGGCTACATCCTTTCCTACACTATCCTCTTTAATCCTTCACAAATGTTAGAAGGGAGTTACTATCATCCCTATTTTCAGGGAAATAACTAGGGAAACATAGCTTCAATGTTGAGGTTAGGATTCAAATCCAAGTCTGTAAAGATTCCAAATGCATATTTTTTTCAATGTATTTTGCTTTATTTAATAATCACGAAACACTTATTAAGCACCTAAGATATGAATTCACAGACGACAGATGTGATCCCTGCCTTCAGAGAACTCACAGTCTGATGGAAAAAGTATGCAAGTCAGCAGACAGTAGAAATGTAATGTAGAGTGGTAAGTACAGTGACAAACCAAGAACATAGGGGTTAGGAGCCCAAAGGAACAAGTGATAGGTCCTGCCTGAAAAAGCCCAGGGAAGATAACCTTTAATCAACCAATGCCCACTGCATTCCAGGTCATGTGAATCTTGGCGATACAGAGGAATAACAGCCAATATTTTGTGGTGAGCAATGTACTAAATATGCATCATCTCATTTAATCCTTGCAACATTGATCTGGAATTGGACTTTGAAAGATGGCAAAAGGATTTCAAGGCATGCTGCCTCCCATGTTAGGCACCTATTCCTATGGTATAAGTTCATGGATTCTCTAGGCATGTTATACGATGATAATGAGAGCCTTGAATACAGAGAGGCATTTAACTTGGAGTTTAGGCCCCATTCTGGGCGTGTTGGAGGCAGAAGAGGCAGAGGCCCTTTTGCGGCTCTTGGTGCAGTCCCAGTGATTAGGAGGGAAGGGTCAGAACCCAAACTGGCTTTCACTGCAGTGTCAGGAATACAGGAAGCGTATTCCCTTTGTGGCCTGAAGGATATTAAAATTCAATCTGGCTTGCCCCAGATACCCCCCTGCAGTGCCTAGCATGCCTGCCAAAAACCGACCAGCCTTGGTGATCTTGCCTGCTTTGCCCTACCCTTCCAAATTGTTTCCCTTATATCCTCTCAGGAAATGTCACTCAAACTGTGCTTCCATTGTGTCCTTCCTTGTTCAAGCCAGTGAGATTATTTTCAAACCTGACCCTGTCCAACCATGGTCACCACATAAGAGCCCCAGTTAGGTTCCCAGAAATTGGACGTCACAATATTACTAACTTAAATTGAGAATTTACTAGAAGCCAGACCGTGTTAGGTACTCAATGTGACCCATTTCATTTAATCCTCAAGCCAACACTAGGAGGTGTTATTACCTTATTGTTACAAATGAGGAAAATAAAGCTCAGGGAGATTCAGAAACTTGCCCAGGGACAAATGGCCTGAGATGGAGCTGGGATGGGAACTTGATCTGTTTCATTTCATAGCTGAGCTAAGCTGCCTCCAATGTCTGAAAATGAATCTAGGAAATGTCAACACATAATAAATGAGACATCTACAGTGAAAGTTCACTATGATCTGTGAATCCATAGTTCAGGAGACTTGGGAACACTCACTATAGTATGATTCAGACTGCTGAGGTGATACTTAAATATACTAGGATCCCTTTTAAGGAGATAATTTAAATTTTGTCCTTCTGTAGTATATGATAAAAAAATGATTTGAAGTTTATTTTAGATTAACATATAATTAAAGGTAGCATTATATAGTTGTTTTTATAAATCTTTAATAACACTCATAAAATATACATAATTTTTTACATTTCCTCATTTAACTAGTAATGCATATTGTTTAATTTACTTTAATCATGTAAGAAAAATATTATTTGTCCACCAACACATTTAAAGCAGATATTTTTATTGAGTATATTTAATGTACATTGAAATTTAAACAGAAATATAACCACATATCAAAAAGACACATTTATAACTTGGTGTTTGGGATTATTATAGTTTACTTATTTGTTTATGAATTTTTGCATCTTATGTTTTTAAAAATAATCAACTATTTATATTTTTAATGTGTTTCTAATTAGTAGACTTAAGAGAAAGATTTTGTTTCTAAGAAATAAAGAAAGACCTTTTTGGCTACCATTTGTAAGTACTTTTCTAATTATATTTATAAGTATAGGTAATCTTTATTCCCCCATAAATTGAATAACAAGCCCAATTGGATATAGTTATCACTATGGGTAGGCTACCTTAGTTGTGTAAATGTCTGGAAATAGACTGTGGGTGTACATCTTGGTTCTACCATTTAACTGTGTGGCTCTAGGTAAGTAACTTAATCTCTCAGTAGTACTTTGATTTCCTCCATATTAAAAAAAAAGCAGCAAAATAATAAAAAAATTATAGAGTTATGAAAATTAAATGAGTTAATCCACGTGAAAACCACATGCATCTTAGAAAACCTGGAAATTACAGAAAAATAAGAGACAAAACCAATAATCACCCAACCTCAGTAATTCCTTGGGCAGTGGCTAATCCCCATGGTACTTTGTACAAATTAGGAAAGCTGGCCCTTCCTCAAGATACTTGACTGCCATCAGCCAGAAAGTTGTCTTAAGAGGGGGTACCGTTTAATAATTGTTCAAGAACATCAGGCATAAACCAAGATTGTCCTGAGTAAAATAGGACTTTTGGTCTCCCTTGTCTATGTGGGAGGTTTTCAATTTGAGGTTATTACTGATCACATACATTGAGATGAACAAATTTGTACACAAATTTTTTCCCATATTTAGAATTTAGGCTAGATTCCAGCACCTAGCATGCACACAGAGAGTATTTGTTGAATAAAAATGAATGAATGACGGGGGAGAGAGCCTAAGGGAGGGGGTGATTGAGAACGAAGGAGGAGAGAGACAGAGAGAAAACATTTGCAAGGGTATGCTAAATTATTTTCCATAAGGGATATATTAGTAGTGGCTGTTTCAATTTGTGTTAACTTACATAAAAAATGGTTATTTCATTTTACTTTGTATTTCAGAAATAATCAGTGAAGATAAATACTTTCCATATGTTTGTTCATTTATTTTGGCTGTTTATTGAGCTCTTGGTGATTTTCCTTATAAAATTGTATAAATTCTTTGTATGTTCTGACTATTTTTCTTTGCAATTGTTTTTTCAGTTTGACTCAATTTTTGTTATTGTCTTGTCTTTTTCACATGGTGATTTCTAATCTTCATGCAAGGCAATTTATTGATATTTTGTTTTGTAGTTATTATATTAAATCTTAGAAATTTCTCCTCCTGACAAAGATCTGATATTCATGCATATTTTTTCCTTCTTTCAGGATTTGATTTAAAAGTATATTTATCTTTTTAATCCTCTGGAATTAGTTTGATAATTTTTTTTGGTAAACTAGTTATTCTAATACCATTTGTTGACTATTTCTTTTCTCATTGATTTCTGATGTCCCCTTCTGACAAAAATTCATATATATATGGGATCTGTCTCAATGCTATCTTCCTCTATTTGGTGATTCTTTAAGTTCCAACTTTTTTTGACCTTTAAAATCAGCCCAAGTGGTCAATTTAGCAGCAAAGAGTGATAAATGCCTTTAAGACTATAGTACCTCTGTAGAGAAAGCCTAGAAGGACATTTAGTTCACTGTGGGGGTGAGAGGTGTTCAAGATCAGGTAGAACATCATAATCCCTTCAGGCTAAGACTCCTCCCCTCCCTCATAAATAAATAAATAGATAGGGAAATAAATAAATAAATAAGTCGACTACGAACACAGTATATTATCTCCAAACAAAGGAAAGCAGTAACAGAGTGAGAGACTACGGTTAATCCAATGTTTTTATTGAGAGAGGCGATCTAAATACTGATTAGATCTGTTGGAAAATTTACCCAGGTATAGAAATCAACCCTTCGGAAAGGTTATTTGCTTGGAGGCTCAATAACAATAGAGTAATGGAGTGTGTGCACATAACTGTTTTCCAGTGATGGAGGAAGTAGCACGGCCACTGAGACACCTAGTGGTGATGATCTTTACTGCACCGTCAGAGTTTGCCAATTGGGTGGATCTAGGAACCACTTATTACAGGGGAGTGTGCATTTTGGGAGTTTAGGTGCCCTCTTTTCTGCTCCCCAACAAAATTACTTGAGGCCTCTATTGTGTGCATGAAGCTACAGAGACAAGTGCTGATAGATCTGGTAACTGAATAAATAGCATCTGCAAAGTTGGAACTATGAAGCTAAATTAACACAAATTATACTGACCAACATAGTTTCTCAGGCTTTAGGATACAATTGAAGATGTAAATTTAGTCAATTCAATTAATATTCATTGGGGAGCAGCAATATGTTTAATCAAGCACATTATTTCCATCCTTCCCCCTTTTAGGCCTCATAAAAAGTCAAACCAGAAGATAATTGTACTTTTTACTTATTGCAATTATAGTTTTGAATCGTAACTTCATCCACATTCAGAGTATTATAAGGTGAAGATTGTTCTACATGCCATCCAGCATAATTTACCACACAGTTGAGCTATGAAGTTATGTTTAATATCTGAAATTAGTCGTTTATGACTAGGGGCATTCCTCAGTGGTTCAAAAAAAGAAAGATTAATGGATTAATTCATTCATTCATTTATTCATTCGTTCAAACATAATTGAGTATCCCAGCACTAGGCTCTGGGGATTTGATGGTTAAAAGAGAACCTCAGTCATTGCCCTCACAATCTTCCAGTCTAGAGGGTACAATTTAGAAAGCCTCTACAATTAACTGGGATAAGCATTATGAGAGTAAAAGCACAGGGTGCCAATCAAATGAAGCAACTTGATCTTTGGGGTCATAGAAGGCCTTCAGAGAATGGTAGGTATAAGTCAAGTCCTGAAAGATCAATAGGAACTAACCACAAAGTGGAAAGAGGATGGTCAGGGAGAGATTATTTCAGGTAAGAGCATAAGTTAAAAGAACTAAAAGGCTGTCAGTGTTACTGCAGCAAAAAATGCAAGAGGGAGGGATGACTGAAGAGGAAAGTGATGGCCAGAGAATGGAGGGCCATCTTACTTTGTATTTTTTCTCCTAAAGGCAATGTGAAGACAAGGAGTTTTAAAGAAGGGATTAAGAGCTATCAGACTTGCTTTTTAAAAAGATAATTTTGGTTGCTGTCTGGAAAATAGAAAGTAAGAGTATGACACCATTTAGGAAGCTTTTGCAAAGGTCTAGGTGTGAAATCATGGTGCCGTGTTAGCGTAGATTACAGTAGTGGTAGAGTTGTCATTAGAATTAAATATTAAGTATTTACTATAGTGTCTAACATTGTAAATGATCAGTTAATTTTGGCTATTGTTATGATATTGGCTATTGTTTGAGGCAGCTATTTTTTTTCATATTAAAGGATTTTCCTTTTGGTACACACATCAAACTTTTAACAATAGAGTGGGAGTGAGTAAATGGGGGTCAGAATTTACTCTAGAAACTTATTAATTACTTGAATCTTTTACAGTTAACATGTATGTAATGTACTACTTGGGTAATTTTTAAAAATTAAAAACAGTCTATAGCTGAACCTAAGCATCAACATCTAGAATCAGAGAGAAAGAATAACAGAATGGCTAAGAACTTGAAACATAGAATGAGAGATATCTGGACTCAAATCCCACTTCTATCATTCATTAACTGTGTGTAACACCAGAAAAGTTAATTAGCTTCTGTAAACACATTTCCTCATCTGTAAAATGGGAATAATCATAATATGTAGTTCATATCATTGTTGTAAACATTAATTGAGATAATGGAGTGTCTGGTACAAAGTACTAAATGGTCATTAAGTGGCAGCTATTCCCATTATGTAGAATGGAGGAAATCAGCAATTTTCCATTTCCAGATGTGGTTGGTATAATCTGAACACTTTTTCACCCAACAAAACGATAAAGATTTTTTATAACAATTTTCCTACTGTTCCAAATTTTTTTTAAATTAACTCAGGAATAGCCAGTTAACTCAGTTAGTTGGAGTGTGATGCTAGTAGCACCAAGGTTACTGGTTTGATCCCCGCATGGGCCACTGTGAGCTGCGCCCTCCTTAAAAAAATAAAAATAAGTAAGATTAAATTAAATTAAAACTCAATGTGTTGAATTTTATCAAATGTCTTTTTAGCATCCACATGCTTTTCCTTATTTGATTTATTGATGAGATGTATTAGCTTAATACTTTTCTTCTTATATCTTAATAACGTTCCTAATATTAAGATATCCCAGTATTCCTAAGAAAAGCCCTACTTAGTTCTTTTAATCTACTGTTAAATTCAAGGATAGGCTTTCTTCTAAAATGCATTACAAATTTCCTCGCCGCTTCAAGAATACACTAACCAGACTTTTATTACTCAACTCCATTTTTCTTCTGGGCTCTAACACTCAAGTGTCTTTGAAGGTCTCTGATTTTTTTTCATAACAACAGTTAATAGCATCTACTGAGCACTTAGTATTAAACTTTTCACACAATCTTCATGACTTCCTTAAGGAGTATGTCAGAAATGTGAAGGACCTTGGGACAAGGCCCTGGAGATGGAACCAGAGCCTATTCTTCATTGTTATGCTTTCATCCACTCTTTTATTCATTAAACACATATTTATTAAGCATCTCTGTGCTAACAGTCTCTGTGTTATGTACCAATGGTACAGCCTCAAGAACACAGACAGAATCCCAGTCCAATAGAGGAGACAGACAATAAACAAGTGAAAAAATAAACAAGATAAATACAAATTGTGAAGAGAGCTATCATATGAGGTTAGACAATTAAGTTCTCGAACTTCTGTATTTTCCCCAAAATAAGAACGGATCTTCTACCATATTTCCCCAAAAATAAGACAGGGTTTTGTATTAATTTTTGCTTCAAAAGACACATTAGGGCGTATTTTCAGGGGATGTCTTATTTTTTTATGTACAACAACCTACATTTATTCAAATATAGTCATGTCATCTTCTTCTGGAACATCGTCATAACGTACTAAATGCGTCTGTCTGGCTGACAATCTTAACTGGGGCTTATTTTTGGGGTAGGTCTTATTTTCGGGGAAACATGGTTGTTGCAACGATGTTGCTAATCTATTTTGATTATCAGAGGGATTATTCACTATGAATTTGTATAAACTGAAAAAGCAGTTAACCAAGTTTACTATCTGGAAGTGTTGCAAAAGCTGTGTGAAAAAGTTAGACGACCTGAATTTTTCGCCAACAGTTCATGGCTCTTGCATCACAACAATGTACCAGCTCTAACAGCACTGTCTGTGAGGGAGTTTTTAGCCAGTCAACAATTAACTGTATTGGAACACGCTCTTTACTCATCTGATCTGGGCCCCAATGACTTCTTTCTTTACCTGAAGATAAAGGAAATATTGAAAGGAAGACATTTTGATCACATTCAGGATATCAAGGGTAATATGACAGCTCTGATGGCCATTCCAGAAAAAGAGTCCAAAATTGCTTTGAAGGGTGGACTAGGCACTGGCGTTTGTGCATAGCTTCCCAAGGGGAGTATTTCGAAGGTGACTACAGTGATATTCAGCAATGAGGTATGTAGCACTTTTTCTAGGGCGAGTTCCAGAACTTAATTGTCAGACCTATATATCTTATATCACATACAGGATGATGTAACAGAGGAGAGGTTTACTGTAGATGTGCTGATCATCAGAGGTGACTTTTCTGAGGTGACATTCAAGCTGAGATAGAAGAATAAAGAAACCATAACTGCACAAAGTTGGGAGAAGAGCGTATCAAGTTAAGTAAGCACCAAGTCCAAATACCCTGAGGCAAAATGCATGTAAAGTAACTTGATAGATCCTCAGAACAGATAGGGGCCTCTCTCTTGTGGTTAGGGTTAGGGAACCAAAGAGATGAAACAAGGGAAGCAGACGGGTCAGATTAAGTTAGGCCTTATAGATCTTGGTAAGGTGTTTCGATTTTATTCTAAGATGAATGGAAGCCACTGAGGGCCTTTAAATAGGGAAAGAAAATGACATCTGAATCGCTTTTTCTTAATACATCACCCTAGCTGCCATGTGGAAAATGGACTAGAGAAGACCCAGAAAGAGAGCACAGAGACAAGTTAAAAAGTGGTTGCAGTAACTCAGGTGAGAGATGGAGGTGAAAAAGATTAGGTTGTAGTGATAGAGATGGAGAGAAATAAATGGATTTGAGCTATACATTCGAGGTAGAATCGACTTTTGGATTTTATGAAAAGGATGAATCCTTGTTTAAAAAAAAGGTGATGCTATTTACTATGGTAGGGGAAATTAAGGGGAGAAACAAATTAGGTCGATACAATCAAGAGCTCCAGTTTAGACATATTAAATCTGATATTCCAGCTAGGACTCCAAGTAGAGATGTCTAATAAGTAGTTGGATATATGAGTTGGGGACTCAAAGGAGAGCTTTACCTTATTACGGAAATGTAAATTTGAAGATTATTAACATTTAGATGGTATTTGAAGTCTCCACGAGGGCCCAGAAATGAACCATGAAATATTCCAACATTTAGAGGTCCTATGAGGGAGGAGTCAGAGAAGGAGACAGATCACTGAGGCAGGAGGAAAATTATGAGGATGTGGTTTCAAAGAGGGCAGTGAGAAAAGTGTTTCATGAAAGACTGAGTGATGTCTATGTTGAATGTTGCTAACAGGTAATAACGGATGAGTATAGAGAAGTGTTTATTGGATTTGGCAACATGAGATCATTGGTATCCTTGGCAAGTTTAAGAGGAGAAGGGTGAACAGATTGGGTGGATTGAAGAGGAAATAGAGGTGAGGAAATGGAGACCTCTAGTGTAGACAATTTGTTTTTGTTTTGTTACAAAGAGTGAAGGATAAAGGGAGGGTTTTGTTTACTTTTAAGATGGTAATGATCCAGTAGAAGTAATTGATGATACAGCAAGGAAAAGTCCTAGAAAAGGCAAGAGCAGGTGGGATCCATAGTACTATATGAGGGTTGCCCTTTGATAGGGGCAAAGACACATCTTTCATCGTATCAGGAAGATGGGTACTGAGGGGGCCAAAGTTTGCCATCACAAAATGTCCCTTTTGGAATATTGATTTTTAAGCTGGTTATTAAGAAACAAAAGACTCAGAAAGAAACTTTGATCCTCCCCCTTCCTGTCTAAAGGAATTCAGAAAGAAGCCCTGCTTAAAGGAATGAAGCATCATCTTAGCATCATAATATAAACTAAATGTGGCAGACAGGGAAAAAAATCTAGCAAAGCCTGTTTGTTGGCCTTCTGTGTCCCACTGTTTTTGGGTGGCCCAGCAATAACATTTTTTTTTTTTTACCATTTACTCTTTCTCATCTACTTGTGAATTGCCTACTTTTCCTTATAAATCCCAGACCCCTGCCCCCCTTCTCCTTTGTTCAAAATGGCATATAAATCTCAACTGCCCAGTGAGTCTTCCGGTCTCATATCTTATGGCACCCTCAAATGTACATCCATAATGAATTATGGACATTTTCTCCTATTAATCTGTCTCAAGTTAATCTGATTATTTGCTCAATTAGAAGAACTTAGGTGGGAGGAAAGTTATTTTTTGTGCCCCCACAGTATAAATCAAATTGGCTTGTGGCTTTCCAGTTGGACGAGAACGTTCCTGTCTGATTTTTGTTTTCTCAAATACGACGTGAAGTCATTAGTTTTAGTGGAGTGAGAGAAGAATGTGTAGGCGTTTGAACAGAGAAGGTGTGAGATACACTATTTCTGGAAGAGGGAAAGTGAACTTACTAGGGAAATGCAGTACGAGTACCAGGAAAAGTCTAATGCCTTTATGAGGCTTGTGATCAAGAATTTAAAGTAAAACCCTTGTTAAAGAAGGTCATTTATTGGGTCCAACTAGAATTGGGGTTTTACTGGTGTGCATAATGGAGAAAGAGGAACAGTTGTATGTGTTTATAGGCAATAGTAATGTCTAAACTGTGTTACACAAATCATGAATATAAGAATGTGAGAGATAGTGAAAAAGTAATACGTTTAATGGCTTGGAGGTTTTGATGAAGTCAAAGAATCAGAGTGACTATGATCAGACAGTTAGGATTCTTGAAACAGAGATTTTAGAGATGAAATACTTACTAGCAATAACAAACACAGGGATGACCTGTGGGCAGTCGTGGGGGGTGGAGCAGCTGATATTGGATGGAAGAAAAGATCGTTGGAGGTGAGGAGGTAAAAAATTGACAGAGTATTAGGTGATCATCCCCATAGATGTTGAATGATGAACAGAAATCGAGGTAGAAAGGAAGACAGTAAGTCATGAGCTAATATTGAGGAATGATCCACTAAAACGTTCATAGATAACAGTAACTAGGAGAGATATTAAGGAATATGGCGAGGGCAGTTCAGAGGTTGGAAATTTGGAAGTAAGACACTGCCCATTGGATGATTCCATATAGATATTTTAATATTGTAATTTTTAAAGTATCTTAATTTGTGCATAAAGTGTTGTGATAAGAAAAATGTTATATTCCCCATTATTTGTTTGCAAATTATTAGTCCATACAAACACACAAAATCAAGGACTTGTTTTTAAACAGAGTGCAGTCAATTAAGCCTATTGCGACGTTTATACTGCTAAACAAACCTATACTGCAGTTAGATTCCAAAATGAAATCAGTGAGCTTGTGTATGTGAAATCGGTAAGATTTTATTTCGCAAATTTCACTGGCCCAGGACAAGACAGAGTAGATAGCAGGCACTTAATTTATGCTTTTGAACCAGAGAACGTCTGTTGTTTCCAGGCGAGGATACCAGCCGACTGCTCCCAGTGCAATCAAGAAAGAAAAGGGTCTTTTAACATCTCCCTCGGAGCTGATAGAGCTTTTGCTATTTGCTTTCATGGGAAAATTGGTCTGGCGAACTCATTCAAATTTCTCCCAGCGAATCAGTCAACTCCTTTTCTGCTCATTGGCCAACTGGAAACTTAAGCTACCCATTCCTCCCGCCTCTCATCCAGGAGCCAATAGAAAATATTAGCGCTTCGTAACTTTATGTCATAAAGTACGGCACTTGCAATTGGCTATTGGAGCTACCGATCAAGAAATAGGCGGGGCCGCGCCAGCTGGCCTATATAAGAAGAGGACAAAGGCGGCGCGCAGCCTGTGTCATCCGCCATCTTGTGCGAAGCAAGGTGGCCTCCACGTTCCCTGAGCGTCTTCTCCGCTTCTGTCTCGACCGCCCCTTGATCACAGACATGTCTAGAGATCGGTTCCGGAGCCGCGGCGGTGGCGGTGGCGGCTTCCACCGGCGCGGAGGAGGCGGCGGCCGCGGCGGCCTCCACGACTTTCGCTCCCCGCCGCCCGGCATGGGCCTTAATCAGAACCGCGGACCCTTGGGTCCCGGCCCAGTCCCGGGTGGCCCCAAGCCCCCGATCCCGCCACCGCCTCCGCATCAACAGCAGCAGCAGCCACCGCCTCAGCAGCCGCCACCACAGCAGCCACCGCCGCTTCAGCCGCCGCATCAGCAGCCGCCACCGCATCAGCAGCCACCACCGCCACAGGACTCATCTAAGCCCGTCGTTCCTCAGGGACCCGGCCCGGCTCCGGGAGTAGGTAGCGCTCCCCCAGCCTCCGGATCGGCTCCTCCCGCTACTCCCCCAACCTCTGGGGCTACCACGGGGCCAGGCCCCACTCCGACCCCGCCGCCGGCTGTCACTTCGGCGCCCCCAGGGGCGCCCCCGCCAGCGCCGCCGAGCAGTGGGGTCCCTACCACCCCCCCTCAGACCGGGGGTCCGCCGCCTCCACCCGCGGGGGGCCAAGGCCCGGGGCCAGGGCCTAAGCAGGGTCCAGGACCCGGCGGCCCCAAAGGCGTCAAAATGCCAGGCGGGCCGAAGCCCGGCGGTGGCCCGGGCCTAAGCACTCCTGGCGGTCATCCGAAGCCGCCGCACCGAGGAGGCGGGGAGCCCCGCGGAGGCCGGCAGCACCACCCACCCTACCACCAGCAGCACCACCAGGGGCCTCCGCCCGGCGGGCCGGGCGGCCGCAGCGAGGAGAAGATCTCCGACTCGGAGGTGAGTGTCTCCCGGAGCTACGAGTCGGTTTCCCTACGAGTCGGTTTCCCTAAGATGGCGGCGACCCACTCTTCATTCCCCTCCCCCCCATCGGCTTCCATTTTGTCGGAGACCGGAAAGGCGTCTGCGCGCGGAGGGCGGGGCGGGCTGCGGGAGCGAGGGGCGGACCGCGTGGGTCCGCTAGCCGGCCCCGGGATTGGCCTCGCCGCTGGCAGAGGACCGAGGGAGGGTTGCCTAAGGAAGGAGGACATGAGAAGCTATGATGGCCCCTGTTAAAACTAGCGGATTGTGGGAATCAGCAGAGTACAGCGTGAAATGTGGAGTTGGAGAGATGGGGGGATTTACAGTGTGAAAATCGCAGGTGCAATTCTTGTCGGTGACAACCGGATTTTGGTCATTTTCTTTGCTCATTTAATACTTGACCACCATTTTAACTTTTGTCTGCTACGACTTAAATTCTTTAGGACGTTCAGCATATAGGGCTGACGAGATAGCAGATACAGACTCTACTCTGTAGACAGGTTTAAGTGTCAGTTTTCAAGAGTATTTTGAATGATTTGGGCTGTTTGAAGTTAGGATAGTGATTACGTTGGAAATCCCACATATGTAGTAGAACCTTGGTTTGACTTTAAACGGAACAGAAGAGTAACGCGGTTGGTAACATCCAATTTGGGAAAAGCAAAAACTACTGGGTTTCCCTGCTCGCATGGGTCACTGGTGTCTGAAAATTCCCTTCTTTTTTCATTAGGGGTTTAAAGCCAACTTGTCTCTCTTGAGGAGACCTGGAGAGAAAACTTACACTCAGCGTTGTCGGTTGTTTGTTGGAAATCTACCTGCTGATATTACGGAGGATGAATTCAAAAGACTATTTGCTAAATATGGAGAACCAGGAGAAGTTTTTATCAACAAAGGCAAAGGATTCGGATTTATTAAGCTTGTGAGTTTGATTCTATGTATAATTAAGAGTCCATTGTTTACTACCACATATGTATGGTTTTTTAACCAAAAGGAGTAAGTCTTTAAGTTTTTCATTACAGAAAAGGTGCAACTGCTGTACAGTGCATAATTAGTATCTAAGAAACAAAGGGAATGGGTGGGTAAGACATTTACCTACAGTGAATGGTGTGGAGGAGGGCTACCTGAAGAAACTTTGAACTAAGCTGGAGGAAGACTAGCAATGAGAATTAGGCTTATGACAATTTCAGAGTGGGCATTAGCCAATTTTTGAGGTCGTTAACATGAGTGTGTCTGATAACTTTCAGGAATCCAGAGCACTGGCTGAAATTGCTAAAGCTGAACTTGATGATACACCCATGAGAGGTAGACAGCTTCGGGTTCGCTTTGCCACACATGCTGCTGCCCTTTCTGTTCGAAATCTTTCACCTTATGTTTCCAATGAACTGTTGGAAGAAGCCTTTAGCCAGTTTGGTCCTATTGAAAGGGCTGTTGTAATTGTGGATGATCGTGGAAGATCGACAGGGAAAGGCATTGTTGAATTTGCTTCTAAACCAGCAGCAAGAAAAGCATTTGAAAGATGCAGTGAAGGCGTTTTCTTATTGACAACGTAAGTTCTTGTGCTTATTTTAATTTCTGTTAAACTTGTATGAGGAAGTTGCAGTAAGACTGGAAAAAAGTTAAGATGAACTGTTTTTGTTATTAGAACTCCTCGTCCGGTCATTGTGGAGCCACTTGAACAATTAGATGATGAAGATGGTCTTCCTGAAAAACTTGCACAGAAGAATCCAATGTATCAAAAGTAAGATTGATAAAATTTTGGAGCAGTTTTCAAGTTGAAGTGAGAACTTACTCTAGTAATTTTTCAGTTTTGCTTAAAATACAAAGTTTTTCAAAATGGATATGCTTAATAAAAGCCTCAGGCTCAGAAAGTTTGATTTTGAAGCAGTTATTCAAATGCTTAGCTTTTGTTTCTGAGGTAGGTATATTTCACAGACAATCTTGTCCTTACAACCAACAATTCTATGAGGCATGAGGTATCCTTATTGTTAAGGATGGGAAAATTTTCCTTGAATGGGAATTTTGCTAGAGGAAACAATTAGGAAATGAGGAAGATAGGATTTATCTTTTAGTGCCCACGTTCTCTGTTACTGTATCATTTTGGGCTATGTGTTTATACTGTGAAGATATTTTATATGAACCAAGGTGGTCTTTGCCTCTTGGTATTCCTTACAAGTGATAGGCCAGGGGGAAAGACCAGTGTTTTTAGGGAAATCAGATAGTATTTCTCGAGTGCATTCCCAAATTGATTCATGTTTAAATATTGACAGGGAGAGAGAAACCCCTCCTCGTTTTGCCCAGCATGGCACATTTGAGTATGAATATTCTCAGCGATGGAAGTCCCTAGATGAAATGGAGAAACAGCAAAGGGAACAAGTTGAAAAAAACATGAAAGATGCAAAAGACAAATTGGAAAGTGAAATGGAAGATGCCTATCATGAGCATCAGGCAAATCTTTTGCGTCAAGGTAAAAGATCCTCTGAATTTTGCCGATAGGGTCAATTGCTTTTTGAACTTATTAGAACCCTTAATGTGAATCTAAAACAAAATTTTCCAATGTTCAGATCTGATGCGACGCCAGGAAGAATTAAGACGCATGGAAGAACTTCACAATCAAGAAATGCAGAAACGTAAAGAAATGCAATTGAGGTAAAATTTTGTTAAACTATGCCTTTGCTTCTGCATTCACATTTAGAGGAAAGGTGTACCTAGATTTTACAGGTGACTCCAGTGAAGTACAGAGAGGTTTGTCAGTGTTGGTATAACACCTAAATTGGAATTGTGTGTAAGATTTTTATAAAGACTGCTTATTTTCTTTGCCAGAATGTCTTTAGGGCTATTCTAGACTCTCCAGGCCTTTACGTATGTTTGCTCTAATCTAGACTTTGTAAAGTTGTTAGGCAAACTACTAGTTTTCTTCAGACTGAATTTTAAAAGATGTGGATAACACTTTGGTTTATATGCTTGATGAACATTTCCAGGCAAGAGGAGGAACGACGTAGAAGGGAAGAAGAGATGATGATTCGTCAACGTGAAATGGAAGAACAAATGAGACGCCAAAGAGAAGAAAGTTACAGCCGAATGGGCTACATGGATCCAGTAAGTAAACTTCTGTTGCAATCTAATTGGAGTTGTCTACAAAGCTTATAGACACGTAGAATGAAATTTTACTCAGTTAAATACACAACATTTCACGTTACAGCCCTTTTTTTAAAACAAGTATGTTATGATTATTTTGCCTTACAGTTTTCATTGGTTGGGAAGAAGCTTTTAGGTCTTTTGATAATTGAATCTCAGTAACTGGTTTCAGAATATTGACTTTCAAATTGCCTTAATGAACTTTATTTTAAAAGATAAAAACAAGTTTGTGGGGGTTTTTTGTACTCTCAAGAAGGACATGTGTATAGTACAAGTGTGTGAAAGAGATTTCTTTTTTCAGAGAGAAAGAGACATGAGAATGGGTGGCGGAGGAGCAATGAACATGGGAGGTAAGCATGAAAATTAAATTAACAAAACCATTAGAGAGCAATATTCTGGTTGCGTTGTAACCAGCATTTTTGTTTCCTAGATCCCTATGGTTCAGGAGGCCAGAAATTTCCACCTTTAGGTGGTGGTGGTGGCATAGGTTATGAAGCTAATCCTGGAGTTCCACCAGCAACCATGAGTGGTTCCATGATGGGAAGTGACATGGTAATGTATCCTGTGGGACGTAGTACACAGGAAATTCTCATTTTCACAACTTATGTGTGTGTGTTGTTTTTTAAAGTAGGTGACTGGACCTCTTTTAGTTTCCCTATCACGTAAATCATAATATTGAGGAATACTTTGGCAACATAGAAGAACTCTGTGTGGTAACCTAAACAGATATGGTTGCCAGCGGGAAGTCAATGCTCTTAGTAGTATGTTGGAGTTATCTTGGCAATAAATAGACTTAGGTGCTTTCCATTACATTGCTTGTGTACTTTTGCACTCCAGCGCATGGCAAATCCAAATTCTACATGTTAGGTGTAATGTACCTGATTATTCTACATCCAAGTGAGAGTAATCAAATGGCAAACTGTTGTTCATTAAGCTGGTATTTGCCATATGTATGATTTAGACTTGCAGTTTGCAGCTTCTAGGCATGTTTTAGTGACGTGTAGGACTTTGACCTATACTTGGTGTGGCTTCTACCCATGAAAAGGGAATTGTTTAATGTTTTGACTCGTCGTTTCCCACCCGTTGGGCTTGTCTATAGGTATAACTTCTAAAATAAACTGACATCTCTATTTTGCTACAGGGTGCCAAAAATCAGTGATAATTTTAAGCATACTAGTTGTGTGCATTTGATCTGAACCTTCTTGATACAACCATATTTTAGCTGTACAGATAGCCTGTCAGATGGTTTAGAACGAACAACCAAGTGAATTGGTCTGAGTGGCTGAATATAGGGCTTTACAAATCCTTAAAAGAACTGAATATTGGCTTTAGAAGTGGGTTTAGAGAAGCGTTCATTTTCACAACTGACTTGAATCTGATTAGTTCACCCACAGTCTTTTGGCAAAGGAAGGAAGCTGCAGCGTGTAATTCACTAGATTCATTTTACAAATAGGAACATAAGATTTAGTATGGGGCCTCACCTGTTTAAAATCCACTTACGGCTTTTTGGGAATTAGAACCGTAAATACCTGGTTGGGTTAAACGTAGTGCTATTAGCTTCTTCAAATTGAATTTAAAAATAATGTGGGTAAAATTTGGCTTATGTGCTTCCTAAAAGGCAAACTGTAGGTATGTAAACAAATTTGTAAAAATCTAATTTGACATGATGCTCCCACAGTTAAGTTTCTGTATTCCATGTAACAGGTTCTTAGAACCTCTGGGTTCTAAGATGTTGTAATAACATAATCGTGAAACTTCCAAATTTTCCTTTTTAGTGCTTTGAAATATACAGTACAGTGTGCTAAAACCCTAAAACTTAGGATTTTGGAAAATAATGTAAAGGATTGGGATTTAGTCTTTTCAAGCAGTCCTATAGTATTTTGTAAGGAACATGTTGAAATTATGATGTATAGGAATAGTTACATCCTGATGCCATTTTTGGTTTTGTTTTATGTTTATTGGAGTAATACTCAGTAACGGATCTATTCTAAACGGAGTTTGAAAGATAATTCAGGCTGTGGTGCTTGCATATCTATAGGGTTTTTTTGTTTGGGTACGTAGCTTTCTAAGACTAGAAGTACCTAAAACTAGATGGAATAATGAACTCCTGCTTTATTGCAGTCATTTAAGCTTGGTGTTAGGCTGTTCGGGAGATACCCAAAACATAAAATCATAGCTCAGTGCCAGTGGACTTTTCAAAGACCTAAAGGGAAAAGTTGGGCTGTTACGGGGGTGGGCTGTATATTCAGTCAATTTGCAATAATACAGAACAGTACTGTGAACATAATTGTCTCTGGTTATATAGTGATGGCTCTGAAGGTGGTATACCTGTGAGAATATGGCAACATGTTTTTTTAATCAAGTTACTGTGCCGGTTAAGTGACTAAATCTATTAGTCTTTTATGTTTTTTCTTTTTGTAGTCTGGTAGCATTTTATTAAACTTTGAACCTTTTAAGAGTTCTGCAACTTAGCAGATGTGTCTTAAGATCTTGAAAAGCACAAGGTTTCTTATGCAGCACATGCCACTAACTGGTGAGTAGGTCTTTGTCACTTCATTGAGTGAATTGAATCTGTCTGGTTGGGCTTGTTAGGCTTACTTGGAAATTAAATATCCTGTTCAGACCTTGAAAGTGAGAAGTTTGCAAGCTTTTCAGTGGGTTAATCTGATGTGAAATTTCTTAAACTCATTTTGGAATGGGTTTTCACATCTACACTAATTCTTAAATTTTTTAGCACTACAGGGAAGATCTGTTCTTTGAAACAGGTGTATGAGAATGGCTCAAGTGGGAACATACCACAAGGCATGTATTATCGTAAACTAATTTTCAAATTACCCTTTTTTCCTTTCTATGTTCCCGGTACCTGTGGATCGACTCATTGGTGATTGTATCGACGAACGTTGACTACGGAACCTTCTAAAATATTTACTTAACACACATGGACATCAACTACATATAATGAACTGTTAATTACTGTTCCAATAGCGTACTGAGCGCTTTGGGCAGGGAGGTGCGGGACCTGTGGGTGGACAGGGTCCTAGAGGAATGGGGCCTGGAACTCCAGCAGGATATGGTAGAGGGAGAGAAGAGTATGAAGGCCCAAACAAAAAACCCCGATTTTAGATGTGATGATATCAAGGCTTTCATTCCAGTTTGTTTTTGTCTTTTCTTGTTTAGATACCAATCTTTTAAATTCTTGCATTTTAGTAAGAAAGCTACTTTTTATGGATGTTAGCAGTTTATTGACCTAATATTTGTAAATGGTCTGTTTGGGCAGGTAAAATTATGTAATGCAGTGTTTGAAACAGGGGAATTTTTTTCCTTTTCTTTTTTTTTTTAAACTGTATAATGTCCCCTCAAGTTATGGCAGTGTACCTTGTGCCACTGAATTTCCAAAGTGTACCATTTTTTTTTTTACTGTGCTTCAAATAAATAGATAAAATAGTTATAATATTGATTTTCAACTTTGCCATTCATGCTTCTATGCACATTAGGCTAGGTATTCCATTTTGAAAGCATGAGAGTGTCTAGACCTTCAAATGGCACATGCCATTTCTGGGAAATGTATTTGTAGGCTAAGTATTGCTTTCTACAAATAAGTACTCCCTTGTTTTAAAAAGAAGAAATGCATACTGAAGTAGTTTCATGATTTGATTTGTTTGGCATTTATAGGAAGCAAGTGGTGCTAAGTACTTTTAAATGGTTATGTAAGCAAAGCTGAACTGTAAATCTTCAGGAATGTGTTTTAAGATTATGGAATGGGTGTAAGACTATTGATAGGGGGAGAAAGTGGTTATGACTAAATGGATCTTTTATGGCCCTGTGATCTATCCTTTCCTTGAAAGTTTCTGAAGAAAAAGTGGAAAGATCATTTTGTTGCATTCCTCCATTCTTGTTTTTAAAAGAGTTAAGTCCCAAGCCCTACAAATGGCTTGTACTAAACTTTCACATTTGAATTAAAGATTGTTAAACATGAAGTCTTTTCATGTATTACTTCAAGCGATTTATAAAGATGGGGTTTAGTCTGAAAAATTCAACTGGGAAAGGAAGAAGTATAGTGATCATAAAGTAGGTTTAGGTACATATACATTTGTACTCTAAGTTTTATATCTCCTTGTGCTACTTCTGATGGGCAAAATCTGTAGGACTATAAAAATCTTGTTCTTTTCTAAGAGTGGTGATTGTTAACATAGGGTTGCAGATAACCATTCTTAATTGTAAAATATTTGTTAACCCGTTTTTCCATCATTTCCTTTTGATGTAGCACTAAATCTGGAGAGAGTTGCTCATGCTACACAGTACAAATATAAATATCCCTCCCTCCATAAAGCTTTGGAGTGTTTTGATGGTGTTGTCAATTTTTTGTCAACTTCATCGAACTTCCTTCCATTAGAATAAGATATTTTGACTTACAGTACATTATGACTGTTGTCTGTTAGTACAGTGGGAACTTGCTTTCCCAGTGTATATGTGTTAGCAGAGGAACAGCTTCCTAAAAGTAGGTAAAGTAATTGAATGGTTTGGCTTTGTTCTTACTCATGGTTCCATTCAAATTTGTACATTATAGAACTCTTACTATGGAATGTGTCTTCCTCTTCACCTCTGTTCTTGGTGCTAATTGGCAAAAGAAAAAATCTAAATCAATTCTTTGTTAAAATGCTGAAGTTTAGTATTGTGCCTGAGTATAAAGGGGGAAATCTATTGTTGAAACAATGAGCACTTTCTGCATAGGAAACTGGATAATACTAAAAGCAAAATACTAGTTGAGTATAAAGGCATGTCACCCAATTCTGGTTGTGTGACTGACAGGTACATGGTGTGCTAATTAAGGGAGAGAATCTCATTAGATAACGTTCATTCTATTCACATGACACCTGGAAATGGGTAGCTCTACCATAATTATCAATGAGGGAGTTTTGTCCCCAGTCAAGTTATGAATTGGTGATAATGTATGAGATTTTCTGTGCGGAAAACAAGGGTCTTGATTCGAAAGGAGTCCGTTACAATTTGAATTGTATGGTAGGGACTCCACTAATCATAAAATAAGGGGTGTTCATGGGACACCCATAGAGGGTGAACTTGTGTGTGTGTGTGGGTGGGGGCTGGTGGGGAAGTGGGAAAATCTGCCTATAAAATTAATGTTTCAGTTTATTTTTCAGATTACATGCCTTTCTTTATAAGGGATGCTGGCACAGACCCCTAAAATAAGCTTTTGGTAGTACTTTACCTTTGAAGAGTGGTGAAAGATGCTAATGGATAATCTGCTGAAAGTTGTGGTTTTTGATAGCCTTACTGTGAGCTGTAGAATTGCTAAACGTTGTTTAGCAAATAATGTTGCTTAGTTTCAACTAAGTTTTTTATTTTTATCACTGAAATAGTGTACCAAGGGTTGTCAGCTACTCAAATAGACTTTCTATAAGTCTTGCAATGTATATGATAGTTTTTAGCCTAATGTGGTTCAAGTCATCTTAAAAAGTAGTTGCCTAAAAGCTGATGTGAATCTTGGGGTGGGAAAGGGAAGGGTAGTACTTTCAAAGAATTTAGCCATTTTTCTCATTTAAAGAAATCACCTGCCCCCATTTTCCTTTTCTCCACTTTTCTCTCATATTATTGTTTTAAGAGGAACACATCCTTTTGAAACTTGGTACTCCTAATCTTTAAAAACTGCATTCTCTAAGAGACCCCAGTGTATTTAATAGGTATCTTATTTATAAGCTTAACCCATTGGCTCACATTATTTAGTGAAATCATAATCCTCTTTTCTTAGAACACTAATTAAGCTCCTTAAGAACTATAAATCCCACCACTCTTTATAGATGTATCATACCACTAATATAAACAGTTTATAATTTGGGAAATTGTAATGTTACGCCTGTGCAATTTTTATAAGTGGCATATTATGGCAGGTAAAAATTGAGATACTTGGCTTTTCTTGGGCAAGCCACTATGTGTGGCGGAATGTTTTCTGGTGTTCTTGGACTGCAATTATGCACTATTAAAGTAGTGGCCTGCTACATAACTGCATTTAGCCAGCATTTCTGCAGTGCGTAACTGTGAGGAACGTAGTACCGCAAATGGCAATGGACATTAGGACCCGGATGTAGTATTCCTGCTTGCTCCAAGATTCTCATTGCCGACTGCATACAGGTAGGTAACAAGCAATATAATCTAACTTGGTGACTTGCTATGTACTTTTAATCCGTGGGCATTCTGACATCACACTTCTGACAATGAAATAACAGTGCAGCACCTAACACTTGTATGCTAAAGCTAGCTTATCAAAACTGCGTGGGTTTGGGCTTAGAGCTGTAATTTGTCAGGCAGAATTCAGTGCTGTTGCAGTTCTCAGATAAAAAGTGCAAACTTGATTCTTTGGTATATCTGATTCAGTTGTGTGGTTTTCTTTAGTTGCATTGTAACGGAAGATAACATGGAACACATCAGTGGTGTGGGGGAAAGGGAACCAAACCATACTTGACTCTCCTGCTAGAGTGCTTTTTACATCTTGACATGGACTGTATAGCATGTGATAATTAGTCTCTGTTGTAGCAAACTGACCTGCCCATAGGTCAGCAATATCAGTAATTTCAGAATGCAATCTTGGTAATTCGGCAGGTTGAGTGAATTAAGACTGAAAGTACAGTTTTTTGTAATGTGACTTAAAATGCTTTTTTTTTTTTTAATGGGTTCCATGGAAACACCTTTGTTACTAACTTGGGCTTAGATGGGACGCTAATGTGAATAGTTCAAGTTACGTGATTTGTCTAAATATGTCTATACTCTAAACCTGGGGGAAATTGGTGTGGCACATTGACTTGCCTACAGTTGAACACACTTTGGGAATCATTTCCCAATCATAAGACTTCGTCGTATTCTGTAGAATAACTGCAAATGTTCAGAGTAGCTTTTTGAATTTGGTTCCCTTAGCTTTAGGGATGTGATGATATAATCCAAAATATTTATTACCAAAAAAATAAAAGACTTTAAAACACCTTCTTTTGTTGCTTAGGACGTAAGCTTTGCATCAACTGTTGTTCCAGACCTCAACTCAACTCATATTTGGTCTCTGAACTCGTTTTTAGCTAGCACGCATGAGAAACAGCTTTCATGTATAATGCTTTCTGCTCTGTAACTGGAAAGTTTGGTTTACTTTGTATAAATGTGTAAAAACTCTTCTTGACTGAGAATTTTCTTCCGTTGTATTAAGAAAAAATGGCTTGCTCTTTGGCAAGCAATTCACAAGGTGGGGACAAATTTGTACTTTAATATGTAGTCCATTCAAGCAAATAACTTTTGACTCTGCTACTAGATAAAAGTAAATGGTGACTAGTTTAGCTCTCTATGTGAATAATACAATGCAAAGCAAACATAATGCTAGATAATAGTGACAAGAGTGTCACTTAATTTGCATACAACCCTGATGGGGTTTTCCTGTGGCATAATCCATTAAATCGGTGGCCAGCACTTGCTACCGTGATTTAGAGATTGTTTAGAAATAAAAGCTCAGGTTCTGTTTCTTAATAGTCATAACAATTTTAAGAGAATGTACTTGTTATAATACGGACTTTAGGAGCATCATTGGGGTGGGGGGTTAATTTTGCTTTATTCTGCTTATTTCAAAGTGAAGAGGCTTTTGCACTTTCGAATGAGAAACCTGTGACTGAAGTTGATTCTTAAACTAGTTTTGATTTGTACGTAGCTATAATTCGTGAATCTTAGTACAGGGGGGGTCTTAAATCACTCAGTCAAAAAGCTGGGAATAAATGGGTTTCAGTAATAACACTGCTGAGGTGCTTGCATTGTATTTCATAATCTTTTCTTGCTACAAGCCAAAATTATTATTTTTAATGAGAATGGTCTGATGTTCAGAGGTGTGATGCCAGAATGCATTTTCGTACTGTTAGGCCATTGGAACAGTTAACAGGTGCTTTCTGAAAGATGGAAGAAATGCAATGGGTGCTCTTCACACAAGGTTGCAAAACCTACAAAAAATGCACAATAGTCTCACTTTTCCCAAATAAAGAGATGCGTGTGACTAGTTTTGGACTTTTAAACCTTAATGGGGGTTGCATGTCTCCTATTGTTAATCATTGTCAGCTGCAGTGACACGATCCACAGTCCTGCATTTACTGCCTTTCCCTTAATGATTCTGGACAGGTTTTAGAGAGCCAGGATGTTTGTTCTGGGCCTTACTTGGTTTTGGCTTTAGCTGATATGTTTCAGTGCTCTTGTCAGCTAGTGCAGTTCTCAAATGGCTGCCTATTAGGGAAAGAACTTGGAGGATTTGACTGCTCCTAATCATCTGTCATTGCTGCTAGATAATGATTGGCAATTTTTAAGACTCAACTGTGGAAACCTCACAGTTGTTGGTAAACCATCAACCATAAAAATGTTGCTTTTGAACACCAGTGCTGAAAAGATTTTATTCGGAGGGTGAAAAGGGAGGCTGGATGCAGAATAGGGTAATCTGGAGAATGGGGGAAGAATGCAAAACGATATAGTATCCCTTATGGATGGTACATGTGCAACAGGGAACTCGATTTCATATACTCTTGGCAGTAACTGATAATTAGGGAGAAAGAAAAACCTGGAACTAGAATTAAGGCTGATCTTTCTGGTTTTTGTGCACTGTGGCCCTGCAGGCATATATAGTGAAGGTGAATGTCTTCTCCCTCAGAAAAAACTCAGGTTCCTTGCTGTCCCGACAAGGCATAGTTTCCCTGCCCTAACTTAAAACTCAGTGAGGACTTAGAGGGAAAGAATGAGGCAAATACACAGGATTGCAGGATAACAACTGAATTGTTGTGTACTGTGGAATGGGGAGGGTACTCTTGGAGGACTGCTGAAGGTGGTCAGTCCACCCGAGAATGGAAGACATACTTGAATGAGGAGCAGGGTATGTGCTTTTATGAAAAAAGGCGATGTTAAAACTTATTTGGTAAGGTAAACGTTGTCACATACCTTCACATAAGGGATAGTATATTTTGGGTTGCAGTCAAACTTTATATTGTGCTCAGACTGGTGAAAATAGCAGTTAGGCTTTTGTATTTTAAGAAGATACAGTTTTCATTCTAATTCAGGTGTCTGCTTTATTGCTTTACGTAAGAATAATTTTAGATTTCCCCCCATGAAGTTTCTTCCTTTTTTTTTTTTTTTTTTTTTTTTTTTTTTAAATGCTGTAACTTGCCCCCAATCTTGGTCTCTGGAATTTTATTCTTTAAAATTTGAAGTTAATAGCATTTTCAAACTTTACACCCTTGTCTTTTATACTAACTTTTTCTAATTATTCTTTAGGTACCAATGATTGATGTTGGCTGATTGGAGTGCTTATTCACTTGAAGTAAGTTGCCTTAGAAATCTTAACCTTAGAAGTAGAGGACTTTGGGGTTTGATTTTTCTATTTAATGGTTAAATGATTTTTTTTAAATTAGTTTCAGGTGTACGAAACAATGTAATAGACATTTATATCCTCACAAAGTGATAACCCCCTCCCCCAATCTACTACCTCTGTGACATCGAAAACAGCCATTATATTTCCACTGTCTCTATTCCTTACGTTGTACTCCACTTTATGTGAATATATACATATATACATATATTAAATTATAGTTGACATTATTCAGCGTCAGGTGTACAGCGGAGCGATCAGACATCTACACCGTACCTGAAGTTGTCTCCCTAATAAGTGTCTATCGGGTATGCTACATAATGGTTAAATAATGTGACTTAGCTATGTGGGGTGAAACGTTCGATTTTTAAGGTGTTTTGTCGCTCCTAAGATGATATTCCTGTATTTCTGTGTTTTTGAAAATAGGTATGTGCATGTACCTATGTGTTGTGTGAGTTGGAAAGAGAACAGATGGGGAATATTTATTATAAAAATGTCAAACAATAGAAGAATTGAGAAAAGGTGCATGGTTATGTAGGGCAAACAGTCACAGGAGAGCAGAAAAGTGGGCTTGAATTAGTGGAGAAATGCTGTATTTTTAGTACTCTAAATTCAACTTAGGACACATTCAAAAGTACAAATTTTAGAATTTTTGTAGAAAAATTTTAGAATTTACCGGTGTAGGCAGGATCTTTTTGAAGCAATGCCATAGTAAAACAAAAAACCACTGATTGGAATCCAAACATAAAATATGCACATTAACTATTAATAAGAATGTAATGCTGAGCAATGTTATTTTAATAAAATCACGTTTTTAATGATAGGTGGATAAGATATTTGTTCTCAAGACATCACACAGCATGAGCCAGCCAAGAAGGAAAGCCAGAACTTGCTAGACTGAGGAAGTGTCTAGGTAAGTTACACAATCCTTATTCTATAAACTGCCTTTAGAAAAAAGAACTCTTGGATAGTACAAAAATAATCACTTGTGTGTGAACATCTCATTTTCATTTCTTCTACATTAAAACTTTCTTGTGGGAAATATTTTTACAGTACTAAAATTGTTTTAACAGCCTTTTGAGGTTGTAGGCTTTGTTGATTTGGCTCCAGCCTCAGAAAAATGGGGACTTCAGTTTTCAATAAGAAATAGGTATATATATTCACTTCTGCGCATTGCACCATGCAGAGGAGGGTTCGGAAAATTTGAAGTTTCCTGTTTTGTTTTTCATCTATATAGTTAATATGGTAGGATCTTTTACAGTTGAAAATAAATGAGAACAAAATATAAAATGATCTACTAGAATGATTGACAATTTAAAACATAACTCTGCTATTCTAGCTATAAAGCAATCAGTGTATAAACAAATGGACATGGCTGTGTCCAATAAGACTATTTTACAAAAGGGTGGCTGTGGGTAGTAGCTTACCTGTCCCCTTATCTAATGAATTGCATGTATAGATAGGTAAGGTATCAGTCAGGTTTAAAGGGCTCTCATATCAGTTTGAAATGGAAACAATCTGCATCTTAAGCCATAGTTACATGCATGTGGACTATTAAATACTATTAATACCACATTCCTTGATTAATATTTCTTTGTTGTTAGGAAGTTTACTTGGTGCTGATAAATGTTTGAGAACTTGATAACTATTCTTACGTCTTTTGGGAGTAATCGTTTCCTTTAATTGGCAGGATCAGGTGAACTGTGTCCAGGAAACCAGTGAGGAAGAGGGCAAAGAGGAGTGAACAGCTTAATTGTTAATAAAGACATTTTAAAATCAGATTGTCCTTTTGTTTTGTTTTTAAGTAGGACTCTCTCATTTTCTAGAATTTTCCTGTCATCAGCTTGTTTCTAGGTGACTTAAGATGTTCTGATTCTAGACAGAACAGATTATATATAATTCAGAACTGTTTCTTGAGGCTTTTTGGCAGAGCTATTTAAACCTAATTACTAATCGGTTAGATAGCTCTTCTGCCTAACCTGATTTGGCCATCAGTATTTTAAAATTGTCTTTACTCTTTATAGGTTTTATACCTAAAGTGCTAATTTATTAGCTTGCTGTGATTAAAGAGAAGAAAGTCGGAATTCAGGAGTTTGTTCAAGATAGTTAAAATAGCCACAAAGGAAGAGAGTTGAAAGCCATAGCAGTCACTGGTGCCATGGAATTTGCTTTGAAGAGCTGTATAGTCAGTACTAGGGTTGAGACCAAGATCCTGTTTTTCTCATGATTATGGTCATTCTGCTTATCTGTGGTTGCTATATTTTTTCAAATAGGGAGGCCAGCTATCCCAAATCAAGAAATCTTTTATGAGTTCGTGTCTTGGTTCAACTTTCTCTTTCTGATTGCGAGCTTAGAAACTTAGGATCTGAAGGTTTATGGCTCTCAAGGCAAAAACAACCTGCAGTGTAAGACAGTGGTTAAGGGTATCATGGGGTCATAAATACTAGAGTTCAAGTATTGAGCAATTTGCCCAGCTGCATTATCTTGCAGGTTACCCAAGTTGCAGTTTGTTCACTGGTAGAATGAAGAAAATAACTTTAATTGGGTCATTTGGATCAAAGGTGATGATACACATAAAGCATTTAGCACAGTTCCTGGAAGAAAAGAAGTATGTGGTATTTTCAAATAGGGTTTATAGCCAACAAGTTGAGAATTCTTTACCTGGTTATATAGCATGGAATTAGAAGATCTGATATATAGTTTAATATTTGATAGCAAAGAATAGAGAAATGTATTAATTTTGGTAAGCTTTTAGACTGTGTAGTCCTTAAGGGAAAATTAGTACCGTGTTTCCCGGAAACTAAGACCTAGCCGGACAACCAGCTAGTAGGTCTTATTCTCCGGGAAACACGGTAATAGATCCTTAGTAGTGAAGGGATTGGGAGCCCTGGAAGAGACCATTTAGCTTTAACAAGTTATTTGACCTCAAATATTACATGGGTTAAATAAGAATTCCTGCCTAGCAGAGTTGTATGTTGATTAGTTGGTATTTTAAGTACTTGGCACAATGCCCAACATAGATATCAGTAAGTGTGTGGAGACGAGGTAGGGGGAAAGCAAGCCCAAGAAGCTCAGAATTACACGATAAAGCCCACAAGATTTTAACACATAGATGGGGCATATGTTTTGCACCCAAAATGGGTTGAGTTCCAAACATGCCTGAGGCAAGAGGGAGCATAGTACTTACAAATATCTCAAGGATTGAAAGTGAAAATGACTTGGAAGAAATTGTGAAGAACCAAATGGGAAAACATCTTCATGTTCTGGATTGAAGGACTTAAAATTGTTAGCATGTCAGTATTCCCCAAACTGATTTACAGATTCAACATGATCCCAACTGACTTCTTGAAATTCAACTGAGATTCATATGGCCCCTTATAGCATATACAAAGTTAACAAAAAGTGGGCCAAACACTTAAATGTAGCAACAAAAATTTAGGAGAAAATGGGTTAATCTTCATGACGTTGAGTTTGGCAAAGGAGACTTAGCTATGACACCAAAAATGCAACAAAATAGGTAAATTGGACTTACCAGATTAAAAACTGCTTCAAAAGACACCATCAAGAAAGTAAAAAGAACCCACAGAAGGGAAGAAAATCATTGCAGATCATGTATCTGATTAGGGACTTTTATCTAGAAAGGATACAATTTAAAAAAATGAATTAAAATAGGCCAAAGGTTTGAATGGAAATTTCTCCCAGGAAGATAAATGGCCAATAAGCACATGAAAAGGTGCTTAACATCATGCTAAAGCACCATGAAACCATGCTAAGTGAAGCCAGTCAATAGAGAATTATGAATCAACCATGAGATACCACTTCCAACTCAGCTGTCTAAGATGAGTAAGTTCTGAGTGTCTAATTTATAACATGCTGACTGGTTAATTGTATTGAAACTTGCTAAGAGTAGAACGAAAATGTTCTCAAAGGTGAGGTGGTGAATGCTTTCAAAAATGTATATATAGTCATTTGCCACAATGTTTCAGTCAATGCACTGCATATACTGTAGTTCATAAGATTAATGCAGTTGAAAAATTACTATGTAGTGACAGCCATCATGTAGTGCAACGCATCAGTCGTGTTTGTGGTGGTGCTTGTGTAAATCTGCCGGTACATTGTATAATATTTGATAATAAATGATTTGTTATTAATTTTTTTGTCAGTGCACTTTTCTGATAGTTTGCTGCTAAACAGTATGCCAAGTTACACCAGCAGCAGTCACATCTCATGTTTACTGTGTCTTCAATGCATCATTTTCTCTTGTGCTTGACTTAATCTCATTTTGTACAATAACATGCTGTACAGGCTTATAACCGAGGTGTGTGGTAGGCTATACCATCTAGGTTTGTGTAATTACACTGATGTTCGCAAAGCGATGCATTTCTCAGAAGGAATCCCGATAAGCAGTACATGACTATCAAATCACAACACACTTTAAATGTCTTACAATTTTATTTGCCAATTATTCCTCAGTAAAGCTGAGGAGAAAAGATAATCACACCCACTAGACTGTCTAGAATCAAAAAGTCAAATAAGGGGGCAGCCAGTTAGCTCAGTTGGTTAGAACACAGTGCTCTTAAGCAACAAGGTTGCTGGTTCGATCCCCACATGAGCCACTGTGAGCTGCGCCCTCCACAACTAGATTGAAACCACCACAGTGGTACCTCGGTTTTCAAACGTCTCTGTTGAACATTTCGGTTTATGAACGCCGTAAATTTTATGGATCTATGGTATTAGTAAAATTCATGCTAAATTTGTAGTTTTAGGGGTTGATTTTTAAGATCTGGAACGGATTAATCCATTTTGGATTACTTTCTATGGATGGGGAAACCGTGCCTCGGTTTTCTGTTTTAGAACTCTGTCTTCTGGAACGGATTATGTTAAAAAACTGAGGTACCACTATACTTGACTTGGAGCTGATGGGTCCTGAAAAACACACTTAAATAAGTTTTTTTAAAAGAATCACCAAACAGTCAAGTGTTGGCAAGGATGTGAAGAAATTAGAATCCTCACAGGCTACTGGTGGGAATGTAAAATGGTGCTGCCACCTTGAAAAGCAGTCTAGTAGTTCCTCAGTTACCCTATGACTCAGCAATTTTAATACCTGAAACGAAAACATGTTCACACAAAAATATATATGTGAATGCTTAAAGCATCATTCATAATAGTGAAAAAGTGGAAACTCAACAAAATGTCCATTAACTAATAAATGGATTAAAAAATTGTATATCCAAACAATGGACTATTAGCCATTAAAAGAAGTGTAGTGATACATGCTACAACATAAACTTTGAAACCATGCTAAGTGTAGCCAGTCACAAAAGACCACATATGATTCTATTTATATGAAATGGTCAGAACAAGGAAATCTACAAAGTAGGTTAGTGGTGGTTTAGGACGGGGGGAGATAGAGTTGAGGAAGGGGAGTGTAATGGCGAGGAGGGATGACTACTAAAGGATACAGGGTTTTTGAGGTAGTGAAAATGCTCTAAAATTACTGTGACGTATATGTCTGTGACTATACTAAAAACCATTAAATTGCATACTTTGGATGAATTATAATACGAATTACATTTCAAAAAAAGGGTTTCTTAAAAAAAGACCATGGGAGTGGTTAGTATATGGCTAGAGCAGTAAGGCAGAAATCACATCATGGAAAGCCTTGTAGGCTTTGTTAAGGATTTTGATCTTAAGCTTTTCCTTGTTCTAGCTAATCACTTGAACAAGAGGCACTGAGATTACCTAGATTATTAAAGTGGCCTCCTAACTTGTTTACTCCTTGCCCACTGAGATCCATTTTCAGCACAGCGGCAGTAAACTCAGTGGCTTAGGACAATAAATTACGGTGTTGGGGTCAATGGGTCTCAGTGACGCAGGTGGAGGCTGGAGCTGAGTCTTCTGAAGACTCTTGGGGTGCATGGCTATTGTCCAACATGGCTATTTCACTCATCTGATGCCTCAGCTGAGGTGGTTGGGACATTTATATTGTTTCCACAAAATAGGTATGTCTAAATTCCTAAAAGGAAAACAGACTGGTGACTGTTTTTGAGGCAAGTGAGGAAGAGGGACTTTGGAGAACAGTCCACTCTGACTGAGCCTGTGGTATGGAGAGGGAAAAGACACCTAAATGACAGTTGGCTATAACAGCAATCCCAACAGATTGGAAAGCAGCCCTATACTAGAAAAAAGGAAAGCCAGTGTGTCGAAGAAAAGGGTTTTGAGCAGTAGAGAAACACTGCCCTTGGCAGTAATAGACCTAAAGAGGAATGATTTTTGTATTTGAGGATTTATCAGTATTTTACTTTGTGTCTTAGGGAGACTGGCATTCTATTTACCTATTGGCTTGGAGCCAGGGATTTCTTTTCATCAAATGTTAAGACAAAATCTTTGGATGGTGAATTTAGCAAAGCAGTTGTACCAACAAGACAGCTACATATTTTTTAGTATTGTTTTCCATTGCTTTGGATTTGAGGATTCACTTTATATGGGTATTGGTGTTCCGTTTGTTGCTTTTTCTTGAATCCTTTTCAAGTGTCGTGATTTAAAACATTTCCACCTTTCCATCCTGTTACGGATCAACAGTGTTTATTCACTTGAGTTCCTTTTAGTTTTTAAACTGATTTTTATTTTTAATTTCTAATGCTTTCTTGAATTCTTGTCACCCTCAAATCTTTTACTCATCTGAGTCTAATTCTGATTTACATTGTTTTATAACTTTTATCATTTTCTTAATTTCATTTAGTTTGGTTTGAAACAAGTTAATTTTTGTTTTGTAAGGGTTTACTCTGTTCTATATTCTTAATCTTGTGTGTTTCACAATTTTTTGTTGCTCACTTTTATGTGACACGCATTTTCCTTTTAGGAGGGAGGGAAAGGGACAGAATAACTTTTCTAGCAGTTTCTCCTTAAATGGATCTTGTTTTCGAATGCTTAGTTTTGTTAGTTTCACGAGTTCATAAGGACCTAGCCTACTCTAACATCTTCAGAATTTAGCAGTCCTCTTAAACTGAACTGCAAATTGGCATCTTCAGGAATTTTCCCTGTTTTGGCAGTTTTCAAATTGGCCTGCATAATTTCCAATGGATGGAAGCCTGTTGATTTGGGGGACCTATTCTCGAGGCCACCAGACATGCCACTGATTTTCCTCCATGACCTATACAGACAGCTGATAACATTCAGGTCTTATACCTGCTTTTCAGTTTGTTATTACCTAATCTCATTTTGGGATTGTGGGGATTACTTTGTCACCAAGCTTTGTTGTAGATGCTGTGCATGGGTTTTTGCTTTTATGGAGGGATTTGGGGAGATTAAAAGTTACACTGTTATTTCTGCCATCTTCTCTTCTTTAATGCATTTCCTGGTAGTTAATCTTACGTTTAGGAATATTTGATAAGTTTGTATAAGAGGTAATAGAGGGCTGGTCCAGTGGCTCAAGTGGTTGGAGCGCCATGCTTCTAACAGAGGTCGCCGGTTAGATTCCCACATGGGCCAGTGATCTGTGCCCTCTACAGCTAAGATCGTGAACAATGGCTCTCCCTGGAGCTGGGCTGCCGTGCGCAGCTGGAGGTCGGAGTGGGCTGCCATGAGTGGCCGGTGGACAGCGTCAGTGGCCGGCAGTTGACCGGCGACCCACTGCCTCAACAGGGAGAGCACAAAGCTCATACCAGCATCGGCCGGGGAGCTGTGTCCTACACAACTAGACTGGGAAACAACACAACTAGACTGGGAAACAACGGCTTGAACCGAGGTGGGGGTGGGGGTGGGGGCAGAAGGGGGCGGGAAAGTAATAGAGCAGTGATTGAAAGCATGGGCTTTGAGTCACACTACTACCTGGGCACAAATTCTAGATTTACCATTTACTAATTGTGTGATCCATAACCTCTGTCTTAATTTCCTCTATAAAACAATAGGTTGTTTTGAGAACTAAATAACAGACAAAGCATGGAGAAAAGTTCTAGGTTATGTAGTGGGCATTCAACAAAGATAGCTGTTTTTGGTTTCCTTTTTCAGGTCTAGGTCTATCACTGGCTTTATAGTGGACTATTTTAAGTAAAAAAAAATTGAAAATAAAAAATAAAAATCCAGCCTCTTGAAACTAACTCTTACTTCCATGACAAGAGAGAAACAAGTACAAATAGCTAGAAAATATGAGAAAAACACATGGGAGACAAAGATGACTTAAGAGGAAAGTTCAGTGGTAAACACTTTACCAAACAGAAAAGGAAAATACATGCAATAAGTATTCAGTACTAGATAATAACTGCCTTCTATATTGTTTTTTTAAATAAAAGTAGAAATCTGAATTTATTTTTAAATTTGTATTTTAGTTGGGGAGTATTGGGGAACAGTTTTTCCAGGACTCATCAGCGTCATCATTTTCAATCTAGTTGTGGAGGGCGCAGCTCATTGACCCATGTGGGAATTGCACAGGCAACCTTGGCATTAGGAGTACAGCACTCCAACCACCTGAGCCACTGGGCCAGCCCCAAGACCAGGTCTTATATTAATTTTTGCTCTAAAAGACACATTAGAGTTTGATGGTCCAGCTAGGTTTTATTTTCCGGGAAACACGGTAGCCTTGCCCCATCAACTCCACTCCTAAGGCCCTCAAGCACCCCAGAGCAGACCTTTTCAACTGGTGTGCCAGGGATCCGTGGTTGGATAGGGCCTTAAATGGCCACAGTTCTCAAAGCCTCATCTTTTACCCTAGTGTAATGTACAAATAGCTACTTACATGAAAAGAGCTGATGAGCAACCTCTTCTAGTATCTTTCTTGGAGTTCCACATTAGAAAGCTAAGTTTCATTGGAGTCAGGTCCTTATTTTATCCTTTGCTGAATCTCCAGCAGTTTGAATAGTACCTGATATATAGTACTTGCTCAATAAATATTAGATGAATGTACAAGTGCATATAAAAATGGTCACTGGAGTATTATAAAAGTGCAAAATCGAGACTAAAATATCCACTAAAATAGAAAAAGGAAGAACTTGTATATTCATATAACAGATTTTTATTCAACAGTTAAAATAGCTAGAAATCCATGTGTCTCAAAAACTAAGTGAAAAAAGCAAACTAAAGATACGTACAATACAACATAGTTTTATATAAAGTTTATAAACAAGGCTACATACTAAGTATAAAATTATAGAAATGTTATCAGGAAAAGATTTGCGGCTTTAATGTGATCTATAATTTATTTCTGAAATAAAAACTTGGAGCACAGCAAGATGTTAGGATTTAATAGAACTAAATATTACTTATGTTCTTTGTATTTTTCTATGTTAAAATCAACCATAATTTTTCTTAAAAGTAGGATTGCTAAATAAACCTAAGAATGTGTATGAAAAACAAAGTAAATCAACTAAAGAAATCACTGGTTGGCGTAATCAAAACAGAAAAGGTACAGAAGATGAATGAATCAAGTTAGTATAGGTATAGAGAAGAAATTGAGAATACTTTCTATAACTCTAAGCAAATAGATTTGAGAGCCTCGATGAAATGGATGCTCTTTCTAGAAAAAATTAGAAATTATAAAAATTGATGAAACACCAAGGGAAAAGTGGCAGAGAAATATTCCTCCAAAAAGGGGGTGGGGGGGAATCCAGGCCCAGCTATATCTACCACTAAATTGTTTCGGATCTTTGAGGAAAAGATTTCCTTGTTATCTAAACTTTTGTAAAGTATAAAGAGTCCTTTCTTTTGGAGTTACTTGAAAAATAGTCTTATTTTCATAAAGTAGATTAAGAATTCCTATTGTGTTCATCCAGCTCTTGCGTCAACAAAAAAAACCCAGCAGTATGTAGATTTAATGTTTAAATGTTACAGTTCATAGAAAAAGATATACAGATGGCTCAAGCAGATACCCAAGCTTATTCTTAAGTGAAAGTACAAAATTCCACTGAGATTTAATTGCCACAGAGATTAAAATCTCATTCAGCTAACAGATTGGCAAAAATCAAAACATTTAACACTGCCTTATAAAGATTTGAAGAAACAGGCACTCTCACACCGTAGTGGTGGTACTGTAAATTGGCACAATCTTTATAGAAAGGAGTTTGCCAATATCTATCAAAAATAAAAATACAAATTTTGACCTAGTACTCGAATTTAAAATTTTATCTTCTAATAACTCACTAATGTGCAACATAATCTGAGAGGTTATTAAATGCAGCATTATTTATATTAGCAAAAGATTAGAAAGAATTAAAGTGTTTAGCAATAGGGACTGTTCCAATATATTATGGTACATCAATACAATTAAATCTTACAATTGTAAGATGGGACAATCTCAAAAAAAAAAATAAAGTGAAAAAGGCAAGTTGAAGATAAAGTGTTTTTCTTAAGAGACAACAATTTGAAATAAAAACTTGTTACAACAGAAACACAAAATTCAGGTAAATTCAAATTAGCAAGTACTATATGTCTTTCATCTGATGGATAAACTTTTCCACAATTCCATTTAGTCTTTCAGGCTCCATCAGTTTATTTACCAATTCCTGCTCAACAGCCATTAGAGCCAAGCCACTGAACTTCTCTTGTCCCATGGTATGACATAAATATGTTTTAAGACGAGGCAGTATAGAAAATGAATTTTCAACACTTGCTGAAGTAACTGGCCAAGACAAAGCAATATCTAATAGCTTTGATATGCAAGGAATATTATTGTGAAGACCATGCTGAATAAACAAATAGCCAAGATTGATGAAGTTGATGTGATCATAATCTATGACAAAGTTGAGCTTTGCATATTGCCGATAAAATCTAAGTTCGGGGATGATGTCTGCATCAAGTTTATAAAATTCTTGGACATGCTTGGCTGTTGCTTCACTTAATGGTTCATTCCATTTAAATAATAATTCTGAAATTTGCTTCACTTTGCAATAATCAAACTCTGAAAAACATACTTTTAAATTTTGTAATACAGTATCTAATCCTTGGTAATAAATATTAATTTTATATTGTTCTTCTATTGAGGTAGACAAACACGTACTGCCTGAATTGCCACGGTCTGTTACTTTCTGAATTTTTCTTCTTTTCTGAAAAGAAGGTCTTTCAACTTCAAAACCTTTATAGATTATTTTTTGACATATTTCTTCTGCTCCATCCCAGATAGTTTTGAAATAGACATCATTTCTTTCAGAGGATAAACATTCCAAAATTGCTTCTATTTTTGAAGACAAGGAAAAAATATCTATGGTTTCACTTTGAAGCTCTTTGGAAAGAATTCCTGTAACACTTAATACTCGATAAAGAAATTTCAGACAAAAAATAAATTCAAATTTGGAAACCAATGTCAACAAATCACTCAATTCATCAGCCAAACTTGTATTTGAAGAATGGCTTGATACAACTTCCAGTGTTTCAATAATCTCTGGAAGACCCTCAATCACAGATAGTAATGCATACATATTGTGGACTGTCCAACATGACTGTGATGTATGTTTCTTGCATGTTTCGTTTTGACTTAGCTTACAAATCTTTTGAAAATTTGCAGACATTTCCCCAGACATAGGAAAAGTGTTGAACAAAGAACTGAGAATCTTTAGAGTACTTCGGAGTTCTTTTACTTCTTTACAAAACCTAATTACTGCTAAATCCAAAAAATGTGCATAGCAATGTATGTATAAAGCTCTTGGCTCTTCCTTCTTGAATTCTGCTGCAATTTTATTAAATTTCACCCTCAAATTAGTAGTACTGTCATAAGCCTGGCCTCGTATTTTATTCAAATCAACTCCAATTTGCTGCAGGTAAGTTGTGATAGTCCTGTGTAAGTTGGTCCCAGTCATCTCTTCAACATCTATGAAACCCAAGAATCTTTCTTTAATTAAAATTGCCTTTGATGTTTTCTGTGGGTATCTTACACAAATTGAAAGCTGTGCTTTAGTGACACTATAAGTTGCCTCATCACATATTATAGAAAAAGCTGAGGAGACATTGATCTCATTCACAATATCTTGCAACATTTCAGTCTTTATTATTTCAATAATATCATTTTGAATTTGTGTACTATTATAGAAGTCAACTTGTGAATTCGTAAGTCGAAATATTTCTTCTCCTTTATCTTTGGCTCTGATTTCTAACAATTCTAAAAAATTGCCTTTATTCACAGATGAAATAGACTGATCGTTTTCTCTTAAGGGTAAACACTGCTTTCCAAGAAATAAAATATTTTCAATTATAAGCTTTAGGTACTTTGTATTTCCTTCAGTCTGTTTTGAATGAATAGATAAATTACCATTGACAGCTTCATCACCAAACTGGTATTCCCTCCAAAACTGCAATGACTTCAAATGCATTTTACTTTTTTCATGCTTTCTGAACTTTTCCAGAGTTTTTTTCCAATTAGCAATTCCTTGGGCTGCAAATGATTCCCTTCCATACCCAGAAGTTTTTTGGTAGAACAACTGGCATGAATAACAGAATGTCACATTCTTTCTAACACTGTTTTCTAACTGCTGAAAATTTGAACACCAAGATTTTTTAATACTTTGCGATTTACCTTTAACTTTTTGTACTCTGGATGTAAATTTTGGGCGACATAGTCTGTCACTTATTTTCACAGATTCCATACTGCACGTGTCATCTTGGTTTGACACTTGATCTTTCTGTACTTCTATACTGGAGTCAATCGTATGCTGACCGAGTATTGATGAAGACGGGGAAAGACTTGGCTGTTCCACACTGCTGTTAGCAACACCACTACTTGACTCACTGGATGAATTCTTAGAAATCTTTAGAAAAGGATAAAATAACATTACTTTTAACAGTTTTCAAATAGTCAATTAAAATATCAAATACATCTATTCTAGTAACATGATAAAGTGAATGGGCGTGTTATAGTATGAGCTCCACTAGGGGGAAACCTTACTAATTATTTGTAACTTACTTATTTGCAATCTAGATTCAGCATTAATTGTTCAAAGGGTCACTTGGTATGTAATTGTAATAAAAATAATTCTTACTGCTCTGGTGAGAATTGCTTAATAAGTATTAGGAAAAGTAATAAAGAACCCAGAGGAAAAACTATGACTAATAATACTTCTGCTTAAATATTCTTATTAATAATTTCAAGTCAAACTTGAGATTTGGCAAACTGAATGTAAATACCAAAAAGGGTTTATTGCTCTCCTTTTTTCAGCTGTAGGATCAAAATTGAAGTTAATATGCTCAGATATACACACATATATACGCGCACAAAATATACTTTAAAAAGTTGAAGAGCCAAAAAACTTAATAAAACTTACATCTGCAGTCACATTTGCTGTTACTGAAGAAACTGTACCTATTTAAAACAAAGCGTAAATTTAAGAACTTACACCATAATCTATAAAACAATAACATAACTATAATTGCTTCTTTCACGTCAGGCAACAAAAACTTAGAGATTCATCACATATGGTAACAGTATATATGTCAAATATCCTCACATCCATTTTTACCTTGTAAGACATCAGAGTTCACGATGGGCAGGGCAACATGAGTATCTGCCAACGACACTATATTGCTTATAATTGGAGTCTGATCTTTCTTTGGAGAAAGCTGCTTCGGAGAAAGGAGTTCTGTTGAAGTATCATGCGCCATGGAAACATTTACTGATAAAAATAAAAAGATTTCTTATAAGCCAGGCAGAATTAATCAGAAAGCACTGTTTAATAACAAACGTTTCAACAGACAATGCAAATATCTAATAGCTTTAGGAATTGCTGAGTAAATTCTATTAGGGCTTAGGGGTAGCCAGGTTCTTGAGGATAACATCAGTAACAACATTAAACTGATAGATGTCCTACCACTACCTTTGCACACATTTTCCGTCTTTACACTATTTGCTTGAAATTTCAAGCATATCTTTTCTGTGAAATTACCAATGAAGAACAGAAAAGAGACTCCTATTCAGTCTCCTAATGGTATCATTTCTAACTCAAGATTCATAAACCTCAACACAAATCAAGCTGGGCTGTTGTCTCAGATTTCTGAGTATTGCAGAGATTTCTATAGTAAGCCAGTTTGCAAGATGTACAAACCTCAGGGCATCATTCACTCCACTGTCTATGTAAATAGCACCACTGGTCCTATATGTGGCTCTTTGATGGAAAACAGTTGGCCCTGGATTATCTGGGCTTTTCTATTGGTGAACTTCATAAACTATTTCCAACTCCCTCTACTGCATGTGAAAAATGTAACTAATGACCTTTTTTTTTTTTTTTTTTTTTTACAAAGCAGGGCTAAGTACAAGATTCTATATCTAATACAACAGTCTATAAATAAATACTAAATCTCTGGTGGTGAAGTAGCCTTCCTTTTACACAAAAATACTGGAAAACATTTCTTTGCAACAAGTTTTGAATGCTTTTGACTTTTAAGTCAGTTTAATTTGGAAATGAATCAAGGTTATAAATTAAAGGTAGTAATATTCAATAATTACTAAACCTCTGATAACTACTAAATATTACCTGTAGAAGTTTCCATCTTAGCTTTACTGTAAGCAGAAAAACAATTAACAGAGCAGAAAAGCTCTGTCTTCCCCGAGTCATTGGTAATCTCAATCATTTCATCTGAGGGCTTCAATGATTTGCTAAGAGCAGATATAAGTGTTTTGGCTGGTTTCTGTTAGAGATTAAAATAATTTTCATGTTCCTGGTATATGACAAGTTATTAACATTATAAAAGCATACCCACTACCACTGCTCTAGAAATAATGACAATGAAGCCACATTTTTAGACTTTTTTAAAAAGGAGAAAAAAAGGTATGGATTACAACGATTAACACGCAGGAAATTGGTCAATCTATTATTTGTATGATCTGTCAGATATATTAATAGCAATAATATATATGCAAGCAATGAAGAAAGTGGTCATAGAAGTTCACCATCCCAGGCAATCGAAGCCAACTTGATAAACAAAAGTCTTACAGATCTTCCCTCAGTGCCTATTTGGGTGTCAGCTCAGGAAAACCTACTGATACTGAGGAGGAGCCAGAAAAGGGTGCTCAACACGTTATAAGACGCTGTGGGAGTCACTAGACTTAACTTCACGGTAAAAATTGCAAACATTGAATGAAAGCAGCATACAAGCAATAAGAAGTATAGACTATAACATGTTTAGTAAGCAGTAAGTGTGCCAAGGAAAAGGATAGAAACAGGTTCACCACCTATTTCTAGTGAAAGAGGAACAGTCATTCCTGGACTTAAGAAGTTGATACTAATGATAATGATGTAATAGAACTGCTTGGTGGGGCAAAAAGTGCAGACAAATGAAAATACACTGTATGACTTGTTTTTCTGTGAAAGAACAGGATACTGGGAAAGGAAGAATGGAACAAAGAGTGTAATTGTGAAAATTTGTATTTTTATCCTTTATTATAAATTTTTGTAATTCACCAGTACTTAACATTAACCAAAAATAGTGGTATAATTTATGATGATTTAATCATATGAGAAATCTAATAATACTTAACATACTCTATTAAGATGGTAATGGCCTAAATAATTACAATTATACCGAGTCACTTTTGAAAATACAAAGCCACCTCATTTTTAGATTCACAGATTTGAACATTTTCTACTTGATTACAGTTCACTAACAATTTAGGTTTTCTCCATTACCACTAACACAATATCTTACATGCTGTGTATGGTTAGTTAGGTGGTGCTTTTTAACTCGTCTCTACAAATCAGCCCTGCCCCATCACATAGGCTGAATAAGTACTCAACATAGGCTCCTGAAACAGGCCAGTCTATTTGAGTGTAAGGGATAAAGAAAAAGAAGGAACGGCATTTCTTGTATTTGGGAGGCTTCCATGCATTCTACCCTCCCATTTCTGGTCCCAAGACGGGACTCATGCTGTGGGCATTCAGCCAAAGATGTGGCTCACAAATGACCTATTTGAAATGAGGCTTAAGACACCCATCCTCAATTGCTTGTTTTTAAGGAAGAATTTATAGGGATAGAGTCGGGTCTCAAAACATCATCTAAACAAGCAAGATATGTTACAGTCCCACCTCATGAAATGGGCTTGGACCACTAATTGTGTTCATCTCAGCTTCTCGGTTCTCAGAACCACCCTTTCAAGGTTCTCCTATATACAGTAGGGGATTATTTCTCATTGGTTTATTTCCTCCCATGACTGATTCAGAAAAAGCATAACATTCTTGATTCGCCTTAACCTCACTTTTGCGGTTAGTCTTACTGACCAGTAGACTATTGTTATTTTCACTATCTTTGTAGTTTACAAACAAGCTTCTATCTGCTTGCCTTTCTTTAAGGTAAGATGATCAGATTTTTAGGAAAATCTCCATATAGCACTTATCATGAAGTATAAGGAATTGCAAGAAGGAACTGGCAGAAGTCTTTTATTTCATCTCCTTTATCATCTTACCAACTGAAACTGTTCCCAATGGTACTAAAATCTATTATCTCCACATTCTCCTAAAGGGGGACCATTCACAAGCCAATTAATGGAAGGAATTCAATCATCGACTTTTCATTTGAGTCCTATGAATAAACTTCAAATGGAGTGGTCCTCACTTTAGGCAAGAGATCTTTATTCATACCTGCTTAGATGCCGTGACACTCTTTGAACTGTTTAAATAAAGAGACTGTCCTTCCATCTGAAGTATATGAAACAGACTAGAGCTAGTGTAACAGTAAGTTCCACAGTTCTCACAGCAGTTCATAATTAGGTTGTGAGCAGAGTGAAACTTTGAAAAACAGGCATTACTGCAAAGAGTATGTTTCACGTTCTGGTATTTTACTTCATACTGAATCTAGGATAAAAAATAAAAAATATTTAGTAAAAATTCTGATATTTAAGCAGAATCAGAGTTCCTAAAGGTTGGACAAAAATTGCAACTTACAAGAGTAGTCTTCTGACACGTGCTGCATTTGGTTAAAAGGCTATTAGTATATATGGTAACAAATGGTTTTCTTTTTCCTTCATATGATGAAAGACAAGATTGACTGCAAAAATTTTTGCTAGAGGTAGTGTCTTCCAGCTGGAGACTGATCACATCCTTTAGATTTAAAATGTCTCTAAAAAATAAACAACAGGGCACCATTAAACACTTTACCACAATGATAATTTCTTTTTTTATAAGCTAAATCATTCCCTCAAACAACCCTCTCCCGTTGTTTCATTTACCTGAAGAACTGTGAAATAGTAATATTAGCCTTGAAATAAGAAAACTTGAATTTGGTATCCAGTTCTTTTCATTTATGTTAAGTAACAATGAACAAGTCATTTATGCTCCCTAAATGTTAACTTCATCTATACAGTAGGGATTATAAAACATACCTGACAGTGCCATTTTAAGGACCTAACTGCCATTTTAAGGATTATCTAGCCTGTATTAGTTGGTGCTAGCGATAATAGAATTGATCAGAAGTCATATTCATACTTGACCGACTTTGGAATTTCAAAATCTGTTCTGCAAATGCCTGGGGATTCCCCAGATACTTTCAGGGGGTCCACAAGATTGAAACTATTTTCATATTAAGGTGTTACTTGCCTTTTTCACTGTGTTGACATTTGAACTGGCAGTGCAAAAGCAATGGTGGGCCCCTGCAATTCCACTCTTTGTTTTACACCCCAAAGGATTGAAAACAATTACTCAAAAGAAGTACATGTACATGCATGTTCATAACAGTACTATTCACAACAGCGAAAGGAAGGAAACAGCCCAAATGTTCATCAATAAATGAAAAGATAAATTGTGGTATGTTCATGTAGTGGAATATTATTCATCTATAAAAAAGAATGAAGTACTGACATACGTGCTACAACATGGATGAACCTTGAAAACATTCTAAGGGAAAAAGGCCAGACACAAAAGGTCACATGTTGTATGATTCCATTTATATGAAATATCCAGATAAATCCATAGACAGAAAGCAAGTTGGTGGTTGCCAAGGGCTGAGGGGAGAGAATGGGAAATGGGGGAAAAGTGCTTAATGAATAAAGCAATTGACTTTGGCATGATAAAAATGTTCTGAAACTAGACAGAGTGTTACTAAGTGCTACTGAAATGTTTTTGTTACAGGAATTTCACCTCAGTAAACTAGGAGGGAAAATAAGCAATAGTGGGTAAAACTGCCAGAGCCTTAGCACAAATTAAGGCAGTGGCACCAAAATGTACCAGTACTGTTACTGTTACTGCCATGCATTCCCTGTAAAAAATTACTCACTTTATTAAACTTGATTTTTGAGTACATCACATCTTTTTAACATTCTGTGTGATGCATGGGATAGAGGCATAAACTATTTCCCCTGGACGTCAAAGTATGATGGTTGTCTCAAGGAAAACTTCATGTGGGAATGTTTTGAGTTACAACCTGAGTTATCTACCATTCTCATGAAACACACTGTTACTTTAAAGAACAAGTATCAGACAAACTATTATCCAGAAGTGGATACCTGGCAGATATTTTTTCAAAAATGAGTAAAGCAAGGCTCGTACTTCAAGAAAAACAACTGTCAGTATCACGGCCACTGATAAAAGTTGAGCTTTCATTGAAAGAATTTTGGGAAACTTATATCTGCCACCACCAGCTTAATCACTTCCCAACACTTGAAGACTCTCCTAATGAGATCAGTGACTTTTAAAAACAAATGTGGTTTTGAAATATTGCATAATGAAATATGTCAACATTTGGAAGATCTGCTTAACTCAGTGAACTAATATTTCCCAAAGATTGCATGTAACAAAAATCATTTACGGGTTAAAGGACCAAAGTACAAATATACCAAAGTACAATTACACCAATGAATTTTAATATATTAATAACAATACAAAAACTTCACTGATATGGTTTCAGATTCCACATTACAACTAACCTTGAAAAAACTACCCTTTGTTTTCTGATGTATCAAAGAAGCGTATTCATAATTACCTGAAAGGCTAGCAGAACACACCTCCCTTTTCCAATCACATATTTATAAGGCCAGATTTTCTTCAGATTTCAACCGAAACAATATTTTGCAACAAACTGAATGCAGACGCAGATATGAAAACCCAGCCAGACATTAAAGTGTTTTGCAAAATGGATAAAACAATGTTCACTAAATTTTTCTTAAAATTTCTCACTAAATATATATGGCTATTTTTCCTAAAAATATTTGTGAACATGCACCAAGTTTTGTATTTTAAATGCGTTAATGATTAAATAAATTTTCTCAGTTTTAATTTCTAACACAGTATATACTCATTTTAGGTATAACCTACCTAAAACGAAAGCTCTATGGGTCTTGAATCATTTTTAAGAGTGTGAAACAGAAAATTTAAGAACTGCTGCTACAACAAATACCAAGATACCTGGCTACCTAGGACCCTCAGAACAGCAATCTTTCAGGATAAGTTTTTCAGATGAAATACTCCTAAAATTAACATTATTTTAACACTTCAATATTTACAATTTTTTTAGTGTATGATTTTCCCACCCTCTTAAACAGGTGGTACCAAAAACAACAGGCTCATTTCATTACCAAACCATCAATCATTTTATTGGTTTAAAATACAGCTGTAAATGCCGTACCTGAATTGTGCTATACTTGTATTTCATTTGACAAAAATTCTTCTAGGATTCACTGTGTGCCAGGCAGTGTTTAGGCCTTGGGGATATAAAGATGACTGTAATCTAGTCCCTGTTGTTAAGAGGCTCATAGTCTAACCTGGGCAATATCAATTCTTTAAAAATACTACTTTTATGATCAATGCTTTGGGAGTTCAAAACACTATCAAAACACAGAACAAGTAATCTGGGTGAGTGGCAGGTAGTAAGAGGAGAGGAAGAATGTGAGAACAGACAAGAGGTAAAGATATTTGAGGCAGGCCTTTAGGATACAAAATTAGCCAGATGGGAAGGGAGGCAGAAGAAACTGCATTGACAGAAGCATGGAAATGAAAACGCTTACTGATTTATACTGCTAGTAGCACACTAGGTTCCTGGTTTCTAATTTACTAAATAAATAAAAAAAATCAAAGTGCCTAAAATTAGCTTTAAAAGACTCTGAGCATAGGTCTGAGAACTTTCCTCTAAATAAGTGTTATAGCATTAGTGCATGGGCCTATTTTGAACTCGACTGGTTGCTCTCAGGATCTCTAGTTGGTTCCAACTGGGATATTGAGTGCAGAAATGACACTTCTTAAATATACAGCTCTCAAAAAAATCTTTAACATGATTTAAAATATCATTTTCAAAGATAGTTTTCATTTGGTTCATGAAATAGAATAAAAACTTCATCATCTCAAAAACATTTTAAATCATGCTATAAAAGAAACCTCAAACAGTAACTGATAATTAGCTAAAAATCTTGGGAACTACATATTAATACAAGAGGCTAATTAATGTGGAATAAAAAAATGTTCTATCAAATATATGGTGATGGAAGGAGAACTGCCTCTGGGTGGTGAACACACAATGGGATTTCTAGATGATAGATGATGTAATACAGAATTGTACACCTGAAATCTATGTAATTTTACTAACAATTGTCACCCCAATAAATTAAAAAAAAAAGTTCTAAAAAAAGCACAGGTTCCTCTCAACAATGGATGGCCTCTCCTAGCCTAGGCATTACTCTACCACCTTTCCACCAACCTATCAATAGTGTTTTGTATCAAAAAATTTTTTATTCCAAAGGAAGCAAAACTTGTTTCACATCTTTGCTCAGATTTGATTTCTTTGCCTCTGAGAACAACTTACACACTAAATCCTTCCTGCTTCAGCCTTTTCAATCTATCTGGGAGATCTTCTAAAGACGTATAATGGGTAAACTGCAAACATAGCAACTTGATACCTTAAACTTCTCAGGGCCTGTTTCCTCAAAACCCAAAGAAAATGTTTGCACTGGATGATCTCTAAGGTCCCTTCTAGTTTTATGATTCTGCAGATGGAAGCAGACTGAAGAGAGTGTCATACAGCCCATAGCGAAAAAGAAAAAAGACAAAGTAGAGTATTAAAAGGTTGAAAACTCCCAAGAGAAAGGTAAGGAAAGTTCCAGGGAATAAGACTTGAAGCAACAAATAACACCTGAAGCAGCAGCCAAATGAGGAACTGAAGCAACCAATAAAAGAGGGTTTGTGAGTTTGTTAAGAGAATAGTGATACCTAACATTTAAGTTGTTATATTACATGCCAGTATTATCTGGATCACTTAATTATTTAATGTTCATAGTTCCTATGTACATTTAACAAAACAGATGGGAATACTAAGAAAGAAGTTCTCAATGCTTTCCAAACTTCATGTACAGTAGTCTCCCCTTATCCAAGGTTTTGCTTTCCAGTTTCATTACCTAAGGTCATAGCATCACCACAAGGATAAGTGCAGGTACAGTAAGATATTTTGAGAGAAACTATTCACTTTAATTTTATTACAGTATGTTATAATTATTATATTTGTTGTTAATCTTTTACTGTACCTAATTTATAAACTTTATCATATGTCTGTACGTATAGGGAAAAAACATAGTATATACTGAGTTTGGTACTATCCATGGTTTCAGGCATCCACTGGGGGTCTTGGAATATATCCCCCATGGATAAGGGAGGACAACTGTATACGAATCACCTGGGGATAAATGCAGTTCTTATTCAACAGGTCTGGGTGAGACCTGCAATTCTGTATTTCTAACAAGGTCCCCGATGATGCTGAAACAGCTACTCAAGGATCACACTTTGAGTAGCAAAATGTAGTTCTAAATGGCAATCCAACTCCAAAACAAGACATTATTTTAAAGGAATTTATTATATTTAAAGTAAAATTGGTGGCCTATCTGCTTTCTTGTTCTGAACTAGCTATTTAAAACTTAGCATTATCATTTAATGAATACTAACAAACCAGGATTATACTACGATAAGCCTCTCCTTTATACTTGTACATCTCAGGGTAGAGCTCAAAGTCCTGAACATTTTTCACTAATTCATTATGAAATTACCATTACTTCCTTTCTCTGCATCTACATAGCTATACATAGGAATATGTAAAGAAGTTAGCATCAAAGACCACAACAATAGCTCACAGAAATCTTAATAAGATTACATCCATCCATCCATGTTTACCAATGGCTATTCAATTTTTCAAAAGAATTAAATAACTTCATTTACCACTACAAAAGAAACAATTTTATCCCTTGGAAGATCCAAAGTAACTGTATGATTAATTTTTCGGTAGGTTGTTCTTACACAGTTTAAATGATAAAATGGGCATACAACCTCACACAGAATTTGAAACGAAAAGAATAGGAAAATAAGTTTTGGAAGTCACACTACTTAAAGTCGAAGAGAAACAGAACGCCTCACATTCTAATTTTTGCAAATCTCTCAACACCACCACCACCACCCTATTTCTAAAGACTATTAGAGGCACTGAAAGCAGAAGCAGCTTCTTTTCACTAAACCAAGGTGATACTTCTTCAGAAAAAATGAAAATGTAAAAAACGACAGCCAAGACTCTGATCAAGATCTATCTAGGGAAGTAAAAGGAGGCATGATTGAGAATTATATACTTTGAGCAGTTTGAACACGTTCTCTTGGGCAGAGCTGGTGCACTGGCAGATGCGATGTACTCAGTGATGCACCGGGTGGAGCAGAACAGCTGTGTAGACCCTTTCCTCTGATAAGCAGTCTGCCCCTTCTGGAGGGTTTTTTTACAACCAGCACAGGAAACCTGAACAGCTGTGGCTGGAACTGAAGGAAGCATTTTATTCATGCCAGATGATGTCAGAGAAATCAGAATGCCTGTAGTCAACTGTGAGGCTATAAACACAAAACAGGAAGGACAAAAATTAGTATTTATATACAATAAAGCATACTTTCATTTTATTTTAGAGGTTACTTCTGGACTTAAAACTCAAACAATGCATTCTAAAACAGTAGAATAACTTGGCCATCATACTGATCAGAATAAATATGATTAACTTAAATAATCCTATTACCACTGTCTGAAAACGTAGTGTTTATTTTCATTTCATTCTCCTGAGTTTTGGAATGTTGGGCTTGACAATACTCCTAAAAAAAAGTTGAAAATAATGAATACAATGTGTTTTAAACAACAAGTCATTTGATAGAATAGAAAATGATAAATTATGCTCAAGTCTATTCAGTGAATTGTATAACTGAATTGAACCATGGTACATAGGTAAGCATTCCCCTTTTAATGGCCTTTGGCTGACAACAGCAACCAGTTACTACATTATTTCTATCATACCTAAATGTGACTTCAGAAATTTTTGTTAACACAGCCCCTTATTAGCTCCTACAAATAGAGAGTGGACATATTCAATAATGACACCTATTTTTCCCTCTTTGTTCTAATCTCTAACAGCTAATTGTTTTCATAAAGTCCTAAACACAAGAATTGTTAGATTGGGCTGAGTTTACAAAGAAGGACTTTTTTCAGAGCGGCAGGCAATCTATCTAAACTTGACCTATGTTTTTGAATGTCTATGTGTGAAAAGGCAACAGACATTTCCTAGAGGGACAACATTCAACAGTGTCACCAACTCAATGGGATTCATATCATTACTTGACACTGATTTACTTTAGGCTATTTCTAAACAGAACATGAGAAATAAATTAAAACTAAATTTACTTTTTATTTCATTAGAAATTTCAGCTAGATCATATGCAAACATTCTAAGGAAATTTGGTTCTATAGAACACTCACAGCTTGAATCAATTTATCGATTCTTTAGCATGTAATATTGAAAAAAGTTTAAGAATAAAAACATGAAACTAATTTGGATTAAAAAATTATGAAGAAAAGAATTCTAAGAATTTAAATGTATTAAATCTACTACTTAATAGAGGCAGTAGCATAAAAATGTATTAGTTATTTGTATTGTTTCAAGTTAAAACAAAGAAAAAACGTGTTAACCTTAGCCAGAACCATGATATCCTAACCAATCCTTTTATCAACCCAAAAACCCAATTCCAAACAATTCATTCTGTCAAGTCACATTCTTGCATACTTGTCATGGCACTTAACCTTATATTATTTGATCAACTGTTTTGGGAAAGATAGGATTTAAAATTTTCAACCAACACACCAGCATCTGCATAACTAAAATTTATACATAAATGCTGCTCTAGAGAAAAGAAAATAAGGTCAAGTATTATTTACCTGGGTATTGTCGGGTTCTGTCTTAATTTCATCTAACGGCAGCAGTTGTGGTGCCACTGCCTTGTCAGGTTCACCCTTTATTGGTGATTCCTTCATCTGAATATCTGACACAAAGGAATCCTCCAGTTCCAAACCAATAGGTTTCTTTTTGGGGAACAGTTTCCTCCAGATTCCTAAAATAAAATAGTAATTGATGAAGAGTCTTATTTTAAAATTAGTCCATTTAAATATAGCAATTTTCTGGAAGCACAAAAGGGTCTGTAGATAGCTAGGCCTCAAGGTTCTCGGCGTATCAATACTGACTTTCTTCCCTTCATCCACTATTCCCCAATATAGCTTTGCTTTACACTTCATCTGGTAGACACCCCTCTATGCTTTCATCTGGGACTAGTCTCCACTTCTATTCTCCCAGGTCCGATTCCAGCATAAAATCATTAAACCCACAAGTATGTATGTATGTATGTATGTATGTATGTATGTATGTATTTATTTTTAAACCTTTATTTATTTTAAGTCGTTTTTCCAGGACCCATCAGCTCTAAGTAGTGTTTCAATCTAGTTGTGGAGGGCGCAGCTCACAGTGGCCCATGTGGATCCAACAGGCGACCTTGTTATTAAGAGCACCGCGCTCTAAGCAACTTCACTAACAGGCCACCACCACAAGTTTATTTTTAACTTATCAAAGTCTTACAAATGTAAAGCCTTCTATCTGAGGTTAATCCAATCAACTGTAAGCACTACCTCTCTTCACCACTGCCCTCCTATAGAGCCAGTCATCATCTGCATCTTCAACTCTTCTTCCGTCCTTACAGGTTCCTCTCAGGTAAGCATTTAAGTACATTCAAGGATCCAACTTCTAAAGCTATTATTGCCCTCTCTCTGACTATGCTTTCCCTCCTCCTTGAAACTCTCTCCTTCCTTGAGTCCTATGACTCCAAGACCTATTTCTACTCCTACCTCTTTGCCAGTCTTCTTTTCGAACATTTATTTCACTGCTTCTAAACTATTTGTGTTCCTCCAAAGCACAATTCCCCATGTGGACAAAAAAAAGGTTCTATGGAAAGTCACCTCACTGGGTGATATGATCATAAATTCCTAACTGGGCAGGTCAGGGTGAGTGGTCCTGCCCCAGGCATATACCTTTTTAGTAAAAGGTTTATCTTTGCCTTAAGTTAAGTCCTGTCCACAGTTTCTGTTCATCTAGGGTAACACTCCTCTGAAATACTCGCTTTCAGAGCCCTCCTTCTAAGACATAACCATCCTCAAGAGAACAGTATCCTGTAATCCAATCCTCGCCTTGCTTTCTCCTACCTTCATGTAATTTTATGTCCCCTCCTTAATTTCAAATGCATGAAACCGAAAAACTGTTATTTTCTGGAGCATATGAGACTTGCTCCCTGGCATTTGTCTGTCAGTGTGTCTCAAATAAACTTATAAAAATTCTCTACAGGTTTGGATGGTTTTTATGTTAACACCCAGGATTGTTCTCACTTGCTCTACAGGTACAACCTGGGGTTCAACTAATACCTATATATTCCTCTACATTCCTGAGCTCCAGCCCATATACCTAATTACCTATTAAATACCTCCACTTGGGTGTTCCATAGGTTCCTCAAATTCAAGAAATTTAAAATTGTATTCTTATATTATCCCCATAAACCTGCTTTACACATGTTCTCTTTCTTGGTAAATGGCACTGTCATATAAACCCAATTTCCCAAACCAGAAATCTATGGGTAGTACTAAATTCCTGTCTCCCAAAGTCCCCACATCTAACCACCAAATTGGATCAAATATACCTTCTAAATACATGTCTTGAATCTATTTTCTCATCACAGCTCATGCCTGCAACACCCTCCCCCAACCAATGGATTCCTTTTTGGTAAAAAGATAGCTAAAATGTAAAAACCACAATATAAAAAATTATTGCACATTCAGGCTTAAAAAAGAATTCCATTTTATAACTTTTGAGGAATCCCAGGAGCTTCTGATGGCTTAGCCCCAAGGTCTCTTTTTCAAGGCAAACCGGTTCCTTGTGTTCTTTTTCCTTAATTGAGGTCTCCTCTCCAATTTTCTGGCAGCTGCCACCTCTGATTCTAAATCCTTGGGCCCTCTTTCCCGTCCTGCCACCCTAGCTTGGCTGCACAGTACAAGCCTCCTGGATTCCCCTTCCTTGATCACCAAGACAAAGATACTCTTTTTAAAAAAAGAATTTTGGGGGGTGGGGGGTGGGAGATGAGGGTAAGGGGGATCAAGTATATGGTGATGGAAGGAGAACTGACTCTGGGTGGTGAACACACAATGGGATTTATAGATGATGTAATACAGAATTGTACACCTGAAATCTATGTAATTTTACTAACAATTGTCACCCCAATAAACTTTAAAAAAAAAAAAAAAAGAGTTTTACAACTCACGATGATGGAGGGCAGGGGTTAACTAAAACATATGGATAAGTTAAGGTTCTTACAGGAGTAATTCTATGGTTTTATTCCGAGTTAGTACATGAAAGACCCAAGAAATTTTGCCATTATCTTTTATTTCTGAGGTCGAAAGTCAACCACCCTGATCTTTAACTCAGCTTTTATTGAAAGCCCCTACAAATAAGGCCTGATTGTGAAGTGCAATAAAAGTTCATATGGCCTCTGTCCAGCCCATTTGAGTATTATTAGGTTGGTGCAAAAGTAACTGCGGTTTTGGCAATTATTTTTAACCTTTTAAACCGTAATTACTTTTGTACCAACCTAATACATACAACCAGCAAAGCAAAAGTCACTGGAAATTTACTAGATTGTCATTAAGTAGATTCCTTTCACCTGAAAGTAAAAATGCTATGCAAGCCCAAACATCAATTAAAAATAAAGCATCTCTGAGCTTTGGCATCTTGGAATCCCTTCAAAAGTGTCAGTCATCACACAAATAGGCAAATAATAGCCAAGACAATCTAAAAAAAAAAAAAAAGTTGGAGGACTTACTAGAAAGCTACAATAATTAGGATAGTGTAGTATGCATACAAGCAAACATAAAATGACTAATGAAGAGTCTAGGAGCAGGTATACTCCAACCTCTTTTTTTTTTTTTTTTGCATTACAGATGCTTCGTTATCCTTTATACTTTGCAAAGTTAAAACTATTCAGTTGAGTTCTGCAAGTTTTTAACTGGCTTGATAGGAATGTTGGAGGCAGAAGATGAAATGATTTTCAAACTAAACTAAAATGTCCATGCTTAGCTTTATAGGCAATGGGGAGCCACTATTTACAAAGTTACAGAGATTATTAGGATGTCCCCACACTCATAATGCTCTGCCTAGCACGGTATGATAACTGCAATAATACTGTAAGTATATACAAGGTACTAAGTAGAAATGAGGAAAGAGAAGATGGTTAAAGTCTTTTAGAAGGTGAATTTGAGGTAGGTTCTAAAGAAGGTTTCTATGAAGCAATAATGGAGACTTTCAGGTATAGGGACAGCATGTGCAAAAGCACAAGTATATGGGAAGCATAAGGAGTGGAGTTATTGTTGAAGATAAAATGCAAGAGTGATAGTGGAAGGAAATGAAGTTGGGAAAGCAGACAGGTATTGTATCAAGAAGGTCTTTAAACACAAAAAACCTTGAAATTAATGTTGTATATCAGTAGCTTTTGGGATTCAGCAAAAATTTCATTCATATCTCATTTTTAAATAAAAATTTACTTTAAAAAACTGATAAAAATCACCAGATACACTTAATGTGTTATATACCAAATGGTAAGTATTTTGGAGATGTCCAAAGCACTAATTTGTGCTAGATTAGCACAGACTTTCAGAAAATAGCTTTTTTGCCATCTGGGTGAATATAGTTCAATTCCTTGCAGCTAGGTCATTGCAGAGGAAGGTTACAGCTTTGGACCTACTATGCTTTTTCACTCACTGAAAACCCTAAAAGCAAATTCACTCAAATGCAAGGGCATCTACTCCTCTAATGCTCTTGCCTCAACCTAGGAGTTAAAAGGACAGTGTTAAGTCCTGCTACTGTCAGGGATAAATGCATTATAGTTCTTGCTATAATTTTAATGGTTTCTTGTCTTATAAATTTGTGATGAGCAATACAAGTTATTATCAGAGGTTACTGGTGGTTCAACTCTTAAGAGAAAATTCACTTATCTAATTTCCAGCTTTTGGATCAGTTTAATTGAAAAGTAAAACGAGACTGAAAAAGTTAACCGTCTGCAAACACTAGTCCAAGCAAACCAAGACACCCTCAATCTTGTCCACTACCGCAAACTACTGAAATAAAGTGATAAAGATTGCACCTTCATCTAATTCCATTTCAAGTCCGCATTCATCAAGTTTAACTTTCGTTGTAATTATTTTATCTTTTTTTTAGCTGAGATCCTGTGTATAATTCAATTTGCAAAGGGAGCTCCAGGTTTTCAAGTTTAAAGAAATCACTAGTTAATGAAGGAGAAGCCACAAATGTGACCAGATGAATGTTTTAAAATCGGAGGCCGCGGAGAGACCAAAGGCTGAAAGCCCATTTACGATGCAGGAGCAGTAGGCGGCGAGAAACGCTGGAATTTGGGGGCAATGGCCCCCCGACTCTCTGCCGACAAGGTTAAAGAAGACCACAAACACAATGAGGGGCCTGTCCCGGAATTGCCGAACGCCAGACGGCGGAATCCGCTCGCAGGCCCGGTTTCTAAAAACCCTGCCCAACACGCTTCATCTCCCTCCCACACGCGAAACTCTCCGCCCATCCGTAAGGCACGAATACAGACCGACACCAGAGCGGCTCAGGGAAGCTTACCAACTTCTCCCCCGGCCGCCCGCCACGCGAGGATTCTCACAGGAACTTGGACGCCAAAGGAAGCGCGGGCCCCGCCCCTTTCCCGCAGTGCTCCGCGGCAGAGCATGCGCAGCGCAGCCGCCCCCTTAAGGCCCCTTTTGTAGTTGGAAAGGGTGACTTTGGAATAAGGGGGGAGGTGGGTGAGGGGACTGGGTAGAGCCCTCACGGCCTCCTAGGCTCTTAACCCTTTAAGTCATATCTAGATGAAAGCCACATTTGGACCCTTGAAGGCTGAGGCAGCGTCGATTGACTCAGAGCTCAGGCTCAGCAATTGGATATCCTGGATTCGAGAGAGGTCTCTATTGGCAACTTCTGTCAATCCCAATTTCTTCATCCTTAAAATGGGGATAATTATAATGGCTACATCATAGGCTTGTGAAGATTAGAAAGGCCATGCTAGTAAAGTGCCAGGTACAGAGTAAATTCCCAATAAAAGTAATTATTCACAGAGATGGTGAGGGGGTTCCCGCTTCTTCCATTTTGGGGACCTCTTAGTATATTACAGTTAGCATAATCCCAAAATAGTGTGGCAAAAATCATAGTAGGTTTTAAATGCTATTTAACAAGTTTTAACACTTTCAACGCCTAAAAAAAGTATGGGATCAAATAAATGTGCTGCGCCAGCCCGGTGGCTCAGGCGGTTAGAGCGCCATGCTCCTAACTCCGAAGGCTGCCGGTTCGATTCCCACATGGGCCAGTGGGCTCTCAACCACAAGGTTGCTGGTTCAACTCCTCAAGTCCTGCAAGGGATGATGGGCAGCGCCCCCTGTAACTAAAATTGAACATGGCACCTTGAACTGAGCTGCTGCTGAGCTCCCGGATGGCTCAGTTGGTTGGAGCGCGGGGTCTCAACCACAAGGTTGCCAGTTCGATTCCTGGACTCCGCAAGGGATGGTGGGCTGTGCCCCCTGCAACGGCAACTGGACCTGGAACTGAGCTGTGCCCTCCATAACTAAGACTGAAAGGACAACAACTTGAAGCTGAACAGCACTCTCCACAACTAAGATTGAAAGGACAACAACTTGACTTGGAAAAAAGGCCTGGAAGTACACACTGTTCCCCAATAAAGTCCTGTTCCCCTTCCCCAATAAAATCTTAAAAAAAAAAAAAGTGCTATTCTTAAAGTCATAATAGGATTATAAAAGATACATAAAGTCGAATGATTAATTTATTGCAATCCTGTCTTTGACCATACTTCTTGAGATACTATGAAAAGTCTAAATATGAGGCTCCTTGTGAATGTGATGTCTAGGCGCCTCCTGACCCTGCTGTTTTGGTCCCTAAATATCCTCTGTAATTAACTTCAAATTCAGACCCTTTGGTGATGTTGAATACAGTAAGTCTTCGTGTAACATCGTCCGTAGGTTCTGACTTTAAGGGAAACAAAGTATAACGAAACCAATTTTGCCATAGGCTAATTGATAATAGACAAGTTAAGTTCCTAGGGCATCGTTATAATGAGTAACACTGAAACAATGTTATTGGAGGATCTGCTGTACTAGACTGGTAACTGAAGTTAATTTCTCCAACAGTTATTCTTACCTTCCTAATATAGTATATAGAAATTAGGTATACCATTTTATATCTGTTATTTGTTCCCTTTGTTCCCTTGCCTTCTTTTGGCTAATTTGAACATTTTTCAGTATTCCATTTTAATTTTTGTTTATGACCATATCTCTTTGTATGTTATATTTAGTGGTTACTCTAGGATTACAATAAACATAAGTAACTTTTCATAGTCCACTTAGAATCAATATTTGACCTCTTCAAGTGAAAGGTAGAAATTTTACCCCATATAAGTCCCTTTATCTTCTCCCTACCCTTTATGTTACAGTTGTCTTATGTATTAGAATTGTAAATTCCATCAATGTGAAAACTATCAAGAATTTTTAAAACTCAAGAGGAGAAGAGTAGTATATTATGTTTACTCAGATAGTTACCATTTCTGTTATTGATGTTCCAAGTTTCCTTCAGGTACCATTTCTCTTCTATCAGAGGAACTTCCCTTTAGCAATTCTCTTAGAGCAGGTCTGTTAGCAACAAATTATTTTGATTTTCTCCTATAACGATGTCTTTATTTTACCTCCATGCCTGAAGGATATTTTTACTGGATATAGACATGAGTTTCCTGATGATTTAGAGGGGAAAATAATCTCAGCAAGGTGCTGAGTCTGTTAAATGACCATCACTCACTTAATCAAAATACCTGGGAGGTGGAGTACTCAGATTCCAGTCTAGGTTCCAAATTGGCCTTCAGAAGTGGTCTCTGTACATAACAATTATTCTTCCCTTCTTACCCAACAGCAGCAGCCAGAGCAGTTTTTCTGAAATGTAAATCTGATCCAGTAACTTGCTGATCAAAGGCCTTTTATGTCTTCCCTCTACCCTTCCCACTTCGTAATCTGGTTTATAATGCTTAACATGATGTGGCCTCATCTACTTCCAGCCTCCAAATTAGAGATGATGGTGTCCTGAACCAAATCAGAGAGGATGGTGTACTGAACCTGGAGAGTGGAAGTGTGGGTGGAGAAAAACGAGCTGATTAAAGAGATGTTTAAGAGAAGAATCACTGTAGACGAATGTGGGTGATGAAAGAGTTAAGTATGCTGATCAGAAAACCTGGTGGATAGTGGTATCATTCCATGAGATAGGTAACACAGAAAGAGGAGCAGTTGAGGGGGTATGGAACTGAGGCAAATAATGGGTTCAATTTTAGATATGTTGAGTCTGAGATCCTGTGGAATACCCAAAGGGAAATATTTAATAGACAGTTGGATAAACAGTTCAGAAGAAATATCTGGGAAAGAGTTACAGCTTCATGAGTCATCATATGGAGTTGATCATTACAGCCATAGAGGTGGGTGGTGAAAGAATAGTCACAGTGGGTAGAGTGAGATGAAAAGAAGTCCAAAGAGAGAAACCTTGAGGCAGACTTATAATTAAAGAATTAGTCTGACAATTAAGTTCACAAACTTGTTGCAACAATGTTGCTAATGTTTTTTGATATCAGAGAGATTATTCATTATGAATTTGCACCAACTGGACAAACAGTTAACCAAGTTTAGTATTTGGAAGTGCTGAAAAGGTTGCATGAAAAAGTTAGACAACCTGAACTTGTCACTAACAATTCGTGGCTCTTGTATCATGACAATGCACCAGCTCACACAGCACTGTCTGTGAGGGAGTTTTTAGCCAGTAAACAAATAACTGTATTGGAACATCCTCCCCACTCACCTGATCTGGCCCCCAGTGACTTCTTCCTTTACCCAAAGATAAAGGAAATATTGAAAGGAAGACATTTTGATGATATTCAGGACATCAAGGGTAATATGATGACAACTGTGATGGCCATTCCAGAGTCCCAAAATTGCTTTGAAGGGTGGACTAGGTGCTGGCTTTGGTGCATAGCTTCCCAAGGGGAGTACTTCGAAGGTGACCATAGTGATATTCAGCAATGAAGTATGTAGCACTTTTTCTAGGATGAGTTCGCAAACTTAATTGTCCAACCTCATAGAGATGAGAACACAAAAAGAGACTAAGAAGAAACGGCCAAGGTCGTATGAGGAAAATTTGGAGAATATGGTATCACAAAGTTAAGTGAAAAGGGGGTCTAAAAGAGGATGAGGTCAACAATAGCAATACTGCTGATTCATAAAATAAGGACAGATCAACTTCCATAGGATTTAGCAAAAAAGTCATTAGTGAATTTACCAAGAGCAGTTTCCATAGAAGGCAGAATCTAGATAGGAGTGGATTGAGGCGTGGGTGTGATATGAAGAAATGAAACCAGTGAGTGTCGTCAGCTCTTCTAAGAGGTGTGTGGCTGTGACAAAGACAAAGTGGTAGCTGGAGAGACACTCCTTCCTTTGTAATGGGAGGAGAGAAAGAATGGTGGGTGTAACTGCAGAAAACTTTGAGAGTTTGGTGCTAGGGGCTGAGGAAGTTCTTATTTAATGGCTTCTATAGTATTTTCTCTGTGAAATAAGAGGTCAGGTCATCTGCTGTGAATGAGGTGATAGGGTTAGAGATTTGAAAACAAATGAGAAACTCTAAATAGTCATTGTGAAGAATGGAAGAGAGAACAGGCATGGGATGATTTCTGGGCAATACCATTAGCCCAGTTGAGGCTGAGGACCTTGAATTTATATTTGCACCAAGTTGGTAGTCTGCATGATTTTTACCAACAATAGTAAGCAGCCCAGGGATGGGCATGAAGAAGTTGCCTCAGGGTTGTGTTTCCAGGTAGGTACAATAGCAGGTCCATAGGAGAGAATTTAGGATATTGGCAGGTGACTAGGAGAAAACATAAAAGGAAGAGAAGACAGCAGAAGGTTAATAAATAGGAAGAAAGTAGACAGAGCGAGGAACCAGAAGTCTTTATAGCTTATATAAATAGAAGTATAGCTTTAGAGGGAGAAATTGAGTGAGAAAACAGAAAAGACAAAAGGCTATGTTTATAAAGTGGGATATCTGAGTATATTTTCAGAGGTGGAGAAATTTTAGGCAATCAAAAGATTCAAGATGTGGTCACTGGGATGGGTAAGTTCAAGTGGAATGGGGGAAAGTTCACTGAAAATGAGAAGCTAAAAAACTGAGAGATAGGGTGTTAGAAGTGTCCGTGAGGAAGGTGAAATCATGGCAGAAAAGATAAATAATGAGCTAGCAGCCAAATTCTTCAATGAGTGTTGAAGAGTGACTAAGAGATGAGTAGATGCCAGTAGTAAGGAGAAGTGTCTAATAAAGCCTGATGATATAAGCTTTAAAGAAACATGAATTTTTACATAAGAGCAGCAATGGGGAGCATGGGGGATGTAGATTCAACTTGAGATCTTAAAGCAGGTGGTATAGGAGACCGAGCATCCTCCACTTGAGAGAGCTGCAGGTGAAGTAGTTATCATTTGAAATAAACAAAGCCAGGAGACCACAGAGAAGCATGTTGAACTGAAAAAGGGATAGGAATTGGATCCACACAATGTTTGGATCCAAACTCTAACTCTATCACTTACAACCTGGCAGAAGCTGCTTAACTAATCTCTGAGCCCCTTAATTTGTTTGTACTCAACATTTTCCTGGTTCTTTCCCTGGTAATGTGGACCTCTTGATATCTATAATAAACGTGAGGAGATGATCTCTCCCATTTTTGTGTTATACTCAATTAAATGGGTCCCAAGATAGTGTTAATATATGTCAGAAATGCTAGTTAAAACTGATATTTCAAGTTTTGAGTATTGCTCTTTCTGGCTTCTTCTTGAGACCTCATTTGGCCTGTCTTTCTTCCTTTCCCTAGACCTAGACATGAGTCCCTTTGAACTGAGGTTGAATCAAATCCAAGTGACAGACACTGTATCTATTTGGTTGCCTCTCCTCTATCCCTGAGGCTCGTTACTGTAGCAGGCTTGTACTGATGGTTTATCTTTTCTCTTCACATCAGTTCTCTCCCAGAAGCCTATTGGCAAAGAGACTTCTTGGCTATCTTTTCAATTAGGTAGGCCTGGAGAATACATATCTAGATCATAGCCATGGGGACATTTTAGGTTTAATCTGGTTTCCCCACACTCTGAGAAAACCTTGTAATTAGAACTGATGTGAGGTTTCCATGATACTTGGTTACAAATTACATAGTATTCTACTATATCTGGTATGTAATAGGTTGGGTTAACCTCTTATTCCTCTGTGCTCCCAGAGCATTCCTTCTGCAATATTCACCACACTGTGGACTAATTATCTGTTTGGTTGTCCATCTTTCTCAGAACGTGTATGCAACAGTTTCCCAAATTCTTTCAACCTACCCCATATTCCAGTCTCCCATTTATTATTTCCTCTTCTTCCTAAGGAGTAGTAAAAGCACATTATCTACTTTGTGCCTTATGATTCAGAATTATTGATGGATTCTTTCATTTCCAATGGGCTTTTTCACCTGGGGAAGAAAACTTACAATTTGTTGTTTAGTAACAATTTACCAAAGTCATATTTCTAATGAAAGGTTAGATCATTTTTTCTTGAGCATTAAACATGGACTACACATTTGATTAATTCCCTTAAACAATTTAAATTGCAATTTCAAATTTAATATGGTTGATTTTTTTGAGTACCTCATATACCACAAACATCAGCAAAGCATGCACAAATACACAGTTTACAAAGTCGACTACACTTATAGTTAAACCTATTCAGTGCCATGGGTTAGATATTACTACATTATTTTTGCACTGTTTTTATACCTCTTAAGATTATACCTATATTTACTTTGATATCTTTTTGAGGTTTAAGTAATATAATTTTGATTATTTTCTGGGATTTCAGAAATCTTCCAAAATCCAGTAGAAAAAGAAATACAGTTTTAGACCAATTGAGGTTCTGTGATCTGTGATATCAACTAATTCTTTCTTGCTTGAGATATAAGACCTAGTTTTTCTGTCCAAGGTAATTTAGACCATTAACTTAATGCTTTTTTATAATAAATTTTTTAAATAATGTGAGACTTATAAGTCTCTGTTTTCCTATGGTTTTTAATTTTTGAAACTTCATTTCTACTCAGGAAATGATGTAAGCTCTAAGTTTTGCATGACCAGTAGTCCCTAATCAATCATCCTGCCATTACATGACATCAATCTGCTTAAAACCTTACGTATTTCTTATCAGTCATTTATTATAATTAGCAAGGCCGTGTAGTTGTTTTATCTCCTGAGAGATGAAGGATTGATTCACTCTTTTCATTCTTAAAATATCTGTCGAACTCTATTTTTACTTGCTTATTGTTAATCTGGTGCTAATTAACTAACTGGTGGACTTTCCTATCCGGTCATAACAATTTAATGAAATCACTTAGTACTGACGGATCCTTCCTGTACTTGGTACTTTTAAAAGGTGCTTTGGCATATTCATAAGTTTTTGGTTCATTTTTACCAGCTTGCTCATGTATAAAACATAAATACAAGTAAATTATATGTGGATATATTTAAATCAACATACCCTTTACAGAAGAAAAAATATGCATTCATACTTGCAAATGCAAAGGTACACATATAACTCATTATTAAATGTATCACATTGTATTCAAACTTATATTAAAGTTATTTTTTATTTTTCTCTTTTGAGTCTTATTATGAATGCATAGTCTTTGTAGATTTGACCTAGTCCTATTAACTCTAATTATGTTTTAAAATCAAATTATTACAACTTGGCCAGTGGGTACATCTTTAAGCTTTCTCCCTTTAGCTCTACTCCTGACATCCTTGAAACATCCTTTCTTTCTTAACACAACAGAATGTTCTAAAGTCATACTGAATTTTCCACCCAGTCCCATAGAATCAGCTACTCTGCAATGATTTCCAGATTCTTTTGGTGAATAAAACTACTAAAGACTGCTTTTAGGATTTAGGAGTATACTTGAGAGTAAATGTTTGGCAAACTATTAAGAGCTGCTAAAGTAGTAGTGAGAAACCTGGGGAAAAAATATTTTAAGGTCATGACCTTGCAGTGCTGTTCTCGATTTTAATATATTACATTCTGAATCACACTTTTCTTACAGTATATGGTTCCATTGACCACTAATGCTTTCCTATACACTGACAAATGTTATCTTGTTCTATGAATTATTCGGTCTTCCAAGGGAGGCCCTGGACTCAGGGAGGACTATTGCCCTCATTAGAAATCTTGGGACATCTATATATTTTTTTAGTTCTGGCATTTGAATCATAAACTATTAAAGTTAGAAAAGCCCTTGAAGACTTTCTTGTTTAATCTATGCATATTATAGATATCCTGGACACTCGTCATTTTTGGCTGCCTAGCATCCAATTCTCCCCTGTTTCTAAGCACCCTGATCCCCTTTTTAGGGAAATTCGTAAAGAAGTATAGATTATTCCTGTATTTCCTTCCTGATACCATGTTTCCCCAAAAATAAGACCAGGTCTTAGACCGTATTTCCCCCAAAATAAGATGGGGTCTTATATTAATTTTTGCTCCAAAAGACACATTAGGACATTTTTTCAGGGGATGTCTTATTTTTTCATGTACAAAAACCTACATTTATTCAAATACAGTCATGTCATATTCTTCTGGAACATTGTCATAACGTACTAAATGTGTCCATCTGGCTGACGATCTTAACTGGGGCTGATTTTTGGGGTGGGTCTTATTTTCAGGGAAATGGTATGGCCAGTAGATTAGCATGTGACTTAAACTTGGCCAATCAGATGACCATTCTCAGAACTTTGAATTTTGTTCAAGGGATGTTGTGACAGAGATTGTCAAATGTTCACCAAACCCCATTTTCTTATTCGCCTAGGCATACAGATGAACTACATTTTCCTTGTAGTTAGGTGTAGTCATGTAACTTGAGTTCTGGACAATGGAATGTAGATACAAATGATGCCCAACATCTAGGCCAGACTTGTATAAACCTCCTACACAAGATCTTTTCCCTTTTTTTCCCAATCATTAGCTGAATGGAAAGGACTCCACGGACATAGAGGAGGACAGAGCCACAAGATGGAAGGAGTCTGGGTCCGTGAGACACTGCCTGGAGGAGAGCTGCCCAAAAAAGCTACAAGACCAGGGGCACTCATGTTGGACAGTTGTGTGAGACAGAAACTTGCATTGTGTAGAACCTCTGTAATTTGGGAGATTATTTTAGTATTTAGCTTACCCAGACTAAAAGACAGAATGTTTAGCATAACGTTTGTTTTAGCAATAGCAGTAATATGGATCAAGCTGCAAGATCTTGGGAGGTCCCTGATTCTGTCCATTGTCTCAACCATTTCTTTTAGTTTTTATCATTCTGCAAGCCACCAATAAATATCCTTATCACATATTTTCCCTTTTTGGCTTAAAATAACCATTCCTTGTTTCTGTTGCTTATAATCAAGAATTTAGACTTTATCAGATAAGAAATTGAGGCCTTAATGGTAACTGAGGTACCCCAGGGCACAACTCATGGGTGGCAGATCTATGATTACAAACTTGACCTTGCATCTCCTGATTTAGTGTTCTTTCAACTAAATTATTGGGGGCCTTTAGGGGCCCCAATAATTAGTACTCCTCTTCCCCACTAACTTCTAAACCAATTGAGAAATAAGACTCAGGAAATGGCAAATATCACCTTCATCACTGGAAAAGGCTAGGTTGGAGGATATAGCCTCCCCACGTGGCAAGCCTGCCTCTGTGAGGCTTAAGGCAGAGAAGAACCAAAAAACAACTACTGTTCCCTGTTGACAACTTGCTTCTATGTAGAAAGAAAAGAGGAAGAGGCACATAATCAGGTTATCCTTCCAATCTCCCCATTTAGAGAAGTCACTACCTCAACTGAGGGAGAATGAGAGGGTGGACAGAAGTTAGTTCTATAATGACTGACTCCTTACATACACAAAGTGGGAAATAAGGTATATACCTTATCTATATCTATATCTATATTTTATCTATATATTTTTAATTATTGCATCTGATCATAACTTATTAAAGCTGGAAGAGCCCTTAGAGACTCTTTTTGTTAAATCCATGCAGATTACAGATATACTGATCATCTGACATTTTGGCTGTTAGAAATAATTTATTCCTGATAATATATCATCCTGTAAAACATTGAAACAAAGTCCTCTAATATTCTACTCACTAGAGATAAGTGCTGTTAATAGTTTAATGTGTATCCTTCTTTGGGACCAGGATGAAGTTCAGAGCTGTGGTATTAATTTGTGTGAAATACCCGGCATCCGGTGTAGTGGCTGTTCCAGTAGGAACTCACTTGCTTCCTTCCTTTCTTCCTCCTTAGAGCCCTAGAGCCTTCTCTAGTCTGACAATCTATGACCAGTGTTGAGCTGGGATGGTGTGACCATAGAGTCCAAGGTGTGTCCTAGCTTCCACGGTGCTCACAGACTTATGCCTGCATAGCAGTAGTTAGGAGCCCAAGTCTATAGCAGGGATCCATGACACAAGAGCTTGTTCAGCCAGGCCAGGCCCATGGCCTTTCCTACTCTCTTGTCCAGGGGTCCAGACACCCACCAAGGCCAGAACTTAGGACAGCTTCCTGGTTTAGCACACCCTCCTGTAAGCTCTCTGTGTGAGCTGGGATGGGGGTTTTCAGCACCAGGACTGTTGTGTCATTGGAATTAACCCCTAGTCATTCACAAAAGATGAAAAGAATTCACAGACTCAGCTTGAAATGAGGAGAGCAAGGAAGTAAGTTATTCAAGAAGAAAGAAGCTGGCCTAGACGGTGCCAGGACAGAGGACTGTCCCTAACTTTAGGTTAGCTTTTCCTTATATAGGAAAGTGTAGGTAAATTTCCTTATGCAGGAGATGTGACGTATAGACTGAGGTCATTTGATTGACGTATGTTAGTTATATAACTAGTTTCTTTTTGAGCATGCTCTTACCCAGAATGCATACAGAAAAACCCACAGAGGTGGGGTGGCAAGCCTTAATATTCATTCTATTCTAATTGCATTATAATTACGCTAGAGTTCAATAATGGGTAGGTTTCGGCAGTTTGCACATGTGTGAAGAACCAGTTAAAACCAGTTGTGTCTCATCTCCTCTTTTTATGAGGGTTTAGACATCAGATTTATTTCTAGGGGATGAGCCTTGGCAGTTCCTGGGGAGGGGATGCAGGCCTGGGCAGTCCTGCTTCAGGTTCACTTTTTTAACCCTATTCTGCCTCATCAAGGACTTGTCCTTTCCTTCTGGGCCTCTTCCACAGCGGTGTCAAGCATAGGTCTGGGCCCCACGGGGCAGCTGGCTAACTGCTGGGTTTATATGGTGGCACCTTCAGCTCTACCTGTAACTTTGCCTGACCCTGCCCTGGCCTCAGGGATTTCTATGCCTGTTTTCTTTGCTCTGGATTTCTGGACTTGGCAGGAGAGAAGAGAGCCTAGAGCTAGGGACATAGTAGGAGCTTATGTGGGTAGAGGAGGCAGCATTGACTGCAAAGTTCCCTCTGCCTGACTTTGCCCTCTGATTTACTTCCAGTGTCTTCCTTCCTCCAGGAATCCTTTCCTGAAAGCCGCCCCTCTTCCCCCAGGCCAAGTTAATCACTCCCTCCTCTATTCTTGTTTATAATTTTTCCATATCCGCCTTCCCTCTAAGGCATGAACTTTAAAAGCCAAAATTTACTTCATCCATCTATCTGTCTCTAGGGCCCAGCAGTGGCTCTGGCTGAACAGTACTTGATAACTTTAGGCACAGTGATTGATGAAACCCCAGAGCTGAATTAAGTAAGTGGGGGTGAGGGCAGAAAAGGGAGATACTTTCCTGTGGCCCGGCCAGGGTTTGTCATCAGAACCTTTCTGATGGCAGAGCTGTCCACTGGGAAAGGAGCTGCCAAGGAGGAGTTAACTCCTTGCCTTGAAAGGTGTGCAAACAGAGACCAGAGACTCTTTCTGGAATGCTGTGGCAGGGATTCATGTACTTCTCAAGCCTCTACCACGTAATCACCAAAGTGCTGTCCGATTCTGAAGTCTAACATTGTGCGAGGACCCGAGGCTGGTCCCAGAGAGGCACAACACGCAGAAAGCTGTCTGTCTTGTCATTGTCAAGGTTGCCTGAGGCCACTCAGGAGAATGTCACAGCCTAATCGACTCCTAACTCCTTCTAGCCCTTGCTTGTATCTGCACATGTATATTTATAGTAATTTAACTCACATACAACTTACAGAAACACCTGCCTGTATATTCATGTTTCTATGAATGTTCATCTTCATATATCCTTCTCAGATAAACATGTTTTAAATCTGACCACATCACTAAATAAACACTCACTGCCCCCAATTTTTACACTCTCCTTCACCCTAATTAAAACTTCTTCCATTGTCCCCAGGCCCAGGTAAGCAATGTAATTCTTTTCTCTTGGGATTTGCCAGGCAGTGCTGAGAGGGGGAGAGGTGGAGAAGGCTTGGCCTGCCTGTGATGGATGGATTAATCTACCGATCTGGAGAAACTAAATAATTAAATTCACAATCACTCCCCAAGCCAGCCAGGCCAATATAGCTGAAGTAGGGGGGACTCTGAGGCCCAGTCTAACATTGTGGGAGGTAGTGCTTAGGCAAGGAAGCACAGACAGAACCCTCTAGACCAGGGAACACAGAGAGGAGGGCAGGCAGGTAGACAGACAGACAGACAGACAGACAGACATCCTCTCCAGTGCTACAGACTCTCCTCTTCCAAATGGAATTGGAACCCTTTTGAAAAGAAAGCCACCCTCCACCCCCATCCACTAATACTGATTCTTATACTCTAAGACAGGGATGTTCTTTGTTTTGTTCTATGGGAATAGTTCCCTAATCCATTTTTTTGGAGGCTTTTGCTTCTGCCCTCTTGTTACCGGAGAGTGAGTCCTTCTCGGCACGATGTCCAGGTTCTTAGCGTCTCAAGCAAAGAATTGAACAAGACACAAAAATAAAGTGGTGAAAGAGTAGTTTATTAGAAGAGACAGTACACTTCAAAGAAATGGAAGCGGACCCGAGCAGTAGAGAATGGCTCAAGGGCCCTGACTAAAGAGGTCTTGGTGGTTTTTCTTTTTCTCTCAAATGGGCTGTTCCTTTCCCAGAGTGTTGACCACCTGATTGAGACCTGTGATTGACAAGAGGCTATTACCTCATCTTTTTTAAACTGTGCAGGTGTGAGTGGCCAGTTTGATCTAGTTGGGTATCTAGTACCCATTTGTTTACAATGGAAAGGGGAAGTTTTGGGCAGAGAGGGGAGGTCTTTTGGGCAGTAATGCAGAGATGTGATGCAGAGACATGATGCCTATGTCTAACTGCCTGCCTTGTTTTCCCCTTGAGAGACGTGATCCCCATAAAATCTCTATGGGAAGTTGAGGGACAGAAGGTCTGTTTTTCTGTATCTGCTTCCTGCTGGGCAGGGGCGTAGAGCTCTCCCTACCTATTGGGGGGTTCGCAGAACTCTCACCCTATCTGATCTCAGATGAGAGGAAGGGATCCTGAGATCTGCCTGGAAGACCATGTTGGCTTCTTTGGTTGCCACTGGCAATCTTGTTGGGGTATCCTCTGTATCCCCAAGGCCCCTGAATGAGGAAAAATAGATTTTAATTAATAAACCCGTTAGCTCTCTAGAGCCTGTGGCCATTCAACCAGTCATTTAAGTGGTGTCAATTGTCCAGGAGCTGAGGCCAGAAGGGGTTGGACAGTGATTACTGGCCTGTGGGGTATATTAAAACTTAGTTGGCCTGTGGGATGGAAATGTCCAAAAGTTAGGTCCGGAATGGCTTGAGGGATGTTGGGAAGTCACAGGCTTTTAAACCGTTATCTGCGAGACATTCTGTGATTCAGGCTATGAGCAATCTTTAGTCTAAGGCTCAGAAACTGATTAGAAGAATAATCAAAGCCAGGGGCTAAGGAGCCAAGAAACTAGGGAAAGGAGACTTAAAATTTCCATAGTGAGGGAGGCTTAAAACTTTTGTAGTGAGGGAGCTCTCCCACAGCATTCTGGGCTCGTGGCTTTGCCCCCCTGACAAACCTTTCTTTTCCGTAAGGAATGGTTCATATTTGCCACTGCATAGCTTTTTCAGCTTCTCTCTGCTCATAGAATGTGGAGAATCTAAAGATCTTTTTCATTTCAAACTGACATTGTTCCTTATAATTTAAGGTTTTGGTTTTGAGAGAATCCAGTGGTTAGTCAACTGCCAAATTGCTTCCCTTAAAAACCTTGTGGGTGTTTCATGAATCTTACTGGGATTCCCTCCATGCTCCCCGAACCACATCCATACTTCTGAGACAAAGCTCTCTCTACTTTGGGTACGTCAAATTGCTATGGGACAATGACCTTATGTTTCTTAGAAGCCCTTCTATCTAGATGAGAGGGTCCACGGGACACTGTTTACCTCCTAATGTGGTCTTACAGCTGCACTATTAAGTTGGTCTTAACCTTGAGGCCACCGCCCTCCCCCCTTACCCTCTGGTAACCCCTAAACTATTGTCTGTGTCTATGAGTTTTTGTTCTTTCAGTTGTTTTTCTCGTTCTTTTGTTGTTTTGGGTTTATATACCACATATCAGTGGAATCATATGGTTCTCAACTTTTCACTCATTTATAATGACATTTCATTCAGCATTATAATCTCAAGATCCATCCATGTTGTTGCAAACGGCATTATTTCATTTTTTTCTTACAGCAGAATAGTATTCCATTGTGTATATATAACACATCTTCTTTAGCCAATCATCTATCGAAGGACACTTTGGTTGTTTCCATGTCTTGGTCACCGTATGTAAACCTGCAATGAACATAGGAACACATATATCTTTACAGATAAATGTTTTTAGATTTTTTGGGTAGATACCCAGGAGAGGGATTGCTGGGTCATATGGTAATTCTAGTCTTAATTTTTTGAGGAACCTCCACACTCCCTTCCAGAGCACCTGCACCAATCTGCATTTCTACTACCCTGTTTCCCTGAAAATAAGTCCTAGCCAGACAATCAGCTCTATTGCATCTTTTGGAGCAAACATTAATGTGAGACCCGGTCTTATTTTACCATAATATAAGACCCGGTCTTATATAAGACCGGTCTTTGATCCACTTTGAGTTAATTTTGGTACATGGTGACAGAGAGCAGTCTAGTTTCATTCTTTTGCACATGTCTTTCCAGTTCTCCCAGCACCGTTTATTGAAGAGGCTGTCTTTTATCCATTGTATGTTTTTGGCTTGTCGAAAATTATCTGTCCATATTTATGTGGGTTTATTTCTGGGTTTTCAATTCTATTCCATTGGTCTGTGTGTCTGTTTTTCTGCTAATACCATGCTGTTTTGATTATTGTTGCCCTATAGTACAAGCTGAAGTCAGGGAGTGTGATACCTCCAGCATTGTTCTTGTTTCTTAGGATTGCTTTGGCTATTCAGTCTTTTGTGATTGCTGTTGTTTATGAATATGTTCTCTTAGGCCTCCTTTCTGGAAATGAGCATTAAAGAATGGTGCAGAACACGTAGAGCGCCATCTAATGTCCCTAACATTCTCCCCCAAGCCCCTTCCTCTAATTTTCACAATTGGTCTCGGTCTCTTTAAGAAGTCACCCATAACTGAGGAAAGAGGAATGCTGGGAAGATTCACCCTGCTCAGGTTTGGAGCATGACGGGAAGGGGGGGGGGGGAAGGAGACCAGTGTTGCACAAGCGCGGTAGTGCGGGTGTTGCGTTGCCATGGGTCTGGTGAAAGGATTTCAGTAAGAAAAGATAACTCCAATAAGAGTCTTGGGCGATATTGCTTCTTTGCCTGGTCGTGCTTCCCCGGGTAAGGAGACCAGGAGGTGAGCGCGACTACGGCGGCGGGAGGGACTGCGCGGGGCGGGGCCGCGCCATGTGACGGGGCGGGCGCCGGACGGGGGCGGGGCCGGTCGGACTGCGTGGCTGACGCGGTGCAGATTTCGGGCTGGGGCGCCCTGGCAGGCGATTGTGGGTCGCGTATTCTCCTTACGATACAATGTTGCCGCGTTTGTATCTGTGACGCGCATGGGAATTATTGGTGGGGACGAGAATTTCGGAGGGAATGCTATGCTAGAAGGAGGGATGAGCGCCCGTAGATTGTTATAACTGGCAAGTGGACCAAAGTTCCCATCTCTTTTTTCAGAACAGGCTTTTAAAAACCAGTTGCCCATTTCAAGCCTGGCTTGACTACCCGGATAAAGATAACTTTGGGGAGCTATCTTTGTGCTTTAGGTTTACCACGTCTTGTTTAGTATGTTTACTACTAGGGAAAGGGAAGTCTGCTTACTGGCTAATTGAATTTCTTGTTTACAGGAAGGCGAAGGTGAAGCAGAGCTCAAAGGGGCTCATTCCTGGGCATGGCTCCCATGGAGACCCTGAAAGGTGCAGGTGGTCCGCTTTAAGTAAGGGAGTACCTATTGTTTACTTGTGATGGCATCTTAGGCCAAGAAATGGGGCCCTTATGGAGGCCTCCAGTAAAGGCTGAGTTAGAGATGGGGGTGGGGAGCTCGGTGTACTCCGCTTTGAGAAATAAAAGCTGAGGTGGGCCTCCAAGCACTAATTTTCATGGAGTCAGAAATTTCTCCAAGAGCTTGGTACCTTGCACCTACATGTTGGTCTGCTGGTCTAATTTCCTCTAACTTTCAAAATATAAAAGACCAGAGTGCTTGTCTTTAAAGCTGTTGGGGAAGTGGGAGCTGTTGCCAAAATATTTTCTTTTGTGAAGATAACTACTAAAGAAGCAGAAAGCAGGAAGAAAGACTAGAGTTAGCCATGGCCTTAGAAAAGTTTTTTTTCAAATGCTTCAACCCTAAAGCCCTGTGCTCAACACAAAGCTTTTAACAGATAAACATGAAGAAGAAAAAGAAGACGAAGAAAAAAAGAATAAACCTTAGTACCAATCCTTTATGTTGTGTTTTAGGAGCCCAGCTATCCATTACCAAGAAGAAATCTGTTAGTTTAGACTGGGGAATTCCTTTACGTAAAAAATTAGAATGAAAGAACCTTTGGATGGTGAATGTGGCAAAGCAATGGCACCACAACAGGGGCTTCTGGACAAAATTAAAGAAGAACCTGACAATGCTCAAGTAAGCATTTCATTTTATTAAAAAAAATTTTTTATTCCTTCTTTTCTATCTGGTGAATTCATATTTTTAGTTAGGCAGTTTCTGGCTTATAAATTCAAACAACCCAAATTGATTTTTCCCCCTCATTAGATGAATAGATCAGTTTTTCTGTTCTTTGAATGAAAAAAAGAGCTTGGTAACTATTGGATGTTTCATTTTGTAAAAAGAAAGTAATATGTTGTTACCATTTTTCCACAGTTGGTACCTTTTTTTTTTTTGTATCTGACAGTAGTTTTTTTTTTTTTTTGCTAAGTATTTGTGGTCTCCTCTATGCTAGGGGATCCAGGAGTGACCAGTCACTTGAGTCCTTTCCCTCATAGAGTTATAGGTTAGACATTACACAAGTAATTGATCAAGGGATAAATATATAATTATAAACTATGATAAGTGCTCTGAAAGAAAAGTCTAAAATGGGCAATTTGACCTAATTTTGGTTGTGGGCAGAGACTGGCTACGAAAGGCTTCCCAGAGGGAAGGATTTATAAGCTGAATTATGGAAAACGAATTGACTAGGCAGAGGCATAGAAAGTGTTCTAGACAGGGGTCTGCATATAGGAAAGCAGTGATTAGCAAAGATGTGTGGTTCCTTTGAAAAACTGCAAGACCAGGGGACCTGGAACAGAAAAGTTATGAAAATGGTGATGATGATGGTGGTGATGATCATAACAACAGTACTAATAGGTGGCATTAATACATCAATATGTAGCGTATATTATATCATGATAACATGTGACATAAATATTAACTTATTTTTTTGTTTTTAAGATTTGATTGGGGAAGGGGAACAGAACTTTATTGGGGAACAGTGTGTACTTCCAGGACTTTTTTCCAAGTCAAGTTGTCCTTTCAATCTTAGTTGTGGAGGGTGCCGTTCAGCTTCAAGTTGTCCTTTCAGTCTTAGTTGTGGAGGGTGCAGCTCAGCTCCAGGTCCAGTTGCCGTTGCTAGTTGCAGGGGGCGCACCCATCATCCCTCGCAGGAGTCGAAACCAGCAACCTTGAGGTTGAGAGGATGCGCTCCAACCAACTGAGCCATCCGGGAGCTCAGCGGCAGCTCAGCTCAAGGTGCCGAGTTCAATCTTAGTTGCAGGGGGCGCTGCCCCCATCCCTTGCGGAACTGGAGGAATTGAACTGGCAACCTTGTGGTTGAGAGCCCATGGGCTCATGTGGGAATCGAACCGGCAGCTTTCAGAATTAGGAGCATGGAGCTCTAACCGCCTGAGCTACAGGGCCAGCCCATTAACTTATTAATACTTACATGTGCTTAGACTGAGCTAGCCACCATTCTCACGTCCATGTTATCAACCCCATTGTACAGACGAGGAAAGCAAAGTATAAACAGGTCAAGCAGTTCTACCACAGAACATGGATTGTAAATGGCAAAGGCTGGATTCAAATCCAGATAGTGAGACTTCAAAGTCTGTGCTATCCTGCTTCTGAGATGAGGCTCTGTAGGTAGTTTGAGGCCAGATTATGCAGAACCTTGTGGACCTTGTTAGGAATTTTGGTCTTTATCCTGAGAGCATTGGGAAGCTGTTGTAGGATTTTAAGTGGGAGAGTAAGATAAACATGTTCGGAAAGATCATCTGGCTACCCTTTAGGAACCCAGGTTGGAAATTTGTGGAGCTCAATGTGGAGACACTAGTTAGTTATTTTAGCAAGAAAATGATTTTCTTCTTTTTGGACAGTTCTTTTGCTTTATACTCTGTAGTTACTGGCTTTATTGTATAAGCAAAGCACTAACTTAAAATATAAATAATAATGTAAATAAAATAATAATAATGATAATATTTATTTCTCATACCATCTCAAAGGCAGTATCATTCCAGGACAGGGATACCAATTAGATTTTGTCTCGCTCATCAAATTCATGCCTTCCCAGAGTGCTGTGCTGAGAAGAGTTTTGAGGTAGTGTCTGTCTATAGGATGTGGGGTGGGAAATGGTGGCTTCCATGACACTTACTTTCCCTCCAGATGGTAAATCTTTCTCTTCTGCCAGAAGTAACTATTTGTTTGCCAGGTTTTGTGGATTCTGCCTTTTAAGTATTTTTTTACTCTGTCTCTTCCTTTTCCTCCCTATTTCATTATTTCTCATTTGGACTTTTATAACAATTTCCTACTTATCCTCTTTTTTTTACCCTTCTTCCACCTCCCTCCCCTCCCCCCCACCCCGCCACTGCAGTTCAAGCCATTGTTTCTTAGTCTAGTTATGTAGGACACAGCTCCCTGGCCCATGCTTGGTATTATGAGCCTTGCGCCCCCCCCCCCCCCCAGGCAGTCGATTGCCAGTCATTGGTCCACTCTTCACAGTAGCTCACAGCAGCTCTGGCCAGCTGCCGGCCGCTCACAATGGCTGCTGGCCACTCACGCTGGCCACCGGAGACACACGGTAGCCCATGGCAGCACTTAGCAGCCTGTGGCAGTTTACACCAACCTCCAGCTGCTCACGGCAGCCCAGCTCTAGGGAAAGCTGTTGTTCACAATCTTAGGTATAGAGGGTGCAGCTCACTGGCCTATGTGGGAATCGAACTGGCGACCTCAGCGTTAGGAGTTTGGTGCTCCAACTGGGCTGGCCCAGTTGGCCTCTTTCCTTCAGTCACAATCTCCATCAAAACACTGTATAGTGATGACATTGTACTCTTTACAGATCTGATGACATTACTCCCTTTAAAGACCCTGTCTTATGTGTCATAAAGCATAAACTTTTTAGTGTGGCATCCAAACTATCCATGTTTAGGCCTTTGTTTCCCTTTTTAGCATCATCACTCATCCTTCCCATCTTTTCTGGTCTATGCTCCTGCAAACTATTTGTGTTTCTCTCAAAGGTATATTCTGTTGAGTTTTGTTTCCTTGCCTTTGCACATACATGCCATTTCTTCTGCCTGCAGTATCCTAAACTAGATAGCCTGGCAAAAATTTTCTCCTCTTTTGATACAGTTTAATTAGTTACTCAGGTAGAGTTAATTTTTTTCCCCATTGTAAACTGCTTTCACTTTTATTATGGCATCTATGGATCAGTGAGTTTTGTTTCATACAGAGTCTGGTCTTATTTGACTTGAATCCTCATTTCCTAGCACAATGACAGGCAGAAAGTACATACTCAATAATTGGAATAAAAGAGCTTCTTTTTCACAATGAGGGAACAGCTTGAAGAAACAAGTGACTTCACCAAGGTCCCATGGCAAAGCTGGGATATAAACCAGATTTTTTTTTTAATTAAAGTTTATTGGGGTGACAGTTGTTAGTACAGTTACATAGATTTCAGGTGTACAATTCTGTATTACATCATCTATAAATCACATTTTGTGTTCACCACCCAGAGTCATTTCTCCTTCCATCACCATATATTTGATCCCCTTTACCTCATCTACCACCCCCCTAAACCAGTTTTTTAAATTCCAGAAAAAAATGTCTTTCATTATAGCTTGTCTATAGTATATAAGTTTAACAATATTGTGCTATGAGTTAATTGAGCATTCTTTCTGAATATAAAAATTAGGATAATGCAACTCCCACTAATAGTGAACACTGTAAATTTAAGTAGATAGGGACCTACTCAGTTCTCTTTGGTTTGTATTAATGCTGTTCAAGGTGAATATGCTATGGTTTTTCATGAGAGTGTGGGTTATGATAGAAAAGCCATTTGAACATTGTGCTATTTTTCCATGTTGCATTTGAATATTGGAAAATAGGAGACAAGAAAGCGAAAATGTTTATTTTCTGATATACTAAGTGTCTGTTTTGGATATTAAAGTTATAGTTGAGCTCTCATTCATTCAGTGAGTTTTTATTTCTGCTTACTATAATCCACAGCACATGTTGAACACTGTTATAAGCAGTTTATATATGTATTAATCCATTTGATACTCACAACCCTAAGAGTTAAGTACTGTTATTCTACTTTACACATGAGGAAGCTAAGACACAGAGAGTAACTTGTTAAAGGACACACAACTGGTAAATGGTTGAGCTAGGATTTCAACCCAAGAATCTAGTTCAAGAACCCAAACTCTTAACCAGGATACCACAGGCTAAGTTGTGTTATTTTGTTTTCAGAAATGCTACAAAGTTTAAAAGATAGGACCTCTGCTTTCAATGGAATTGATAGTATAAGGGAGAGGTAATTATTTGAGTGGCTGTCCCTCATTAGAAGCTATGTTAAGCATGTTTTATGCATTTGCATTTAAACTCTATAACCATATGAGGGAAATAGCCTTACCTCATTTTACAGATGAGGAAACTGAGGCAAAGAGAGGTTAAGTAACTTACCAAACTCAAAGGAAACATCACAGCTAGGATAGCAATTTAGTTTTGACTGGCTTCAAAATTGTATTCTTCCTGTTGCTTTGTGTCACCTTTGTACAGATAACAGAATCACAGTATTAAGCAATTACAGTAATAAAAAGTGTTGTGCAAGATGCATTGGAAACATAGCGGAAAGAACCCTTAAGTCTGGAGAGGAGAGGAAGGTTTCACAGGGCAGGTAGCATTTGCGTTACAACAATTAAGACTTTTCGGCAGAGAAAACAGCACGTGCCAAGTCATGCAGACATGGGAGAATGTTTAGAGGTTCATAGTTCAACAATAAAGTGGGAAGAGAATAGATTTAAGATATTTAGGTAGACCCCTGTCAGAATGACTGTCATCAAAACAACAAGCAACAAGTGTTGGGGAGGATGTGAAGAAAAAAGAGGACTTGCGCATTGTTGGCGGGATTACAAATTGGTGCAGCCACTATGGAAAACAGTATGGAGGTTCCTCAAAAAATTAAAAATAGAGCTACCGTATGACTCAGCAATCCCACTTCTGAGTAGTTGAAGAAATCCAAAACGCTAATTCTGAAAGATATAGGCATCCCTGTGTTCATTGCAGCATTATTTACAATAGCCAAGGTATAGAAGCAACCTAAGTGTCCATCCATAGATGACTGGATAAAGAAACGGTGGTACATATATGTATATATAATGGGGTATTACTTGGCCATAAAAAGAATGAAATTTTACCATTTGTGACAACATGGATGGACATAGAGGGTAATATGCTAATAAGTCAGACAGAGAAAGACGAATAACATGTGATTTCACTTACATGTTGAATCTAAAAAACAAAATAAATGAACAAAACAGAAAAAAACTCATAGATACAGAGAACAAACTAATGGTTACCAGGTGGGAGGAGGGTTACGGGACTTGGGGAAAAAGGTGAAGGGATTAAGAAGTATGAATTGACAGTTACAAAATAGTCACAGGGATGTGAAGTACAGCATGGGGAATATAATGAATGATATAATAACTGTATGATGTCAAGGAGGTACTAGACTTATCGGGATGGATTTGTATGTTATATAAATGTCTAACCACTTTGCACATCTGAAACGAATACAATATTGAATGTCAACTGTAATTGAAAAAATATATTTAGGTAGAATTGATCAAACTTAGAGATAGCATATGAGGTGTGAGAGTCAAGGTGGAGTCCAGGAATACACAAGTTCCTGGCCTCAGTGCACTGAGTGATAATACCATTTATTGAGGGGCTAGGAAAAGAATATGGGGGGAAGTAATTAGCGTAGTTTGGGATCTGTTGTGTTTAAGGGATTAGTGGGACACTCAAGTGGTAATCTGCACTGGCAGGCATTTGCCATGTGGATGTGGTATTTAGAAAGTTATCTACTTGTAGGTACAGTGTTGTAGATCTAGCCAGATAAGATACAGAATGCCTGGTTAAATTTGACTGTTAAATAAACAATGATTATTTTACATAAGTAGTTTCATGCAGTATTTGGAACATAGTTATATATGTTATTTGTTGTTTATCTGAAATTCAAATTTAACTGGGTGTTTTATATTTTTATTTGCTAAATCTGGTAACCCTATATAGGTGATAGTTGAAATCTTGAATGTGAATGAGATTGTTAAAGGAACAAGAGTAGAGAGTAGAGTAGAGCTCAGGATAGAAAGTTGGAAACTGGATTAATTTAGGGCTTCAGAGTGGCTTCAAAGTAGTCCCCCAAGCAGCAGCCTCAGCATTACCTATTAGAAATGTGTATTCTTGGGGCCTTGCTCTAAATCTACTGAATCAGAATGTTGGGGGCTGAAGCCCAACAATCTGTGTCTTAACAAGACCTACAGGGGCTTCTGATGTCATTGAATTTGGGAACGATTGACTTTAGGGGTGAATGTTAGAAGATCAATGAGGGAGAAACTAAGATATAGTAATGAATTAAAGTAACAACTGGAAGGCAATGAATGGAATAATTGGCAGTGTCAGATATATCTGAAAAGATAAAATCTAAAAGTGTTCATTGGATTAGGCAATTGTGAGATGATTTGTTATCTTAAGACAGTTGAAGCAGTATCCTGATAGCATTGAGTTCTGGAGGGAATCAAAGTGAGGAAGTAGAGAAAGAACTAAGAATACTTTTTCTCTGCTTGGTTGTAAAAAGAGAAGAGAGGGCAGGAATTCTTTTTTTCTTTTTTTTTTTTTTTTTTAATTGGGGAAGGGGAACAGGACTTTATTGGGGAACAATGGTCAAATTGTTGTCCTTTCAATCTTAGTTGTGGAGGGTTCTGTTCAGCTTCAAGTTGTTGTTCTTTCAGTCTTAGTTGTGGAGGGCGCAGCTCAGCTCCAGGTCCAGTTGCCATTGCTAGTTGCAGGGGGGCACAGCCCACCATCCCTTGCGGGAGTCGAACCAGCAACCTTGTGGTTGAGAGGACACGCTCCAACCAACTGAGCCTTCCGGGAGCTCAGCGGCAGCTCAGCTCAAGGTGCCGTGTTCAATTTTAGTTGCAGGGGGCAGAGCCCACCATCCCTTGCGGGAGTCGAGGAATTGAACTGGCAACCTTGTGGTTGAGAGCCCATGCTCCAACCAACAACTGAGCCATCCGGGAGGCAGCTCAGCTCAAGGTGCCGTGTTCAATCTTAGTTGCAGGGGGCAGAGCCCACCATCCCTTGCGGGACTCGAGGAATTGAACTGGCAACCTTGTGGTTGAGAGCCCACTGGCCCATGTGGGAATCGAACCGGCAGCCTTCGGAGTTAGGAGCACGGAGCTCTAACCGCCTGAGCCACCGGGCCGGCCCTAGGGCAGGAATTCTTAAGGGAATAGGTTCCTTATGTTGACCCAAGGAAAAAAGATACCTACCAAGTGTTCCTGGACTCAAATTTAAAAAGAACCAAATAACCATTTCTAAACAGGAGCTTGTCACAGAAGACATGCTTCAGGGAGAAGCCTACACTAATCTGCCTGTATCTGCACTGAACTTCCTGCCTCCCACATTGAACTGCCTGCCTTTACTATTTACAGATCTGATGACACTACTCCCTTTAAAGACCCTGTCTTCTCATGTGTGATAAAGCATAAACTTTTTAGTGTGGCATCCAAACTATCTGTTGTCTGAGCCAACTCTTACAATAGGACTGAGATTTTCCCCATCCAATTGGAGCTATATAGCTGTATCCCCATTAGCATCTTCACTGACCAATCAGAACAGTGCTTTCTGAACTAATCAAACTGAGGATTTGGAATCCTCATTTGCATGAGGATGGACCAATCAGGGACCAGGAGCAGGGACTTCTCTTTATATAAGTCAGCTCCCTTCTGGCTCTGAGGAGCCACTTTCCTTTTCCACTGAAGACTTTCCCTGGCTAAACCTGAAACACAGAAGACAACTTGCCGGACCAGAACAGCGTGGAAACTATCCTGTCTCAGCTGACCTGAGTGGAGAGGAACAGAGCTGTCTAACTGGAGATTGCTGCCTCACTTGAGGGCAGCCTCACAGCTGTGCTGTTCCACAGCCATGATATTTCATAATTGAGCTGTTCCACAGCTGTGCTACATCACAGTTGAGCTGTTTACTCTGAATAAAGTCTCCTCCTTCACTGTACCCCAAATTGGGGATTCCTGTTGGCATTGAATTGGCACTGATGACTATCAGTTGACACTTACGAAGGTGTGATAAAAAAATAGAGTGAATGTTTAAAAAAAATTTATTGCAGTAAAAGACACATTGCCATTAATCCCCCTCAAAATATTCCCCCTTGCTTCGAACGCACTGATCCCATCGTTCTTGCCACTTTCTGAAGCAGTTCTGGAAGTCCTCTTTTGTCAGTGTCTTTAGTTGTGCTGTTGTGGCTGCCTCGATGTCCTGAATTGGTTCAAAACGTTTACCTTTCATGGTTATTTGACTTTCTGGAAGAGCCAGAAGTCAGATGGTACTAGATCCGGTAACAAAGGTGGAGGAGAACATACTGTAATGTTTTTGGTTTTTCAATCTTTTTTTTTTTTTTTTTGTAGTGGGGAATATTGGGTTTCTCCAGGGCCCATCAACTTCAAGTCGTTGTCCTTCAGTCTAGTTGTGGAGGGTGCAGCTCACTGGCCCATGTGGGAATCAAACCGGCAACCCTGTTGTTCAGAGCTTGCGCTCTAACCAACTGAGCCATCCACCTGTCCCCACACTGTAATGTTTTTATTTGACAGAAATTGCCGTATACCAGGAGCGATGTGTGACACAGAGCGTTGTCATGATGGAGGATGAAAATGCCCATTTCATGTTAATGAGTTGTTCGTGATCCATGATTTATGGCACACTTTAAAACATACCTTCTCTCAACCATAGCTCACAGCCAACTGACTGCACCGAACAAGTTGAAACTTGTCACACACGGTTACTAAGGTTTGACGTGATGTTTCCTGTATTAGAGATTCCTGCCTTTCCGTTGGATGGCACTCGGCAGCAGCATTCACTGTATTTGTTGATCACACCTCATATAAGTTGAGGGAAAGAAACCAATATGGAGATGGAGAGAGGCTGAATATACACAAAGGTAGTATGGAGTGCTGAAAGAAAAGAGGGAAAGGGATCCCGAATGCAAGCACTCTTTTAGCTGTGGCTAGGAATGTTGCCTTTTCCTGTAAGACAGGAGGACAGTTTGCTGATTAATTTGTAGTTATGGTGGAAGCGGGAATCAGGATGTTGAGGGAGTTCTCAGTTGCTTCATTTTTCTTGGTAAAATTGAAAGATCACTGTGAGCATGAAATATGTGGGGTTGGGACTTACGAGTGATGAAAGTTTGGAGTAGTTACTTTATGAAGTAAAATGAGCTGACCAGGGAAATGCAACATGCATATTTAAAAAAATATTAAAGATTGAGTTGATAAGGCAAAGTAATTTTTTATTGAATCTTAAGTGTTCTTTTTAGTAAGTTGAAGGAGGTATATATAGGTACTTTTACTTTCTCTTTTTGCAAGTGTCACTAAATAAATATTGTTATGTAAATATAATGTTTAAGAACATCTACTCTAGGTTGAATGGAGTTGGATTCATTTATTCAACAAATATTTTTTTAATGCCATAATTATAAAAATAGTAAGAGCTAACATTTTTATGTGTAAATCACTTAACTTCTGGCTAGCTGTAAAGCATCATGCTACGTATTTTATTTGTATTAAATCATTTACACCCCCCTCATAATGGCCTAATGGGTTAGATAATATTATTTTATAGATATGGAAATTAAAACTAAGAAAGATCAAATAAAGATCATGATTATATTGTTTGAACCAAGGTCCATCTGTTTCTGCTGTCAGAACCCAGTCTTCTCTGTTGTGTTATGTTGACTGTGCTGGGCATTGCCTGTATAGAGGTGGAAAAACAAATACGGTCCCTATTCATAGTGGACATGGTCGTGTGCACACTCATGTGGAGGAGCAGTGTTAGACATTAAATTATTACCCAAATCAATATGAAATGTATTATGACAGGTACTATGAGTAAAAGGAGATCTGAGAGACTACAACAGGAGAAATTACTTTCAATTGGGGGGCCAGGGTTTGAGTTTATTATAGTAATTATGTTTTGTTGTATTTGTACATTTATGGGGGAGATAGCATGGGTTTTGGAAGAGAGATAATTGGGTTTGATTCCCATCTGTGCACTGAGTATCTCTGTGAGTTTTGGACAAATTGCTGAACATCTCTAAAAGCTTCACTTTCCGCATCTATAAAGAAAGTATCATAGTTCCTGCCTTGTAAACAGCAGCTTCTTTGTGCCATAATGCACATTATGGGAAGTGGTAAATTAATGCAGTAGTTCCTAGTCTTTGGCATTTAATAGTTCAAAGAAATTTCAAAAGTAACTTTGGGAACTGCTATATCAGTCAGTTATTTTGCTAGGTTTAGGGAGGTTAAAAATACACTACCATATATTCTCACCATTATTTCAGAAAAGTAAGACTTTTAAAAAACTTATTTTGAAATATGTAAGGCTATTTTGACACATAAAAAAGTAGGATGGTTGTCATCTCAGAATAAAGAGTCTTTTTTGAGATAGGTATTTATATTTTTAAAATTTTGTTTCATGATTATATTTTAAAACATTTTAAAGAATATGATAAGCATAAATCTGATTTAGGCTGTGATTTTATGGATAATGAGCAGATTACATTGAAGCTCTTGTATTCATTCTGCTATTAACAGATATGACAGCTTGTAAATCTGTTGGCTAAAATTACCAATTTGATACAAACTATAAGCTAGTCAGATTTAATTTAATTTACCCCTTATAAACACAGCCTCAAAAAAGGGTAGTGCTCAACGTTGAAATAGCGGTCTATTGGGGTGGCCGAATGGCTCAATGGTTAGAGCGCAGTGCTCATAACACCAAGATCATATTCGATTCCCACATAGGCCTGTGATCTGTGCCCTCCACAACTAGATTGGAAACAACGGCTTGAGCTGGGAGCTGAGCTGCCAGTGGGCAGCCAGTTGGCTCAGAGGTTAGAGCGCAGTGCCTCCGGTTCGATTCCCACATGGGCCGATGAGCTGCGCCCTCCACAATTAGATTGAAAATGACTTGACTTGGAGCTGATGTGTCCTGGAAAAACACACTGTTCCCCAATAAAAAATTTTAAAAAAAAGCTGTCTATTACCCTATATATAAAGATTACGTTTGAAAAGTAAAAGATATTCCATTATAAAAGATATTCCAATTCTGAAAGATCCTTTTTTGTAAAGACTAAAGCTAGTTTGATAACTTGTAAATTTTGACTTTTGAGGTACTTGTAAAGGTGATTATGATTAGAATGTAGAAGAGATGAATATAACAATTATTTTTTGCTTGAATTTCTAGTTAACTTAGATACTAAACTAACACCATATTCATTTCTCTTTCTTTTTTTTTCTTTAAGGAGTATGGACATGCCCCAAAGCCAAAAACTCAAGAAAGTGAACTGAAAATTAGTGCTGTGTTTTCAGTTAATGACAGTCCTCTTGGTAAGAAATAGAACTGCAAAAGTTAATTATGATTAATATATGTTATATCTGACTAGTAGAATTTAGGGAAAGTACCTCATGTAGGTTTTTTTTCTTCCTTTAGATAAAGCATTACTTTTCAAACTGGGTAGCTGGTATTTGACCAGCATTTTAAAAATTGGAATAGAATAAGTTTATATCAGAGTACGATGTTTGTAGTAAGGAAACATTATTTCATGAAACTACTGTTTCAGTTATTAAATCATATATACACATGTATGTATGTGTGTCCTGGATTATAATGTGAAATGTAGTTTTTACTATGGATTATGATTTTAAAAGTTTGAAATCCCCTGGAGTGCTTATTGCTTTATTCATATTGGATTTCAAGACTGAGGTAATTTGTCCTAAGAAATAGAGAATGTGTATGTGTTCAGTTGATACTAAAACTTTTTTTTTTTTTAAAGCTCAGCAGTTGACCCCAGGCATTCAGTTTCCTCTTGCATCATCTGGTCCAAACAGATGGCTTCCTTCAGTTCCAGTTGTAGCTGTTTGTTCTGGCTGTAAAAAACTGCTCTATAAGGGGCAAACTGCGTATCATAAGACAGGATCTCCTCATCTCTTTTGCTCCATGTGGTGCATCACCAGATATCCTTCACCTGCCTGCCTACTACCTCCTCCCAAGAAAACCTGCACAAACTGCTCGAAGTATAAAATTCTTAATCACATCCCTTTTTACTTTACTTGTTTAGTTGTATATAGTTTAGTTCGAAATGCTATTGCTACTCTCAATCTCTTTAGCACCTTTCTATGAAAATAGCTTTTAGGCTAATTGAGAAATTTGCAAATTCTAAAGTAAGCAATTTGGTGTTAAAAACATTGTCTAAATGAGTTTTCCTTATGTCTTTCAGTTTAAATTTTACTATGGAAAGAAATAAACTATTTGTGGGAATTGTAGGACCTCTCATATATCCTGTAATTGTAGACAACAACCATTCAAAATTACTTGTTATCTTGAATGTTATTGAAGTTATCTTGAATGTATAGAATAAAATAATATCACAGTTATGCAAGTATATGGAAATTATTTAATTCTTTCAAAGGTAAAAACTCTAAATGGCCACAAAAATATGTTTATAAAAAAAAATCCTTGTGAGCTTTTGTTGGGGATCATTGTTATTTTAAATAATGCATAGATGCAGAAAGAGAAAGAAATAGCAACAAAGTCAACTTCTTTCTTTACCTTAGTATGTTTGAAGAATTTGACATGTTTTGGCTGTTCCTGTGGTAGTGTAATTCTAGGAATATAGTACGTTGTCAGTAGTTACTAATGTAGAGCAATAAAAGTTAAGAACTTGGTTTTAGACCATGGCTCTATTACTTATGAACTGGATAACCTTGGCCTTAGTTTCTTCATTGATAGATACTTCACTGGAAGTATCTACTCCCTCAGATTTTAATCAGACAATGTTAGCACAGGGCCTACCACATAGCAAATGCTTAATAAGTGGGATCTTATTATTTTTAATAATAAAATTAATATTGTGTATATGTAACATAATTTATAGGCCCCTATTTTGTCTTTGGAGATAAAGGACAGGTTCTTTATCTGCTTGCTGTGTTGGCCTTAGGTATCTAAAAGTAGATCCTTTTAAAATGGAAATCTCCCAACTGAAAGGAAAGAGGAATTTTAAAATATTTTACTTAAATATTAAAATTTAGTTTTGTTCTAGAATGCCTTTCTAATGCCTTACTTTAACTCTTTTATGTCATCCTCATAAAACTGATCGGGAAGAAGTAAATTTAGTTTTCTGTTTTTAGATATTCTGTTTCAACATGTCATATATCAAGAGAAAATGAATTAAATTTTAAAGAACATAGCACAATTTATATACCCAAATGCGTATTATTCTCTTAAAAATAGTCACTAGTGTCAGGGACTTTTTAACCATAGTACTGCTCTTAGTCAAAAAAAATTTTCTAATCTCTTGATTTGGCATTGCTTTCAGAACCTATGAAACATTCCTTTAGACTAAGTTAGGTAATAAATCTATCTTTTCAGCATGGGTTTGATTTTTGCAAATTGCCAAAAGTTATTTGATGCCTAATCAGCTGACTATTGTAGATGGTTAAACTTAATCATACTGTTAAACATGATATTTGGCTATAAAATTAAAAAGTTCTTCGAGTTTTTATAAATTAAAAGAAAAACTAGAAAAAAAGTTGGAGCCATGTTGTTGGAAGAGGTATGGCTTTTTAAAGATAAATGTTAAGGTGCAACATTCATTTGGATGTGTAAGGTTTAGAACACATTTATATTTATGTGCACATTTATATTTATATTTCATTAAAAAGACATTCTCATTGGTTTACTTATGCATACATTATGCCACTGGCAGATTCACATTATTAAATGAAATTCTGTAGTATTCTGTTTTTAGAGAAAAAAATTACTTTTCTAAGTTAGTACTTCACTTGTGTGTAAGCATATCCACTTGGTTTCCAAGATTCACTGTCATATATTTAAGGTTAGGTGAGTTTTAGGAGATTAACGTACTTTGTTATTGTTGTTATTCTTTCTTAGTTTACCATGGAACAGTTCTGTATAATAAAGGTACAGGATGGGAGGCAGAACTGTCAAGTGATTAACTCCATAGACTGCAGAATCCGAGTGCTGGGATTTGCATTTTGGCTTCGCTGCTTACCAGCCGTGTGACTTTAACAAGCTATGTAACCTTTCGGATTTGGTCTCCTCATCTATAAAATGGCAGTTATAATAATACTTACCTCATAGAGTTTTTTGATAATTAAATTGGATAATTTGAGTAAAGAGAGCAATGCCTGCCACATAGTAATTACTCAATACACGTTATTGTAGTATATCATATTATTGCCATTATTTTTTTACTTTATGGCCTGCACTAGTGTTTCTGATTAATGACTATTCAGTTTTTATACTTGTCAGAAGAATGTCAATAATCAGCCTCTGTTTTTACTGTCAGTGTTTATTGCAACAATGAACTCTTATAAAATGACTCTAGGAATCTCACAGAACCACTCAATTATTTGTGTCCTTTTTGTCTTATTCTTGTTTCCGTCCTCTGCTACCAAACCTTAATAGCCCTTTTGTCCTCTGTTTCTTTGCTTACTTCAATTACAGCTAAATTTTATATATCATGCCAATTTTTTATATTTATCTTTTGTAGTTCACTGTTTCCCAAATCTTGCATTAAATTTTTTTTTTTTTTAATTTCATTTCTTGTCTCATTCATATTTCTACTCTTGGCAGCTACTGGCTAATAAGAGGACAAGTGTTCTGTGGTCTGGAGTTGTGGGATGGCCACTCACTCCATTGGCTCCAGTGGATGAAACTTGGTTAGAGCTGGAAGCCTCACTGTTTTTGTCATGTGTATCTGACTGGATATATTTTAAGTATAATTCTTCTTCACACATCTATAAGTTAGGTATTATAAACAACATTTTATACATGAGGAAATTGACATAGTAGTTGCCTCACTTATTGTCACTCAGCTGATAAGTAACAGAACTAATCATCAAACCCAGGTTTCCAGATGCCTTATGCAGGGTCAGCCATTTTCATTAGCTGCACTTTGTAAGTATAGTCATTTTAGCTCACAAAGAGGAAGAATATGTTTCATTTTGGCTTTGTTATTTATTTTTAGAGACATTTTAAATTCAAAGGATGTGATCACAATCCAATTTGAAAATTCTTCTCCCAGCAAAGATTTCTGCAGCCAGTCATGCCTTTCTTCTTATGAGCTAAAGAAAAAACCTGTTGTTACCATATATACCAATAGCATTTCAACTAAGTGCAGCATGTGTCAGAAGAATGCTGATGTAAGTTCCTTTTATCTTTATTGAGATTCTAATCAAAGATCAGAGATTTTTAACTGGCTCTGCTTATTTTGTATGTGTATGTATTTTTATTTCCTAGATTCGATTTGAAGTTAAATATCAAAATGTGGTACATGGTCTTTGTAGTGATGCTTGTTTTTCAAAATTTCACTCTACCAACAACCTTACCATGAAATGTTGTGAGAACTGTGGGAGCTATTGCTATAGTAGCTCTGGTCCCAGCCAGTCCCAGAAGGTTTTCACTTCAACAAGTGTCACAGCATATAAGCAGGTATGAATGAATATCAGTCTGTTGCATATAGTTAGGCTCACCCCTTCTGCGATGGCTGCACAGGGGTGAAATACAAAATAAAAGAGGATCCTTCCCATCAGTTAATCCTGGTGTGTGATTTCCCTTCCAGAAAAGTAGGATAGGTTCTGATACTGTAAGGATTGATTGTGGGGGTGAGATGATATACGTGAACTAGATCATTTTTTAAGGTTTCCTTCATGGCCAGGAATTCACAAATGTCATTTCATGATTTGCTCAGTCTGAAATGTTTTGTGATATATCAAAGTGAAGAAAATCCCATGTTATTGTAAATCAACTATTACCACAAGTTAAAAAGATAATAAAAATCAGTGAATCTAAAGCATATCTTTTCCTTTTAGAAAATACGTTTTTAAATGTGTTTTGGAATGAATTGTAATTATTTTGGCAACATTGCCTTATTAGAATACTTTAATTTTTATTTACTTTATTGAATAATTGATACATTTGGTTACTAAATATATCAATTTGTGTCAGCTTAATTATTGCTGAATGATTTTGGTCTTTAAAAAGTTATCTTTTTAAAAAGGATGTAAATAATAATTTAAAAAATTTTTAGTTATCAAGTTTGATTTATATGTAATTCCTCTAAGCAGTTGGTAATGGACATTCATCTCTTTGAAAAGTATCACTTTTCTAGGAATTGCAACTTTTGGCAGTCTGGTTATTGCTTTCACAGGAATAGAATCCATTTTATTTATATATATATATATATATATATATATATATATATATATATATATATATATATATGATCCAAAAATCCATTTCATTCCTAATTTTATTACTGGCCTATCAGCTGCATAAATGATGTTCCTTTTTTACCAGGAAGATTATGTAGTGAAACTTCACAATTTATATATTCCTACCATATACTTCCCCATGTAATTTCTTACTGAGAAACCTTATATTGTGTCAGTGACAGAGTTAGTTTAGCAGTTAAGAGCTTGACTTTGGAGTCAGATGAAATAAGTTTATTCTCTGACTTTTCTGTCTATGTGTTTATCTAATTAAAGATAAACTTCTTGTTAATTCAATATTTTAAAGTATCTCACTAAGTTGTTAAAAGAATTCTGTGATGCACTGTATATAAATGGCTTAGCATGGGTCCTGGCTCCTGGTAAACACTCAATAAGTAATAATATTGGAAATTTATGTAAATGTTAGCCATTATTATTATTGTTTCTTAAAACATGATAAACTTATGGGCAAATTTTATTATGAAACTTAGCTTGAAAATAAGTAGTTCTGCAGGATGACATAATATACCTTAAACGTCATTTCTATTTCCTCCTCCTAAAGAGTCTTACTAGTTAAATAACCTTACAGTGGTAGACTGTCTCCTAGATTAATGTCCAAGTCTGTACCAAGGATGGCCCTTTGGTTCAGGGATTACCTGGTCTTTTCTGATTATTTGTAATGAGAAAAGAATGTTAAGACTATCTGATTCATTCCTTTTAATGTGGTATGTTGTTGCTAGTATATATATGAGTAGTTACTAATTTTCTTCAGTTTACATTTTATTATTATCTGAAAGAATTTATTTTTCCCACATCCCAACTTTCTGAAAAGTCCATGCTTGGTGTGGCCTTGTTGTCATGCTCAAATATTTCAACCAAAGGCAGTAGTTGTAAGTAGCTTTTCTTCATTCTTTTTTTTTTTTTTTAATTTTTATAAGAGTTTATTTGAACCAAACTGATGACATATGCCAGGGAGCAAGACCTCAAATGCTCCCCTCTTTATTCTTTTCTTAAACAATATGTACATATGTATGCTTGTACTAGGTATGTGAATGTTATTTTATTTTATTAACAGAATTCAGCCCAGACTCCTCCATATGCCTTGGGGAAATCATTGAGGCCCTCAGCTGAAATGATTGAGACTACGAATGACTCAGGAAAAACAGAACTTTTCTGCTCTGTTAATTGTTTATCTGCTTACAGAGTTAAGACAGTTATTTCTTCAGGTAATGTTTAAATTTGATAAATTTATAGATTTAATAACTATTGAAGAAGAATGTAACTGCTTTTCCTTTATTTTGTTATAAACTAAATTTATCTATATGGTTAGATACAGACCCAAGATTGGTGTAGGTTCAAAGAACTGATGTTTAAGTGAAAAATGTTTTTCACTGATTTTCTTGGTTGAGATTTTTTTTTGTAGTTTCATATGTGAAAATAAAAAAAAAATCACAAGTTCAAAATTAGTTTTTGTGTAAATCGGATTTAATTGAAGAAGTTGTAGTTAGCTTTACAGGTTATAATAAAGCTCCTTGATTTTTGTTTTTATATTATTTGTTTTTATTCTAATACATTTTTGGATTATTTTTTCATCTGTGTCATTTATTCATTGGTTTTTATTTTTTGTTACCAAGGAGTCCAGGTTTCGTGTCATAGTTGTAAAACCTCAGCAATCCCTCAGTATCACCTAGCCATGTCCAATGGAACTATATACAGCTTCTGCAGCTCCAGTTGTGTGGTGGCTTTCCAGGTATGATCTAAGAGTATTTTACTCCTGCAGTTCTCTTAGCCATTGGTCTATGGCAAAATGTTAACTGCTGAAGGTACATAAAAGATTACACTGTAAGTTAGAAAGAAAAAAGTTCAACTGTGGTTCCAAAGGTCATTTCTGCAAAATGTTTGAGCCCAGGTATTGAGCCTCAGTGCTTTCTTCCTTATTCAGAGTTCTCACCTAAACTGTCCTTCCTTCTCACTTTTTCCCTTGGCTCTCTCCCTTTCAGAAGGGTGGAAGCTAGGATATGGTTTGGATACATAGTATGATGATCTGTTCACGTGTCCCTTCCTCTCATCCTGGGCCAGATGCAATTCCTGGCATGGAATTGTAAGCTTCCACTTACTTGTCATATCTTCTCTTCACTCTGCGCGATACACAGACAGTAGAGTTTAGTGATCCTCCAGGATGGGAAGATGCCTGATGCAGTGTCCCTGGTGCTAAGGAGAGAGAGACTAGTGTTCTTAATAGCTGTCAGAGGCTGCTTGGTGATGGGGTTGCAGGTGAAGGGGTGTCTTGGAAAGGAGAGGCCTGCTCTAATTTATTAAGGTCATGTATACTAAAGGTGTTTGTCTAGAAGCCTGCATTGCTCGGTCCTTGTATTCTGTAAATATGCTATTGGAACTCTTTCTGTGTACTACTTTATACATTTTAAAGAAATATTGGCAGGGGAATTAATTTATCAAAATGAGAAGGCGAAAGTTCCGTTATTTCTCAGTTGTTAAAAACGTTTGCCTTATTTGTGTTCGTTCAGAATGTATTTAACAAGCCAAAAGGAACAAACTCTTCAGCAGTGCCCCTGTCTCAGGGCCAAGGAAGCCCGCCCTCCGGGTCAGCGGTGTCAGCAGGAGGAGGTAGCACCTCTGCCACTTCCGCAAGCGTCATCAGTGGCTCTGCAGCATCGGGCCTCCAATCTCCTGCCTCAGAGGCCCAGCAAGTTGCTCCTGCCCATGCAGTTGTTAAACTCAAGTGTCAGCACTGCAACCATCTGTTTGCCACAAAACCTGAACTTCTTTTCTACAAGGTAAAGAGAGATCGTGAAAGGGATTGAATTTAAACTTATCCAATAGAAACATTTTTATCTCTTCATCTTTGACTATCACTTAATTTGCTTTTAAATGAGGAGGAAAGGATTTCTTAAAAATAAAGATAATGTTTAATTAGATATTAATGAGTATTCTTTCTCTGCAGGGTAAAATGTTTCTGTTTTGTGGCAAGACTTGCTCTGATGACTACAAAAAGAAAAATAAAGTTATAGCAATGTGTGACTACTGTAAACTACAGAAAATTATAAAGGAGACTGTACGGTTCTCAGGGGTTGATAAGCCATTCTGTAGTGAAGGTAAAGAAAAAAGTTCAGTTTTATCCACAGAGCATGTGTTATGAATTATTCATTATGAGTTGGGCTATTAATCCATAATTCATTTTCAAGTAATTTTTGTTTTATGTGGTATAATTTGAGGCCTTTATATTGAGTTTATACTTACTTCACTTTAAAGTCTATCCTTTTAAATGTTACAATTATCTTAGTAAAGAAAAACTTCTGAAATATAATGAGATCAATTTTATTAATATAGAGTATAGAAAATCTCTTGCTGAGTTTAGCTGTGACTTCAGAGAACTTTTTGTTCTTGTACCAATTTGTGAAGACGGTACTTAAGCAATTATGGCTTTTTGGCTTAAGACACTTTTATACCTCTGATGTTTCTAAATATAGATGGCCGATTTAGAGTATATTTAAAAGGTAATATGAATTTGTTTTGTGAATATAGAGACTATACTTTAACCTAAAGGCAAATAATTTTGTCGAGTATTTAGAAATTCACTTAAAGTTTTTATCTAAGACTGTAAGGAAGTCACTTTACCTCCTTCAAGTTTAATGTAAATTTGTTGTTTCTTCTTTTCATCTCTTCTGGTTCTCAGTTTGCAAGTACCTGTCTGCCCGTGACTTTGGAGAACGGTGGGGAAACTACTGTAGGATGTGTAGTTATTGTTCCCAGACATCCCCTAATTTGGTAGAAAATCGATTAGAGGGCAAGTTAGAAGAGTTTTGTTGTGAAGATTGCATGTCCAAATTTACAGTTCTGTTTTATCAGGTAAATGTAATATACCTCTGGCTTTCTGAGGTTTGTAAAAATTATTTTCTGTTTAAAATATGTTCAGATTATGTGAATAAAATTTGTGTTTAGAACTGGATAAAATAAACTATGAACTCCAAGTAAAATTCAGTTGATTATAAACTTGAAATCTTTGGAGTAAAGAGTATAGAATTTCTGAAGACTTTGTCGTTGTTTGAGGGTATGTTCCTTTTATTATTTGCTTTCTTATAAGGCACATTGACCTTAGTTATAACTTCTTTCAAGTTAGAACTTTACATAGTTCTGTTGCCTTAAGCCTTCGCAGTCAGAAAGTTACTCTGAGGAATTTGAAGTCAGACCTTGTTCTCACTTCATAGGTCAAATGACTATTACTGACCTCCTTGTCCACCTCCTTTGTAAAAACAATTACTTTTTTGAAGGGCTAACCACAAAAGCTAATATTAATTGAACCACTAATAGGACATGTTCGGTGCTTCGTAAGTGTTATTTCATTTAATCCTCACCACTGTCCCGAGAGGTAGGTATATTAGTGCTAGTTTATCAATAAGGAATAAGAGTAAGGTCCAGGGAGATTAAGTAACATTCCCTTGAAGAAGCTGGTAGATGACCGATAGACTGCACCTATAACACTGCAGTGAAATCACCTGTTTACTGGTCTCCCTACCCCCAAAATATAATCTTCTTGGGGGGAGGTATGTATTTTCATAATTATATGACCAGGACCTATCTCAGTGCTCAAGACAAAGGATACCACTAGATATTTGTCAGTCTTTGTGACTCCAAAGCCCATATTCTTTCTACTGCAATATGCTGCCTTTTAACCTTTTAAAAAGAGAACCTATCTTTAGATTCCTTCATTGGTAATTTTGAAAATAGGAGATCAACTTTTGTATTCTCTTGATTGAGGCTATCTGTATGAAATAAATAATTAAGTGTGTATGTATTCTATACATATACAGGTACAGATGCACACACATACATGCACACACGGTGGAAAGTTCACAAACTTAACTGTCCGACGCGTGTGTGTGTGTGTGTGTATATATATATATATATATATTTTTTTTTTTTTTTTTATTTTAACCACAGTATTTTAAGGTGGGAAGGAACCTTGCATTTTGTAATCTCAACTGACTCATATATTCTGTTTTCATAATGCCTTCTGGTTTTATGATTAATGTTAATTTTTTATTATTTCATAGTTTTAAGTCTATTCTGCCCTACATTTCTTTCTCAGATGGCCAAATGTGATGCTTGTAAACGACAGGGTAAACTAAGTGAGTCCATAAAATGGCAAGGAAACATCAAACATTTCTGTAACCTATTTTGTGTCTTGGAGTTTTGTCATCAGCAAATTACGAATGACCCTGTTTCACAAAGAAAAGGTAAAATTAAACTTAGTTAATGGGATCTTTATGTCGGTGCTAGGGTACACTATCAACATACACAGCTGTAAATAATATAATAAAAACAAAATTGCACTGGATTGAGATAGCCTGAGTTTCCTTAAATTTTCCTATAAGAATCTTTAAAGATTGCCCTTGAGGGAAAATTAATCCGGATGTTTTTTGCTATCATAATCAAACACACCAAGAATAATAAATGTGGAAACACTAATCTTATAGGGAAATTAGATTTGATTGCTTTTGATTGAATTTATCTGTACATAAATAACTTACACTAAGGGATATATGCTATTCAGTTAATTAACTAGAAATAAAAATAGAAAATTGGAGCAAACAAAGGGAGAGAGGATATAAGTATGTTAATGTAGTTGCCGTGACTGGTGTAAGATTTGATCCAGAGCTTGCTTGTAGCCAAGAGAAAAAGAACAACACATTAATTACATCACAAAAAATAAAGTAGACCAGTTCTTCATGGGTAGCAAAGTTTTTTCTGGCTAAGAATAAAATAATTTTGCAAGTAGGACAGCTAATGTGGTCAAAATATCCAGATGAATAGATAGCTACGTGGTATGTTTTTAGAGTGGCTCCCTGCTGTAGGACTTCACTGGGTTAGATTAAAAACATTTGATATTATGTTCTCTGACCAAAGCCTGGAGTGCTGCTGAATTGACAGAATCCATGTGCTTTGACTCCTTGCAGTCTGGCCCTTGTGTACCTTTGCAGTCTTATTAATCATCACCTTAATCCAGACATGCCTTGTGCTAATCTTTTGTATTATCATCCATTCTCTGAGACCAGTCAGGTGGGTGGTAGAATTTTCTTTCTATAATGTGGGTTAACATTATCTGGATGGAGAGCTACATCACCAACTTATGTATAAAAATTGTCATGTTAAATTTTTATTTGAAGCAAGCTTAGGTGTAGGAGTTTTAATATTCTTGAATAGAAAAGCCCAGTTAATCCTATATTTTTTACCTGTTAAATATCATTTGAAGTTAATAATTTTAGAGAATCATCTTCTCTTTAAGTTCTAATGAGCACTAATGTGACCAGAGTCACCTAACTCAATGTTCTACAGTTAGACATTTGCATTGCACCTTGAAAACTTAGTTGTTAAACAGGTTTGTGTGTGTGTGTGTGTGTGTGTGTGTGTGTGTGTCCCTTTTGTTTATACTAGGTCTTACCTTTTTATCTTAATCAGTAAATATTTCTAAGGCACCAACTGTTTCAGTGGCGCTCCCTTCTGCAAGGACAAATACAACGCCAGTTATAACCAGTGTGGTGTCATTGGCAAAAGTATCTCCAGCCCAGCCCACAGGGAACACTAACAGTGTTTTGAAAGGTATGACTTGATGTAAAGGCATTTGATTAGGCTGTGGAAGTGAGTGTGTCTAGTCTGAGTAGCTCTTATTGGTAATATTTACATTTACATTTATATGAGGAAATGTTCCTCTGTCTCGGAGGGAAGTGGGTAGCTAGCAGGGTGGGGTGGATAGGAAAGGAAGAGGTATGTTATAATTTATTTCTTTAAGAACACAAGTGATTTTAATATAGCTGCCTTTACCACCAGAGATTCTAATACAGTAGGGTGGGATTGGGGCCCAGGAATTCTTACCTTTACCAAGGACCCCAGATGATATTGAGCTGAGTTTCCTTGAACCGTTTTTGAGAAATTCTGTACCAGACTATAGACCACTTTAGTGAAAGGAAAGTAACTTCTTGGTTTCACTGTTTACTTCTGTATATTCTAGGGATAATAATGTATGTTTTATAACAGGTGCAGTAACTAAAGAAGCAACAAAGATCATTGAAGATGTAAGTTTTATTGTTAATATTTTGCCTGATGATGCCATTTTATTTTCATTTTGGATATAACCTTCTAATATATATCTGAGTACATTTCTGTTTGCAGCTTAGTCTTTTAAAAAGTGGAGTATATATTATGCATTAATTTTTGTTTTTGAATGTTAAAGTTAAATCATGAATAAGAATGCATTCCTGATTTATTTGTGTATGACTCCTTAATTTCTTTAAATACTTGTCAATTCCATCTGGTTGCTTATTTTTCTCTTTTATTGCATTCAGGTAGTTTTCTTTTAGACTAGAAATTTTCTTGAAAAAGTTCAGTATAGTGTCAGTTTATGCATCTTTGAATTATGTGAGGCTGAAAACAGTGCAAAGTAAAAATATTTAAATTCCTACTTTATGCCTCAAGTTTGAAATATTATAAAACTTCCAAAAACTAAAAAAAAATTTTTGAAGAAATACATAATTTCAAATCTGGCAGGCTGAAAGGGTTATAAACTATGTCATTATTGTCCTGTCTCAGCATCACTTTAGCAGGAAAATAAAATTCCCATCATTCCTGATCAATATCACATGAAGCAAAGGTGTTAGATCTTAGCTTAATGTTTTTGGTGACTGTTGTGTTGCTCTCTTAACATATGCTCTTGATACAATTAAAAATCATTTTTAAAAATATCAACTAACAATGTCATTCAGGTTCATTAAGTGGTGGTGCAAGTGCTAAAAAAATATGCCCATAATTCAATAAATTTGGAACAGAAGTTAAATGTGATAAAACTCTGAAGAAGCCAAACTACTGCTGCAGTATCTCATTCTGTTAATGTAGGAGAGTGCACCCTGCAGAATATTAGAGATAATGTTCAAAAAGACCAAAAGCAGCATTAAAGCAGGTACACCCTTTAGTTCACAAAATTATCTTGTAACCAGGCAAGGATAATAGAATAAATGGATAAAATCCTGGCAACACGGCTACAAGATCAGTGCTGCCATAATGCACCCCTAAAGCCAAGGTATCATCTGTGCTAAGGCATGAAGTGGTTTTAATGATTTGGAAGGAGGTGACAGTGAAACAAAAAGGTTTACTAATTTCTCATTTTAAAGCCCACCAAAGTTTTAAGTATATAAAAATGAGCAGACAAGCTATACCTGCTAACTCCAAAGCTATCAAAACATTTCAGTTTTATTATAATTTAAAGAGGCTTTAACTTGGAAGACATCGTGACACTTGCTAATAAAGAATCTGTGAAAAAAAAAAAAGAATCTGTGAAAATGGTAAAGAAGGTAAATTTGTGCAAGGTTGGTAAGGGGGTGTTGACATTTTGCTTGGGTTGTTCCCTGTGAATTAATAAAGGAAGACTTGTTAGAATTAGAAAAACAAAGATGGCAGGAAGAGGGCCCTGGCAACAGCCGGGGCCCTCAGAACATCAACCAACAGTGAAGTGACTGACACAGGCTTTTGACCATATTTCAGCAACAACTGCTAGTTTTGAAGAAGATGAGCCAAATGTGGATGGCTGTTTCATGGTGGCCAAAGATGGACAGTGTGTCTCCACATCAAGAAGTCCGCAGTGACAAAAAATGAGATAAATGAAACCATAGTAGATTCATTCTTTAGCAAGTCTTTCAGAGAATCAGACCAGCTTCACCATAATGTGGAGAGAGAGAGCTTGTCCTAATTTGATACCTCTTAACTCTCCCATTATTTGTGTTGTTGGAAGATGGTAATAATAACTTCTGCTTAATTACTTTCAGGCAGTATACTACATTAGTGAACTGTCATTAAGTTAACTTGGTAATTATTTGTATATTTTATACTAACATTAAATTTTATTTTAAAATCACATGATTAATCACTGTGTTATATAATTAATAATTTTGTTATTAACCACATCCTTATATAATTGATTAAGGTATTAATGCATTGTTTTATACTAATATGTATTATAAAAATATTGATTGTAGATTTATGTACTCTGAGAATGCATCTCTCCTCTATTTTATATGTATAGGACAGTTAGTCTTGAATTATGTTAGTTTTGAATTATTCAGTTTTCAGGAACTTATCCCTCATTAAATGTGACTGCTATATATGTTTTCCTTATGTGGAGTCCTATAATTAACCAGTTATTTAAACTGTGTTACAGAATAGCTCTAATTAATATTTTCAGTTTAGTCTATTAAAAAGTATAATTATAGGGGTGGCCAGTTAACTCAGTTGGTTAGACCATGGTGCTAATAACACCAAGGTTGCTGGTTTGATCCCCGCATGGGCCACTGTGAACTGTGCGCTCCTTAAAAAAAAAAAAAAAAAAAAGTATAATAATAAATAGTGTAATACTCTATGATTTTAAAAAAACTTGACAGTTTTACAATTATTTCTTTGTTTCTCTGGGACTTGAGTGTGAATCTCCTTCAAGTTATTTAAATGGTCTTAAATTTTGGGGAAAGGTAAGATAAAGGAAAATACAAAGAAGGAAATCTACTACAAAAGTCAGCAAACTTTTTGTATACAGCTCTAGATAGTAAATATTTTATACTTTGCAGGCTATACAGTCTCTGTTGCAACTCCTCACCTCTGCCATTTTAGTGCATTAAGTGGCTGTGTTCCAATAAACTTTATTTACAAAAACAGGTAGTAGACTGGACTTGGCCCAGAGCCATTCTTTGCCAACTCCTACTCAACTGTGTTCCCGCTATCCAGAATTAACCATTGTTAGATTTGGCTTATTTGCTCACAGGTTTTTTCCCTTTTCCCTTTTTCTTTTTTAAAAAATTAATCACTATCACCAGTTCCCTTTTCATGTTTCTAGATGTAACTACTATTAGGAGTCTGCTTTGTGTCCTTTCAGACCATTTTTAATATTTCACATTCTTATATACAAATGCATGGAAAACATTTAATAATTGTTTTTAAAAATACCATATGATACTTAATAGATTTGGTACATTCCTGTGGACTCCTATATAGTATTATATTGTATGTGGGTACCACATTTTATTTAACTGTGGACTCCTATACGGTATTATATTGTATGTGGGCACCACATTTCATTGCTTCCAGTATTTTACTATTAAGAATCTCTGCTACAGTGAACATCCTTGTAGATGTCTCCTTGTGCATGTGTGCAGGTGTTTGTATAGTGTAGAGTGGAATTTTGGGGTCAAAGTGTATTTGTATTTTTAGTTTTTAAATTGCCCCACAGAGTGGCCATTCCAATTTTTATTCCCATAAGCAGTTTATGATTGTACTTATTCCCCACAGCTTCGTTATCATTCAATGTCAGATTTAAACATTATTTTGCCAATCAGTTTAGTAATATCTTACTGCTGTCTTATTTTGCATGTCATTGATTACTAGTGAGTTTGCTTATTTTTCTGTTTTTGAACATTTGAGTTTTCATTTCCTGTTTTTAATTTTTTCCCATTTTTGTGTTGAATTGCCTCTTTCTTATTGATTTATAGGATTTTTATATATATTCTCGATTTGCCCCCCCCCCCCCCATCATTTTCATCAGCACAAAAACATGCAGTAATAGTTCTTGAAAAAAATCCTTCTTTAACGTCATGGCCCTCTAGCCATTGTCCCGTTTCTCTGTTCTCTATTTTGAAAAAACTCCTCTAAACGTGGCCTCAACTTGTTGCCTCCATTTTCTTATCTGTTATCTTTCCTTAGCTCACTTTAGTCAGGCTTTTGTCTGCACCACTCTAGTGAAACTGCACTTGTTAAGGTCACTATCAGTTTTTATTTGGTCATATTAAGTGGTCAATTTTCAGTTCATTTTTCTCATCCTTTCAGTAACATTTGACACAGTTGATCTTTCCTTCCTTCTTGAAATACCTTCTTCAGCTTCCAGGTCATCATAACTTTGTCAATTTTCTCAATCTACATTGCTTCCTAGGGGACTCATACAGTCCTGTGGTGTTCTTTTTTTTTTTTTTTTTTTTAAGATTTTATTGGGGAAAGGGAACAAGACTTTATTGGGGAACAGTGTGTACTTCCAGGACTTTTTTCCAAGTCAAGTTGTCCTTTCAATCTTAGTTGTGGAGGGTGCCATTCAGCTTCAAGTTGTTTTCCTTTCAGTTTTAGTTGTGGAGGGCGCAGCTCAGCTCCAGGTCCAGTTGGCGGTGCTAGTTGCAGGGGGCGGAGCCCACCATCCCTTGTGGGACTCCAATCTGCAACCTTGTGGTTGAGAGCCCACTGGCCCATGTGGGAATCGAACCGACAGCCTTCGGAGATAGGAGCATGGAGCTCCAACTGCCTGAGCCACTGGGCCGGCCCCAGTCCTGTGGTTTTAAACACCACCTAGGTGGTGCCTGATTCCCAGTTTTATCTCTTTTGCCCTGACCTCTGAGTTCCAGATTCATGTATGCGACTGCCTACTTGACATTTAGATGATAATTATACTTAGATAATTAATAGTCATCTCAAACAATATGTATAAAACAGGACCCTTTATTCCTCCAAGACTTGCTCTCCAGTGTTCCTTACTTCTTATCACTTCTATTGCTAACTTCTGAGTCTGAGCCACCATCATCTTTCTTCTGGATTATTGCAGGGACCTCCTACCTGTCTTCCTGGTTCCATTCTTGCCCTTTGCAGTTTTTTTTTTCTCCATCTATTGCCAGAATGATCTTAAAGCAGGTTATGTCACGCCACTGCTTAAAAACCTTCAATGAAATTCTGAAAAAGAATAAAAAAAGGGAAGAGCAAGCATCCAAAATTATAGGAAAACTACAAATTTTATAAAGCTATATAGTTACAACAGCTGATACTGAAGCCATGAATAGGTGGAAAGGAAGTCAGAAATTTAAAATATGTGTGTGTGTGTGTGTGTGTGTGTGAATTTAGAAATAGTAAAGGTAGCATTTTAGATCAGTAGAAGAAATCTAGATTATTCAATAAATATTGTGACGACTAAGTAGACATGTGGAAGAAAATACAGTTGGATTTCTACGTCACAACTTAAACCAAAATGAAGTCCAGGTGGAGAAAAGACTTAAATGTAAAAAAATACTAAAAAAGTACCAGGAAAATATATAGGAAAGAATTCTTTTTACTCATTTCAGGTGTGCAAAACAATGTAATAGACATTTATACCCCTCACAAAGTGATAACTCCCCTCCCCCAATCAACTACCCCTCTGGCATCATATATAGCTGTTAACAATTCCATTGACTCTATTCCCTATGCTGTACCCCACAGCCTGTGATCATATGATCATATGTGTGTGTGTGTGGTGTGTGTGTGTGTGTGTGTGTGTGTGTGTATATATATATATATATATATATATATATATATATATATATATAATTATAGTTGACATTAAATATTATTCAGCTTCAGTTTCAGGTGTACAGTGCAGTGGTCAGGTGTATAAACAGTCCATGAAGTTGTCTCCCTAATAAGACAAGTGCCCATCTGACACCCTACAAAATCTTTACAACATTATTGATTATATTCCCCAAACTGTCTTTCATATCCTCGTGTCAATATTGTGACTACCAATTTGTGCTTTCTAATCCCCTTACCTCCCTCATACACACCCCCCTCCCATATAGGAAATAATTTTAATACAGAAATGGGGCAAGTCTTTCTTAAATATGCCACAAAACCCAGAAGCCATAAAAGATTTGTTAGGGAAATTTAACTACATTTGAAAGACAAATGACAAAAAACGAAAAGGTGGTAATTCATGTCATAAGAGGCTAGGTTTTTTTCTTTTATATTAATACGTAAAGAGCTTTTGTGAATCAGTAAAAAGACGTAATACCCATCAGGAAAATGGGCAAAAGTATGATCCATCACTTTATAAATTAAGAAATAAAAATAGATCTTAAACATATGCAAAGATATTCAACTGCAAAATTAGAGAAATGCCAGTTAGAACTACAGTTTTATCAGATTGGCAGAGATAAATATGATGGATAACACTGTTAAGGCATTTTTACATATTGCCAACAGCAGTTGGAAAAACTGCTATAGAGGGCAATTTAGTAAAACCTGTTAAAATTTAAAATGTAAATACGAATTTACCCAGGAATTCCATTTTTAGGACTTTGTCCTTCAGATATATTTCACAAATTTATGAAATGAAGTATGTTACAAGGAAGCTAATTGCAGCATTGTTTATAGTACCAAAAACTTGAAAACAAACTAGTTGTTTTACAGTGATCAGGGCCACTGTGAGTTCATCCTGAGTTATTGCACTAATTAGAAAAAAAGAAATACCCCTACATGGTTGGAGCCTGAAATGCACCCCACTCCAATCCCACACTTAGTCACATGGCCAGGCAAATAGAGTCCTCTGCACAAGCATACACAGCGGACCTATTGGGACTGTAGTTAAATTAAATGTCATATCCATACAGTGGAATACTATGCAGTTAAAAAGAATGAGGTGGCTCTATATGTACAGACATAAAGCAGTCATACACAAGTGAAAAAAGATACAAAACTATATAGCATACTGTCATTTGTATTTGAACACATGCCTATACATATGTATAGAATATCTCGGGAAGCAACCAATAAATAGATAATAGTGGTTGACTCTGAGGAGAACTAATGAGGGAGAATTTTAAGAGGGACAGTTATTATTTTTTCATTGCTTACTATGTGAATCTTTGAATTTTATGTCATGTTACAAGGTGTGATCAAACAATATGGTTTAAATAAAAATTTATTACAGTAAAAGACACATTGCCATTAATCTCCTTCAAAATATTCCCACTCATCTAGAATAAAATAATCATCATTAAAATAGAAAAAAAAATACTCTCCCTCTCTTCGAATACACTTCTTCCAAAAGGGTTACCTTTCATGGTCGTTTTGAATTTGGGGAAGAGCCAGAAGTCACAAGATGCCAAATCCAGTAAATAAGTTGGATGAAGACACACTGTAATGTGTTTTTCTTTTTTTTTTTTTTTTAATTTTATTGGGGAAAATTGGGAAACAGTATGTTTTTCCAGGGCCCATCAGCTCCAAGTCGTCCCCCAGCCGTGGAGGGCGCAGCTCAGCTCCACGTCCAGTTGCTGCCCTCAATCTTCAGTTGCAGGGGGCGCAGCCCACCATCCCATGCAGGAATTGAACCGGCAACCTTGTTGTTCAGAGCTCATGCTCTAACAACTGAGCCATCCGCCGCCCCCTGTAATGTTTTTATTTGACAGAAATTGCCATACCAGAAGCGAAGTATGACTGACATGGAGCCTTTCCCCTGTGATCACAAAAAACTGTGAATGCTGTTGCCGAATGCCATCCAATGGAAAGACAGGGATCTTAAAAACGGGAACAGCATGTGGAACCTTAGTAACTGTGACAAGTTTCAACTTGTTTGGTGCAGTCAGTCAGGTGTGAGCTATGGCTGAGAGAAGGTGTGTTTTAAAGTATAAATCATCCTCCATCATGACACTGCTCCGTGTCACACATTGCTTCTGGTATACGGCAATTTCTGTAAAATAAAAACATGGTGTATCCTCATCCACCTTATTCACTGGATCTGGCACCGCGAGACCTCTGTCTCTTCCCCAAAGTCAAAATGATTCAGGACCTGGAGGCAGCCACAACAGTACAGCTAAAGATACTCATTAAAGAGGACTTCCAGAACTGCTTTAGAAAGTGGCAAGAATGATGGGATAAGTGTGTTCCAAGTGAGGGGGAGTATTTCAAGGGGGATTAATGGCAATGTGTCTTTTATTGTAATAAATTTTTTATTTAAACATTCACTGAGTTTGATTATACCTCATATATTACCCATTCAAAAAATATGCATACTATTTTTTAAAAGGTAAAGGAAAACAGAGCAAAGGATATGAATAGACAGTTCACAGAAGAGGAAATACAAATAATGCTTAAATGTGAAAAATACCAAACCACACTACTGTTAGATTATTTTTCACTTATTGAGAAAGTCAGATCATACTTCGTTGACCAGAGTGTTGGGAAACAGGCTCACATGCATTCCTGAACGTCAATTTAATCTGATACGACTTCTGTGGAAAGTAATTCGGCAGTACCATCATTGTTAAAGCCCATAGCATACAGATTTTAATATATTTTGACCCACCAAACAGCACGTATAAGACCTTATTCTATAGATGTAATAGCACATGTAGAATTAATTTATGTGTAAGGATATTTACTGCAGCATTGTTTATAATAGCAAAAGATTTTTAACATTTAAATGTTCAGCAGCAGAGGCACTTCAGATTACCTGAAGTACATTCAGGGTATAAAGCTGTGACTAGGCAGCTTTATGCAAAGTTATGTAAATATACCTCCAAGATAGCTTGCTAAGTGACAATGCAATGTGCAGAACCTTGCTAATAATGCGCTATCGTTGGTAGTCAGAAGCAACTTATTTAATTACATAGACCATCTCTAGAGGAATGTATAAGAAATTGGGAATAGTGTTTATGTTCAAGGTTGAGTCTGGATAGATGGCAGACAGGCATGGAAAACTTTCTAAGTATACATTTTATACCTTTGAATTATTACATAACTCAGAATTATTGCATCTGTAATCTCCAGTGGCTTTCCATCACATTTAAAATACAATCGTAACTTTTGGTTGTTTTTATTAACTCAAACCCTCCAGATCCTGTACAATTTGGCTTCTGCCTACCTCTTCAAACTTATCATATTAGCTCCTCCTTACTTTATTGCAGCCTTGTTCTTGTTGATATTCCTAAAGCATGCCAACCTCTTTCCCTACAGTCTCTCTGCCTGGAATCCTCTGACCTCAGGCCTTTGCATGGCTTGCCCTTTTGAATATTCAGGTCTCTGCTCAGATGTTTACTCCAATATTACCCTTCTCTACACCATCACTCTCCATTCCCTTACCCTGCTTTATTTCTTTCATAGCATTTAATCACTACCTAAAATTACACATTACGTATTTGTTTGACTCGTTTATCTTCTTTGTCTCCCCTCTAGAATGTAAGGCCTCTTAAGAGCAGGACTTTGTCTTGTTTTCTGCTCTATCCTCAGGACTTAGAATAGTTCCTGGCTTGTGGTAAACATTCAGTAAGTACTTACTGAATGAAAAAAACATTTTAAAATACATTCTCCCACTCTATTGCATATCCTTCAACTTTGTTTTTTAAAGACCTTTGTTTGCATAAAATTCAAGGTAGTCAAATATATCAGTCTTTTCTACTTGGTTTTTAATTCTTTTGTGTTTTATTTAAGAATATTTGCTCCTTGTTCTGGTAATTTGGAAGTTCTCCAGTGATTTTAGAGTTATTTTTTTTCATATTGAGGTCTTTAATCGATACGGAATATATTTTTGATATGGCCTGATGTCGGATCTAATTTTTGTAACTAGCCACTTGTCCTAATCAGCAAAGATTGTTTTCATTGTGTTTTTTTTTAAAAACTTTTATTTATTTAAGTGTTTTTTTCCAGGATCTGTCAGCTTCAAGTCAAGTAGTTGTTTCAATCTAGTTGTTGAGGGCGCAGCTCGCAGTGGCCCATGTGGGGATCGAACCGGCAACCTTGTTGTTAAGAGCACCCAGCTCTAACCAACTGAGCTATCTGGCAGCTATCTGTTTTGATTGTATGTACTATAGGCAGAGTAGTTTTAAAAATCAGTAAATGGAACTGATACTGATTAGAAGAATTAGGAATTAGTGCATATTTTCCAAAGTGACTTCTTTATTGCAATTACTCTTTCAGAGGAATTATATTTCTCGATATATGCCACCTTTCAATTGATAGCAGTTATAGTCAGTGATAAGATATTTTAAAAAATCTCTTTGGTTTCTGAATTTGTTTTTAACTAGGAAAATACACGGACAGATGCCATGAAACTTCCATCTTCCCCGTCTTCCAGGCTTTTAAAGAACAAAGCGTTATTGTGCAAACCCGTTACACAGACCAAGGCTATCTCTTGCAAACCACATACACAACACAAGGAATGTCAGACAGGTATGTGTCCTTGCTTTCCACATGTAGAAAGTTTGTTTTTTGTTTTATTTGTTTTTTCAAGAAAGGAAAAGAAAGTCATTGACAGTTTCTTAAATGGGAAAACATTCATTAATTCTTGGATCACATACTTTGAACATCTAAATTATTCCTTATAATTATTGTCATTAACACTAACAATTACTAAATTGAACCCATATGCGCACAAAGCACTATGTGTAGAGTGGACAAACATCTTCTACATGTGTGCACTGCTATTTTTCAAATGTACAGAAAAGCTATTATAATTACTAAGATAGAAATTTATTTACAAGTATTAGTGACTTAACCTTAGTTCTTTTTTAAAATACTATGAATTGATTTGTGAGTTAAAGATTTATCTATGTCTGAGGTGTTGGTGATCAGGAAAATTACTTGAATTTATACTTGAAAACTAATTGCCCAGTCGATGTTATAGCTTTTAATCCTACTACCCTTATATTTTCAATTACTTTCATAGCCTATTCTGCCCAAAGTATTTTTTTGATTTTTGTTTTTAATGGTAATTTTATGTCACAGACTATACTGTATTTAAAAGCTTAGTCTATCACCAAGTAATCATGAGTTTTTATGTAGGGTGCCATTCTTTTGGTAAGAGTCAAGGAGAATCCTGTTTTCTTTCCTCGGTAAATTTGATTGTTTCCTGTTAAATTTGATATTCCTGTTAAAATGATACTTTGTGTACACATGAATTTATATACACATTCACATGTAGAAGGTAGTAGAGGATCTGTGGACATCTAAATGTGTGTGTTTATACATTTAAAAATTTTTTTCTATATTAAATATTGGACTGTTTTCTATATACTGTTGTGAACTATGTTTTCATTTGACATTGCATCAGAAGCCATTCCATGTCAATATAAATTTAAATATACATTGAGATTCTTAATGGATGCATAGATTCCAATGTATATAACATATCCATCCCCCTAAGATTGGGCATTTAGATTGCGTCTAGTTTTTTAATATTATAAACAATGTTGATTAAGCTGTATAAATGGATCTTTGTCCATTGTTTGATTATGTCCTTAGGATAAATCCTAAATAGTGGAATTACAGATTCAAAAGCTATCATAGATTTTTAAAGCTTTGGGTATGTGTTGCAAAATTGCCCTTCTAAAAAGTTACATCAATTTATGCTCCAGTTTGAGAGCATCCATTTCTCTGCACCCTCACTAACACTGGGTATTAAATCCAATAATTAACACTTCTCTTTTTCCCTCAACTTTAATTTGGAAAAATTTCAAAATTCAGAAAGATTGAAAATACAGCACAATGAACACCAGTGTACCCTTCACCACGTGTTAACTTTTTGCAACATTTGTTTTCTCTTTTTCTTTTTCCTGAACTTTTAAAAAGTTAAGTAACTTTCTTAGTTTGATATATTGTATGGACTTCTGCTATAATTCCAGTAATCTATTGAATACATAGCATTGCAAGTTCATCTACCACAGCCTACAGTTTTATTTCAGTCAGTGACCAAGCTGTGGGCAAAGGAAAAATTCAGTATTTAATAGCATAATGGAAGTATTATGGTTTGTGTTTAAACTTTAATTAGTGTATTCCTTTGATAAATATAAATAGTGAAAAAAATATAAATTTTAAATCCATGGGGAAAGCATAAAGAACATTGCCTAGTTGTTCTTGAAAATAACAGATTCAAATATTTCATTCAGATTTACCTATGCCTAATGAGAAAAGTGATGTGGAACTTGATTCTCCACCTGCAAAGAAAAAAAGAGTAGGTTTTTTCCAGACTTATGATGCGGAATATTTAAAAGTTGGTTTTATTATCTGTCCGGGATCAAAAGAAAGTTCACCAAGGCCACAATGCGTCATTTGTGGAGAAATCTTATCTGCTGAAAACATGAAGCCAGCAGATCTTTCTCATCATTTGAAGACAAAGCATTCAGAATTAGAAAACAAACCGGTAGATTTTTTTGAACAAAAATCTCTTGAAATGGAATGTCAAAACAGTTCTTTTAAAAAGTGTTTACTAGTTGAAAAGTCACTTATGAAAGCATCTTACTTAATTGCTTTCCAAATTGCTGCCAGCAAGAAGCCATTCTCCATTGCTGAAGAATTAATTAAACCATATTTAGTAGAAATGTGTTCAGAAGTTTTGGGTTCAAGTGCTGGAGACGAAATGAAAACCATTCCTCTTTCTAATAATACGATTGGATGTAGAATTGATGAACTGTCTGCAGACATTGAAGATCAACTGATTCAAAAAGTCAGAGAGTCAAAGTGGTTTGCCCTTCAGATAGATGAGTCATCAGAAATCTCAAATATCACCCTTCTTTTGTGCTATATTCGTTTCATTGATTACGATTGTAGTGACATAAAAGAAGAATTATTGTGTTGTATTGAAATGTCATCTCAAATAACTGGTTTTGAAATATTTGAACTAATAAATAAATATACTGATAGTAAATCTCTGGATTGGAAACATTGTGTTGGTCTCTGTACAGATGGGGCTGTAAGCATGACTGGCAGGTATTCTGGTTTAAAGGCAAAAATTCAAGAAGTTGCGATGAATACGGTGGCATTTACACATTGCTTTATTCACCGTGAACATTTAGCAGCAGAAAAGTTGTCTCCATGCTTACATGAAATACTTTTGCAGTCAGCACAAATTTTAAGTTTTATAAAGAGCAATGCATTGAATTCACGTATGTTAACAATCTTGTGTGAAGAGATGGGGTCTGAGCATGTGAATTTACCACTTCATGCTGAAGTACGTTGGATATCGAGAGGGAGAATTTTAACAAGATTATTTGAATTACGACATGAAATTGAAATTTTTCTAAATCAAAAGCATTCAGATCTGGCCAAGTATTTTGTTGATGAGGAATGGGTTGCAAAGCTGGCCTATTTATCAGATATTTTTTCACTTATAAATGAATTAAATTTAAGTCTCCAAGGAACTATGACTACACTCTTCAACTTGTATAATAAAATGGATGTATTTAAAGAAAAGTTAAAAATGTGGTTGAAGCGCACACAGGAGAATGATTATGACATGTTCTCTTCATTTTCTGAATTCTCAACCTCATCAGGCTTAAATATGAGGAGCATTGCAAGTGTTGTTTTTGAGCACCTGGAAGGACTTGCTCAAATGTTCAATGACTGTTATCCACCAGAAGAAGACTTACGTTCAGGAAATTTGTGGATACTTAATCCTTTTATGAATCACCAAAATAGCAGTCTCACGGACTTTGAAGAAGAAAAGCTGGGACAGTTATCTTCTGATTTAGAATTACAATCAGTATTTAAATCAGTGTCTGTAACTCAATTTTGGATAAATGCAAAGACAAGTTACCCAGAACTTTATGAAAAGGCAATGCAATTTTTATTGCCCTTTTCAACTATTTATTTATGTGATGCTACATTTTCGGCTTTGACTGAGTCAAAACAAAGGAATCTGTTGGTTTCTGGCCCTGCCCTAAGACTTGCAGTCACATCTTTAATTCCAAGGATAGAAAAATTAGTAAAGGAGAAAGAATAGTAAATGCATATTGCTTATTATCAAATTCTATACTTTTGTGTTAAATTTTGTATAAGTATCCTAAAATATAATTTCCTAATGTGGATATGTGCTTTCAGTGATTAAATGTTTTAATAATTTTCTCTTTTTGTGGAATTTAATAATTACACATTTACACATAATTATAGTTTTAATATTCCAAGGTAGAGAATTTAACTATTTTATTCATTGATCGAATAATTTGGATTAGTGACAAATATGTAGGTAATGAAAGGCCCAATTTATGTAATAGCAAATCTGGATGTTGAAACTGCTTGGCGTTTAGAAGCACGTGGGACATTTTAGTCTTCAGCCTCCTACTCTAGCAGGTTGTAGGTAGGTAGAAAACAGATCTAAGCAACTTGGCTAACCGGAAATGAGAGCAGCAGGAGAGTTTGAGACTACTTTTGGGGGCCTCTATGGCCCCCAAAGGTTTAGGACAAACCTTTGTTGTAAAGGGCCAGATAGTGACTAGTTTAGGCTTTGCAAGCCATAGGTGGCAACTGCAGTACTCAGTTCTGTGGCTGCAGCACAAAAGCAGCTGTAGACAATACACCCACGAGTGTAGCTGTGTTTCAATAAAGCTTTTTTATTTCTGAACATTGAAATAAGAATTCATATAATTTTCCTGTGTCATGAAAGCTGCCTTTATAATTTTTTATTTTAAAAATGTAAACAAACATTGTTAGCTGGGGGAGGGAGGGGGAGTGAAAAAACCAGAAAGCTGACCGAATTTGGCCCATAGTTTGCCCATCCAGGTCTAGACAGATTTCCAGGTAAGAGCAGATGGGCCAGGGGTGGCCTGTAGGGTTTTGGTTCCTGAAAGCCTTTCTTTCCGTGGCTGCTAGTATCTGAATTTTCAAGCACCTTTTACATTTTAATTTCAACTGACAGAATTAGAGGGAAAATATATTTAGAATTAGTGGCAAAGACACAAAAGAGCAATTCATTTTATGACTAGCTATTGGTTTATTATTAATTTAATAATTTACTAATTTGCAGCTAACTTTTTGGGCTCTTACATGTGCCAGGCATTGTGCTAGGTCTATTACAGACTTAGGAGGGCTGATACGGTGTTATCCCCATTTACAGAAGCAGATACTGAGGCCCGCTGATGTTAGGTGACAGCTCAGAACGCAAAGCTAGGTGGCACAGACACGAATGAAGCCCTGGTCTTTTGATGCTAACGGAGCTCTTCTGTGAGCCACGTCGATAGCCATGTTTGACTCCACTCTGTCCGTGGGGACTAGGAGACGGAGACTTTCCCTGAATTCAAATGGGCCTGTACAGTCAGTTAAGAGCCAGTGGGCCTCAGTGTTCCCATCTGCAACAAATGCCATCTCTCCTGCAACCAGTGCTCGGAAAATGAGAGGGTGGCAACACCCCTGGAAGGCAAGGAAAGGGAGGCTCTGGCGCAGGTCCTCCAGCCGCTCGGTGGCGGGAGGAAATAAACCAGCGGCAGGGGTGGGTTTTCGAGGGGAGGGGTGGGGGCTGCCCTGGGGCGTGCGAGCCCGCCCTCCTGGAGGGCTTACCCGGCTATGGCGCTCCAGCTCGCTGCTCTGCGTGTCCCGCTGGGCGGCTTCTTCGCACTCACCCGGGGCAGCCAAGCTCTCAGAGCAGATCGCGGCACCTGCGTGCCAGCAGATGGTGAGCGGCGTGGCGTGGGCAGCGGGCGGATGGGCCCCAGCAGTTACCCCAGCCGTTACCCCGGCGCGCCCCTCCCCCGCCTGCCCGCGCCCGTACCCGGCGGACGCACCTGCCTTTGGGTGAAGTGGCGCTAGGGTTGGGGGCAGAGCACCTGGACGTCGACTTCGACGTGGGCGCCTGCTTGGGGAGTTCCTCTGAGTTCTCTGGGTATTCCATTGATGGAAGTGGTCGGGCATGTCCCCTTCCAGCTGATCATTGGTTGCCTAGGCACATCTAGAGCTGGAAAAGAAATGGTCGGGGACTGGGGGAGGAAGATAGAATGGAACAGGGTCACAGCTCCTTACCTGCCCCTATCCCCTCTTTCCTTTGCTTGAGTTCTTGGGGTTTGGTGAGGGTTTTATTAATCCCTGCTTGGTAGGATAGGAAACCGCCCTGAAGGTGAACTGTACCTTCCAAAGGTTGCACAGCTAGTTAGAAAGCAGGACCCAAAAGAGACACTCTTCCTGTTAGATTCCAGAGCCCTTTCCTAGAGAATGGAACCTGAGAGGGAGGCCTTAGAAGTCATCCTTCCGCCTTATGTCTAGTTCCAGATTCTCACTAAAGCTTTCATGTTCTTATGCCCACCAATCTCCCAAACCCCTCAAATAACAAGCCTGGAGACCCTGACAGCCTCCCTCTCCGAAGGCCTGGATTTTCCGCTCCTTTCCTGGCTTTGGGTGGTGATAGGTTTGCAGGAGTTCATCTCCAGAGCCAGATAGCTTAGAGCTTCTTCCTTAAATGCTGAGTAGGGCAGGTAGAGCTGAGGTGGGGGAGCAGGAAAAGGTAGCTAACCTGAGGGTTGGGGTGTTGTCATGTGGCCCAGGACAGAGCCTGACTCAGCAAGAGAGTCACTAGCCCCCTAAACTCCTCTTGTCTCTACTGTGGTGGGATCCAGGACTCAGCATGTGATGTTCAGGGTGGAATCTGTTTAATGAGCAACAGTCTGCTCTTCCATGCTTGCTCCCAAGTCCAAATATTCCCTGCATAGTACCTGAGTAGAAACCAGGCCAGGCAGAAAGAAAGAAAAGCTGTGGAGTTCCCAAGGCCTTGACACTAGATCACAAGGCCCAAGCCTTGATTCCTCTTCCTGAAATTTGGGACTAGGTTGTAATCTGGTTTGAGTCTGGTGAGAAAATAAGTCTACTGTGTTTCCCTGAAAATAAGACCTACCATGATTTTTCAGGATGACATCCCCTGAACATAAGTCCTAATGCGTCTTTTGGAGCAAAAATTAATATAAGACCTGGTCTTATTTTCGGGGAAACACGGCATGTCTCCATCACCATCCAGTCCTTCTCCTTGGAGCATAAAGCCTATTTTCTGATTCTAAAGCTCAGCCCTCCAGAGAGGCTCTCCCCTTTCCAGGCTGACCTTAGCCCTGGACCCAACCTAGAGAAGTAGCTCCTTTGTTGGGGGAGTTGAGGACGTAGGCACTAAATGCCCCTGTGGAGCACCTGGGCAGTGCGTCCTTGGTAAGTGGCTGCCAGGCATTCCCTGCCATCCCTAGAAAGCCCTGTTCATCCAGGTTGCTTACGTGTTGCTCTTGAAGGTGTTCGGCTACCAGGCAGATCCCATGAGCTACCAAGTGGCTGTGGGCTGGCTGGAACTGCTGGCTGGGTTGCTGCTGGTCCTGGGTCCACCGAGGCTGCAAGAGATCATCCTCATGATGGGTAAGGGGGGGTCCACCTGGGCAGAGGAAGGGGGGACTTCTTGGGGAGGATGATGGAAAGACCTGGCTGCTCCTCTCTTTCCCTTTATTCTTGCCACCCTTCCTTTTTCTCTGGAACCAGGAGCACTTCCTGCTGTACTGTGATTTCCATGGTCTTCAGACTAGGACAGATGCTTTTCACACGTAATATACTGTAACACTATTTTATGTCAGCTATACCTTCTACCTCATCAGTTCTATTGGCTGTGTGGTATTCCATTTATAAAGAAGTCTTGTAACCTAGAAGCCCCTACTGTTCTCCCCTGACCCCACACCTGAGATGAGAGAATAGAATAGCAGCTGCCACTTATGTGTCTGGCGGTTGAGAACAGGAAAGCTGAGCCCCCTGAACAGAAATGCAGAGAGTTTTTCTGGGGCAAGCAGTCCTGGAGGGGCCCTCTCCTAGCAGCTCTGCCCACAGGAACTGCTGATGTACAAAGACAGCTGCTGCTTCAAAGGCCAGACATCTTCAGGCTCATCTGTGTGTCCCGGCCTTGTGCCACCTTTGCTGCCACCACTACCACCCCTCCCCCAGGCTTTCCTTTCCATTTCTGGAGCTTCCCTCATTTTCAGATTTTTCCTTCACTTCCACCACCAAACCCTTGGCCTCCCTCCCTCCAGTAGGATTAAGAAAGGAATAGCATCAGGGAGAATATGTTCCAAAAATGCCTATTTACCCACCTCCTTGCCCTATTTGGCTGGATTGTTGCTGTTTCTTTCTTGCCCTCTGAGAAGGGTTACATTAGTAGTTCAAAAAGCTTCTGATTCTGGGTCCTGCTCTCTCTGGGAAGCCAGACAGCTGAGTGTTAGTTTAGGGTGCATGTGTGTGCATGCGTGTGTGTGTGTGTGTGTGTGTGTGTGTGTGTGTGTGTGGAATGGAGTGGGTGGTACTTAATGGGAGTGCTTGAGCTGGAGTGGGTTAGAATAGGCTGGAGAGCCCTGAGCTCCTGGATTTTCTGGGTGCCCCCAGGGAGTCTCAGAGACCTCACTTTCCATTCCAGGGGCTATCTTCACTTTGGTGTCTCTGAAAGAGTCACTGAACACTTGCATCCCAGCTATCGTCTGCCTGGCACTCTGGCTGCTGCTGGACATCTGCCAGCTCTTAGTCCAACCTAAGAAAGTGGTCAGACCTACTAGGAGGAAACTCCAAGAACATTCAAGGAATCCTGAGAGTAGGTGTCTCTTGCCTCTCTGTGCCTTGTCACTGTCACAGCAGGAACACGGAACACACAGAATCCATCACCTTGTTACCAATACAGTACATCCGGGGTCAAAGTATGGCCACACTGTTGAAACAGACATCTTGTCTACCTGGCCCTGCTTCCTCTCGGACATTTACTGCTGTTTTCTGACATTTACTACCATTCTCCTTGTCATGTGAAAATAGAAAATAAGCAGAAAAGAAATTTAAATCACCCAACATTTTAATCCCCCCAAATAACTACTTTCAATTCCTTTGTATAACTGTTACCTCTCAGTTTTTTTCTATGCCTTTATATAGATTTTTTTAAATTAAAAATGAGACCATATGTACTACTTTATCACTGGCTTTTTAAAGCTAATCTACTCCCTTCCATGTCTGTTCTACGTTGTTGATGCTAATGTCTGCATAGTATTCCACTGTGAGGATGTGTTGAGTCAAGCCCCCACTGAGGAATGTTTGGATTGTTCCCAATGGTTTGCTATTATAAACCTCACAGTAAATCACCTTTGCATACATATTTTATTTCCCTAAAAGTGAAGATCCTGGTTCAAAAGATATGCACGTTTTTAAGGTCTTTATTACATACTTAAAATTTGCACATTGAGTGCGGCAGAGTATAAGTGCCTACTTCCGCCTGTGCCCTTCCAAGTTACATGAGGTATTCCCTCACATTGCTTTTTATCTCGGGCACTTTAGATTTGCAAAGCTAACAAAGATGGGCATTGAGTCATTTTACAGGACCTGAAACTGCCAGCCTCTGGTGGTGAGGTGGGGCACTCAGTGCAGTGCTCCTTGGATACCTACATGGAGGCAGGGGACAGCCAATTCCAAGGGACACTGCCTGTTAAAGCAGTGCCAGAAGCCTGGGATGAATCCCAGAGGTCCTAGGGAGTCAGCAGAGTGTGTGTGTGTGTGTGTGTGTGTGTGTGTGTGTGTACTCCCAAGGGAAAGTGACCATATTAGGATACTTACTGTCACATCAAAAACCATCTTCACCATATATATATATATAACACACGCATTTATATACATGTATTACTACATACTCGCATACAGTAGTATATGTGAAGTACATATACATGTACTAGTATATGTATACTACGTATATAGAGTCAAAACAATATGGAAGCTTTTGCTCACATAACAGGTCCAGAGATAGCATAGCTTTAGTTTCAATGTTGGGTAATTTGGCTGCGTTACAATGACATCAAAGACATGTTTTTTCAATTTTCTGCTCTGCTGTTGTCAATTTGTTGGCTACTGCCCTCAGAGTCGCAAAATAGTTGCAGCAGCTCCAGATGTCACATTTACACATAACATCCAAAGGTGAAAAGAAAGGGGAAAGCTCTCTTAGAAGACCCCTAGATTTCCCCTCATATCTCACTGACCAGAATTATGTCACATTTCTATTCCTAGACCAATCACTAGCAAGGAGAATGGAACTCCCATGATGGACTTAAACTAGTTAAGATTTACCCACACTACTGTGCAAAGAAGAGAGGAAGGTAGATGATGGTTTTTGCCACATACTAGCTTCTTTGCAGAATATATTTAATAATGGTAATTACTTCTTAGAGTGGCTGTGAGGATTTAGTGAGTTGAAGTGCTGACAATAGTGCCTGGCACATAATAAGTGCTCAATAAATGCTATTATTAAATACTGGTTTGTTGTACAGATGAGAAGATGGACTTAGAAAGCTTACATGCCTATGTGTCAGACCTGAGACTAGAATTAAGGCCTGATTGACTCCAGAACACACACTTCGCAGTGCACCAGCTGCCAAGTTGGAAGTGGGCAGGCATGGCACCTCTGCTCTCTTCAACTTGAAGGTAGATGGGATGATCTGTCCAATGTGATTAAGTCTGCTTTGCTTTCCAGAATTGCCCCTCTGCATGAAAATTTTGAAGCTCAGGAAAGTAGAGTCTGGAGCCCCTAGGATCCTGGCCTCCATCTCTCCACCTCTCCCCCGCCAGGATGCCACAGCCAGCCTGTCTCCAGCCAGGACTTTGAGTAAAACCTCTCACAGCTGGCATTAGATTGAGGGTTCCTGTTTACAAAGGCTTGGCCCATACGCAGGTTAGTTGCATAGGGCTCCCCAAGCTTGGCTGTAGGGCGCCTCCCCCCCAGCAACTGTGGGAAAGGCAGGGTGCTAGAGGTGTGGGCTGGCCAGCTGGTATGGAGGAACCGTTGGGATTGACAGCAGCAGGAGCTCCAGCATTGGCTCCTTAGCCCAAGGAGAAGCCAGGCCCCAGGAAATGTGTCCCCCACTCCGCAGCCAACCTAGATCAGGTCAACACAATGACATTCAGCTGCCAGGGAGGGCTTCCTTAGACTTTTCTATCCCCTTCCTCCCACCCTCCCCCTTCCCTCTTGCCTTGCAGTGACATTCACTTCCCTTTGGGCCCTGGCTGCCACAGGTGGTCCCCAGCCCTTCCAGCTGTTGGGCCCAATCTTCAGGTCATGTCCTGGGATTAATTAGTTGATGGGAGGGTCTAGGATGTGTGGGTGGGAGTGGATTCTGCTCTGTCTCAGGTCCTTAAAGCTAGGCCCCAAGGGCTCCAGAGAGAGCTGCAGCAGCCAGAACAGCAGCAGCCAGAACAGCAAGAGGTAAGAGAAGACTGAACTAGTGGAATGGCAAGGGATAGGTTCAGGGTGGGGCAGCCATGGTGGACAGAGCTGAGAGGGAGGGGAGAGGAGGGTACTACTGCTCACTCAGGGTCCCACAGAGGACGGGAGCCTGAGAGGTTCAAAGGCAGAAGTACAAATTTTGGTATTGGAGGAACCGCGTTTTGGACACCCCAGGGGTGTGTCTGTGTCCAAAATAGGAAGAGGACATTGGCTTGTGCACTTACCTCCTTGGGGAGAGAAGAGGAATATGCCCAGATATCTTCGTGTTGTTTTGCTTGCTTGGCGTCTGTATCTCTAGTGCTGTGTGTGTGCCTGTGTGGGTGTACACAGTTATCTGTGTGCTGCCTGGAAGGGAAGGGAACTAATGCTGATGAAGTATCTCCCCAGGGTCAGCCACGGTGCTCAGAGTTTTACTTATGTTTTCTCATAACCCTCCCAACAACACGGTGAGGTAGGTCTTTTAATCTCCATTTTATAGCAGAGAAGACAGGCGCAGTAAGCTGAGTAATTTGCCCAAGGTCACATGGCAAATAAATGTGTGTATCCAGAATCTGCCTGATTCCAGGGCCTGTGCTCTTTCTGATTTGCTTCCAAAGTTTTGAGTCAGACCCAGGGCTTCTTTGTGGTCAAAAGGTGAGGAGGTGGGAAACAGGCTGGAAGGCCTGAGAGTTGTGAAACCTTTTCAACCAACCTTGCCAAAGGTACTCTAGGCAAGCGTCAGGAGAAGACCTTCACAAAGGCAAGTCCAAGGTCACTATGCATAGGCCTGTCCCTCTGGATCAGTGCATCGTAAGATTGGCCCTCCATCAATGCCCTGCTCCCTCCCCCACTGATCTGGATGGCTTGGGTTCTTTCTGGGTCTGATTCTGTATATTCCAGGTTGGTTTCTCCTGAACCCCTAGTTGGCTCAGCCTTGCTTGGGCTTACTGCACATGCCTATACCCCCACGTATCTGAACCATACCCGCTCCGTGAGGGGAACCTCCACCCTCCCAGTCACCAGGTTGGAAATTTCCAAGGTTTCTGGGACTTCTGCCTCTTCCTCGTTTCTCACAGCTTGTCAACCAGCCCAACAGCCTGCCGCCTCCACACTCGCCATTCTGCACACCCTCAGCCTGGTGCCACTGAGCCTGCACAGCTGCCTGGACCCGCTCGTCTACTGCTTCTCCCTGTGCAGCTTCCACCAGGATTGCTGGGCACTGAGCTGCCGCCCGGGGGTGGGTGAGCCTGGGGCACACGTGGCCCCCTCGGCCTCCTCCTACAGAGGTCCTGGCTCCTCTGTCTGCTTCACTCCTGCCACCCTGCCAGTGGCCTCCTCAGTGGAGAAAACTCTTTGGAAGGACCTAGATTCCAATTCTGACGCAACCACATTCTACCGTGTTTCCCCCAAAATAAGACCTAGCTGGCCAATCAGCTCTAATGCATCTTTTGGAACAAAAATTAATATAAGACCCGGTCTTATTTTACTATAGTATAAGACTGGGTCTTATATAATATAGTATAACTGGGTCTTATATTAATTTTAAGACCCGGTAGCCGCGTAGCTGTAGAGTGCTGGGCTTGTCTGTGAAAAGGGGATAGAACATTCTTTGTAGCCTGAATGTTCCCTAGACTTTGCCAGCTTTTGGATACAAAAAAAAAAAAGTAAAAATCTGCCATTGTTTTTTAAATCTCTTAGGATAAAACCCAAGTCGTTAAAATGGCCTACAAGGCCCTGCCTGATCTGGCTTCTGCTTCCCACCCGCTCTCAACCTCTTCTACCTCTGCCTTTCCGCATGGGTTCAGTCACCTTCTCAGTCCCTGGAACAGACCAGTTTCCTGCCCTCCAAGGCCTTTGCACCTGACTTTGCCAGGTATGATGTCCCTTGCTTTTCTTCACTTTGTTAATTCCTCTTCATCATTGTCACTTCCTCAAAAGTAACTATAGCCTTTCTTGACCAGCAAACACCCTCCCCCACCAAGACACACACACATGACTGGGTTAGATCTGATTGCTCCTCCATAGCTCTTTTCATAATTGTAATCGAGCAATTAATTGGGTAATTCATTGGCTTTCTTTTCTTTCTCTCTTGCTAGAAGTATTTATGTTGACCCATAAGAAAGTGCCATTTTTGTAGACCCAAAAAGGTTGAATATTGGCAATTTTATTTTCAACCAATTCAACTTAGTAAATTCCTTGTTTCCCTTATTCATGCCTCGCACATGGTTAAGACCTCAGTCTATCGGATGAATGAATGAAAGCTGAGGATCACTAGGTTAAAATGCTCAAGCACTCACTCAGACATTCCAGTGTCGGGTAGATTTTCTTCAAGTGTTTCTGGGATTCTCCACGCTTGGATTACCCGGATGCATTCCTGCTCCAGTCCTAATGATTGTTTCCTTCTGCTGTTGTTGGATACCTGCACCTGTGTCATCACCTCCACTGTGCCAGGACTTGGTGGTAACCAAGCTGGACCTTCATCCTGCTAGGAGCTGGGACAGGGATCCTCCAGCCGTGCTGCCTTTTGCTTCAGCTGAGCTGGGACTCTGTCATTGGGTGCAAATCCCTGCGAACGGCTCTGGCCATCAGTGCTTTCCCTCCTTATGTGCTGAAGACTCAGTGGTTGGCTTCAGTTGGGGAAGGGAACCATTCCCCTCTCCCCAGCCATGTTACTGAGGCCCCCACAGCAAGACTGCTTGGGCCTGGAGGAGTTCAAGCTTAATGACAGAACAGTGTGCTCATGTTGCCAAGTGGGCTGGGTCAGGAAGGGTCCACCAATCAGCCATCTGTCTTACCTTTAGGCCCTGTTGCTGAATTTGCCTTCTAATGATAAATTTGGTAAGTTCCTTCTTTTTGATAAATTACCTTCCATCGTTTCCTTATTCCTTCTTTAAATTTTTCCTTGTTCATTTTAAAAGTAACACATATTCATGAACATATTTCAAAGCGGTAGAGAAAAATGTAAAATAGAAAATAAAGGTTCCTCCAGTGGTAACCATTGTTCACAGTTTCTTATTATGTGTATCTTTCCAGATGTTTTCTATTCCAGTATATAATGCGGCACCCATTACATACCCATCAATAATATGTGACAGTCCCTGTTTTACACGCCTTCACCTGGAGTGGGCATTATCACCTGCCTCCTCCTTGAATCTGGATTCTTCTCTGTTCTAGCTATGAGTATGGTTAATTCGTTTCTTTTTCCTAGAAAGCTTCTCAGTCTCCTCCATATCTATTTGAAACCTGGTGGCGGTGTGGCGGTGGGGGTGTCACCTAAGACCTCACACCAGCCAAATCTTAGCCTATCTTACTTGTTGGAGGAATTAAACAAAAGCCCAAATACACACTGGTAGGTCTAGAGTAATTGCTACTTCTCTCTCCTTCCTTGGGAATTAGGTGGGCTCATTCCGTGCGATGCTGACCAGCATCTCGTGCCAAGGCCAGGAGGCAGCCTGGGTCCATGTCATGAATTCACTTGCTCTGGTGGAATAAATTGCTCTGGTGTCCACACTAGAGCCAGCTGAATCTCCTGAGGCTGAATTTGATTCTGTCCAGATAAAAAATGATTCCCTATGGGCTCATCCATCCCTGCAGTCTTGTACTATCTTGCTTTTGATGTGACTTTTCCCTTAGTAAAGTAGTCAGTTTCCTTTGGGAAATGTCTAACTTAGTCTTCTGTGTCGGACCTGGGGAAAAAGAACTTAAGAGTCGATTGCATCTGGGAGGTCAGACATGGTAGAAAGAAGGCCTCTGTCTAGAGTTACAGTGAGTGGGAATCACCGTCCTCCCTCCCTCCCTGTCACTCAGGAGAACAGGAACCTGTGGTGAGGACCCAGATGCAAAGAGCCTGAGGGATGAGAGAGAGCAGACTGCTTTGTACTGGCAATCCTTTTGGATTCTTGGGCCCCTTATTTATTTCAAACCTTCAAGAATTTGATGTAAGACCCTCCTTCAATCCAGGATGAAGGGAGCCCACGTTGGTCCTTGATTAAATGCTGGACACCCCCTTTCTCCAGGGATCCAGGGAGAACTCATCTGCTAACTGTTTTCAGCAGCTATCAGTAAGTATGCCCTACACTCCCCCTCTTCTTACAGGGCCAGGAATGCCCAATTCTTGTGTCACCCAGGCCACACCCTGTGGCAGTGGGCTCCAAATATGGTGCAGGGAAGCTGCTCCTGACCCAGAAAGAACAATGCTCCCCTTCTCTACCAGACCCCACTCTCTCCTCAGCTCAATCACACTCCAGGTCTCTGAACCCAGCCCAACCTTGTTCCTGCCCTTGGCCAGGGCTGGTCCAGGTCCTTGGCTCTGCACACACCTGCCTGGGTTCCTTGGCCAGCCCTGCATCCTCTGTGACCCTGCCTGCTCCTACCTGAATCTTCACTTCCAGACCAGGCCCCACCTGTTCCCTCTACCTCTATAGGGAAGCCTCTCAGAGTTCAGCTTGATTTCGCGCTCTGTCTTCAGGCCTCTATGCATTCTCTGCAGCGGATTCTTTGCCGTGACATCTATTTCCCTCTCCTTTAGCGCTTGAAGGAGGATCGTGTTTTCCCCCTGTGGCTGCAGCTATCCTTCACTGATGCTGAAGCCATCTCCTTGGACCACATTGCAGCTTCAGGGACTGTGACTTCCTTCCTAGAACAGTCACTTCTAGGGCTCTCCCAGCCCTGCCTTTTTACACATGCCCACCATCTAGCCCTCATAGAAAGACATTGTCATTAAATCATGCCTCTCCACCCTTAATTCTCAGTGAACCCCAGTCTAGTTCTGAAATGTGCTGTGGTTGGGTGCTAGACTCACGCTGGCCTCTAGCATTTGTGGGGTCCTGGGCAACAGTACTTGCACATGAAGGCCTACATACTATATGTCTAAATATTCAAAAGTTATAAATCAAGAAAACACATTGTTAAATGAAATGTGTTCCATTCACCTATGTTGACAAATATACCTTTGTAATGACAGATTGAAAAATATGTGTAAAGCTATGGTTTTCAGGACTGAAAGTCAGCAAGTTATCAAAGGTGACTGAATTCAATTTTACATATTATGTTTAAACATTGTATTTGGGTCATGTATGATAAATTATCACAAAAATATAAAATATTTTAATTTTATTATATAAATCACTATCATTCATAATGTGATTTTTTTCCCTGTTTGTTCAAACCATTTCTATATTCATACAGAATTTTTTAAGTTCTTTTTTTCAAAATTTTCAATGATGGGTTATTTTTAAAAAACCTAAGTGACAACTTGTTGCTAAATTTGTTCAAATATCTCTTCAATCAAGATTATACCTCAATCTAACAGCCAAAAAGCAGTCTCTATAGTATATATAGAAATATGTTTTTAATTTTAAAATGAAATATTTAAACTTAGTAAATTGTTTTTATAAGATTTTACTAACATTTACTAACATTTTTAATAGCAAGCAATAGTGCAACTCAAGTAACTGTTGATAATACATATTCAAAATTAATGTCTTCCACAAATGACCGTGATTTGTTCTTTGTTTGAGAATTTTGGTTGTTTTATCTAACTTTTCTAGGACATATCACATTTTATATAAATTAATTGTAATTGATTTAATGGCATTTAGTTGAGATTCTCACCATGTGTCTGAGTGATTCTGAGGTCAAATTTAATGTGTTTCATCAATATATTCCATCTTTAGCCATATCCAGAAAATATTGTGTATAATCTTTGAATTACTCCAAAAAATGTCATTGCTATCAGCACATCTGGAGGCATGTCTTTTAGTAAATCCAAACTATGTACAATACATGGCCTAAGAATATTTGTGGCCAAACTTTTACTTTGTGTATCTTTTTTTGTTAGTCATATTAGCATCATGACCATAGACTTTCTTGGCAATCTTTTAAATCAATGCTGAAAATTGAAAGATGTTTTTTTTTTGTTTGTTTGTTTGTTTTTTGGTTCATGATTCAAGCCAAACTTGTACCTTGGTACTTTTGGTACTTGCCTTTCATTTGCAATAACTAGGAAGAGCCAAATAAATTACAAAAAATCGTATTTTAAAGACACGGCAGAACTATGGAAGAAACAATGACTAGAAGAATTGGAACTCGGGAAGGGATTTGTATTTATCAAGGGAGTATCCCTTCTGAGTTGAGTTGATGGTCATGGATGTTTTCTAACCTGGGAGCATTTGCTCATTCTGTGCATGAACTGAGTATTAAGCTTGACCCATGCAGAGAGCCTCTACTGGTAGAAAAAGGAACCAGCAAGTCTTTTGGCTGTTCAATGAGATGAAAATTTTCAGCCGCTGAAAACACGGTTGATTGTAATCAAAGGACATTTTCCAAATTCTGAGACTGAATGTGGAAGCTAAGCTGAGGGCTTCTAAAATGCAAAATAAAATCTCTTATAATCTTGAGATGCTTAGGACAGAAAGTCCAACTAGAGAAATGAGGCCTGATACAAAAATATCGCTTAGTATTCCTCCCAAGAAATTTTCCAGATTTTGAAGCTGTGGGGGTAAAGAGCAGGTAAGAAAGAAGGCTAAAGTGCCAAGTACAGAACTTCCAAAGGGCAGAATTGACGCTCCTGCAGATCTTTCCGGGTCAGGGAGACAAAGAGCCGCTAGACTTTCAGTAAAAACCCTAGAAGGGTCAGCCTAAAAATGTGAATGGGGCCAGCCCAGTGGCTGAGATGGTTAGAGCTCCATGCTCCTAACTCCAAAGGCTGTTGGTTCGATTCCCACATGGGCCAGTAGGCTCTCAACCACAAGGTTGCCAGTTCAATTCCTCGAGTCCCGCAAGGGATGGTGGGCTGCGCCCCCTGCAACTGGCAATGGCAACTGGACCTGGAGCTGAGCTGCACCCTCCACAACTAAGACTGAAAGGACAACAACTTGACTTGGGAAAAAAAGTCCTGGAAGTACACACTGTTCCCCAATAAAGTCCTGTTCCCCTAAAGTCCTGTTCCCCTTCCCCAATAAAATCTTAAAAAAAAAAAAAGTGAATGAATTGGAGGTGGACAGAATCTAACATTACAACCCAGCTCTGTGTCACTTAAACCCTGATTAGATTGAGGTAACTTGTCCCTTATCCTACTGTGTTTCCCCGAAAATAAGACCGGGTCTTATATTAATTTTTGCTCCAAAAGACGCATTAGGGCTTATGTTCAGGGATGTCATCCTGAAAATTCATGCTAGGTCTTATTTTCCAGTTAGGTTTTATTTTCAGGGAAACATGGTATTTGCCTAACAAAAGAAAAGTGGAACTTTCTCTGGTGGGAGATATCATACAGAGCCTCTAAATAGCCTTTATATACAATGTCTAGTATACAACAACAAAAAATCACTAGACATGCAAAGAGGCAGGAAAATGTGATTGGTCATTAAGAGAATAAATAGACAATAGAAGCAGGCCCATAAATGACACAGATGTTGGAGGAATAAGACAAGGACTTCATATAACTAATTAAAATTATTACAAAAATAGAGGAAAATATTGACAAAATGAATGAAAAAATAGATATTTTCAACAGAGAATTAGAATTCACAAAAAGAAATCAAATGATTTATTTCAGGACTAGAAAGAAGGTAACATTGACAAGACTTGGGATTCTTTTATAACAGAGTAATAGTTAATAAGCAGAACTAACATTCATATAATTTCAGTCAACAACCTATATATAAAAGCAAAACAAATTAATTGACCTCTTGCTGCAAGCAAATCTATCAATAAACATGAGTAATTCATGCTACATGGTAAATTTTTACCATGGTAGTTTTTCTGGGAAGAAAGAATCATTAGCATTTTAATACGGATGGAAACAAAATAAGAAAAGTCTGTTATCAAATGGTTTATTGGCAGGTGATAGATGAGGGTAAAGGAAATCAAATATATGGTGATGGAAAGAGAACTGACTCTGGGTGGTGAACACACAATGTGATGTATAGATGATGTATTACAGAACTGTACACCTGAAATCTATGTAACTTTACTAACAGTTGTCACCCCAATAAACTTTAATTAAAAAAAAACTTTATTGGCCTCAGGCACTCAGGAATTTGAGTGGTCAAATAACCTCCTCACTTGCAGCCTGCAGGGCTTCTGTCCTAAGGCATTAGCTGGAATCAGAGGTGGGGTAAGTTACCCTTGAAAATTCAAAGAACAGCAGCAGTTTTCATAGAGAAAGTGTAGTCCATAGGAGCAAACTATCTTTGTAAAAATATCAACTGAGAAAAATTTATATCAGTATGAGTTTTTAACATTCAATATTATTTTATATTAATTCCAGGTGTATAGTGTAGTGGTTAGACATTTATATACTTTAAGAAGTGATCCCCGACTAGTATGCATCTGGCAATATACATAATTATTAGATTAGTGCAAAAGTAATTGTGGTTTAAAAGGTTGAAAACAACAACAACAACAACAACAACAACAAAAAAAAAATTGCAAAAACCGCAATTACTTTTGCACCAACCTAGTATTACCTAATATTAACATTGACTATATTCCATATACTTTATTTTACATCCCCATGATTATTTTTTAACTACCAATTTGTAGTTCTTTTTTTTTTTTAATTTTTTTGGGGGGAATATTGAGGAACAATGTGTTCCGCCAGGGCCCATCAGCTCCAAGTCGTTGTCCTTCAATCTTGTTGTGGAGGGCGCAGCTCAGCTCCAAGTCCAGTCACTGTTTTCAATCTTTAGCTGCAGGGGTGCAGCCCACCATCCCATGTGGGAATTGAACCAGCAACCTTGTTGAGAGCTCACGCTCTAACCAACTAAGCCATCTGGCCGCCCCCCAATTTTTAGTTCTTAATCCCTTCACCTTTTTCACCCTGCCCCCCAACTCCCCTCCCATCTATCTCCTCAACAAATCTAATACCCATCTGACACCATACATTGTTATTACAATATTATTAACTATATTCCTTGGGCTATGCCCTACATCCCCCTGACTACTTTGGAACAACCAATTTGTACTTTTTAATCCCTTCCCCTTTTTCACTCACACCCCTTCAACCCCTCTCCCATCTGGCAACCATCAAAATGTTCTCTGTATCCATGAATGTGTTTCTGTTTTGTTTGTTTGTTTATTTTGTTCTTTAGATTCCACATGTAAGTGAAATCACATTGAATCTGTCTTTATCTGTCTGACATGCTCCACTTGGTACAATACTCTTCAGGTCCATTTATGCCGCTGCAGATGTCAAGAACCCATTCCCTTCCATGGCCAAACAATATTCTGTTATATATATATATATATATATATATATATATATATATATATATATATATATATATATCCTCCTGTTTATCCATTCATCCATCGATGGACACCCAGGCTGCGTCCACATCTTGGCTATTGTACATAATGCTATAATGAACATATGGATGCAAACATCCCCTCAAAATAGCATTTTGGGTTTCTTCAGATAAATACCCAGTAGTGGGATTACTGGGTCCTTCTTTGTCTCTTGTTATATATAGTTTTTGTTTTAAAGTCTATTTTATCTGGTATAAGTATTGCTACTCCAGACTTTTTTTTCCATTTCCATTTTCGTGAAATAATTTTCCATCACTTTACTTTTAGTCTATGTGTGTCTTTCAATCTGAAGTGAGTTCTCTTGTAGGCTGCCTATGGAAGGGTTTTGTTTTCTTATCCTTTCAGCCACCCTATGTTTTTATTGGAGCATTTAATCCATTTACTTTGAAAGTGTTGATAGTTATTGCCATCTTATTATTTATATTTTTTATTTTTTATTTTTCTGTCTTGAATTCCCTCTAACATTCCTTGTAATACTGGTTTGGTGGTGATGAACTCGTTTAGCTTTTTCTTGTCTGGGCAGCTCTTTATCTGTTCTTTGATTTTAAATGATATCCTTGCTGGGTAGAGTAGTCTTGGTTGTAGATCCTTGCTTTTCATCACTTTGAATATTTCCTGCCAATCCCTTCTGGCCTGCAAAGTTTCTTTTGAGAAATCAGCTGACAATCTTATGGGAGCTCCCTTATAAGTTATAAGCTGCCTTTCTTTTGCTGCTTTTAGGATGCTTTCTTTGTCTTTAAACTTTGCCATTTTAATTATAATGTGTCTTGGTTTGGGCCTGTTTGAGTTCATCCTGTTTGTGACTCTCTGTGCTTCCTGGGCTTGTATGTCTATTTCCTTTGCCAGGTTAGGAATGTTTTCAATCGTTATTTCTTCAAACAGTTTCTCTATCCCTTGTTTTTTCTCTTCTCTGGTACTCGTGTGATGAGAATGTTGTTGTGCTTGATGTTGTCCTACAGTTCTCTTAAACTGTCCTCATTTTTTTAAAAATTATTTTTCCTTTTGCTCTTCTGATTGGATGTTTTATACTACCTTGCTTTCCAAATTGCTGATTCCATCCTCTGCTTCATCTAGTCTTCTGGTGATTCCTTCTAGTGCATTCTTCATTGCAGTTATTGTATGCTTCACTTCTGACGGGTTCTTATTAATGTATTCTATGTCTTTTTTTATGCCTGCAATCTCTTTGTTGAAGTTCTCATTAAGTTCTTTGAGCATCCTTATATCCAATGTTTTGAACTCTGTCAATGGTAGTTTGCTTGCCTCCTTTTCATTAATTCTTTTTCTGGAGTTTTTCTCCTGTTCTTTTATTTGGGATGTGTTTCTTTGTTTTCTCATTTTGGCTGCCTCTCTGTGTTTGTTTCTATGTATTAGGTAGCTCTGCTGTGTCTCCAAGACTTGGCCAGGTAGCTTTATGTAGTAAGTGCCCTGTGGGGCCCAGTGGCACAGTTTTCCTGGTCCCCTGTTCTGGGTGCTCTGAAAGTATCCCTTGTGTGGGTTGTGTGTACCAACCTGTTATATTTGAGCCTTGATTGCTATTGGCACATCAATGAATGGGACTGACCTTCAGGCTGACTGGCTGTGGAGTTTGGCCACATCCACAGCTTATGGGCTACTGTGTGGCTTATTCCATGGAATGGGATTTTGCCCCAGTGGGCTCTGGTGCCTGTTGAGATCACCTTTTGGGTATGCCACTTGTGGGGCTAATTGGGTGGTGCTCTGCTGTGGTCTGAAGCCAACCTCCAAGTATGCTGGTTCTGGGGCCTCTTGTGAGGGGCTCTGGTGCAGGCCAGGTTACCCACTGCCTGTGACTGGTCGGGGACTACATGGTAGGAGCTACAAAGCAATCCACAATTGTTTGCTGCCTTTGCTGGACCTGGAGGTGCATGGGAGAGGCCACTCTGTGAACAGAGGATGGCTGCCACCAGTACTGGGTCGAGGGTAGCTCTGCAAAAAAAACAGGACAGATTGATTCCTGCTGCCACCTGCTGGCTCCTGTAAGGTTCAGCTGCTGATAAAGCCTCAGGGCAGTGAGGAGTTGGGTGTGGCAGGGTCTCAGTGAGTCAGCAGGGTGGAGCAAGCAGAGCTCACCAGGCCAATCAGATTGAGATTTGGCCATGGGCGTGAGGGAGGGCTCAACACAGGAAAGATGGCGCCCACCTGCAGGCTGCATGGAAGGAGGACCCTACACAGGGAAAATGATAACTATCTTCTAGCCTTGACCCCGAGCCACACACTTCAGTCCACTGCCCGTATGTCTCCGACGCCCCTTGAATCACCATCCCTCTGCTGGAGCTCAGGGTGAGTACCTGTGAGCGAGTCTGTGTGGGCCCTTTAAGAGGATGTCTGGGTTTCCCACCCAGATGGTTGGAAACCCCACTGTTTTTCACAGCCAGATATTGTGGGGGCTCCTTTTCCTGGCACCAGTACTCCAGGCTGGGGAGCCTGGTGTGAGGCTGGAGTCCCTTGCTCCTCCCTGGGGAACCTCTATGGCCGAGAAATCCCTCCCAATTTTTATCTGCCACACGGAAATTTGGGGCTAGCTGGTTTCATGTCTCTGCTCCTCCTATCTGTCTCAATGAGGCTTCTTCTTTATATCCTTTGTTATAAAATTTCTGTTCATTTAGACTTCAGATGGTTCTCCAGGTTGATTGTTCTATAATTTAGTTGTAATTTTGATGTGTTCACAGGATGAGGCAAGTACTGTGTTTATCTATCCTGCCATCTCTATATTAGTATGATTTGAAAGAAAATGGCAAAGTTTAATATTTCAATTAGTTCAAAGTATTTTGCTTGGATGGTTAAATTCTGCTTGGAAATTAAGGCATGCCAGAAGCTTGAGATAGAAATGAGAAAAAGCATGGGGTCTGGAGTGAGAGACACTCAGAATGAAATCCCAGTTCCATCATGTTACAGATATAGGGCCTTGGCAAAGTACTGCCCCTTCACACACCCAATTTTACCCAGACGAGGCAGCATTCATAAGATGTCTCATACAATGCTTGGATATATAAGGGAGTAAATGGATAGTGGTGATAATTCTTACAACTGTGACGGAGGGAGAGAGAGCTCTCTGGAGTTCCTTTTATAAGGGCACAAATTTCATTCATGAGGTCTCTACCCTCACGACCTAATTACTTCCTAAGGCCCTACCTACCTCCTAATGCCATCACATTGGAGGTCAGGATTTTTAACACATGAATTTGGGAGATACAAAAAACAGTTTATTGCAAGAGTATTCTTTTTTGATGTTTGATACAATTCACCAGTGAAGCTATCTGTGCTTCTGGACTTTCTTTGTAGTAAGGTTTTTAAGTAAAAATTCAGACTTTTTAACAGTATAAGGCTATTGAATTTTTCTATTTCTTCATCAGTTTTGGCTATTTGTTTCTTTTATGGGGTTAGTCAATTTTATCTAAATTACTGCCTTTATTGAAGTAAGTTTGCTCAAATTATCTTATTTTCCTTTTAATGTCTATAGGATCATGATGTTTCCTCTTGTACTTTAGATATTAATAAATTGTGCCTTCTCATTTTTTCCCTTTGATTAACTTAATTAGAGGTTTATAAATTGTATTGATCTTTTAAATAACAGCTTTATATTTTATTAATTTAAAATTATTCGTTTTCTACATTTTTGATTTCTGCTCTTTATTCTTTCTTTCTTTCTACTTGTTTTGGGTTAAATATGTTCTTCTTTTTCTAGCTTGTTAAGGTAAAATAGTAGATTGTTGATTTTGCAACTTTATTTTTTTCTAATACTATAAGCATTTAAAAGTATACATTCCTCGGGGTGGCCGGATGGCTCAGTTGATTAGAGGGCAAGCTCTCAACAACAAGGTCGCTCGTTCACTTCCCACATGGGATGGTGGGCTGTGCCACCTGTAACTAAAGATCGAAAATGGTGACTGGACTTGGAGCTGAGCTTCATCCTCCCCAACTATTGAAGGACGACGACTTGGAGCTGATGGGCCCTGGAGAAACACACTGTTCCCCAGTACTCCCCCCCGCCCAAAGTATATATTTCTCTCTAAGCACTATTTTAATTGCATTGTCATACATCTTTCATTTTCATTCCATTTAACTTTTTTCCCCCTAATTTTCCTGACATATTCTTTGACCAGGGATTATTTACAATTATTTTGTTTTAATTTCAAACACTTGCTTTATTTCCACATGTAGTTATATTTTTGATTTCTAATTTAAATTCATTATGATCAGAGAACACATTCTGCATGATTTCAATCCCTTTGAATTTATTGAGCTTTATTTTATGGCTCAGTGTACATTTGTGGACATTCCCTGTGTACTTGGGAATGTTTATTCTCCACTGTTGGTGGAATGTTCTATAAATGTCAGGTCAAAGTGGTTGATAATATTCAAGTCTTCTATATATTTATTAATATTTGTGTACTTTTTCTATCACTTACTGAGAGAAGAGCATTGAAATCTCTAATTATAATTGTAGATATGTCTACTTTTTCCTTTCTCTTTTCTGTTTTTTCTCCATGCTTCTTGAAGCTCTTTTAGTAGATATATGTAAATTTAGGATTATTACGTCCTCTTGTTTAACTGACTCCTTACTATTATGAAATGTAGCTCTTTACCTCTGTTTATAGTCCTTGTTCTGAAATCTACTGTGTCAGATACTAATATAATTTACCAATATCAAAAGTGAAAGAGGAAACATCACTTTATTATTAGTGTTTGCATGGTATATCTTTCCCATACTTTTGCTTTTAGCCTCTTTTAGAATTTTAAAGTGAATAATCTCTGCCTCTTAATTGGAGTGTTTTGAGTATTTACAATTAATGTAATTATCGACATGATTGGTTTTGAATTTGCCATCTTTTTTATAAGATGAAAGAAGTTATGGGGACAAATAGTGGTGACGGTTGCACAGTGGGGTGAGTAGATGTATTTAATACCTCTGAAGTGTACACTTAAAAATGGGTAAGATGGTAAATTTTTTGTTATGTGTATTTTACTATAATAAAAAAAAGTTAAAAGTTTTTTGTTCAAAATGACTCTCGTTCCTGTACAATCTAGCTAAATGGGGTAATATTTATTTTTAGAAATTTATGTATGTATAATTTCTTCTCCCACTATGTTGCCCACTAAATTACTAATCTCATTTTGAACTCTCCATTTCAGATGATGATTACTTATTTTATCATTAGTTTTTTTATCCATCTCATATGTTTGTCCATTCTATCATTAAATTTCAAAATCATTTCTACTGTATCTAGAAAATACCTATTCCTTTCTGGAAATGTCGTGTTTTTGTTGGTTAAATAACAAAATACAATATTCTTTTAAAAATGTCATGCCAATATTCTAATTAAAGTTTATATTTATGTAGTACTATCCATTGTACTATCTTTTTTAGCCTTTTTGTCAAACATAGTTACTAGATGTAATTTCAACAGCTCTAGATTGAAACAGAGGCATACATGTATCCTTTAATAAGTTGTGGGGTGTGTGTGTGTGTGTGTGTGTGTATGTGTGTGTGTGCGCGCGTGTGTTATATACTCAAAAGTATGGAAAGCTCTCCAAAGTACAGGGACCAGAGATAGACCCCATTTGCCTCAATTTAAGGCTACTGGCTGGACCTATCTAGTTTCTTCCCTAACACCTGGTCTGTAGTAAGAAATTCTAAGTTTTCCGATATTGAGAACAGTTTTCATTTCAAATGCTTAGTCTTATTGTCCCCATAAGTGGGATAGCTAACATTTACTGAGTGTTTACTATGTCCTAGACACTGTTCTAAGTATTTCATATTTATTTACTCATGAAATACTCAGTATTTACTCACAAAAACTCCATAAAATAGGTACCACTATTATCCCAGTTTTACAGATGAGTAGACCGAGAATAGAAAGGTTAAGGAAATTACCTAAAACACTGAAATAGCCCAATGATGTCAACACTTTGGTATTAAAATTTACTCTCTGGAATCTGGAAGAAGCATAAAAATCCATTGCAAACTATGGTTCCCAGTTCTTGCTTCAGATAATACAATCATCAAGTCACTCTACGCAGTCCCAATGTTTCCCTGGAGCTCTAATCACATAGTTCCAACTGTGTTCTAGAAATAGTCTCCTGTGTATCCCACAGGCTTCTCCAACTCAACATGTTCAAAATCGTACTAATAATTTTCTCCTCCAAACTTGCTTCTCCTCCTGTGTTTTTTATTTCAGTAAATGGCACCATAATCCACTTAGTCATCTGATCCAGACCCTGGAGTGATCTCAGCCTCTCCCTTTCTTCTCCCACAAAGTCCTCCTTACTTAAACATACACTTTAATGCTGATAATGTGCTATTTCTTGATTAGGATTGATTACAAGAATGTGTTTACTTTGTGACATATTCATCAAGTGATACACTTATAAATTTATGTACTACATGTAGGTATATGAGGTCTGACAATTAAGTTCGAGAACTTGTTGCAACACTGTTGCTAACCTTTTTTGGTATCAGAGGGATTGTTCATTATGAATTTGTACCAACTGGACAAACAGTTCACAAAGTTTGCTATTTGGAAATGCTGAAAAGGCTGCATGAAAAAGTTAGATGACCTGAACTTTTCACCAACAATTCATGGCTCTTGCATCACGACAATGTACCAGCTCACACAACACTGTCTGTGAGGGAGTTTTTAGCCAGTAAATAAGTAACTGTATTGGGACACCCTCCCTAGCCACCTGATCTGGCCCCCAAGATACAGGAAATATTGAAAGGAAGACATTTTGATGACATTCAGGACATCAAGGGTAATATGACAACAGCTCTGATGGCCATTCCCCAAAAAAGTTCCAAAATTGCTTTGAAGGGTGGACTAGGTACTGGCTTCAGTGCATAGCTTCCCAAGGGGAGTACTTCAAAGGTTACTGTAGTGATATTCAGCAATGAGGCATGTAGCACTTTTTCTGGGATGAGTTCCCAAACTTAATTGCCAGACCATATATATATATATATATATATATATATATAGCATATATATATATATATATATATATATATATATATATATATAGCATATTTATATATAGCATATTTATATACAATCCAATGGCAATTCAATAAAATTATTTAAAATTTTAATTTATTTAAAATGTTAATTTAAAAAAGGAGCATGCACTTTTAAAAAGTATTTTAAAGTGATATAAATGTAACTGAATGTCATGTTTGGGTACGAACTAGGGCTCAGCTAATTTTGAGAAGGTTTAGGCAAATCTTCCTTTATATCTACTGATACATTTACATTTACTGATTTACTCAAGGCCTGAGGAACCCCTGAAGAGAAGTCCTGAACTCTTTTCAGACATATGCAAATATGGCTGATGGACAGGAGTGACCCCAACAGAAGCCTCATGATAGGGGAGGAGACCAGAGCCACTGAGGGAGAACTCCCTACACTTGGAAAAAGTTACTGAGTATACAAACCAGCTCTAGTAATAGATCGTAAGTAATGGAGAACAGTGCTGGTTCCAGGCACAAGATAGTATCTGAGACTAGAGGACATTACAGTCCAGCCACTCTGGGAAACATGGGTTATGAGTTTGAATTGGAAGGGTTAAATCACTGATCTCTAAAACACCATCCCTCAAGAGAGTCTCTCACTTCCAATGCAGTGTCCAAGTCTCGTGGCCTTCAGGCTGCAGCTGAATTCCCGCTCCAAGTGGCATGGCTGAGTTCCTGCTTCACTGGTTCCTGGTGGTGGTGGTAGTGGTGGTGGTGTGGTGATAACATCAATAGGAATGGAGTTTCAGCAGGACTCTCACTCTTATGGGATCATTAGGACCTGAGGTTATGGAGTCCCTGCCTGAGTGTCCATGGCAATGAGAAAATGATATAACTAACAGCTCAAGCAATTTCACTGCAGGACCTCTCCAACTGAGCATGACATAGAAAACACATTCTCTCCATTTCACAAGAGATAACTTTTATCTCAAGCATCAAGCCAACACAGCAGCATTTCAATTTCACTAACAATGGCACATGGAAATGGGAGTCAACTGCCAGTGTGGAGTCTGGTGCTTTCACAAATAGTTGGGCCCTGAGCATGCAGATTTCTGGCTTGGCTAGCTAGCCATGGCCTAAAGCCCCCACTTTTTGCTTGCTTGCAAAAATTCTGGGTTTTAAGCTACCAAGATTTAGTTGTGAATGTTAATGGGTGACACTTTTATGTACCAACTGGCAAAGTTTGAGATTTCTGATTATTTTCTGAGATTGTGTGTGTGTGTGTGTGTGTGTGTGTGTGTGTGTGTAAAATCTAATCTATATTCATTCTATTGTCAGAGTGCTGTTTCTTAAAACAAATCTGATCATGTCAGCCATGCTTAAATTAAAGCTCTTCACTGACTTCATATTTCTCTGGAGTCCAACTCCCCAGACCCTTCATAATTTGACTCATTGTTTTTTTAAATAAATTTTATTGGGGAATATTGGGGGACATTGTGTTTCCCCATCAGCTCCAAGTCATTGTCCTTCAATATACTGTGTTTCCCCGAAAATAAGACCTAACTGGACCATCAGCTCTAATGCGTCTTTTGGAGCAAAAATTAATATAAGACATGGTCTTATTTTACTATAATATAAGACCTAGTCTTATAATATAATGTAATGTAATGTAATGTAATATAGTAATATAATATAATAATATAATATATAATATAATACTGGGTCTTATATTAATTTTTGTTCCAAAAGATGCATCAGAGCTGATTGTCCTGCTAGATGTTATTTTCGGGGAAACACGGTAGTTGTGGAGGGCACAGTTCTGCTCCAAAAATGCTGTTTTCAATCTTTAGTTGCAGGGGGTGCAGCCCACCATCCCATGCAGGAATTGAACCGGCAACCTTTTCAGAGCTTGTGCTCTAACCAACTGAGCTGTCCGGCTGCCCCCATAATCTGACTCTTGCCTATATCATTAATCTCATCTCCTGTCTCTATCCCTACCATCTGGTCAACCTGAAATGGTATTTGGATTCCCACTTTCATTGAATATCTCTGATTTCAATTTTTCTACAAGTATTTTGGAAGTTATATACTCTTTTCTTTATTCTTTAATTGATTATTCTAGAGTTTGAACATATATACTTAATTTATCAAAGTCTGAAGTTAATCAATCTCTTTACACTCTTCCCCTCAAATACAAGGGTCTTAGACACTTTAATTCCATTTCCTTTCCTTTCCAGAGATATAAGCTATTTTTGTCATGTTTTGAGTCTATCTTTGAAAAACCCATCAGACCTTATTATTTCTGTTTTATACAGTGAAGATTTATTTATATGTATCCACACATTTACTATTTACTTTGTTCTTCATTAATTCTTGCATACTAGATCTTCCACCTAAGATCACTTCTTACAGGAGATCAAATTTTGTCAAAGAACTTCCTTTATAATTTTCTTTAGTGGTTGTCTGCTAATGGCAATTTCCATGTTTTCTCTCTGAAATGTCTTTATTTCGCCATGATCCTTGAAAAGTCTTTTTAAGTGGACATAGATTTCTAGGTTGACCGTTTTGTTTCCTTAGCCCATTAAATATGCCATTCAATTGTCCCCTGGGTGTCTGTTGTTGCTTTCTGAAATCAATTGTCAGCTTATCTATTGCTTCTTTGAAGGCAATCTGTCTTTCCTCTGGCTGCTTTTAAGTTCTTTTTTATCTTTGGTTTTTCAGTTTCAATACGATGTTGTAGGTGTGGATTTTTTCTACTTATTCTACTTGAAATTTGTTGGTAATCTGTAGCTTGATATCTTTATGAGTTCTGGAAAATCATCAGCCATTATCTCTCTACATACCTTGTTTCCCCGAAAATAAGACCTAGCTGAACCATCAGTTCTAATGCATCTTTTGGAGCAAAAATTAATATAAGACCCCATCTTATTTTGATATAATATAAGACCTGGTATAATATAATACAATGTAATATTGGTCTTATATTAATTTTTGCTCCAAAAGATGCATTAGAGCTGATGGTCTGGCTAGGTCTTCTTTTTTTTTCTTTTTTTTTAAAAAGATTTTATTGGGGAAGGGGGACAGGATTTTATTGGGGAACAGTGTGTACTTCCAGGACTTTTTTTTTTTTTTCCAAGTCAAGTTGTTGTCCTTTCAATCTTAGTTGTGGAGGGTGCCATTCAGCTTCAAGTTGTTGTCCTTTCATTTTTAGTTGTGGAGGGCGCAGCTCAGCTCCAGGTCCAGTTGCTGTTGCTAGTTGCAGGGGGCACAGCCCACCATCCCTTGTGGGAGTTGAAACTGGCAACCTTGAGGTTGAGAGGATGCGCTCCAACCAACTGAGCCATCTGGGAGCTCAGTGGCAGCTCAGCGGCAGCTCAGCTCAAGGTGCTGTGTTCAATCTTAGTTGCAGGGGGCAGAGCCCACCATCCCTTGCAGGACTCCGAGGAATTGAACTGGCAACCTTGTGGTTGAGAGCCCACTGGCCCATGTGGGAATCGAACCGGCAGCCTTCGGAGTTAGGAGCATGGAGCTCTAACCGCCTGAGCCACCGGGCTGGCCTGTGGGGAGCCATGGTTACAGTTAACTTTATAACCATGGCTCCCCACACTGGCCCCCTAGTCTTATTTTTGGGGAAACACTGTATTGCCTCTGTCCCATTCTCTCCCTCTTTTGTGGGGGTGGCCTTCTGATTAGATGCATGTTAGGCTATGTCATGTCACCCTTCTCTCATGTTACCTCTGTCTCAGAACTTTAACTTTCTATGATGCTGTCTGAATATATTTTTCAGCTCTATCTTTCTGTTCACTGATACCATTAGCACTTGCATCCAATTGGCTATTAGACCCATTTGAGCTTCTAATTATAGTTATTATATTTTTCACTTCTAGAAGTTATATTTAGTTCCTTTTCTTATCTGCTTGGTCATTCTTTAAAATTCCTTGTTCTTTGCTCATATTTCAAAATTGTCTTTTATTTTTTAATGAATCTGAGACACACAGAATTGAATGAATCATAATCCTTGCTTTATGGTCACTGTCATCATTGGACATAGACCTCTTATGTTGTATATGAATGTATGTATGTGGGTATTTATAAAAGACTGTAATGAATACTTATAATCCCACTATCTAACCCAAGAGCTAGAAGAGCTACTTATCTGTCCCTCCCCATCCTATAACTCTGCTTCTCTTTCCCAGATTTATGATCATTTTGTTTCTTTTTTTATTTGTGTAGTTTTATCAAATATATACATTACCTAAACATAGTGTTCAGTATTAGTTGTTTTTAAACTTTCTGAAAAGAGTATTATGGTGTATATAATCTTCTGTGACATTCAAAAAATCTGACATTATCCATATTTTTGCATGCTCTATATAATATCCCCTTGTGTGATTATTCTATGATTATTTTATCCATTCTTCTGTTAATGGGTATTTTGGTTGTTTCTAGTTTTTTTTTTCCTAACTGAAACAGTCTTGCTATGAATTTTTTTTGTATGTATCTCTTGACAAACATGAGCAGAAGTTTTCTCTGGGTACATAATCAGGGTGAAATGCTGGGTGGTAGTGTATGCACAAGTGGTAGACAGCTAGTACACACCAGTGGAGCTACTGGTGTCCAGTTTGGTTGGCCAGGCATCTGTTCTGATTGGTCAGTACTCATGTGGTATTGGTGGTTAATACCGTTGTTTCCCCGAAAATAAGACTGGGTCTTATATTAATTTTTGCTCCAAAAGACACATTAGGGCTTATGTTCCGGGGATGTCATCCTGAAATGTCATGCTAGGGCTTATTTTCTGGTTAGGTCTCATTTTTGGGAAAACACGGTACTTTGAATATTGTCCTTGAGGATCCATGAATGGCAAACTTTGTATGCTAATGCCAAATTATTTTAAAATGGTTCTGATTTATACTTTCACCAGAAATATATGAGATCCTTTTGATCCACATTCTCCCCAACATTTAGAATTGTCAGATATCTTAATTTTTGCCAATCAGATGGATGTAAATTGGTATCACATTCTGGTCTTGATTTGCATTTTCTGTTTACTAATAAGTCCGAGCATTGCTTTAAGTGTATATTGGTCATGTGCTTTTTCTCTGAGAATTCCCTGCTCATACATTTTGCTCATGTATCTTACTCATGTCTCATATACTTTTCTATTTGATTGTGTCTCTCTTTCTTATTGATTTGAAGGAGTGCATATAAAGAAATTTAAAAATCCTTGACGCCAATTCTTGATCAGTTACATGTGTTACAAAAAATCTCCCCATTTGTAGCTTGTCTTTTCAGTTTCTTTAAGATGATTTATTAGAGTTCTTCACTCTAATATAGCCAAATGTATCAATCTTTTCCTTCCTAGATAGTGCTTTTTGCATGTCTTATTGAAGAAAATCTTCCTAATGCAAGGTCAGAAAGATATTTACCTGTTCTGTGATGGTTAATTCTATGTGTCGACACGACTGGGTTATGGGGTGCTGAAATATTTCATTCAATATTACTTGGGGATGTCTCTGAAAGTGTTTATGGATGGAATTAACATTTGAGTAAAGCAGATTGCCCTCCCTAATGTGAGTAGACCTCATCCAATCCACTGAGGCCGCAATAGAATAAAAAGGCTGGGGAAGAAATAATTCTCTCTCTCTGCCTGATTGTTTTCAAACTGGGACATCAGTCTTCTCCTGCCTTTGGACTCAGACTCTGACTGGAACTTATACCATCTGCTCTCCTGGTTCTCAGGCCTTTGGACTTGGACTAGAACCATATCATTGGTTCTCTTAGGTCTTCTGCTTGCCTATTTCAAATCTTGGGACTTTTCAGCCTCCATAGTCCCATGAACCAATTCCTTATAATAAATCTTTATATACAGAGGGTGCCAAAAAGACGTATACACATTTTAAGAAAGGAACAAAACTGTATTAACATTGTAATACTCAATATATATCAATATCAAAAAATGACTACAAGTCACATTTGACTTCCGCAATTACAAGAGGGGCTCAAAGTGATTACCATCAACACAATTTTAATGCATTATTTTCTTTTCTTAAAATGTGTATACAGGGCGTGGCCGGATGGCTCAGTTTGTTAGAGTGTGAGCTCTGAACAATAGGGTTGCCGGTTTGATTCCCACATAGGCCAGTGAGCTGCGAGCTCTTAACAACAAGGTTACCGGTTCAATTTCCACATAGGATGGTGGACTGCACCCCCTGCAGCTAAAGGTTGAAAACGGCTACTGGACTTGGAACTGAGCTGCGCCCTCTACAACTAGATTGAAGGACAACGACTTGGAGCTGAAGGGCCCTGGAAAACACACTGTTCCCCAGTATTCCCCAATAAAAAAAAAAAGTGTATACATTTTTTTGGCACCCTCAGTATATCTTTAATAAACATATGTTATATTAAATGATAATGTATAATTGTATATTTTTATAATTATATAATATAATTACACTTATTAAAAAGATGTGATTTATAAATATTTATATATTTAAAATAGATATTAGAATATATGTAAAGATATATTTAGTAAATATCTCTTATAATAAATAAATATATATATATATTTTCTATTGGTTCCTTTTCTCTGGAGAAATCTAGCACAGTTCTATTAAGAGTATCGAATTTGAATTCAACACTTAAGTTTTTAACCCATCTGGAATTGAATTTTGTATAATATGTGAAGTAGGAATCCAATTAATTGTTTTTCTAAAAAGATAATTTCCCCTCCTTTTCCACTTACTTGCTGTGCCATCTCTATTATATATCTAAGTTCCATATATAAACCTGTTTTTGAACTTTCTAGTCTACTGTCCTGATCGTTTTGTCTCTGAGCCAGCACCACATGGTCTTGATGCTATTTATACCTTCTTACTAAGTCCTGATATCTGATAAGGCAAATCACATCTCTTCATTCTCTTCTTCAGAAGTGTTTAGGGTAATTAATGAGGTCTCTTAGTACCCACTTGGAACTTTTAATACCATTTCAAGTTAAAAGTTCCTTGGACCTTTGGAAAAAATGGCTATTTTTCAGATCTGGACAGAAAATGTACAAAACAAGTTAAAACATTTTCTTGTATTACAAAGTAAGGAAGTTACCAATATTCTGGGGTTGCAAAAGACGCGGCAGACAACTTAATGGGGCTCCTTTTAGTCAAAGATGGGGGACATAGAGCATAAATAGAATAATAACTTCAATTAAAATACATAAAATATGTTTAAATCTATGAGTTTTCACTGATACTAAAAAACCCTCTTTGGGCGGCTGGATGGCTCAGTTGGTTATAGCGCGAGCTCTCTACAACAAGGTTGCTGGTTCAATTCCCTCATGGGATGGTGGGCTGAGCCCCTGCAACTAAAGATTGAAAACAGCAACTGGACTTGGAGCTGAGCTGCACCCTCCACAACTAGATTGAAGGACAATGACTTGGAGCTGATGGGCCCTGGAGAAATACACTGTTCCCCAATAAAATTTCTAAAACAAACAAACAAAAAACCCCTCTTCATCAGCTTTAGAATATGCTAATGAACCAAATCATTGCTTTTATTTGATTGTCTTAATTTTGTATTGAGTTCAAAAGAAATAGTAAAGTGCATATTAAATGTAGAAATCTTAATATATACACTCTAAAGTATAACATAGTCACAAATGTACCAATTGATAGAAATTTACTTTCACACACACACACACACACAGACACACAGGGTGCCAAAAAAAATGTATACACATTTTAAGAAAGGAAAAGACTATTAAAATTGTAATACTCAATATATACCAATAACAAAAGATGAATACAAGTCACGTTTGACTTCTGCAATTACGAGAGGTGCGCAAAATAGTTACCATCAGTGTAATTTTAATACAGTTTTTTCCTTTCTTAAAATGTGTATACACTTTTTCAGCACCCTCTGTCTGTGTGTGTGTGTGTGTGTGTGTGTGTGTGTGTGTGTGTATAACTATCATTCAAAGGAAGAGATAGAATAGTGCTTCTCAAATCTTAATGTGCATATGCATCAACTGGTGAATATGTTAAAATGCAGGTTCTGATTCAGTAGGGCTATTGTGGGACCTCAGATCCTGCATGTTTAACAAGCTCCCAGGTGGTGCTGATACTGCTGCTCTATGGACCACACTTTAAGAAGCAAGGATGTAAGTTCTTCTGTGTTATAGCATGTAGCACTAGTTTGTTCCATCTTATTGCTGCATGATTTCCAATGTATTAATATTCCAACATTTATTTCCTTATTTTACAATTGATGGTTATTTGTGTTGTTTTGAGTTTGGGTTCATTATGAATTAAATTGTTATAAACATTCTTGTTTTGGGGTGGACATATGCACTCATTTGGGGGGAGTATATACCTAGGAGTAGAATTGCTGGGTCATAGGTATATGTTTAGCTTTAATAGATATTGTCAAACTGTTTATCAAAATGGTTGTATTGTTACACTTTTACCTGCATTGTGTCAGAGTTCTAGTTACTCCACGTTTCACCAACACTTACTTTTTTGTTTTTTTAAAAATATAGCCATTCTGTTGGGTGTATGGTCGTATTCCAATTGAGGTTTTTTTGGGCCACTAGAAGATCTCTTTTTAGAAAGCACTTACTCAAGTTTTTTTGGCTTGTTTGTTCCATATTGATATATAGGGATCCCTCATCTATTCAGAATGTAAGTTCTTTATCAGATACATGTGTTGTAAATAGTTTTCATTTTCACTCTCAATTGTGTCTTTTGATGAACATAAGTTTCATTTTAACAAAATTCAATTTGTCAACATTTTTTCTTTAATTTTAAAAATTGTGGTAAAATACATAAAACATAAAATTACAGTTTTTAGTCTACAATTCAGTGGTATTAGGACATTCATATTGTACAACCATCACTACCATCCATCTCCAGAACTGTTTTCCTCTTGCAAAACTGAAACTGCATACCCATTAAAAAATTACTCTCCATTCTCTTTCTCCCCCTAATTGCTGGCAATCACCATTCTACTTTCTGTCTTTATGATTCTGACTACTCTAAATACCTTACGGAAGTGGAATCCTACATTATTTGTATTTTTATGACGGGCTTTTCACTAAGCGTGTTTTCCTTTGTCTCTTGCAATGTTTTTTACTTAAAATTTATTTTGTCTGATATTAATATAGACACTCCTGCTCTTGCATTACTGTTTTTTCTTATGTTTAGTTGTTTTTTGCAGTGAAACACTTAAATTCTTTTCTCATTTCCTTCTGTGTATATTCTAGAGCTATTTTCTTTGTGGTTATCGTGGGAGTTTCACTTAAAATGCTAAAGCTATGGTACTCTATTTTGAACTTCTACCAGCTTAACTTCAATAACATACAAAAAGCTTTGTCCCCACCCCTTTTGGTTGTTAATATCACAAAATTACATCTTTATACATAGTGTGTCTCAAAACATAAATTAATAATGCTTTTCATTTCCTAATGATTCATTAGTCTCCTTAATTATGTAGAAAACAAGATTTGGAGTTACAAACCAAATTTACAGTAATACTAACTTTTACATTAATTATTTTTTCTTTAATTGCATTAGTCTCTTAAATCATGCAGAAAACAAACAAAAAAATACAGTTACAAACCATTGTTACAATAATACTAGCTTTTATGATTGCTCATGTATTTACCTTTATTGAGAACTTTATTTCTCCACACAACTTTGAGTTACTGTCTAGTGTCCTTTCATTTCAACCTGTAGGACTTCCTTGAGCATTTCTTACTGGGTAAGTCTGATAGGATAGGATTTTTGATTGACAGTTTTTTCTTTTAACATTTTGAATATATCGCCACACTCTCCTGGCCTCCAAAGTTTCTGATGAGAAATCTACTTATGATCTCATTGATGATTCTTTGTACAGGACAAGTCACTTCTCTCTAGCTGCTTTCAAAATTCTCTCTTTGTCTTTAAAAGTTTGATTATAATGTGTCTCACTGTGTGTCTCTTTGAGTTCATTCTATTTGGATTTCGTTGAGCTTCTTGGATGTTTATATTCATGTCTATCACCAAATTTGGGAAAATTTTCTTCAAATATTCATTCTACCTCTTTCTCTTTCTTATCTTGTTCTAGGACTCCCACAATACATCGGTCCCCTTGATGGTGTCCTATAGGTCCTGTGAGATGTACTTAAAATAGTTCTTCAAGGATAATTTATAGCTTTATGTATTTATATATTAAAAAAGAAGAAAAGCTGAAGCTAAAGAAACTAAGTGTCCAATGTAAGCAGTAAGTTAAAGAATGAGTAAACCCAAAGGAAGTAGATAATAAAAATAAGAGCAAAAATCAAGAAATTAGAAAAGATACTATAAAGAAGATCAACAAAGCTAAGAAATTGCTTCTTTAAAATGATTAAAATATGGAAAATGAGAATCAAGAAAAAGAAAGAATGCATAAATAAACATAAAGGAGGGCACAAATTACAGAGGAAGCAGAGATTCAAATGTTAATAAGAGCGTTTTATCAACAACTTTATGACAATACGCATGAAAACTTAGACAAAATAGACATATTCTTAGAAAAACATAACTTATTAGGATTGACTCAAAAAACCCCAGAAAGCCTAAAATTGTCATTTATATAGTCCTGTTAAAGAAACAGAAGCAATAGTAAAACAAAACAAAACTAAAAACTTCCCATAATGAAAACACCAGTTCCAGATGGTTTTACAGATGCGTTTCACTAAACTTACAAAAAAAATCAGATCATTCCAATTGTATACAAACTTTTACAGGAAAAGAAAAAGAGAGAATACTCCCACAACTCATTCTATGAAGCTAGAATAACCTGGATACCAAATCCTAGATACAAAGACAGGAAAATATCAGGCTTATTTTATGTATTAAGATAGATGCAAAAATCCAAAACAAAATATTAGCAGGTCAAATCCAATGATATTTGTAAAATAAATCATAAAGCTCCTCAGGAAAGTAAAATTTAATATTAGGAAACTCTAAATGTAATTGATCACAACATATTAAAGAAAAAACACCATATGATCATGTCAAAAGATACAGAAAAAGCCCTTGATAAAATTCAACATACATTGATTAAAACTCTTAGTAAATTAGAAATAAAATGGAACTTCCTATAGCTGATCAAGAGAAGTCTCCAAAAATCCTACAATAAATATCATCATAAAGAAAAAATGTCAGAGCATTAAAGTTATAAACAAGACAAACATACCCAACAGCACCACTTCTATCTAACATTGTATTCTAGGACCTGGTCAGCACAATAAGACAAGGAAAATAAACCAAAGGCAACAGGATTATTTTATTTCCCTAAATATATACATACATATATATTTCTATAAATATATACATATACATATATATAGTTATTTTATATTGTGTCTCATAATTTTAATAGTTGAGTTCTTTACAGATTTGTTTTTGCTATTTGTTTTTGCTGGTTCTTATTTTTGGTGCCATGTTTCCTTGTGTGTTTGGTGATATTTAACTGTGTGTGGTTCATTTTCTTTGGAACTTTATCTGTGGGAATTATGTGAGGCCTGAGATGAAGGTAAATTCCTCTAACAAAGATTTACATCTGCTTTTGCCAGACACAACCAATCTGGGACCATTTTATACTAAATTCTTGATTTGAGATTTTTCAGATTACCTAACTAGAGTGAATTTGATTGCCTGTGCTGTGAGGTCTAACTTGTAGTTATGGATTCTTAGGAGGTGATTCTTCTTCCCTACACTCAATGCTATTGCAAAGGCTTTAAACAGGTAATTTTTCTTGCAATTTCCTAGGTGTGGAGACAGGGTGAGTTTTTTCTAGTTCACCTGTACTTAGAGTAGAGAGAGCCATTTTAGGCTTTTAGTTTATGCACGGGAGTATTTGCTCACCTTGGGCAGACCCTGCACTTTATCTTCTTTCCCAAATGCCCTGAGAGATTATGAAAACTGAAGTTCAATTTCATCTGTTAGCAAATACCCTTGTATGAGTTATTTATTGCAACAATATTCTGGCGTAACACACCATTCAAAAATTCAGTGGGTTAAATTAAGCATTTATTATTGCTCAAGAGACCTCAAATTGGCTCAATAGTTCTTCTCATCAGTCAGCCGTGGTCAGGTATATTTCACATGTTCGGGGAGCAGCTGGCTATAGGCTGGTCTAAGATGGTCTTGGCTGGGATAGCATGGCTGGCTTACACTTTGTCTCTCATTCTCTAGAAGGCTATTCGAGGCTTGTTCTCACAGTGGAGGCAGGAAACCAAATGAGAGAGTAGAAGTATACAAGCCTCTTAAAGCTAAAACTTACAACTGGCATACCATGACTTCTTCCACATTCTATTGGCCAGAGCGAGTCACACATCACCCAGATTCAAACCGTGAGAAAATAGTCCATTTCTTGATGTAGGGAGTTTCAAAGTCATATGGCAAAGGACATGGATTCAGGGAAGAGGTGAATTGGTGCCATTTTTGCAACCAATGTCTCACAGCCCTTGGGATAGAGTTAGCTTCCGTGTTCTGCTTACTTCTCTGGGTCTGCCTTCACTTCAATTTAGCTGGAGAGATTTTTATTTCCTTGCTAGTTCATTGATGCATTTAACAAGATTTAAAAATATACTTTATCCACCTGTTTAAAAAAAATCATTTATCACATTTTCAGTGAGAGAATCAACCAAACACCTAGTCTGCCATACTGCTTGATTGACATTTTGATGAGGTTCCGTCTCTGTATATATGTTATGCAGCTCTCTACCCTAATTCTCTCTCCCAATCTTTGAGACTCTACTCAAATGCCTCCTTTATGCTTCTTTACTTCTTTGAACTGCCTCTCTTCATCTAGGCAGAGCTGACTGTTGCTGCTAGACTCTAAAATTATTTTGTGCCTGTCTGTATTGAGGCATGGGATTCCTAATATAGCAATCATAATTTGTGGAGTGCAGGGCCCCTTGCTAAAAATGATTAAGAATTTCAAGACGTGACATCAGAGCATTAAACCAAGAGTGGGACCATTTTAAGTGTGGGCTCTGTGTGACTGTACAGCACACACTCCCATGAAGCTGACCCTGATAGTAATTATTGGTTTATATCTCCATCTCCCTCATACATCACTGGATGAGTGTGAGAGAACACTGCCCAAGGTAAGCCTATCTGTTTAATCTTTATGACCCAACAGGCTAGCAAAGTACCAGGTACAATCAGTAAATGGTTATTGAATGAACAAATGAAAACTACACTGTGCTATAAAACATATCAACCCTTTGATAACAGCTTTAAGAAAAAAGTAGAAAACCATGTTAAATATTTATTTATTTTAAGATGCTTTGCAGTTTCAGAGTAGTTAACAAAATGTATGTCTTAGAACTGAAAAAACGTTGTGGTACCTTTTAGCATGCTACATGATGGCTGTTCTTATACTTCATGGAAACAGAGTTTCTTTTTCAGTTCTAAAGTGGGTTCCTGGAACCAACATTCTATCTTGTTTTCTCTGATATCTGCTCTTGGGTGATCCCTGGGCTGGGAATTATCTGTGACCTTAGCTCACGATTCAAAAGTCTTACTTAAATTGGTTTTCCAGGCAGCAGGAGAGGTGACCAGTCTGACAATCTCCCACCAGACTTTTAGGTTTCTTTGGGAAAGGGCTCTCCAAACTCCTTTGTGCTATTTATGTCATGTGGCGTCTTTAAACATCGCCCCCAGGAAAGGGAAAAGGCTTGGCTCTCAGTTTTAACTCTTTTGGGCCTGTAAATTCTACGTTCTGTGCCTCAGTTTCTCCCTTTGTACAAGGAAGAGACCCAGTGACCCTAAAGGGGTACAAGGAGAAGGGAATTGTTGGGTGAGTGTTGAATCAGAGCTACTTTAAGGTCTGTTCCTAGAGAGGACAGTGGGTCTCCCAAACCCATACCTCATCACCCCAAAGCTTTCAAGATCAGAAAAGGAGGGGAAAGAGGAACAGGACTTTGAGGATCACACTACTCTCCACCTCAACTTTTGCTCATTCTGGGAAATCAGAATCCAGAACCAGGCCCTACCCCACATCTTCAGCCCCTCCCCCTGCGGCTTCCCCAATGAGTCCCTCCACCCCCTTCCCTGCGTGCGCCCATTACAGCATCGCTGTGGGCGCCAACACGGATTCAAGCCAGGAACTGCTGCAGTCAGCTTTCCTCCGCCTCTCCTGGCTCCTGCAGCCTGTGTCCTGGCTCTGCAGCCTCTGGCTGTGCGTCGGACAGTACCCTTTTCTTCCTCCACCCCGCCCCAGCCTTGGCACAACCCCTGGCTCAGGGCCTAGAGGTGGGCGGGCACCGTGGGCACAGGTGGGGGGGTCCCAGCAAAGTCGGCAGGTATAGCGGGGTTCTCCCTCTTCAGTAGAGATGCCTCGGCTGTAAGGACTGTGGGTGGGGGACGCCTGTCAGTGGCTCGGAGGTCGGGCACAGCGCCCCACCCTGGCAGGGGCTGGGGCAGAGCAAGGGGGCTACTTGAACCCAGGCCAGGAGCTGAAGTCGGGTAGCTGACCGGGAAAACCTGAAGGAGAATCTCCTAAGGGGATGTGCGTGGGGGCTTGTGTGTGACATTCAGGGTGTGACTGCCTCGATGGGGCGCGAGACCGTGTCTGTGAGACTGTGTGACTGTCTCCCCAATAGCCCGCCTCTGTGCTTAGGTCCTTGTGCCTAGGTCGGCTGTGAATGGCCGTGACACTGTATGCCTGTTCCTGGATCCCCGGCGGACACTAACCCGGTGGTCCCGTGGGAGGGGACACTTATTTGAAACCCCCAGCTAGGCCTCCCCAGTGTTGCCGCTCAGCGAGGCGGGAGCTCCTCGGAGACCCCTGCAGCCGCCCGCCGGCTGCGACCTGGGCCCTCCTGGGTCCGGTGCGGGGGCGGGGAGTTCGGTCCCCCTCCCTCTCCGGACTCGAGGCTCGGCAGCCCTGCGCGGGGGCGGGGGCGGGGGCGGAGCGCGCGGGCGGGATCCCCCCGCCTCCCCTTCCTGGTCCCCGGGAAATCCAGCCTCCGTGGCTTGGCCGCCTCCCGCTCCGGCTCCCGCTGCCGCTCGGCGCTCGCTCGGGGCTCCGCAGCCGGCGCGGCCCCTCCGCTGGGGGCTCCGCAGTGCCGGGCCCCATCCCTGCCTGCCGGCCCGCCACCGCAGCGCCCCCGGCCCGGGCCGCCGGCACCATGTAACCCGGCCGGAGCCCGAGCTGGGCCAGGTAAGCCGCGGGGAGGGGTGGGGACGGGCCGCGCTCGCCGCGCCCTCTGCAGCGCCCCCATCCTCGGCCAGGCTGCGGCCCGGCGCCGCCCACGCCCCGGGCTCCGGCGGCCTCGGCTCGCGGCCCCGGGAGGGGCCAGGGCTGGGCCTCCTCCGCTGTTTCCACCCCCGCCCTCGCCCGGGTCTGGCGGCCCGCGGGCCTGGCCCGAGGGACGGGCGGGGGGACCATTGGGAGCGAGGACCCACTCTCTGGGGTAGCGCCTCGGGGGCTGGCCAGCCCTTGCCCCGCCCGGCCCGGCAGGAGGCTTGGGTGAGGGAGGGAGTAGCCAGCTGGCTTGTTGGGGGGGGGAGTGGTGGTGTTGGGGAGACCCGGAGAGAAGTTTCCTCTGCAGGTGTGTGAGTGTGAGTGCGTGTCGCTGTGTGTCTGTGATAAGTGTGTGAGTGTGTCAGTGTGTTCTGTGGGTGATTGTGCCGGTGAGTGTATACAGTGAGTGTGTGTGTGTCATTGTGGGTGTGTGCGTGTGTCATTGTGCGTGAGTGTGTATGCGTGTTAGTGGGTGAATGCAGAGTGTGAAGGGTGTTACTGTGTATGTATTCACGGACGTGTGTGTCACGACATGTGCCTGTGTATGTCTCTGTGAGTGTGTATGTGAATGGATGTGTGTGTGCCAGTGTGACTGTGTCTCGATAAGTGGGTCCAGGTATCTATGGTCTGTATGAGTGTTTGTGTGTGTGTGCGTGCGTGCGTGTGTTGGTTGTGTGAGAATGTATCTGAGCAGGCTTCACTCTGAGTCACCCACACCTGAGCTTTTTCCCCCCTCCCCACTGGGGGATTCCAGGTAGTTGGGGGGCATGGGAAAGGGAGATCATACTTTTCAGAGGTCAGATAATCCCCTCTCCCCAGGGACTCCTCATCTTCCCCCACACATACTCAGGCAAGAGGTGCATTGCACTCCCCACCTTGGTCCCCACCTTCACCTACCTCAGGGGGTACTTTCTGTGATGCTCTGGTTGTGTCCTTGCTGTTTGCTGGGGCCCATGGTGGTAGTGGGGTGTGAGGTGAGCTGGAGTGTGTGTGCTTCTTTTTGGGGCCTGGGAACTTGTGTCATCTCAGTAATGTTTCACCAAGGGACCTTTAGAGCCAGAAACTGAGGAGGCCAAGCTTCTGCCCTGTTCTTTGTCATCAGAGCAGGTGGCTGTCCCCCAAACTTCCAGGCCCTAAATTTCCAAGTTCTGGGTCATTGGTTCAGCCTGCTGGCTCTAGGTGGGTCTGTGCTGAAGCTCTTTGAAATAATAATAATAATAAAAACAGTGCCCTTATGTTAATGCAGGGCTTTTGAAAAATGTTCCTCTTTCAACTCTTCTTATCTCCCTAACAGTGCTGGGAAGCAGGAAGGCCAGGTTAAGCCATATGAAATTGCCAATATTCAACTGTTTTTGTTTTTTTACCTGCGAAAACAACAATTTCATGTAGTTCAGCCTAGTATAATGCCAATTTATAGATGAAGATGTTGAGGATTGAGAAATGAATTGCATTTCCCATAATCCCACACTGTTAGTGGTACAGAAAGCTTCCAACCCAGGTCATTTGGTGACACAAGGAGCTGGGTTGGGCAAAGGTTAGAAAATGTTGCTTCCTGCTGTGCTGTCTCTGACCCTGGGGGTATGGATCTCTATTTCTGCCCGGCATTCTCTGGGTTCTGGGGCTACTTCTGCACCCAGCTGCCAAGGCCTAAACGGGAGAGAGAGAGAGAAGAGAGGAGGAGGGGAGGGAGAGGCTTCGTGAGTTGGCAGTGAATCAGGGTCTAAAAAGGGAGCTGGGAGGGCTAGGGTGGCAGGTGTTTCTAAAAGGAACATGAACATAAGATGAACATCCTTGGATGCCACCCCCACAGGCCTGACCCCCACTGTCCCACTGATCTGACAGCCAGTGCCCACTGCATTTTATGTCAGGGGGCTCATGTCCAAGGAATGAGCTTGTATGTAGCTATAGAATGATGGCCAGGGGAGGAAACTTAGAATTAACTTGGTCCAACCTCTTAATTATAAAGTGAAGACACTGAAGCCCGGAAAAGGGAGGGGACTTGCCCAAGGTCACACAGCGAATTTGTGGGTTCTTGCCTCATCTTAGCTCAGGAACTTTACAACTCTCCATGTTACTTTCCATTCCTGGAACCCTCCCCGCCCTCCTCCCCTCCCCATGCTCATCAGAATTGGGCAGAGGGGATTTGGGGAGAAAAATTAAAGACTCAATAAGCCTGAGGCTGTAAGTCCTTCAACCTGGTGCCCCGTTCCAAAGAGAGGGAGCTACAGATGTTCCTGGGGATGGGGATTCCTAGCCATATGTACCAACAAGGTAGGACCTGGACTTGTCTTGATTCCTGCTGGTGAGAGGCTGGAGCTGCTGCAGGCCAGTCTCCCAGACTTTCTTCTGTGGCAGCGCCTGCTTTAAGCTGCTGCCTGGCACCCCACATCATCTCTCTCCAGCTGATGCTGGGGCTTAAGCTGGCCGAGCTCCATTTTTCTTCATCCCACCCAGTTTCTGATGCGTTTTGCCTCTAGCTAGCCTGACAATTCCTTACTTTATGGATTCTTGTTGGGTGGAGAAACTTCTGGGGCTTGTCTGATTTTGGAATGGTCTGTAGTTACCATTGAACCCTTTTAAATTAACCTTCCAGGAGTCTAGGGCAAATGCTAAGGATAATTGTTTCCATTTTACAGATGGGAAGACTGAAATTCAGAGAGGGGCTTCTTGTTTGTTTGGTTTTTCTCTTAATCTACTAAGATCAGTAGCAGAGGTTTTGGAGTGAGGGGATAAAGGGAGCAAATGCTTTTGTCTAGAAGGGCTTAAACAGACCCCTTCCAGTGTCTTACCATCCCATGGTCAGGAAACCTTTCCAGAGTCTGATTTCATTCCCACTTGGTGGATTCAAAGCTTTGTCTCTCAGTGGGGGCTGGAAGAACAGCTGTGTACCCTCCACTATACAAGCATTATGTCTTGATTCCCTCTTTACCCACCCTCCCTCCAGTTTGAAGGCTGCTGGCTCAGCGGGCCTCCTGCTGTCTGGGGAGTCTGGGTTTGAGCTGGGGTGAGGCAGTGGCACCATCGTTATGGTAACGAGCTGCCAGCTCATCGTTGCTAATAACTTGTCAAGTCCCTGGGCTCAAATGCAGTATGCCTTCCCACAAGCCCTTCTCCCCATGTCACAGAAAGATAAAGTGAGGCTGTGAGGGAGGGGCCTATGAATAAGGGAATCTTGGGCGATAGGTGGCCTTGTCCTTGGGGTTGTAGGTGAACAGCTGAGGGAGGTCACTTTGGAGCTGGTTTACACATATGCTTACATAACTTTGCATGGGCTGTTATATGTCAATACATTCAGAACATACTTATATAAACCTGTACATGCTGGATGACATGTTCATGAGCTTTTACACAGCAGCCCACAGGCACACACGCTTCCAAGCATCAGGACATGCTTGCGCATGAATACTGCCTCTGCCATCTGCACAGAAGGCCCCCAAAAAATCTGGGTTTGTGGGGGTGTCCAGGTATGTGGGTTGGGATCTGATCTTTTTCTGATGCCACTTCAAAGTATCTTGTTAACAAAGGGACAGAATGGTCCCAGGGTTTCTTCTTCCTTCCAGGCAAGAGCTCAGAATGGGAGAGGGTTGGGGATGGTGTGGGGGCCCGAAACTCCCAGCTCCCAAAGGCCACTGCCTCTTTGCCCTTTGAGCTCAGGTATCCTCTGCCCCCCTCACTCTCTATTCTTTCTCATTCTCTTCTCTTCCTGTGTGTAAATATTAAAGAGCTGAGCCTGCAGGGCTCATGTAGACATGGGGAGAGAATGAAATAAAAAAGGATTCCCTCACCCCCATCCTGACACCCCCACCCTGCAGTCCCCCGCTCCTGCCTCCTTCCCTCTTCTTTCTCCCCTCCCCATCACTCAGTGCTTCTACAAGTCTCTCCTCCCCCCAGTCCAGATGGGAGCTGGCTCCTTCAGAAAGGGGGCTCAGAACAGGGTGTGGGGAGCTACCTCTCTCTGCCTCCCCTCACCACATCTGCCTACAGGGCTGGGAACCCCTAGGTGAGTAGTTCTTTAATTTTTGTGGTGGTGGTTAGGAAAGAAAGTGGTTTTGAGAACCAGCTGTGAGTGGCGTTGTGAAGCGCAGGGCTGAAAGGAGGTGGGTGGGGTCCTGTCTCTAGGCTCCCTCAGGGAAGCCTCGTGTCTGGGTTTTTTTTCTCTCTTTGGACATAGACTGAAGGGAGGAGTACCAGGTGCCTCGGGTGGATGGGAGCGAGTGTGGGAGGGGCAGGGGAGAGGGGCTCCTGTTCTAAAGAGGGTGTGTAGTGGGGTAAGCCTGTTCATTTCTGGCAGGCTGGGTTTCTGGCACGCGGCCCGCAGTCTCTGGGAGCTGTCCCGAGTGCTGAAAGGGACTCGGAGGGAATTTGCTACTTTGGAACTATCCTGGGTCCTGAAAGGGGCTGCGTTGGGGCCGATGATGGAAAGGCGGCTGGGCAGCGCTGAGGGCTCGCTAGAAAAATTCTCCCAGATGACCCACTTTCCAAGGACAGAGTCCCTGGATGGAGACAGATTTGGGGGTCCTCCCTCTGGTTTTAGGCCTCACAGTTATTGGTGGTATTTGGAAAAGGGATTCCTCTTTCCCTGTTTCAGTTCCCCCTCCCCTTTCCCAAACCACCCTACTGTTAGCATGGGGGTAGGGATGGAGGATGATATTGTGGCTGTGAGCTCTCATCATAGTTTTTAGTATAACAAGCTTGGGGGTACTGGCACCAGCCTTTCTTCTACTGGGTCTCAGAAGTTCAGGCTCAAGGCAGTTCTGGATTAGGAGAGCTTACTTAGGTTTTGCCTGGAGTGGATAGAGCTAAAAAGTTCAGGAGAATTTGATTGACTATGTGGCATCCCTTTGCCCACCATCCTTTGGAGTTCAGGACAAGGGACAGTAAAACATTCTGCAAGCCTGTCTTATGCTCTGCCCACTTCAGCCACAGCTCAGAGCAGCATTTGGGAGAGGATTTTCTTGGGGAGGAAGATTTCTAAGCAAAGAATTCAAAGAGTGGGTGGGGTTTTTCAGTGCCATGGAGTTGAGAAGGAGGAGGCTACTGGAGATGGGGCAATGGGAAAAGAGGAAGATCTGGTGGAAAAAAAATATTCAAATTGGGGGATAGGGTCTAGGTTTCAATCCTCAGTTCCTTTGGAAATTTTTACCCCACTAACCTAGGGTCAGAGTCATCTCAATTTTTGGGGTTCTTATTCTCTGTTTTTGTAATTCCAAAGGGAATAGGACAAGGAGTTATTTCTTCAGGCCCCTTCCCTTGTTATCCCAGGGGGATGAGAGCCAAATGTCAGGACATGCAGATGAGACTGTGGGGGAATAACAGGCAGGAAGGGTTGATGGCAGCTTCACCTTCCATCCCCAAGAGCACAATCAAATATTCAAATGGGATCCTTCTTGAGGGGAGAGGAAGGAGAAGTTTTCCAGATGATGCTAAGCAAAAATAGGTGTGGTAGGAAGTTCAAGAAAAGGGTGGGTATTTAGGGACCCCAAGCTGAACCAGTTCATCCCTTCCCAGTTGTGACTTCTAGTTTAATAAGGAGCCCCTCACCCATCATCTTTTTGATGTAGCTCATCAAGATGATTCCTCCCATTCTCTAGCTGCTTGGGAAGAGCTGAGTTTTCCTATGCTGTTGGTGCTGGGAGGTGGTGGGTGTGGGTGTGGGTGCCTGTTTGGGGAGGGGAGGTGTTTATGCTCCACTCAGCTCCCTTGGTTACATAACAGCTTTGATAAGACTTTACTTTGGAGCTGCTGCTACTGCCTGAAGCAGTCACCCCTCCACCCCCACATGGAATTCTGGACGTCCACCCCCTTCTCCCTGGCCTCTTGGAGAGTCCTGCTATTCAAGATCCAGTGTTTCAGCAGCAGCTTTCTTGTTGGGAGGTGTCTTCAGCTTGGCTCCCTGTTCCCTACCCAGCTCCTGTTTTTTAAATACTTGCTTCTTTTGTTATCTTGAGCCCAGGTCACCCCCTTTACATTTTTAAGCCTCTAGGTCTATCCTCTCCTTGGCAGGGCCTTTGGACTGGGATGGGAGGGGTTCACTGAACATCATGAAGCGGACCTCTAGGGAAGAAAGAGGCATCCTAGGAGATTTTAGGGCCCAGAGGTAATTTTCTTCCTTTGCTCCAATAACTGTTTTGGAATCTGGGAACACTGGACCATACCCCGAGGTACTGGGAGGAAGGACTCTGGCCTTGATATTTTCTCTTCTAGAATTAAAGAGTTGTGTGGGTATACATGGGGGGGTGGGGACTGCTTCTTGGGCATATTCTGTTGATGATAGGAACAACTTTCCAAATGGAGAATTGGGAAACTGGCAAGAAGAGAGAGCAAATGAAAACTTGTGAAGTCACTTGGAGAGAATATGGACTCCTGGCTTTGTGCACAGGACAGAAGCCAGAGGAAGGGCTGGATATCACTGCTATTCCAGTGCAAGTGCATTTCTGCCTATGAGTGGGTATATCGCTGTGTATATGCACGTACATATGTGTGAGTATGCTGTGTGAATGTGTACAAACATTTGTGAGTTTGTGTATGAGTGTATATGTGTGAGTATGCTGTGTGAATGTGTACAAACATTTGTGAGTTTGTGTATGAGTGTATATGTGGACACATATACATGTGTACATGTATGTATGACATGTATGCATCCATGTCTATATGTGACTGTGAAGGCAATTAATTAAACGTGTGTGTGTGTGTGTGTGTGTGTGGTGCTCATCCAGTGATGCACGTATGTGAGTGTAAGTGTGAATGTGAACATATATGTGGGGACACATACATGCACACATGAATTATCAGCATGTGAATATATATAATGTACATAAGTTGAGTCATACATGTGAATAAATGTGACAGAGAGAAAGAATGAGACAGAGAGGGAAAGAGCAAGAGGGAGAGAGGTTCTGATTGAACATTGAGGCTGCCCGAAAGTTGTTTTCCTACAATCTTGAACTTGATACACCCTGATGCCTGTGACTCTTTTCCAGAAAGCAGACTCCTTGAGGTCCCTCAAATTCTCATGTCATGGGGACCCAATTGTTCCCCACCACCATTCCTATGAAGAGAGTTTGCAGAGGAGAAACCTGTGCAGCCTTGGGGACAGCTGAGTAAGGGAGCCGAGCCTAAGCCGGATCAGAAGCTATGTAGTTCAGGAGTGTATGCAGGGAAAGAGTCTGGGAGCTTGAACATGAGCAGTGGTACAGAAATTCCAAGACTCAAGCAGAACAAGTTGGGTTTAGTGGATGAAAGGGGCAGGGATATTACGGAGGTCCAAGTGTGTGTATAAGCCTCACACGTATGGGGCATGTGGCAATATGTGTGTACAGATATATGTGTATATTACTTGTCTATTAATTAATATGCATATCTCAACATAAATGCACTAACATGTACACACATAAATGTACAGGAATTATATCAACACAGGAATTTGTCAATATGTACATACATGCTAACACACATACATATGAACAGAGTATGCAGAAATATGTGGGCATATGCTCACACTGGCCTGAATGCAACATGTGTCCCTAACTCATCCGGGCTAGTAACAGCCTGGAATAGTCCCTTTTCCATCACATGTGCCTCACCCAATGCGGACATTCATTCAACCAATGTTTATTTTATGCCTGTGGTGTGCCATGTACTCTCCTGGACACTGGGGATGGTTCTTGAACTCAGGTAACTTACAATCTAGAGAAGGTAAAACATCTGGAACCAAGTAAGGAGCGTGTTAAGCAAGGTAGGAGCACATAAATGTCCATTAGGAGCTGTGGGGACCTATGAGGGGTGTGTCAGTTCTGGAGTGGGGAGAAGAGGGGCTTGGTAAAGCATCCATAGGAGAGGAGGTCTTTGAGCCGAGGCTTAAAGGTTGAACCGGTGTTCACCAGATGGGCAACTGTAGGAAAAGGTGTTTCAGTGACAGGTGTCCCTATTTCCACCCTTGCCAGCCCCTCCTCCACAGATTCTCCCCCTAAATGCAGCTAGAGTAAGATGAGGTCATGCCTTTCCAGTGGCTTTACATTTCATTGGGAATGAAATCCAAAGTGCTTAGTAGGTTCTGAGTAACGTAAGTGCTGTGAGTAAAATAGTCCCCAGTGAGGAACCTGGTCTCAGGTGCCACCCTACACAGGCTTCCTTTCAGTTTCACAAAGATGCTGAACACAGTCCCACCTTGAGGCTGTTGTACTAGCTTTTCCCTCAGCCTGAAATGCTCTCCCCCAGATACCCACCTGACTTGCTCCCTCACTTTATTCAAATGTTTGCTGAAGTCACTTTCTTGGAGAGGCCCCCGCCCCAAAGTCCATCTTAAATAGCACCTGGTCATTCTAGCCCCCTCACCCTACTTAACTTTTTTTTTTTCAGCACCTACCTCCTCCATTTTATATATTTTTAAATCATCTCTCTTTTTCCACTAGAATATAAACTTCATGAGAACGGAAGCTTCATCTGTTTTGTGCATTGCTGTACCCAGTATGACCGGAGGAGTTCCTGACTTGGAACTCCTTTTGAATAAACAAGTTTTACGTAGATCCCACTAGCAGCCAGTGAGGAGAATGGATTGAGTGGGGCCAAGATGCAAGGCAGGGAGACCAGCGAGGTACCTGTCGTAATAGCCTTAGTGAGAACTTAGGATGAGGGCGGCCTGATGTAGATTGCTGGCAGTGGAGGTGGAGATACAGACACACACATGCATGAACACACACGCACACACATGTGCAAGTATATATTTTAGCCAGTCAGATCTACTGTCTTAGTCAGTAGGGGAAGGCTTAGGAAGAAAGTAGAAGTGTCTTGATGTGTATATGTGGCATATATGTCATGTATGATACGCTCCAGCTAACCTGGCCTGCCCTTCTCCCGTCCTTTGGATCTTGTCACCACCATCCCACATATGCCTACCCCTGCCAGCTGGGCTGCAGAGGCTGCCATGCACAGGTCCCTCTGGTTTCCTTGAAGTTAATGATACAGAGCTCCCAATTTAGGGAACAGGGGTAGGGGTAGGGAACAGGGTCCCGAACAGTGGGAAGGTTCTCAGCAAGTCAGAGCCACAGAGACTTAGAGACACTTGGAGACAGGCATTCGGACACTGAGAAGAGTGCTCAGAGCCAGGAGCTCAAGCCTGGCCCAGACTTCCTGAGGCCAGACACGGTAGGAGGTAGGACAGCATCCTCACACAGCGTCTATGGTCTGGTCCCTACCTCCTTCCCTCCTTGCTTCCTTTCCTTGCTCCACTCCCACTCTTCTCTCCTGCTCGAGTGGGTGCCTTGGCCAGGTATGGGCTTAATAGGGAGTGAGTGGTCTCCCCCAGGCTGTGATGTCAATTCAGGTATGGAGGACACCCAGGGAAAGGGGACCCGATTTCTAGAGGACAGGCTGGGGATTTGGTGGTAGGGAAGGAATCTCTGAATCTCAACTTCTGGCTGAGAATTGGAGAATTGAGCTTGTGTTGCAGAAGCAGGAACTGAGTTTAGACCCCGGGCAGGCCCAATCAGCTGCTAGCGTGAAGGGACTGGGACTTACAATGTGGGGAAAGCTGGGAGATGAGAAATGGAGGAGGAAGTGGGAGTTGTGGGCCCTCCCGGGGCCACTCCTTGACCTATAGGGGAAAGGAGGGGAAGGCGTCAGACCTAAGATCCTCTCTGAGAGTTCCTCTCCCAGACCTCCAAGCGCGAGCCTGTGTTTGCCTCATTCTCTCTAGAGGCCAGTGCTAGAGCCCCTTTTGCAGGTTCTAGGGTGTACTGGGGCCTTCTGCCAATCTCCTCTCTTATCTGGACTAGGGGCGGGGGCGCTGCAGCCGCTTCCCTCCCACCTGGGCTCTGAGCATGGGGGTTGGGACAAAACAGCCGCCAGAGCCGCCCACCTGCCCGCGGTGTCATGGCAACGACTCTGCCCACGTGGACGATGAGGAAAGGGAGGAGAGAAGAGAGGAGAGGAGAGGAGACTTCACGACAGACGTGAGAATGGGAGGGGGCTCCTCAGGGTCCTGAGTGCTGGAGTCCCCACCCCTCCAGCCTGGTACGGCCCTGGCGCCGTTCACCCCAGTGCCCCCAGGGCCTGGTGGGGCTTGTGCTCCAGTCCAGGCCTCAGAGTGTGCATGCCCTTGGGTATCCTGAGTATGATGACCTTGGCCTCCTGTGCTGGGAGCCCTGGCGGGTCCTCAGAAAATGGGGCTTTGGCATGGGTAGACCTCTCCTTCTCTTCCCACCCTATAAGTCGGGGATGGTGCCTGGGGCTGAGGGGATGAGAGCCCGACCTACTTCTCCATTTTCTCACTATTTTTCAAAAGGAAAATGACCCACTTTTTAGCCAATAGGACTGGAGCCCGTTCCCAGGCTGATTGCCTTAGCCCCCCCCCGCCCAGGCCTCTACCCCATCCTCAGCTTATTGGCCACGTGCTGGACCCACTTCTTGAGGGAAGCAGGTGCACTTGTGTGGAGGGGTCCTTCCCTGCCATCTGTGTCAGGCTGGCGAGGGGTCTGTTCTGTGTGGGCCAGGGGTGGGCCAGGGCTCCACTGATCCTACCTCAGCTCTACTTTGGGCAGACCCCATTGGTGGCCCTGGTCCTGGGCACTTTGAGTGTCTGGTCTGTTATTCCCTTACTATACCAAGACTCACCTCTAGGAGGGGCAGGAAGGGTTCTGGGGAGGGTCAGAGGAGGATCAGAGCAGGACCCTCCCCTCACTCTATATAAGTGGTAGTGGTGGGCAGTCGTCCCAAGTTGCTCCATTTCCATGGAAGAGCCTGTGGTCCATCTGTCTGTCTGACTGTCCGAGAACCCTCCTCGAGGGTTCTGTGCCTTTCTTCCCAAGCCCCTCCCTCCTCTCTAGGATATTGGTCTGGGCCTCAGAGCCCCCTCCCTCCCTCAGCTATATTGGCCTGGCTGGCTTGGGGGGTGATTAGGGGTTTAATTATTTAGTTTCTCCAGCTCAGTAGATTAATTCCATCCATCACAGGCAGGCTGAGCCTTCTACCCCTCTCAGGGCTGCCTGGCCAACCCCAGAGGGAGCGAGAATCATTGCTCACCTGGGCCTAGTATTGGATCTGGGAACAATGGATAAAATTCTTGTTGGGGGAGGATTTGGTGTATGACATTGAGCAGATGTGGGTGCGAAAGTGATGTGAAATGAAATTGTGTTTCTTCTGTATGGAGATAAACATGTGGACATGTATATAAGGTTCTATATCTGGGCAGCTTCTGTGTGCACAACCATCGGTATCCATTGGATAAAAATAGATACTGCGTGAACCTTGTGGAAGCAAGTTTGTGTGTTCTGTGCACATTATATGGTGATGACTATATATTTGAAGTCAAATGCTGTGTGCGTTGTGTTGGATGACTCTGCATGGCTGTGTAATCTGCCTCTGGATGAACACATGTGTTCAGTTGTGAATAAGCAGTCATGGGAACATGTATGCCCGTGTGCGAGGGAGGCATGGCAGGGGTGGAGGTTTCCTGAGGTTGCATGATGGATCAGGGCACACTGGGGGTCTACCTGGTGACCTCATCAGACAAGTGTGGTTAGACAGACATGCTGCTGCTTTCGACCTGCCAGGGTTTGGTCTCTTAGTGGTTGAGCGTGTCGGGCCTGGACTCAGACCTGGATTGAAATCCCTCTTCCACCATGACTTGTGACCTTGGGCAGTTTTCTTTACATTTCTAAGCCTTAATTTCCTTATCTGTAAAGTGGGAGCAATAATGGTACCTCATGATAGTTGCAAGGACTATGCGAAGAAGTGTATCTAAAGCATTGAACTCAATGCCTGCTGAGTTGTAGGCATTCTGAGCCTTAGACCTCAGAGTTGAAAGGCATCAGAGGTTGTTTGGCCTGAAATGTATTCAGTGCTTGAATCCATCGTATGCCATCCTCCAAAGTAGCCCTCCAACTTCTGTGTGCGTGCCTCTCTGGACAGGATACTCCCAGATCTTTAGGGAGCCCAGATTATACTGGACCACCTCTGCCTGCTGGGGAGTTTGGGTCCAACTGCAGGGTGTCATTTCCCTCCTATCCTCTCCTATTCTTCTCCTCTCCCTATGCCCCTGTGAGGGGTACTCCTTCTTGATGGCTCAAACACTGACCCTGAACTTACTGAGCACTTACTATATGCCAGGTCTTGTCCATACAGAGATAGATCAGATGAATACTTGTTTTAGAGGCACTCACAGCTTGCAAACAAATGTTTACCCTACTTGTGTATGGGACCCAAGATGAGGTAGCAACCACTGTGCCCTCGGGTTGATGGGGAGGGTACGTTTAAGGAATCTTTCTTGGAAGAGAGGATACCTGAACTGCATCAGAGGGCAAAGTTGGGAAGATAGGCCTTCCAGGTTGAAGGATCTCACAGTCTGTGTTGCCTCTTCTCCCCATGCCCTCTCCCACAGTAGTTCTGGCTTCTGATAAGCCTAGAAGCCAGAGATGAGAGCAGGGGCTAAGATACCCTGGAGGCTGGGACAGGATCAGGCAGAGTTGGCGGGTGAGAGGTGCCACCACATGAACCTGGCAGTTAGTCAACTAACCACTCTGTGGGGTCCTGTGAGGCCCAGCCCTGTGCTTGGCTCCTCTGTGGGAGAGGCCCAAAGAAGGATGTAGGCCCTAGTGCAAGCAGGCCCTGTCTTAGCTCACAGAGAGAGCTTATAGGACAGCGAGCTAACCCAGGAGGCAGTCCTAGCTCTGAACTCCAGCGGGGAACCAGACATTTGGGCCAGAGAGTAGGAAAGGCTATGGGCCTAGTCTGGCTGAAAAGCTGCTGCCCAGTGGACCTCGCCGTTAACTTGGGATCCTACCTGTTGTTCTCTGATGGCCCTGGCAGGCTCAGGTCTGGCGGCATTCTGGCAGCGGAGGCAGCACCAGCTCAATTCTCATCAAATACATACAAATGAAAGAAGGCACTAGGGTGCTCAAGTCAGGAGAAGCCAATGTATGGAGACATACGTGCCACTTGCCTTGGGCAGATCAGTTTATTTACTCACTGCCATAACCTTAGGAGGTAGGTATTGTTCTCCCTATTTCACAGATGAGAAAATTGAGGTTCAGACAAATAAAACAAGTTGTTTGTGGTCATGCAGGTAGGCTGCAATATAAAGGTTGGAGGCAGATGACCGTCTTTCTAATCCCAGCAACAAGGTCACTGGGCCTGCCCTTCCAGATTCCTGGAGTTGGAAGAGAGACCACCAGCCCTGCCTGAAGGTGTTGGTGTGGTCTGCAAATCAAAGGCCTCTAGTTCTCTCAGATGCCACCATCTTTGGCCACCAGGGTTGCTCTGCTGTCTCTGGCATGCTCAAGGGGTGGGAGGTCCTCAAAAGGCAAACAGAAATGCAGGCTGGATTTCTAATCCTGAATCCTCCAGGAGTTCTCTGAAGCCTCTAGAGCAGGGGTGTCCAAACTTTTTTCAACGTTTTTTACCAAGGGCGATATGTGGTAAAATACACAAACAGCTGGGCCACTCACTCTAGGTGAAGTACGTATTGCCTCACCTGGTTTATTTAAACAAACTGAATATATTTTTGGAATTTGCTGCGGGCCAATTAACAATGGATTGTGGACTGCAGTTGGCCCGCGGGCTGCAGTTTTGACAACCCTGCTCTAGAGGGAAAGAAGTGGAGGTCCTTTCTGTGGGCTGTTGGGCACAGGTGTAGAGTGGATGAGGGCAGCAAGTGAAGAGTCATTTATGCAATAGATATTTTTTGAGCACCTGTTAGTGCCAGGCCTTGTTCTAGATACTGAGAATACTGCAGCACGTGAGGCAGACATAGTCCGTGCTCTCCTGGAGCTTACCTTCTGCTATGGGGAGGCATACTATAAACATGTCATAGCTAAAGAAAATAATTTCAAAGAGTGGTAAGTGCCATGAAGGCAACAAAACAGGTGATATAGAATGTACGTGGGGGATGGGGCTCGATTCTAGTTAGTGAGTGGTCAGGGAAGGTGTCTCTGAGCTGAGACCCAAAAGAGGAGACAGAGGAAGCCATGGGAATATCTGGGGCAGAGCGTTCCAGCAGAGAGAACATCAAGTGCAAAGCCCCCGGAGGTGGGATTTTCAAAGAGATGATAGGTAGTGTGGGTTATTCACAGGCTGAGCACTGTCCAATGGGTTCAGGAGATGGATTTAGACTTGGAACTGCCTAAATGTCTCTAGTGTTTGGGAGCAGTAGCCCATTTTCTGTAAAATTCCTACCCTAACCCCCCAGGAAGTGTTGATTAAATAAAGTAATGAAGGTGAACTTTTTCATTCACCTTTTTCATTCACCCCAACCCTCCCTCCTTCTATTTTGTTCTTCCTCCCTTCTCTGCTTTCTGGGTCAGTGAGAGTAGGAGAAGGAAGTTTTCCCCTGGGGTCCTAAGGGCTGAGTCTTTAGCAACTGGGCTGGGTAGTGTTGTTGATAGAAGCCCGGGACCGGGATACCAGCTCAGCTACAGAGGTTTTGCCGAAGGCACTGGGCAAAGCCAGTGTCAAAATGGTCCAGGGGACTTAGGCAGAACTGGATGCAGGAGGACAGGGGGAATGGGGGAGGAATGTCTATCTGGGGCTCAGGAGTATGGGCTGCAGGTCAGAAGCTCTGTGTTCAGGCTCCCCACTAGCTAGCCCTTTCACAGTAGCCACCCAAGTTGCTATCAGGATGGTTGGGGGGAGTAGAGGACTGGACTCTAGAGGGAAATCGAGGCAGAATCCTGGCCATTCTGGTTAAGTCGACCCAGGGAAAGGGGATGGGTAGGCAAAGCCTGAAACTTTGAGGTCCCAAGAGCACACATGGCTCACCCACAGGCATGGAATAACCCAGGCCTACAGCAGCAAAATGAGTCCCAGGCCTCACCTGCTAGAAGCTCTGCGATGTTGGAACTGGTATGGATATGATCTCATAGGCTCCAGTGTGAAGGGAGTAGGTAGGACTAATCCCCGGCAAGAGAGCAACTGTACCCCTTTGCTGCCATCTGGACAGTCATGCCCAGCTTGCAGCTCTCCCAGACTGCTTCGTGGGGAGGAGTGAGTCAGTTAATACTGGATTTTTGAAATCTTTATCTCTTCCCAAGGTATCACTTTGTGTCAACTTCTGAAACACAGGCATTTGTCAAACACACCTGAACCTCTGGTTGCTCAGGTATGGACAATCTTGAGTAGGAACTGCTTTTCCTCAGCAGAAGATCTTTGGTCTTATTTGGCTGCTCCAAAGAGATTCAGTGACCTCCCCAAGGACACACTGTAAACCAATGGAGGAAGACATGAAAATGAAAGTACAACTTGTGGTAGCTACCGCCACTGAGCACTCACCATGATACAGTACTAAGGGATTGATAGGCTTTACCTCGTTAACCTTCACATCATTAGCATCTTTCTGATGGCTCTAATGTTACCCCATTTTACAGATGAGAAAATAGGCTAAGGGAGGTGAATCAGCTGCCTAAGTACACATAGCTAGTAGGTGAGTGACAGAGACTTGAACCCAGGGAGTCTGATAGCAGTCTACACCAGGAACTGTCTTGATCCAGGGACTTTGTGAGTCACCTAGGTCTCAAGAAAGAAAAATCCACGGATTTGGCTGGGCAGGGCCCTAGGGAAGAAGAAAACACTCTGACTCCTTCCTCTGCTGCCCTTTTTCTTCCCCCATTTTCCATTCCTTTTCTGGAAGGTAATTGCTTGGGGCAGTGACAACCTCCTAGCGAATTACACAGCTGGTTTCCCAGTGAGATTTGTAACAACAACCCCGCCAGCCTGGCAGCCCCCAGCAAGTTCCGGTTTAAGAAACTAATTGCTGGATTGTGTAGTTGGTGCTAAATTGGGTAATTTCTTGGTGACGGCATGTGTGCCACTTCTTCCATTCCCAGATAGATTCGAGCTGCATCAGAGAATTTGTCACCCTCCCAGACTCCTTCACTCCTCACTTGCCAGCCAGCCACAGGCAATTGCAAAAGCGGCTGCTTCCCTGGGCCCAGAGGTTCACCATGTGGGCAGCTCTCTGTGTCCTGGGATAGTAGAGAGATGACTCGGTGTAGTAAAATGGGGAACATAACACCAGCACCCAGAATTGTCACAGGGCTTCAGGGAGCTTCCTTTGTGCTGTACTTAGCTGACCGTGGACTTGGAACAAACTCAGGACTCACCACACAGGGGAAAAGGCTAAACCACACTCTGCTTAGCTCTAGAGTATGTGGTATGTGTGAGGTTTCTTTATTTTCTTTCTTTCCTTTTTTTTTTTTAAAATTCATTTTCATTACTGTGTTTACTTCAGAATGGTGTTTAATAAGTTTGGCTTCTCTGGGCTTCCAGCACAGGGAGGAGAAAAGCTAAGGCATTGTAGGGCGGTCACACTGGTTTTGACTTCTGACTTTGCCACCAACTCTGTGACTTTGGGTAGGGCAGTCAACCTCTTCAAGCCTCAGTTTCTTCTTCTGTAAATTGACAGGGGGGTGTAATAAAATAGCTATCCCTTGGAATAGTTGTGCGAATGAAATCAAATGCCATAACTGAAAGGTTCTTGTTCTTTGTAGGCTCGCTTTTACTCAGCAAACGCCTGCCATGTGCCAAGCATTGGGGATAATGCAGTGAATAAGATGGATGGAATTCCTGCACTTACAGGGAGCTTACATTCTAGTGGGAGAGACAGACAATCTCTGAATCACACAGATGGAAAATGGTAATGATTTAAGAGCTATCCAGGTCCATAGTGCTTGAGAGCAAACAGCAGGGGGATCTGACCTAGTCAGGGAGGCCAGACAAAGCTTCCCTGAGCAAGCAACAACTGGGCTGAGATCTGAAGGGTGTGTAGGAGTTAGCAAGGCAGAGGTGGACGGGCAAAGCTTTCTGGGCAGGGGGAATAGGCCCCGTGATGGGAGGGATCCTGGGACTGCAAAAAGACTGGCCTGGCTGGAGCAGAGGAAGTGAGGGGGAGCATGTTGTGAGCGGAGGTTGGAAAAGTAGGAAGGGCCAGACCCGGCAGGCCTTGCTGGGCACATTAAGGTGTTTTATCTTAAGAACATCAATAAAGCCAACGAAGAGTTTTAAGCAGAGCAGTGACATGATGAGGTTTGTGTTTTCAAGTGACTATTCGGATTGGAATCGGGTAAGAACGGAAGCAGGGAGAGCAGTTAGGAGCGTTTGCAGACATCTAGGCCGGAGGTTATGTTCGGAGGTAGTTGTGTTAGTTAGCAGTGCTTTCTGCTGCAAACACAGAAAAATCTGGCTAACAGTGGTTTGAATAAAGAAGAGTTTATTCCTTACCACATTTAGGCCTGGAGGAAGGCAACTGCTTATGCTGGTTCCATTGCTCAGTGTCTCCAGGACTAGTATTTCTGCAATTCTCTAGGCTTTTCTCTCATGGTGTCAAGATAGCTGCCCTAGCTTTGGGCATCATGGTTGTATTCAATCTGAGAAAAAGTGGGGAAGGATGATACTAGTAAGTTCCACCCCTTTTTATCACAAAGGCAAAATTTTCCCTAGAAACCCTCGTCCAATTTTTGTGTACATATCATTAGCCAAAAATGAATCATGTGGCCTCTAGCTCCAAGGAAGGCTGGGAAAGGGAAAAGGAAATTGAGAGTGAGTTTTACCTAGTCAGCCAACAAAAATTTAGTGGGTATGGAAGTGGGTAGATCTATTGTTAGGAAGCAAAATCTAGAGGACTTAGTGATGAATTAAATTATTAGTCCCCTCCTCACTTGTTCACTTGTTTTTTTCTTCCTATTGATTGTGTGTAGTAATGGGATGGCAGCAAGAGGAATGTAATTGTGAAACATAATATACAGGAGGAAGTCTATATAATTAAATCTATGTCAATTAAATATTTTGTTTAGTACATCCATAAATTGGATATCTCCTTCCCCCAGTAATTTGGATTTGATTGTATTGTTTATTATTTGGACACTGGGCATTTTGGAAATCCAAAATAAAGGCTTTACATAAAGGATTACATTGTCTAATCGTTTAGCGTTTATAAAGTGGTTTCGTATACATTGTATCATTTGATATTAAAATCCTGGGAGATAGGTAAGCGGGTATTATTTGGCTTAGGGAAGGAAGGTGACTTGACTAGTGTCACACACTTTCTGGTCTCAGAGCTTGTGCTTTTTCCACTAGACAATGCTGCCCTATAGGATATGGATAAGGGAGTTGGGGGTGGTTTGTCTGGAGAAGAGCAATTACAGGGGCCCATCTCCCCTGAGACTAGAGCTGGGAGAACAGGAATTAACGCTAAAGAGACTGAAGTTTGATAGGAACTTGATGAGGGGTCAGTGGCTTGACAGCAGCACCTGTGTGGGGCCGGGCAGGAGGGGACGTGTGGAATCCTGGGAATGTCCACCATTGGGAAGCTCACTGTGAGACTCCAGCTGGATGTGACCACAAGCAAAGCAAATAGAATGGTAGAGGCTTCCACCAAAGTGGCCTTTTACGCTGTGAGTCTCAGATGTGCATCCTGCCTGGGGCAGGAAGGGGAGAACCATTCCATGAACAAAGGACCACGCTAGCATAGCTTCTTTCCAAAGCAAGGAGATGCTTCCAGGTGCTTTTCCAACAACTGCTTGGGAGGCCATCTTGGTCTGAAGTCACCTCTGCTTTCCCCAAGATGGGCAATAGAGGAGAAGAATTGTCACCTAGAGGCAGGCAGTTGATATCTGTGAGGTCACCTCAGTTCCCTCCAGGTGATTGAAGTAATAGCTTCTCCAGCTCAGGCCACAGGGTGGACTGGGGATTGGGCATGTCACTCTCTCCTTTATAGAAGATTCCCAGGAGACCACAGTCTTCTTCAGTGTCTCACATTGCTCAGGGTTAGGAAGTTCTTCCTGATGTCTGACTGTGTCTCTTCCACTACTATTAATCATGCCCACCAAGCTAGCCTTCTTCCTGATTCCCCCGTGTCTAACAATGGCATCATTCGTCTTCCAGTCACAGCTGGTGCAAACTTTAGAGTCATCTTCCTTTCTGACTCTTTCTCTCCCACCTCTTGACAGTATTTGCCAAACCCTAAATGTCTGCTGGAACTCTCCTACCCCACGCCTTGGGATTCCTTATTTGTTCACCTCTTCTGCCTTTGTGCCTACTGTTTCCACCAGTGGGACTTCTCTCATCCGTGGAACACACAGCCGTCTTGTTCTCCATTTCAAACACACTCTTCTCTGGGAAGTCTTCCTCAGTTTCCCTCTAGTGCATCTGGTCTTGTTCTCATCTGAACTAACCTAACATTTTGGTACTTCTTTCCTGCACAATCATTTATTCATCGACTTAGTGAACATTTATTAAGGACCTGCTCTGGGCAAAGCCCTGAATTAGGTGCCGGAGATCCAGAGGTAAATAGGATGTGGCTCCTCCCCTGCAGAAGACCACATTCTAGTTGGGGAGACAGAAACTGAAACAGACAATTTCAATGCAGTATGATAGCTGCTTTCACTGGGAACCCAGGTTGTTATAAAGGCCCATCAGAGAGGCATAACCCAGAATAAGAGTACAGAAAGTCTTCGAGGGAAAGGGGGCTTCAAATGAGTAAATGGGAAAGGGAAAGGGTTGATGGAGTGGGAGGTGGATGAAAGGAGATTCTAGGAGGAGGGATCAGCTTGTGTCAAAATAAAGGGACCTGAAATAACCGTTATGGGAGAGGTTGTTCCCCTGTTAGGCTATAGGCCCCTCGATCATAGGGATCACACTAGCATTACCTCTATACACCTATTTGTGGTAGTTGCTCAACAAAATTTTGTAGAATGGAATCATATTTGAGGGCAATGAAAAAAAATGCAATGGCTCAGCACCATGCACAGATCACACAGACACCTGCAGTTGGAGGTAGTCCAACCTGTAAGCTCATTTGCATGTATTTGCATAATTCAGCAGACCTCATTTCCCTGGGGGCCCAAAGGCTTTGCATCATGGGGCATCCAATCAGTCTTCGTTTGGGGGGTTGGGAAGGGAAATGGTCAAGGCCAGAGACTGGTTCTTTGAGGACTCTGGAAGAATCTCTCCCCCTTTGCTCACCTCACCATCCTTTTTTTTTCCATCAGGAGACAGTGGTCCTGAGCCTCCTGAAGTTAGGATTCTGCCTGGCAGTGGGGTTCCTGACACCAAGGATGGGACACCCCGGATGGTGAGTGGTAGGAGAGTCTGGGAGATGGGGGTTAGACTGAGGTTCTCAGATCAGAATAACTTGGGTTCGAATCTTGATTCAAAGTGACTCACCCACTTACTGGCTTTGCGACTGCACCTTTTGAGCCCAACTTTCCTGGGTAAGTGTGGATAACATGTACATATGGGATTTTAATGGGATTAAAGAATGTTAGGTAGGCACAGTACCTGGTACATAGTGAGTGCTCGGGAAATAGTAGGAGATGAGTTGTGAGCAGGAGCAGACTCTGGAGGGAGCCTGAAACACAGTGGGTATGGGGAGGTGGTGGTGGGGAGCAAGGGAGCATAAGTCTTGGAGGGGCTGCTCTCTGGAGTCTTTGAGGTTGTCATCCCCTCCTAGTCAGCAGATGGCCCAGGAGCCTGGTCTGGGATAAGGGAGGGCGCCGTCTGCCAGCATCTCAGTCCCTGTTCCTCCTGCTGTCACCCCCTCCTGCCAGAGCTCCTGTCCTGGCAGCTCTGGAGTCCTGATTGGAGGCAGTTCTTGCTGAGAGCTGACCTCTCTGTCCTGTAGCCTTGGCAAGCCTGGGATAGGGGCCAGGGGCACTGCCTCCAATGTGTTCTCTCCATCATCTCCCTGCCCTGCCATCCCACTGTTCCCGGGAGAAGGAACTCCTGGGTTCCAATCCCAGTTTAGGATTCAGATACTGCCTTGTACAGCCAGTGTCCCTCCTCTTTATGGTTTTTCCTCCCTTCATGACTCCCTTCTAGTGGAATGGGGGTGGTGGGTGGGGGTAAAAGGCAAAAGGGGAAATTTCACTGGGGAATATTTGAAACCCCGAAGAGGAAAGGAGTCATCTCAGGTTATTCCTTCCTATCTCAGTTGTGGGGGGAGGGAGAATGAGCCTGTAGCCAGAAGGAAGGAACAGGGTTTGGAAGGAAGTGGAGGGGTTTTCCTGTGTAATCAAGCTGGATATGTAGATTTGGGTTCATATTTTCTTTGGTTACTGCTGCTGGGAGCTGTGACCCTGAGTCCTGACTCCTCATGGATAGGGATGGGGCAGAAGTGTGATTCAGGATCAATTTGTCTAAAGTCAACTTGTTAAAAGCTAGTTCACTTAATGACTGGTTTTTTAAAATATTTTTTGCATCTGTTTGTGTATCCTCTTATTTTTGGTAACCTCAGGATTTAAAAAAATACATTTGGCTGAAGAGTATATCCTCTTGTGAATAAGTATCAAATTTGCAGCATTGATGAATGATGGTATTATTTTGTGCCCTTGTGAGTGTCTTTGTCTAGTATGACCCTTTTAAGGATTTTAAGCCCATTTGTGGAAAGATAGTACAATTAATCACTATGAATTGATATCCGTTACCTAAAGGGCTATAAGAACGCCTAATAAAAGTTTTAGGTAAAGTGGCCTGTTGTTTAATCTGAATCCCTTTTTTCCCTGTTTTCCCAGGAGGTTCCTGGGGCCTGGCCCCCAACACTATGAAGAGCCCTTGCTGAGGCCATGAGGGGTTACCATGGCGACCGAGGCAGCCATCCCCGCCCAGCCCGCTTTGCTGACCAGCAGCATATGGACGTGGGCCCAGCTGCTAGGGCCACGTACCTGCTGGGCTCTGGGGAGGCCTTCTCCACCGAGCCCCGCTTCTGTGCCCCAAGAGCTGGCCTGGGACACCTTTCTCCTGAAGGGCCCCTGAGCCTGAGTGAGGGGCCATCTGTAGGCCCCGAGGGAGGGCCAGGGGGGACTGGGGTTGGGGGGGGTAGCAGCACCTTCCCCAGGATGTACCCCGGCCAGGGCCCCTTTGACACCTGTGAAGACTGTGTGGGCCACCCACAGGGCAAGGGTGCTCCCCGCCTGCCTCCTACACTCCTGGATCAGTTTGAAAAGCAGTTGCCAGTTCAACAAGATGGCTTCCACACGTTACCTTACCAGCGAGGTCCAGCAGGGGCCGGGCCTGGGCCAGGGCCGGGGTCTGGCACTGCTCCGGAGGCCCGCAGCGAGAGCCCCAGCCGCATCCGGCACTTGGTTCACTCTGTGCAGAAGCTCTTTGCCAAGTCCCACTCTCTGGAGGCCCCAGGGAAGCGAGACTATAATGGGCCCAAGGCTGAGGGAAGAGGTGGCTCTGGGGGAGATAGCTACCCTGGCCCGGGCTCCGGAGGTCTCCACACCTCCCACCATCACCATCACCACCACCACCACCACCACCATCAGTCTCGGCACGGCAAGAGGAGCAAGAGCAAGGACCGCAAGGGGGACGGGCGGCACCAGGCCAAGGCCGCAGGCTGGTGGAGCTCTGATGACAACTTGGACAGCGATAGCGGCTTCCTGGCGGGTGGGCGGCCCCTTGGGGAGCCAGGAGGTCCCTTCTGTCTGGAGGCTCCAGATGGGTCCTACCGGGACTTGAGCTTCAAGGGACGCTCGGGCGGGTCAGAAGGCCGCTGTCTTGCCTGCACTGGCATGTCCATGTCACTGGATGGACAGTCGGTCAAGCGAAGTGCTTGGCATACCATGATGGTCAGCCAGGGCCGGGATGGATACCCAGGGGCCGGGCCAGGCAAGGGGCTCCTGGGTCCAGAGGCCAAGGCCAAAACCAGGACTTATCACTATCTGCAGGTGAGGCTTTGGTGGGAGTGGGGAACAGGGTCATCAGCCCTTGTGGTGTTGTCACCCAGTAAGCTGTGGAAAGGGTTGGATGGGAGTCAGCTGTCCACGTGGTAGAGGGCCTGGATTCAGGGAGGCTCTGCCCACCTCACTCTTTAAGACCTTGAGCCCCCTTTGGACCTCAGTTTACCCATTTGTGCAATGAAGGAGCCCTTCTATTTTGACATTGTATGTCAGTGCCAGGAAGACTTCCCCTTGACCTGCTGTTTTGGACAAACTGTGCTGGCCTCTGTCTTGTGAGGTTGGACGCAGAATGAGGTTGAGGGTACGCAGGACAGCTTGGGGCTCCCTGGCTGTAGCTTCCCTTGACATTGGAGCAATTCCAATTGTCAGCAATTGGAAAGCAACTCTCCTGTCTCCAGGCCTTCTCCAGACCTTTTTTCTTCTCAAATCTTGTTTGAATATGAAGGTCAGTTAGTTGCAGGATGTGCCTCTGCTGGGGTTTGTCATTCTAGGGTGCCTGTGGTAGGACACCCGTGAGGCTGTGGAAGAACCCTTGGAGCCTGTCCCGTGGGTTTTCCTAGGCTGGGGACACACTGTAGTCTAAGCCAGGATAACCCTTCCTGGCAGTAGATGGTGCAGCTGATAACTGGCATGCTGTCCCTATCCTGTTTCACCATGTCTATGGTCTCTGCAGGTGAGGCTCGAAGCTCTGACCCCTTCTTATGGAGTCTTCATCCAACCCACACTATCCGCTCTCCATCTTACTGAGATGGGGTCGGGCTCATCTCACCATCAACCCTTCCCCCTCTCTGTCTCAGGCCCCGCTTCCAGACCCCCTGACATGTTTTCTTGAGCCCTCCCATACTTTTAGGAGGAAACGTCAATACAAGTTCTAATGGTCCAGCAGAGTGAGGGTTATCCCTCAAACCCGCATTCTACATAGTTAACCCACAGTCGTCCATTCAGTGAGTATTTCCTGGGTGCTGTGGATATAAAGATGAAGACACAGCTGCTGCTTGTGAGGGGCTCAGTTTAGAGGTGGGACCGATAAGGAAGCAGACAGAAGACAGTGTGATGAGGCTGTGACAGGAGACAGTGGTGGGCACCATGGGAGCACAGAGGAGGCACCTCACCCACCTGTGATGATGGTGGTCAGAGCAGCTTCTGGGAAGAATGTCCTCTGAACTGAATCTCAGTGTAGAAGTAGATTAAGGGTGTTTCAGGAAGAAGCCACAGCATGTCCAAAGGTATGAGAATTGAGCTTGTATGTGTCTTTTGGGTGTCACTGGCCTTATTGCTACGTTGTTTACACATTAGGGCTCTACTGGATGGGGAACTCATGAAAGCCCAAGGGAACAAATGGGCCCCAGGGGAAGCAGGAAAGGGTGAGAGACAGAAGGGGAGTTTGGAGACTGCTAGGATTTAACTTCTGGGTTGGCCTTGGATGGCCCCCTCCCTGGGGAGAGAGGTTCTCTAAGCTGGCAAACTGAAGGGTCCGACAAAACGGGCTGAGGTGCGAGCACCAACCCTTCTCCCATAACTGAGTCCTCGAGGCTCGCTGCCACTCCGTTGCTCCCTGCTGCTACTCCCAGGCTGCCCTGACCTCCCTGGGGGCTTCCTTTTTAATATGCACCTCACAGTGTCCTGCAGAGGCGTGAGCAGCTCCGCAGTGGCTACAGAGTGGGAACCCTGCAGTGTGGCAGAGCGCGCCCTGGCTGTCCCATCTGCTGGCCTCCCTCTGCCTGCTTGTGGCTCCTCTCTGTAGAGTATGGGGAAGAGAAATGATCCATCAGGGTCTGGGGTTCCAGGACATCTCAGGACTGGGAGGTCTGAACCATTTGGGGGAGAGCAAGGGGCTGCAGGGACCTTCCAGACAGCCCGGTACTCCCCTGGCACAAAAGCAGGGGAAACTGGCCCCCTGAAACTGGGTGTCTTTGTTGGATCCTTAACCCTTTTACTGAGACCCTGTTTCTCTTTCTAGACCCCAGCTCTCCCTTAACCTTCCGGAACCCCTTTTCCATTAGAAGCCCTTATTTTTTTATAGAGCCTGTCTCCTCCCTGTGTTCTACCTTCTGATTGAGCCCCAGCCCCTCACCGAGCCCTATCCCTTCCCGTGGGTTCCTTCGTGGGGCCCCATCCCATCCCTGGGTTCCTGTTCACAGACTGAGTTCTGTCCCCTCACCTAGTCTCATCCTCAGAGCCTCTGTCCCTCCCCTGAACTCTGACTCCTCTCAGAGCCCCTGTCCTCACCCCATTTAGCCTGTTCTTTACAATAAGTATTTTAAATCTTCCCTCCCTGCCCCATCCCTCTCCCCCACACTTTCATTTATGCTCATTCTTCACAGTGTAGGACTCCCTCACATTCCTGTCAGCTCACCCATATTGTAGACTCATTAGATCCCCAGGCACCCTCATCCCCTTCTTTCTTGGCTCAGAGGAGTATCCATCCCAGTCTGATGCCTGTAGCAGGGCTTGAACCCATCTCCCCAAAATCCCCTCCATCCTTGAATTGTCTGTGCTCCCTCCCTCTCCACATTTAAAGACTATCTTTATCTTTACTAGCTCTTTCCCTTATCCTGTAAACATGCCCAAATCTCTCATCCTAAAAAATCTTTCCTCAGTCCCATTCCCACTTCCATCTCCTATCTTCCCTTCATACCCAAGTTCTTAATTCCACTTCCTCCCTTCCTTTTATTGTCCCCCTCACTACAGTCTGACTTCCACATCCCACTCTCCTAAAACATCCTTCCTGGCAGTGGTCTCTTGAGAGCTCTCCTTGAGAGGTGCCTTTCAATGCTTATTGCAATAAAAATAGTTAACATTTATTGGGGACGTGCTCTATGCTGACACTGTATGTTGGCTCATTTATCCTTGCCACCAACCCTGTGATACAGGCATAACTAGCATTACCAATTTACAGACACGGAAACTGAGGCTTAGAGATTAACCAGCTTTGCTCAAGTTCAAGCTAGCAAGTGATGGGGACAGAATTTGAACATAGATCTAACTCCTGAGCTTGAATTACTAACCTCTGAGTGCACTGTGGCATTTGACATTATCAACTCCTTTTATTCTTGAAATGTCTCCTGTTTCCATGACATGGCATTCTCCTGACTTTCCTCCTACCCCTCTGCCCACTCCTTCTCAGGTGACTTCATAGGCTCCTCTTCCTTTCTTTGCCGTCCCTTTTTAAATGTCAGTGGGTCCCTCCCCAGCTCTTTCTTTTTTCCCCTGGGCTGTTTCATTCACTCCTATGGATTCAGCTGCCGCCCATGACTCCCACACGTCTGCCTCCAGCCCAGATCTCTTCACTGAACTGCAGAACCAAACATTCCAACCACCTGCTCAACAGCCCTCTGCCAAACTCAAGATGCTCAACCCCGAGCCTACCACCTTCCCCCCAAACCCGTCTCTCTGGGATTCTATGGCTCTGTGAGTGACAGCACCATCCCCCAGGTCCTCAGCCAGCAGCCTCCCATCATCCTTGACTCCTCCCCGCCCCCACACCCCCCACATCTAATCAGGCTCACTGATGCTCCTTAACACCTCTCATTTCCATCTCCTCTTCCCCCTCATTGTCATCGCCTTAATTTAGGCCTCATCATCTCTTGCCTGGATAACAGCCTCCTAATGGGTCTCTCTCCCGCCACTTGAGCCCCTGCCCTACTCTTAGTCCTCCACAATCCATCCTCTGTTCAGACTGTCGGAGTGCTCTTTCTGAAACACAGATCTGATGCCACTGCCCTGCTTAAAACGCTCTATGGCTCCTCACAGAAGAGAGAGGGGAGAGTTGGAGGACTTGGGACATAAGCAGGTTGTGAGGATAAAGGACAAGAAAGTGTGAAAGGTGACAGGTCCGGGGATTCTTCCCTGCGGGGGTGGGACTGACACAGGTCACTTGGCCTCTGATCTTCAGCCTTGTGGCACCTGGCATGTCACTGCACCTCCTCCCCAAGTAGCCGTCAATTAAGTAGCAGAAGATCCATGCAGGATGGTGAAGGCAGAGGACTTCCCTGGGGCCTGCGTCCTGCATGGAGTCTGTACGCTTCTGAGTGTGGCCGGCTGGAGCCGGAGCAAAGCGCCTCCCACTGGCGGTGGGGAAAGAGGCTCCTGGCCTGTAGATTTAGTAGGGATGTGTCAGAGACAGAGGCCGCTGTCCCCGCAGGTGCCGCAAGATGACTGGGGGGGTTACCCCACTGGGGGCAAGGACGGGGAGATCCCCTGCCGTAGGATGCGGAGCGGCAGCTACATCAAAGCCATGGGGGACGAGGAGAGTGGAGACTCAGATGGCAGCCCCAAGACGTCTCCCAAAGCACTGGCCCGGCGCTTCGCCTCCCGCCGCTCATCCAGTGTGGACCAGGCCCGGATCAAGTAAGGACTGGGAGGGCCCGGGTGGAGGATGGGCAGCTGATACTGGGCCCCTGCAGGAGATGTGTGTATGGTGGATACCAGTCCATTCTCTGCTAAGGGTTTGATTGGGGAATCTCGCCCTGCCCCATGTAAAGGGGGGGGGGGGGGTCCTGTGATAGCCCTTATCTGAGTGCCTCCCTTTATCCAGGAGTATTTTGAGGAATCGGGGGGTTTCTGAAGGACAGAACCTGCTCAGGGACCCCAATGCTCTCATTCCCCTCCTCCACCTCCTAGCAGACCCCCATTCTGAATCTGGAATTTTGACCTTTGCCAGCTGCTGCGTCCCACCCCGGATCCATCCCCGGAGCTCCATCCCTGGCTACAGCCGTTCCCTCACCACTGGACAGGTAGGGAGAGGCCCAGCATGCCTGAACGAAAGGGCGGGAAGGAGATTCAGTCCTGTACTTGGCCTAGGCCTCACAGTCAGAGGTCTGGCCATGGAGAGACTGCTGGTCTGATTCTGGGGGAGCTCCTGCCTTGGGGCTCCTGGAGCTGACTCAGACTGGGGATCTCAGAGTCACAAGCTTAAAAACCAAGTGACCTCAAAGTGATGAGTATGTAAGGGCAACGGCAGTTCTCTCAGGTTCCCCAGCCCTGTCCTGCCTGGTTGCTCCCAGCCCACCCCATGCAAAACGCAGGATTAGTTGTACAGACAAGAGCCAGGCAGAGCTGCAGTCTCACAGATGACATGGGCTTGCGTTCTTTCCCCACCACCTGTGGGACTACTAGCAAGACACCTCTTACCTCCTCTGTTCTCTGTTTTCTCATCTTTAAAATGGCAATAGTAGTGGTATTTATCTCACAGGGATTTTGTGAGAGTTCAGGGAGAAAACGTGTGCAAACACAAGGTACCTGGCCCCAAATCAGTATTTTATTATTGTGAGTTCCATACCTAAATGTAGACTTTCCTTTACGTAAACGGAGGCAGGGCAGTTTAGTTATTAAATGGATGATATGGTTTTGAATTCTAGCTCAGCTACTTAGCAGCTGAGTGACCTGGGGCAAGTTACTTGACTTTTTTGAGCCCCACTTTTCCTATTTAAAAATAGGCAGCAGAATAGTGTTCTTGGCACATAGCCAGCACTCAATAAAGGTTAGCTATTTTTACTGTTTGCTGGGGAAAAAGCAATGCAAAAGACTGTCCACATTGGTTCCTATTGTTTGCTGCTGCAATCTCTCAGCATTTCTTTGTTACATTTCCTGAATCAGGGGATCTGATTGGCACAGCTGTCTTTTCATATTAGACCAGCCTATGTCACTAAACCCACTGGTTAATGCTCAGTTCTTATTTTACCTGCCCTATCAGCCACATCTAACACAGTTGATGACTCTACTTCCTGACACACCTTACTCACTTGGCTTTGAGGACACCACAACTTTTAGGTTCTTCCAGATTCTCTCCCTGGCTACTTATTCTCAATCTGTGCCTGCAACTAACTCTCTAGAATCTGAACATTGGAATTTTTCAGGGCTTAGTTCCTGGACTTCTCTCTGCACTCATTTTTAGGTGAGCTCATCCAAGCTCATGACTTTGAATATTATTGAGAGCCTAATGACTCCCAAACATATATTTCCAGCCCCAAATCTCCTATAAATGCCAGGCATGCATATCTAACAACGTATTGAAATTTCAATTGGATATTTAGTAGACATCTCAAACTTAAGATATGCAAAACCAAACTGCTGGTACCCTTTCCCCGCCAAATTCCCTGCTCTATTCACTGTCTTCTCCATTTCAGATAATTGCAACTTTATCCCTCTGGGAGCTCTGGTCTGAAATCCCTAGTCAGTCTTGATTTCTTTCTCGTATCCCCCATCCAACCCTTCAGCAAATCCTGTTGGTCCCACCTTCAAAGTGTGTCTAGGATCCCGCCACTTCTCACCATCTCCACTGCCACCACTCCAGTCCAAATCACCATGTTCTTTTGTCTGGCCTATTGTACTACCTTCTAATTGGTCTCCTGCATTTGCCTTCATTCCACTCCATTCTCTCTCAATATAGCCAGAATGATCATTTAAAAATAGCATTGGATTCACTCAAAACCCTCACCTTACTCAGGGGAAAATCAAGGACTTTACTATGACCTATAAGGCCCTGCGTGATCTGGCCCTTGCTACTTCTGAGTTCCTCTCCTAAAGCTGTTCCCTTCCCTCACCACTCCAGCCACACTGGTCTCTTTTCTGCTCCACCAACGACACCACAGGTGTGCTTCAATCTCGGGGACTTAGCATTTGCTACTTCCTCTGCCTGGATCTCTCCTTCCCAAACACTCCCATGGATCACTCCCTTACTTCTTTCAGGTCTTTCCCCAAATATCGTAAAATTTAAATTTTAGCCCCTCACCCTCAACATTTCCTATTCCTCTTCTCTGTTTTTTTTTTTTTTTCCTTCTTAGCACTTTGTACTATCTAACATCATGTATATATTACATATTTCTCCTGGGAGGTACGACTTAAAATCTACACAAGAAGAAATAGGTTTAATGCATTAGATATGTCATCCTATTATTTATGATAATGCTTTTTTCCCTTAACTCTATTTTTTTTGTTTAATATTTTCACAGAACATCCTTTTCCATTTTTAAAAAGCATTTTGTCTCCTTATGTTCTGGGTATGTCTTTTGTAAATAGTTTATAGCTAGATTTTATTTTATATACATTCTGACAATTGCTTGAGAGTTTAGTACATTTATATTTATTGTGATTTACTCATACATTTGGATCTATTTCTGTCATCTTACCTTGTGCCTTCTATTTATCCTGTCTTTTGGGCGATGCTTCTTTACTCCTTTGCTGCCTTCTTTTGGATCAATCGAGTTTTCTCCTCACCAATGCTCACACTGACTTGGCAGTTATTATTCTACTTTCATTCTTTATGGTTACTCTTATCATTTTAATATGCATATTTGACTTAGCAAAGTCATATATATCTTTACCTTCCTCCCCTCACTATATCTTTTTACATTTCATTCCTTCCTTTTAAAGTACATTTTTTTTTTTTTTAGTAATTTTTTTCAGGGAATGTCTGTTAGTAGTAAACTCAACATAATTTAGTTTATTATGGACTCATAGGTCAACATTCATTTTCTCTGAGTGTCTTGAAGTTATTTCTTTGTCATCTGTCATCTGTTGTTGCTGTTGAGAAGTCTGCCATCAAACTAATTGCCTTTGTAGGTAATTTTTATTTCTCTCTGATTGCTATTGAGATCTTGTCTTTGATTTTGGTGTTTTGCAGTTTCACTATGATAGATGTGTGTGCTCCCTGAATCTGAAGATTCATGTCTTTCATCAAATCTGGAAAATTTTCTCATGGTTACTGTTTGCTGGTACATCTTTCTCCATCCTTTTACTTTCAACCTACTTGCTTTTTCATCTAATCTGACAATCCCTGCCTTTTGAGTGGGAGTGTCTTGTACATTCACATTTAATGTGATTGTTGATATAGTTGGATTGTCTCATGTAATTTTTTTCCTCTGTTTTTCCTTTACTGCTTTCTTTTGCATTAAACAAATATTTTTAGTGTATCATTTCAAGTTCTTTATTGTTAATTCCTTTTCACTATATTATTCAAAGTATTAGTGGTTGTGCTGGGAATTACAAGGTGTATCATAACTTATTAAAATATAGTTAATTCTGATAAAATATAGAAGCATTGTTCCAATATCTCTCCTTCTTCTCTTCCCTCTTGATGTTATTATTGTCATAGACATTATCTGTATGTACATTAGAAATCCAACAATTATTGTAAGCCAATGATGACATTATGATTGCCTTGTGCAATCTTTCTTTTAAAGAAGTTAAGAGGAAAAATGAGAAAAAAATATTTATAGAGTCTTTTACATTTACTCACATATTTACCATTTCTGGTGCTTTTCATTTCTTCCTGTAATTTTGTTTACCATTGGATGTTGCTTCCTTTTAGCCTAAAGAACTTCCATTAGTATTTCTTGCAAGATAGGTCAATAAATTCTTCAGTCTATATTTATTTGGAAATGTATTTTTACTTCATTTTTGAAGGGTAGTTTTGCTAGATATAGAATTCCTGCTTGACAGTTTTTGCTTTTAGCACTTTAATATACCATTCTACTGCCTTTAGAGGTCATTGTTTCTGATGAAAAGCCAGTTGTTAATTATATTGTTGTTTTCCTGAATGTGATGAATTGTTTTTCTCTTCCTGCTATTAAGATTTTTTTCTCTGTCTTCAACTTTCAACAGTTTGCTAATGTGTCTGGATATGGATCTCTTCATGTTTAACCCACTTCTTTGATCTGTAGATTCATGTTTTTCATTAAATTTGGAAGATTTTGGGCCATTATTTCTTCAAATATTTTTTCTTTTCCTTTCTCTTGCTCTTCTTCTTCTGGGGTTCCTGTTACATGTATACTGGTATCCTTGATATTACCCCATAGGTCTCTGAGGCTCTGTTCATTTCTAGTCTTTTTTTTTCTTCATTCTTCAGGTTGGATAACTTATACCTATCTAGTTTCAAGTTTATTGATCATTTCTTATTCTGAGCCCTTCTATTGAATTATTTCATTTCAGTTATTTTACTTTTCAGCTTCCGAATTTTTATTTGGTTCTTTATTCTTTTTAAAGAATAATTATGATATTTCTATTAATTAAGTCATTGTTGCCATGCTTTACTTTAAATCTTTAAACATGATTTCCTATAACTCTTTGAACATTTATAATAGCTGCTTTATAGTTTGTGATAAGTCAAACATCTGGGAACATTTATGTTTTCTTGTTTATTTGTATGTCTTATAATTTTTTTGTTTAATACTGAACATTTTAGGTAATATAATGTATATCTGGATTCTTACTTTACCTCTTGAAGATTGTTATTGCTTTGTTTATTCATTAATCTCTTAACTAAATCTGTGAAATCTGTCTTCCTTGATAGAGGGGGACTCTGATACTTCCATCAACTTTTTTCTTTCCTGTTTTTATTTTTAAACCTCATTTCCTAGGAGTTGCTCCTGTGTCTGCATAGCTTAATGTTCAGCCAGAGATTGGGTTGAAGTTATGCTCAAAAACCTCAAGCCAGTAAGACTTCTTCTCTCTGCTTATGGTTCTATGTATGGGCTGGGGAGTACAAACTTCAGGCTGTTTTCAGGCTTGCCCTGGCTTTTACTTTTACCCAGGCTCTCTTGTGTTTCCTCTGCACGTTTCCACTGGCCGGGGATGTGTGGGTGGCTCAGGGCCTCTCTGGTTTCTGTTGTGCATGCACTCAGCCTCTAGTTAGCTCAGGATATGTGGAGAGCTTATAAAACTGCTTATAGTTGTCTCACCCTCTTAAACTCTCCATTAAATCCCTGATCAGTCTGCCAGTTCATAGCTTACCCAAACAGTGCCACAACCTCAGCTTCTCAGTGCTGCTGGCTTCTCCTATTCTTGACATTCTCCAACTGACAACGCTCCAAATTAAGTGAGGCCCCTTTGCCAGTGGCAGTGAAGCAGCTGATTTTCACAACCTGCTCCACCCTTGTTGAACTATTGCAACTGATAGAGCTGTGAGCCAGGGTAATGGGAGCAGCCCCCAGCAAGGATGCCATAGACTCATGCTGTTCTTACCCAAAGTTCAGTAATTTTCATGAATAAATGTTTCTTTGATTGATTTTCAGAGTAATGAAATTGTTGCTTTTGACAGTTTTGTCCAGCTTTATAGTTGTCTTGGTGGGATAAGATTTGGTGTCTTCTCTCTGTCATGCCTGAAGTTGGAAGTCTAGAAAATTCTCAGCCACCATCATTAACTCCTCAAGTATTGCCTTTTCCATCTAACGTCTCTTTTGGAACTCCTGTGAATTGTACGTAGGACCTTCTTATTCTCCTCCATGTATCTTAACCTCTCCTACATATTTTCCATCTCTTTGCCTCTCTATACGCCCTTCTGCTAAATTTCTCAAATGTATCTCTGGTTCACTATTTTTTTCTTCAGTTGTGTCTCATCTACTATTTAACTCATTAATTGTGTTTTTAATTTCACTGATTCTTTTTTTTTTCATTTCTATAAACCTGATGTGGTTCCTTTTCAAATCTTTATATAGTCTTTTTTCAAAGCTCTTATTCTTTCTATATGTTTTCAGTTTTATCTTTTAAGTTTTAGAAATTTTAAACATAGTTTAAAAGATAATCTGTTTTAGCTCAGGTAACACTAGCTGCTGTTACAGGTAAACCTTGAATTCTCAATGGCTTAACTCAGTAACAGTTTAGTTCTTGTTTATGTCACGGTTTGTGTTAGTTATCTATTGCTACCTAATAAATTACCCCAAACATAATATCTTAAAACAACAAATACTTATTATGTCGCAGTTTCTGTGGATCAGAAATCTGAGTACAGCATAGCTTGTGCCACCTGGATCAGTGTCTTACAAGGCTTCAGTCAAGGTGTTGGCCAGGCTGGTAGTCATCTCAGGGCTTGACTAGAGGAAGATCTGCTTCCACACTCATTCACATGGCTGTTGGCAGGCCTCAGATCCTTGCTGGCTGTTGGCCACAGACATCAGTTTCATAACTCGTGGGACTCAGCCTAGGGCTATTTGCACCATAACAGCTTACTTCTCCCAGAGCAAAGGCTCTAAGAGAGAGTGAGAGAAGATGTCCAAGATGAAAACCACAGCTTTTTTCGTAATCAGATCTCAGAAGTGACATCCCATTGTATCTGCCATATTCTAGTCAGTAGAGGTAGGCGGATAAGTCTAGTCTGCACTTAGTAGGAGGGGACTGCACAAGGGTGTGAATGCCTGGAGGTGGAAATCATTAGGGGCATGTTAGAGATTGTGTATCCTTCAATCTAGTATTAGCTCATCTTCAACAGAGCTTTATCTGTGAGAATCCTGAGTAGCCTGGGTTAGGAGTGGGTCCCCCAGGAAATACTTTGCAATCACTTCTATTAGATTATTCTTGGTCTAGGACCATTTTATGTTAATTTTTAAATTTTTTTGGGGGGTGATGGTGTCTGTCCCATGAAAGCTCATGTAGACACAGAATCTTGTGTCTATGTGAAGATTAGCTTGTAGGTACACATTCTTAGATTTGTTTCCTTTCCTTTCCCCCAGACTATAGGCTAGCTTCTTTATCATCAGTCTGTGCTAATAATTGATCCCCCCCCCCAGTCTACCTTTTCATCAAAGGTTTCCCCTTTCCTACTTTATGCACGTTCTCATTTCCTATTCTGTGCTTCGTGTGGGCCCAAAGCCTTACAGCTTCACCTAAGTTGGTGTTAAAGCCTAACCCCTTTGGTTACTGAAACCAGCAACCCCAGCCCCCACCTTCCTCCTCCACTGGGCTGTTTGCAGCATTGGCACACACAGTTAATATTCTGATTTTCCAGGCTCCTCTTTGCTTTTCTCCTCTGGGGACTTATCTCGCTTTCTTGTGAGCCCAGCTATGCATATAAAGCAATGTTTGTTATATTTTATCTGGTGTTTTAAAGTGTTTTGAAACGGGAGGGTTTTGCAAGGTTACTAAACTAAATGACATGTAAAGTATACAGCATGTTGCCTAGCCCCCAGTTGGACCCACCAACTCTACCATGGACAATTTTCAATTAGTCCCAAACAAAGTATTTTCTTCTAAATAGCCCACACCCTTGGAAATATTTATTGATTCTGAGTCTGGTTTGAAGAAAGGCTAAGGTTCTTATTTCCCAAGAGGATTCTTTGACTCAGCGGGGACTGGGGCGGGGTGGGTGGGGGGAGCAGGGTGGAAGGCAGTCCAAGGATAATAAGAGAATTCACCGAATAATGTTACAATTTTATAATTCTAATACAGTAAAGATCAACTCTGGTGCAATATTCCTCTGAGAGTTTATCTGATTCTGCATTTTCCTTGGGTCCTGATCTCTTGTTGGAACTCCAGAAGCCCCTCTTGGCCTGTAGAGATTGAAGGTCTGTGGCCCCAGGGAATTTCTTACCCTCCCTTTGTCTGCCTTATATAGAGTTCATTGTGGGAATAACATATGGTTGGGATTTCAAGAGCTTCAGAACTCCTGGGAAGGAGAAGTCTCTGAGAGGTATTTTCACTGTGATTTAAGAACCTCCTGCTACTAATAATAGTAGCTGATGTTAATTGAGCATCTGCTATATGGCTGAGATTCTGCCCTAGTGCTTTACGTACAGAAGAGGGCTGGAGGTACAGAGATAAGCTGCAGAGTGAGAGTCCTTCCACCTCTGGTGTCCTGATTTGAAACTGAAACGCTCTTTGATAGGTTTAGATGAGCTTTTCTGTGCTCTACAAGGGACCCTCTGGGCTCGATTGATTCTATTTGGGGAGTATCCTGAGCCTGGCATAGAAATAGCAAGAGTTAGATCAGCTCCCGAGCTTCGGGAAATACTGTGCCACTGCTGGTCCTTGTTACCCGGAGGTCCAGAGATAGGAAACTACAGGTAGACTCACAGGAGTAATAGTGAAGCTATAGCTGCCACAGGAGTGTGGCTTACGCCAGTCAAATATAGGTTAACAACTTCCATGGTATCTTGGATTGATTTTTCCATGGCCTATGACTTCTGTACACTTGTAATAAAGTTCCAGTACGGGGCGGCCAGTTAGCTCAGTTGGTTAGAGTGCGGTGCTCTTAACAACAAGGTTGCCAATTCGATCCCTACATGGGCCACTGTGAGCTGCGCCCTCCACAACTAGATTGAAACAACTACGTGACTTGGAGCTGATGGGTCCAGGAAAAACACACTTAAAATAAATAAAAGTTTAAAAAAAATATATACCTTCCTTTAAAAAAAAAAAATTCCATTACAAAAAACTGCAGAAAGAAATCCAGGCAGTCCTTTTTTAAAAAAAACAGCTGGCCCCACATTGGAACCACAGAGTCTGAATCTCCAGCAAATTTGGCTCCACGCTTTGCAGCAGCCAAAGCAAAGAGAGGCATGTGGTTAGAGACATTTGGGTTCAGATCCTTGAGGTGGGGCCTGAGTTAATGTCGGTTTAACAAGCTCCCCAGGGGATTCTGATGCCCAGTAAACCTGGAGTGAGAGCCAGGCATTTAATTTTGGTTTTAACACGTACAAGCTGTGCATCCTTGGACAATTCATCTGCCTTCTCTGGGCTTTAGTTTGCCCCTTGGTAGAAAGGGATGGAAATTCCTCCTCAGTCTGATGTAGACTCTTGTGATATCATGTTATGCTTTGGAGGCTGAGTTATGGAAACAGTGAGCTGAAATTTACACATGGATCAAGCCATACCTTTGAGCCTCTGTGGACTGCACATAAATATGATGCCATGAATCTTTCCTGGAAGATGACACAAGATGCAGCCATGAACACTTGCTGTCACATTCAGCATGTGGATGCTACTGAGGACTTTGTCCTTGACTTTATTCCATGGCCTCTACATAATCACTCATAGGGGAATTTCTCTGGGGCTTGGTGACAGGAAGAGTTGTGGTTCTCATGAGTGGTGGCCTGTGTTTACCAGGTAGGCCCTAAAACCTTCACGTGCCACTGACAGAGCTTACTCTGTGCCGGTATCTGTACTAAGTGCCTCACATGTTTTTCTTTGAGTCGCCTAAATAGCCCATGAAGATGGTACCATTATCACTCCCATTTGACAGATGATTAAACTGAGGCCCAAAAACTTTAAGTACCTTTCTCAGGCCACACTGCTAGGAAGTAGCAAAGCCAACACTTGAGTCCAGATGGGTCTCACTTCACAACCCGTGCAGGCAACCCACAGGCTATGCTCCTCAATGGTTTGGCTGCTCTGAAGCTCAGGGATGAATGTGCACCCATTCTGTGCTCTGGGTAGAGAGCTTACCACTGGACCACCTTTTCCTACCTTTATTTTTTCCTTTGTGCCAGTTTTTTCATATAACGCAAATGAAGCTGCAGCCTCTGTGGTATATTTAGTCTTAGTGCAGTGTTGTGCGACACGGTTCTGTGAACAAAATTTTTGTTTTGCTTTTTTCTTAGTTGCTTTAATATTTTTTTTTAACATCATGGATTCTATTCTGTGCCACAAAATTATCAAAAACAAAAACAAGAACCTCATCCAGCAATGGCTGAACTTGCCTCAGAGGAGGAGGGCAGGGAAGGAACTAGTGGGCCAAACAAGAAGCCTAGTTAGTGGGCAGAAAGTGGGGGAGGCTTGGAAAACTTGAAGGTTAATAATTTTTGCTCCATCACTTACCTGTTAATTTCTGTCCTGCTGCATCGTTGTTTTCAATCAGTTTTACAATGTAGTGGATCATAAATAGTAAAATAAAAGGTGGCCTTCGCTGCAGCCTCTCCACCCCCCTACTAGGAAGGAGGGTTGCTGTCGGGTCCCTGGCCTTCTCCCTCAGGGTCAGGTGAGAGAAATGTGAAGGCTGGGGACTACCGTATTTCTCCGAAAATAAGACCTAGCTGGACAATTAGCTCTAATGCGTCTTTTGGAGCAAAAATTAATGTAAGAGCCGGTTATATTATATTATATTATATTATATTATATTATATTATATTATATTATATTATATTATATACCAGGTCTTATAGTATAGTAAAATAAAACTGGGTCTTATTTTAATTTTTGCTCCAAAAGATTCATTAGAGCTGAGTGTCTGGCTAGGTCTTATTTTCGGGGAAACACAGTAGGTGGGGAGGAAGATGGGGTGGTCTGGAGGCCAGATATTTGGGAGAGGCATAGATGGGATGGAAGGAGGAGTATTTAGAGGAAAGACAGACCCCGAAGGACGGCCCAAGGCATTTTGGGGAGCAGCACAGGGCAAAGGTGCCTTTATCTTTCTTTGCAGAGGGTGAGGGTTTCTTTAGTCTAAATACAGAAGAGTCGTACAGAGACACAGCCTCTGCAGATCTAGATATACTGACAAAGTGCTGTGGAGATCCCCCTACCCCATCTTGGCGTCTCAGTAACTGTCTTCTCCATCCCTGTCCCCAGCTCAGCGACGAGTTGAATCAGCAGCTGGAGGCCGTGTGCGGGTCTGTGTTTGGGGAGCTTGAGTCCCAGGCCGTGGACGCCCTGGACCTGCCTGGCTGTTTCCGCATGCGGAGCCACAGCTACCTCCGGGCCATCCAGGCCGGCTGCTCTCAAGACGACGACTGCCTGCCCCTCCTTGCTGCCCCTGCCTCTGTCTCAGGGAGGCCCGGCTCCTGTGAGTATGCCTAGTCTGCCCCTGGGTTGGAAAGCGCCCTGGGGTGTGGTTCTGGCCCTCACCACAGCTGTGCTGTGTGACCTTGGGCAGATCGTTTGCCTCTCTAGGATGGATGATGGGGAGAACACCCTTGGTCCTCTGCGAGGCAGGACGTGGAGACCAGGGCACCGCGTGGGTGTGTGGGGTGGTCGGTCACAGACACTTGCCCGGAGGCGTTTCTCACCCGCTGCTTCTCTGCTTTCTTGGCCACAGCCTTCAACTTCAGAAAGGCCCCGCCCCCTATCCCGCCGGGAAGCCAAGCCCCGCCCCGCATCTCCATCACCGCCCAGAGTAGCACCGACTCCGCCCACGAGAGCTTCACCGCGGCGGAGGGCCCTGCCCGGCGCTGCAGCTCCGCGGACGGGCTTGATGGCCCCGCCATGGGCGCGCGCACCCTGGAGTTGGCGCCGGTACCACCTCGGGCCAGCCCCAAGCCCCCTACACTCATTATTAAGACCATTCCTGGCAGGGAGGAGCTGCGGAGCCTGGCGCGGCAGCGGAAGTGGCGGCCGTCCATTGGAGTGCAGGTATGGAAACTCAGGCCCTGGCCGGTTGAGGATGGGTTGAGGGGGTCATGGGGTCTTCTGGAGACATAGACCTTCCTTGGCTTGCTCTGAGCAGCAGTTAGCCCCTGTGCCTGGTCATCGACAGGGCTGCTCAATCAGCCCCAGCCCTTGTCCCTCTTCCTGGCACTGTCACCCCTACTGGTGAATGGACAGTGCCCAGCGGTTGCCACCTTGATGTTTTTGACCTCCTGGCTGTCTCATCTTGTTCAGGCAGATTGTCTTTGCAGGATCTGCCAGCTGGCTTGGGGCTCAGACATTGCTGGCCCTGGGAAGGGCTTGTGTCCCTGGTCTAGCTCCTGCCACTGACTTGACTCCTGAACCTTGCCACCAGGTGGAGACTATCTCAGACTCCGACACTGAGAACAGGAGTAGAAGAGAGTTCCACTCCATAGGAGTACAGGTGGAAGAGGACAAGAGGTAAGTCTGAGTGGGACCATCTCAAGCTTCCTTGGGGGAGAAGAGGAGAGAGGACTGCATAATGACCTCACTGGCCTGGTCCTCTTGTGTGCACCTTCTCTTCCTGGAGGAGACCAAGCCCTTTTAATGGGGAGGAGTCAGAGCAGCCACCCAAGGTTTTCCACAGAGATGGCAGCCATGAGGTCTAAAGAGAGTTCTCCTTGTAGTCATGCTGTCCCAGGTGCTCTGAGGTCGACAAGAGATAAACAGTGGTTGAAGGAAGGGGGTGGTAAGGAGAAATAACAGGTAGGCCTGCTGAGCAGGCCTCCAGCAATTGTCCTTTACAGGGGATAATGGGATCTTGCCAATCCCTCATTACTTCCTGTGGTGTACAAGTATGTGAGCTCAGAAAGAAACAAATAAACATGAAGATTTTCTCTCAGGAGCCCCCTGGCAGATAAAACACTCCTCACTTGGCTCACACAAGCATTTAACCAGCCGTGGGTACCTATTACATACCTGAATCAGTGGTGTACCCAAGAATTGCCAGCAGGCACCATTCTGGTGTTAGGTGGCCTCAGAAGCATCCCTTTCTTAATTTGCAGTGGAAAAATTAGCATTGTGAGCTCTGGAGGGAATACTGGGAGAAGTTTCTCTGTTGAGTTCCTATGGGATGACGCTTTCTCTAATAGCCATGTGGCAGTGCCACAGTGGCCCATCTGCCCTCTGGGCTGCAATGTTACCAGGGCAGTGGCCCTAAGTATGGTGTCTGGGGAAAAAGCCTGTGGCTGGCTGTAAGTTTCATGTCCAGGTAATTTGTGTTGTCCAGGCCATACCCACTGGAGGAATAAAACTAGAGTCCCAATAGCAGTCCCTTGCAGCTCTGTTCTCAGTTGCCATTGTTGAGCCTTTAGGCCTCCCCTAAAGTTTCCACAACTATTTCTGGGAACCCCTAGGGTATTGCATGTGTGCCTGATCAAATCTTCTCGGGACTCCTGTGGGAATCACCATTTTTCTCCATCCTTACTCTAGCTCCCTGCAGTTCCACATGCTCTTGAGACTAAAAGTCTCTATCAAGGGGGGCAAGAAGTTTCTCTTGTTGCCCCCATCATTCCTGAAAGCTACTGTTCTCCAAACTCTTAATATTCCACAAAGATCACAGAAAAGATTATGGCCAACCCAATTCCTCAAGTCCATGACTTGAGTTCTTGAGAGGTGGGTTGGGAGTCATGGGTAGATGCAGCTCTGTGTTCAGAACCCTGTCTCACCCCCCCCCACTCTAATGCTGCCCGGTGAACCATAAACAAAGCCTATGTGCCCCCACTCACTCCCCTCCTGAGGCTTCTTGGCCCCTCGTCCAGATATACCCCTGGGGTCCACCCATGCTTCCTAACAAGCCTGAATCCTGGGAAGAGTGCAGTAGGAATTCTACTGCGACTCCGGCTAAATCAACAAACTTTGTCATTCATTCATTGTCATTCATTCAGAAAATACTTATTAGGCATCTGTTATATGACAGTTCCTGTTAAATGCTCAGGGAAACATCAAAGACATGACTCTTGCCCTCATAGAAGTTATGGTCTAGAGGGGAATCAAGGCAATGAATAAATCATCCATGAATAAAAATATTACACTATGATATAATATGTAATGGGATATTATTAAACATTACGGTGGGAATATGAAAGAAAAAAAGCAGGAACTAAGAGAGAAGGAACCTTGTTTAGGTAAGCAGGTGACATTTAAGTTGAGACCTGAGGATTGCCAGGAACACTCAGGTGATGATCGGGTGGGGGGAGAGGGCGGCCTTTCCAGGAAGGGGGGATAGTGAATGTGAAGTCTCTGGGGCAGGAAAGAGTTTGACCTGCATCAGGAACTGAAAGAAGGTTCATGTGGCTGGTGTGGAATGGGACGGGGCAGTGGCAGGGGCCAGGTCCTACTGCGCTTGGGCATGATAAAAAAGTAAAATTTAATTATAAATAATGAGTAGCCATTAAAAGGTTAAAGAAGGAGTATACCATGATCTAATTTATGTTTACAAAAGATTACCAGCTGCTGACTGGAGAATAAATTTGAGGAAATAGTGAGTACGGGGAGGCTAGTAAGCAGGATTTTTTCATCAGCAAGGTGATGGTCTTTTGCATTATGGATCTTGTGTTGGGGATTGTTTTTCTATTATATTTTATAATTGGGCACTGCTCATGTATGGGGACACTATTAAGTTTTGTGTATTGATTTTGTATTCAGCAGCTATGCTGCTGTCTCTCATTAGGACTCATAGTTTATCTGAAAATCATCATTTTCTATATAGTCAGTTATTTTTTTCTGCAAATGAGGATATTTCTTTTAAACGAGTTTTCTTTTAATTTCTTCTTCTTGTAATAGTGCATTGAATAGGTTTTCTAGTTTGCTATTGAGTGTACCACTCTTGACCCCTTCCTGATGTTAGTGGGTATCTTCTCAGTACCCACTCTCAAGTCTGATGATGTTGGCTACAGATTTTGATGAATACTATTTATCCGGTTGAGGAAATTCCCTTCTATTCCTAGGAGGCTAAGAATTTTTATTTTATCTTTTTTTAAGTAGAAAATGAGAGTGGAATTTTACTGAATGCATTTTTAGAATCTACTTAGATGATCATAGATTTTCTCTTTTCATTTGTAATGTGGTGAATTATATTAAGGGATTTTCCATGTTGACCTGACCCATTCTTTCATTTCTGGGATAAACCCTGCTTGATACTATTATCAGTTTGGATTAAGTTTGGCTGTGAATGACAGGACCTCAAGAGTGTCTTCATGTTTTTCTCTCTCATTAGAAAAAAAAAAAAAAAAAGCCTGGACATAGAAGTGCAGTGTCAGGACCTGAGGTTCCTATCTTGCTGCATTTCCACCCTTTGTGTATTATCTCATATCAAGGAGCTGAAGTTCAAGCTCCAGCTCTCCTGTCTGCGTTCTGAGCAGCAGAAAGGAGGAAGAAAGGAGGAGGGATGCAACCCTTCTTTTTAAAAAAGGCTTCCTGACTGTAACACACTTTCACCTACATCACATTGGCTAAAACCTCATCACTTGTTGGCATCTACCTGCAAGGGAGGCTGTAGAATAGTCTTTTAGCTGGGAAGCAATGTGTGATGAATGGAGCACATAGCTGAAAATCAGGGTTCTTATGGCTATAGACAAAGAGAAGAATGGGTATATGCAACTAGCAATATTGGTCACAGACTCATATTATTTTTACATACCTTGCTGGATTTTTGAATAGGTATAACTTTAAGATTTTTATATCTATGTTCATAAGTGATATTGGCCTACTATTTTACTTTTATTGTTATTATTCAATCCAGGTATTAAGGTTATGATAGACTCATAAAATGAGTTTGGTAGCATTCTCTGTGTTTCTGTTCTTTGGAGCAATTTGTGTAAAGTAGGAATTATCTATTTCATAAAGGTTTGGTAAAGGTTGCCAATAAAACTATCTCAACCTGATGCCTTTTGGGGATAAGAGAAACTTTTTGAACTACAGCTTCAGTTTCTTTAGTTATTGATCTACTCTGGTTTCACTTTTCTTCATGAGTTAAATATTGTGATTTATATTTTTAAGAAAAGTGAACCAGTTTACAAAAATTGACAGTTTTCCAAATTTTGGGCATGAATATTCTTTGTCATAGTATTATAACTTTATAAACTTTTATTGTGCCTATCAGTTATAGCCCCCTTTCCATTCCTAATACTATATATTTATGCCCTACATCCCTTTTCTTGATCAATCTTGCCTGAGGTTTGTATATTTTTATCATTTAAATATATTTTTAAATTATATTCTATTAGTCTTTAAAAAAAACCCAGCTTTTGGTTTTGGTGAGCATCTCTATTATTTCTTTCTCTTTTACCTTTAATATTTTCTTCTAATACTTTTGTGTTATTTTACTCTTTCTTTTACCATCTTTGTTTTTTTTCAGTTTCCTGAATGCTGTTTCTTACTTTCTAACATAGGCTCTTAAAGCTGTAAACTCCCTTTAACTATACTGCTATAGTTTCATCTCATAAGTTTTGAGGTGCAGTGTTTTCGTCATTTAGTTTGAAATAATTTGTAACTTTCATCATAATTTCATTTTTAACCCAAGAATTATTTAGAATAATTTTTTTTTTTTAGTTTCCAAATGTATTTTGTGGGGGAGGGTCTACCTTTTCACTACTAATTTATAAATTTTCTACATTGTGGTCATAGTATGCATTCTGTACAATATTTATTCCTTAGAATTTGTCGAGGCTTCCTTCTTCATATATATATATATATATATATGTATATATGTATATATGTATATATGTATATATATATATGATCAGACATATAAATTATATTTTTCAAATGTTTGTCTTTGATTTTTTATTTTTTTATTTTTATGTTTGATCTACCATTTCTGAGAGAGGTGTGTTAAAATGTCTTACCATAATTGTGGATGTGTCATTTTCTCTGGTAATTGTATTAATTTTTCTTTATTTTGAGAAAGTACTGCTTAGAAGTATTCAGGCTTATGATTGTTGTATCTTCTTGGTAGATTTGTCCTTTTATCATTATATAGGCTTCTTTTCATCTGATGGTTTTTGCCTTGAAGTCTATTTTACCTGTCTTTATTGCTATGGCTGCTTTCTTTTGGTTAATTTTCCAATATATCTTTTTCCATCCTTTTATTTTCAACCTTCCAATATTTTCCATTTTAGATGTGTTGCTTATAAGCAACACGGAGCTAGAGTTTTGTAGATATATTTAATTCATTTATATGTATTTTGATTACTAATTTATTTGGACTTACTTTATTTCAAGCTTACTTTATTTCTCTTTTTCCCTCCACTGGTTTGGAAGTTTACATTTTAGTAATTTAGTGGTTTTCCTCAAATTTTTAACAACCATAGTTAATTTCATATTTTTCTAATGTCTAAAATTAGTATTTCTATGCTTCTTAGGCCCAAAACAAACGGAACACTTTAATTTCCTTCTTAACTCCCTTCTCCCATTTTCCATGTTATATATTTATCTAGTATTTTGATTATGCCTCTTTATTAAAAAACTCTTCTAAATCAGTTGTTGTTATATCTTTTATGGTTTAATAGTTTAGGTTTACAAACATGTTTTAACAATTTATGTATTCACTATTGTTTGTTACTGCCCACTCCTTCCTCATGGGTTCAATTTCCTTTATGCTGAAGTACTTCTTGAGCTTGGGACCAGTTTTAGAGTTAATATCTCAGCTTGAGATTTCTGTGTTTCACTGGTAGTACTCATTTGGACCCCACACCCACACACAAAGCAACCTTAATGTTTTGTTTTCTCAGCATCCTACTTCCTGGCCACTTTCCTGAATCATGACATGAGTTTTCTAGTCCAAGTTTGTAAATGAAATGACCCTTCTTGGCTGCTGGTTTTATGCATGGGGTCTTCTTCCAGCCCCTCGGGATGCATAGGTTTGGGGTTACTCCTCTTTTTTCCCTGGATGTCACCATCTAGCCTCTAGCATATGTCTATCCTGATATTCTTGTGGCTCATTGGCTTGGATTCCCTCTTACTACTCATGTTTCAAATTTCTTTTTTGTTTCTGGTGCCTGAAGATTTCTCTTTTCTATTTTCAAGCTTGGCTTTATAACAAAACCACTTTTTTGACTTTATTTTATCCAGTATTTCTATATGTTCAAGGGGGTGGGTTGGAGCTTCCTAAGTTGGTTCGGTCTACAATACCGATCATTTGTCTATACTAGGCTGATAGCAGCAGAGATAGACAGAGCGGAACATTTGGAGTGAAGTCTGGGAAGGGTGGGGACAGGCAGAGAATGAGGTTTTCCTTGCTCTTGTGTAAGTGCTCAGGGAGGTTTTGGTGGGGTGGGCTGATGAGGGGAGATGGTGAGATGGCGGATAAATGTCTGAAGAACTAAATTGCTTGGGACAGGTGATCACACTGGGAATCCAGAGGGGGTGACAGGTGGGGAGAGAAGAAATCTGGCGCATCTTTCTGGCCAGGCTCCCTTGCTTGTCTGCTGAAGGCATCCTTAGTTGTACACCTGTACCGTCCATTCTGTCCCTTATGTCCCTGGCATTTTAAGTCTGACTTACCACACACCATGCCCCAACTGGTACATAAAAGTGAGCCATAAATACCAGCAGCCTTTCTAGGCAAATATCCAGGACTAGCCCCCTACCGGCTGCCACCCCATTTTCTTGGACGCTCTTTTCCTTGCTTCTGTCTTGCTGGTCACAGTATCTGTCTCTCTCTCTCTCTGTACTTTGGTCTTAAAAATTGCCAGGGAGGAAAGATGTCTCTTTTCTGCTTTTCAGGGTGTTCTTTGCTAACCTATTGGGTGAGGAGTTCAGCTGTATTGCCTCTGATACCTGGGAGTTGTCTGCGGGTCCTTCCAGTTGCCCATTATCTGGTGACTTGGCTTAGCAATATACAGGGGTAGGAGTTAGTGCCCCTTCAGTTCTGTCTCCACTGTACCCCACCAGAGATTCATCGGTCCACAGATATTTATTGTATCCCTATTATTTGTCAATTATTCTGCTGGGCACTGAGGATGCAAAGGTGAGCAGAACCAGACAATCCCTGTCCTATGAAGCTTACAGCTGCATTCATCGAAGAACCTCATAAATGATATAGAAGTAACAGCTGCAAAAGGTGCCATAAAGGCGAGGTATGTGTGCTGTAAGAATGCATAATAAGGTGTTTTGACCCAGCCAGAGGGGTCAGGCATGGCTTCCCTGAGGAAGTGACATTTGCGTGGAGATCTGAAGATGAACAAAAATTGAGTAGGTGAAAATGGGAGATAAGCGTGTCCCAGGCAGAAGGAACAGCTTGCACTAAGGCTCTGTGGTGAGAGGGAGTATAATTAAGAAATGGTTACCAGTCATGTCTTAGGGCATCCTAGTGTCTTCCCAGACCCAGCACACTCTGGGCCGTGATGAAAGAATGCATCAAATGTCCTTGCTGAATATTAGTATGATATTCCTGGGGCCCTTTGAGAACATAGAAACCATTCGATTTTTTCCTCTAACTCTCTCTAACCAGGGGCATCCCCTGTATCTTCCAATTATAGATTCCTCCCACCAAGAACTTACCTTAAATTCCAGATTTAGCAAAAATAAAACAAAACAAAATCAAACAAAAAACACCAGAACATCCAATTAAATTTGATTATCAGATAAACAATGAATAATTTTCAGTATAAGTATTTCCCAAATATTGTATGAGACATACTTATACTGAAATATTATCTGTTATTTATCTGAAACTAAAATATAACTGGAGTCCTGTATTTTATCTGACAACTCTCCTTAGACCCACTTGTGCCCACCCAGGGCTACCTGGAGAACCCTGTGTAGGAGAGTACCCCCAACACCCCTTCCATAGCATCATGGTCATTTCTGGCTTTGGGACCTTGGGAAGGGAGTGTGTTGAAAGAACAGAGCCCCTTGAGCTGTGGGAAAGAAGTTTCCATCCTTATGAAGTTATATTCCAAGAACAATCCTTCAAAAGCAAAGAGTTGATGACTGACCACAAGCCCTGGGAGTGGACACTGCCTCCATTCCTAAGCCATCAATTCCTGGATGGTTCCTGACTGACCGTCATGGCTCTTCTTAAATCTCCCACCCTAACCACACCTTGGCTTCACTGTCATAGCCCCCAGGCTGGGGTGGTGGACTCAGGGACCCCTGACTGATTATATGTTTAAGCTCTTAGATGCTTTCTCAAAGAGGGTGCTAGTACAATGGCTGAGCCTTGCTGAAATGTCTCTGCCCTTCCTCCTCCCTGCCACTTCCCTTCCCACCCCTGCCAGCCTGCTGCCAAATACTCTTGGCAAGACCTTTTGACAACTCCTGGATGTTGAGCATTCCTTGGTCACTGTGTCTTTTGGGATGAGCCAGTTTTTTCCCAGAGCCTCTCGTGTTATCCCTTAGAGAATCACAGTAAAAATGTTTCCCTCAAGTAACTATGGTAACAACTTCCAGAATCATCAGTTATGTGATCATTGTCATCCTAAGGAACTTCAGGGGAGAAGGGTTCCTCAACCTTGGCAAAGGCTTGGGGAGAAAATATTGTGAAACACATTGTTATGAATTAGTGATAACGCATAACCAAAGCCAGTTTCTATTCTGTGTTGACAGCTATTGATGAAGACCACAGCAAATACTGTCAAATCCAAAACTAAATAGGGACATAAGCCCTAAACTTTACTACCCTGCAAATGTATCTGCTATAGTTAGGATTAGGTTTGGCTGTGAGTTACAGAAAACCCCCAAATGACAGTGACTTAACTATGATAGAAGTTTATTTCTCTCTTGCTTAGAAGTCCAGAGAGCGTCAGCTGAGGGCTGGTAGGTGCTCTACAGTGTCAGGACCCAGGCTTTTTCTGTCTTCTTACTCCTCCATCTTTAGCACTTGCCTTCCACTTCATGTTCCAAGATGGCTGCTTGAGGTCCAGCCATCATGTCTGCATTCTGGTCAGCAAGGAGGAGGAAGGAACAAAGAAGGGCATCTTTTCCTTTTAAGGACATTTCCTGGCAGTTGCACATACCATTGCTGCTTATATCCTGTGAGCTATAACTTAGCCACATGGCTACACCTAGCTGTAAGGGAGGTTGGTAAACCAATCTTTATGCAGAGTGGCCGTGTGGCCAGCTTAAAATTGTGGGATTCTGTTACTGAGGAAGAAAGGGTGTTGGAGATGATTAGTGCTCTCTACCATCCTTTCTTCCAATTAACCAACCAACCACTCAACTAACATTTATGTATGAGCAACTGCCCTATTTAGTAAGGGAGACAGATATGCAAATAACTGACTACAATACAATGTGATACGGATTATAAAAGAGGTTTTATTCAGAGTGCTGTGGGAGAACAGATGGAAATGATCAACAGCAATCATAATAATTAATAACTACAATGCTGGGTACTCAGTGCTACATTCCCGTGATTTTATTTGCCCAGCTCCCTTTCTTTTCAGCTACAATTTGTCCAGCCTCTCCATATAATAGCTAATATTTACAATGGGCAGGCCAGGTGCCGTTCTAAGTTCCTTACATGTATTATCTCGTAACAATCCTATGAATGGGTAATGTTACCATTCTCCTTTATAAATGAGGAAACAGGCACAAGCCATAGAGCTGGGTGTTGGACCCAGGCAGTATGTGTGCTTAACCACTCTGCTAGGCTGCTTCCCCTAAAGTGCTTATTCTCATTCCTTCCCCCACCTCCAAATATCCAGCAGACTGCCTCCCCGCTCCCTTCATTGTAACCATTAAGGTCCTCTGGTGGGACCCCTCTCCACTTCCGGACCAACCCCCAACTTACTTGCACTTCTTCCCTTGCCTCCTGTACCAGTCCTGCCTCAAGAGTGAGGCATCTGTCTTGATTAAAGCCACCCCTCTTCCTCAATCCTAGGGAGCTGAGCTGGTTTAAGAGCCTTGGTTTAAGAGCTGGCTCCTCCACAGCCAGACTGTACTAAATTGATAACTGTCTGATCTTAGGAAGTCACTTACCCTCTCGAAAGCTCAGTTTTCTCATCTGTAAGTAAGGGTGATACTAATAACCCTTATCGTTGGACTGTTTTTGGGGATTGAGCATGTTTATTCATGTGCAGTGCTTAGCTTAGCACATACTAAGTACTCAAAGGGCATTATTATTTATTCCCCTTATTTCTAGTTCCTTGAACTCCTGCCTCTCTCTTCTCTATCTTCAGTTGATTTCTCTTTACAGGTTGTATTATGAGTAGTTTCCAATTGCTGCTGTAACAAATGACCACAAATTCAGCGGCATCCAATAATACGTATTTATTATCTTGCATTTCTAGAGGTTGGAAGTCTGAACTGGGTTTCACTGGGCTAAAATCAAGGTGTTAGCAGGACTGATCCCTTCTGCAGGCTCTGGGAAGAATCCATTTTGTCACCTTTTCCCGTTTTTAGAGGCTTTCCATCTTCCTTGCCTTGTGGCCCACTTCTGTCTTCCAAGCCAGCAATGGCCGGGCGAGTCCTCACAATGGCATCACTCCAACCGTGATCCCGTCGTCCCATCTTTTTCTTTGACTCTGACTCTCCTGCTTCCCCCTTTCACTTATAGGGATTCTTGTTATCACATTGAACAACTTGGACCGTCCAGGCTCTTTTCCTCATCTTGAGATCCTTCACATAATCATGTCTGCAAAGTCTCTTTTGCCTTGGAAGGTAACATATGCACAAACTATCCTGCCTGCCCCATAGGTTCTCTCCCCTCAGGATATGGCATGTGAGAACCACCCTAAACAAGTATCCCTTCTTTTTTCCCCCAGTTTTGTTGAGATATAATGGACAAATAACCAAAATATCCCTCCCTTAAAGGTACACTGTCTTCTCCTATCTTCTAAACAAGCTCTTTGAAGGAATTGTCTTGCTTAGTTGTCTCCACCACCTGACAACCCCTGCCATCTGCATCTGCCCCCTCTTGCCCCCTCAAACCGACTCTTGCCCTGCTCACCAGTGGCTCCCATAGTGCCAAATCAATGGACACCTTTCATTCATAACCGGTTGCATTTTCCATGTTGACTGCTCATCCCTTCATGAGACCCATCTGTCCCCAGTCTGCCTCTAGGTGACTCTGTGCTGGTTTTCTTCCTTGTCCTCTCTGGCTTAGACACCTTGGGGGCTACAGTGTCTTCACCTACCCCTGAAATGTCTGTGTTCCCTGGGGTTTTGGGTATTTGTTTCATTGCTCTTTTCTTGGGTGATCTTGTCCCACACTGCTTCTTGTAAATGCCACTTGCAGAGGGATGACTGATTCCTGCTTGCACTGCGCAAATCTCTGGCCCCTGGCTGGGAGTGACGGTCAATCTTGTGCGTCCAGTAATCCCATAGCCTCCTCAACTTTTTTGGTCTTCCTTGAAATAGACCCAGTGAGAGGGCTTCTTGAGGTACTGACTTGAGATCCATAAAGCTTGGGGCACTTATGCTTCTGTTCCAGGCTGTGTGGACTGTTCCATCAAGACAAAGTGTGGTCCTCTGAGGACCCCTCAGAGGACAGGTGAAAGACGGCAAACCCAGTGGTGCTGAAGGACAGTGTCCAGGGGGCAACAGGAAAGTCAGCAGGGAAGGCAGGTCTTCAATACTGCATTTGCTGGGGCAAGCCTCACCTTTGCCTGTGGGATTTGCAATTGTTGGAGCTCTGAAGCAGCCAAAGGCTAATGAAAGGAGCTCAAAGTCACGAAAATATGCAAAAGGATCCCAAGTACATACTAACAGTTCAGTTAGACACACAAGACTCATCAGAAACAGATAATTGAACCAAACAGTGGGGCTTCCTCCAAATGCAAGAAGACTGCTGAGGGAGGTATGCTACTGAGGGTGGTCTTGGGGACAGTCCGGAGATTCACAGAGGAAGAGGGGACTTCAGCAGAGCATGGACAGGGAGTGAGGAGGGGGAAGGCCATTTCAGGCAGGTGAATGGCATGGGCAAAGCCTTAGAGTCAGTCAGAGCCAGTATAATCTACTTGGGGAACAAGGAGAATGTAAGGCAGAGGTTGGAGAGGAAGACAGCATCCAGAGTATATGCTAGCATCAGGTAAATGCTAGCATAGGAAGCTTGAACTGTATTTGGTTGGCAGTGGGGAACTATGGAAGGGTTTTGAGCAGGGTAATGAGTTGAGCAGAGGTCAGCTTTAGGAAGACTTACTCCAGTCCTGGGTGGATTGGTGAGGGAATGTTAGGTCCCAGGTCTGAAAATATGCAAGGTGTAATTTTAGAGAGAGGAAGTACCTTGACAATTAATAGTCCATCCCTATCATTTTATATATACAGTATGTGTGTGTATGTATATATATTCTCTCTATATATATTAGATGGCCTAGATGGAGGGTGAGTGACTTCCCAAAGGCACATAGCAACAAGGCCAGCATTAGAACTCAGGTCTGACTCCTAATCCAGTGCTCTTCTGTGCTGTGCTGAGTGGTGACAGAGGTATCTGAAAGGAGGCTGATCCAATAGTCAGGGAAAAGGGTGATGCAAATATTGACTAGGGCAGCACGGGCAGACACCAAGGTAAAGACCATGTGGGAGGCAATGCAGTATGTTCTCGCTTGCTTTCTCTTTGGGTGGGGGTTGGGACATAGGGCTCACTGGAGACTGCACATGAGTGCATCTCTCTTCCCTGGGTCCTGCAGCATCCTTCTGGGCCTGGTTTCTATGGCAACAGGCTCCCAGCAGGCAGCCCGCCAGCTGGAGGGAAGCAAGCAGGCAAGCAGGCAGGGAGAGAAGGCCTGGGCAGCAAGAGGAAAGCTTAAGTTGTGGGGGTTGGGGAACCTTTTGGGAAGCTGGAGGGGCCCCTAGAGCTGGCCCCCCAACTCCCTCTCTCCTGACCACATGAAGGTAGAGATTGCTTAGGACACATGAACCTTTCTTTTATGGTCCTTGAATTTCCAGACCTCAAACTTCTGTTCACCTCTTCTCCTACCCCCAAATCTCCTGACTCCCACCTCAAGTGTTGTCTGATCCCAGCCTCATGCACCCAGGGAGCCACTGACTTCTTCATAAAAAAGAGCCCCCACTCTGAACCCCAGGGGTAAAAAGAACAAGGCCAATTGACTTTCTGTTTTGCATATGATTTGCATATTATTAACTCAAAGACAAGAAATTGCCAGGCCTTATGTCATTCCTGCCAACAACTTAATTCAACTCCACTGGCACCGGCTTACTGTCTGGCCAGACTCTGGGCTGAGCTGTGAGAGTCCCTAGTGACAAAGTCCTCCCAGCTGCAGCCACCTCCCTTCCCCCCAGCTGCTCCACGGCAGTTCTTCCTGATGTTCTAGCAGCTGGTTCCTTGGGAAGTGCTTGGGCAGTGGAGCTAGCAGCAGCCCTGGGTCCAAATCCTGGCTCTGCTGCTTTGTGCTGGGCTCCCATGCGCCTCTCTGGGCCTTAATTTATTCATCTCTCTCCAGGGCTGAGGACATATTAAAATGCTGAAATACTTCCGTATTTATTGGTAAAGAGCCACCACCCTGGCCCCTCCCTGGCCCCTCTGGTTCCCCCACAGTCCAGCTACTCTGGGGTGATGCTCTCACACTTGGGCTGTGTCTGTTCTGATTGGTGTATGCCAGTGGAGCACAGGTTGTTAAATACTTTAAGTATCACCTTGTTCAGAGGCAGTACAACAGGTAGGTGTATTATGGGCCCACCTGTTGCAAAGACTGGTCTATTTAAAGGCACTGGATTAATGTCCATCACTTTGTAGGCTTCCTTTCTCCCTTTTCCTTTTGGCCTGGAGTGGAGGGTAAGGGCTGGGCTGAAACTCCACAAGGGCAGAGATGACAGCCACCTCTCTCACCAGGCGGGCTAGGTTCAAGCGCTCCAACAGTGTGACCGCCGGTGTGCAGGCAGACCTGGAGCTGGAGGGCCTGGCCGGCCTGGCCACAGTGGCCACAGAAGACAAGGCCCTACAGTTTGGACGCTCCTTCCAGAGGCACGCCTCTGAGCCTCAGCCCGGGCCCCGGGCCCCCACCTACTCAGTCTTCCGCACAGTCCACACGCAGGGCCAGTGGGCCTACCGTGAGGGCTACCCACTGCCGTACGAGCCGCCGGCCACCGATGGGTCGCCAGGCCCTGCCCCTGCCCCCACCCCCGGCCCCGTGGCCGGTCGCCGTGACTCCTGGATGGAGCGTGGCTCACGTAGCCTCCCCGACTCAGGCCGCACATCCCCCTGCCCACGGGATGGTGAGTGGTTCATCAAGATGCTGAGGGCGGAGGTGGAGAAGCTGGAGCACTGGTGCCAGCAGATGGAGCGCGAGGCGGAGGATTATGAGCTGCCGGAGGAGAGTGAGTGAGGGGACTGGGTGTGGAGGGATTGTGGCTGGGGTGGGAGGGGCACTAGCAAAACGGGAGCTTTTTGGTTGAACATGAGAGTGCCCTCCTCACAGTTTGGTTCCCTAGCACCAGACCTTGGTGGCAACTCTTCCCATCTGGGCTGATGTGGGGATCTGGGTCTGATCCAGGTGGTGGGACCAGAATTCCAAGGCAGAGAGGGAGGAAATGAAGCCAGGGAGATATGGTCCTTTCCTGCAAGTTCAATCTGAGGGGGGACACAGTCTTACCCCAAAATGCCCAAGTCGACGAGGTAGAGACTAGGAAGACAGAAGTCGTGTACGTGAAATTGTTTAGTAATTCTTAATGTGCCAAGGAGCAGCACACTGGTGAGTGACCAAGTTCAGCCAGTAGGTGTCATGGAGCCAGTGCTTGGCTAAAGCTACAGGGCTAGGCTGGGGCTGGCGTCCATCTGTTCTCTGACATGGGAGGGAAGGACACAGGGGGATAAGCATTCAAGAAATGTACCAGGTCTGACAATGAAGTTCACGAACTCATCCTAGAAAAAGTGCTACCTACCTCATTGCTGAAGAGTAATCACTACGGTCGCCTTTGAAATACTCTCCTTGGGAAGCTATGCACCGACGCCAGCGCCTAGTCCACCCTTCAAAGCAGTTTTGGAACTCTTTCTCTGGAATGGCCATCAGAGCTGTTGTCATGTTACCCTTGATGTCCTGAATTTCATCAAAATTTTGTTCCTTTCAATATTTCCTTTATCTTTGGGTAAAGAAGGAAGTCATTGGGGGCCAGATCAGGTGAATAGGGAGGATGTTCCAATACAGTTATTTGTTTACTGGCTAAAAACTCCCTCACAGACAGTGCTGTGTGAGCTGTTGCATTGTCGTGATGCAAGAGCCATGAATTGTTGGTTAAAAGTTCAGGTCGTCTAACTATTTCATGCAGCCTTTTCAGCACTTCCAAATAGTAAACTGGATTAACTATGTGTCCAGTTGGTACAAATTCATAATGAATAATCCCTTCGGTATCAAAAAAGGTTAGCAACATCATTGCAACAAGTTCGCAAACTTAATTGTCAGACCTCGTGGGTTGTATAAGGGAAGAAACATCAGTCTCTGAGGATAGCCTTCTTGGTAAAGTGGGATAGGAACTGCTTGTTAGGAACCTGGGGATGAAATGGGGAAGGGGGCAGAAGGAGATATGGGTAGAGTGCCAGATAATGGAAGGGTCAGAGTGATTCAGGGCAGACTTTCTGGAGGCTGGGGAAGGAAAGGCATCATTCCCCTCCTTGAATCTCCTTCTGCTCCCCAGTCCTGGAGAAGATCCGCAGTGCTGTGGGCAGTACACAACTTCTCCTGTCCCAGAAGGTTCAGCAGTTCTTCCGGCTGTGTCAGCAAAGCATGGTGAGTGCCCATGGGCGTAGAGGCTATCAGGTGTGTGTACCTGTTGGGTGACCCAGTGTGTGCATATATGCCTGGAGATGAGACCAGGTGTTTGTGTCCAAGAGGGAGAAGCCTGAGCTTTCTTGTTTCCCTGTTTGCTAGTCCCCACCCCATTCTCCCAGTTTGAGCTTCCTGACAATGAGGGTGGGTGGGGCTTTCTCTGTTCCTGGCTGGGGCTCAGACCTCCCTGACTGTCTGCCTCTTCTCTGTCTCCTTCCTCTGCAGGACCCCACTGCGTTCCCCGTGCCCACCTTCCAGGACCTGGCGGGTTTCTGGGACCTCCTGCAGCTCTCTATCGAGGATGTGACCCTCAAGTTCCTGGAGCTACAGCAACTCAAGGCCAACAGCTGGAAACTCCTGGAGCCTAAGGTGCGGGGAGGCTCCTTCAAGCCAAGAGTCCTGGACAATGCCCCTCCCCAGAGGGGCATGTGTGTCGGGAGTGGGAGACAGGAGGAGATCCATGGGCAGCAAAGGCAGCCCTGGACAGGTGATGGTGACCATCTTTCAAAATGACCACATTCTTGGTCACGGCTGTCTGCTTGGCCCCCGTGCTCATCACAGGCTAAGCTGCCAGAACCCAGAGGTGGCAGCGGCTACCTTGGACCAGCTGTAATTTTAAGGGAGCAGAACTAGAGCTTCCTGAAGGGCTGAGTGCCCTCAGCTCGGACCTAGGCACAGAAGGGACTTTGAGGGTCCCCTCAGCCCTCATCTCAATAGACCTTGTCTGTGATGGGGCCCGGAAGCCTGGTACGTGAACCGCGGTTGCCTTGCCTGGGTTCCTCCCCACCTACAGTGAGCGAGCGCTCTAATGCCAGTTGCCACAACGGCGCCGCCAGGGGGTGCTCGAAACTCTCATTTTTTAAATGAAAAAAATGTGGGGTTTAACCTTGTCAGGACAAGTACACCTGGGGTGTCAGGCGGCTACACGCTGCGGCTTCCGCTTTCAGTGGCACAGCCGCAGGAGGTTAATCCCCCCGGGTCGTGCAGGCGTGAGTTGGGAAGTCGGGTGGGTCCTACCCCCAAACTAATCCGCCGTGCTTTCTCGCGGCAGGAGGAGAAGAAGGTCCCTCCGCCGATACCAAAGAAGCCCTCGCGGGGCCGGGGCGTGCCGGTGAAGGAGCGCTCCCTGGACTCGGTGGACCGGCAGCGCCAGGAGGCCCGCAAGCGGCTCCTGGCGGCCAAGCGCGCCGCCTCCTTCCGCCACAGCTCGGCCACCGAGAGCGCCGACAGCATCGAGATCTACATTCCCGAGGCCCAGACCAGGCTGTGACCCGCCCGGCCCGCCCATCCCGGGCCCGGGCCGTGGTTTTCTATCCGTACTGTACACCCAGCGTCGAGGTCACTGTGAACACGGGCCGCCCCGTGCGCCCGCCCCGCCGGCACCGCACGCCCTGGCCCCTCCTGCCCGTCACACTCTCGTGGGTTTTTTACCGTCCTGACCCCACGCAAAGACGCCCGGGCTGGGCTGGGGGCCGTGCCTCTCCATCCTGCGCTCCCACCTGGACCCCCCTCCCTCCTGGTCCGACGCTTCATCCCCACCTCCCCATGGGCACCATCTCTGCCATTACTTCCCCCCTCGGGCCAGGCCGGGCCGGGTCCCCCATCTGGGCTCTGCGTCCCCCCCACCCCGCGGGGCTGGGCTTCGTGGGGATCAGCTTTGTGGCTTTTTATGAAGAATCCCGAACCCCGCCTAGGAGCCCGCCCCACCCTCCCAGGGGCTCCACCTTCAGCCCTCAGCCCACCGGGCCCAGGGACCACAGTGGCTGGACCAACCCAGGACCAGGGCACCTGGGCCTCTCCCTTTTCCCAGCTGCTGGGGAGGGGAGATGGGGGCTTCCCCTCACCACACCTGTGGCTGTTCCCACATTCCCCTTGAGTATCCCAGGAAAAATAAAACGGCAGAACTGCACTTAAGCCAGCTACTTTCTCCAGAAGAAGTCACCTCTGCCCTGTGCATGGGGGATGGGGTGGAGGGAGGAGAGGTGGAGATCCCAAGCTCTTGATTTGGGGAGAGTGAGTATTGCGTGGGCCAGCTAGGGGAAAGATTCAGACCCCCCGTGACTACAGAAGGACCTGAGCCCTCCTGGAGGGGTCCCTGTGGGTTGAAGAGGGGAGGGCTTCCAACTCTCCATTCGTTTGCCTTTCAGCGTCCCAGTACTCCAGGGTTCCTCCAGAGAGGGGAGCCCAGAGCCCAATGCCTGGCACACAGCATATGCTCAGTAATGGGGAGTGTGGTTCTTCTTAGATATGGACAAATATTGAGGGCCCAATGGTCCCTCAGTTCCAGTCATTCCTAATCAGCAGCAGGAAAACTCTGTTCAATTTAGTGTTACCATATTTTCTGATGCCTCCTATGGGTGGGCACTTTGGTGGGGGCAGAGAACAGAACTTTCCTGGGAAGCTAAATGGCAACCCAAACCTAGTGGTGACGACTGATATTTACTGGCTGCTTACTGTGGGTCAGGCAAAGGGTGAGTACATTACATGCACGTGGCTCATCCTTACAACAGATGAGAAAGCAGAAGCTCAGGAGAGGTTAAGTGATCTGTCCAAAGTCACAGGGCTAAGAGTGGTGGACCCAGGATTGTCTAATACCAAACCATGAACTTTTTAGCCGTCTGAGCCCAGAAAGGTTTTAGTGGCAGTGCCCACCAGAAAGCAACCTTTGCAGTCCTTAAGCAGTCCATGGGGTTGATGTGTCACCCTGAGGCAGGAGGAAAAGCCTTCCAGGGGGTTGACTACTCTTCTGGATCACACTGGACTAGCCAATTCTTACCATTTATTCAGCAAACATTTATCAAGAATCACTGTTGGCGCCCAACACCAGGGAGTTGGCCTGAACAAGTATAGTTTCAACCTTATGGGGAGATTACAGTCATGGGAAAAACAGGTGAACAAGCAGTTAAAATATAGGGGTGAGTCCTGGAAAAATGTATTAACCACTGGAGGACTGGGACTGGGAGGAATGTTCCAAGATCTGACAACAGCAGAGCAAAGGCTTGGAGGAGAAAGAAGCATTGGGCGTGCAGAGATTTGATCATGCTGGGCAATTTGAGGAGAGTAGGCCTGGGTCCTGAGGGCTGTGGGAGCCATGGAATGGTTTTGAACAGGAGAGAGAGGCATGAAGATATTTTGCAGGCTTGTTTGGGAGACCACCTGAAAAGCAACAGGTCATACACACTCACATGAGACCACTGGAAGGTAGAGACGGCCCACATGTGATCTGAATTTCCGAAAGTGAATCAGCTTTGGGCCAATATCAAACAGATTCCTGGACCCGGTCCAAGACTTACTGAATAAACTCTCTGCCCTTGACTGACCAAGTGAGGCTTTGGCTGGGTCACTTGACCTCTCTGAGATTCAGTTTCTCATCTCTAATATTGGGACATGGGTGAGGTTTGAATTAGACAATACTCAGAGCAATCCTATAAAGCAGGTATTGTTATCACCACCATTTTACAGATGAGAAAACAGGCTTGGAGAGGCTAAACAACTTACCCCAAGTCATGAAGCTGAGAAGTGGCTGAGTCTGAGTTTAACCCTCTACATTATACTTTATGGGTCTATGTCTTTTCCCAGAAACTGGGTCAGCTTTCTTGGAACCATGAGGTACGTGGGGGGACACAGGCACAGGTCAGCATTTGCTGCTCTGTGGGCATCCTACTACACATGAAGTCTAAAATCTCCCCCCATGGGGGTGTTGGGGGTAGTTGTCTCCTTTGGGAATTGTGGTCTGGGGAGTCATGCTGGATAAGCGAAGGATTAGATCCAGGCCCTGTGCTTGAGTTGCTCCAAGTCTGGCCAAAGCCATTCACTTAAACAGAAAGGTACAGTACAAAGGGAGGCCTGTTCTCCCAGAGAGGCTGAAGAGACAGAGCCTCTAGCCGCCAGGGAGTCTAGGAAAGCTTTGTGTAAGAGGGGGTCATTTGAACTGGGTCTTGCAGGATGAATTAGAGTTTTGCAATCAAGAAAGAGAAGGGAGGACATGCATTTCAGGCAAAAGGACCAGCGTAGACAAAGGCATGGAAGGGTATGTGTGTGGGGAATTACGGGAAGAGCAGAGAATAAAGAGGATAGGGGAGGAGATGTGCCTGAAAGGGACCCGGGGGGGTGGTTAAGCTGGAGATTTCATTTAAATTCTATTTAAGTTTTTGAGAGACCCTTTGGTTAAAAGAGTGGAAATGCACTGGAAGGGGCAATGGAAGGCAGAGAGACCACTGAGGGAGACCATTGCTAAGGTGGTCTGAGTAAGATGATGATGATGAATTTGAAAGACATTCAGGAGGCATAGGTGCTATATATAAGCTGGACCTTGGGAATAATGCAAAAATGAAGAGGTCTTAAATATGTCACTCAGGTTTTTAGCTTAGTGAATGAGTAATGCCATATGTTGACATAGGATGTTACAGAAGGATAAATAAATTTGGAGTATACTGAACATACCAGTCACCATTTACTGAGCACTTAAGAGATGTTAAGTACTGTGTCAAAAACTTTATATACATTGGGTAATTTAGTACTCAGAGCAACCCTAGGGGTTGGGTACTATTATTGTCTTCTTAAAAACATAAATAGCTTTTCTGAGATTAGCAGGCAGCAGAGTCAGGATTGGAACCCACATCTATCTGCTTCCTAAATCTTGAGCCCCACTCAATTCTGCCTGATGGAACTGCGAGCCATCACTCAAGTCTCAGCTCAAGGATAGGTTTCTCTGGGGAGCCTTCCCTGATTCTTCCTGGGGTTTTTCCTCTGTGCCACTTGTGCATACTTCTGTCTCCACATTTCTGACACTCTGTTGATGTTTTGTAGACCAGTCTGCTTCCCCATAAGTCAGAGAACAGGGCAGGGATGGTCCCAGTCATTTTTTGTATCCCTGATTCCCTAGTATATGTTGATTAGCTGACCGAATGCTGGTTATTCTAGGTAATTCCGTTCTTTTCTCCTCTCTATTCAATTAGTGAACAAGTTCTGGTAATAGCGATTTCCTACATATTTCTTTACACCGTTCTTTTCTCTCCATCTCCACTGCCAAAGCTTAGCATTGAGCAATTTGAGATCATAGAAGGGTAGCTAACCTAATAATGCAGTCCAGGAGGCTTCTACGGCAGTGTTCCTAAAGCTTGAAAAATTAGCTAGAGATACACATTAGTAAAGAAAGGTAGATGAAAAGGCATACATAAAGGCACAGAGGTGTGAAACAATTTCATCTGTATGGAAGAACAGGAGGGGTTCAGCATGTGTTACTAAAGATGCCTGGTTGAGACTAGTGGAATGAGGGTGGAAAGGTAGGGCTAGGCTGGAGCATTATGGAGCTTGAGATTTGGTTGTGTGTGTGTGTGTGTGTTTCCTATACGTGATAAAATAGACATCTGTACAGGGAGCAGTCGGGACAGAGAGGAGGGAGTGAATACTTGTACCTGAGGGGTCAAGTAAAACGTAGGTGTTACTATATTTCTATTATTCGTAGACTAACAGTAATACTACGTATTTATTTCCCTGCTTGCTATGTGCCTGGTATAGCACTTTATGTACATTATCTCATCTAACCCTCATAACGTCTTGTGTAATAGGTGTTATCTTTACTATCTTTATTATCTTTACACATAAGAGGGAAAGGAGGCTTAGACAGATTAATACCGTTCCCAAGGTCACAGCTAGCAAGCTAACCCTGATCTGAAGAGTTCTTAAACACTAGACTACATTCGCTGAAGAGAGTTTCTTGAGGTCAGGGATCATGTCTTTTTTGTGTGTGTGCCAGACCTAGGTCTTAGAAGACACCTGGTAAACATTCGTTGAATAAATGAATGGATGACCTTTTACTTTCTTCACGTGAAGAAAAAAAATAAAAATCACGTGGTGACGTCACAGGGAAACCTCCTGACCACCAGGGGGCGTTGTGGACATCTCAGCGCAGCGGGGCTGCATTGCAGACGCCTAGCTTGTTCCGGTCGTTTGACTGGAGTTCAGCCAATCACTGTGCTCCGAGAGAGCTGGCGGCCGGTGGGCGGGGTCCCGAGCCAGGCCCCGCGGGCCGCTGGGAGCGGCGACATCGGTGTTGCCCGCGAACTAGCGGAGGGCGGGGGCCGGACGGACGAGTGCGGGCTGCGGCTCAGGTGAACACGCGGTCCGGGCAGGCAGTTCCCTTCCCCCCGAGGCGGCTGCCTTGGCCGCCCGTTGCCATGGTTCCTGGCCTTGACCTCTGCATCACGGGAGGGGTGACCGTCAGTGTCTGCTCCAGCCCTGGCCAGGCCTGACGGCTCCCTCTCCTCTCCAGGCTCAGAGGTCGGGTCTCGGCGCCCAGCTGACCCTCTGCGAGTAGGGCTTCTCGGCCTCAGGCACGTGTGTGAGGACTGACGCTGCTCAGAAGGCCATGAGCGTGGTGGGATAGGGGCAGGGGACCAGGAGCCCAGCGGAGGAAGAAGGGTAGATATTCGGACCCTGATCTCACTTGCGTGCTCACCCCTGGACCAGGCTAGAGTGACAGTCAGGATTAATTTTGCAGCCGCTCAGATCTCCTCTGCTTTGTTCGCAATTCTCAAGTCTCATCCTGAGGCTTCGGGTCTCGTTGGGCCTCCCGGGCTCCCGCACAAGGGCAGGTTTCCTGGCAACCCAGTTGACCTTTGCCGGGCGCTTAGGCTTCCTCCACGCTGGGCTGGAAGTGTGCGTCACAGTATTTCCGACACACTTTTGCCTCTTTCATTTTGATACCCGGGGGATGAACTGTTAGAGTATCTAGCTTGTAATCAGCAAACGCACCTGCTCTGTTCCTGCCACCTTTTGAGGGCGGGTGGGTGGATGACTGCTGTGGTTTTTACACTAGAGTGTTGACTGAGCTGCCATTCATTCATTCAACAAACTTTTTGGAGCATTTTTATGCCAGGCCTGGTGGTAGGGGTGGGGGATGGATAGGGTGCAATGGGGCGTACAGACATAGACCTTGCCCTCTTGAGAAATGCAGACAAGTGTGATAGGCCAGCACAGGGTGTGATGCAGAGGAAGTGGTTATACATGTGGAATAAATGAATGAATTGACTTATTTGAAAATGATTCGAATGTGAGCAGGACGACAGAGAGAGACTTTGTGCTGCATGTGAGAGAGAATAAGTTGTGGACTCATACTTGATATGTTTTAAGAAAAACTGGAAATCTGAATGGAGACTTGCTGTTTAGGGAAAGTGTTTACTTATAAAGAGAGAACTTGCTTAAAAGGTGGGGAAGTGGAAGGAGAAGTGTTAGATTGAAATTCTTCAGTGCCTCTCTTAACAGCTTCTAAATATTATCATGTCACAAATCTCTGAGTATAAGCTTAGAGTTTGCAAAAAGGGAACCTCTTCTAGGTAGTGAAATGCCAAGCTGATGAGAAAAAAACTTGCAGAAGCTCTCCCCAAATTCAGGATTTAGACAGAAACCATACACCTTTCTGTAGTGTGTTCCTTGAAGTTGGAGAGGCCTGGGTTCAAAATCAGTGGCTCTATCCTTCTAGTGATTTTGGGCAAGTTAACAATGTCCCAGAGCCTTTGTGGCCTTAGAAATTAGGGCTGATAATTCCTACTTCATAGAGGTGTTGTGAAGATCATGGTGACTAGTGTGTGCATTGTCCAGCAGAGTACCTGGTTCTAAGACAGAGGACCTGCAGGGGAATCTGGAGCTGCTGCAGTTGTTTCCCCGAGGATGGCCTGTTACAGTCTTAGGTCCACAGAATGCTGGGATTCCTTCAAAGAGAATCAGAACCAAAGAGAGAGAGGGTGCGAGTCAGTCGTCTTATCCTTGGTGAGGTTTTGACTGTTCACTGTAGACCATAGATAGCTGAGTTGGAGAAATAGCTACAGGAGCTCAAATGAATGATCTTTTCGTTGAGACTTCTGGGCAAGTTGCTTAACCCTTTGATAATGCCATTCACCTCACAGGGTGGAGGTGAGACTGAAAGGCAATAGTGTATATAAAGTGCTTAGCCCAAGGCATGGCACTCAGTAAGTGCTCAGTAAATGGTAGCTATTATTATTACAATAATTGTGAATAATCTTTGATAATTGTTAACAAGTAATAATCATTTGAGACGAAGTCATCCTTAGGATGACCCAGTTGTGTGTTTACATTGTTTTGGTGATGTCTTCATTTCAGGAGGCCCTGGTGGCATTTCACTTTCTTTTTTCTTTTTTTCCCCCCTGCTATGGCTTGTACAGTCGTGTTTTTGTTGGTTTGTTTGTTTTGTTTTACAGAGAATTTTCAAGTCCTAGTGTGTCCAGAGTATATATGTAATGGGTTGGTCATATTTTTAGGAGCTTATTATGCAAATGTGAGTATATAGGTTTTACTGAAGAGAGTGTATTTTGAAAGTGGTTTGGTCAAATATATGGTGATGGAAGGAGAACTGACTCGGGTGGTGAACACACAATGGGATTTATAGATGATGTAATACAGAATTGTACACCTGAAATCTGTGTAATTTTACTAACAATTGTCACCCCAATAAATTTAAAAAAAAGAAAAAAAAAGTGGTTTGGCCAGCAGATTTGTAAAGTATAGGTTTGTGTCATTGTTAGAAAAATCAAGTTCACAGTAGGGAAAAACTGTTGTCTGCTTATCTATCTAAAATCCAGAATACTTGGGTGACCAATTAGGGTTTTGGCTGCTGAAATATGCTCCTTATACTTGAAGTGAAGCAAAGGAACTACTCATTACCCTGGAGCCAGTAGACCCGCAATGGGATTGTGGGTGGTGGGGAGAGGGTGACTGGCTGTGCTCATGGAGACAAATGTGTGAAGCAGAGAAAGCCTTCTTTCCCATTCTTAAAAGGTTTGCAAACTGTGGAGGGAGGGCCGGAGGTCAACAACAGGCTTGAAGCTTTATTAGGTGAGGCCCAGAGGTCTCCTCATGGGGAACTCTGCCACACCTGGTTGCATAATTATCAAAGTATAGTATGTAAAATGGAGAGTCTTCTCCCCTTCTCTAACAATTGAATCTTTTGAAATTTCCTAGATTGTGTCAGGGGCCCAACTGTTGCATAAAGCAAGGTACCCTCTTGCATTACTCTGCATGGGGTGGATGTAAATTGTACCAGGCTGCCTGGTAAGTGGAGAGCCCTGGTAGGTTGTCCCTGTTTGGTGGGGAAAGGGTGCTGGTGTCCCCCTAATGCTGCCTTGTGCTCCTCTGCAGATGTCATGTGGCCTGTGTTTTGGACCGTGGTACGTACCTATGCGCCCTATGTCACATTTCCTGTGGCCTTCGTGGTCGGGGCTGTGGGCTACCACCTGGAATGGTTCATCCGGGGAAAGGATCCCCAGCCTGTGGAGGAGGAGAAGAGCATCTCAGAGCGCCGGGAAGACCGCAAGTTGGATGAGCTGCTAGGCAAAGACCACACCCAGGTGGTGAGCCTCAAGGACAAGCTGGAATTTGCCCCTAAAGCTGTCCTGAACAGAAACCGCCCAGAGAAGAACTAATGGAGGAGACAGGGACATATGGGTCCTTCTGTAGGCTGTGACTCGTCTCGCCACCATGTTGACCCAGCATCTAGAACCCACATCACATTTGCTTTGTTGCTTATTCTGGCCCTTCCTGCCACGTACATACTGGCTGCTCTTCTGTGGCCAGGCAGATACACTAGCAGCTGAGGGGCCAGTGAAGAGGAGGCCTTGGAGGGTGTTGTCCTGCAGGCTGCATCTGTTGTATACTGGCCACAGCTGCCCAGGCTTCTGCACCTCTGGGTACACTGCTGGGAGGAGTGTTATGAAATGAACGTCGGCTGTCAGTCTCCATGGGGAGGCATTTTGGCCTCCGGCGGAACTAGCTGGGATTGGGGTGTTTTCTTAGGAGGGATACCACATGTCTAGTTCCTGTTTGCATGGGAAGAATTCAAAAATCTACCTGTCTCCCTTCACTAGTTTACCCTGTCCTTTGTGCTCACTCTTCCTGAAATCCTGTCCTATCATCTCAGAAAGAGGATTCCAGGCGGAAGGAGAGCATTTTTCTGTTCTTGGGAGCCCAGGCTATTCACCTTGATGCCGGTGAATTTGCTCAAAAACTCACCATCTTTCACCCCCTATCACTGTATAGTGCAAAACTTCATTAAAGTGGCACCTGAGAACCATACTGATCTAATCCTATCTTCCAGGCGGTGCTTGGGGTCTCCTTAGGAGTTAATGCAAGTGCAGGCATTCCAGGGTAGAATAACATTGGCCTTTAAGGTCTCTGGAACCCTGGGAGCTTTGTTTTACCAGTGTGGTGGCTTTGGATCCTGGAGGTGGTAAGTCCTGGAGGTGCAGGTCTCAAGAGCCTTTCTATCATGATAATGAGAGGCTTAGTGTACCTTTCAAAGGCTAAGTTAGTAGACCAGGAAGCTTAACAGTTGCTATCACATTTTCCAGTTTTCCCCTCTCTCTCTCTCTCTCTCTCTCTCTCTCTCTCTCTCTCTCTCTCTCTCTCTCTCTCTCTCTCTCTCTCTCTCTCTCTCTCTCTCTCTCTCTCTCTCTCTCTCTCTCTCTCTCTCTCTCTCTCTCTCTCTCTCTCTCTCTCTCTCTCTCTCTCTCTCTCTCTCTCTCTCTCTCTCTCTCTCTCTCTCTCTCTCTCTCTCTCTCTCTCGTACTTTTCCCTGTAAAAGCAGTGCATGTACATTAAAGAACATTTGGTAGGGATTTTTAAAAAAATCACCCATAGTCCCAGGGCTCTAGTACAACTAAAGAGTTAACATTTTGTTATCTTTCTCTAATTCTCACAGTTTTATTTTTAGATAGTTATCATTACTGTCTATTTAATTTTGTATTTTTTTCACATAGTGTTTCATATAACCATTTCTTATCACACGGTCTTCGTAATCTTAATTGTTTTTAATAGCTGCATAATTGCCCATCAAGTGGAAAAACAGTATAGTTTGTTTTTAACAGTTTCCCTATTGCTGGACATTTGGGTTATTTCTGATTATTCACTAGTATAAATAGTGCAATGAATATCTTACATAAGGCTTTTCCTGCATTTCAGACTAAATGATAGGAATAGCAAATGGCATTTTGGATGAAATGGGGTGAGCAGTTTTAAGGTTCTTTTTTTTTTTTTTTTTTTTTTTTAAGGTTCTTGATACATAATACCAATGTCTTTCCTAAAAGGCTGTAGGGGTTTATACTGAAAGCTACCACTTAGGCTGCTGCTGGTGAGGTTGGAAGGGGAGTGAGAGCAGAGGGCAGGAAGAGGCAGAAGAACCTATAGTCTCATGAAGTTGACTTTTCTTTTTCCTTCAAACTTTTATTTATTTGAAATGTGTTTTTCCAGGACTCATCAGCTCCAAGTCAAGCAGTTGTTTCAATCTAGTTGTGGAGGGCGCAGCTCACAGTGGCCCATGTGGGGATCAAACAGGCAACCTTGCTGTTAAGAGCACTGGGCTAACAACCTGAGCTAACTGGCCACCCCTTACAAAAGATATTTATTAAAATATAGCTAACATACAATATTATATTAGTTTCAGGGGTACACCATAGTTATTCAACATTTATATACCTAAAGAAGTGGTCACCATAAGTCCAGCAACCATCTGACACTATACCATGCTGTCACCATATTATTGATTCTATTCCCCATGCTGTACATTGCATTAGACGTATAGCATAGTGGGTAGACTGATATAATTTAAGAGTGATCCATGGTTATTACCATGTTATTGACTATTCCCTATGCTTTACTTTACATGCCCATGACTATTTTATAACTGCCAATTTGCATTTCTTAATCCTTGCACCGTTTTTAACCTTGATCCCAACTACTATCTTTCACCCACATAGTTATTACATATCGTTGACTATATTCCTTATGCTGTACCCTACATCCCCGTGACTGCTGTGTAACAACAAATTTGTACTTCCTAATCCCTTCCCCTTTTTCATCCACCCCCAACTCCCTCTCATCTGGCAACTGTCAGAGTGTTCTCTGTGTCTGTTTCTTTCTGTTTTGTTCGTTTATTTTGTTCTTTAGATTCCACTTATAAGTGAAATCAAATGACATTTGTTTTTTGCTGTCTGACTTACTACACTCAGCACAGTCCATCCATGTTGTCGCAGATGGCAAGATTTCATTCTTTCTAATAGCTGAGTAATATTCCATTGTGTATATGTACCACCTCTTATTCATCCATTCAGGGACTCCCAGGCTGCCTTCACATCTTGGCTATTATAAATAGTGCTGCAATGAATGTAGGGATAAACACGTCTCCTCAAAGTAGCGTTTTGGGTTTCTTTGGATACCCAGAAGTGGGATTACTAGGTCCTTCTTTGTCCCTTGTTATAACCTGTGTTTTAAAGTCAGTTTTGTCTGGTATAAGTATTGCTACTTCAGGTATTTTTTTTTTTTCCATTTTCATGAAATAACTTTTTTTTTTTTTTTTAAGATTTTTTTATTGGGGAAGGGGAACAGGACTTTATTGGGGGACAGTGTGTACTTCCAGGACTTTTTTCCAAGTCAAGTTGTTGTCCTTTCAATCTCAGTTGTGGAGGGTGCTGTTCAGCTTCAAGTTGTTCTTTCAGTCTTAGTTGTGGAGGGCACAGCTCAGCTCCAGGTCCAGTTGCCGTTTCTAGTTGCAGGGGGCACAGCCCACCATCCCTTGCGGTGCCGTGTTCAATCTTAGTTGCAGGGGGCACTGCCCACCATCCCTTGCAGGACTCGAGGAATCAAACTGGCAACCTTGTGGTTGAGAGCCTATGCTCCAACCAACAACTGAGCCATCCGGGAGGCAGCTCAGCTCAAGGTGCCCTGTTCAATCTTAGTTGCAGGGGTCAGAGCCCACCATCCCTTGCGGGACTCGAGGAGTTGAACTGGCAACCTTGTGGTTGAGAGCCCACTGGCGCATGTGGGAATCGAACTGGCAGCCTTCGGAGTTAGGAACACGGAGCTCCAACTGCCTGAGCCACCTGGCCGGCCTGAAATAACTTTTTCTATGCCTTTACTTTCAGTCTGTGTGTGTCTTTGGATCTGAAGTGAGTCTCTTGTAGGCAGCGTATGTATGGATCTTGTTATCTTATCCATTTTACCACCCTATGTTTTTGATCCGAGCATTTAATCCATTTGCATTTAAAGTAATTATTGATAGATATGTAGTTATTGCCATTTTATTATTCATATTATTTATTTATTTATTTATGTCTTAAGTCTCTGTGAGATTCCTTGTAATACTGGTTTGGTGGTGATGAACTCCTTAATCACTTTAAATATTTCCTGCCAATACCTCCTGTCCTGCAAAGTTTCTGTTGAGAAATCAGCTCTCAGTCTTATGGAAACTCACTTGTAGGAAACCAACTGCTTTTCTCCTGGTGCTTTTAAGAGTCTCTCTTTGTCTTTAGCCTCTGATATTTTAATTATGATGTATCTTGGTGTGGGCCTCTTTGGGTTCATCATGTTTGGGGCCCTGCATTTCCTGGGCTTGAATATCTATTTCCTTCACCAGGTTAGGGAAGTTTTCTGTCATTATTTCTTCAAATAGGTTTTCAATTCCTCATTCTCTTTTCCTTTTGGTACCTCTGTGATGTGAATGTTGGTGCACTTGATTTTGTCCCAGAGGCCCCTTAAACTGCCTTCATGTTTTTGGAGTCTTTTTTCTTTTTGCTGTTCTGTTTGGGTGTTTTCTGCTACCTTATCTTCTAAATCGCTGATTGGATTCTCTGCTTCATCTGATCTGTTCATTCCCTGTAATGTATTCTTCATTTCAGTTATTGTATTCTTTATTTCTGACTTGTTCTTTTTGTTTTCTTTGTTCTGTTCTTTTATTTGGGACATGTTTCTTTGTCTCCCCATTTTGGCTGCCTCCCTGTGTGTATTTCTATGTATTAGGTAGAGCTGCTATGCCTCCTGGTCTTAGTAAAGTGGCCTTATGTAGTATGTGTCCTGTGGGGCCCAGTGACATAGGCTCCCTGGTCACTAGAGCTGGATGCTTCAGGTGTGTTCCTTGTGTTGGTTGTGTGTTTCCTCCTGTTATAGTTGAGCCTTGGTTGCTAGGACTGACCCTCGGGCTTATTGGTTGTGAGGACTGACTGTGACTACAGTTAAGGAGCTGTTGTGGAGAATCTGACCCTACAGAGCAGGATTCACTAGCAGGGCTCTGGCCCCTGCCTTTTGGGTGTATCGTCCTTGGAGGCAACCAGGTGATACTCCAGCTCAGTTTGAAGCTGGCACTGGGTGTGCCAGCCCCAGGGCCACCTGGGAGGGGACCTGCTGCAGGCCAGGTTCAGCCACAGCCTGTGCCCTGCCTGAGGCCACCTGGCATGAGCCTCAAAGCAATCCGCAGCTGGCCGCCACCCACGCAATGCTTGGAGGTGCCTTGAGGGGCCAAGCCACAAACCAAGATTGACTGCAGCTAGTGCTGGGCTTAGGGCTACTCGGCCAGAGGTACTGGACATGCTGAAGCCAGATGCTGCTTGTTTGAGTTTTGTGAACCTTTGAGAGATGTTGGGAAAGTCTGCAGCATGAGCCAAGGCACGTGGTTTGCATGAAAAAGCCACTGGAAGCGGCTTGGGTGTGCCCGACATTTGGGTGGAGCGTGGTCTTAGATTCACCAGGGAGAGCCAATGGTGTTAATTATCTTAATGAAGATTCAGATATGGCGGCTGCGGCTGCCTGTGTCTGCACGCCGGAAGGGGAGGGATCAACAAAGAAACAATGGCTTCTGCCAGCTCCTCTGATCTGGAGAAAGCTGCCCCTCCAGCCCTTGTCCTGAAGTCAGATGACTCAGTTCCTCTCTGTATGTCTCTTTCACCTTTCGAGCTGCTGCCCCAGCGCTGGAGCTCAGAGCAAGTGACTCTCGATGAGTAAGTCCGTGTGCGAGCCCTTCAAAAGGAGTGCCTGGGACTCCAGCTGCCCTCCATCCATCCCACTCAGCACAATTTCCGCTGGTTTTCACAGCCAGAAGTTACGGGGCCTTCTCTCCCCAGCACTGGAACCCTGGTGCGGGGCTGAGACCCCTTACTCCTTCTGGGGAAGCCTCCGCAGCTGAGATATCCCTCCTGATTTTTAATGGTCACATGTGGGTGTTGGACCAGCCCGTTCTGCGTCTCTGGCCCTCCTACCAGTCTTGATGTGGCTTCTTCTGTTATGTCCTTAGTTGCATGACTTTGGTTTAGCAAGACTTTAGTGATTCTCACTGGTGGTGGTTCTGTAGTTTTATTGTAATTTTGATGTGATCGAGAGCACAGCGTTTACTTACTGCGCCATCTTGACCGACTGACCTAACCCTAAGTGAGCAAAGGCAAGTGATGAGCATTTGGTGAAGAACAAAATGCCTTTAAAAGGGGGGAGGGTGTTTGCCCCACTTTGTATCTCAAGACTTGAGGCCTGATAGTGTTATCAGGTGGTCAAGGTAAAATTCCTGAACAGGTAGAGACACTGGCTGTGGAGTGACAGGAGCTGGGAGGATGTGGCAGGTGGTGGCCAGAGAGAAGAAGGGATCAAGTCAAATCGGTGACTTGCCCCTAGTCGCTGAGGCCCACTGGGAGTGTTGACGTGAGCTGCTGCTGCTTCTCAGGGAATAAATCTGATGGGGCGTGTGGGGAAGGAGTGTCTGCCACAGAAGAAAGGATGGGATTTCTGTTTCTGAAAGGATATGCCAAGCTCAGCTTGGGTGCGGGCTCTGGCTGATGGACAAGCCTCATTGACAGACCAGTGCTGCCACCCTGTGGCTGTGCTGAGCATGAGCAAGCCCGGCATCCCTTCACTGGGCCTAAGGGAGTAGCAAACCCGTGCTTTCAAGGGTCGGTCAGGTGGCTTAAATCAGCTGGCCAGGACAAGAACTGGAAAGTACAGGCCTGCCCAAAGGGGGCAGTCGCTATTCAGCAGTGATACCGGATTTTTTTCAGGTTTTCTTCTAAAGATGCTAGAAATTTAGATGTTTGTGCATGTGTGTGTGTGTGTGTGTGTGTGTGTGTATAATCTGATTTTTAAATGTTGATATTTCATTTTTTAAAAAGTTCTTAGCATGCCAGCAGACCCATGGGGTTAATTTGACCTAGTGGCTGCCAATTTGCAAATTTTATATAGCAGCCTAAAAATTTGTGGCAAATATTAGATCCCAGGAGTGGTTCCCTTGAAACACTTTTAAGCGTCCTGCACATATGTAGCGTAATATTAGCCTAAGCAAAACATTAGAGGACCCAACAGCTACAGAAACAATACCAAAAAACGTTTTCCATAGACTGACATTTTTGGTCTTTCAGATGTTTTAGAATAACCCTGCCTGTGTACCTTCCTCCCAGTGCCTGACTGAGAAAGCCCTCTTTGGAAATCTAAATTGCTCCCTTCTTCCAGTCTCGCTTTGATTGTGCCCCTGTTAAGTAATTTCATTTCCTAGGGCTTGCCCTCACTGAATTTCTGCCTCCAGCCAGTCTATTAATACTCTGTTAGCTTTCTTCCCACGGGCTGGCTAGGATCCGCGGCTGCTGTGGCGCCCTAAGACCGTGCATGCTCCCTTGCCCCTGCGAGCGGACATTAAGGAGCAGGGTTCATGTGCCAGTGGGCAGCGGCAGGCCAAGGCTGCTGGGACGCACCGGGGCCTGCACTGGTTTTCTTCCATGTTGCTGATTCACTGTGGAGGCAGGTGGCCCTCTCTTGGACTGGCCCAAAGTCATGATTCACTGAAACAGCTTAGTAAGTGGATGCGCTTGGGGCTTTCTGCTTGTTGTACCTTGGATGTCTTCCCGCCCCGGTGATGGTGGTGGCTTTAGAGCACGGCAGGAATCACTTCTGTCCCCTCAGTGGCCCAGTGTCTGGTGCTTTTCCATTCTCTCTGGAGCCTTTCCTGTGCCTGTTGCTGTGTTAGCACAAGTCAGTTGGGCAGCTGCCAGGACAAGCCTGCCAGGGAGCCTTTGTCAGCTTCCCAGGGTCCCGGGCTGGTGGGGCTGTCAGCCGAGTGAAACACCATGAGATCAGCCTCCCTAGAGTCACTTGGGAGCCAGGCAATGACATGAAAAAGCTCCTGTCTTGCTTCACTTTTCCTTTTGCACTTTGGCGTGCGTCCCTAGGCACTTGCAGAGTGGTGAGCCAGGGTATTGTGATAGAGTAAAAATAAAGTGGGTTCTAGAGTCTGAAGACTTGAGTTATGAATGCCTTAACCACTAGCTGAATGACCTTGGGCAAGCCACTTAGCCTGTCCAAGCCTCAGTATCCTCATCTGTAAAACAGGGATAAGAATACCTATTTTTGCTGGGTTGTTGTCAGGAGAAGGTAACATGCAAAGTTCCTAACAGCGCCCATGACAACCAGTAGGTGCTCAATAAATGGTAACCGCTTTAATTTTATTGCAAGAAAAGTCTTCATTTTCTGCCATAGTTGCGTGTATCCTTGTGATCCTGATGAGGCAGGGATGCGGAGGCTGGAACGGCCTTGGCTGGGAGAACAGTCCCAGGGACCCTCACAGGTCTGGTGGTTGAGGGCTTCTTAGGGGTGTTTTATAGGAAAGACTGCCTTGTGACCGGGGAGTTGCAAGCGTCAGACCTGAGTTGCTAAGTAATAGTTCCACTGGTGCTGTCTGCAAGGTCACAGATAAGAAGTGGGGGGCAAGGTGTTTGCAGGATGCCCAAGCCTGTCGTGTCGGGAATGGGTAGAGGAAAGAGCCTTGGGCTGAAGCAGGAGAATCAAGGTGACCTGAGACATGCCCCTTCATCTCTCCTGGTCTTGGTGTCCCCACCTGCCAAATGGCACTAATGTGTTCCCTGCTGATAGTGTAAAAAGAGTGAGACAAACCAGTTTAGCGAGTGCTTTGAAAACATGCGCTATGCTATGCAGCCCAGTAAAGCCTTGCTTTTATCAAATTGAGATGGCAGCCAGTTTGAATAATGAAATAGAAATAGATGCTCTTTTATTCCTTGTCTGTGCACAGTCTCAAAGTATTTGCAAAGTAGAAGTCTTTGGGCAGTTAGCTTCCAGAGCAAAGAGGAGTAATTAGGAATTAGTGCGTCAGTTCCAGCGGTGCCTCATGTACTTAAAAACAGTTTGTTCTTTTTGAATTAAATGTGTTAACATTCGTTATCTGTCACATCCTTTTTACATGATACAAAGGTAAAGCCTGGCTTTGTTTTTGTCTAAAATTTCCAAATAGTTGAGATTTTAGAAGACCTTTACCGGCATCCCTGCAGGGGCGGCTCCTCTGTCTGGGAGGGTCCAGAGTCCTTTGTGTCCTTTCGCCCCGCTCCGCTGCCCTTGCGTCCTCACCTCCACCCCTGGCTCCCCATCTGTTTCTGTTCGCTTCAAGGCCTGAGCTGCCGAGTGACCTGGAGGAATCCACGTAACCTTACTGCCTGGCCCTCCGTTTTTGGCTTCTGGATGCAGTCTTCAAAGTGTTTTGTTCTTTGTTTAAACCGAGTTCCTTAAGCCCCTCCCGCCCCATCCCTGCACTCCCCTCGCCCCTTGCTGCTGGCTCTCCGCCGCCCCCACCACAGTGGTAAAGCCATCTTGCCTAAAAGCCTTTGTATTATTACAAATCTCATACCCTCATTCAGACTGGCTGCCATGTCAATTTGATAAAAGCAGGGCTTTACTGGGCTGTGTAGCATAGCACACGTTTTCAAAGCACTCTCCAAACTGGTTTTTCTACAGCATACTGTCGCTTTTGGCAGTATTCAGCTCTCTCCATGGAATTCTCTCTCGACGTCAGCACCGTCTCAGGGTCCTGGCCCAGCTCTCCTCCCTCTTCTCCTAAGTGTGAATGTCCTTCCAGCTCATCCTTGACTTGTTTCTTGCCGGGCAGTTTTAGCCTCGCTTGTGGCTTCAGCCACCACCTGTGTCTACCTTGGTGACTCCCAAATATCTATCTGTAGTTGTGAATTTCCCCCTGAACGCCATATCATTCTCTGAAACCGCCTACTACACATCTCTGTCTAGATTTCCCATTTAGTCTGATGGGTAAAAGTGCTGACCTGTGTTGGAAGCTTAGCTCTGTAATCTAGTTGTGCGGCTGGGAACGTCACTTAACTTCTCTAAGCATCATCTGTAAAATGGCAATAATTCTACCTGCCTCACAGAGTTTTGAAGATAGAGAACGTTTGTAAGGCACCCAGCACGGTGTTTGGCAGAGGGTCCGTCTCTGTCCTGTTGCTCAAGCCATTTCTGACTCCCTTTCTCTCCCTGTCATGTGTTCCATCACCAGCCTGTGGTGACCCACTTCTTCTATATCTGGAATTCCTCCTCTGTTCCCTACCTCCCTTCCCTGCTTCAGGCCCTCATCATCTCTTGCCGAAATTTTTGATCTCTTCCTAAAACTTTTCTCTCTTTCTGCCACCATTTTCTTTTTAAAACACATCTTGTATGAGGTCACTCCTTGAAGACCACCAGTGCCCCTTGTGTACCATGCAAGGTCCTTCACCAGCTTGCCCAGCCTCCCTCCCATCATCCCCAGGACGGAACTTAGTTTTTGCCATTTCCTGAGCACGCCACGCTTGTTCAAGTCCTGAGGCCTCCGTGAGCACTGGCTGGCTACCTGGTGAACTCCTATTGCACCACAAGATTCAGCAAATGTGGGTCTGTACCCACGCTGCTAAGCAGAGGTTGTCATTCCCTCCCTGCTTCTCCTGCCATGTGTCATTCTTCTGCAGCGTGCATTGCAAGGCACTGTGCTGGGCATGTGTCTCTGCTCCCAAGACTGTGTGTTCCTAGAGGGCAGGGCCTAGATCTCACCCACCTCTGTGCCACACAGAGGGCCTGGTACAGAACAGAGTCGTTTCCAATAAATGTTGAATGGATGAAGAGGCCCCTGAGTGTGATTCTGGAGTGAAGCTGGTATTGGGGCCGAGTGTGGAGACAAGCTTCTTTGGAAGACCAGGGGCATGGCTTCCAGGTGTGTGTGTGTGAGCTGCTGGGCAGCCTTGAGCTTAGGGCAGCAGTGTTTTGCTGCAGCTTTGCCTTCCCCGAGGCTGGTAAAGAGCTAAACTCAAAGAAATGGCTGGCTTACTTTTCCCAGGGGAGTGGGGCTTGGGCCGAGGGCTGGCTTTCCCCTCTTGGTCGGACCTGGACCAGCACAGCCCATGATGAATTTGACCCTGATGACTCTGTAGTGGGGAACAATGTCCTCAGGAAAGCATTCAGGAAACCCTTCGTGTAGCAGTGATCAAAGCTCTGCAGCAGCTCAGCAGGGTGGATGGGAACACTCCAAGGAACCTGGCAAGGCCCCTGGGTCGGAGCCCAGGGGACTGTTTGATGCCCTCAGCAGGTGGGGCTCACCCTCACCCTCAGCAGACCCCTGGGCCAACCCTGTGGGATATGGAAATCCTGGGAAGGCGTTTGAATGCCTTGGAGCCTGAGGGACTGGTGCTTCTGGAGTGTCTCTGCTTTGTCTCCATTTCCCCCTTAGCGCCTTCCCTCTGGCTGAGGCCTGGGAGGGTAGAGTAGGCTGGAAGGGTGAGGTGGAAAGAAGCCTTGAAAACAGAGGGGCAGGCTTTGCTTTCCTCATTTCATCAAGAAGCGGATGTAAAATTTCTTGTATTTATATGAAGCCCTCTTTTCATTTGTCCCTCATCCCCAAGGAGTTCAAATAGAAGATAGAAGAACACTGGTCCTCGTTATGCTAACAAAGGGAATCTGAGGCCCAGAGCGGGAAATGGCTCACCCCAGATAACACAGGGAATTCTTGGCAAAGCTGGGCTTGCGGCCACCCCGTGCCCTCCTCCCCTTCCCAGTTTGCATCTTGTCATCACACCAACCCATGGGCGGCTGGCCTGCAGACCAGTTGACTTGATGAGGGGAAACACCCTCCAGTGCCAGCTGGCCATCGGGCACAGAGCTGGCTCAGCTACAGCCCCTCTGCTGATGGCTCACCGGACTCAAGCCTGTGGTGGAGGCTGCAGCCTGCTTTTCCTGCGCCCTTCCCGGTTTCATTTTCCCAGTGCACAGACCAAAGATAAAGCTTTGGGATAGCTCTGCCCCTTTGATGCGCTCCAAGCTGTTTTCCTCACGTGTAAGAGGGTAGGAGGTCACAGTAAAGCTTTGGGATAGCTCTGCCCCTTTGATGCGCTCCAAGCTGTTTTCCTCACGTGTAAGAGGGTAGGAGGTCACAGTCTTTCCCACAGATAGAGTCCTGTGTGTTTATAATGTGGTCAATTGATGACAAGGTGGCTTGTTCAGCTGCTGTTGTCCCCAAAGGCCTGTCCTTGGCCAGCTTTTGCCTCGCTGACATATGCTGGGGCCTGGACGGGTTCAGCTCCCAGCCCTGCCTTAGCCCCTCTGAGAACCTTGGCTCTGGAGTTAGACTGCTTGGGTTCAAAGCCCAGCGCTGCCACTATGGCTGTGTGGCGTTTGCCAAGCTACTTGACAGTGTTTCAATCTCGTGTCAGATGGGGCTAATATATTACTTACCTCATAGGGTTATTGTGAGGAGGACAAGAAAGCACACGCAAGGCATTTGGAACAAAGACTCACCTCATTAGCACTTAGGAAGAGCTGGTTATTTTGATTAAAGTATTTTTCCATCCCGTGGATTTACCCACACTTCAAGACCCTGGTCTCTCCCTGGGCTCCAAAAGGAGGTGCATGAGTGTAGAGGGGAAACTGAGGCCTATGGTGATGCTGTGGCAGAGGCTAGGGGATGGTGAGGCACCTCGATCCTTAGGCCTGAGGCCCTTTGGCTCTGCCGTTGGATGCTTCTCTGCCTGCTGTTTGCCTCCCTCACTCCCCAGGCCCTTCATTGTCTTGGAGTCTTGTGGCATCCCCAGTCCCAGATGGGTTCTATACAGATGTAGATGTGAACAAAACCAACTCCATCTTTGTACCTTGGAGTCGCCATGTTGTGACCTTTGACTGACCTTTATGTTCTTAGCAAAGGATTCCAAAGCTTTCTAGTTGATGATTATCTGCGTTCCTGAAAACGTTGCCATAAATATGTATTTTTTGTTAGTAACAGCTAGAATGGCATGACAACTGAGATAAATATCAAACTGGTCATAGTACCGATTATAAACAGTCATCTATCACAAGACCACCAGGAGGTTTGGCACCTGTTGTGACTTCATTCTTTGTCTTGTCAATCGTTAGTGCCTGAGTTACACTATACAAAAAGTACCATGTTTCCCTGAAAGTAAGACCTAGCCAGACAATCAGCTCTAATGTGTTTTTTGGAGCAAAAATTAATGTAAAACCCGGTCTTATTGTACTGTAAGACCGGGTCTTAATATAATAAAATAATACAATATATATAAAATAATATAAGACCGGATCTTAATATAATATAGGGTCTTACATTACTTTTTGCTCCAAAAGACGCATTAGAGCTGATTGTCCGGCTAGGTCTTATTTTTGGGGAAACACAGTACTGTAACGGGTCTGTCAGCGGAGGATAATTTGCACGGAATTGCCGGGTCATCTGTCCGCTTCGACTCTACTTGCCTATAAGTAAGTTATAATAAATTCTGTTATATTCTATGGACTTGCCCGCTTTGTTTGTTGGTCTTAAGGTACCTTCTCATTACGGTGGCCTTTACGCCTTTGCCCCACCCTCAGACAGGTCCCTAACACAGTCCTGCTGTGGTTGGCTCACTGCAGGACTGACAGCAGGCAGATGGAGATTTCTGGAGGAGGCTGTAGAAGCTGGGTAACTGAGCTGAAGGGGCCCTGCCTGACTTTGTGGCTCTCGGAGCGGGAACCCATTGTGAGGCCCAGCTGGGAGTGTGTGAGGACGAAGACCCCGTGACCCCTCCTCATGACCCGCCAGACGAGGCAGGGGAGGTGTCTTCGTGTGTTAGGGCTGCTGCAACAAAATACCACAGACCTAACCGGGTGGCTTAAACAACAGAAATTGATTTTCTCACAGTTCTGGTGGCTGGAAGTCCCAGATCAAGGTGGGGCAGGTGGACAGGGGGCCCTGGTGTGACTCTTTGTGTCCAAATCTCCTTACAAAGACACCAGTTAGATTGGATCAGGGCCCACTCCAATGGCTTCCTTTTAGCTTAATCCATTACAGGCCTTATCTCCAGATACAGTCACATTCTGAGAGGTACAGGGGTTAGGGCATCAACATGGATGTTTTGTGTTTTCGCGGAGGGGGCATGATTCAGCCTGTAACAGGATAGACAGGGTGGCACCATGGAAGGGATTGCCTCTGGGGAAATCTCTACAGGGGACAGTGGCAGCAGCCAGAGCCTGGACATGGGGTGCCCAGACTCCAGAGGCAATGTCCCAGTGGTCCCTGGCTGCTTGCCTGGGGCTGGCTCCTCCTTCTCTCCCCAAGAGGCCTTAGGGTGAGAACTGAACTCCAGAGGCCGGAAGGCTCTGCCTCTGTGAGCTGATTATCCCTGTGGTCTGTGGGGTGAAGGAACAGTCGGGCCCCCAGGCCTGGGTCCTGTCCTTCCCCTGCCTTATCGGAGCCTGGAAGTCCTTCCTTCAGACAACTGTTACAGGCTGGCCTCGGCGCCAGCTCTCCCCGTGGGGGCACGCTGACTCGGAAGGGAGCACCTGGCGCCGCCCTTGTTTTAGCTGAGCTCTGCCTCTACTCTTCCAGCTAGGGAGTGGGAGAAAGCACTGAGGGTCCAAACATCACTTTTACTATTTTTTCCAGCACATTCACCTACCTCCTGGGGTTGGTTCAGGCTGACATTCTATAATAGTAAGCCTTTCCCCCATGAGCTCACATGTTTTTTGATAAAAGCTGAGTGCAGGGTGGGGAAGTGACTCAAGTTTGCTGGGATTCCGCATTTGCCACAGATAAAGAACGAGCACCTGGCCTTGTCCTGGAGCGCCTCTCGTCCCTTTCATGGGGTCCCATTCGGTGAGCTAGCGAGCATTTCAGGGGCTCTGAAGGCACATCGCCCTTTCCCAGCTCTCACGTGCCTTCCTCTGAGTTCAGCTGCCCAGGGCATCTCATGGCTGCTGGTTCCCCCAGGGTCCAGGAGCCCGCAGTGGAGGCTGGGACCCTGGACGCTTTAGGTGAGGACATGCCCCACCTCCTGCCCAGCCAGTTCCCAGGATTGTGGAGGTTCCCTTCTTGGAAAAGGGCTGGAGGGCCGCCACTTGCTTTCTCCCATGGAAAAAAGACTTAGTCTCGGGAACCTGAGGCAGACCGATCCCAGAAAAGGGAAACCTGCTTGCTCACTGAGCTCCTTCAGCCTAAGTGTTGGGCTGGGTGCTTCACAATATCTCATTGAATCCTCCCAATATCCCTGCAAGGCAGGGAGCATTGTCTCCATTTTTATACATGAGGAAGCTGAGGTTCGGAGGCCAAGACACCTTCTAAGTCACAGGCAGAGAAGGTGAGCGTGCGGGAGTCAAGCCCTCGTCTGCTGGCTTTGCAGCTCTTTTCTGCCCTCAGTGAGTCGGTCCCTCCAGATTTCACTGTGCCCTTTGCTTTTCTTCCCCTGTGACAGTGGAGGGAGGAGGGTGGCGGAAAGAGGGTGGGAAAGTCAGGAGGGCTTCCTCCCCTCCTCCTTCCTCCCATCTCCAGAGACCTCTTTGTTTCCCCCCCACCCCCATCCGTGGACACTTGGGGCCTGGGATGCAGCTCTCAGGTCTCCAGTGGCTGGGGAGGATGATTGCGTTGTCACCGCTTGACTTCCCATGCCAGGTCCCCACCACCACAATGGCCTGAGGCTGATTCAGTGAAAGTGGCAGGCAGCTGACAGGGTGGGTGCAGCCCCCTGCTCCTCCCCAGGGTTGCTTCTATGGATGAAAAAGGGTCTATGGAAAGTAACCTCACAGAGTAAGGAAAGTAACCTGATCTGATCATAAATTCCTAAGTGGGCAGGTCCTGGTGGGTAGTCACACTCCAGGCCTGTAACTTCTTTAACGAGAGGTTTTAAACCAGCCCTGTCAATTGTTCCTGTGCATCTAGGTTAACAAGCCTTTAAAATACCAGAAGTAACACCCCTCAAAGGAGGTATTAACCCTTAAGAGAGCACATACCTTGTTAACTGTCCTGTAATCCAATCCCTGCCTTGCTTTCTCCAGTCTTCCTGGTGTCCCCTCCTTAATTTCAAATGCATAAAAAAAGCTGCAAAACTGTTTTTCTCCGGAGTATTTGAAATCTTGCTCCCCAGCATATGTTGTCAGTTTGGCTCAAATAAACTCATAAAAGTTCTCTACAGGTTTGGACGTTTCTTACATCGACACTTCTCCGGCACCAGAATGTTGGGGGAGGACTTTGAATGTCTGGGATAGAAAGTGGGGGTTCTAAGGAGGTGTGAGAGGAGTGGGCAAATGGTACCCTCCTCTTTCCCCTATACCTAGGCCTGTCTACCAGTGCCAAGCAAGGCTGGGGGTAGGAGGGCTCTGCCTCTTATTAACTGGGTGACCTGGGCCAATGACTTCACTTCTCTATGTCCTTGTCTTCAATAGGAAGATTTACTACATACGTCACCAGGTAATTATACATCACCAGGTAATCGAGGGGAAAGCTCTTAGCCTAGAGCCTGACTCCACAGAGACACTCTGTCCATTAACTCCCCTCTCTGCTCCTGCCTTCCTGCTAGTTGGTAGGCGGTCTTGATCTCTTCAACCAGCTCCTGCTGGTAGGCAAAGTGTGTGGAGAGGCATAACCTGGGAAAGCCTTTTCCTGAGTCCAACTGGAGCCCTGAGAGAAACGAGGCCTCCCTACCTCCCTGCTGTCTTGCTGCCCTTTGCTTTTCGTGACAGGGAGGAAGCTGAAGGAACTGTGACTGTCCACTCTGGGAAGATAAGGTTGAAGGGGTGACTCAATAAGCCTTGGTAAGCCCATCGAAGGTTATCATTTAGAGTAGAGTGACTAGCGGACACCAGGAAGTATGTGTCATGTGTACCAGAGATGCAAGTAGACGTGGGAATGCCTTTCTTAGCAGAAGGCCTGAGATCCTGGAATTGGGTGGGGTAATGGGGTACTGAAGGCTGTGGAATCGTGGAAACTCTAAAAATAGGTCGTTCTGTTCTGACTAGGCTTGGGTGGGGTTTGGCCAGGAGGTGGAGGGACTGGTCAGAGGCCAGCAGGGAATTCATCCTGGAATCAGAAATCAGGTGAGACTGGAGGCGTCCTTGGGGGAGCCAGTTGAATACTGTCGGAGAGCCTGGCCCAGGGGGTAGACAGGGAAGCCCTGCCTCTGCCCCTGCCCCCAGCTCTGCCTTGCTGTATTTTCAGAGACAGCACAGGAAGTGGGCCTTCACAATGTCAGGATACAGGAAGCTATCGGACTATTGAAGGCCACTTCCTGTGAGCTGGTCATTCACATACATTTGTCACCGGCTATCAGGCCTTTTGGGCTCTGCCATTGTCTGGAGGGGCTGTAAAAGGCTGGGGGCGCCAGCAGAGGCTCTTGGACACAGAATGCACTATTGTGCTGAACTGGCAGCACCCCATGGGGTGGGGAGGAAAGCGGTGGGTAAGAAGGGGACGCCTGACTCTCATTGTCATTGGTTGCACAATGGGGTTGGGGGCGGGGGTCCTCTCCTTGCTCATGGGAGCCTGAACTTCTGGGCGAAGGGAAGGCTGCAGCAGGAGCCTGGCTTTAGGCATGATGCTAGATAGAGCTGGAAAGGAGTTCAGGACTTCTTTTCGCAGTGGTGGGTTTTCTAGATCTCTGCCAAGAGCCAGCGTGATATAAAATGGGCTTGGAGTCTGACACTATCAGCTGTGTGACCTTGGGCAGGTCGCCTCACCTCCCTGATCTTCAGTCTTGCTCCTGTAAACAATAGTCATAGCTACCTCCTGGGATGGTCATCACTTGGGGTAATCTGTTGAACTTCTCAGCTGGGCACCTGGCACATATTAGAGCTCTAAGGAATGTTAGTCCCTTCTCCACCCTCATCTCCTTCCCTTCCAGCTCACTTCTGACCCCACTGTCCGGTCCTCCAGTGAGTGAGCAAATCAGTGTGGACAGGGGGGTAAACAAGTGTTTTAATATCAGCCCAAACAAAGCAGAGCTCTGCTTTCCTTTATGCCAAGAATATCAAATCAGCGGTTAATTATCTGCACTAATGGACGGCATGGAAGCAGATAATTTTTCTTTGGCCATGTGCCTTTGGCCTTCTCTGTGAATCTGGGTGTGTCTGAGTTCTAGAAATTCACTTGAGGTTGTAACAGGGCAGACCTAGCTCAGGAAGAGGTGAGTTAGAGAACTGTCTGACAGCCCGTGGCTTTGCCCTGCTGAACCCTAACCCGTCGGGGCCAGGAAGAGGCACTTTCTTCCTCAGCCACGTGATGAGGTGGAAAACCGTGGGCTTTGGAGTCAGGCCCTTGGGTTCAAACCTTGACGCTGGCCCTAACTAACTGTGTGACCCTGGGCACATTATTAGACTTTTGTTGCGTCCCAGTCTCTTTATTTGGAAGGTGGGGGATGATCGTATTTACTTTGCAGGGTTTCTTGTCAGGATGAAATAAGGTAACGCCTTTATGTGCCACCTGGATAGCTTTGCCTTTCTTTTCTTTCCCTTTCTCTCATCTCTGTTACTTCAGCCTGCCGCCAATCAGAGAGACCCCCCCCGCCATGTGATCATTTCTGGCCCACGGACGTGGTTAGATTGTTTGGGCTCAGAGGGTTTTGCTGCCTCACCTGCCACATAGAAGAGCTGACACTATGCTGCCCACTATGGGAGCCACCAGCCCCACGTAACAATGGAAAGTCACAACGGGTAAAATTAAAGACTCAGCTCCTCACTGGCCACGTGTTAAGTGTCCAATAGCCACGCGTGGCTGGTCGCTACTGTATTGGACAGTGGAGACAGAGCATGTCCATTATCGTAGAGTTCTGTGGGACAGCACTGAGCTGGAGGACGTGCTCCACCATGGCATGTGATAAGCAGAAGGAAATAAATGAATGGGGAGAGAGGATTTGGGTAACCGAGAGCTGAGTCAAATAGTGGCTCTCTACTACTTGGAGTGTCTGTGGGGTTTGGACTCTTTGTGTGGCACTTTTCCTCCATCAGGGGACACTGGGCTAGTACTCAAATGCCAGGGACCTCTGAGGCAGGGCTGAGAATGCTGCTTACGTAGACCCTGGGCTCCAGGGCTGGGTCATCTCCAGGACTTACAGACGAACACAGCTTGCCCTGTGTCCCACGCCTGCATGCAGGTGTGAATTGTGGCTGCTCAGGCCTGTGGGAGCCACAGCCGCCGTAAAACTCTTTATTCCCAAGGCTGCAGCTCGAGACTCTCTTCCCCTCTTTTCCCTGCTGGTGTGGAAACCAGAGCTGTACACACGGCCCTACCCTGGCGTCAGTCCTCCCAAGCACAGACTATGTAGTTCTTGCACGTGACTCTCAGTCTCGCCTTAATCCCCACGCTCAACTGCAGGTGCCAGTACCACCACTCAGCCCGACCTGGTCCCTGAGTCTTGGCAGGGCCACTGGGCTCCGGAATTTGCTGTGTTGCCAATAGCCTGGTGTGTCAAGTTCTGGCAACCCTGGACCTTAGCCATCTAAGCCAGCTTCACTTTCCCCATTTATATAGCTTATAAACCCTGCTTTGCTTCCTGACACCTTGACTAACCTTGTTAGTGTCTTCTTCCCCGCCCCACTCCCCCCAAAGGGGTGGGCTGGGTGTCTGTGCTCCTAAGCTGTGGACTGTGGTCCTGTTCTGAACACATCCATGTCCTGAAAGGCCAGTTCTGAAATCGGTCTGCTCAGAACATGAAACTGGCCTCAAGACATTAGTGTTGGGCTGGATCTTGCCCTTGGAGGAGCTCATCCTCCCTACCAAAGTCCCAGCTTCCTGTCCTTCCCCATCAGTTTGCACCAACAGTGAAATCCCAGCGTACCTGGCCCCTGAGGCCACTGGTGTTGGCCCCATGGACTTGCCCACCTTGGGAAGGTACACAGACAATCATAGCAGTTACAAGTTCTGAGGAGCTTGGAAGGTGCTAAGGTTAGGAGTAGGTCTGGGATCCCACACATGAAGCCAGATTGTCCCCAAACTTGGTAGAGATCAGGGTTCTGTAGCTCACAGCGTTTCCTGCTCCCATTGCTTGTTACACAGTTGGGAACCCTGAGGGAAAGAAAAGAGAAATGGCTGACTCAAGGCCACAGTGGGCATCTGAGTAGGGATCAAGCATCCATCTTGCTTCCATTGGTTAGAGGTCTCCCAGCCTTTTCCCTCCCAAGCCTGGGGTCACTCCCTCCCTCCCTCCCTCCTCAGCACAGAACAAGCTGTTTTGTTCCCTGTCTGACATCTCCACTTGCCCTCCCTGTCCATGTGAGTTGTGGTCAGAAAGGTAGTTCCCAGGCATCAGAAGGTTTTCAAAGACACTGGCAACTGCCTATGCCACCCAATCTGGCCTCTTCCTCACTTGACTGCCAGCTGAAGGGTGGAGGTATCTGGGAGGTGTCTCAACCCAGAAACAAACAATGTGCTGCCCATTCCATTGTTGGGAGAAGCCCAAGGGACAGCCTGACTGGTGCCCCACCTCCCTCAGCATTTTTTTCCCTGGAGCTGCTGCTCTTTGTCCTGCCTATTTTGGGATGGACAGGGCATGTGGGGACTGGACCGGGCCTTAGGCAAGTGGCCAAATCCAACTTATGCTTTTCAGGCAAAAAGACCTTACTAGTCCACAGAGCAGCATTGGTGGCAGACATGAGCGTCACCAGTTCTCTCTCTCTCTCTCTCTCTCTCTCTCTCTCTCTCTCTCTCTCACCTCTGTGTCTCTCTCTACAGCTCCAGCCTTTCATTGCAGACCTGTTTCTTCCATGTGGAGAAAAACAGGAATGCTGAGACCTCCCAAGTCTGATCTATTACAGGTTCTGTCACAGGACCAATTTTTTATTTTTATTTTTTAAAGATTTTATTGGGGAAGGGGAACAGGACTTTTTACTAGGGAACAGTGTGTACTTCCAGGCCTTTTTTGCAAGTCAAGTTGTTGTCCTTTCAATCTTAGTTGTGGAGATGGCCCAGGTAGACTAGTATATTGAAAAGAGCATGGCTGTGGAGCCAGAGACCCAGGCTTGGCACCAGCTCCGCCATCTCCGCAAGTGACTTGGTCTCTTTAAGCTTGACAACTTCCCCGCCCCCGTCCGTCTAAAAGTGCATGAGATGTACCTTTTCCTGGCTCATCAACCTGTGGCTACAAATGAAATCACATTGACTTTAATGCCCCACTTTTTCTGCCTCATAGAACCCCCTCTCTAGGACCCCAGACTTCTACCCACTCAGAGAGTCCCCAGCGTGTCTCACAGGTGTTCATAACCTGTTATTTATGTCTGGCCCTGGCCTGCAAGCCACAGAAAGTCTACGGGGCCCATGAAAGAGCGCTTGCTCTGTGCCCAGTGCTACCCCAGTGCCCTCACACCCACAGACAGGCTGAGTGCCAGGTGGCATTATGTTTTCCTCAGTCCTCACTGAAGTGGACCACTTAGAATTCTATGAAGAAGTGGAGAGAAGGTTCCTCTCACCAAATCCAGATCGTACTTGGTCACTGGGCTTCAAAGCAGTGTGGCTTGTGAGCCTTCTCTCAGACAATCCCCCAGGAAAGGAAGCACCTCTGCCAGCAGCGCCTCCCTCTCTCCCTAAGGTTCTGACCCAGTCCTGGGAGCTGAGCCCCGGGAAAGCTCACCTTGCCCCAGCCAGTTTCTCCAGGAGCCCTCCGCCCCTGTACTGCCGCCTAAGTCGGACACTCCCCTTATGAAGGGATGCTGGGAGGAGGGGCGCTCTCCTTTCCATCCATCAGACACAAGCTGACTGAATCCTGATTTAGCATCATCTGGAAAACCCTTCTTCACCACGATAGCAATTCCCTTTTAGAAGGGTTGGTATGTCGGTTAAAAGAGATACTTGAGAGGTTCTCAACAAATGTTACTTCCTTTGTTACTTCCAGCAGTTCGTTGGTCTCCTTTTGGGAAGGTGGGAATGGTGACATCTCTGATTTGTGTAGCTGCTTGGGGGCCAGGGTAGCAGGCCCACTGAGGGCCGGAAAGACCTGGCATGGCCCTGCCAGATGAAGCCAGTGTACTTCCAGCCTAGCAGCTCTTTTGTGGTCTTTTGGGGTGAGCTCCATGGGTCCCCATGTAGTGGAATCAAAGACCCTGGCTGGTGGTCAGGATTTGAGCCAAAGGGTCACAAAGAGGTAATACTGGCTGACAGCTCAGACTTAGGAGCAGAGTGAGGGAACATAAGTTTGGGGTGTCCTGAAAACCCTGTTTCACCTGGAATACCTCCTGCAGTGTGCATGTCTACACAGCTGAAAATGCAAGTCCAGCCTCCTTCCTGGGCAGGAATTGCCTGTGTAGCAGTCCTTCTGTGGCAGCTCCACAGATGGCCTCTCAGCCTCTGCTGGAATGTTTCTGGAAGCAGGTCCATCAAATAGGAAAAAGGCACGCTCTAGATTCAAAGACATCTCCATATGTGGGAAATCTAATAAGAATAGAGGGTGAAATAAACTGAATCAAGACAGGATGGGCGAGCTGGTTTAAAGATAGTCTCAAAAACAGCCTTGAAGATGGTGGGGACAGGGACCCAATGAGGAGGCTGGGGAAGAGGCTGAAGGCATGGGGGAATCATTGGGGATGTTGGGATCTCCCTGATAGGAGGATTTCTTCCCCAACTAGAGGTTCTGGGTTCTGGGTTCTGGGAGCCAGGCCTAACTGTCCCCCAGCCTCTCCTCCTCTTCCCTGGGAAAGGCTCTCAGAGCAGGTTCTGGCTGGATCACTCAGTCCCCAGCAAAAGTCGGGAGCAAGTCATTAACCCTTGGAGGGAGCGTGCAGAAGTGGTGTCCTTGGGAACTAGGCATGGTAGTCTACTGGAAGCTGCTCCCGGAACTCTGGAGCTGGCAGCTTCCCAGAAGAGATGGCTTGTGTACTCAAGAAGGCTCTCAGAGCTAGGGAGGTGGCCACCATGACCAGCTGTGTGTCCATCTAGGCTTCATTTTCCGTGAAGAGACACAGAACCCAAGGATAAGCCATGTGCAAAGGTGGAGGTCTACCACCCACACTCTGGGCACCCTCGTACACACGCACACCCGTTCACCTGCAAGGATCCTGACATGTACATGCCACTTCCTGCCCATCTTCAGTCTCTCTTGTCCTGGAGAATTCATCCAGGCCCAGGACTTCTTGTTCCCTCCTCCCCTACCCTCACTGCCCACCCCAGCCAGCCCCACCCCTGAGAAAGTACAGCTCAGGGGTCCCCAGGGCTGCACAGGAAATGCTTTGCACACTACAGGTCAGCCAGGCTATTTTCTGTCCCAGAACTGGAGGGAGGTTGGGCCGGGAGCAGCCAGTCATGACACAGTCAGCTGTTTTCTGCCTCTTTCTTTGTGGCTCTTTCCCTGCCTCTATAATTTGCAGTCAGTATTTCTCTGTCTCTTAGTGTCTTGATGTGCCTCTGTATTTCTCGAGGTCTTTTTGTCCCAATGCCCTTTGCCACCTTTCACTTGATAATTGCTTGCTTGCATTCCCTTCAAAACTCAGCTCAGTGCCACCTCTTCCAGAAAGCTTTCCCTGCCCCCTCTTATCCTCTTTGTTCCCAGAACCCCATGCAGGATGCTGTCAGAGCAAAGCACTATGTGAATGAGTTGTGTCTCTGCCTCCTGGCTGGATTGTGAGAAACTTGAGTGCAGGTGTCCTGTCTTAGTGACTTTGTTTCTCAGCATCTGCACCCACAGGCATACGTCCACACATGCATCCATGTACATATGCTTCATTTATTCGTTTGCTTGTGTACTGGAGTCAGGATACAATGGTTAAGAGCCCAGACTCTGGAGTCAGATTGCCTGAATCAAAATCTCAGCTGTGTAACCTTGGGCAACTTAGTCTTTGTGTCTCCATTCTCTTGACTATAAAATGGGGCTGAGACTACTGCTTGCGTTCAGTGAGTTGTTGGGAGGATGAAATGAGTTAACACATGTAAAGCAATAACACTAGTGCGTGGCCCATAGTAAGTGCTCCCAAATGTTAGCTATATTATTATTTTCACTCACAGTAGTGCTGAAGGAACTGAAAAGGTAGCTTAAGAGGAAAGGTTTCCTTGTATATGGAAAATAAAAGATTTAAGAACCAGTAATATTTCAAACAAAAAGTCATAAAAATTCTAATCGTCCCCTTAAATTCATTCAGTCCCATGTTGTTAATTCTTATTGGTCTTGATCTTGTTGTTAGCAGCTTTGTGAATCTAGTTTTTCTTAGAGGTCTGCAAATCCTCACCCAGCTCAAAGGTACGATCTAACAGTTTATCAGAAGCATGTATTTTAGAATAAGTGTCAGAGTCCTCTTCAGGAATCAATCTCTGTGAAGATTAAACATGTATGTAAAAACTATCAGAGTAAAATACTGACTCTCTGCTAATGACAGACTTAAAATGAGATGGTTAAGGATTTGATTACAATGCAATTGACAAAGACATTTGCTTTTCTCTGCAATACACAGCATTTTAAGACAACTAGAATTACAAATAAAAACATTATATCAGGACATTGTAGATTCTTAGAAATGTTATATATCTTTTTAAAACATTTATTTTAACAATAACGTATGCATACAAATACAACATAATTAGTATTTCTTATTTGACAATGCTTCCCATGTAATTTTAGCATATCAAATAGGCCTAATTAGTTTAATTTCCCCTTTTATAAGGAGAGAGTGCTGTCCTTTGAAAATTTTCAGGGAGCCTTCTGAAAAATCTCAGTTATTTTTCAGGTTAAGAAAAGATGATTTAATTTTGGGGAAGTTTATCAAACAGCAAAAGTTTTAAAACAGTCAAATAGGATCTATAGGTCATTGTGAAACAATATTTCATTATCTATTTAATCATGGTGAAAATTAAAGACTTTGTAGGCAAATACAGAACATTAAATAGTTGTAAGCAAAATTTAGCTCTTCATATTCAGAAAACTTGATTAGCTAAGGAATCAAAGACGGATGAAACAGAGCAGGAAATAATTTGAATAAAACACAAAATCTTTGCTTTCCCTTATGATCTCTTATTAAGAACATACCAATTGTACAGGAAAACTTTGCCCATCTAACAGAAACAAACTCTAATTCTGCATCAACTTACTTTTGATATTTAAATGCACTTCTTTAATTAAATCAATTTAAGTCTTATTTAATTGATTTAAAATTCCTTTTTCAAGATTCCTTTTTCACAAACCTCCTACAGCTTTCCTTGCCCTTTTTAATTTGTCTCTTCTTATTCAGAAATAACCAACTTATTTTAGGACACTTTTAATTCCCTCAAAAATTCATTTCTATTCCTTATAGCTTCTCTTACTAAAAGCATGTGTTATCTCCTTACATATTAGTTAGAGTTCTTAACCCTTAAAAACCTTAATTTCTAATGACAACTAAAAAGTAAGCAATCAGCATTCTTTGGCAAATTTATAAATATATTTCATAACCTCTGGAAACATAGGTTCTTTTACTGGCAAATATATTTCATAATTTTTAGAAACATATGCTTCCTCAACAAAGTCAAAACACTCATTAATGGATCCAAATTTATTTTTTAGTTTCTCTGTAAGAAATCAAAAGTAGATAAATTTATTTAACAATTAACCTTTCAGTATTTTATCTTATGTAGAAATGTTCTAGATACTCAGTGAATTTAACTTCACTCATCATTTAACTAAACTTGGCAAAACTCTAAGGTTTCAAGTTACCAAAAGATTTTTGGGAAACTATTTTTAAGTACATAGGTCATTGTTAAAAAGTTTTACCTAGCAAACCCTTTTATCCAGCTTATATCTTTTTTGTTTATTAGTTCTTAATAATTATGTTTAGATCATTCATGTAAACTCCATGAGATATCAGACAATAGTAATTATTGACTCTTATCCCAAGACATTTTTCCTGCTGACAAATTTTATAATAGATAATATGAAGTTATTTTTGTAATCCCAGGTAAAATAAAAGTATCATATGAAACGCTGATACTCTAAAGACATGCCTATTTCGCCAAAACAAACTCAAACTAGTTTTAATACCAAGCATTTTCCCAGATCCTGAAAATCATTTGGGTTAGTTTCTATTATATTTTTTGAGAACTTTAAAATATAAGCACTTAATTCCTTTAAGCCAATTAAATAGAGTTCTTTACAAACCAATTCTAGCCATACCCTTGGGAGGTAGACACATGCATATACATAGGCAGACACAACCAGAAAACTGATACTTTTGCTTAAAATGTTAGCCATGAGACAGGTATAGTAAGGCAAAACCCCCACTAATATATAACAATTGCAAGAAGTTAAGTGTATTCATTCAGATGGCTAAGGCTTTGTCTTTTTAATATTTGAGAAGACAATTAAGATTTATATTTGTCTTTGGCAAGAAGTCTTGGAGCCAGAGCAGCAGTTTGTGCAAAAAAAAAACCACACAACAACCACCAGAACCCTTGTTTCCTATTTTTTTTCCTTCAGTCTGAACAATTGAAGATGGTAAAGATAGGTGGGCTTTGAACTGCTTCTAGAGTTCCATTTCTGGTTTTGCACAGATTTTTAAGATAAGGACAGTTGCTCTCAATTTCCCAAAGAACTGGGTTGTAACTTAAGTGACATTATAGGTTGATCTACTCATCCAAAACATCTTCCTAATTTGTTTCTTTCCCTCTGGGCACATAGTTTTATTTTAGCTTAGGGAAGGAGGATTAAAAAAATTCCTACCAGACTGAATCTTTAGCTTCCAATTTGTCCAAATTTCTGATAAAAAATTATTAAATCTTTTTAAATATCTCGTTGGGTTTCATGCAGGAGAAACAGTAAGAAATTTTAAAGCACCTGCTCAGATGGCCAAAGTTTCCTCTTAGAACTGTTTTTTAAAATGTCAATGTGGTTTTTAGAAGCTTCTGCATGTCGATCAAAGACTGCATTCCATTATCCCCTAAAGGTTTGGGATTCTCTCTCCCTCTCTTTTTGTTTCTTTTTATTTTTTATTTTTTTATTAGTTTCAGGTGTACAAAACAATGCAATAGTTAGACATTTATCATTTATATCCCTCACAAAGTGATAACCCCCCTCGCCCAATCTACTACACCTCTGACATCGCATACAGCCGTTAAATTTCCACTGTCTCTATTCTCTATTCCTAATGCTGTACTCCACTTCTTGTAAATATATATATATATATATTGAATAATAATGAATGTCAACTACAAGTTTATATATAAACTTGTAGTTGACATTCATTATTATTCAGCTTCAGCTTCAGGTGTACAGTGCAGTGATCAGGCATCTACACCATCCCTGAGGTGGTCTCCCTAATGAGACAAGTGTCCATCGGATACCCTACAAAATCTTTACAACATTATTGATTACATTCCCCAAACTGGCTTTCCATAAAGAAGAATGAAATCTTACCATTTGCAACGATATGGATGGACATAGAAAACATTATGCTAAGTGAAATAAGTCAGACAGAGAAAGACAAATACCATATCATCTCACTAATATGTGGAATCTAAAAAAAAGAATAAATGAACGAACTAATCAGAAACAGTCTCACAGATACAGAGGAAAAACTGAGGGTTGTTAGATGGGAGGGGGGTGGGGATGAGGAAAAAGGTGAGGGGATTAGACAGCACAATCGGTAGCTACAAGATTGCCACGGGGATGGGATTCTCTCTTGAAGGGAGGGCCCTTAAGGTGGACTTAAAACCAAGTTTTTCCTTAACGGCCATTAGAGTTTTAAATTATTTTGGCTCCGTTGGTCCATTTTATTAAGAAGGCACAAGAGGGAGGACCAAAATTTGTACATATAAATAGCTAGAGTTTCCAAGGAAGGAACTTTTTGGGAATTTTTAGAGGGTGAAGATCCCAGGGTAAAGATAAATTCCCCTGAAAGCTGTTGGCTGGACAAAAAGACAAAAGAGATATTGAGACTATCTTTGAGTCATTTAAGTTCTTGGAGGCCTCTGAATACCAATTTAAAAATGCCTCCCACTCATCTTGTTTCATATTTCTGACATCCTCTATTGTGCATGTAAGTATACTAATTTCAGAATCTCAAATGACCCCCAGAGTGGCTACTATAATTCCAAATTGTCCTTTTCAGAAGTCCATTGAGACAAAAAATTTGCAGGGGATGCACCATAAATCCAGCTGGTGTTCTAGCATGGGGTTGTACCTCCATAACAGGCTTGGAAAGAGGGATCCCATTACAAAAACTGATATCAGAGGACCCAAGAATAAAAGCTCTGAACCTCAACCAAAAGAGGGAGATTTGGAACTGAGAAGAGCTCACCACTAGAATCCCAGGGCCATCCGGAAGGTGACAAAGCACAAAGGGCTCTGTTTGGAAGGAATATTTTGACTAGTGGCTAGGTCGTGAGCCCTCTTGTCAAGGGATATATCCTTGGAAAACAGCAGATGGATGCTAAACTGCCTTTTTAGAAGGGTGGGTTTGGGCAACTGCAAAGCTAATGTTTAGCTGAGGGAACCATGCAAGTTTGGGGCCACAGTGGAATTGCTTGAGATATGAGGGTCTGGGCATGGTAGGGGTCAAGGGCAAGAGGATGTATTAGTGTCCTACTGCTGCTGTAACAAACTCCCACAAATTTAGTGGCTTAAAACAACACAAATGTATTCTTACAGTCCTGGACATCCGAAGTCTAAAATGGGTCTCACTGGTCCAAAATCAAGGTGTTGTCAGGCTGCATTCCTTCCTGGGGGCTCTGGGAGAGAATCCATTTCCTTGTCTTTTCCAGCTTCTAGAGGCCACCTCTGTTCCTTGGCACATGGCCCCGTTTCTCCTTTCTCTATCTTTACAGCCAGCTCCAGTGCTCATATCCCATCCCTCTGACCACCACTTCTGCCTTCCTCTTCCACTTTATAATGATTCCCTTGATAATCTAGGATAATCTTCCTGTCTTCATGTCAGAGGGCTGGCTATCTTCAGTCCATCTGCAGCTTTAATTCCCCTTTGCCATTCTTCTGCCTACCACCGAGGACGACTGGTGGTGACAGGAAGCCTGGGAATGAACGTGTCTGATAACTGTTTGGGGGCTCTTGCCTGGGATGTGCATATCCTCTGCCTTCCTTACAAAATCTCCAGCACTCAGATGCTTTGTGGAATGTATTTTCTTTGGGGGAGATGTGAAGACATGTGGACTCGTGCTTCAAGGGTGATATGTGGAAAAACCTTAGGCTTTCCACAACAGAAAAAGTTGGAAACTGGGTTTCACATTCATTTACCCAACCTGTATGTGCCAGTCTAGGCTTATAGGCCCATAGCGCTCAAGTCATTCACAATCTATTGGAGGAGACAAATATACAGACAGGTAAGACTATCCTAGGATAGGATAGTGATGGAGGAAGATCAGCGATGAGGGTCTGCACAGACGGAGCAAAGAGGCGGCACCGATTTATCCCGACTTATCCCGGAGGGAGGAGAGGCGGAGCAGACCTGAGGAGGTGATACCTCATCTGCATGTGGAAGGATGAGTAGAAATTCACCAGGTGAAGATAGGAAAGTATATTCTAGGCAGCCTGGGCCTTCAGATCAAGGGGGTGGAGATGAAGTTATAAGCTAGCATATAGGGTGTGTGTGTGTGTGTGTGTGTGTGTGTGTGTGTGTGTGTAAATAACACTAAGTACAGGTCCTGGCACACTAGTGGCATTCAGGAAATACTTTTGGAATGAATACTACAGTGTTAATGCTGTCTTATATCTGTTTCTAGGTAAGTCATGGCCCTGCCAGATATTGCTAAATGGGAGACACCTCTTTTGTGGAAGTCCCACCAGTGTTGCCATGACCTACTGGAGAAGGCTTTTTCAGGGTCTCTTGTTAGGAAAAAGAGGAAAGTTTGTTTCTTAACTGATCTCCAATAAAACAATAACTCTTCATATCTGAAGAATGCTGCACACTTTACTGAATCATTTGTAATGTGTCAACTGAACATTTCTTTTTTCAGCTGAAGAAACTGAGGCTTGGAGAATTAACGAACCTTGCCCCAGATCCCACAGCCATGTGGCAGAGCTGGGGCTGGACTGCAGCACATCTGCTCTTTGGCCAGGCCGTGGGCTCCTGCTCGTTGTGGGTGTTCTGCCCCCTTCCCTGCCTCTGGTGCTGAGGCCCCTGGGAGCTGGGCCTGAGTTGCCGAGTGCTGCCATGACTCCTCTTCCCTGCTTCCCCAGAAGGGTTTCCTGAGGGTGGAAGTGGGCCCCGAAGGCCTAGAGGGTCTGCATTGTTCAGCTGCACCTGGAGGGTGAGCTCATGCGGCAGCGGCAGCAGCAGCGTCAGGCAGAGGAGGGCCTGAGGGATTCCCTTGGCCCAGGTGTCTGCCTTCATCTTTGTCTCCTCTTCCTGGCCATGGGTCCCTGCCCTGAGTTCTGGGCTGACAGTCAGGAGACCAGGACCCACCAAGGCCAGGAAAGTTCCTCAGTTTCCCTGTCTGAAACTGAGGGTTGAGTTAGATGGGGGTTTCCTGAAGCGTGGTCTGCTAAACATTAATCCTACAGAATACTCCCCGAGAAAAGGGTTGCATGGTCCAATAAGGGAAAAGTTGACGACCTTATGTACTCCTGGACTTTCACAGTGCATGCTGGCATATCAAAGGCTCTGAGAAGTCCTGAAATGAAGAAATCTGAGTTAGCCAGCCTCGCTCACTTACCCTTTCTCATAGTGCTGTCTTCATAGTGTTCCACTGAGAATATATCGGGAAATGTTGGAATACGTAATCTCTAAGGTCCCTCCTCACCTGTATTTCCAAAATGCAATCTCTTCCTGACAAACATGCCTGGGTTCCTGGTGGTTCTCTGAACATTGTTTTTAAGGCTTCCTATTGCTACTCTATAGATACTTCAATAGTTTTCCCATGTATGTTAGCCAGGGTTGTTACTCTTATAACTGAAAATCCTGAGTGAGCACATAGTAGGTGCTCAGTAAATGTTGGTTAAATGAATTTCTGCCCCATGATTGAGCCCACAGCCAATTTCTGCCCCATGATTGAGCCCACTTCCTATTTGCAGCAATCCAATCCAATTCATTTTGTCTGGTTCCACGGCTACGGAGCACAAACCGTCTGTGGGTTGCAGCCAGGGAGCCCCGAGATGGGTCAGGCTCAGGTTTTGTCTACAAAGACCCCTAAGTCTGCTGTGGGAGACAGAGTGCCGAAGGAACACAGGAAAGTCCTGCTAGCTAATGAGAAGACTTCCTGGAGAAGGTATGCCTGAGCTGGGTTTTGAGGAATGGGGAGGTCAGGATGTGAAGGAGAACATCCCAGGCTGAGGAAACAGCACAAGCCAACAGAGGGGAGGAACTGAAACGTGCTGGTCTGACACGAGCATAGCAACAAGCAAGGCCCCAGAGTCCCTGCTAAACACACTGGCTTCTTCTGTCAGCCTTGGGAGTTGCTGAGGTTTTGAGTAGGGAAGGGGCACGATAACAGCCTGAAAGGCAGTTTGCTGCCATAGGACGAGCCTGGGTTTGGGGACCAACAGCCCGATGTTGCCACTTATGAGCAATGGCTTGAGCAAGTCACTTGAACTTTCTGAGCCTCAGTTTCCTCATCTGTAAAAACGGATACAATGAAATTCAATAGAATTGTTGGAAGAATTTGAGATCTATGATATAAAGTACTTGGCATGTAATAATGGGCACCCAGTAAAGGATAATATCATCGTCAGATCCCTGTGCTAGAAAGATGAGCCCCATCACTAGATTAATTCCTTGAGCGTAGGGATTATGCATTTTATCTTCTATCCTTAGCACAGCTCCTAGGACAGAGTAGGTGGAAGGTAACATGCTTTGAGAGAAATACGGATTCATGGAGCACTGTAGCTGGTGTGGAGGAGGGAATGGAGGGGTGACACTCCTTGCTGGCAGGGGGGCAACTGTTGGAGGGAACTAGACCAGAGATAAGAGGCCAGCACTGGAGAGTCATGTGTGACTCTGAGGTAATAGAATCTTTATGACTTGGCAACTATTTCAATGTCGGGGGTGAGGAAGAGCAAGACTTCAGAGGTTCTTCTTGCCCTGTGCAAAACAGAGAGAGGAAAGAGAAGCGTTTTGCTTTGGACGTGCTGACTTTGGTGTGGTTGGAGGACGTCCATATAAACATGCAGATAGGTCCAGGAGAGAGATTGGGCCACTTTCGTCTGGATCTAGGAGTTAGTTTCAAGGGTTGAAGGACACAAAGGCAGATTTGAGCCCAAACTATGAAAAGATTTTGGGAATGGGCTGCTTTTGAAGGTTATCAGATTGCTGTTGATGGAAGTGTATGAGCAGAAGCTGCTCAGCCATTGGTAGAAAGGCTAGAGCACAGTGGTCTAATACCTGTTTGGGTAGTGTATCAGTCAGCGTTTTCTGTGTAATATCCATATAATCTCAGTGGTGTACATACAACAATAAGGATTTATGACTCACAGGTCTAGAGTAAACTGGGGGCTGGCTAGGCAGCTCTGCTGACCTTGGATGGGCTCATTCACATGTGTGGGGGTTCTTGGCTGTCGGCTGATCTAGACTGCCTCGGCTGGGGTGACTGGTATGGCTCTGCTCTGCTCCACTTGTCTGTCATCCTTCCGCAGGTAGCCTAAGCATGTTCTCTTGGAGTGGTGGTGATGAAAGAGAGCAGATGCAAACATGTGAGACCTCTGGGAGCCTAGGCTCAGAACTGGCATATAGTCACTTCTGTTGTTGTTGTTTTTTTGGTCCAAGCAGGCCACAAGACCAGCCCATATTCATGGGGTAGGGAGGTAGACCCATCTCTGCAGTGAGAAAATCTACAGAGTCATATGACAAAAGCTTTGGGTCCAGGGAGGGATGAAGAATTAGGGTCATTAATGCAATGCAAAATGGTTGGTGGTTAGACCAGTGTTTTTCAATCTGAGTTCTATGCAAACCTAAGTTTTGAATATTTTCCTCAGTGATCCCTATAAGGCTTGGGGGAGGCTGAGTGGGTTGTACTTTTCTCTTCTGGACTATTATAAAAGCGTCTTTAACATGGTGCTAATAATGCATTATTAACTTGGTATTAATAATGGTAAACATGGTTGAAGGCTCACTACCATCTGGTGTATTTTAGCTCCCTATGTAATCCTGTAAAAACCATTGAGATGGGTGTTAGTATTACTTTTGCCATTTTGTTGGTGAAAAGACACTGAACCTCAGAGAGGCTAAGTCCTGTGTTTTGCCATGTGTAATGTGCTCCCGTGTAGAAGGCACACCAATGTTTTTGGCCCAAACTTTCAGGGAAAAAATCTTTTGTTTTAATTTTTTAATTCAAATTTTTATTAGTTTACATTTAGGTACTTGTTTTTTGTATTATAAAGGAATTTTAGCATTTATTTTTTTTAACACATTATGGTGCAAGAAATTCTATGTAACAAATAATTACAAAACAGAAGAACAGATACAACGTACAAGAAATTTTATGTACCGGTAACAAATTTATGATATTTAAGCATCATAGAAAGGGAAGACCTCTTCGTTGTTGCAAGCTTGTCGTAAGTTCAGCAAAACCGGTTATCACGTTCCAGGGTATTATTTTTGCATACGGTTATCATTGTTGATTTCTAGAGTTACACTTTTACCTCATAAGCATAAATAAAAGAATTAAAAACATTTGCATAGATACGGAATTAGGATTACCGATGTATAATGTGCGTCCTTATTTTTCCTCACAAATGTGAGCAAAAAAGTGTGCATGATGTGGTATGCAGCCACTCTGGTTTCAGGGTCCTAGCTCTCAAATACTCTGTTCTTCTACCTCCTGTGTTTCCGTTCCCTGGGGCTGCTGGTTGGATGAACAGGCCCTAGGGAAAGACGCAGATCTCAGGAACCAGAGGATGGGTTCGAGCACAGGCAGAGGCAGGAGAGCACAGCAGGGCTGATGGGCAGAGGATGGAGTGGCAGAAGAACTCGAGGACCTTTGTGGGGTGAAGGGCAGGTGTGCTCCATGGGGGCTCAGAGTTTGAGATCCTGGAGGCAGAGCCATCCTGACTGTTGAGGCTACCCCAGGTAGGTCTGGGCCTTTGTGGCCAAAGTGTGGGCAGAGGAAAACTCATCTGCTTCTTCTTTCACCTGCTAGCTACTGAGTGTCTATCATATCCCAGGAACAGCTCTAGATACTGGGGATACAGCAAGGAATAAGATGGACCAGGTTTCTGACCTTTTGAAATTTACTTTCCCAGGGACAGAGATAGACGCTAAACCTCCAAATAAATCCTTAATATAACTTAAGATAGTGGTAAGTGCTAAAGGTCAGGTCTCCCTTAAGGGGATTTCCCAGAGGGTTCAAGGTTATGTTGATGACACAATGTACAGATAAGAAGTCACCTTGCAGTGCTCCCCGTGGTTCTGTGCTGCAGTGACCATGGGAAGAAGTAGGTAGGCAGGAGGCCAAGCCTTTTCAGATTCAATTCTCAAGCCAGGGTCCTAGGTGCCCTAGGGGCAGGAAGCAGGTAGAGACAAAATATGGAGTCGAGCAAAAATAGAGCTGTGAACAGTAAGGGAAGATTAGTAAGGACTAAAAAATCAGAGAAGTGGAGGTGGGGAGTTGGATTAAGTACGAGAGGAAGGGGTCCAGGCTAGACCCCTATCCAGAGAACAGTCCGTAAAACACTTCTTGAACAGGAAGCGTCTTGGCTAAAAAACTTACGGTCCTTAGGATCTTAGATGCCAGGGGTCAGTTCTGATGCCAGCTCAGAACGTGGTTGCTCAGTAAAATATGGAGGGTGGGTTTTGAGGCAGCATTCACTTCAGTGGAAAGGAGAGACCTGATTGATTCATAAAGTCTGCTGCGGACACAGAATAGGAGAGGAGAAGCACAGTGAAGCCGTGCATTAATGGGGTGGGGGAGCAGTCCACCTGGGTCGAGGGCTATTTTATCCCTGATATTCTCTAGGAGTACCAGTGCATGGTGATAATAAGAACCAGGCTGAATTTTAGTCAGTTTTACCATTCCTTTTAAATCTGCTACAAATAATGCCACCCCTTTATTGCCCACACCTGGGGTGGACCACTCCCACCCCCCACCTTGGTACATCCTGCACCAGAGCATTGTTTTCTAGCATCTATTATAAACCTCCAGTGACAGGGTACACACTCCCTCTTTTTCGAAGATTTGGAATTAGAAGATAGCGTGCTGCATGAGAGTTGGACAAATCGCTTGCTTTTAGAGCTTTTCGTCATCTGTGCAGTGAAACTCTGGGTGCAGCCTCATTTGCATGCCTGCACCGGGCACTCTGACTTTGGTGAGTAGGCCACCAAGGGTCTCGTTTGTGTAAGCGCCCTGGGCGTGGTGGGAGAAACGATGAAGCATATCTGAGGATTGATTATGTGGCTCCTGGATAGTAATGTGAAGAGCTTCTCCCCAAAAAGAGAGGAAATAAATACTGCCCCAGCCTTTTGGAGGAGGAGGTTATGGGGGGTGGAGGCAGAAATGGGAGGAATCAAAGGACACGGACTCTCTGTGGACAGGGTCAGAATTGGAGAGGATGATGGGACTCGTAATCTCTTGGTGGAACTCAGATCCTGTGAGGCTGGCTGCAGGGGCTGTGACATTTGGTGAGAAGTCATCCTCTTAGAGCTGAAGAGAGGCCTGTGGGAACAGAGTCACAGTGTGCATGGGGCTGTGGGATGGTGTGGCCTACGGGGACAACAGTTCCATCTACAAAACGGGAGTGATGCTGCCTGTTTTACTAATGGCAGCAGGGGCGGTCAGTACCCCACTCATGTCCCCTTGGCATCGACTACTCCTGCATCTGCTGTCATGATGATTTGCATGTCTCTGCCTGAGGACGTTCTCTGGCTACAGGAGCACGTTCAGCCCCCCTCACAGTGCAGTCTGGAAGCTTGGAGAGTTAAGGTGCCAGAAGCAGTCTTTAAGTAAGGATGGGTGGGAGTGTGGATAAATATTTTAGCTTTCTTGAATCTCAAGGGACAATTCTGTTCTATGCTGTGTCCCAGAGGTCCCCAGGGGGACTGAGTCCCAGAGGCCCACAGCAGTCCTGGCCCACGGATGGACCCTGTATTAGTTTTCTCCTTTCCCTATGGGTACTTCCTTGGATGCACTTCCTGGGATCAACTCCGGAATAAACTGCTTTGCACTCAAACCTTTACCTCAGGGTCTACTTTGGGGGGAATCCAAACAAAGACATTAATGTAATGGGTTTGTTTTGAGCTTCTTGATAAAAAATGAGGGGTAGCTATGGCAAGTTGATAATGGCTCCCACGGCAGCACTAGGAAACGAACACAGTAGTCTGGTAAGTGCTTTGTAAGCTAAAGACCTCTACAAACACGAAGGGCTATGGGGCTGGCTAGGGCATGATAAAAAGAACATGGACTTTATGGTCTGGCAGCTGTAGATTTATAACCCAACTGTGGACCACTCGCTGTGTGGCCTTGGTCAAGTCACTTTGCCTCTCTGAGCCTCAGCCACCTGATCTGACAAAGGTGACAGGCAGCAATCTTTACTTTTCATATTCTCTGTGAGCACTGACATGGTGATGCTGGGAAGAGGACTGGCTGAGAAGCAGGCACTCAGTCGATGGGTACACTCCTCACTGGTTAGTCTGCTGTGCTTCTGAGGGCAGTGATGGCGTTTGTGGCCTGGCAGCCCCGAGGGTCTCCCTTTTTCAGTGAAGGAGGACTTGGGATTGGGTGCTTTATTCCTGGAGTGGCCAGGACCTGGCTGTCCCCCCCACTGACTCTGAACCTGGCATTCTGGCCTGTGTGACCTCCCGTGTGAGGCTTGGCCCTGTCCCTGCCTCCATAGCCCCAGCTGACGGCTTGGCAGCCAGGCCTCTCCAGGCTTATCAGCTCCCATGTTTGCTCAGGATAGGTACGAGCCCCCTCCCCCCCTCAGAAAACAAGAAAACATGTTTTGCCACTGGCGGGGTGGAGTGGGGTGGCCTCTCTGGCTCCAGGCCGGCCCCCCAGCAAGGCCGCCAGCGGGCAGGCAGCCTGTTGTTGTTGGAGTGGAGACCTGGCTCACCAGCCGCCTGTTTCCTCCAGCTGTCCAAGCATGGCTGGCTTGGGAGGAAGCCCCTGGTCTGTGGGCCTGAGCTGAGCCCCTTGTCACAACAAGGGAACAATGGCCTGGATGGGCTAGGGGGTGGGGGAAGGGCAGCCCCCTTGTTCCCTGCTCCCATCAGCGACAGGGATGTATTGCTGGGAGGTCTGCGCCCCCCTCACCTCCCCACTGCTCTTGTTTTCCACCTTGTTGGCCACACTGTCTCCCACCACAGGGCCAAGGAAAACAGAGGCCTCAGGAAACGTCTCTGGACTGTTGCTGGGCTTCTGCAGCTCTGGGAGCTAGCAGAGCTGGGGGAGGGGACCAGAGAGGGACCACAGTGCACAGGCTCCATTCTGTCTTGGGCTGTAGCTCATGAGTCATGGGTTTGTTCCCCTTGAGCACCTTGAGGACTTTGTCTCCCTGTATCTTTGTATCTTCAGACCCAGCACAGGGCCTGGCACACAGCAGATGGAAGAAACGATTTGTTGACTACGTCAATAAAAGATCAAACATGGTGGCTGTGTGACTTTTAGCAGGTTACTTAACCTCTCTGAACCATACGTCATAGTAGGAAGTACTCAGTACTTCTGAGGGTTCAGAGTAGGAAGGATAAGGACAGAGCAATATTATACATGGATATACATATATAGATACATATATGTATATATATGTGTATACACACACACACACACACATATGATGGATTAATCAAGTAGGCTAATGTAACAACAATACCAACAATGAAAACTTACCCAACTTTTTATGGCTTAATACAATAAAGGTTTATTTTTGGCTTGTTTCCCAGTCCAACCAGGCTCCTTGCATGTTGTGGTTCCATCATCTTCTAGGGTCTCAGAGTCCTTCACTGGGTTCTCTCCATCCTTCAGCAAATAGAGAAAGCATGGAGAGGCAACCCAGTCTTAACTGCCTGGCCACTTTCGTCCACTTTCTATTGGTAAGAACTAGTTGCATGGTCATACTTAGATGCAAAGAGGCTAGAAGTAGGGGCTAGTAGTGTGTCCAGGAAGAAGAGGCTGACATGATATGGGTGAGCTCCACCACGCTCTGCCACAAAAATATCAATGATTAAAAAAAATATAGCTAACAGTTACTGAACTTTTTCCATGTGTAAGATACTGTGCTAAGTTCCCTGTAGAGCTTCTTATTCTTGCAACAACCCTGTGAGGTAGGTACTAATAGAGATGACTCCCCACTTTACAGCTCAGGAAACTGGCAACCATTGATCTGCTTACCCTCACTGCGGTTTTGTCTTTCCTAGAATTTTTTTTTATTTTATTTTTTTATTGGGGAATATTGGGGAACAGTGTGTTTTTCCAGGACCCATCAGCTCCATGTCAAGTCTTTGCTTGCAATCTAGTTGTGGGGGAAGCAGTTCACTGGCCCATGTGGGAATCGAACCAGCAACCTTAGTGTTATGAGCCCTGTGCTCTAACCACTGAGCAAACTGGCCACCCATCTTTTCTAGAATTTCATATAAATGGAATCATAGAGTGTATTGTCTTTTATGTTTGTTTTTTTCCATTTAGCATGTTTTTGATATTTGTCCATATTGCTAGTATGATCAGTCTTTTTCACCTTACCCTTTCTAGTGGTTTTTGTAGTGGCAGTTCATTATGGTTTTAATTTGCATTTTTTAGTTACTAATATTATTAAGCATCTTTTCATCTATTTCATTGATTATTTTTGATTAAGTCCCATTTATCAATTTTTTCTTCTTTGACTTGTGTTTTTTGTGTTCTAGCTGAGAATTTTTTACCTAACCCAAGCTCACAAACCTTTTCTCAACTCAAGAATTTCTTTTCTTTTTACTTCTAGAAGTTTTATATTATTAGTTACCTATTTTAGATTATTTTTTGTGCATGGTGTGAGGTAAGGGCTCAGGTTCCTTTTGTGTTCTCTCCATATCTAATTCCAGCACCATTTGATGAAAAGCTATCTTTTCCCCACTTATTTACCTTGGCATCTTTGCTAAAAAGATGTGAGTAGATTGCTGGACTTTCTACTTTGTTCTATTGATCTATATGTCTATCCTTCTACCAATACCTCACCATTTTGATTATAGTAGTTTAATAGTAAGTCTTGAAATCAGGTAGTACGTGTCCTCCAACCTAGTTCTTTTTCTAGGTATGTTGCATTTTTATATAAGTTTAGAATCAGCTGGTCAATTTCTACCCAAAAAGCCTACTGGGATTTTGATTGCGATTGTATTTAATCGATATTATATTTAACGTATGTTGTATTTAATCTATAAGTCTATTTTAGAGGAATTGACATCTCAAAAACAATTATCTTAGAGTCTTATTATCCTAGAACGTGGTATACGCTTTGTTTATTTAGATCGTCTTTAATTTCTGTCCATAATGTGTTGTAGTTTTCATGACACAGATCTTGCACATTTTGTTCAATTGATTCCTAATTTTTTATAGTTTTGATGTTATTGCAGATGGTTTCTCTCTCTCTCTCTCTCTCTCTCTCTCTCTCTCTCTCTCTCTCTCTCTCTTATCTGTCATTTTTATCAGAGTAGTGCTTTCTTCATAAATTGAGTTGGGATATATTCCCTCCTTTTCTGTTTTCTGTAAGAGTTTGTGTAGAATTGTTGATATTTTTTCCCTACATGTTTGGTAGAATTCACCAGTGATATCAGCTGGGTCTGGAGTTTTCTTTGTGGGAAGGTTTTAAACTACAAATTCTATTTCTTTAATAGATATAGGGCTAATGTTTCTATATAAAAGGAAAAAAATAGATATAAGGCTGTTCATGTTATCTGTTTCTTCTTGAGTGTGCTTTGGTTGTTTGTGTCTTTCAAGGAACTTGCCCATTTTATCTAAATTGTTGAATTTGTCATCATGAAGTTCTTCATAATATTTCCCTATCAATCTTTTATGTCTGTAGGATCTATAGTTGTGGCCACTCTTTCATATTTGATATTGGTAATTTGTGTCTTCCTTTTTATCATGATCAATCTGGCTGATGGTTTATCAATTTTATACATCTGTTTAAAGAACCAGTTTGGTTTCATTGATTTTCTCTATTGTTCATTTGTTTTCTATTTCATGGACTTCTGATCTTATATTTATTATTTCTTTTTTTTTAAATTTACATTCACTTTGATCTTTTTCTATCTTCTTAAAGTAGAAGTTTAGAATACTGATTTTAGAACTTTTTATTTTCTAACAGAAGCATTTAAAACTACAAATATCCATCTAAGCACTGCTTAAGCTGCACCACACAAATTTTGTTATGCTGTATTTTCATTTTCACTCAGTTTAAAATATTTTAAAAGTTTGTTTGTGACTTCTTTGACCCTTGGCTTTTTCCAATTCGGCTTCATATTCTCGGCTTCCCTCCTGGAACCCTTGGCTTTTTTAGGTGTGTTATTTTCCAAATATTTTGGGTGTTTCCAGGTATTTTTCTAGTGTTGATTTCAAGTTCAATTCCATTGTGATCAAAGATCAAAGTTTGCATAATTTCAATCCTTTAAACTTCATCAAGATTGATTTTATGGTCCAATATATGATCTATCTTGCTGATGATCCAAGTACACTTAAAATATAATGTGTATTCTGTTGTTAGGTGGACAGTTGTATAAATGTTAATTGGGTCAAATTGGTTAGTAGTGTTATTAAAAGCTCTTCTATCCTTACTGTTTGGTCTTTTTTTCCTATCACTTACTGAAGGAGGAAGATTGAACTCTTCAGATATAATTATAGATTTATTTATTGTTCCCTTGTTAAAAAACAAAATTTGTCTGAGTAAATTTTGAAGATCTTATTGGCTTTATTCAATGATTTATGAATTGGGCAGCATCCAGTCCAGCAGACAGAAAGGAACTTGGAGCAGCTGTACAAAACGAAGGACTTTTATAGGCAGAACAGAGTTATTATCAGAGGGAAGTTATTCTAGGCAAAAAAAAAAAAAAAGAAAGAAAAAAAAAGGTGGATTGGTTATTGCAAGTTACATTACTTTAGGAGATGACAGGGGTCTATCAGGCAGATTACCTAATAGTGCTCGTCAGGTGATTCATGATTGACGGGTGTAAGATTCCATTTCTGGCAGATCCGAAACTAAGTCTTGGCTTGGGGATGTTGAGCTCAGCAAAAGTGACTCCATTTGGGGCCTGTTGTCTTGTGTTTTTTAATAGTTCTGTCAGTTTTTGTTTCATGTATTTTGAAACTCGGTTAAACCTACATTGATACATCATCATCAACCCAAATCTGTAGTTTACATTAGGGCTCATTCTTGGTGCTGTGCATTCTATGGGTTTTGACAACTGTATAAGGACACGTATCTACCGTTATAGTATCATACAGACTAGTTTCATGCCCCTAAAATCATCTGTGCTCTGCCTATTCATTCTTCTTTCCTCCCTAAATCCTGGCAACCACTGATTTTTTTACTGACTCCATAATTTTGCCTTTTCCAGAATGTCATATAGTTGAAATCATACAGTATGTAGCCTTTTTATATTGGCTTCTTTTACTAAGTAATATGCATTTAAGATTCCTCCATATCTTTTTATGGCTTAACAGATTCTTTCTTTTTAGTGCTGAATAATATTCCATTGGCTGTATGTAACACAGTTTACTTATCCATTTACCTACTGAAGGACATTTAGTTGTCTCCAAGTTTTGGAAATTATGAATAAAGCTGCTATAAACATCTGTGTATAGTTTTCGTGTGGACATAAGTTTTCAACTCCTTTGAGTACAGCATTGTAAAGGAGTGGTGAGAGGGGACATCTTTGTCTTGTTCCTAATCTTAGTGGGAAATCTACTTTCTCCCCACTAAGTATGGTGCTAGCTGTAGGTTTTCTGTAGATAGTCTATCAAATTGAGGAAGTCCCCTTCTATTCTGAGTTTACTGAGAGTTTTTATCATGAATGGGTGTTGGATTTTGTCAAATGCCCTTTCTGCATCTATTGATATGATTACATAATTTTCTTCTTTAGCTTGTTGATGTGGTTGATTATATTAACTCATTTTCAAATGTTGAACCAGCCTTGCATACTGTGGGTTAAATCCCACTTGGTCCTGGTATATAATTTTGGATTTGACTTGCTAATATTTTATTGAGGATTTTTGCATCTATGTTTATGAAGAATATTTGTCTCTATGTATAACCTCATTTAGAAATAATGTCAAAACTCCCATTGATGTTGCTATGGGGTTGGTAGAATTCTCGGTCTTGGTCTGTCCCCTCATTATATCTACTTCAGTTATATGTATGGCTCTGACACTCCCTGTTATCATCTCAGTTTTTCTGGAGGCCTCTCTAGAGCCAATCCTGGGATGATGTCCTGGGCTCCCTGGCTTGCTGCATTCTGTTACTGCAGGAACTGTAAGGCAGAGATGGTTCTTCCCATGACTAAAGTTTGGCTTGTGCACCTACGGTCCTAACCTAATGCCTGGGCATCTCATCTTGGGAAGCTTTATGGGCCCTGTGCTGGACTTGACTTCTTGTGTCTGCCTCTCATTCCCTCTGGGTCACAGCTGAGCTGGAATGATGAGGTTCACTGAGCTCAGGGCATGGTCTAGGTAATCAGGTTCTCCATACCTTCTGGTTCTCTGTGACACTTTGCTCTGCTGCCTCCCCTCCTGTGGAGTGGGATGGAGCGAGGGATATGGCCTTTCAGAAAGAGTATTTTGCACTTAACAAAGACCCCAAACATACAGACCTAGGAATAATCATCTCCACCAGGGAAGGCCCTTTAATTGCATTAAACTCTCAGATTTATCAAATGAAGAACAAATCCAATTTATTGAAGCTAGGAGTGGCTAATACTGTAGATAACAGAATCCAGATTTAAAAGTATGGTTCATGGGGCAGCCGGTTAGCTCAGTTGGTTAGAGCTCAGTGCTCTTAACAGTAAAGTTGCCTGTTCGATCCCCACATGGGGATCTGTGAGCTGCACCCTCCACAACTAGATTGAAACAACTACTTGACCTGGAGCTGATGGGTCCTGGAAAAACACACTTAAAAAATACAGTTAAAAAAAAAAAGTTTGCTTATTAAAAAAGAAAAAACAAGTGTGGTTCTTGTAAGTTGGAGCAATGGGCTGAAGTGGACATGATGGCATTCACTGGTGCAGATGTCAAACTTTTATTGCCCAAATTCCCAGTTACATAAGCTCATGCTTAGTAATAGCTTAGTGGCAGCCCACGTGTAAAAGGCTCAGGAGTTTTAGCTGAAAAGCTTTCCAATTGATTTTACCAAACTAGCATAACCCTGTTTACAAAACGCCTCCACGTGGCACACAACGAATCTCAGGAACAATTTTACTGAGGGCTTTTAGTTAAAGTGTAAACAAAGTGAGAATATATGGTTTGATGACACAGGCTACCTGAACACTTAATTCAAATGGCAATTTTTTTTGGGGGGAGGGAGTCAGGAAATATAAATTCCTAAGATAGATTCATGAAGAAGAAAATTGGAATAGACAGATAGTTGCTGAAGAGAGTGAAAAAAAAGTTGAAGAATGACAGGAAAAAGGTAGTGAGTCCAGATAGTTTTACATGCAAGTTTATTTAAACCTTCAAGGAATTATGCTAGCAAGTCAATTGCAGAATGTATAGCCGACCCTCACACTTTAACTGGTCATTGGCCTGAGTGTAGAATTCCAGGTTGAAAATCACTGTCCTCAGGATTTTGAAGTTATTGAACCGTTGTCTTGTAGCTTCCGATATTGTTGCAAAGTGTCATGCCATTCTGATTCTTGAGATTGTATGTGGAACTATGTTCTGTCTCTAGAAACTTGTAGGCTCATCTCTTTGCCTCCAGTGTTTTGAAAATTTTCAGTAGTGTGGACCTATGTTTGTCCATTGGGCTGGGCACGTAGTAGCCCTCTCAATCTAGAAGTTTCTCCAATTAGTTTCACTCCTATTTTTTTCTGATCGTCTTTTCTTGAACTCCTGTTAGTTGGACTTCCTGACTTGTCTTCTACTTTTTAAAAAATCTTTTCTAATGTCTATACCTTTGTCTTTTATTCTATTTTCTGGAGGATTGCCTAGCTATCTTCCAAACTTTTTATTGAAGTTTTCAATTCTTCTCTCATGGTTTTACTTTCCAAGAACTTGATTTTGTTGTTTCCTTTGCATGTTGCGTTCGGAGAGCATCATGTTATTTCATGGATACAATATTCTCATTTATCTTTCTGAAGAAAGCAGTAATAGTTTAAAAATGTTTTCTTCTCCACGTATAATCTCTATTCTCTAAAAAGCTTTATTCTCTGATTCAGACTCTTTTATATAAGCTACTTTCCTTAAGTGCCCCGATCCTTGGTGGTGTGCTCCTGTCTAAGAGGGGGTCATCAAAAGCTGTTTGGATGCTTTGAGGAAGTGGGTGGGGTCTCCTGACTGCTCTTCACTGCGTGACTATCTAGCTAGTTCCTTGAGGAATCGCTAGTGCCCGGATCTATAGGTCTCTTCTTTTAGGTCTGTCAGATTCCACTGAGAAGACCCTTTCAAACACCTGCCTAGAGATACATACTTGGCTTCCAGGATTCTCAAAAAAAGTGAAAATAAGAAATGGAGAATGTATTTTACTGGATATTAAAATGTGTTACAAAGCTACACTAATGAAAACAGTGATAGTTTCATACCAATGATAGATCAAGGGAATATAATCTTAGCTAGCCCAGAAATAGACTGTTTTATGTATAAAAATATAGTATATGGTCAAGCTGATAACATAAATTAGTGTTGGAAGTATTTTTCAGTAAGGATTGCTGGAATCATTAGTTATTGACGGGACAAAAGTTAGCACTTCACCTTACATTATATGCTAAAATTAATTTATTTGTTCGTTCTTTTATTTACTTAACAATTATTTCTTTCATATTATGTTCAAGACAAGTTAAAGTATTAAATATATAAGATGAAAAATAATCTTAGAAAGGGGAAAACAGTATAGGCAGGAAACTATCAGAAAGGAAAAAATTGACAAATTTGACTACAGAGAAATTAAAAAGGATGAAAAAACACACTGAGACATTTTTTATAACAAATATGTCAGATAAAAAGTTTTATCTTTATAGAGAGATAAAAGAGCTCTATAAGGAGCTTATACAAATTGATCAGAAAACACTAAAACCTGAGAGAAAAATGGGCAAAAAAAAAGTACAGAAGAAACACAAGTGCTGAGGAAGTATATGTTAAAATGTCTAGCCTCACTAGTAATCAATGCTTGTGTATTGAAAGGTGATACCAAATTTTTTGCCTGCTGAATAATAAATAAAGGAATTGAAAATTTTAAAATAATGCTGCTATGGGTGCCTTGAAATGGGCACTTTCATACAGTGCTGTTGAACATACAAGTAATTTTTTCTGAACAGTATCTTGCAGTCCATTTAAGAAATAACCCTGAGCAATGACTACATTGAGCCCCTTCCTTCTTCAGAGCCTTGGGGAATGTTGTTCCCTCTGCCTGGGACGCTCTTCCCATCTCTTTGCTGGATCATTCTTCCTCACCTTTCAGGTGCTGAAGTTCACCTCCTCAAGGCAGCCTTCCACAACCTACAGTTTAGATCAGAGCCTCTTTTATAGACTTATCTATCAGCCAGCATTCTCAGAGCCAACTGGGGGAGGTGGTGGTGAAGGCTGAGGGTCTCGCCATTCAGTATGTGAACTTCCACTTAATTCCTCTATGTTCTTTATGGTACTCCCACCCTCTACTGTGCATGGTGTTTCCCCATCCACCTCTGTTTTATCTTCTCCAGAGAATAAACTTCCATCCCTCTACAGGGTGGGGGGAGAAGGGGATCCATGCACCAGCTGCCATCTGTGAGCAATTCTGTTTTCAACCCCACCTTCTCTCTCACTCTCAGAGGTCGTTGGTGCCTTCATGTCTTATAATTTGCTTGTGCTTTTCTGCATTTCTGAATCATTCACAATGAATTATTTTCATAACCAGAAGAAAGCCCCTAACTTTTTAGATTTAAAATTTCTTACCTTTTGACCCAGGAATTTTGCTTCTTGGAATGTCTTTCTTTTAAGGAAATAGGCAATTTGGAAAACATTTAAGTACAGGCATCTACACCACAGTACAATTGATAATAGAGGATAATTAGTTGTAAACAATTTAAAAAATTCAATATTGGGATCATGTTTAAGTGGATAATGATAAAGCCATATGATAAAGTCATTAAGTGGTATTTCTAAAGACCCTCGATGACGTGGGGGAAAGGCATGACTTAATGTAAAATGAAAAAAGCAGAGTATGAAATTATAGATAGACCTTTACTCAGATTTTATTTTAAAATATGCATGGAAAAGGCTGGAAAGAATTACTTCTGAATATTAACAGTTTTTACCCCTGAATGGTGGGATCTCCTTGTCTACAATGATCATGCATTACCTTTATAATCCAAATAAAATTTCTATATATGCAAAAGAGAAGAAAATAGAAAAGTTAATGTAATCCTAGGTTGCATTAATAGAGGTAGAAGTTTTGAGGCAAGAGAGAAGATAATCTGGATTCTGATCACTTGGAGCATCATATCTAGCACCCAGGGGAGGGCGACACATGTTAAGAGGAAAGTAGACAAACTGCAGGTTGGCCAGAGACGTCTGGAAATCAGAGTCCCCTGGAGGAACAGTAGAAGACCAGGCTCAGGATGAGCCTGGGGGCTATCTGCTTGTGGCTGCAGCGCTTGTGGACAGAGCAGAACGGATAAGCCTCGTGTGGCCTCTGGGGTCAGAGCCAGGGCTAGAAGGAGAAGCTGTAAAGTGGAGAAAGAAGCTGCAGTGGTCCTGTGATAGATTCTGTTTCCTGCAAACATCAGTGGTCATGCTGAGGTTAGTGTGCAAAGGAAATGAAGGACCCCCAGTCAAGGCACTGGCGGTCAGGGGGTGAATCATGAGGTCAGCAACCCAGTGGTCAGTGAGCCAGCGTGTTAGGTTGGGAAGAAGTTGTGATGTCACCCAGCCCAACAGCTGTCGGCTTTGTTTATGTGCGTCCCATGAAGTTCACATAGTCCCATGGGTTACAGAGAAGATGACCTTGGGTTATGCAGAATTCCCAGTGCACTCCACATAACCTCATCCCTTTTTTCCCCCGCTGAGGAAAGAAATGTGAATTCAAGTGACTGGGATTTATCCTACTGTAGAAATGATCTTGAATATGTTCTGATTCATGAAAAAGAGTGTATCACCTGTGAGCTTCAGATCAATGATTAGTGATAAATTACTCCACGAAATTCTCCTCATACCTAATTGCCACATACCTTTTCTCATCCAACCCTTTCATTTCACAGTGGGGAAACTGAGGGCCAGAGAGGGGAAAGGACTGTAGTCAAGTGAGTGTGAAGGATAAGAGGCAGGAGTCAAGCCTCCTATGGCTCTTTCTGTGACTGAGAGTTGCCCGTGTTCCCAATTCACATTTTGAGGGTGTGAGGGGTAGGCTGGTGAGAGGCTGAAGGAGGCAAAGGAAGAAGTGCAATGCGAATCTGTTGTGTTCCATCCTGACCATGTCACCAGGGAGATGTCTGAGTCCAATATTTACTTAACATTCTCCTTTGTCTCCCACAACAAGTGCTTGGAGGTCAGATGGGGCTGGTGGGGTGGTGGTAGGGGTTGAATTGTGCCCCACCCCCAAAGAGGTGGAAATCCTAAGCGCCAGTACTTCAGAATGTGACCTTATTTGGAAATAGCATCTTTACAGAGGTGCTCAAGTTAAAATAAAGTCACTAGGTTGGTCCTAATCCAGTATGACTGGTGTCTTTATAAAAAGGAAAAATGTGGACACACAGAGACAGACATACCCACAGGGAGAACACTGTGTGAAGATGAAGGCAGAGCTGGGGGATGCCAAATATTGCCAGCAATCCACCAGAGGCTAGGAGAGCGGCCTGGAACACATTCTCCCTCACAGTCCCCTGGAACCAACCCTGCAGACATCCCGATGTCAGACTTCCAGCCTCCAGAACGATGAGGCAATAAATATCTGTCGTTGAAGTCGCCCAGCCTGTGGGGCTTTGTTACAACAGCTCTAGGAAATGAACGCAGATGGGATGGAGCTTACAGCCACTCCTCACTGCATAAGTCTTCGCCCTACCGCCCCCCCCCCCCCCGCCCCACTCTATGTGGTCCCATCCCCACTACTCTATGCCTACCCTCAAGCCTCCAGCCCATTTGCCCTTGTGTTTGTGTGGTCACCAGTCTAGGGCCCAACCTCAGCCTTGCCAAAGGTCAAAGTCCATGGGCCCCAGCCTGACCCCAGCTCCAACACCAAGCTCAGAGCTGGTGAGCTTTGAGGGAGGGAAAGAATGCTCTCATCACTCAACTAAACCTGCCTTCTCCTACCTTTACAAGCCAGGACAGGTGGGGAATATCAGAAATGCAGGCTCCCCGCGCCCTCAGGTTGGGCTGGCTCTAAAACACCACCAAATATGGCCTCTCACCCAGGCTGGGGGCAAATTCCTCAGAAGAGGATCTCAGTCTCCTGGATCATGCCCTTTCAATGCATGAACAGCCTCCTTTCTGCCCAAACTAACTCAATCCCTCATTTCATAGCCAAAGTGAATGCAGGGCTTGGCCCGTGGGGAATAAAAGTGTCTCCCTGGTGATTCTTAGAGACTTGCTGGGGAGATGAAATAGATTCATACTAAACAGTGGTCCAGATTCCTGAGAGGTAGAGAGCATCACTGGAGACTGGCTGGAGAAATCAGGGAGGGCTTCCTGGAGGAAGAACCTATGCTGGCCTTGCTGGAGAAGGCGAGCTGAATTTTACTGCATGAGTACTAGGAGCCAGACACACTCATATACTTTCTCTTATTTTTATTTCTTGTCACTTGCGAGGCAGGCGATGTTATCTGCATTTTAAAGATGAGAAAACAGACACTCAGAGAAGTGAAATGATTGACTTAAGACCGCATGGCTTTGTACGGTCTTAAGGCAGCATTTAAATGGAGGATCCCTTGACGTTAAAGCTCTTTTTACTCTTCTGCATTCAGGCTCTGCCTTTTCCAGGGTACAGTAGTGTTTAAAGGACTGGTGGGGTTTGGAAGTGTGGAGGAAGAGGCACTCCAGGTTGGCAAAAGAGCAGGGTGGGGACATACCGGGTGAGTTTGGGGAGCCACCAGGAGGCTGGTCTATTAGATCTCAGGGATTCAGAGGGAACAATGGGGACCAAAGCTGGGAGAGTAAGAGGGCTGGTAGCTTATCAGGCTGAGCATTCAGACTTGATGGCTAAGTAGTGAGTGAGCGAGTTCTGTCTGCAGTGAGGGGTACAGAGCTGGTGTTTTGGAAACTTGATGAGAGAGGGGACAGGTTGCCAACCTACTGTGAAGGCTCTCAGAGAGAAGCATGTGGCCATGTGAGGTAGACCCCATTCCCTCTTCCAACCCCCACTCCAGATCTCCCTGAGTAGGGGAGGACAACCAGCTTGGCACTGAGGGCCATTACCTACCTGAGTGCTGTCTCTACCTGGGTCACCTTCCACACAAATATCAACTCTATCAACACTGGGCTCACCCTCAGCTATTCTTCCCATTTCCTAGAAGGCTTATCAGGCCCTAAGCACCTCCACTCTTCCCCCTGACCTTTCCCTTCCTGCATCTTTGCACGAACTGTTTTCTCTGCCCAAATACTCAGGGTCTTCCCTTCCCCAGTGAACTCCTATTCACTGGTCAAGATCCAGTTCAATTGTTTGTTGTTTTCCTGCAACCTTTGTGACTCAGAGGCAAGATTCTGTTCTTCCACACTCCCTTCCACCTTTTTATACTACCATTGTCTCTTCTCACTGAGTGAGTTTTAGGTGCATGGGGAGGAGACATGATATAGGCCCTTGAGTTGCTCTTTCTGGTGGGCAGACTAGAAAGGGCCAAGGGAGGAAGGGGCAATTGATCTAAACCTGCCCTCGCAAATAGAGTATGAGGTGGAATGGGTGCAGGGCCCATTTGAGCTGGACTATAAAGGGCTCAGCTGGCAGGCAGGCCTCGGGAGCAGAGTGTCCAGTAAGGAAGCACACTACAGGGGGAACTGGATGGCCATGGGGCAGGATGGGGAGATGGGGACAGACACTGCTTTGGCCGCTGATTAATGGGCAGATTGAGGGGGCTGGGCAGTGGGGATGGGACGAGGATGGTGCCTGAGGCATTTCAAAAGGTGGGATGTTTGGGACTCAGGGCTGCTGAGAGGCAGGATATAGGTGGTAGCTGGAGTTGGGGTTACAGAGGCCAAAGACAGATTATGCAGGCTGCAAAAGCAAAGAAAACCTTGGCAAAGCAGTTGTACCCCCTAACTCTCACCCTGAACCATATCACGACAGCATCAATATACACACCTAGCTTGTGATCAAGTCCTATTTATTTTAGAAGTATAAACAGCAGAACTAGGAAGGAGTGATGAGAACAAGACACCAGTCCCCTTGGCAGGGCCAGATCCAGCACAGGCTGTGTGTAACCAAGGCCGACCCAGCAGCCCTGACCAGCCTTTTCCTGTGAGGACAACCTGGACGGAGGGGGTGGAATAACTTGGCTCCAGGTCCCTCTGAACCAAGTGAAAAAGACCAGAGAGCCCATAACACCTTTGGCCAAGAGCACCCAAAGCCTGGGGTAAAGCCATGTTCTGGAGGGGAAACCATGGTGTCCTCTGGTCACCAGGAAGGCCCCAGATGTTCAAGAACAACCTACAGTGAGGCTCTCTGACCAGCAAGCCCCCACTTCCCCCAGCCCTCGTCATCTCTGCAGAGCCTTCAAGGAGGGGGCACCCAAGGGAGCCAGACTTCCCAGGCCCCACTTCTGTCACTACAGGGTGACAGAAGTCCCAGGCCTCTACAAATACTGCTTCTTGGAAGCAGAGCTGCTGGAGTTACTGGGGCATTTCCGGTTACTCTGGGGGGACAGGCCCAGGAAGAGGGGGGGCCCAGAAGACAGCCTCTCCTCCGTAGTCAGGTTGGCCCAGTTCTGTTCAGTGGATGACAGCCCACTGTAGGTGGGGCATGGCTCGGATGAGGGCTCCTTGCCCATGGGGAGGTAGAAGACCTGGTCAGCGTAAGGCTCTGAGGTGGTGCCCTGGGGTGGGGAGGCATCCTGGCCCTGCCTGGCCCTTATCCTCTGGATAAGGTAGCGGCACAGCAGGTATACCAGCTCCAGCAGGTTGAGCAACAGGGAAATGAGTCCAACCACCTGCATGAAGATGATGAAGATGGTCTTCTCCGTGGGGCGGGAGACGAAGCAGTCCACGAGGTGAGGGCAGGGTCGTCGACGGCACACAAACACAGGCTCCATGGTCCAGCCATAGAGGTGCCACTGGCCGTACAGGAAGCCTGCCTCTAGCACGCTCTTGCAGATCACGCTGGCCACATAGGTGCCCATCAGCGCGCCGCGGATCCGCATGCGGCCATCTTCTGCCACTGAGATCTTGGCCATCTGGCGCTCTATGGTTGCCAGCGTCCGCTCCACTTGTGGGTCCTTGTGTGGCAGTGCCCGAAGCTCCCCCTCCTTCTGCCGCAGCCGCTCCTCCCGCCGAGACAGGTAAATGACATGGCCCAGGTAGATCAGGGTGGGGGTGCTGACGAAGAGGAACTGCAGCACCCAGTAGCGGACGTGGGAGATGGGGAAGGCCTGGTCGTAGCAGACGTTGGTGCAGCCCGGCTGGGCTGTATTGCACTGGAAATCCGACTGCTCATCGCCCCACACAGACTCACCCGCCAGGCCCAGGATGAGGATTCGGAAGATGAAGAGCACCGTCAGCCAGACCTTGCCCACCACAGTCGAGTGCTCCTGGACTTGGTCCAGCAGCTTCTCAAGGAAGCCCCAGTCGCCCATGGCTCCTGGGCATCCGTCTGCAGGGAGACAGAAGACACTGTCAGCACGGAGTCCTTCTCAGCTGTCCTAGCAACAAGCCTACAGGGAGGTCGGCCACATCCTTGTTACCTAGGGGGAAACTGAGGCTTAAGGAGTGAAAGAGATGGAAGTAGGGGCTCACACCTAGCAGGGCGGTCAGGACTAAAAGCAGATCTTTGGACGATGACTGCTAAGTTCTCGCAAGGGTACAGCTAGAGTCCTGTCTAGTCACACACCTGTGTCCCTCGTGTTCCCAGCCAGAGTCCCACGATGACCACAGCCCAAAAAGATCTGGCTCAACTTAAGGCTCCTGAGCCTATGGGAAAAGAGAATTTTAGGAACTTATCCAAGGTCACACAGCTGTGACATCCCCTCCCCCTCTTTTGTCTATGACAGGTTTTCCCCAGACAGTGGGTAGAGGTAGCGCTATGTCAGCTTCTCAGGGGACCCAAAGCCTCAGGTCCCTGCTCCCCTCCACATCATATCTCACTCTAACCCTTGAGCGTGTGGTCGGAGGGGTGCTACACCCTAAAGGCAGTACCTGCGTTAGCTCCACCTGCCAGCAGTGATGACCACCTGCAATTTAAGTACTGACGCTGGCTCTTGTCCCCTTTTTCCATCCCTCCTGCCCCCACCCCCCAAGCTTTTGTTGCCAAATTCTAGACTCCTGAATTGTCATAGCAGGGTGGAGGCACAGGCCACGAAGTTCCCAGAACATCTTGGGGGGCGGGGTGAGGGGAAAGGAGGTAGGGGAAGGGGGAGCAAAGCTGTTTAGAGGCAGGCTTTGGAACCAGACCTGGGTTCCAATGCTGACTCCTTCTTATAAACCGGGGACCTGGCTTAAGTGACAACCTCTTACCACCTCAGTCTCTTCTCTTGTAAAATGGAAATAATATTCCTGCCTCCTGGGGTTGTAAGGGTTTAATGAAAGAAGGTAGGAACCTCGCTTCGCATAGAGCCTTGCCACAGGCAGGCCGGGTGAGTGCTACTGCGGTGGTTCGCCTCCCCCCTACCCTCCCCACTTTCGAAGCAACCCTCAGCCCCACCCCCACCCCTCAAGCACAACTCACCGCCTGCCTGCCAGGCGGCCCAGGTGGCGGTGTGGACGCACGAAGGCCGAGCGGCAGTCTCGGGAGCCCTGCAGGACCGCGCCTGGCGGCAGGGCGCCTTAAATAGCGCGGAGGGGCGGGGCGGGGGCAGGAAACCAGCGGGAGGGCAGCAGGCGCTGAATTTTCAGAGCCTACCGATGGGACCCGGAGGTGCAGACTAACCTCAGGCGACTCTCAAGGAAGGGGCCCGGGAGGTAGCACTGGGAGTTGGGTGGCGAAGGGGGCTCTTTCCTTCTCCACTCCCTTAGCCGCAGTTTCTTTGGTGCTGGAACAGGAATTCTCCAAGGTGAAGTTTTTCAGGGTGGTGGAATTTGAAAGGATTAGAGTAGGAATTTGCTGATCTCAGCGACTGGCCTGAGGGGCTGTGAAGGTGAGTAGAGGGGGCTGATGGGGGAGTGTGGCGAGACTGTTCCATGATGTCACTGTTGCCAGAGCCCGTGACTTGATACAGATAGACGTGGAGATCTCTTCTCTTAAATCCCCTCAGAGACTCTGATCGACTCCTCCCATATGCCCCACAGCAGCTGGTTCCTGGAAGAGGCCTGTTGCCCTGCCCCACTGAACCTGTAAAGCATTTTACCCTTATTGGGGCCAGGTGACGTCCCAGCACCTCCATCCATCCTACCCTGTCCTATGTAATCCCTTAGCTCTTGCCATGATGTGTGGAGGATATCCCGTCATCCTGCTGCACAAGGCATCCCTTAATAAACTCTTGATGTAATTAATGCTGGAGTTGTAAGCCTCTTTCTTCCCCTCTGAGGCTGGGAAATTTTACATAACAGGGAAGGGCCTATCCCTGGAGCTGGGGTCCTATTTTTTTAGGCTGCCACGGTGTGCCCAGCACTGTGCCAGGACTGTTCAGTCAAGGCTCACCAGGACATGGGGACCCACAGTGCCCTCCCTAGAGTCAGTTCTGGAGCTGGGGTCTCAGCCCAGCCTGTATCCTTGCAGAATTCTCAAACATCCCCACTCCTGGGGGGCTACTCAATCAGAGGTCTCTAAGTAATTTCATGGGCCACTTGACACTGGGCAGGGGATCTCTCCCCACCTTTCACTTGGATCCCATTCTTATGCCTGTAAATGGGGGGGGTGTAGTGAGCAGAGCCTACCCTGGTTCATTTAGGCTTCATCCTATTGATGAACATTAATGAGGGTCTATTGTGCTGCAGGCTTGTAGGAGGAGCTGGGGATTGACCATAAAGCAGCCAGAGGTGGTCTTTGGCCACAGGCTCTCACTGGCTGGTGTGGGAGGCAGGAATGGAGCACATCAGCCCATAGGAAGCAGTGAAATGATAAATGTGGAAAGCTCTGAGAAGGACTGGGTGACTCACAGGGGTTGGTTAGGAATGTTTCCTGGAGTGGGTGGGAGAGCGTTTGAGGCAGAAGGAACAGAAAGAACAAAGGCTCAAGGACCTGGGGCTGCCAGATCCTGAGACCTTGGCCACTGCCCCCAGGGTGTTAGATGTCACTGGCCTTGGTGGTGGAGGCAGTAGAGTTGAAGTTGAGACTTTGCTGTTGAACCCTGTGCCCTTAGGCAAGTTGCATAAATCCCTGTGCCTCAGTTTCTTCCTCTGTAGAATGGGGATAGTCATGGTTCCTACTGTGTAGGGTTGATAGGAGATCCAATCAACGCACACATAGCCTAATATTGGTACACAGAAAGTTCAAGTGAATTGTGGCTAAAAACACGTGACAAAATGTTTGTGACAAAAAGGGTCTGTGGGTTGGTCTTGGTGGAAGCCGTGGACTAAAATGGGGGTTTTTGGAATGTGACCTTACAGGGTGATTTGATCATAAATTCCTAACTGGGCAGGTCATGGTGGGTAGTCATGCCCAGGCATATAACTTCTTTAGCTGTACCTTAAGCAAGCTCTGTCCATTTTTTCCGTGCATCTATGTGAATGCCTTTTTTCAGACCCCTCCTTCTAAAGGGTGACCACCCTCGAGAGCGCACAGCCTCCTTAACTATCCTGTAATCCCATCCCTGCCTTGATTTCTGCTACTTACAAGTAATCTTCCTTAAGTTCCCTCCTTAATTCCAAATGCATAAAAGAAGCTGTAAACTGTCATTTCTTGGAAGTATTTTTCTCAGCCGGTTGAGAAGCTCTTGTTGAGAAAATCTTGTGACTGAACTCTTACAAAAATTGTCTACAGGTTTGGATGTTTCTTATGATGACAGAACAGAAAAGGCTGAGGGGAAGAAGCTCAGGAGCCGAGTAGAGGTGGGGAGAGGGGCAGGTGGGGGCCAAAGCCCGGGGCTGGTGGCAAAAAGGTCCCTGTTTCTCCGCAACAGGATTTAGTTCTTAGACTCCCAGTGCCCCTGGGTCCCTGAGGGTCCTACCTTAAGCAGGACTAACTGAACTTTCTGGGCAGCAAGTGGGATGGGCCTGGCTCAGACCTCAGAACTTCAGGATCGTCTGAGCGCAGCCTTCTGGATTCTCAAAACTGACAACTGAGCCCTGGTTCTGACCCCCGAGGTCGTGAGAATGAAGGTCCCTAGAGGCAGTTTCTTGCCGCGCTCCCACTGCAGCCTCTGCTTCCAGAGCTCCTCTCCTGTGACTAGACACAGGCTCCCCTCCCCCAGCTCTTACAGCTTCCTCTGGAGGTCAGGGTTTGAATGACCCAGCCCCTTCCTGGGAAAAGGAGGAGCTGGGATCAGCTATGAGAGGAATCCCCACAACCTGGCCATTCCACCTGGAAACATCCTTAAAACCCCATCCCACCGTCCGTCCCCACTGCCCTGACTCTCTGTTCACAGCCACCATCTCAGTGGCCTCCCAGCTGGTCCCCGGCCTCCATCCCTGCCCCCTCCAACCCAGCCTCCACCCTTCCCTGACCACAACACCGCTCCATTTAAACCCTCTGTGGCTCCCCGTTGCCTCTTGGCCTTGGCCACTTCTCACCCTCATCCCGCTCCCCTTTTACTCCACGATCCGGCTGGATTTTACTGTGGTTCCCTGTGCACTCTTGCTGTGTCCATGCTGTTCCCTCTGCCTGCAGCTCCCTCCTGTGCTGAACCCTACAAGTTGTTCAGGACTTTGCTCCACACTGCCGTCTCCCAGAAGTTCCCCCCGCTGGCCTCCACTGGGTTAGTTGTGCTTTTGTGATCTCAGTGGCTCAGTTATTGTCCCTGGGTACATTTAAAAAAAATAAATTTATTTCACTTGTGATAAAAAACACCTAATATTCACCATCTTAATCATTTTAAAAAAATTTTTATTGGGGAATTTGGGGAACAGTGTGTCTTTCCGGGACCCATCAGCTCCATCCATGTCAACTCAGCTCCAAGTCAAGTCGTTGTTTTCAATCTAGTTGTGGAGGGCGCAGCTCACTGGCCCATGTGGGAATTGAACCGGCGACCTTGGTGTTCTGAGCACTGCGCTCTAACCACTGAGCAAACGGGCTGCCCTTAACCATTTTTAAGTGTACCATTTAGTAGTGTTAAGTACATTCACACTGCTGTGCAATAGATCTGCAGAACTTTTTCATCCTTCAAAATTGAAACTATACAATTAAACGACACCCAATTTCTCCTCCCCCACCCTTGGTGCATTGTTCACTTGTCTTTACTCCTCCCTCCTTAGGCCGTGAGCCCCTGGAGGGCAGGCAGCTGGGTCTGGTTTACATCTCTACGGTAGCACCTAGCAGGTCACCTGGCCCATGTATGAATTTATTAATTCAACAAATATTTATTGCCCCTGGAGCTGTGGCACTGTCCTAGACCCTGGAGAGCAAAGAGGGAACGAAAATCCATCCTTGTGGCTTTGACATTCTAGCTGGGGGGAGATAGACAAAATAAAATGTAGAACCTGTTACATGATAATAAATGCTATGTGGAAAGTAAAGTAGGAAGGGAGGATTGAGGGTGCACGGGATGGCAGTTTCAATTTTGAATAGAAGGGAGGAGAAATTCTCACTAAGGAGCTGAAGTTTGACACAGGCCCTGAAGGGAGGGAGCCCTGTGGTCCTCTGGGATAGAGCATTCCAGACTAAGGGAACCACAGTGCAAAGTCCCTGAGGTGGGAGTGTGGCTGGTGTTCCCTGCTTGGGGAACGGGGGGGGGGTGGGGTGGTCAGTGTGGCTGGGGTGAGGTGAGCAAAGAGAAGACAGGAGTTCAGAAAGGGAACGGCCGAGATGTGGGATGAGGCAGAGCTTATAGGCCCCTAAAAGCCTGCGTGAGGGGCCTTTGTGGGCTTCGGGCAGAGGAGTGACACGGCCTGACTTAGGTTTTGACAGCATCACCCTGGCTGCTGTGCTGCGAATGGGCTATGAGGGTGGGTGGCAGACAGCGGATGCACCCCTTCCATACAGTACTTGCTGTCCAGCTGTGTGGAGTCTGGTCAGCGGACAGCCTCCAGCTGTTAGCACTTTCAGGTTGGCTTCAGCTGTCCAGGTGGCCAAGCTGTGCTGGGGTTGGCCCCAAGTGACGACTGAGCCAAGCAGTGCTCAGGGGCCCAGCCATTTCCACCCAACACGGGGCTCCTGTAATGGACAATCTGTCCCCGGACACAGAGCTCCCTGCCACGGTACTTGTCGCTCAGTCCTACTTTCTCCCCTTTCCATTCATGGGCATTAATTCCCAGTACACCCTTGCCCTCTTAATTCTTCCTCAGAATCTGCTTCCCAGGGGCAGGCTGTAGAGAGATTGCTGCAGTAATCCAAGTGTCTTAATCAGCTCAGGTATTCTGCTGTAACAAAATACCATAGCCTGGGGGACTTAAACAACAGAAATTGATTTCTCATGGTTCTGGAGGCTGGAAGTCTGAGATTGGGGTGCCAGCATGGTCAGGTTCTTGGTGTAGGCCCGCTTCCTGGTTTACATGGCTGTCTGCTCATTCTGCTGTCCTTACATGGTGGAGAGAGAAGGGTCATCCTTCTCATGTCTCGTCTTCTAAGGGCACTAATCCCATCAGGAGGGCTCCATCCTCATGACCTAACCACCTCCCAAAGGCCCCATCTCCTAATACCGTCACATTGGGGGTTGGGATTTCAAAATATGACTCACAGGAAGCTTGGACCAGGGTGATGATTACAAGTCGTCTCCTGTTTACCTAGGGCTGCAGGGTGGCTGTTACAACATGCAGTACAGGTGCACTTGAAGGCTGTGTATATGAAATCGGAATCTGTCCTATGCACGACTGAAGGAAGGTTGCAAGGGAATTCTCATGCAATGAAGGAGGAGGAAATAGAGACGTGTATCCTGAGCAAAGAAGTCCAAGGGGATATGACAGCCACCTTGTGGTGACAGTGAGGTGGGCTGGGGACTCTGGGTGGTGAACAGTAGTAGCCCAACACAAACTGAATGAGAACAGTGAGCTGCAATGCTCGGACTCGCTCTCAGGCCAAAGGCAAGGCTGGAACGTTCCTCATCCATGGTCCTGGCCCACAGCCTGGAGAAGCAGGGTCAGGACTGGAAGCTCAGTCCATTCTGGGCTAGCCAATGATGTGCTTATGTTGCTCTGACCTCTGAGCCACCCTTGGTCAGGCAGCTGGAACGCCCTGGAAGATGCTGGAATGCATGGCTAGAGATCACCCTTCTCTGAGACCTTTGCTGGGGCTAAAGTACCATATGGCGTGGGCAGCAGGCAGAGACTTCCGTAAGCACGGTTGTGCCTGGATATTTACTGGATACTTTGGCACTGTACTAATGTTTCACCTACAGTGTCTCCTTTTATCTCTACAACAATCCTAGGTACTGTCCCAAGTATTCCCTTTGCCTCTCAGACCTACTGTCCATCGGCTCTGTGCCCTGAGAGGCTGACTGCCTCAACAGGTTCCCTTGCCCTCTGGCTTCTGGGTGCATGGGACCAGTAGGAGCTACTAGCAGGTGAGCAGGCGATGCAAAAGTAAAGGTGGGGTATTTATTTGGTCAGTATGCATCCTGCAGTTCCTGTGTGGTAACTCTGTCCATTGCTACTGTGGCACTAGCCCCAGGACATGGCAGTTACCCTCTGTGGGTTTCCTTAATCATACCCAAACCTTTTAAAACAGTTCCTCCAGGGAACTCTTCAGTGACTCGGTTTGAATGTGCCATCTGTTTCCCACCAGGATCCTCATTGATACCAAGATTCCCATTATATTGGTGACAAGACTGAGGTTCTGAAAGCTTGCCAAGTTGCAGCATGGCGAAGCTATGATCATGAAATGGTTAAGCTGTGATTCAGACCTGGGGGGTGGGTGCCAGCCCAGCCCAGCCCTGGGCCCTTTAAGCTTGGATGGCTTAACCACCCCGCAAATGGCCACACTTGAGAGCAAAGGTGAACTACAGCCTATTCTGTCTACATGATGACACAACCGCTCGCTGCCTACTTTGGCTTATGGCTCACTGTCTCCTGGATTTCTGGCTCCTGGTCTTGGCTTGATTGTCACTAAATATTCCTCTAGGTCAGTATAGCCTTTGCACCCCTTTTGCTTCTCATTCTTGTCTGGCTTGGATGTTGGTGTCCCCTAAATTTCAGGTCATCATAATGCTGGGAGAGGGGCTGTGAGCCCCCCAGGGGGTGGTTAGTTCAGGTGACTGTGTTCCCATCTCCCCCAGGCTCTGAGCCCTTTGGGCTCAGCTCCTGCTCCCTGTGTAGCCCCAGCATTCTGCCAGGAGCCGGTATGAAAAATGCTCAGGGAAAATGGAAGGAGCTGAATAATGCTTGGCTGACGCAGGTATTACATGCCTTTAGAGACACCTGGCCTGTTGGGAGCATATATAAAGAGTGAGAGTGTGACTAACAGGGATTTTATGTACACAGGGTGGGGATGCGGTTGTGGACTGCTGGGATTGGTTTACTACCGCTAAGGGAGTGCGGTTTGTCTACAAGGAGAGGATAGTGATTGTGTACTTAGGGCTGGGTCTCCCTGTAAACGGCTAGGAGCGCTGTTGTAGCGGGAGCACAGCGCCCTCTTGTGACCACATCTACAATCACACGTGTATCAGGTTCCATCCCAGCTCTTACCTTGTCAACCCCAGCCCCAGCTTAACTTCAGCTCCAGCCTCTGCCACAGCCCCCAGCTTAGCTTCACCTCAGCCATGGAGCTCTCTCCCCTAATGAGGGCTACCTTTCCTGGCCTCAGGGTCTTATGGGAGGGAGAGTAGGAAAACAAAGGACGGAGCCAACCTGTATAAAACACAGCCTTTATTGATTTCAAGGAAACTGCCTTGCGGATGCTCCTCTCAGGGCATCCAACCTGACTCCCACAGAGCAGGGTCTGAAAGGCTGGCACCAGCCTCTCCAGAACATTTGCGGGGAGGAAGATGGGAGCCAAGCTTCTTGAGGCTGAGAGAGTGGAGTCTGGGGGAGGGGGACTTCCCCTGGGAGCAGTGGTGACTCATAGGATTCCTGGGTGTCCCAAGGTCTGGTTGGTGTCACCAGAGCCTTCTCATCCTCTTCTTTCTAAGCTCACTCTCAGGTCTCCAGACCTCCCACTGCTGGGAGAATCTTTCCTCTCCACTGCAGAAATCTGGGTGCTTTCTCCCCAGGGAAAGTAGAGTCTCTTTGGTCTGGTGAATCTAACCCAGGGTAAGCATCTCTCTTTCTGTAGCCTAAAGGCTTCTGCACCTGCCATTCTCTCTGCTTGGAAGCGCTTCTCACCTTTTTTAAACATTACTTCTTCAGGGAAGCCTCACCCAATCATCCCCTCCTGGGTTACGTAGAAGCCCTGCTATGAGCATCTTAAGAGTCCCTTGTGCGCAGTAATTTGTTGTTTCAATGTCTGCCTCCCTCCAGGGCTGGCACTGGGCCTGTGGTATATATACCCAGGCATTCAGCACAGTTCCCAGTGCTCAAAAAGTATCTGACAACAATGAAAGCTTAGTGAATTCAAAGTGGGGGCACCCAGCACCTGTAGGACCCCTCCACCGGCGCAACACCTCCCCACCGGCCCCCATTAGCAGCCTGGGTATCGCTACCCAGCCCGTGGTCAGATGGGGGTCTGGGTGGGTGCTGAAGCAAGCAGCTTGTCACTGCATGAGTCGAGGCCCAACCCCCCAGCCTCTACTAGCTTGTGGTGGCAGCAGCAAGTGGAAGCTCGACTGGCGGAGGCCTTGCGGTTGCGGCCGCCTGGGGGCTTGTTCTTGCGCATGCCTTTTAGGACCCTGTGGAAGATGAGGTAGCAGAGCTCGCTGATGGTGAGCACGATGCAGAAGGCCGAAGCGCCCACCATGAAGTAGGTGAAGATCTTCTTCTCGGTGGGCCGGGCGATGTAGCAGTCCACGGTATTGGGGCAAGGTGCCACGTTGGCACACTGCACCAGGCGTGGCATGTAGAAGCCATTCCAGAGAGTATGCAGCACGTAGAGGAAGACGAATTCAATGATGAGCTTGAAGATGAGGCTGAACAGGTACGTCCACCAGAGGCCGCCGTGCTTCTTGCCTGCATCGTCGTATAACTTGGCGCACTGGTCACCGTGCTTCTCGCGGTGCCGCCGCTCCCGCTCCTCCCGGTAGGCCACATGGAGGATAACCAGCAGCGAGGGACATGTGACGAAGATGAGCTGCAGGGCCCAGAGGCGGATGTTGGAAATGGGGAAGTAGTCGTCATAGCACACGTTGGTGCAGCCGGGCTGCTTGGTGTTGCAGTCAAAGTCCTTCTGCTCGTCCCCCCACACGCGCTCCGCGGCCACCACGTACACCAGCACGCGGAAGACGAACACCACCGACAGCCAGATGCGGCCGAACGCCGTGGAGTACTTGTTCACGCCACTCAATAGGTTCTGGAGCGTCTTCCAGTCCATGGTGCCCGGTAGGGATGCCGGGGGCCGTGCACACCTGACCGAATAATAGGAAAAAACATACGGTAATGAAGAGGTGACATTTACTGAGCATTTACTGTGCACCAGGTGCTGTTCAGAGCTCTTTATGTGGACCTACTCATCTGAACATTGCAAAGACCCTATGAGCTCAGGACTATTCTTTCTAAGCTACAGATAGGAAATAGGCAGAGAGGTTAAGTAACCTGCCCAAAGTCACCGAGTTAGTATACCGGAAGGAAGGGAATGTGCATTTGCTGACGATAACAATGAGCATTTATTGAGTAGTTGCTATGAGCCAGGCAAGGAGCTACACACTTTATGTGTAGGATTTCATTTAATCCTTATAATGACCCCATGAGGTAGGCACTGTGATGCTCCTCATTTACAGAGGAAGATAAGGGCTGTAAAGCACTTAGTACATAGTAAGTGCTCAATAAATGTCGGCCACTCGTGAAATCTAGAGAGGTCAAGTCACTCGTTTAAAACTAGAGTTAGATTCAAGGCTGGACTGTGGATGCCAGGACTGTGCTGTCCATTACTTCCTTTCCCCTTCTCTGCTGGATGCCTGCCTCAGACTGGGTTCTTGCAACTTACCTCCTTGGTGCCTTGCTACCACCCTGTGAAGTTGGGGTTGAATCCTAATCTACAGGGAGGAAACTGAGCCTCAGAGAGGGGAAATAACCTCCCCAAGGTCTCACAGCCAATAGGTGGTAAAGTTGGTAGACCGATTCATGTTGGGGAGTGTGTGGAGGTGGGTAATGATCTAGCTCTGGGGGATAGCAGATCCAGAGAATAGCTAGATAGAACTCCGTGCTCCCTGTGCCAGGGCCTGGGGGAGCCCCAGCCATGCTAGATGCCAGGGCTTTGTGGTGGGGAGACATGTGTTGTTCAGGTATCCAGATCACACATCTTCCTCCCAGTCCTGCAGTGACTCAGAGGGTGGGGACCAGTGGGTCTGCCTGAATACACCTAGTGTCTGCGTACTGTCATGGGTGGGACAGCCTGTGCTTTCCCACGTGGGTGTGTGGGCCTGTGTGCACATGTGAGTGCTGCGGAAGCTGGGTTTGTGACTCTGAGCAGCCTGTCAGTCTGCCCCCTGAATGATCACATCTCACCCCTCCACTGCCACTACCCTGGTCCAAGCCACCGTCAACTCTTGCTGGCATTATTGCCACAACCTCCTCACTGGCCTTTCAGTGCCTGCTCCTGCACCCCTAGAGCCCATTAAGTTGGATCACATCACTCCCTTGTTTACTCGCTATTAGCTTCTCATTACACTTAGAATTAACCCCCAGATTCTACATTCTGACCCTTCTCTCCTATATTCTCACCCTGCATCTCTGCTCTGGCCACCCTGGGGACCTACAGGGCTTTGTCATTTTTCCTGCTGCCTAGAATGCTCTTCCTCCAAGAACCTTGCATGGCTGGATTCTTCTCATCACTGAGGCTTTGACTCAAACATCTCTTTGGGGGCTTCCCCAGATAAGACTGAATCTGGGAGCCCCTTCCCTTCTAGTCACTCTGCTCCTGTCCGTTTTATTTTCTTTACAGCATTTAGTCACCATTTAAAATTAAAGTATCTGTTTATTTATTTTTTTGTTCTTATTCATTGTCTGTCTCCCCACTAGGATGTCAACTTTGTCTTGCTTACTGCTTTAAATTAGTGCCTAGTGCTTGGCACATAGTAGGCACTCAATACATGTTGAATGAACAAAAAAATGAATGCTGACTTCTCAGAGAGGCAGCTTGGAGGGGTGGGCAGGAGTCCTGAGGGCAGTCTGGACAAGGGAGAAGGCACAGTTCCTTTTCAGCATCTCAGCCCTCCTGATGCCTCTTCTCTGGGAATCTCGGACATGATGGGGTGTCTGGGGAAGACCCATCCCTGGACAAACTCCTCTTCTCCCCCTTCTCCGCTCCTTCTAAGACCTGGCCTTTGGGGAGAAGCAGTGGAATGTGCCCTGAGTGTGGAGTCATAGCTAGATTCAAGCCTTAGCTACCGTATGCTACTTACCAGCTAAGTGACCTGAAGAATTCTCTAATTTCCTTGACCCCATGTCCTTGTCTCTAAAGGGAAATAAGTCCTACTTTCTTGAGCTGTTGTAAGAAGCATGAGACCATTTCTTCCCCAGCCTGCCACTCACTTGGTGATAGTTCAAGAGCACTGAGGTGGAGGGTGGAGCCCCGCCTGCCAGCCTTGGGAGAAGAGGGATCCTGGCATGTGCTTCCACCTGAAGCCCTCCCTGGCAGCCCACCCAGGTGCAGCCACCCTCCGGTCCTGTCTGCTCATTCAAGCCAGACACACCCCAAGGACGCGACTCACCAGCAAAGAATTTCCTTCCGGGCCCAGGCACGGGACTGGTGGAGCCAGTTCTGGTGCCCCCTACAGCCCCCTCACCCCAAACCATCTTCCAGCCATGCGCTTTTTCCCAGCTCCTGGAACGAGCAGCAACCAGCTTTGGTACCCACTCCGTAATGCCCCTTCACAGAATTACTGTTGACCCTTGAACAACGCGGGGTTAGGGGCGCTGATACCAACCCCGTCTCCCCCACCCGCTCAGTCGAAAACCCGCTTATAACTTGAGTCGGCCCTTCGCTTAAGCAGATTCCCAGCCGAATCTAAAATACTACACTTCTTCCCTCCTGCGACCCCTCGGCCCCCACATTTTCCTTCCATTCCAGGCAGCTTGGGAGCTTGCGGACATAGAAGGCGGTGTCTGAGGGCTCCGGCGCGCTCAGCACTTACCCGCCGCGGCGCGGCCAGCGCGGGGCCGGGTCCCCGTGTCCTCGAGGCCAGCAGCAGAGGCGTGGGGAGGCCTGAGCCTAGGCTCTGTAGTCGCCGCGAAGCGCACGCAGCGGCAGGCACACCCCGGGGGCGGCGTGGAGAAGGGAAGGTGGGGGTTGGAGCCCGGGCAGCTGTCCCGGGGCAGAGGGTCCGGTTTTAGTCCCGACGCTGCCAAGCGTTCCGGGGGCAATCTTCGGAGGGGCTTCTCACTTGTCCCAGCTTCGGTTTCTTCATGTGTGAATAGAGGCATTGGTGACCATGGGCAGGGCTTTTGCAAAGGCTCCAATGAGATTAGGGGCGTGAAACACTATAAACTGCTAAGTGCTATAGCCCTGGGACCGACTGCAATCACGACTCGCCCACACGTGTTACTATGGATACTGAGCCTCCGCCCTGCTGGTCACCGTCCCCGCCCGGTATCTAGCCTGGAACCTGCGTGGAGGCACTTTTAGGGGCCTGTCCGCCCTGCAGGACAGGTCCTCAGGCAGCCGCGCGGGCTCAGGCTGTGTACTCGAATGAAGCATGTGCGCTTTGGAGAACCAGGGTGGTGGGCAGACCCTGAACCCACAGCGGATAGGACGCAGGGAGTCCTGTGCCTGGAAAGGAGATGGGGGATCCTTTGTCTAGGGGTGAGGGCGGGATGAGGGGATGTTATTGCCTGGAGCTACTACAAGGGGCAGATCCTATGGGGTGGGTGGGGGCAGGACCTGTGCCCTAGACCCCCTGCTGAGGGAAGGGGGGAACTGAGGCTGGGCTGTGGTTGGGCTGGGATCTGGGGACAAGGACGCTTTGTCTCATTTACTAGTATGTCACCATGAGGAGCCCTGGCCCCCCAGCCTTGTGTGTGTGTGTGTGTGTGTGTGTGTGTGTGTTTTGGGGGGCAACCCCAGTGCTTCCAGTCTACCTGGGGAGTCCCAGGATCTTAGTCATATAGGGCCTGAGCCCTTCTGTTCTCAATAGCAATCATGTTGCTGACACACAAGGGTGACTGCACATTCAATTTTCCCAGGACTACTCACTTACGCCTGTGGCCCTGGTGTAATTAGCAGCAGCCCCTTTTTACTCTCAAAAGTGCCCCCAAACTTGGGAAAATCAATGGCATGGTCACCTTACCTACTACTCGTTGTGATCGAGAACTAACACGACAATGGGGCTCGTGAACATCTTTGTACCAGCCACTGTCCCACTTTATTTCATCCTCACAGTGCCACATGAGCAAGGTATGATCCTTCTTGCTTTTATGAATGAGAAAACTGAGGCACAGAGAGGTAAGGTGACTTGCCCAGGGTCACACAGATGATCAGAGGAGAGCCAGCTCTGGAGGCCTCAGCTATATGGAATTTCTGGATAGAGCAGAGCCGCAGGGCAAAGGCCACCTTTCACTCACTGGGTGAGGGCCTTGAAAATCATTGCTGAGACTCAACAGTGCTGAGCTGGTCAGGGTGGTTCTGTGCATGTGTTGGTGTGGGGAGATGTGTGGATGTGGGGAGCCCATGACTTTGCCACCTGCTCCCTACCATCTGCTGCTCTGCTGCATTTTAAAGCAAAACCAGCTCCCTACTTCCTCACCTCCTAGTCACTCTTCAACCCATTTGAACAATGTTTCTGTCCCTACCATGTCACTGAAGACAGCACCATCAAAGTCACTATGAATCTCCATGATGCTCAATCCAACAGTCACCGCTCTGTCCCCATCCTTCTGGACCTTCAGAAGCACCTGCCACTGTTTTCCTTTCGCTTCCTTGGCACCACACTCCCTGTTTCCTGTGCCACGGAGGCCCCCCACCCCGGTCTCCAGGGTCCCATGCTCAGCCTCCCTCCTCTCTCCTGGGTGAGCTCCTCCAGTCCTGGGGCTCCTCATACCACCCCTTCGCTGATGGGTCCCACATGTTTAGTGCTGGTTCTGACTTCTCCCTGAGCACCAGACCACGTGGCCAGGGCTGCCCATCTGCCCACCAGGTTTCCCGTTGCCAGTTTGTCCTTCCTGAGATGACCAATGTATCTTTGAATATATAGATATTCTTTTTACATTTACCCCATGGAGGTATGCACGCACTGCTGCACTTCGCTGTTTACATTTAACAAAATACAGGACCTTTTCCTCTCTCGGTAATATAGAGCTGGCTCATTCTTTTTTTAAACAGCTGACTAGTATTCCATTTTTCCCTATCAGGAGATGTAGAGCTGTCTCTTAAAAAAACAACAACAAAAAAACAAACCACCAGCCTAATAGTATTTGTATTATAATATACAGGTAACCTCGTGTAACACTGTTGTTAGCTTCCTAAATACCGTGTTATGCGAATCTGTGTTATACGAAACAAAGAACTAGTACAAAAAAGGGGGTTAGTTTCCAAAAATTAAAAAATTATAATATATTTTTATAATTAAGAGAAACATCTTTATTAATGCAATTTTCACCAAAAGTATAACATATTAATATGTATTAAATAATGTTTTCTTTGTCATCACTACTAAGCTTTTATTACGTTCCGTGTTGTTTGGGGATTTCCCTAATTTCGAATGAGATATTTTTTTGCTCTTAAAAGCTCTTATTACGCTCTGTGTTGTTCAGGAATTTCTCTAATTCTCAAACCGTGTTAGAGTGAAACCGTGTTCTAGGATGCCGTGTTGTATGAGGGTTTCCCCCAATTCTCGAACCGTGTTAGAGCGAAACCATGTTATAGAAGTGCCGTGTTATACGGGGGTTACCGGTATTTAATCAATCCCATATTAATTATCGGCATTAATTCCAATCCCAATCCTGTATTTCTTTCTATTGTGAACACCATTGTAATACAGATCCTTGGACAAACATCATTAACACATTTTTGAAATTATCTTTATAGGATATATTCCTAGAAGTGGAATTTTGGGTTAAAGTTGTTTGCTCATTTAAAATTTTGCCAAATCTCCTCCATAGATAAAGTAGTATATTCCACCAGCAGATATGTGAGGGCTTGTTTCCCAATATTCTTACCAACATTGAGAGTGTAATCAAGCTGAATGATCTTTGCCAGTGGTAGCTCATTACATTTTTCTTTCGCATTTCTCTTCTGTGTGAGAATGAGTATCTTTTCATATACTCAAGAGCCACCTGTGTTTCTTTTTCTGTGAACTGTCCTCTGTCTTTGCCCATTTTTCAATAATATGATTGATTTTTTAAAATTATTGATTTCTTAGGAGCTCTTTACATGTTAAAGAAACCAGCTCCCTTGTTAATGGTACAAATAGAAAGGATCCCCCTGACCCCAGCTTGACACTTGTATTTTGACTTTGTAGAGAATTAAACATTTTTTATACAGTCAAATTGTAGTTAAATTTTATCTTTTATGGTCTCTGAGTTTGCTCATAATTAGAAATGCCTTCCCGACTCTGAGAACTGAAAAACAGTTTTCTCCCATGGTTTCTTCCAGCTAAAGTAGTGCTTTAATGATATAAATCAAATCACGTCAGTCCCCTAGTAAAACCTTGCGGTCACTTACTATTACCTTTACTAACACCCACTCTCCTGACACTGGCCTGCAAAAGCCCCTAATGACCTAGTCCTGCTTCACCTCCTACCACACGTCACCCTGATCACTATTCTCCAGCTGCTCTGGTCTCCTTTCTGTGCAGTCCAGCCTCCGGCCTTTGCATTTGCTGTTCTCTCTGCCTGGACTGCTCTTCATCTGGCAGGCTCCTCCTCCCAACTGAGGTCTCACGGAGGTATTAGGTAATACCTCCTTCTCATGGAGGTATTCCCTGGTCACCCCATCTGAAGTGATCGCACTCTGCTTCCTCAGCAGTCACTCTTCAGAATCTTCTCTGAAATTATCTCCAGGAGAGCAGGGAGCTCGCAGGTTGTGCTCCTGCGGCATCTCCAGGGCCTGGAATGTAACTGACCCCCAGTTACTATTTGTAAACTAAATGTTGGGTGCACATAAGGTTCTGTGTGAGAACGGTATGTGTGTGAGACTGGGTCATTGTGTAGTCAGGGGACAGCGTGGGGAGGATGTGTGTATGCCTGGTGTGTGTGGTTGTGAATGTGTATGCTTGCAGAGGTGGCTGGTAGGGTTTTGTGCGACTGTGTGTGTGTGTGGCTGTGTGGTGGTATCTCTGTGTGCAGTTGGGTTATTCTGCTCTGGTGACCAGGTGATTTTATTGCCGAGGTCTGGTCATTTTGGCCCTGTCAGGTGCTGCCCCCCCCCCCCCCCCACTCCTGACATCAAGCAGTGCCTCCAACAATGGGCCTTTGCCTGTTCTGGAGTAAACTGGAAGAGGTTCCATTCCAGAAAGAGACTCTGAGGACTCAAGGCGCTCCTGTCCCACATGAGTTCTGCTTCCCGAGTGTGTGGGAGGCCATCTAGGCCATCCCTCTGCCTCAGGACAAAACTGTGTTGCAGCAGGACCTTGGCAGCCGTTCCAGCCACCCCCACTCCCCTCAGGGCCTACACCTGCTTTCTGGGGTTGGCAGGTCCTAAGCCTGTCCGGACCAGGCTTTGGCCACCCCCATGTCTGAAACTCGGTCCAGGGCTCAGGCAGGGGCTTCCTGGGAAGGGGCAGGGACTTCCCTCTCCAGCTGGCAGTTCTTCTGTGTTTGTGTGTGTGCGGCAGGGGCCTAGGCCCTCTCGTGCTCCAAGGCCCTTTCCTCTCTTGAGCAGAGTGGTGGAGCAGGTAGAACCCACTGGAAAACAGGTCAGGTGGAAGAATGGGGGCTTTCCAGCCCTGCTCCAACATGTCTGGGGCTGTGGGTAGGGACAAAGAGATGTCCGAGGACCCAGGCTAGAATGTTACTTTCCTCCCAAGATATCCAGAGTTACTTGGAACTTCTGTCTGCACAACTGTATCCTCAAATAAGGGAGGTAATACATGACATTACTGAGTTGCTGCCAGGATTCCACCATTCTACATGTGTACTGGATCCCACCTCACTCTACCTCTCTTGCTCCTCCGTCTTCACCCTTTGGCTCTTCACTGGATCTTTCCCATTACTATAACTATGCTGGTATTTCTCCGTCTTAAACAAACAAAAACAAACAAACAAACAAACTTCTGTTGACCCCATTTCTAACATCTGCCTCATTTTTTTTCCATTTCTTTCTTCGAAAGAGTTGTCTTGATTTGTTATCTCCTTCCCCACCCCCCTCCTTATATTCCACCCAAACCACTCTCGCCAAGGTTTCCAAAGCTAAATCCCATGGTCAAGTTTCAACCCTCATCTTTCCCTGCACTTCCAGCAGCTGTTGGATGCCAGAACATCACAGTTTCCCGACTTATTTCCTTCTGGCTCTTCTTTCTTAGTCTCCTTTGCTGGTTCCTTCAGATCTCCCTGACTTATTTTTATATATATCATGTTTCCCCGAAAATAAGACCTAGCCAGACCATCAGTTTTAATGCATCTTTCGGAGCAAAAATTAATATAAGACCCAATATTATATTATATTATATTATATTATATTATATTATATTATATTATATTATACCAAATCTTATATTAAAATAAGACTGGGACATATTAATTTTTGTTCCAAAAGATGCATTAGAGCTGATGGCCTGGCTAGGTCTTATTTTCGGGGAAACATGGCATATATATATATATATATATATATATATATATATATTCCATTTCACCTTCCACCCCTTTTTAAGTTTTTAATTTACAGTTGACATATATTATTTTATATTAATTTCAGGTGTACAGCATAGTGGTTAGATAGACCTCCCTGACTTCTCAATACTGGGGTGCCCTGGGCCTTCGTCCTAGGGTTCCTTCTCTTTTATGCCCTCACTCCGTCTCTTGGTAACGTCATCAAGTCTCAGGGTTTAAACATTAAAATTAGGCTGACAACTCCTAGTTACTTATCTTCAGCCCAGACATTTCCCTGAACTCCAGGCCATTGTATGCAGCTGCTTTTCTACCTCTCTCTATGGGTATCCTAGTAGATATCAGAAACTTACCTTGTCCCAAATTAAGCTCCTTCCTTATTTAGGGACGAAGCAAAGAAAAACAAAACCCCCAAACCAGATGCTCAGTTAAATTTGAATTTCAGATAGTGCGCGGGACACACTTACGCTCAAAAAACTTATTTGTTGTTAATCTGGAATTCAGGTTTAATTGGGTGTTGTGCATGTTTTTCTGGCAACCTATTCCTTATGTTCCTCTCCAACCCTCTCGTCTCATGTTCTCTTTGAGTAAATGGCATTTACTCACCTACTTGTTCAGGCCCCAGACCTTAGAGTCATTGTTGACTCTATGTTTTCTCATATCCTGCACTCAACGTCAGTGAATCATTTTGGTGCTACTTTCAAAATATTTGCAGAATCTGGCCTTTCTCACCAGCTCCATTCATGTTATCCTGGTAACATTAAAGCCATGAATCATTTTTTCCCCTGCGTTATTGCCATTCCCCCTCCCTGTGTTATTGCCATAGCCTTGTAACTGGTTTCCCTGCTTTATCCCTTGCCCCCCCCCCCCCCCCCCCGTTCATCTATCACTAACACCACCACCAAGGGGACCATGCCTCTTTTTGTTCCAAATGCTCCCCTGGCTTCCTGCTTACTTGGAGTGCCAGTCAAAGGTATCAGGATGGCTTGGAAGCTGGTCCTTAGCAGGCCTCATCTGAAAACTCTGTGTGGCTTCATTTACTGCACCTCTCAGCTCTCCTGCCGTCCTGCCTCTTTGGCTTCCTTGCTATCCTGGGTGCTCACAGGGTCTTCCTCAGCTTTAGCACCTGTGGCCTTGCCCTTCCTTCTATCTGGTGCACTTGCCCCCTAGATCTCTGCCTGGCTTGCTCCCTCGCTTTCTCTGGCCTCCCATCTCTCATTGCAGTTTCCCTCTCAACACTCCCTCCTCCGCTTCCTGCTTTATTTTTCTCCTTAGCACATAATCATGTACCATATTTTATATTTTGCTTATTTTTCTTGTTAACTGTCTTCCCCGTCACTAGGATCTATGAGGACAGTAATTTTTGTCTGTTGTGTCCACTGGTGTATTCCCAGTGCTTAAAACAGTGCCTGGTACTTGGTAGACAAAAGTGTTTGCCAAATGAGTGAATGAAACCCATCAAACACGCTAAGCTCCTGGCCCAGGCCAGCACGCAGCAGCTGTTTCATCAGTTCCCTTCTAGCTGAGCATCCCATGCTTCTGTCCTCCAGGAGTCCCTCCCTGACCACCTGCCTTCCAGGAAGTCTTTACTGACTGAGCCCCATCTGTTTTCCCTCCTTTCTATCACCAGGCCCAAACCCCTGGTACTCAAGGGTTGGGTGAGCTGTCCGCCCGGCTGAGTCTCTCTGTCCTCACCCAGTCTTTGCTCTCTTATGGTTTACAGGAGGCTCCTTGCTTGGGCTGTCCTTCAAGCTGCAAGGGTGTGGGGTATCGGGGTGGCTGCGGAAGCCAGCTAGGAATGAAGAGTGTGTAATATCCCTGAAATCTGCCTGCCACCTGCGGTGTGGGAGTTTCCGGAGCCTTGACCCTGGGCTGAGGAGGTGATGGTCACTGAGCACCAGTGAGTAGAAACTAGACTGGGTTTGGGCTGCAGGGTGGTGGTTCCTAAGGTCGCTGTTCCTATAAATTGGAGAAGTCTTGACATAGACAGCTGAGTAGATGGTTTGCCATTAGCTGAGCTGAGAAGCACAAGAAGAGGAGCAGGTTGGAGAGGCAGAAGAAAAGATGGGATTATTGTGCTTGGAGTTCGCTAAATGATATGTGTGTCTGTAAATGCTATTCTAATCCAGACATTTGACAAGGCCATCAGGACCTTCTGACACGACCTGTAAAAACCCTCTGTGATTACGCAAGTGCAAATAGACAGTTTCGCCCCATCCCACACTCCATCCCTGAGCCTCACCTAATGCCCAACGCCAGGCTCTCCCAATGCCTAGCCTTCCCAGAACCTCGGGGGTGGGGTGTGGCTCAGGATTAATTGTTTTCACAACTCAAATGGTCTCTGCATCCAAATGCCCAGCTGGGGTGGTCTGAGTTCCCTGAGGGACACATGTGTGTGGATGTCTGTAGGCAGCTGGATGCATGGGGCTGGGTCTCAGGAAAGAGAAGAACAGTGGGAACGTGTGTGCGTTGCATGTGCAAATGCAAAGTAGTGCAGCCACTGTGGAAACATTTTGGCAGTTCCTCAAAAAGTTAAATGTAGAATTACCATATTACACAGCAAGTCCACACCTAGTATGTATCTGAAAGATCTGAAAACAAGGACTCAAACAAATACTGTACATGAATGTTCATAGCAGCACTATTCACAACAGCCAAGACAAATGCCCATTGAAGGAAGAATGGATAAATGAAACATGGTCTATCCATACAATAGATTATTATTCAGTCATAAAAGGGAATCAAGTTCTGATACATACTGCAATATGGATGAATCTTGAAAACATGATGCTAAGTGAAATAAATCAGACACAAAAGTACAGATATTGTATGATTTCACTTATATGAAATTAATCTAGAGTAGGTAAAGTCATAAGAACAGTAAATCATTACAGGTTACCAGGGGCTAGGTGGCAGCGTGGGGGTGGGGGGTGTTATTGTTTAATGGGTTTTTGTTAGGGGTGATGAGAAAGTTCTGGAAATAGTGGTGATGGTTGCACAACATTGTTAATGTGTTTAACACTGCTGAATTGTACACTTAAATATGGTTAAAAAGGTAATTTCATGTTACATATATTTTATCACCATAAAAAAATAAAAAGAGAGAGAGAAGAGGGATGGAAATATGAATTTGGGAATCAACAGTATCCAGATGGTAATGAAGGTCATTGGAGCAGACAAGCTCGCAGGGAGGGTGTAGAGACTGAGGAAGGTGGGCAGCCTAGGAAAGAGCCTAAGGCCCTCCCCCAATGAAGGTGTGGGGGAGGTCGCTGAAGGAGATTGACAGGGAGTGGTTGGCACAGAGGGAAAACTAGAAGAATGGTGTTTGTGAAGCTGGGGTGTGTTAGCGCTGTTGATTGCAAAGGACAGAGATCTAACTTGGATTAGTTTGGGCACAAAGGGGAATTGACTGGTTTGTAGGAACATAGGAAGGGCAGGGGTACCTCAGGCTCCCAGAAATACCTGGCTGGAGTCATGTCTGGATGTGTTTAGGAACTCTCTCCTGCCTGCCCCACCTCTCCTCCTCTGACTGTCAGCTTCCTTCTCTGCAGGTACTAATGGGCTATTGCTCAGGGTCACCAGCAGCTCTGACCTCACACCTTCCCAAGTTTTGCTGCTACTTGCTTCCCTTAGAAACCATCAAATAACCTGGGGAAGCACCCTGAGTGGCCTCATCTGGAGCACCTATCCACCCTGAAGTTAAGGGGCCGGGAGGCGTGACTGGCAGTCTCCTTCAGCATCCCAGTTTACAGGGAGAGAAGTGCTGGGTGGACAGAACACATAAGGTATTGATGGCACAGGGAAGGAGCTCAAGAAGGAACGCTGTCTACGCTGTGAAATGGCTCATTGCACAAGACAAGCACTGGAAGCATCCACTGAGCTAGGAGACAAAGAAATCGTAGGTGTGCTTGGCAAAGGCAGGGCGGTTTGAGTGGCGTGGTGGGGCAGAGGCTGGGTCATAACTGGAGGGGTGAGTGGGCGGTGAGGAAGTCAACTTAGTAAGTACAGACCTCTGTTTTAGGAGGTACAGTTGTGAAAGCCAGAGAGAGAGATAAAGAGGGAACTGCTGGACACATGGGGTCAAGGAAGCGTTTTTTTTTTTTTTTTTTTTTTTTTTTTATGGGAGAGATGTGAGCATGTTTAAACGCTGAAAGAGCCAGGAGAGAGTTAGAGGTTTAAAAGACAGGAGAGAGTAAGGAGGTGAGGAGAGAGTGCACCAAGAGAACAGGTAGGGAGATTAGATGATGGATAGGAATAGGCTCACCTCTTATATTGTGTAGGGGAAAGGAGAGAGGACCAGTGTGGACACTGCTTGGTCTGAGGTCTACTGGCCATTCACAGGAGAGCATCCTTCTCAGATAGCTTCTACTTTCTCTGAGAAGTGGCATGAAGACACGATGGAACTGGCTAGCAGGTTTGAGGAGAGTGGAGAAGGTTGAGAAGCCTACCACTCTGAAACACAGCAGAGAGCAAAGCAGGAAAGAAGGAACATTGTCAAGTTGTGCTGGAGAACATGAGCCCTAGCACATCCCTTTATTTTTAGCCTCCATCCCTTTATTCATGGGAAAGCACAGTAGGATGGATCTGGGCCTGGAGTTTTGCTAAGCAGGAGGGACAGAGGGACAATGGGGATACTGTCACGACAGCAATTCATTCCAATCATTATCTCAGCAAATATTTATCACCCTTTCACTGCATAGCAGGCATGGTACAGGGCCGGAAGATCCATTGACAAACCTGACAGATACTATTCTGACCCTTATAGAGCTTGCAGTCTAGTAGGGCGGGCAGACATCCATTTAGAAGCTCCCATGTGAGATGGGGCTGGTGGGAGAGACTGTAGAGCCCAAGTTTAGGCTGGATACAGAGGGAAGCAAGTGGAGGGGGCTGGCAGATTGGGAGCCGGTTGCAGGGTCAGGTCTGGAGATGCCTATATAGGAGGGCAGCTGTTGATCGTTAAATAAACATGAACAGAAGTTGAGGGAGGAGCTCAGTGAGAGGGTGGGGGGAAGCTGTGGTTAGAGAGTGGGATGACCTGTCTCACAGTTGCTTCCTTCCCTCCCATGACAATAGCCTACCTCTTCTTTTCCTATTGAAGTCTGATTCTCTATTTATAGGGCTCTGCATCCTATTCGCTCTGCTCTCTGGGGTACCTTCACCACCTTTCTCCTCTACTGGATTTATCTCACCACCGCGATTTAAATATTCCCAATTCTCTCATTGTAAAAAAAATAAAATAAAAATTCTTGACTGCCTCCATTCCCTTGCAACTAACGCTCTTTCATTTTCTATTCTTCTTGCAGCTACCATTTTTCCAATCAGTTGTCCACACTTGCCATCTCCATTTGCTTGGCCCTCACTGTCCCCTTATTTCACCGGGAGCTGGTTCTCTACAATGATATTCCTGCCATGGGTACTAATGACGATCTTTGTTAATCTAATGAACAATTTTCAGTCCTTATCTGATTTGACCCAGGACAGTGTTGGGCCCTGATGATCATTTTCTTCTTGTCTACAGACTTCTCTTCTAGAAACTTCTAGAAGTTCTAGAAACTTCTCTAGAACACTTGTCTGTTGGCTTCTGTGACATCATCTTACTCCTCTGTGACATCACATTTCCTTGGCTTCTATGATATCAATTTACCCCACAGTCCTCTTTGCTGGCTTCCTCCCACTCTACTTGGTCTTTAAGCCTCCATCCTAGGGCATCTGCTCATCTCTCCCCTCACGATCTCTGTACAGTATCAGCCACTCTCAAGGCTTAAGTTACTACGTGCCATAGAGGCCCAGATATAAGATGACGCCCAACAAAAAACAACCCCCTGTATTTCCAATGTGGAGACCCTCCAAAATCACTTTGGGGGATTAATTTGAATACATAAACTTTTAGCACGGTTGAAATTATAATTTATTAACTTAGTTCGCCATACATTTAAAAAATCACATATTATATAAACAATGTAGTAAGACTTATTATTTTTTTCTCCCCTCATTTTATGAAGCAATTTTATTTAAGCTTTTAACATTTTTAACACCTGCATCAACATCATTAAAGTTTTGTTTGTTATCATTAACTTTTACAGAACACACCGACTTTATTTTTGCCCAAGTTATTTGTGACATAACACTTTTCCAGTCTGTGCATGATTCTGGGAACTTTATTCTTTGCCATTAGAGCTTGGTTGCATAATATTAGGTTGCATAAATTAAAAAGTCATCTGGTAGGTATGTATTTGTGATCTCCACAACATAACCACTTCCTTTATTGTTCTTCAAGGGATTTTTTTTAAAAAGGACTTGCTTCAAAAGTAATACTTGCAATTGTAAGGTCCATACCCCTCAGGAGTAAAGATTGAATCTGTGTTTAATGCTTTTGTCTCCACTTTTTTCTGATTCTGCCAAGAGACCTCCATGAATATCCAAAACTTCATTGATTAAGGTTATTTCAGGCAAATGAGTTTTCCCCAAAGAGTGTTTTGTTATTCAAAAGGCAGTAATTGAAAACATGAGCCATTATATAGGAGACTTTGTAAGTACTTGAATATAAGACAAATCCTTCCTACCTGAGGGGTAATTCTGAAGCAAAATCTTATATTCAGGCGTTTTGCTGACAATTCCCAAACCCCTATCTCCTGCCCAGTCTTTTATCCCCCTTCTATACAATAGTCTACTAGACATCTCCACCTGGGTGCCAATCATTCAGTCAGTTGACACATTTTTATTGAGTGTCTACTATGTGCCAAGTACCGTTCTAGGTGCTGGTAGATAAAGGGGGGAATATGACAAAGGCTGTGTTGTCAAGGAGCTCATCCTAGTGGGACGACACAGAAAATAAACATGTAGGGGCATCTGAGTTTCTGGTACCCCCTCTCATAAGAGAGCTGTACTTTTGCTTTAATAAAATCTTTGCTCCTCTTAAAAAAAAAGAAAATAAACATGTAACTAAATAAGAATATTTCATAAACTAGAATATTTCATAAGTATTTCATAAACAAGAATATTTCATAAATGCTATAAAGAAGATAAAATGGGGTTGCATGGTAAAGAGTGACTGTTTGGCGTATGCGCTTCATCAGGGGGGTCAGAATGGCCTCTTGGAGGAGAGAATGTTTGGAGATATGAATGCCAAAGAGACAGTCATGTGAAGCTCTGGGGGAAGAGCATTGGCAGCGAAAGCCAGGGCAAAGTCCCTGAGATGGGAGAAGGCCAGTGCGGGTAGGGCATGCGGGAAGGAGAGAGCCCAGGGAGATGAGCTTGGAGAGGTAGCCAAGGTCTAACCATGTAGGGCCTTACAGGCCATGACAAAGTTTGGTTTACTTTCCGTTTTTATGGCCATGATGGAAAGCCACTTGGAGGGTTTTAAGCAAGGGAGTGACTTGACTGATCTCATTTACATGGTAGAAAGATCTCTCAGGCTGCCACGTGGAGGAAGAATTGCAGAGGAGCAAGAATGGAGGAAGGGAGCCAGCTGCTGCAGGTATCCAGGTATTCAATGCTGTCTCTTGGCCTGGGATGGAACCACTGGGAGGGGGTAGGAAGGTGAATGGACTTTGAACTGAGTTTGGAATTATATCCAATATGACTTGTTAATGGTGGATGTGATTATGAGGAAAGGGACGCCTAGGTTTTTGAATTGAGCAGCTGGGTGGATGGGGATGCCATCTTCCAAGGTGAGGAAGACTGGGAGGGAACATAAATCTGTTCTCTGTTAGGGGGATTAGGAGTTCTATTTTGGGTGACAAATAGGAATTTTGATACATGAGTCTAACACTCATGGGAGTGGTTGGGTCTGAATATATAAATGTGGGAATCATTCATTTGTAGATGGTTTTATAGATGGTACTATACAAGATTACAGAAGGGGAAATGTAGACAGAGGAGAAAAAAGGGTAGAGCACTGGGTCTTAAAGAATCCTACATTTAGAGATCAGCAAGAGGAAGAAGAGCATCGATGGAGATCAAGAAAGACCTATCAGTAATGTGGGAGGAAAGCCAGGAGAGAGTGCGGCCTGGAAGCCGAGGGAAGACGGTGTTTAAGGCGGAAGCTCTCGATGGCTAAATGTTGCTGAGAGAGCAAGACGAGGATGAAGCACCGACCATTTTGACTTGGCAACTTGTTGGCCATTGTTGACTTTGACTTGAACGGGTTAATATGATGAGGAAGTAGAGACGGCAAGTACAGAGACGTTTTAGGGGATTTTGTTTTTTATAAGAAGGGCAGTAGCTGGAGAAGGATGTGGTGTTAAGAGGGAGTTAAAAAAAGGGAAACATTAGAGCATATTTATAGAAAGGGGATTGTGAGGCAACAACTGTGGAATACAGTCCAGAGTAGGTGAGAGGTGATGGAGTCCAGTGTCCGTGTGGTGGAGAGTGTACCTGGAGCAGGGACACTTCATCCACGTTACAGGGGAGAAGGCAAAGTGGACAGGTACTCATGCCAGGAGGTTGGCAGATTTGGTTGGGAGGGAGATAAGTTAGTGCTTGCCTATTGCTTCTATTTCTCTGAAGCATATGCCTGGCTATTAGCTGAAAAGGAAGATTAGGAGAATGAGGGCTGGAGGTTTGGGGAAAGAGAAGGTATGAGAGCCATCTTGGAGAGAGAATAGGGTTAAAGTGTTAGAAAAATATAGAATTTCTTAGAGGTGCTGAATGTCCACTTGAGCTTTCTGGTCAGAAGTTTCCATCTAAACCAGTCAGTCCAGTTGTATTCTCCAGGTGCTTTGGAACAGGTTCCACATGGAGAGCTGGGCTTTACCTGGAGTTAGAATCTAGCCTGGTGAGCAACTACAGAAGCACTGAAAGGCAGGTGAGTGGAGGATATCTACAGGTCAGGAATTACCTGGGAGCCCATGGAATCCAAGCTGGGAAAGAAGGGGAGGATGTGACAGGGGTGATGGACAGCGAAATAGTGGCAGGTCAATAGATGGGGCAGGATTGCTGGAGTGGGAACTAAAGTGAATGAGCTGGACAGGAGATGATGGAGTTCTCAGTCCAGACAAGATCTAGGGTGTGAGCATGCATGTGGGTGGGTTCAATGGGTAAAGAAAAAGATTGTTAGAAGCAAGGAAGTCAAGGAACTGAGAGGTCAAGTTTGGATGTGAAGTCATCACAAATGATAATAAGCATAATAATAGAGAGAAAGACAGTGAACCAAGGGCTGAGAATGGCCATGAATGAGAGATCCAGGACATCTTATTTGTATCTCAGACTCAACCCTGTCTGAAGCTGCAGTTACCCGTATCTCCCTCAAGCCTGCTCTTCCTAGGGTAAGTGTGCCACCACCCAGAGCAAGAAACTTGGGTGTGACTTTGATTCCTCTCTCTAACTGATCCCCACACCCAATCAAATCACCAAATCTTTTTGATTCTATCTTGGAAACATTTCTTAAATCCAGCTACTTCTTTCCATCTCCACTGCGCACACCAGAGTTTAGGCCATGGCTATTGCTCATTTGGACTATTAGTGTCAGGTTCCAAACAGTTAGCACTGCTCTCGCTCCTCTGCCTTGTAACTAGAGACAAATTAGATCATGTCACTTCTGTGCTAAGTCTCTCCAGTGACTTTTCATTGTCCTTAGGATAAAGTCCAAAATAATTAACAGGGCTTTATAAAGAAAGCACTGCATAACCCCGCCCCTGCCTACTTCAGTCTGACCCCTCACCGGGTTTGCTCTCACTTTCTAGGCCTTTCTTATGCTATCCTCTCGGCCTACAATCCCCTTTCCACTTTGCTTGGGAAAATCCTCCTTTCTCTAGGTGTCCCCTTCAGAAGTCTCAGGGAACCTTTTTCTGGATGCCTGGATGTTGGATCCAACATTCTTCTTACCCCAGCACGCTATGCTTCCCCAGCATGTCATGAGTTTAGCAGCTTTCCTCTTCATAGAATGTAAGCTCCATGAGATCAGGGACTGTCTGATGCTTCCCAGATGAATCCTAGCAGGGGGCTGATCACATAAATGTGAACAATAAATATTTATTAACTTGAAGCAAATGGAAGATTCTAGATGTGGAGCAGTTCTGGGTGAAGACAAAGTCTGGGGTGTGGTTCTGTGAGTGGATAGCTAAATGGAGTGGAGGAGGAGGTCATGAGAGATGAGGAGGGCATGGAATGAAAAGGACAGAGTGATACACAGGTGGTCCCGGTGGCCCTGGGCTGTGACAGAATACCAGAAGATCCTGAGTCATGTGCTTAAGTCTTTAATGAATGAAGAGAAGTAGGTGGCAGCAATGCAGGTGGGGCAGTGGAAGAGAAAGACGGCAGGGGCCTAAGCAAAGCAAAGACGTTTCAAGAAGGTGGAAGTGGAAAGGTCTGAAGGTGGTAATGAGGGCAATATGGGGGTCTTGAGAGTGTGGGCAGAACTGAGGATAAGGGATGACCGGGGGCCCTCAGGCTAGTCAGTGTTCGGTCTTCGTCTGGCTTAAGGACTGGAGACCTCTGGGTACAGCACCCATGAAAAGGACTGCCGTGGGAATAGTCAGGTCCTAGGATGCTCTCACCATATGTCGGCCCAGCCGCAGCCCCTGGAATGGGGAGTCTAGAACCTCAGAGGGAGCTGACTGTGGCTCGTCCACTGGCCTGCATGTAGGAGCTATCTCGGTCTGAGAAGTACGGAGTCATCTGATTCTGAACTGGTTGAAAGTGCCATCCTGTTCTCTGGGATTGGGTGGTCACAGCTCTGGTCTGGATTGGAGGTAGAGTTGCCCTTGATTCCTGGAGTTCAGTAGATGGTATTGGTGCCCTACCCACGTCCCCTTTACTGAGGGACACTCATTCTCCAGCTGCTGTGAATGGCTTATGGCTGCCCCTGGAGAATTGATCTGGACTGAGTGGGAGCCACCAACCCCCTCCTGCCAGCCCTCCTGTCCTGGAGGTGGCCTGAAACCAATGACTGATATGGGAGTTCCAGTGCCTGAGGACCTTGCCTCCAGCAGGGACAGCTCTAGGGCTGGTTTGTGATCCAAAGCCCCTCTCCCCACAGAGCTCAGGCTAACGCTGTTTCCCTGAGCCCACACCCTGCTCAGCTCTGCCCATTCCCTATCTTGCTTCTTGCTCCTTCCTTCAAATGCACACAAATTCCTGCTGCTGGTTGTTTCTAGGGATCCTGGCCTAACACGGGGTGACACTCTGATCTTGTCCCATAATCAGGGGTGGACATGGAGCCTCTTCATGGACCACGGGGGCCAGAGCCCCCACAGACTCAGCCCATCTGTGTGGGCTTAGAAGGCCCCTCCCCTCTCTAGGCCAAAGTTTCCTCACCTATAAATAAGACCTTTACTGCTAGACTTAGTAAAAACAATAACCACAAAACATACGAATAAACAAAAGGAAAACACTTTGTTGAATTCCCTGGGCTGAAGTGTGGGGGAGGATTCAGGTCAACAAGACAAGCAGCTCACAGCCCATTTACTCAGTTAACAAACATTGATTGAAGGCAACCAGGCCTGGATGACTCAGCATCTTGCCCTGCCCTGTCTTTGAAGGGCTCACAGACTGATGGGGAGAACCCACTGCCCCAATTCAGGGAGAATAACAAAGGCATGAGCTAGGCTGGCGCACGGAAAAGGTGGTTAAGGCTGTCCCTGGGATTCTAGGAAGGGTCTAGGAAGAGTCCCAGAGGAGGGAGGAAGGGCATTCCAGGCAAAAGGACCAGCATCTGTGAAGGCACGAGGCACGACCCAGCATGATGTGTCTGGTTGGGGAACCATGAGCCCTTTGGTATTATTGGTGGGTACAAGGAAGGAGGAAGCAGGGGGTGAGGTTGGGGAGGTCAACGGGGACCAGGTTTAGGGCAGTGTGGGCTGTGATGGTGGAAGAAGTTTTAATGCAGAAGGAACAATATCGTCAGATTCATATACATAAAAAACTCCACTTTGTCCCCTTAGTGGAGGGCAGGTGGGAGGGGCCCAGTGAGAGGTTAAGACTGTGGGGTGGGAGAGGAAGGGCAGACTCAGGAGGCATGTAAGGGGCTGGAATTAGTGGGATTTGGTGCTGTATTGGGATGTGGGGTATGAGGGGCTGGGAAAGGGGGAGGGGATGAGGATGTCAGGCCAGCTCCTGGCTTGGACAACTGGCTGGATGGCAGTGCCATTCGTCAGGTGGGGCGTGATCTGTGAGGAAGGCAGGTTTGGGAGTTGCTGAGTGGGAGATGCCTGGGACCTCCTGGAGGGTTGTCCTGTGGGCAGTTGGTGGGGGCTCTGGGACTCAGGCAGGTCCAGGCTGGAGGCGGGGTTTTGGGAGTTGCCAAGGTCTGAGTGGTAGGGTGGGAGTGGGGGAAGATGAGGAAATGTGTATCTGGTAAAGGAAAGGGAAATTCCTCAGATTGGAAGATCCATGAGGGCTCAGATGCTCTCAGTGGATCCCTGGCCTGTGGGGATATAGCACCTAGACAGCCTGGAAGACTCTCATCCTGGACTTGCTCTCAGTACCGCCCCACCCCCCACTGTGCCTTCCCCTCCCATCCTCAGAGGAGACTCACCCACCCGAGACCTATGCTGGGCAGGGCTAGGGAGGCCTGAATGGGGGAGGCAGAGGCCTCCTGGGCCACACATTCATCTGAGGGCCACTTGCTGAGAACCGACTTATCCTGAGCACAGGGTCTCCTGGGGTCCCTCTCCTGCCTTGGCCAGCTGGTCGCAGAGTCCAGAGACCCTTGGAGCAGCCTCTGCCTTTGAGTATTCTCTGCCACATCCTAGGGAAACACTCTGGCACACTCCGTGTGTGTGGTGTACATGATGAGTGAACCTGGATCTGAGGTGCTGGGGCTCAGATGCCCACTGAGTGGTCCTGGCCTCCTCTCTGAGGTCCATCATGAACCCCCTGCTTTCCTACTCATCACTCCCTCTTGGTCTGCAAGGTACTGAGAAAATCATATTTATTAAGGGTTTTGACCTTAATATTATACAACATATTACCATATATAAAATCCCCACCAGCCATTAACCTCTCTCCTGGGCTCAGGACCCTGAGATAGAACTGCCCCCAGTACTGACCCCTGGGTGGGCTTTGTGAGCCCCACAAGCACCTTCCTCACATACCCTGCTGCAGAAAAGAGGCCACTGCCCTGCCATTGCCTTAGGGAGGTGGGGGACCTGGTAGTCCCAGCTGCCAACGTCACAGGTTATGGATACCCACCTGTATCCACCTCAGTTGAGCCCGCCTTCATGAGGTCCGAGTTCCCATTTGGGGGGTGCTCTCCCTTGGAGAGGACATAGGGTGGGCACGTATCAGGCAGGTGACTCTGGCGCCGAGACTGCCGGCGCCTGCGGCCGAAGGTCTCCAGGCACCTCTTGCCCACCAGGTAGGTGACTTCGGTGAGGTTGAGCAGGATGCATATCACAGCTATGACCACCATGAAGTAGATGAAGACCGTCTTCTCTGTGGGTCGGGAGATGTAGCAGTCCACAGTGTGGGGGCAAGGCGACTCGGAGCAGGCCACCACGCGGGGCATGTCGTAGTGCCCATGGTAGAGGCGGTGGAAGATGTAGAGGAAGCCCGAGTCCACGGCGGCCTTGAAGACGAGACTCAGCAAGTACGTCCACCAGAGTCCGCCCCGCTTCTTGCTAGGGTTGTCATACAGGGACTGGGCGTTGGGCCCGTGCTTTCGACGGTGCCTCCGCTCGCGCTCTTCCCGGTAGGCCACGTGCATGACCACGAGCAGCGAGGGGCACGTGACCAGGATGAGCTGCAGGGCCCAGAGGCGCACGTGGGACACGGGGAAGAACTCGTCATAGCACACATTGGTGCAGCCCGGCTGCATGGTGTTGCAGACGAAGTCCTTCTGCTCGTCGTCCCACACGTCCTCCGCGGCCACCACGTACACCAGCACGCGGAAGATGAACACCACCGACAGCCAGATGCGGCCCACTGCCGTGGAGTACTTGTTGACTCCGCTGAGAACGCCCTGAAGGAACGACCAGTTCATGCTGATGCTTCCTCACGTGGGCAGTCTACACCCGTGTGCACCCACTCAGGCCTGGCCAAGCCTGGGGATGGGTGTCCTTTATTAAAGGTGCGATTGGCAATGCCGTGTCAAAACCACTGCGTCATCATCATGTCCTCACTCGAAATGACTTGGTGGGGTAGGGATTGCCATTATCCCCATTTCACAGGGGGGTAAGCTAAGGCCTAGAGGGGCACCTGCCCAAGGCTCCACAGCTTGGAAGTAGCAGAGCTGGTCTTGAACTTCTGTCTTCCAGTTGCAAAATCTGGGACTATTTTATTCTATAAAGTAATAGACACATGTGAAAGATAAGGGTCCTGCATGAGCGTGCCTGACAACCTCTTTGACCTCAAGCTTCAGCCCTGCGGGTCACCCGACTTCTAAAGAGAGAGCAAGAAGGTGTGGGTTGGATGGTCCTCTCTCCCATTAGCTGCCAGGGCTGGACCAGGGTAGGAGGGGAGGGGCCTGTATCTTTATCCTCCAGTTTCCTCCAACTTTTACTGAGCGCCAACATGAGTCCGGCACTGAGCTGGGTGCTTTCCTATCAGCCTCTTGGGCAGACTCCCGAGTGATATCCATCCTCATTCCTCTTTTCTGGCTCCTGGACATCCCTGCCCTGACTTTCCCTCCCAAACTTTGGAACCATGTGGCTTGGCATCATCCTACCACCCTCCCTACCCCACCATGGGTGTGGGGCCCAGGACTGACTGTCCTGATCACAGTTGTTTCCTCTGGAATTCCAACCATTCCAGCTTTAGGGAGGGTCGAGGGAAGGGATAGAGGCAGGATTCTGGCATTGTCCTTCCCCCACCATTCACCTTTTCTTTCAGGGACATCCTTGTTTCATTTGCTCAGCGGCTGTTTGCTAGTCAAATCTCCCATTATTTCTATTCAGACCCCTGTCCTGTGTGCTCCATCCGCCACACCCACTTATCTGGAGTGCCATCATGTTCCGTCTCTGACCCTGCCCCTCCTCTGTCCCTAACTCGGATCTCAGCATCTTCAGACCTCATGCTCCTGGGACATTTTCTGAGCACCTTCCTCCTTCTTTCATGCATCACCAATATTTGAATGGTTTGTAGACTTGTCTTCTGTGCCCGACTGCCAGCTACTGGATGGCAGCCTCTGTATCTTATCGTCTGTTTCCTTGGGACTTGGCATTGGACCTGGCCCAGTGAACACACACTATGTTTGCTAAGCCAAATTGATACTCCACTTCTTTCTGATCCCTCCTCATCTCTTCGCTGGTCCTCTGTCCTCCCTTTGGTCTGGCAGGACATTCCTTCCCCTCCTTGGGGCTTCCCTGGAGTTGCTCCAGGGGTCCTCAGTTCCCTCTGCTTCTTCCTGAAGCCTGGCCCACAGCCTGAGGTTCCCTGGGATCCTCAGCTCTGCCAGTTCCTGCTTCCCAGCCCAGCTTCTTGCCCAGTTTGGTCCTCACCTTTCTTGGGTCCAGCAGGTGCTCTCTGGTCCTTGGGCTTGTCTGTCTGCCGGAGGGCCTCCCAAAGGCAGCTTTTGTTCCTTACTCGCCTGCTGGGTGGGGCTTTCTGAGCCAATGAGGTAAACCAGTGAGCAGGTGGGCAGGCGGGCGGGCGGACTTCCCCGGGCACCTATGCCGAGCAAACACCTGCGGCTCTTCTCTCCTGGCCCACGCCTTCTCTCCAGCCTGGCTGGGCATGGCTGGGTCTGGCTCCCTGGACTGGCAGGTATGTAGGTGAAACTGCAGTGAGGGGGGCAGGAGCCTGATATCCTCATTCCCCAGGTCCAGGTCAGCAACAATGGCATTGACCCCTGTCTCCCTGTCTCCAGGCCTCTCTCCTATCCTTTTCTCTGGAAGACTGATTCTGATGTCCTCAGCAGCTGACAACTATGGAAAGGGGAAACCTTGGTTCAGCCCAGGATCACATCCCACCCTCATGGGGACATTTCTGAGGACTAGAGCTTGGGCTGCTGGTGAGCTGTGTAGGAGATGGGAGAGGCTGACTGTGGTTCTTCTAGACAAGGGTATCCCACTACCCTAGTGGAGACAAAGAATGTAGGTTGGGAGCATGAAATGCCCCAGTTGGCACAGGGCCAGGCCTGCAGAGAAGTCGGTGTGTGACTCAGTGGGGGCTGCAGAGGGACCTGGGGATAGTGAAGGTTAATGTGCAGCCAGGGTGGGGCTCCTCTGCCTCATTTCCCACAGCATTTATTGAGTACTTCCTAATACCAATGATTAACGTTTATGTGGCCTTTTACAGCTGGCTAACCCCATCCACAGCCAGGAGCTCGTCCAGTCCTGTCAACAACCCCACAGGCTCAGTACTATTAACCCATTTTGGAGAAGAGCTGAAACCACTTTCCCAGAATCCCAGTGGAACTTGGGTTGAAATGCAAGTGTTCTGACGTAAAGTCCATGGACTTTCCACTGCCACAAGTAGCTCCCCACATACTAAGCTCCATTCTCTTTGCAGACCACCCTTAGGCCTAAAATTGCAACTGAGGATGAAGGTTAGAGTTGAACATGAGCAGGCAGCATGACCCCCAGGAGTGCTGGGGACCCTTTCTAGGGGAGAGAATGGCCCCTCACCTGACGGGACCAAGTAACCCTCTGCAGGGGCAGAGAGGTTGACCCTGTGACCTGATAAGGGTCAGGGGTCACAAAAGCTGAAGGACCAAAGGGCACCTTGAATCAGTGGAGGAGTTGACTTTTATTAAGCCCTGACCGTGAGTTCCACACATTGAAGGCACTTGCATATCCGTTCTCCAATTGAACACCTCCTCACAGCAACAACCCTATTAAGTGGGCCTTATCATCTTCATTTTACACAAAAGGAAACTGAGGCGCCCAGGCCATATAGCTGGGGCAGGTGGCTAGGGCTGAGGAACATGGATTTATTCCTGGGCTTTCTGACCCGCAGCTTCCCACCCCTAAGGCTGCACCCCTGAGAGATGCCGGGTACTTCCAACCCAGGCCTCCCCCATCAGCCCAGTGCAGGCAGCCCCTCACAGGCTGGTTTTCTTCATGTGGTTTTGAAGGCAGTCTGGTAAGAGAGGAGGGTGAATGTCTGAGCCCAGAAAGATCAGGTCGCCTGAGAGGAGGTCGTTCTGTTTGTAGGCAGAGGTGCTGGTGGCCCGGGCTTTCCTCGCTGCCAGGCACTCACGGCACCTCTTGCTCACTAGGTAAGCCAGCTCCACGAGGTTGAGCAGGATGCAAATGGCAGCCGTGATCACCATGAAGAGAGTGAAGATATTCTTCTCCGAGGGCTTGGAGATGTAGCAGTCCACGGTATTGGGACACGGAGCTGCGTGGCACTTGACCACAGGAGGGAGGGTGTATTTGGGGTAGAGTGAGTGGAATACATAGAGGAAGATGGCATCCACACCGGCCTTGAACACCAGGCTGCAGACGTATGTCCACCAGAGCCCACCCCGCTTCTTGCCTGGGTTCAGGTAGAGGTGCCTGCCATTCTCCCCCACCAACTCTCTGTGCTTCTTCTCCCGTGCCTCCCGGTAGGCCACGTGCATGACCACGAGCAGCGAGGGGCACGTGACCAGGATGAGCTGCAGGGCCCAGAGGCGTATGTGGGACACGGGGAAGAACTCATCGAAGCAGACGTTGGAGCAGCCCGGCTGCTCGGTGTTGCAGTCAAAATCTTTGTGGTCGTCACTCCACACGCGCTCAGCCGTCACCACGTACACCAGCACACGGAAGATGAAGACCAGAGACAGCCAGATGCGCCCAAAGGCTGTGGAGTACTTGTTGACCCCACTCAGGAGCACTTCGAAGATCCCCCAGTTCATGGTGGGCCCAGGTGTCGACTGTTACTGCAGGGGAATGGTAATCATAATTAACAGAATTAACAGTTAATACACATTAACAGAATACTCACTCGGAGCACTTTCCAGAAACATGGCATCATATCTAATCCTCCCAGCCACAGAGAAGCTAGGTTCTATTATTGTCCCTATTTTATAGTCGGAGGAAACTGAGGTTTGGAGGGGTTATCCAAGGTCACGCAACTGTTAGGTGCAGAGCTGGGATTTGAGCACAAGTAATTAAGTCCAGAACCCAACTCTTACCCATAAAAGTGAGTGAGGTGGGTCCAGAGAGCCACTCCTTCCTCCCAGGGCCTGCCGCTCTGGTCTTGCAGTCCTGCAGAGTGAAAGCTTAAGTAGGTGGGACATTTGGCTTTCTCCCTCGGTTCCAGCCTGGCCCCCTCCTCAGGGGATTGGGCCTTGGGAAGACTTTTCCTTTCTGTGCACTGCTTTCTCCCCTTAGAAAGACCCTTCCAAGGCGAACCCACTCTTTGCCTTTTACTTGGCTTGGAGGATGGGGTTGGAGACAAGTCTGGAAAGTGGTCTAACACTCCGTAAATATCCAGGCCGTGTCTGGGTCCTGCTAAGGTATGACTCACTTGAAGCAAGGCTAATGGCGATCCAGCTGAAAGAGAACGTAGGGGGCAAATGGTTCTCTTTATATAATAGGCTTCCTAGAGTAGCCGGATATTGCAGTGTTTCCCAAACTGGTGTTCCATGGAACCCTGTCCATAGTCTGACTGTCGGAGTCATGAGAGAAAAGGCATCTGTGTTCAAGAAACGTAGGCAAACATTGCGTTTGACAAAGTGAAAAAGGCCCCTTTACTTGATCATGCTAATCAATTCACACTGTGATCTCCAAGGGGAGGACAGAATATGTAGCAGTGCCCGAGCTCCTTGGACCACAGAACCCTTTCTCATCATCTTGTGTCATCCTTGTCAAGACACCAAAACGGGAAACGCTCTCCTCACTTCCGCTGGTGAGTTTGATGTCCCTGACCACAGGAATGAACTTTACCTCCATTTAAGGAATGTGACTGCCGTGATTCCTCTGGCTGGTTCTCAGGACCACGTAGTGGTCCCGCTCTACTGGGCCCCCCAGGACTTCAGGGAGCCTGTCCGCACAGCCTGTTGCACTAAGGGGTTCCTGATGCCCTTCTGCGTGTTCGTCTACGCTGAAGGTCACCATGCTGTCCTGCTCCCCTGCAGGACCTGCAGCAGTTGAGCAGAGTAGTGATAAGAGCCAATATTTATTAGGTGTTTATGCAGTGCCAGGCACTGTTCTGAGCATTTTGCATGAATCAATGCAGCAACTGTATGAAAAGGTATGGTATTTTTTTATTCCCAATTTACAGATGAGGAAAGTGGAGCACAGAGAGGTTAATTAATTTGCTCACAGTTATACAGCTGGTAAACAGCAAAGCTGGGATCGAACTCAGGGAGGCTGGCTCCAGAGCCCACACTCTGGGCCTGGACCCTTTTCCTTATGTCACCGGAAGCTGCCTGAACGTCTGGTCTGTGCCCACTCTCTCCTCCATCAAGTGGATCCCAGCTAAAGGGGGGTAGGGGTGTCTCTGCTCCCTACTCTGCCTCTCCATTGTTTTGTCTACACCACTTATCACTTGGATGTGGGGCTCCTGCTCTGAGTCATCAGCTAGTCTTTGCTCAGTCCTGCCTAAGGTGGGTGGAACTCCTGGCAGCTTCTCGAAATAACTAAGGAGGCTCCAGCCTTAGTCTCCAGGGGCCTTGGCCCAGCCTGCTGGGGTTGGGCAGGGTGGGGTTGTACAGGCCCAGGCAGAGCTGCTCCGCCTGCTCAGCTCTCGGTTCCCCTGTGAACCTCTTTCCACTCAGTCCCTGCCTCCTGCCTCTGTTCAGCTGGGAAGAGCAGATAGAGCCCGGAGCGAGGAGCAGGGAGCCCTTCATTCTTCTACCACCAGGACCCAGGGTGGTGGATGTGTCCAGGCCACTTCCCTCGACTCTCCACCAGAGAAGTTTCCCTCTGCCAAGTGTGCTGAGAGGCAGAGGACATTTAGACACAGACGACCTTACCTGAGTGGCTACTCCTCAGGGCTCTCTGGGTACTGGCTCCTGGCAGCTGGCAGTCGACTCAGCAGGCAGCTGGAACTCATGTCAGGAGAGAAGGTGTTTGGAGAAGCCCATTCCTGGGACAGAGCCTGCCAGTCAGAAGACAGCCTGGGTGTGTCGCTGGCCTAGAAGGAGGAGGAGCTGCACCTAGCACTGCCATTGGCTGGGTCCCAGCCTCCCCAGGCTGCCTCTGATGAGACCCAGAAAACTTAGTGGTCACTCCTTCCAGGGTGCTGAGCCCACAGTCCTAGCATCCTCTCAGGGGAGACCCACAGGTCCACACTGACCCTTGGCTTGTCCTCCCATCCCTGGCTTTGTGTGGGAGGAACCTGGAAATCTCCCAAATTCTGGAAATTCCCCACTGCTAGTTTGGGGGATTCTGCTCTCCAGACTCTTCTCTCTCTGGTTGCTCGTCAGTAGCCTCCATTCTCACAGCTTCAGTTACCTTTGGAAATGCTTTGACTCCCAAAGTCTGTCTCCAGCATGAATGCTCTTGCTCCATCAATTGCCCCCACCTGGATGCCCTTCTCTCGCCTTTCTCCCCACCTGGTCTGCTCCTCCTAGAAGGCTTCCCTGACTGTGCTGCTCCAGGTGGCCTAGGCCCCACTCTGGGCTTCCATGGCCCTGAGCCTCCACGTCATCCTCAGACTGTATTGGAATAGCTGATCTGAACTGAATTTTTCCAGTCCACGTTTTAGGGGTTTGTTGTGAGCAGACCAGAAAGCAGACCAGCCCCTGACCCCCAGCAACTCACCAGCTTGGCCTTAATTACCAGCTGCACAGCCTCTCACGACTGCAGAGAGGTTACAGAACAGCCTCCGCATTCCCTGCCATCCTGTTACTGCCAGAATCTAGTTCAGTCTTTGCACCCCAGCACTGAATACACGAGGGTTGCACAGAGAGCCACCCTCTGTCCTGCATACACAGCCTCACTCTGCCCCAAAACACACACACCAAGCCCCTCCCCAAACCCTGCATGGATGACTGCCCTTCCCCCAGGGGGCTGCAGCCGATTTCCAACACCACACACATTGGCCTTTCCACTAACCCTTGTCTTCAATTCAGGAATCATCTCTGAGATGCTGCTGTGTGCCAGGTGCTGTGCTTGGCGCTGGGCTACCCAGATAAAAAGAGGACCAGATGAGGCTGGGCAGGGTCTCCCAGCCGGGGACAGGCACACAGAGGAGGGGCCCAGGGACACACTGAGGTAAGAAGGGTGAGCTCCAGCTGGAAGAGGCTGGACTGCACAAGTCCTGTCCAGAGAAGGTGCCTCCCCATTTGATGGGGGGGTGGGGAGGGGCATTTCAGGGAACGGCTTTAATGCAGGGGACCTCTGCATTTGGGCCCCACGCCCATGAACCTGGCCCCACACCCCTGCATCTGGAGCCTCAGCCACACCTCTGCTGCTTTTAGTTCTAGGCAGTCTCCCAGTTTCTCTGCTGTACCATGAGACAGGTCATGCCCGTGAGGGATGTCCTGAGAAGACACTGAGCGAGAGGCAGTGCAGTGAGGGAGCACAGGCTGCGGAGCCTGAATCCCAGCTCTACCCCTTCCTCACCTTCCATGCTCAGTTTCTTATCTGGACAGTGGGCCAATCACATCACCTACCTCACTGGATTGCTGTGGCGGTCGCCCAGCCAACAGAGGTACAGTACTAGGACGGTGCCCGGCACAAAAGAAGCCCTTCCTGTTACTACCTCTGACATATGTGAGCTGCCCGAGTGTGCCTGGCACTTGGTGGGTACTCACAAAAACACACTTCCTCCCCCTTCCCTTATTCCTATGCCTTTTCTCTCTGAGATGTAGGGAAGGCAGAGAAGGGAGGGGGAGAGACTGACATACTCAGCAGAGAAAAGTCTCATGTGGATGGATGTTGTCTTTGGGTTAAAAAGGCAAAACCTGGGCCAGGCAGTGACTGTTGGAGAGGTGGGGAGGGCAGGCAGGGAGCACCCCGGGAGGGTTTCACATTAGTGCATAGACACAGCCTGTTGGCCTAATTAACTCTAAGATTCCCTTTATCAGCAGGTCACATGGGGCCAGAATTCAATGGATGGTGTGTCCAAGAGCCACAAATATCGCAGGTCCACAGAAAGCACAACACAGCCCCTTATGTACATACTTACACACAGGCCACACTTATAGGCACACATGGGGCAGTGATTTGTTTGGTTCACTGCTGTACCCCTGGTGCTTAGAATGGTGCCGGGTGCCAAGTTAGGCCTCCATTTATGTTTACTGAATGAAGGATGTATGAAATACACACACCCTGCGAAGAGAGTCACATACATCTATCCCTCTTCCACATTTCCCCTCCAAAACTATTGCGAAGTACAGGAGAAAGGAGACACACAAATGGGTCAGGTACAACATTGTAAGAAGTGCTATGAAGCATGTAATAGAGAAGGGAGTGCCAAGTCTCCACAGGGAGACCCAGATAAGGTGACATTGAAACTGGGTGTTGAAGGATGTGTAGGAGTTCACCAAGAGGAGATGAAGCAGAGAGGCCTTTGAGGCAGAGGGCACAGAGTGTGCAGAGGACCTCTGTGGAAGATGATTAGAGAGCTTTAGAGAGTTAGCTGGTGTTGGGGGCCGAGGGGGCACCAAAGGGCAAAGTGCCTGGAAGGTCAGCAAGGACCTTTGGACGATGAAAGACTTGGAACAATGTGCTAAGGAGTTTGGATGTATCTGTTTGTGGGGGTTGGGGGAGTGGGGGGTTGGGGAGGTGAGGGGTCTGGGGGGGATGAAGGAAGCTACATGTCAGATTGGTACAGTTGATTCTCATTATTCATGGTAGTTAAGTTGCGTAAAGTCACAACAAACACTGAATTAGCAAATACTGAAACTATGCCAGTGGGGGAAATACAGGGTTATGTTCTTATGAGCCTCTGGTTGCAACATTTTCATCACCGGAACAATACATAACCTTGTTTTATGTGTGTTTCTGTTCAAAGACACCTTATTTAATATATACTGTTGAATCGTTGACATTGAACTCACGGCCAACATTCCTATAGCTCATGCCTGAACGAAGCTCGTCGAACACACGTACTTTCTCCCTAAGGCACATCAGAGCCTTCCTGCACTTAGGAGCACTAGACAGACTGTAGCACTATGCTTGGGGGCCGGTTTAAACAGCAACATCACTTTCTGAAAGCACAAGAGTGTGAAAAAGTGGCAATAAATTAACCGGAAGTAGAATGCTGATTTACAGTATGAACACTGCAACAAGAAGGCAGAGTGTCACCGTTTTTCAGCCTCAGCTGGAAACGTGCACATGGGGTGACTCAAAATTTTCACTGCTTTGTGCATGTCCGTGAATGACTGCGGATTGATTTAGGGGCTGAACAAATACATTGCAGTGCGTATACAAACTCACAAATATGGAATCCATAAAAAATGAGGATCAACTGTATGTTTAGAAAGCTCCCTCTGTTGGAGAGAGGAGGCAGGTGAGACCAGTAAAAAAGTTATTGCAATGATTTAGGCAGGAGGTGAGTCAGGGTGATGGATTTGGGAAAGTTGGTAATTACAACTCGCGGTGTTTGGGGTCTGACTGGTGCAGGGGGTAGTTAGGAGGAAGGCCCATGATGGCTCCCAGGTTGCTAATTTTGGTGATTTGGCAGGTGATGGGTCTACTGATGGAGGTAAGGCATACAGCAGGAAAAGCAGGTTGTTTGGGGGTGGGGAAGGTGATGTATAGGTTTCCCCCAGATGTTTGGGAGTTAGTGAGTTCCCTGGAGCAGGTGCTGAGTGGCAGGGTGTGGAGGACAGCCAGCAATTGGTAGCAATGGCTGGAGTCCTCAGCCCCGAGGGGGTGGTGGGAGCCCCTGCAGTGGGACACGGCAGCCTAGGGAGAGCGTGTTGAGTGAGAAGAGAAGGAGGTCCAGGCCGCGGTCTGGGGAGCACGGACATTTCAGGAAGCAGGCAAGAAAGAGTTGTCTGTGGAAGAGAAAGAATAGCCACGGACAGAGAAACCAGGGCAGGTCGGGGAGGGGAGAATGTCATGAAAGAAGGATCGAGGAAACCCATCTGCAGAGAGGCCCGTGGAAGTCCTTGGTGACTTCTGCCAGAGTAATTCGGCAGAGCGGTGGGGACAGAAGCTAGAGGGCAGTGGGGGGAGAAAGTGCAGATTGTACCTTTTCAGGAAGCTTGCAAGGGAGGGAGAAAGGCCGGGCAGTGGGCAGAGGGATCAGGGCTGAAGAAGACTTTGCTTCTTCCAGGGAGACGGGATCAGATGCTTAGACGGAAGGGAAGGATCTGCTGCAGAGCCGTTTGTGCTCTCTATGGCCCCCTGATCCTCAGCCCAGGCCTTTCTGACTCTTCTCACCGTCTTCATTGTGTTCTTCTCGCTCAGACTGACTCTCCCCTGAGCCCCAACTTCAGGAGAAGGTCCTGGTCTCCCTGCTTCCTGCCTGTTCTCCCTGTTAATGGGTTTGGTGGGGAGGGGGTTGGACTGTCTTCTGGAGACCAGCCCTCCCCCCAGGATCCCTTCTGAATGCAGCAGGCCAAGGGCATTCCAGGTGACCTGGTACCCCACCAGTTAACCATCAAAATGATTGTTTCCAAAGAAGAGGAAACCTTTGGTCCTGGGGGACCAGATAAGTTGGCCTGTGGGGCCAAGGTGGTTCCCATTCACTCTACTCAAGAGAGGTAGAAAAGTGCATTGATGTCCCACTGGAAACAGCTCTTAACCAATGACTGATGGAAGTTAGGGGATAAATCCTCTGGCCTCCTCAGCCCAGTTGAGATAACTGGGAGGCCCATGTCCTACTTTTTCCCAGAGGTCCCAGCCGGATTAAGCTCAGTTGCCCATGGAGGTAACTGGCTCCATTACACACACTTGATCAACTTCCTTTCCTTCTGGGCCACACTTTCCATTCCCATGCTGCTATTTCCTGGGGTCACCTCCCGAATAAACAACTTGCATGCAAATCCAGGTCTCAGACTTGGCTTTTGAAGAGTCCAAAGTAAGATACCTCTTGTTTGAAGAGATAGTAATCCTACTTCCTGCAGAATTCTCCATTCTTACCCTACCCAGCCACATGTCCTCACAGAGCTTGTTCTCTTGTTGACTATTGATTGGCTCAGGGGTGGGAATGGTCCCAAACTCAGCTCATCAGTTATACTTCCCTTGCTCAGTTGATTGGCCCATTGTGACAATGTAACCCTTGCTGATCTACTAAGTTTTCTTCCCTGGGACTTTTGAACATGGGACAAGGAGAATGTCCATCTGATGACAAATACAATGAGAAGTGAGGCCGTGGACCTACTGGTGGCCTGCTGTTTGGAAATGCTGCTCTGCTCGATGAGACAAAGGATTCTGGGACAGAAAGGGAAGCAGAAACAAGAGAGGAGCAAGTGAGTGCTCAGAAGGCATTTGTGTCCCCGGCTCCATTTATCTTTGGAGTCCAACAACATTGTTTTCCTTTCTGCATGCAAGTAAGTCACTACATTGTCCCTTTGCCTGAACCTGTTTAATTTTGGTTTCTGTCACTTGCAACTAAGGATACTCCGAGGAACCTTGGGTTTGTCATTTAACAGAGCCTGTTGCACAGGTTTAGGTGTTTAATAGCTGTTAGTTGACTGATGTATGCCATTTGGACTTTACTTCCCTCCTTTGGGGGTTGGGGTCATTAATAACTGCCTTATAGGTTGTTGAAAAGATAAATGAGAAAATGAAAGAGAGAGGGCTTTGCCAACTCAGAAGCATCTCATCCAAGCAAAGAGCCCAGTTTGCTGGGGAGGAGGGTGAGGCATCTTGGGTGTTCATTGCCCTGCCTGGGTCCATGGGTGGACAGGACTTAGCAGTTGGTGGCAGGGGAGGGCTGCATGAAGATGATAATGATGGGAGTGGGGTGGGAGGAATGGCTGGGAGAGATTTTTTCTTTCTTTCTAAGGAATCGATACAAAGGGCAGAGAAGGGAATTAAATGTTTATTGACTCTGTTATGAGTATGCACTGGGCCCAACTCCTCGCATACATCAGAGTACAAACTAGCGACCTGGAGGCCAATGTTTTGTTTGGCCTTCATTGTGCTAAAGAAACATTTTAATTAATTGCCACCATATACAAATCTGGGTATTCCCATGAAAATGTGGTTGCGGGCGACATTTGAAAAACCGGAAGTTCTGGCAACATGGCGCCAGATGCTACAATATTCTTGTAGCATCAACAGCTGGAGTGAGCAACAGCTGTCCCCTTTCGATGGGGTATCTACTCTCCAGTTTGCCACAGACCCCACCAGTCCCCTTCACTCATGTATGTTACTTGCCTGGTCCTTAATCATTTAAGATTGTAATCCTGGACTTTCTCAATCAACTTTCCCAATAGCCCTGCAAGGTGGATACCCTTACAGGTAGGTGATAAAACTGAGGGTCAGAGATGAAGCCATCTGCTCCAGGTCACACAGTTCAGGAATAATGGAGCTGGGACTGTAGCTCAGTTCTTGTTGACCCGAAAGTCCATTCTCTTGTCAGCATGGGGACTGTTTGGCTGCATGGGGTGGGGAGCAGGAGGAGGTGGAGAGGTTTTATCAGTGATGGGAAGTTGGGGGTGCCATGGATAGAGGCAGGGAGATTTGGGGGCAGGATGATATAGTCAAACTTGGACATTGCCACTTTGGTGGGACCCTCGGCTGTCCAGGCGAAATAACTTTTAGGACGTGGAAGCTGGGCCTGGTGGGCTGAGGTAAACAGAAATGGATGGTTGTGGCTGATTAGCCAAGAGAGTGAGGCCAGAATGATGTCTGTGTTTTGGTGCGAGTCTGGGTGGCTGGTGCTTCCCAGGAGTGGGGTAGGGGAGGAGGAGGGTGGGGATGAGGAAAGCAGGTCTGGTAGAGGGGATGGTGTGTCCAAGTTTGGAGGTGTTGGGTTTGAGGGCCTGTGGGATGTACCGGGGAGATGTCCAGGGAGAGTCACCTGAATAAGGCTGGAGCACAGAAGAGAGGTCCAGACTACAGATAATGTCTAGAGATGAAGCTGTGATGTCTGGGTCAGACAAAAGGACCCAGGCCTGGGGGTCAGGGCCTTAGTATTGGGTGGAGACTGGAGAGATGCAACCCCCCCAATCACTCTCTCTGACCTTCTGCAAGGTAATGAGGATGCCCACCCCACCCTCACCCAGCAGGCCCCTACATAATCAGCTTCCCTGGGGATGTTTGAGCGAAATGGATGAGAGCGAGGCAGGCAGAAAAGGAGGGAGGGAGAACTGGTTATCGCTTCCCCTCGGCTCCAAGTGGATAATTACATAGCTCTCTGAGCCCCAGGACTGGGCCAGGCGGCAATCCATAAAGACAGCCTCTCAAAATTAATGGGACTCCAAGGGGTTTGGGGGTGGGGGAGGGCCATGGTTGAGAGAAGCTGAGGTGAGATGAGCTAGAGATCGGAAGACACTGTATCTGGCAGAAAGTGTCTGAGATGCAGGGTTTGAAACAGAGCTGGAGAGAGATGGAGGGAAAGGGCAAGGAAACTGAAGCCCAGAGAGGTTAAGCTACCTGCTCAGAGTCACACAGCAGCGAAGTGGTGTTTGACCCCTGACTGTCTCCAGAGCACCTGGCCTTAGTTCATGCTGTGGTCTGGCCTTTGTCTTAATTGAGAAGTCAATGGGAAATGGGCCTGCAGTAAACCCTGAGCCGGTAGCTGGGGGGAGAACATTGACTTCTGGAGAGGGTGAAGGAGGAAGAGGGAGCAAGCACTACTTGTCCTTCAAGCTCAGCTTGACTGTGACCCCTACCCCACTGGAACCAAGGGCTTCCCTGTGCCCCACCAGCAAGCCTTCCTAACTCTCTCTAGATCTCGTGGAAGAGTAATTATTTCATTCTCATATCTGTCCTGCCCTGCGGCCATGAGCCCTTAAGGGCAGGGCGGGGCCTGCACAATCTCTATCATAGCACGGAATGCTCAGTAAATTTAAAAATCAAGCAGAAAAGGGACATTAGTGGAGCTGGGGTCTGAACACATTAGCAGTTTGGTTTACAGTACTGTGCCAATGTTAATCTCTTGGCTTTGATAAAGTTACCATGGTTATGTAAGATGTTAACCTGAGGGGAAGCTGGATGAAGGGCACATGGGAGCTCTCTGAATTATATTGGTAATTTTCACATTATCCCAAAATAAGTTTATTAAAGAAAAACAGCAAGAGCAGACACTAGCTGTTGTTTGGGGGCCGGGAAGGACGTTGATAAGGTCTGGGCAGGGGTCAGGGCCCCAGATGGGAGCTGGGGTGCAGAAAGTTGACGCAGGAGCCCCACAGCAGTGTTCTGACCCAGATGGGGCACACAAAGGTTCGTGGCATGAGGGCAGCCCAGTTAGGGCAGCACCACTCACTTAGGGGCCCACTGGCCAAGTGTCACTAGGGTCCCAGCCTGAGTCTAAACTGTGCTCACCCAGAATTCAGTTCAGCAGGAGGATGGGGGTGGGGAGAAAAGCACCTAAAATATCCTGACAATCTGTATGTACCATTTACCTCACACCTATTATGTGCTAGAAGCTTCCTAAGCTGCTTCACATATAGTATCTACTTGAATTCTCACAAAATTCCATTGCCTGGAGTAGTCTTAGGCTCAGAGAGGTTAGGTAACTTGTCCAAGGTCACACAGCATGTTCTGTCCAGAGCTCTTCTGATAGACAGGATGGGAGACTTTTTCAAGCTCAATCCATGAAGGGGACTTATTGTATGAGGACAGGAGCCGCTGGACCAGCAGGCCTCCAGCAGCCTGGAACTCGGGAGCTGGCAGGATTGAGGTCGCCTCCAGTCCCTTCTCCCTGTGGCTGCTTGGTCATCTCATCTTGGCTCTTGTCTGCATTGCTGCTCTGTCCTCTCTGACACCTGGCCCTGAAGGTTGTTCTGTCCCCGGTACTTGGTGGTGATGCCAGCTTCTCTTTCTGGCCTCTGTGCAGAAGGAACAACTGATTGGCTCAGTTCCTCCTCCTATGGACTGGCCACCCAAGCTTGGGTCCAAGCAGCTGTGGCCTGGATGGGCAGGGCATGCAGGCCAATATGGCTCAGTCTGCATTCTGTTAATGGATTGCTTGGGTTTGAATCCCCACTTCCTCCCTGTGTGATCTTGGGCAAGTCATTTCACCTTTCTGTGCTCTCAATTCATCATTGAAGTAATAATGGTACACGCTTCCTGGGGTTGCTGTGAGGACTGAGTGCGCAGATAGGTCTTACGACACGGCCTGGTGCAGAGGAAGCACCCTCCTTCGACTGATTATTATGATTATTTCCATGGTAGAATATGGTGCGTCTACTTGGCAGGGGAAGTGAGTGTGGCAAGCCGTGAAGACCATGTCTGCTGCACCCAGCCAGTGCATGGACTGTTGACTCCAGCAATCTCACTCCTAACCTGTCTGTGATCCTGTGTGAAGGACTCAGCCTAAGGAAAGTGAGAATTCAGCCTTCAGGATCCGGGAGGGTATGGGTGTGTGTGTGTGTGTGCGTAATAATTTTGACCTCCCCCCACCCCCCACACACTGGCTGAGACCTTGGGCAACGGCCCTGCTTTGGCCCTTATGCTCTCACAGGGCCTCAGCAGAGCACAGGTGCATGTGTGGGCAATTGATGGCTCTTAGTGGAAATGAAGGGCTTGTCTGAGCATCAGGAATCTTCTAGGATTGCAGGAGACTCTTGCCTGAATCTGGGTAAGTTAGCAAGTGGGAGAAGGGCAGGGAACGCAGTGATTTTAGGGGAGAGCTGCAAAATTTGAGCTCCTTCTTCCATCCTCATCTGTAGAACACCTATTTCTCCCAGCTCAGAATCCTGTCTAGAAGCCTCTCTGGGCCCCCAGCAGCTGGGTGCATTGGTGGAGATCAGGGGCAGGAGAAGACTGAGACAGTTGGTAAGAAGTTGGCTCAGGCCTTCAGATATCAGGTCCAAGCAAGATGTGGGAGGAGGAAGAGAGGCCATAAGGAAGCTTTGTGTCAGATACTATTCATTTAATCCAAACAACAATGAGGAGCTGTGATGATCATTACCCCCATTTTACAGATGAGAAAACTGAGGCTTAAAGAGGGTAAGCAACTTTTCTTCTGTTCATTTTGAACATGCCAAGATTAATTCTACCCCCGGGCCTCTGTATTTGCTCTTCCTTATGTACAGTCCTCTGCCCTCTAATCTTCACAAGGCCAGTGTATTAGTGCTGTCTTGCCATGTAACAAATTACCCCCAAAATTAGTAGCTTAAAATAACAAATATTTATTATCTCAAAGACACCATGGGTCAGGAATTCAAGAGCAGCTTCAGGACCACATTATGACTTTTATAGGACGTAGGCACTTTTGCCTTTTTTGGCCCCTTCCTTCTTAAAATAATGTAAAAATTATATTTTATGATTGTGTTGATATAAAGATGGATATTAAAACACTTTTTAACCTCAAATTTCTTTTTCCTAATTTTAACAGAAATTAAAATATCTTTGTGGTTCCTAAAAGTATTATGGGCCCTGGGCAGCGTGTCAACTGTGTCTAGTGGGTGAATTGGCCCTGAGTGGCTTAGCCAGGTAGTTTTGGCTCAGGGTCTCTCATGTGGCTGCAGTTGAGATGTTGGCATGGGCTGCAGTCATCTGAAGGCTTGCCTGAGACTGGAGGATCCACTTCCAAGATGGTACGCTCACTTGGCTATTGGCAGAAGGCCTCAGCTTCCAGCTATGTGGGCTTCTCTACGGTGCTGCTTGATTGTCATGACATGGCATTTGACTTTCCCCTAGAGTGAGTGACCCGTAAGAGAGACGAGAGTCAGGAGGAATCCACAATGCCCTGTATGCCCTATCTTGGAAGTCATACATGGTCAACATACCATAATGTCTGCTGCGTTCTTTTCCTTAGAAGTGTATCACTAAATACAGCCTTCCCTAAGGGGCTTATGGGGAGGAAAATTAGGTTCCACTTTTTGAAGGCAGTGGACACATTTTAAAAGAATTTGTGGATATATTGTAAAGCCATCACACCTGGCTTCAGAGAGGCCATCTTTGACCACCAGTTTCTCTCTGTGCTGCCATCCTCCTAGTGTTTTCTAACACATCCCTCAGCATGTCCCTACCTGAGACTACCTTGTTCATTTATCTGATTGTTCGTCTGCCCAACTAGAAGGTAAACTCCATGAGATGGACATCTTGTCTGTCATTTCACTGCTATCACTGCAGGGTCTAGCACAGAGCCAGACACATATGAGTCTCTCAGTATTTAGTGAATGAATGAATGAATGAATGAGTGAGTGATCAAATCATTCACTGGTAGGAGAAGCAGGAGCCATTTGGGGCAGGTGGTGGAGGGGGTATATGTGGAGAGGCTGAAGCTGTCATAGAGGTGGTTGTCCTGGGATGGTTCCTAAGGACCCAGGGGTTTGGGAAGAGGCGGGGAAATAGTGAGGGGATGTCAGGCTGCAGAGGCTGGACGATTGAAGGCCATGGGATTATGTTGTGGGCGGGAGCCTCAGATTATAGGGTCTAGGGATGGAGCCAGATATAGGAACAGGTAATTTACAAAGTATTATGACAAATGCATAATGGAAGGGTGTTTGGGCCCATTAGGCTGGATCCTGACACTGTCACCGCTGATTAAAGCCCTTGCTTTTGGCCCCACCCTTAACTGGATCTTGCTCACCATTGATGAGTCCTGGGGAGATGGGCTCTGCCTCTGGGTTGCTGCAAGACTAGCTCACCTGCCTGTGCTACTCCATTCAGCCTCTGAGAGGCAGCAGAGGTCCAGGCTTGACTGTAGCTCCCCAGCCTCTGCAGCCTTTGGCAGAGTGGAGAAATGGTCTCTGCTGCCAGCTCCAGCTCCAGCTCTGCTGGATTGGGTGGAGGGATGCTCAGGCTAAAGATTTAGGGTGTCTACAGGTGTTTTTTCTGGAAGATGAGTGTGTGTGTGTGTGGAGGGACGGGGGGGTTTGGATGGGGGGTACAAACTTGTTCTACCTTTATGAGGGAGCTTGGACTTTACCTAAGGACAGGGGGAAGTTCACCGAAATGTTTGAAGAAGAGAAGCAATACATCAGACATGTGGTTTTAGAAAGGTCACTCTGGCTACAGGAGGAAGGATGATGGAAGCTGAAAGTCCAGACAGGAAGCTGTGGCAATAGTCGAGGTTGGTGAAGGCCAGGGTGTACAAGGAATCGGCCAGGCCACTAGGCAGGTGGTGGGAGGATTCCTGGGGAACAGCGTGGTGGTGTTGGACCCCAGAATGAGAATGCCACTGCCGTGGTGGCAGAGGGCTCAGGACATGGGTCCAACCCAGACCCCCATTGTCCATGGACTGGCTTGCCAGGAAGGGTGTCAGGGCTGCAAATCAGGGCCAGGTGCCAGGGACCCTCAACTGGAGCACAAGTGGTATCAAGGTGTTGACCTTGACACCAGGTGGAAGGTCTGGTCAGGCCTGACTCAGAATGGCAGCTGGCACCATGGTGCCCCAAAGGTGCTGTTGCCAGACATCAGGGAAGAAGTGGAAAAGTCCTGGAGGATTCATCTGGACTTGGCCCTGATCTAGAATTGACCACAGTCCTAGAATTGACCATAGTCCTATGCTTTCCCACCCAGGGCTGAATCTCTGGGTTCCACCTGCCCTCACCCTACCTGGCTCCAGGTTCTCCTTCAGGGCCAGTGTTGAGCTGGAGGCTGGTTGTGTGATCACAGGTGGTCTTGTGCCAGGAGGCTGTAGTTGGACTGGGTCTGGCATAGCACCTGGCTGCCTCCCAGGGGTCAGGGAGGAGGGTGGCTCCTTTAAGCTCTTGCTGCAGATGATGAAGAATTCATCTCCGAGACTCTAGAAAGGTTTGGGGTTGTCTCCTTTCTCTCTTCACATTGGCTATTACCTATGTCTGGAACATTCTCCCCCTGCTTGCTTTTACCTGGCCAAACTCCTATTCATCTTTTATGTCTCAGTTTAAATGTTACTTCCTTGGAAACACTGTTGGTACCCCAATTATTCTCAGTGCATCCTTTCCTTTCCATAAAGTGCATTTATTAGAAGTTATACTTTTATGTGTGTGTGTGTGTGTGTGTGTGTGTGTGTGTGTGTGTGTGTGTTAACATCATAGTAGACTGGAAGTTCCCTGGAGGTAGGGAACATTTCTCTTTTACTCATATCCCCAGACTCTAGGCCCATGCGTGGGACACCGGAGGCCCTCCAAAAAATATTTGTTGAATGAGAGAAAGAAAGAATGTATGCATCATGGATGCCCCTGAGGACACCCTAGGTGTGTTGAGAACTCATAAAGCCACAGAGTAAACCTGGCATCTCCCTGGGTCATCACATTTACCTGATGATAAGGGATTAGAAGCCTTATATTTACTTATTAAGTGAATATTTTACATTACAAAAGTAATACATCTTCCTTGTCAAAATTCAATCAATAGGCATTATTTTTTTATTGAAACAAATCCTGACACATCATGTAGTAGAATAGAAAGTTCGCCTGGGTTTTAAAGAGAAAATATGAGACTTCAAAGACATTTTGAGCTTGAGGGGGCTGCAGCCCCAGCCCCTGCAGGTCTGGGGTCGCTCCTATGGACTGGACACTGCCGTGGTGGAGTCTGGGAAACTGCTGTCAGGCAGTTGTGCTACTGTCTGTGTGTGGCTGCAAAGCACCGAGTGCTGACTCTCGCAGTGAGCCTGTCGGGACTCCAGAGAGCAAACACCAGCCTTACATAACCTGAAGTCTGTGGTCAGATTCTGGGCAGGGCCTGGGGAAGACTGTTTACAGGTGGTGGGGATGTAGGAAGGCATCCTGGGGGTTTTCAGGAAGGAAACTCCCTTGTGGGGAAATAAAAATCTCGCAAACAGCCCAAGGAAGAGAGTTCACTTACTGGGGTGGGGGGGGGGTAAGGGAGGGTGTCCTGTAATAGGTCAGCTGTTTTTGAGGCATACAGTTGGTTGCCCAGGGCCAATGCCTTCAGAGCCACAGAGAACTGGGTTTGAGTGGGAAGGAGGTGCCGTTGGATTGGCTGGAGTGTGCAACATACAGCCAGTCTGGAAGACCAAGAATGAGTGAACCATGCAGAATGACAGCGTTACTTGCAAAATGGGTAGCACAGAGTGAGAGAAAGAACATGGACCACAGCTCTGGGCGCAAACCCTGGCTATGACACTTTTAGTTATGTGACTTTGGTCCAGCACTTTCCCTCTCTGAGCCTCAGTTGCTCCATCTGTAAAAGGGGGACACTAATCTCCATCTTTAAGGGGGTTATGAGGGTTGTATTAGGACTTTGTTCTCTGCTACACACTAGATTTACCCAGGTGGTGTTTAAAATACACTGATACCTGGGCTTCAGCTCAGACTAACTGAATCAGAATCTCTGGGAATAGTACCGAGCATGTAGGACGCTTTAAAAGCACCCAGCTGATTCTGTGTGTGGCCGGAGGGGAGAGCCCTGTAATAGGCGACCAGACCATAGCCTTGTGACCATCTCCAGCAGCGGAAGCAGTGGCTGTTTCCCAATTAATTCACAGCAGCCTTCCCAGACTTTGTGGGCAGTCAACAAGCTGCTCTGTGCTTCTAATTAAGCTGATCTCCTTTTCTCAGCTGTCCACTCTGTGTATGTGTCTGAGCTGTTCGGGACAGGGGACAGCAAGTGAAGTGCTCTCATGGGGATGCAGCTGCCTTCTGTCCAGTGGCCTCGGTGTGACAGACGGACACAGACCTATAGGGAGAGTGACATAGCGACAGCCGAGGCCTAGAACAAGGGGCCCCTTTCTATCCCCACCTTCCAAGAAAGCCAGAAAGAGATTGGGTTAATGCTTGAACTTGACCTGCAGAAGCTCCTGGCCACTTGGAAGGGCTTATAGAAACACAGAATGCTAGGCCCCTCTCTTAGAGTTTCAGATTCAGTCTGTCTGGGGTATTAAAAAAGCAAAAACACACACAAAAAAAACCCTGTGATGTTTGTTAAGGCACTGTAAGGAAGACTTTATTCAAGGGCGGGGCCAGGGAGGGAAGGCTATCACAACAAGTACAGGACCACTGCAATGGGATTTTGGAGTGAGGGAGAGGTTAGGCTCACCTCCGAACACTTGGCCAAGTGGGAACTTATAGCCAAGCGGCGTGGTGGGGGTCAGTGGATGGAAAGTCACTGAGAAGAAGCATCAGGGGTAAGAGGGGTTCTGGCTAAATCGACCTGGTGGGATTCCTGCTGAAGGCTGGCCAGGGCGACCACACATCACCTGGGGATGGTCTAGAGCAGGAGTGTCACAACTGCAGCCCGCGGGCCAACTGCGGTCTGCAATCCATTGTTAATTGGCCCGCAGCAAATTCCAAAAATATATTTAGTTTACTTAAATAAACCAGGTGAGGCAATACGTACTTCACCTCGAGTGAGTGGCCCGGCTGTTTGTGTATTTTACCGCATATGGCCCTTGGGAAAAAACATTGAAAAAAGCTTGGACATCCCTGGTCTAGAGGGTGAGGAACTGATTGGATATTGAGATGTTGAAGGTGGGACATTTTGGCTAAACTGACTTCTTAGCAGGATTCTTGCTAAAATTGGATAATGCAGAGAGGAACATGGAAATCAAGGCCTAGCTGAAAAAGAGCCCAGAGGCACCTGATGGAATTTGGTGGAGGGGGAATCTTTGCGGAGGTGGGGCCGAGAATGGGCATGTCTACCAAATTCCCAAAGTTATGGTACTGGATCCAGGGCTATACTTTGAGAAAGACGGACCTAGAGGGAGGCCCAGAGAGAAGTCAAACGGAAAAGCAGACAGATGGACAGACAGGCAGACAGACAGACAGAATCTGAGACAGAGAAACCCAGATGACATGGCCCCCATCCCAGTCACACACACACACACACACACACACACACGCACGCACACACACACACACACACACAGACAAAAAGAGAGAGAGAGAGAGAGAGAGAGAGAGAGAGAGAGAAGCCCAGAGAGGTGATAGACAGCTAAACAGACCCACAGACATGCTCCGAGGCAGAGGTACTGAGGGGGCTGAGACTGAGGCACATGTAAGAAGAGCTGGGGAGAGATAGAGATCCAGAAACACAGATCCAGGAAGGAGACCCCTCCCTGGTCCCTCACCCCAGGTTGGAGAATGACCAGATACCGAGAGAGAGAGAGAGAGAGAGAGAGAGAGAGAGAGAGAGAGAGAGAGAGAGAGAGAGACTGCTCCCAAAAGACAGGCAGACAGCACCAATGCAGAGGAAGGGAGACTGAGGAGCTGACCTGGAGGAGAGTGAGCAGGCACCAGGATCAACTGGCCAGGACCTGGGGGACAGCCCCTCCAGGGTGTGTCCGCTTGCACTGGATTCTTACAGATGCAGGAAATGTGTAAATGCCCTGATGTTTAAATCAGTCCTGGTGGGAGTGTTCACCCCATGTCATGACCCTTGGGGAACCCGATGTGGGAGGCTTTAGAAGCAATGGCTCCTCTTTTCTGTTCAGGGTTTGCCTGGATGGGACCTTGCTCTTCCACTCAAAGGTTGGCTCCTGTGCCCTCCTCCAGGAAGCTTTCCTGACTACGTTGCCCGTGGGTCTCTTGTCTCCTGTTGAGTTTTGCAGCTCTGGCTTCTTGAGCTCTTTTTGGAGCTCTCAGGGCATTGGCACCTTGTTTCTGGTGTGAACCTGAGTTAAGTGAGACCCCCGTCTGTGTGTCCCCACACAGACAGGGGGTCTGTGGGTGAAGGTTGGCCGAATGACCCCTAGGGCACTCTCCATTTGAAACACTTTGTTTTACTCCCTCTCTCCTACCCCCCCTTTTTTAAATGTATTAGTTTCAGGTGTACAAAACAATGCAATAGTTAGACATTTCACCCCTCACAAAGTGATAACCCCTCTCCCCCAATCTACTACCCCTTTGACATCGTATAAAGCTGTTACAATTCCATTGACTCTATTCCCTATGCTGTACTCCACATCTTGTGACTGTATATGTATTAAACTATAGTTGACATTCAGTATTATTCAGCTTCAGCTTCAGGTGTACAGTGCAGTGATCAGGCATCTATACAGTCCATGAAGTGGTCTCTCTAATAAGACATGTGCCCATCTGACACCCTACAAAATCTTTACAACATTGTTGATTATATTCCTCCAACTGTCTTTCATATCCCCTTGGCAATATTGTAGTTACCAATTTATGCTGTCTAATCCCTTCCCTTTCACCCTCATCCCCACCCCCCTCCCTTCTAGCAACCATCAGTTTTTCCTCTATATCTCCGAGACTATTTCTGTTTACTTTGCTCCTTTATTTAGATCTTTAGATTCCACATATAAGTGAGATTGTATGATATTTGTCTGTCTCCGACTGACTTATTTCACTTAGCATAATGTTCTCTAGGTCCATCCATATAGTAGCAAATGGTAAGATTTCATTCTTCTTCTTTTTTTTAAATTTTATTGGGGAATATTGAGCAACAGTGTGTTTCTCCAGGGCCCATCAGCTCCAAGTCGTTGTCCTTCAATCTAGTTGTGGAGGGCGCAGCTCAGCTCCACGTCCATTCGCCATTTTCAATCTTTAGTTGCAGGGGGCGCAGCCCACCATCTCATGTGGGAATTGAACCGGCAACCTTGTTGAGAGTTCACGCTCTAACCAGCTGAGCCATCCGGCCACCCCCGATTTCATTCTTCTTTATAGCCATCTCCTACCCTTTTTTGAATTATGTTCCCCTGTCCTTAAAATTTTCTTGAGTGAGGCCCCTCAATAGAGTGCCAAAAAAAAAAAAAAAATACGCATTTTAAAAAGAAAAAACTGTAGTAAAATTGTAACACTCAATATAGACTGATAACAAAAGATGAATACAAGGTGTATACATTTTTGGCATGCTCAGTATATATTTATTTATAAAATATACCCATCATAAGATACACACAAAATATAAATTGAAAAGAATGAGATCAAAATACAAATAGAAGTTACAATATGTCTGTAGTTTTCCTCTCCTGGGAGACCTCTGCTCTAGTTTGTAAGCTCCCTGAAGCCATCTCTGTCTCCTGTAGCCCACATAGGACTTTCTTGGCTCTGGGGAGGCTGTTCTGTGATTTGTCGATAGTAACAGTAATAGAACACTTACTCAGTGCTCGCTATGCGCTAGGTACCATGCCAAGCACTTTCCATGAATTAACTTATTTAAAGTCCCATCACAACCCTCTGAAGTGGGTACCATCATTATGTATCTGTACTTCCCAGGAGGGGAGACTGAGGCATAGAGATGGTGAACAACTTGCCATTATCAAGCAGATAGGAAATAGCATGGTTGGGGTTTGAACCCTGGTCCAGACAACAAACTCAGGTGACCAAGGTTGTTTCTGCATCTGAGGCCTGGCCCTTAAACTACATGTTCCCAGAAGGTGGAGGCCATACCATCTGTTTTCATTAGAACTGTTACTACCGCAGCTAAATATTCTCAGAGAACTTCCCGTAGCCTGTGCCAGGAGCTGTCCCCACATAATTCCTTTTCTCTTTCCCCAAACCCCTCGAGATCAGTATGACTATTCTTAAAAAGCCTGACCCTGGGAGGCAGTTCCTTCTCCTGGGCCTGGCTGGGACACTCTCAGGTCACCCTGGCTGAGCTGGAAGGTGCGATTTCTCCACAAACATATTAAGAGATGCATCAAGTTGCCCTAGAAACGAGACTCTAGTTAAGTGCCTGAAAAGTAATTATAAACTCCAGAATATCTTTCAGCCGAGCAGGTGGCTGGAAAATTAGAAATCTATTTCTGAGACACCTTCTGCTTTCCAGAAAGGCTGAGGTTACGTTTTAGGGAGGGCCGAGCGCTGGCGGCCTCCGCGGAGTGTGTGCGTGGACACGCGTGCGTGTGTGTGCGTGTGTGGACTGGGTGCAGCAGAGAGGAGAGACGCCAGTCTGGGGGCGCAGTGCTGGCGCCCGCCCTTACTTGGCGCTCCCTGCACTGCGGATGTGGCAAACCGCCTCCTCTCCGGTGTCACCCCTGAGAGCTGGGTTGCTAGGACACCGGAGCCGAGGAGATGCCAGCTGACTTGCCAAACAATTTTTCTTCCAATTAGGAATAATTAGACAATGGGAGGAAGTGCGCACTTGAATGGTAGCAAACTGTCTTGCAGCTCGGGGACTCCGAGGAGCCATCAGGGCTTTGTGGCTTGAATGTTGTCCTCAAGAAGGAGCCTGTCTCTGCACCCAGAGCACCCACTCGGGACGGAGAAAGAAAACTCACATTTATTAAGTGTCTACCACACGTCAGGTGCCATTGCCCACTGCTGTACAGGCACGATCCTCTCTCATGCTCACGACAAGCCTGGAAGAGTGACGGGCATCCTTTGCTATGATCCCTTCACTGCACGCTGGCCCTGTGGGACTCACTCCTTTGGTTCCCAAACTTTTGGGTTCCTTGCATGTGCTCACCCTGCAGCCCGGCTGCTCTTGCTCTTCCTCTCTGCATAGCTGGCTCCTTCTTACCCTTCAGGTGACCACTCTTGTTCCTCAAAGTAGGTCCCCTCCCCTGCTTTTTCCCCTTGCTAATATCCTTTATGGCGCTCATTAGAGCTGGACATTTTTCTGTCTGTCCATTTGTTTTCTCATCTGTCTTTCTAGCTAGAATGTCGGATTCGTGAGAACAGGGTACACTGTGTGTCTCATTCATGGCACGATTCCTGGCACATAAACGACTCTCAATACCTCTGTGTCGAATGAATGAGTGAGTGAATGAATGAATGAGGATCTCTGTATTGTTGAAAGGAAGCTGAGGCCAGGTGAATCTAAGGTTCTTCACTAAGGTGTGCAGCTAGGAAGTGGTTGAGCCAGTCCTGGCCCCGTATTGACCTGACTCCCAAGCTGGTTCTCTTCCTGTAGCATCATGCTGCCTTCGTCCACACCCCTCTCCACAGAGGACTGCTGCTCACGAGAGGGAAGAAAGACCACAGGGTCTCTTGCCATCCTTAGATTTGGGGATTCTAAATGATGGCTATGTGGCAGTGTAGGATAGAGTAAACCTACCTGCGTTCAAATTCCAGATTTACTGATTATGAGCTTTATGATGCTGGGTCTCAGAGTTCCCATCTGTGATATGGGGATGTCAACAGAACCTATTTCATAAGGCTGTTGTGAGGATATAGGGAGATAATACATATGTAAAGTTTAGAACAGTGCCTGGCACACGGGAAGTACCTTCCACAATCTGAGTTCTAGAAGAAGCAGGGGTGACAAACTGCTCAATTGTGTGGGACACATCAGCCCTTTGGGTCCCTGGTATAAATTATTCAGCCTGGCATCTGAGGTGCCAACTTCTTAATAGTGCCACTCTTGGGAAGGTGAGAGAGGTTAGCAGATATGGAAGAGCCTATTGTAGTGTCTGGTGCATATAGTAGGTGTTCAGTGAATGACAGTTGAGCTGCTCCTGAGATAGCCAGGCTGAATACCCAAATGACTGTTGAAGCTCTACACCTGGGGGTGCCATAAGCCCCTCAAATGCAGCAATAAAAATAGCTACTGAGCAGTATTATGTGTCAGACACTGAATTCTTTCTATGTATCATTCTGAGTTTGATTATAAACTCTGTGGAAATAGAGTCATTTGTACTCTTTCTCAAGTGCATAGTTGGTATTCAATATACATTTGTTGAATGAATTAATGACCTCATTTAATTGTCCCAATAACTTTATATGATAGATATTATTATCCCCATTTAATGGAAACTAAGTTTATGAAAGGATAGGTTACCTTTTTAAGTTCACAAGTTAGCAATGGCAAAGGCCTGTGCTTTTAACTGCCACTCTCTGTTGCTCCCCAAACTAGTCTAAAATTGACCCATCATCCTCTCTTCCCTCTCTCTCTTCCATTACTGCTAAAAAAAATGAAAAAATGAACAACAAAAACTGAGCCCTGTGCCCCCTCCTGTTTTCTACCTCAATGAATGTTCCCACTGCAATAACCTGTTTCCATCCCCTCTCCATTCAGCATCGAGTGATATTTTAAAAAACCTCAGTCAGGTATGTCACTTCCTTGTTCCAGTGGTTCCCCATTGTGTTGGAATAGTATCTACACTCATTAGCATGGTTTGGAGGGCCTGTCCAATCTGGTAGCTGCCCTCCTATCTGACCTTATCTACCATTCTCCACTTTGCTAACTTGCTCACTCTTCTCCAGCCACACTTCTGTCCTCAAGGCCATTCCCACCCCAGGGCTTTTGCAACTACAGTGCCTTTGGTATATGTAGTGGATTAAAGAGGACCACAGATTATTTATCCCTCCTCTCGCTCGGAGATGGAGTCTGTTTCTCTGTCCCCTTGAATTTGGGCTGGGATACGATTGCTTTGACCAATCAAATGTAGTAGAAATGACGCGGTGCCAGTTCTGGACTGGCAACTTCTGCTTTCTTCCTTTTGGGACTCAGTTGCCATATTGTGAGGAAGCCCAAGCAGCCTTGTGGCGTTCTATGTGGAGGTTGATTTTCGCACCTAGCTAACAGCCCCAGGTGAGTTCCCAGCTGACATCTAAATCAACTTGCTGGGCCATATGGTTGAATCCTATTGAAGTATATCCTTTAGGCTCAGTTCAACCATCCCAAATGGTGCTCCATAAAGCAGAGTTTCCACTGAGCTCTGCAAAAATTGCAGAACTGGGAGCAAATAAATTGTATTAAACTATTAAGTTTTGGAGTGGTTTGTTATGGAGCAAAGGTTAAATCATACAGTCTAAGATACTCTTCTCCCAGATCTTTACCTAGCTAGATCTTTATCATTCTAGCCACCTGCTCAGAGAGGTTTTCCCTGGCCACTCAACCTGAGATAGCTCCTCCCTAGTAACTAGTAACTTTCTATCATGTCACCCTTTCTTATTTTCTTCATGTACTTCTAACTAATCATCCATCTGTTTACTTATTTATTGTCTGTCTCTTCCCAGTAGAATGAGGAACTCCAGGAGAGTGGATTTGGCTGACTTCCCAGTGCCTAGAGCAGTGCCTGGCACATAGTAAAGCTTCAATACATCTTTGTTACATTAATCACCCTCATATCTGTTATGGATTCTGCATTAGTTTCCTATTGTTGTTGTGATAAATTACCACAAACTTTGTGGCTTAGAACAACTTTATTATCTTACAGTTCTAGAGGTCAGGAGTCTAAAATGGGTGAGCAGGCTGTATTCCTTCTAGAAGCTCTAAGAGAGAATCTGTTTTCGTGCCTTTTCCAGCTTCTACAGGCTTCCCGCATTCCTTGTCTTGTGGCCTCGTGTCACTCTAACCTCTGCTTCCATCATCACATTCTTTTCCCTTTTTCTCTGATTCTGATCCTCCCGCCTTCCTCTTATAAGGATCCTTATGATTACATAATCCAGGATAATCCCTCCACCTCAAGAGCCTTAACTTAATCATATCTACAAAATCTTTTGCCTTGTAAGGTAATATGCACAAATCCTAGGGATTAAAATGTGGACAACTTTGGGGGCTGGTATGCTGTCTACCACTGGCCGGATGCCCATCTGTCTTTTTCAAGGATTTATGCTCTTTCGACTTCCTCCTTCTTCCCCACTGCACTGCCACACATCCCTGGCCTCAGGCTTCACAATATCGAGGCGCTGCCTCAGTGGATAGGCCATGGGTTCTCTTCCCGAACAGCTCTTGACCAGGAAATCTGGGAGTGATAAGGGGATTCTAAGACTTTTTAGAATTTAATATTCTGGTGTTCTGGTATACTGCATTCTTGTTAAATACTGAAATGCGGGCCATTTTTGTTAGTATACCAATATTATTTCAGTATTTTAAAAAGTCAGAATCATGGATGTCTGAAGCCTACCTAGAGAGTTATATGTCATGTTAAGATTTCCAATTGAACAAAGGCACACTCCTTCAGAAAGGGTTCTGAGCACCTCTTGGCTCTCTGTGAGACCCATTCAAGATCTCTTATTGCAGTTTTAATGCCCACAGTCCCACACCTCAGGTAATAATGAGGATGAGTTGTTTGAGCGTCTTTCCCCATATTTTGGTCACTTGTATATCCTTCAATGCCACTTTGGGTCTCTGATGGAATCTTCCTAGAATTGGAGCGGGGAGTGGGGATGGTTGGGTGCAGAAGACTTTAAAGAAAATGGGAAGAAGGTTTGATAAGGGGCTTAGGGGAGAAGAGAGGGCACAAGTGTAGGGAGAGGAGAGCCCCCAGGCCTAATTCTGAGCACTCCTCTGCTTTCTTCACCAATTTATTTAACCAACTCACATGGAACTTAACACGTGCCAGACTCCATTCTGAGCACTTTATAAATATGAACTAATTTACCCCCCACACAACCCATTGAAGTAATTATCGTTATCCTTGCTTCACAGACAAGGGCACAGAGAGGACATGTAACTTGGTCAAGGTCACCCAGCCATGAGGGAGCAGACTGGGATTGGACAAGGCTTTTTGGCATCAGACTCGTAAGTTTACTACTGCATGATGCTGTATTTTGCCTGATGGCTAAATCCCCTCTGATCGCCCCTCCTTTTTCCTCCTGAGCCAGCTGCTTCCTCAAGGGGCCTACTCCTTCCTTTCTGATCATTTATTTTGGCCAGGACCTTTTTACCCACCATCCTACCTTGAGAGATTCAAACCGTAAGGACCAAAGCAGCTCAGTTATGGACGCTGCCCCACCTTGGATGGAAGAACATCTGGGGACCATGTGTGGGGTTCCATGGTAATCATAGCTTGCTTTTAGCAAAATACTGGTATGAGTACTAGTCCTTCAGTATCATATAAACTAATTACTGAGACACAACCACTGATTGTTTTGCTTGAGAATTTCAACCACTAGGCCAGTCTCAGAGCCTAGTTAATCATTAGGTCATCTGGACAGTGACCGGACACGCATTTATAAAGAATTTCAGACATTGCTGGAATAAACTGAGGTTTCCACACAAGACTCTGTGCATAGCTGGCAGGTTATCAATGAGTCCTACTTCTGTTCAGGTAGGCCACGCCCTGCAAGGGAACATCATGCAACAGCTTCTGTATACATTCTTTCTTGTACTCGTAGCACTTCTGTGAAATATGCATGATTATGTAGAGTAGCCACGAGCCACATGTGGCTAATGAGCACGTAAAACGGGGCTTGTACAACTGAGGAACTGAATGTTGGTTTTATTTGATTTTAGTAAACTTGAACTTAAATAGCCACCTATGGTTACTCCATTGGACAGCACAGGCTTAGACGGGAAGACAGACAGTAAACATAAAGAAATTGCTATGGTGGTAAGTGCTATGCAGGAAACACGATACAGTGGGTTGAGAATAATGAGGAGTATCCTGTTTGGACAATCAGGGAAGACCTCTCTGAGAAAGTGACATTTCAGTAGAGGCCATAGAAAGAGCCAGGGAAGGAGCCTCCTTGGTGGAGGGAGCGGTATATAAAACGACCCTGAAGGAGGAAGGGATTGGCATGGTTGAGACCACGAAAGGGGGCCAATGTGCTGAGAGTGGGGAGGGAGTGTGCAAGGTGAGGTCTGGCATGAGACAGAGGTCTGATCGCGTAGACTTGTAGGCTTGGGTAAGGAGTCTGCATTTGATTTAAAATGCCATGGAAGTCCCTAAACAGTCTTCTGCCCCAGGCTGCCAGTGGAGGGTGGGTTGTAGGTGGCATCAGTGGAAGCAAGGCCATCAGGGAGGGGGCTATAGCAGTGGTGCGGATGAGAGATGGTGCCATGGAGCTTCGGAGATGAGAGAAATGATGGGCTTTACAAATGTCCTGGATGTGGAGCGTGAGAAAGATCATGGGATCAAGGGTGATACTCAGGTTTTGGCCTCAGCCACTGGGCAAATGGTGGCACCATTTTCATGAGAAGAGAAACAAAAAAAAAAAATCCAGAGTCCAGGCTGTGGGGTGGTCACTGAGATGGTTGTTGGCGTCGGCAGGAATGCTGACCATTTATTTGATTACGTTGCATCTCTGTGGGCTGCACATGTATCCACATTCCATGTGGGTGGGTGTGCGTTCATGTTTGTGAACATCTTTGCTTTGGGTAAAGTAAAGGCATACGTTTGGTGTGGGGTGAGTGTGTATGCATACGGATGTCCCTATTTTGGATAAGTGTGTATGCATGTGCAGACACATCCATGTATGAATGTGTAGATGTGGGTGGGATCAGTGTGTGTGAGTGTGTGTGTGTCTGTGTGTGGGATGACAATGTCTGTCTCTGATCCAGGGTGAGCCTGGGCCTGGGTTTATCTCTGTGATATGTGTATAAATAAGGAGGTGGGGTGTATGTATCTGTGTGTGTGTGCATTGGGAAGGTGTGGGGATGTTTGTGGGGTGACTGTGTGCAAATGTGTGTACATGTGTGGATGCAGCAGGTGTGTATGTGTATCACAAAGGGGGGTTAAATGTGGTTGCACATCTCTTCCTATGCGAGTGTGTGTGCAGGTCTAGGTATGCACATCTCCTTGGGGGACTGTGCACCTATGTGTGTCCGTCTGGGGAGAATGCATGCACACACGTGCACACTTATGAAGGACTATGTTCTAGGGATGGGTGCCTATGGGTGTGTGTGACCATCTGTGTGTGGTGAACGTGCTTGCCTGTGCCCTCTGGGTCCCCATTCTGCAAGTCACAGAGGCAGCAGCTTGCGGAGCGTGTTAGGACATGTCTATAGGTCTCTCAACTTTAAATGCATTTTAAATCTCCAACCCAACCCAAGGCGATCCCGACGGACTGCAGAGCCATTTGTTTATTGCTCCTCTTTAAAAAGAAAGTTTCCAGATTAAGATCCCTCCTGCCTCCAACTTGGTAGCCCCACCTGATTTTTCAGGACTCCTGATGGAAGGCAGACACAGATTTGGGTTCCAAAACTATGGATGGGGGCATTGAAAGTGACCTGAGGACAGAGACTCTGAACATGGAGGAGGTGGGGGTAGAGGCTGTGGTGGTAGAGGGAACAATGAGGAGGGAAGAACCCCAACCCCCTCCTCCTTACAGCAGGCCCAGGACATAAAGGATTGCTCACCCAGTCTCCTTGTCTTTCTCTCCTGTCTGAGGATTTGCACTTGGCCCTCTGCTTCTCACACCACACATTCTCCCAGGGCAACTTAACCCTTCACTGCCCTGAGGCAACTCCTGTACCATAAATCCCTTCTCAAGTCATTCTGGGCATCCCGAGGACACCTCATGTACTTTTGACAACCACAAGTGTCTGCCATTTTCCTTCTGCCCCGTTTGAAGCCCAAAGTGTCAGATGTGTCCCCTAGGCTGAAGGGGCCACAACCCCTGTGCCACTGTGTGTGCTAAGGGCTCTGAGGGACTGCTACTGACTCAACTTCTTACAGGAACTCATGAAGGTAAAACAGAAACAGCTCCTCAAACTTCAACTTGTGTTTATGGAGGCCACCAGGTTTTAGGCAAGAGGCCATTGGGGTTGTGCTGGGCAGCAGATGACACAGCAGCGCTGTGTTCAGAATCTCCTCCACCCTCACCTTTGTACCGAGCTCTGGGCCTCAGTTGTCTCTTCCTTTAGATGAGTTTTCCCTGGAGACTTCTTTCATTCTTCATGCCACAGCTCCTGGTGGGCCTGCCTCGCCCTCCTGCAGGCCTGCCTGAATCTAAGGATGCACAGACATCGGACTCAGGCTGGGACCCCTGCATCTCTTGATACTACCTATCCGTTGAACTCATTTTCTAGTTATTGGGGTCTCATTTGAAACAGCTTTTTATCATAAGATTTTCTAGTCTTGTGTGGGGGCTGGGTGCAGGAGGTGTGGCTTGGGTCTGCAGATCTAGGGGTCTCTTTCTTGACCATTGTTCAGCTGCAGACTTGAAGGGTCCCAGACTCCAACCCAATAGTATAAACCTCCTATAGGGTCTCCATCATATCCTGTTTGCACCATGGGGCTTCCTAGGGCAGACCTTGTCATGTCCTTTGGACTTCTCCCAGTAGGAATTCTATCTGTAATCCTGCTGAGTAAAAGGGCAGGAAAATCCTCTGCAAGGACCCGTGGATGCTCCTTCTGGAAACTTAAAACATCTTAAGGCCAATTTGGTGACTTGAAAAAATGGCTTTGTTGTTTTGGTAAAAATGCTGTATCAAATCACCATGGAGAGGCAGGATAGCATCGTGGCTAAGAACATGTCTTCTGGAGCCTGACTGCTTCTGCCTTTGTCACTTACTGGCCGTGGGACTGTTTGACTTCTATGTGCCTCAGTCCTCCTGTCCTCTAAAATGGAGATAATAACAGTATCCACTTCACAGGGTTCTTATGAGGATAATGTGAGTTAACATATGTAAGGGATTGACAACAGTCCACAGCACATAGTAGATAGAAGCCTCATCATCATTATTCAACATTTTAACAATGCAGAAGAAAGCAAAATTCACACCAAATGCTACCACCCAAGGGACCTTCTTCCAGCCATCTCTCTTTGGGCTGAAGCACACATAGTTTTATATTAGGTTGGTGCAAAGTAATTGCGGTTCTTGCATTTTTTTTTAATTAAAGTTTATTGAGGTGACAATTGTTAGTAAAGTTACATAGATTTCAGGTGTACAATTCTGTATTACATCATCTATAAATCACATTGTGTGTTCACCACCCAGAATCAGTTCTCCTTCCATCACCATATATTTGATCCCCTTTACCCTCATCTACCACCTCTCTCCCCCCTTACCCTCTGGTAACCACTAAACTATTGTCTGTATCTATGAGTTTTTGTTTCTCATTTGTTTGTCTTGTTCTTTTGTTGTTTTTGGTTTATATACCACATGTCAGTGAAATCATATGGTTCTCTGCTTTTTCTGTCTGACTTATTTCGCTTAGCATTAGAATCTCAAGATCCATCCATGTTGTCACAAATGGTCCTGTTTCATCTTTTCTTACCGCTGAATAGTATTCCGTTGTGTATATATACCATAACTTCTTTATCCATTCATCTATCGAAGGACATTTTGGTTGCTTCCATGTCTTGGCCACGGTAAATAAAGCTTTGCAATTATTTTTAACCTTCTAAACTACAATTACTTTTGTGCCAACCTAATATAAATGTGATTTATTTATTTATCATTTATTAAGATTTTTATTAAAATATAGCTAACATACAATAGTATATGTTTCAGGTATACACAATAATTATTCAACATTTATACACATAAAGAAGTGATCACCATGATAAGTCTAGCAACTATCTGGCACCATACCTGCTATCACAATGTTATTGACTATATTTCTTCTGCTGTACATTACTTATTTGTTTTATACCTGGAAATTTGGACTGCTTATTGCCCTTCACCTTCCCATACCTTTTAAAATTTTTCAATTACAGTTAAAATTCAGTATTATCTATATTAATTTCAGGTGTACAGCATATGGTTAGACATTTATATAATTTAAGAAGTGATCCCCCTGACTAGTCTAGTACCCACCTGGCACTGTACATAGTTATTACCATATTATTGATTATATTCCCTATGCTGTACTTTACATCCCATGACTATCTCGTAACTACCAATTTGTACTTCTTAATCCCTTCAACTTTTTCACCCTTCCCCCCAACTCCCTTCCCACCTATCAACCCGATAAATCTAGTACCCATCTGATACTGTACATATGTAGTTATTACAATATCATTGACTATAATCCTTATGCTATACCCTACATTCCCATAACTACTTTGTAACAACCAATTTGTACTTCTTAATCCCTTTTGCACCCACCTCCTCAACCCCCCTCCCATCTGGCAACCATTAAAATGTTCTCTGTATCTATGAGTCTGTTTCTGTTTTGTTTGTTTATTTTGTTCTTTAGATTCCACATATAAGCGAAATCACATTGCATCTGTCTTTCTCTGTCTGACATACTCCACTCAGCACAATACACCCCGGATCCATCCATGCCCACGCAGATGGCAAGAACCCATTTCCTTCCCTGGCCGAGCAATATTCCATTCTTCTGTTGACGAACACCCAGGCTGCCTCCACATCTTTGCCATTGGAAACAATGCTGCAATGAACATATGGATGCACATGTCCCCTCGAAGTAGTGTTTTGGGTTTCTTTGGATAAATCCCAGAAAGTGGGATTACTGGGTCCTTCTTTGTTTCTTGTTATAGCCTTTGTTTTAAAGTCTGTTTTGTCTGGTGTAAGTATTGCTACCCCAGAAGTTTTTTTTGTTTGTTTCCATTTTCAAGAAATAACTTTTTCCATCCCTTTAATTTCAATCTGGGTGCCTCAATCTGAAGTGAGTCTCTTGTAGGCAGCATATATAAAGGATTTGTTTTCTTATCCATTCAGCCACTGTATGTTTTTGACTGAAGTACTTAATCCGTTTACATTGAAAGCAATTGTTAATACATAGGTACTTATTGCCATTTTATTATTCACATTTTTTATCTTTTTTTCCTCCTTAAAGAAGTCTCTCTAACATTCCTTGTAATACTAGTTGGGTGTTGTTGATGAACTCCTTTAGCTTTTTCTTCTCTGGGAAGCTCTTCATCTATTCTTGGATTTTAAATGATAGCTTGCTGGGTAGAGTACCCTTGGTTGTAGGTGCTTGTTTTTCATCACTTTACATATTTTGTACCAATTCCTCTGGCCTGCAAAATTTCTGTTGAGAAATAAGCTGACAATCTTATGGAAATTCCATTATAAGTTACTAGTTGTTTTTCTCTTGCTGCTTTTAGGACTCTCTCTTTGTCTTTAACCTTTGGCATTTTAATTATGTGTCTTGGTGTGGGCCTGTTTGGGTTCATCTTGTTTGGGGCTCTCTGCGCTTCCTGGGCTTATATGTCTATTTGCTTCACCAGCTTAGGAAAGTTTTCAGTCATTATTTCCTCAAATAGGGTCTCAATCCCTTTTTTTCTCTCTTCTCCTTCTGCTACTCCTATGATGCAAATGTTATGGTTGATGTTGTCCCAGAGGTCTCTTAAACTATCCTCATTTTTTTTGGTATTCTTTTTTCTTTTTGCTGTTCTGATTGGGTGTTTTATGCTACCTTGTATCCCAAATCTCTGATTCAATCCTCTGCTTCACCTAGTTTGCTGGTAATTCTTTTTAGTACATTCTTCATTTCAGTTATTGTAGTCTTGTGGGGCTAATTGGGTGGTGGTCTGCTGTGGTCTGAAGCCAACCTTTAAGTATGTTGGTTCTGGGGCCTCTTTGGATGGGCTCCACTGCAGGCCCAGGCCAGCTGTTTCCTGTGACTGGTGGGGGACTACCTAGGAGGAGCTACAAAGCAATCTACAGTTGGTCGCTGCCTGTGCTGTACCTGAAGGCGTGTGGGAGAGGCCATGCTGTGAACTGAGGATGCTGTCACCAGTACTGGGTCTGGGGTAGCTCCGAAAAAAGCTAGGACACTTCAAGGCCTGCTGCCACCTGCCAGCTCCTGCCGGCTAAATCTTTATCAGGTTTAGCCACTGATAAATCCTCTGGCAGTATGCAAGTTGGGTGAGGCAGGGTCTCAGTGAGTCAGCAGGGTGGAGCAGCGGAGCTCACCAGGCCAATCAGATTCAGATTTGGCCTGTGGGGGCGGGCTCAACACAGGAAAGATGGCGCCTGCCTGTCGGCTGTGAGGAAGTAGGGCCCCACGCAGGGAAAATGGGGACCGTCCCCCAGTGCTCGCCCGAAGTTACACAACTCAGTCTCTCCCCATATGTCTCCGACACTCCCGGAGTCACCGTCAGTCTGCCGAGCCCAGGGTGAGTACCTGTACGGATCCTTTAAGCAGATGTCTGGGTTTCCTGTAGCCTTTCATCCCACCCACATGGTCAGAATCCCCCGTTTTTCACAGCCAGAAATTGTGGGGGCTCCTTTTCCTGGCACAAGTACTCCATGCTGGGGAGCCCGATGTGGGCGACTGGGGTCCTTCACTTCTTCATGGGGAACGTGTGTGGCTGAGATAGCTCTCCTGATTTTCAACCGCCACACATGGGTGTGGGACCAGACCATTTCACATCTCCGCTGCTCCTACCAGTCTTGACGTGGCTTCTTTATATCCTTAGTTATAAAACTTCTGTTCAACTTGACTTCAGATGGTTCTCCAGGTTGATTTTTCTATAATTTAATTACAATTTTGATGTATTCATGGGATGAGGCAAGTACAGCATTTATGTACTCCACCATCTTGGATCTCCTCTAAATGTGATTTATGATATGTATAGTTCAAGTACTTTTTTTCCCATTTACCCATATATCTTATGGATTTTTCTGTATCAGTCTATATAGGTCTACTTCATTCTTTGAAAATTAGTGTTAATGAGCTACAATTTATTTGCCTAATCTGTCACTGACTTGTAGGCATGAAGGTTGTTACCCATTTTTCACTATTATAAACAACACCCTGTGTACCAGCTTATGCATATGTCTTCTTGTATTTGGGCTGTTATCTCCTTGGGCTAAATCCTAGAAGTGGGAATCGTGGGTCAAAGCATATGCACGTTTTAAATTTTGATACATATGGCCAAGCTGCTCTTTGGAAATGTTGTACCAATTACATTCTCTCTAATCATGACATCTTGTTGAATCTTTTTTTCATTTTGTTTCTGAGTCTCCCATTGGATTTACCCTATGCCCCAGGTGATGTCACCTGAGTGCAGAAGGAAGCTGGGTGAACACATGTTTTTTTTTTATTAGTCCATGAGATTATGAGCTGTCAAGAAAGTGTTGTCACTGAGGGCACTTCCTGAGGGTGGCTGCTGAGAGGTGTGGTACAACTGCCACAACTCTCTCCAAAGCAGAAAGGGTGAACCATGAAGCACGCAAAAGTCTGTTGAAAAAGTGACTTTGATGAATGTTAAGCATTGATCTCTCCAGCCTGCACGCTGAATCAGCCTGGTTGATTTGACCTGATTTTGTATGTGAGCAGAGGCTTTGAGTGGCAAATTGCCCTTTGCAAAGATGGCTGCAAGCCTAGCTCCTATCGCATATGGTTGTGCACAATGGGACCTTGTCATGCCCCATCAAGTGGTGGATTCTAATTCCTTCCCTCTTGTATCTGGGTGGGCTTGGGACTGCTTTGACCAAGAGAGTCTGGTGAAGTGATATTCTTATCAAATTGATGAACTGCCAATTTGGGAGCCAAATAAAATGGTGATTGCTTTATGCCACTAAATTTTGGGGTAATTTGTTACACAACTGTGATAACTGGAATATTTAACCACCATGCATTGGGGCAGACAGTCCATTAAAGTGCAGCAATCTTCAACGTTAAGGTACCTGAGAATCAACTGGAGCTCTCAATAATAATGCGGATTCCTGGGCCCCACCTCCAGAGGCTCTGATTCATTAGACTTGGTGTGGGGTTGGAGAATCTGCATGTTCAAATGAGTGGCCCAGGAAATTCTGATATAGTTGGTACTGATCAAAAACTTTGGCGAACTGTTTAAGAGCAAGAGAGTTAGGTTTGAATTCTAATTCTGTGGCCATCTCTCTGTGCCTTCTTCATCTGTAAAGTGGAGGCAGTTATGGTTCCTACCTCATGGCGGTATTGAGGGCATGATAATGGATGTAGTGTTTATGTCTGACATGTAATAAACACAGAGTAATTGGTGACTGCCAATATAGCATCATGGAACGGGAGTCTTAAGCTGGGCTCTCTTCTTCCCTGCTTTTTGTTTTGACATTAAATGAAAAATGTTGTATTTTTGTGTGTTTAACTAGGAGTGGGGTCCATAGTTTTAATCAGATTCTCAAAGGGTTCTTTATATAAAGAAGGTTGAGAATGCTCAAGAGAACACTTTAGCTGTATGACTTGGCTTCAGCCCAGGAGCCCTTTTTCCTTCCAGCTGGAGTCTCTTGACTGCAACCCATGGGTCAGCTTTATCCCAGAGCATGTAAGGGAGACTTTAAGGAGTCCCAGTTTCACTCTCTGGGACTCAGTGAAAGGACAAGGTGGTTGGAACAGAATGGACAAAGATCTGGAGATAAGACTGAACTGGAGTTCACAGCGGGCAATAAGCTGATATTAAGAAAAAGGCAGTTTGTGGTCTGATCACAAACTATTTAGAATGTCAGGTTAGGGAGTCAGGACTGAGGACATAGGAAGCCATGGAAATTTCTGAGCAGGGAAATGGCAGGATCAGTATCGTAATTCAGCAGAATGTCTCTGTGATGGTGGTTAGGGAAGAAAGTGGCGTGGTTATTAAGGGAAGGGAAAAACTCTGGATTCAGGAGCAGGTTTGATGCCAGGGCAAGTTGTGATGTTCTTACCCAGGAGTTCTTGGAGAGCCTGTTACAGTCGACTGCTTCTGTCTGCCTCCTCCGCCCAGGTGCACAGGGTGACAGAAGAGCAGGGGACTTCATTCTTTAGGATGGAATGCTAAGGCCAAGTGGAAGTTTAGCAGAGGGAAAATGAAACTCCTGGTGTGTCCTTGGGAAAGCCACTCTTTCTCTCTTGGCCTCACTTTTTGCCATTAGTGAAATGAGGAGTTTTGTGATCTGGGCAGATTTGTGACTGCTTTGACCATTCTTCTTCAAGACATGCAATCATAGAATATGCATGGCAAGCACCCAGTTTTAACTCCTGTGCCAACGCTGCCTAGAGTGCTGTGTGGAGTTGGATTCAGGGGTGCAATCCAGTCTCTGTGGGAAAAATCTATGATAGATTACCAGGGTCTGCCCTGATCGTGACATGCCCAATCATGGAAATCTTACATTCACACAGCATGGCTTTCAGTCATTCAAGTTACCAATATAATAATTTACATTGTGTCTGTATATTATCTCGATTATTAAAATTGATTATTATTACTTAAAAATTAATTTGTTTTAAAATTATATTGATTATTTACATGATTGTGAAACAAGATTGTCTATTTTGTCCACCATGAGTATTGCTACCCCAGTTTTTTCTCGTTTCCATTTGAGTGAAATATCTTCCATCTCTTTACTTTCAGTCTGTGTACCTTTCCATCTGAAATAAGTCTCTTGTAGACAGCATATGCATGGGTTTTGTTTTCTTATCTATTCAGCTACCCTATGTCTTTTGATTGGAGCATTTAATCCATTTTTACATTTAAACTGATTATTGATAGATACATAGTTATTGCCATTTTATTCATAATTTTGATCTTTTTTTTGTTTGTTTCTTTTCCCCCTTCTTTTTAAAGTAGTCCCTTTAACATTTCTTGTAATAATGGCTTGGTGGTAATGAATTCCTTTAGCTTTTTCTTGTCTGGAAAGCTCTTTATCTCTCTTTCAATTTTAAATGATAGCTTTGCTGGTAGAGTAGTCTTGGTTGTAGGCCCTTGCTTTTCATCACTTTGAATATTTTGTGCCAATCCCATCTGGCCTGCAAAATTTCTGTTGAGAAATCAGCTGATAATCTTAAGGGAGCTCCCTTGTAGGTAACTAACTTTTTTTGTTGCTGCTTTTTGGATTCTCTCTTTGTCCTTAACCTTTGGCATTTTAATTATGATGTGTCTTGGTGTGGGCCTGTTTAGGTTCATCTTGTTTGTGACTCTGCACTTCCTGGGCTTGTGTGTCTATTTCCTTTGACAGGTTAGGAAAGTTTTCAGTTATTATTTCTTCAAATAGGTTTTTAATTCCTTGCTGTCTCTCTTCTCCTTCTGGTAGTCCTATGATGCAAATGTTTATGCTCGATGTTTTTCCAGAGGTTCCTTAAACTATCTTCATTTTTTTTTTCTTGTTTTTTTTGTTGTTCCAATTAGGTATTTTCTGCTACCTTGTCTTCTAAATCGCTGATTCGATCCTCTGCTTCATCTAATCTGCTGTTGATTCCTTCTAGTGCAGTCTTCATTTTAGTTATCTTATTCTTTACTTCCGACTGGTTCTTTTTTATGGGTCCTATGTCCTTCTTTCTGCTTGCTATTTCTTTGTTGACATTGTCACTAAGTTCCTTAATCATTCTTATAACTAGTATTTTAAACTCTATCTCTGGTATGTTGGTGGCCTCCCTTTCATTTAGTTCTTTTTCTGGAGTTTTCTCTTGTTCTTTATTTGGGACATGTTCCTTTGTTTCCTCATTCCGGCTGCCTCTCTGTGTTTGCTTCTATATATTAGGTAGCTCTCTTATGTCTCTCAGTCTTTGCTGGGTGGCCTTATTTAGTATGTGTCCTGTGTGGTCCAGTGGTGCATTCTCTCTGATCACCTGTGCATGGGATCCAGAAGTGTCCTTTGTGAGTGTTGCGTGTATTATCCTGTTGTAGTTGAGCCTTAATTGCTTTTGGTACATCAGTTGGTGGGATTGACACTCAGGCTATGAGGACTGGCTGCCCAAGAGAGGCTGCAGGACGAGTTGGGGTTGACTGCCCTCCATTGAAAGTTTCCCAGGCCGTTGCTGGCTGCCTGCTGCTGTATGAGCCTCCAGCAGCTTGTGGGGCTGGGCCGACGCCTGGGAGCCTAGAGTATCCCCGTCTGTGCTGCTCTAGCTGAGTGGGGCAGGGTCCCAGGGAGTCAAGCAGTGTGGTCAGTAGTTTTTACAAAGTTAATGCAGATTCAGCTCTTGAGCCAGTGCAGAGCCTGTGGCCGTTCTGCAAAACACCCCAAGATCACTGTGGCCAACTGCCACTTGCCATGGCCCACGGGTAGTCTAATTTTTGTTCCTATTCCTTCCCTCCTATTCTCACCCTTTTCCCCAAAGGTAATCATTTTAATTTATTTTTGTTTTTGATCCCTTTACTTTCAGTCTATGTGTATCTTTCGATCTGAAGTGAGTCTCTTGCAGACAGCATATACATGTGTTTACCGTTCTGTTGTTTTTTTGAAAGTCATGTAATCATTATTACGTTTCTAAATTTTCTTTAGATCAACAAAAGGACCAACATGTTACTTATTTACCCAAATTTCATTTTAAGTAATCTTTTTATTGGTGTATAATGTACATACAGAAAAGCACACAAATCCTAAGTGTACTGCTCCATGAATTAAAAATTTGGAAACTCTAAGAGTGAATGTACCCATATAACTGCCTCTCAGATTAAGAAAGAGAATGCTGCCAGTTCTCCACAAACACTGCTCATATGTCATAGGTTTTTGAGATGTTCGAGCATTTTCTTTTGTGAAGTGCTTGTTTAAGTATTTGGCTCATTTTTCAATTGTGCAGTCTGTCTTTTTATGATTGGTTTGTAGGGCTCTTTTATATATTCTGGAAGTGAGTTTATTGTTGACTATAAATATTGTAACCATTTTCTACCCTGATTTTTTTTTTTTTTAACTCTGTCAGTGGTGTCGTTTGATAAATAGAAGTCCCTAGTCTTATAGCGTGGTTTCTCATTTCTTTCTTTATATGATTAGTAATTTTTTGCTCTGTTTAAGAAATCTTTGCACCCTAAAGTCATGAAGAGATTCTCCCACATTTACCATCTGGAAGCTCTATTGTTTTATCTTTAACATTTAGATACCAGGAACTGATTTTTGTGTATAGTGAAGAGAGGTCTAAATTACATTTTCTCTATATAGATATCCTGCAGACCCAGCACCATTTATTGAAAAGACAACCCTCTTTCACTGAGCTGCAGGACTCCCATTTAAAAAAATTTGAGTTATCAATCGAATCATAGGTTTGATGTGCTAATTTACGTTTCTCCTGTGTTATCTTCCAGGGGTTTTATAGTTTTGCATTTCACGTTTAGGTCTGTGATTCATTTTGAGTTAATTTTTATGAAGACTACAATGTCATTGTCTAGATTTATTTATTTTTGCTTGTGGATATCCAGCTGTCTCAGCACCATTTGTTGAAACGAATTTATTTTTGTGATACACGTTAAAATAAACATATACTTATGAAAATAAGAAATGCTTAATCTGCATTAAACCACCTGAAATGATCTTACATCCCACAGTGGGATGTTCAGATCACAGCAACAGATAAGAAAGGGCTTTCTATAAAAGTAAGCTAAAAAAACTACAAATAACCCTTAAGACTTTATTATATAAAAAATTCACATTCGTTTTAGACACAATAGAATATACAGGTAAATATAAAAAGGGAAATAAAAGTAATCTATAATCCTCTTACTCAGAGGTAGGCACTATTACCATTTTGGTGTATTCTTTTCTAGACATTTTTCCTCATACAGACACATATATAGTATCTTATGAAAAGGGGGTAATGAAATACACACTGTTTTGTACCCTTAATTTTTACTTAGTATGTTCTTAACAGCTCTTCATGTCAGTAAATCATAGTTTTACATAATTGTTTTAATAGATGTTGATACATATATACTAACTTCTTCCTCCTTCCTACACACATACACCATCCCTGCTCTTTAGGACCCTGCCCTCCAGATTCCCATTTTAATGGTATCCACCACCATGGCTTAAGAAATAAAGCCAAAGGCCTCTGTGTTCCCTTTCCTGATTCCATTTTCTTTTCTGCCCCTGAGTAACCATTATTCTAGGGTTAGTGCTTTTCATTTCCTATGCATGAATATATTCTCATTGCTATATCCAAATGTGTCTATTAACAATGTATAGTATTGCTTTGTAGGCTTAAAAACTTTATATATATAATGATATTCTACTATATACATCCTGTTGTATGTTGTTTTCTTCACTCAAAATGATGCTTCTAAGTTTTATCCATGTTGCTGTATGTAACTTTTATTTATTCATTTTTAACTGTTGTCTAGTATTCTTATATGAGTATACCACAATTGACTCATTCATTTATTACTCACAGTAAAAACAAAGAATGATGCCATATTCTTGTGTAATATGTAAGAGTTCCTTTAGAGTTCATACCCAGAATCAGAATCACAAGGTTGCAGGGTGTATGTGCCTTTAACTTTACTAAATATTGCCTGCCAAATTGCTCTCTAACATGGTTATATAATTTTACACTTCTATCAGCAATGTATGAAATTTCCTGTTGCTTTACATCTTAACTAACCCTTGGCATTGTTACATTTATAATTTATATCCATCTGATGGGTGTGAAATGCCATCTAAGTTAGACAGGACCCCGTTAGGGAATCGGACACCACATAAGGTATTTCAAACAGGGAAGTCAATGCAGGGCCTTGGCTGCATAGGTGTTGGGGTGCTGATAGAGCAGAAAGGGGACATAGAGATGACTCAGGGATAATAACTGCAGAAAGTAGATACCATCCAAAGGCTGGAGGAGCAAAGGAAAAGATGGGGGGGTGGACACTAAAACCTAGGAGCTCGGAGCAGGGGCTCAGGGTGCTCAAACCTTGGAAAAAGGGATGCCACCAGCTGCTGCTGGCATCTCAGAGGAGTCTGAGGAGGCTGGGTTTGGAAGTGCAGAAAGAAAGTGGGGGCTGGAGCCAACTGCTGCTGCTGTTGGAGTGGTGCTGGCAGTAAAGGAAGAAACAGGAACTCAGTCCCTTCTCTCGCCCTGCCTTCCAATCTTCCTTGAGTACCTCCCATTGCCGGAACCTAACAGGAAACCAGCTGGTCCTGGAAGTGGAGTGTGCAGAGTCCTGGCCCTGGCAATGGAACAGAATGTGGAAGAGTGGATTCAGGCTGAGAGACATTAGGTAAATAACTCACATAACATCTCACTGTGTATATATTACGTCTAGGTTCTTTCCATTTTTCTGTGTAGCTATTTTAAACAGTGCTCCATAAACATCCTTGCATATACATTTTCCTTAGAATTAGTTTCCGGAAGTAAAATTAAAGAGTCAAAGAAAATGCATATTTTTAAGGCTTTTGATTCAGGCTGACAAAATCGCTGGAGGAGTAGGTTTGAAGGAAAGGGAGTCCCTCCCATGGTGTATTCCTGGAAACCACATCACAGAACAGATGGCAACAGAGAAGATTGTGTTTCTACAGTGGAGTGCTGTATTACCTAGGGATTGCTTTCTGCCCAAGGAATGAATGCCAGGAGATTGCAATTCTAACTATCCAATGTCAGAAAAAGAGAGATATGGCCTTAAACTTCTATCTCATTTATACTACTTATATTAGCCTTTGAATTCTGCAAAAGAGATATAAACATCCATTACCCATTGACCACAGAAAAGCCACAGTAAATTATAAGTTGTACCCACACAATTAGAGCACACAAAAATATAATCCCATAGCATCATTCATGCAATTTACCTCCAAATGATATATCCTTACACTAAGTGTTCAGTATTTAATTAACTGTGGATTTGTTGACTTAATTGGGCTTATAGGCCAGGCGTGTGTTGGTGAGTCTGGCGGCGGGGCTGGAAGACAGGGGCTGGTTGGGGGTAGAGAGGGAGATAAGAGTCTGAGTTTAGAAGGGTGGAGGAAACGGAGACCAGTTAGCACAGTGGGAGTTCTGGAGAAGTGCAGGGAACAGAATACACAGAAGGAGGGAAGTGTGAGGGTGAAGGTGTGGCAGTGCTGAAGACAAACCTCACCTACATCACAGTATAACTAAGACTAGTCTACCTGGTCCAGATTCTTTGGCCTGTGTCTCTGCTCAGCCCTGTTGAGAGCATGAATCCCTGATCAGATGATTGCCATCCTGCGGCTCCCACCAGCATGTAATCAAGAGGCCAGAGCTCCTGTCCATTGGGCAAGGTATCCATCTCCAAGGGAGCTGCCTCTGCCGCACTTACCTTGGAGCAGAGCCCTGCAGAAGGAAGCTGGATGTGGCAGTGGCTTTGGCTGGATATCATGGGGAAATGCAAGGTTGAAATCTGGGCCTTGAAGAAAGCTCTAATGTCTCCAGCTCTTGACACTTTCTAAACTGTATGTCCAGGGCAGTTGGGAGAATGAATGACTCCAAAACCTTCTCCAGCCCTGGCTCCTCTCCGAATTGCCTCCTGGACATCTCAAGCTGGATGTTCCATAGATACCTCAGTGTCATCCTATCCACAGGCTGTACCTTTCATGGGGGCAGAAACTGTTTGGCACACCATGATATACTCAGAGTACCATGCAGTATTTAGCACAGACACTCAAGAAATACTGATTGGATGAAGGAATGGAGTTCAAAAGCAAAACCCATCACTTTCTACTTGGAAAGAATTCCACCTCTGGGCTGCCTTGCCTGTCACTGATTTCACCATCATTATTGTCAAACTGATGCTTCATCGTCCTTCTTCTCACATCCTGTTGGTCAACAAGTGCTATACATTTTACCCCAGCAATACCTCTTGAATCCATTCCCTCCTCTTTACTATTGCAGACTGCCCTAGATTAGTCTTTTTCTGTACTTTGTGCCTCTCTTCTATTAGGTTTGTGCAAGAGTAATTGCGGTTTAAAAGGTTAAAAATAATTGGAAAACCGCAATTACATTTGCACCAACATAATACTTCCTGATCTAAAACCTGCAGTGGTTCCCTGTTCCCTTCAGCATAAACCCAAACTTCTTAGCTTGGCCTTCAAGGTCCACCACTGGCCTCCCCCATCCTTCTGTCGTATCGCCCACTTCTCTGCATGTCTCCTGTTCATGCCAACCTGGTCTCCTCCCTTGTTCATCAAACTGGTCCTGGTTTACCTGTCCTTATATCTGGGCTCATATCCCCTGTCTCTCCTCTCCTCTCTTCATTGGCCAATTCTGGACTTGATCAGCTTTCCTTCCACTGAGTTGAGAATCAGATTGAACTCACATTGTAAGACCCACTCTATGCTGGAGCTGTATGTCAGGTGGTGGTAAAACGGAGGCTCTGGTATGCTCAGGGTACCTGAAACATGGCACATAGCCAATAAACGGTAGTATTATTATTACCAGCTGTGTGACCTTGACCATCCCTGAAGAAGATGTTTTACATGCTTTCCTTCCAGTCCTCCTAATAAACTTACAATGTGTCATTCACATGGTTCCACACCAGCTGTGCTTATTGCCAGGCATGCCAATTGGAGGAGACTGGCTCAGTGGCTGGAGTAAGTTATGACTGGGAGAACAGGAGCTCAGAGTCCTGCTGAGGACACCAGGGGTCACCTCGTGGATGCTGGGTTACTGGGGAAAACGTGATGAAGGAAAGGGGAGATGCAGGGCAGGACGCCCCTCCGTTCGTGTCAAATTATTTCTCTCCTGAAAGGAGATGAGATAAGATCTGGAAATTAAAGTGTGCTGTGGCTCTACCTGTACATGAGACACACTTGGGTTACTTTTTAAAGGTATTAATACAGATTCTGATTTAGTGTGTCGCAAGTAGGGCCAGGGACTCTGCATTTCCCACAAGCTTCCAGGTGATGTCGATGCTACTGGGTCCCACACTTTGAGTAGCAAAGGCGGAGGGAAGTTCAACCTACGGCAGTCTGTGGCGGGGTCTGGGACGGTCTGTGGCTGCGGTCCAGGATCAGTCTATGCTGAGGATATTGGGCCGGTCCAAACCGGGAGAACTGTGACCTATATGTTGGCTATACTTTTGACTTTGGCCAACACAGTAGCTGTTCTCCAACCTTATAGCCACGAGTCCTAATAAAAAGAGTGGAGGAGAAAAAAAGTTTTCCCCTGAGGTAAAGGCTGGGGTGCAGATCAGATAGGAAGGATTTCAAAGCCACCAGGTTGGTTAGTTCTTGAGGAATTGTACTATTTCCTGGGAAGTGAATGGATAGGAAAATCAGCTCCGTTTCTGTAGAGACATTTCTCCTTCCTCTCTTGTTTCCCCCCCTCCACCGTCTTACATATGGTCCTGACAAGGAGATATAAGATCAGTGCTACATCTGGGGTTTTTGTCCTCAGGGTCCGATGGCCAAATATACACCAGTTCAGTAGGGGGGGGGCAGCACAGAATGGAGAAGGGAATGGTTCTAGTGTAGGAAAGAAAAAAGGAGAAAAAGGAAATCAATATGTACTGAGTTCCTACTGTACATAAGGCACTATACCAGGTGCTTCAAGTAAGCCAACTGTTTGATCTTCCCAACAACCTGTAAATTATGTTCCTTACCTTATTTTACAGATAAGGAAACAAAGGCTCACAAGGGCTAAGGCATGTATCCAAGGTCACTCGAGTGTTAGAGCCAGGTCTGTAATCTCAAAAGCCCCTGTCGCCTCATGAGTCTTATTAAGATGAGTTCTCATTGAACAGATTGCATCTGTGGGGTCCCTGTTGGGGCTGGGGAAAAGCTCAGGTGCAGTGGTTAAGGGCCTAGGATTGCTCTACAATAGGATGTGGAGAGCGAAGAGGGCAACACAGAAAACTACTCTCTTCTTCCTCCTCAGTAATCAGAATGTCCCACTTTTAGCTGGACACAGCCTCCTGGAATAAAGGCTATACTTCCCAACCTCCCATGAGGTTGGGTGTGGCCACGTGCTACATGGCATTTGGTGAGGAGGGAGGGGAAGTCAGCCCTGCATGCTGTTACCACTCTGTTCCTTTCTCCTTCCTGCTTGCTGGAATGAGGATGGGAAACCCAGGCAGCTGTTTTGTGCCATGAGCCGTAGGAGTCTGAGTCCCTGGTATTTGTGGAGCTGCCAAACTCATTTGGACCTGTAAAGCCTATTCCTGCAAGAGACATGAACTGCTAGTTTCTTTCTTTTTCTGTAAGCTGAAAATATTAACAAAAGGAAAGGCCCAGGGCATATTCTTCATTCAGGGCTGTGGTTCTCAAACCCAGTTGTACCTTACAACGCTTGGGCCTTCCTAAGACCAATTGAATGCGAGTCATCGGAGGGTAGGGCTAGGGACTGGTATTTTAAACTTCCCGGATGATTCTCATGTGCAGTCATTGATCTAGGGGAGTCAGAGAGGATGTAGGGAGGGCATGTTCATGAAGGTTGGAGGAGAATCAGGAGAGTGAACTGTGAAGCCAAAGGAGGAGAGAATTTGAGGAAAAAGACAGGTAGGCCTCAATTGGCAGCTGGGAAGAAGCCATTGAATGAGGTCACCAGGCTTCATTGGTGACCTGGGTGAGAGGTGTGAGGACAGGGCACTGTTTGAAATGGGCTAAGGTGTAGAGGGGAGTTGAGTGCTTCGGAATTATAAGAAGTCTGCTAGTGAAGGGAAGAAGGGAGCTAGACCATTATCTTGATGGGCTAGTGAGCTAATACTTACAATAATGACTGCATTTCCTTGAGTAATGAAAGGACAGGCACTGTGCTAAGCACTGTCCAGGCACAACTATCTCATTTCACAACAATCCTTTCTCTGGACAAGGACTAGTATTTTGACTTTACAGATGTGGAAACAGATGCAAAGATGAAATGACTGGCTGTCATGCGGGGCAACCTGCAGGGTTTCAGCTCCCGCTCCCTGCATAAGAACACAGGATATGGTGAGGCCAAAAAGGAACACCCACGGAGCCATAGGTAGGGGAGTCATACCACTGTGGTCTCACTGGAGGCTGGGTTCACACGACATGCGACCTGCTGTCCGCTTTGCTGCCAACTGACTGACTCTCCTCGACTCCCCAACGTAGCCGCGACAGTTATATTAGTGGCCAATGGCTCAATGGTTACAGCTGACAGCCAACTAGCCATAGCAGACGGCTATCTACTACCTAAGCCAGCACCTTTCCACATGAGGCCGAAAGCCTGGAAACTGCTCTCTGGGGCTGTCCCCACACTGGCTCAAGGTCACTCAGCTGGCAAATGACGAAGCCTGAACTTGAATCCAGATCTCCCTGGTGCAAAATGGGGCCACCCTGGGAGGGCTGCCGTTAGCATGGGGGCAATCTTGAGTTTGTTCTTTGCCAGAGTCAAGGGAGAGGCTTTGGGGCACATCCTTGAGGAGGTATGAAGGGGTTGGAAAGTAGACTGCAATGCTGCCCTTGGGCAGGAGGAGGGCCCGTTCTTTCTCTGATATGGGGGTGAAGATGTGGGGATTGTCGAGTGGAGGGAGGGTGAGCTCTCCTATGGCACCTCCATCTTCCCAGGAAGGGAGGCAGGGCCACAACAGGGCCAGAGGGGCAGTAGGGACTTGCTGAAGCTCCAACTGCAGTGGTTTGTCCTCAGCTAGAGGGCAGGGGAGTCAGCCTGTTTCTGACACGGTTTTGAGGCCATGAGGCCTTGAGATAAAACTCAATTCCAAGCTCTGATAGTGCTAAGCCAAGCAGAGCTGATTATTAAGTATCCAAGGACACAGCTTCTGATAGAGATACAGGTGGGCTGCTCCACCTCCCATCCCCAGGACAGCTTGCTAACAGGATCCTATTGTGGCTGCAAATGAATTTTCCATGATCCCTAACTCTTTGATTCAAGCAGCCATCCCTAGAGAGGAGCCCTTGGGGAGAGCGTCCAGCCCATCCAGATTTTCTGTGGAGGAGAGCTGGCTGACTCCTGCCTGGATCACCTTTCAAGTCTCCCCGAATTATTAAGTTGACTACTGGGCGCTTAGAATGTCTCAAGTTCAAAGACTAGCAGGCTGGAACCAGACGTCTGAGGGAACTTCGAGCACCTTAGCAGGAGTAATATTAAGATTTGTCAATCCTGCCTGTTCAGGGGACTGGAGGGGGATCAGAAGGAATATATTTTATTCTATGAACTGCAGAGCACAGGAATTGTTTTTCTGATGTTGGGCCTATCGGTGGGTTTAAGTTTTGTGTAAAATTCTTGGCTGTGGGGCTTAGATGGGAGGGAGTGAAGTGCCCTGGTTTGGGGCTGTCCTCCTTGGAGCACCAGGGATCACTGGGACGTGGGTGGCTGGGTGGGTGAGTGGGGCACCAAGAAAAGTGAGCAGGGGATACTGCACCCCTGTTCCTGCTTTATCAAGAGAAGCTCTGCTTTTCATTGTTTTATAAATTTGGGTTTCCATCAATGTCATGTTTTATTAAAAAAGAAAAAGAAAATTTTTTTATGGCTTAAAAAAAATCTTCAACGTGGTGGCAAGTTTTGGAGTGAGAAAAACTGGGGTTTTGGTCCTGGCTCTGATTCTGACTAGCTGTGTGACGTAGGTACACAGTTGGGCACATCACGTAACCTCGTTGAGTTTGTTACCTGGAAAGTGGGATCAGAAAGTCTTCCTAATGGGAATATTTGGAAGACCAAATGAGATAATAATGTATGAGAGTTCCTAGAATGGGGTTTGGCATGAAGGTGTTTGTGATGGAGTAAGTCATTCATTTTTAAGAGTTGCTTTCAGAGAGAGAAATCATGACCAAGAACTTGAGAGCCCACTGTGGCAAGCACTGATGGCAAGTACTCATTTATCCCTCAGGACAACCTCCTGAGAGGGCATGATGACTCTGCTTGGCCTCTTTCCAATTTCAGATGAAAAACAAGGCCCGGAGAGGTTATGAGACTTGCCCAAGGCAGAATTGGAGTTCCAGCAGAGAGGAAGGGTCGAGGGTCAGGGTTGCGATGCCACTAACTCATTTATTTGTCTTCCCTATAATTGTCTGTTGAGCCCCTGGGGACATGCGAGACACATCCTAGATGAGGGACTCTTGTCATTGGAGGAACCACTCAGCGTGACGTTCCATGTCTGTCCCAACCTGGCTCTTGCCTTTTTTTCTAGGTCCTCTTCTGCCACTTCCCCTTCGTACACTGTGATCTAGAATCACCACACTGCCTGTTGTCCCTTGGGCTCATGAGCGTTTGAACCTGCTGCTCCTTCTTTTGGAAATGCCCCGTCTTCCCTTTTCCACCTGGAAAACTCCTATTCATTTGTCAAGTTCTGATGTCACCTTCTCTGGGAAGTCTTCCTTGCTCATCCCCTGACAAATGTCATTTTGTATTCTTTGTGTAATTAAATTTCCATTACATTTCAGAGTTTCTGAGTGTTTAAATAACTTCCCTAAGTTCACACAGCTAGTTCCTGTCAGAGGCAGGATTTGAACTTGGGACTTTCTGACACCAAAGCCAATGAATGTAACCACTGGAACACATACGTGGCCACTAAAATTAGTAGTTCCTTCTCTGGGTTTCCAGAGCACCTCTATTCTGTCATGGAACTCACCAAACTTAATTGTATTCATTTCCTGGTGAGATTTCTAGAGGAAAGGGCTGTATAGGAGTCATTACGACCTTTCAGCGAAGAATCGACAGTGTAGGTGCTCATGGGATAATAACACAGGGAATTAATGTGCCTGGTTCTGGGCTAATGTCTCAGTTTTCATTATATCACTTATTACTCATGATAATCCATGAGATAGTGATTATCTTTATTCTTCCCATTTCGCATTCAGGCCAATTGAGGCTTAGAGAGTTGAAACAACTTGTCCAAGTCCCACAGCTAAAAGAGGTAGAGTTGGGATTCAGACTCAGGTATGGCTTATTCCAGAGCCCACTGTCTTTACTGTCATATTACATTGCTTCTCCTGGACGTGTTGTGTCAGCCGCTGAGGTGGTGCTGGGGGTACAGAGACAAGCAGCACACAACTCCTACCCTCAAGGAGGTCATAGTCAAGTAGGAAGAGAGACACCCCAATATGAATAGCGTAACACATGCTATGATGCAGGAAGCCCAGAGGAAGGAATGAATCATTCGTCAGACAGGGCAAGTGCTAGGGAAAGATTTCATAGAAGAGAGGCTACCTGAACAGGGTTTTAAAGGTTAAATAAGAGTTTTCTGAGAAACAAGGAGGTGGAAGGATGTTCCAGTCAGAGAGTAGCAGAGGGAAGGAGAGAGAGAGAGAGAGAGAGAGAGAGAGAGAAAGTCTGAGCAGTAGGAAAACTCCGTGTCTGAAATTTCACCTGCCTGTCTTTTCTCCCCGTAGCAGACTGCCAGAAGATATAGAGAGTGGCAGCTGCAAACAGCTGGTTGCGCCCTCCCTGCTGGAGTTCTCATTTCTTCTCCCACACCTGTCTTCTTAGAAAGGAGCAGGTGTGCTGTGAAGTTCTGTGGGACTCTTCTCAGTGCTGGGGCTAGAGGAAAGGTGGTGGGGACAGCCACTCAGGGCATCAGAATACAACACCTACTCCCCACCCCTCAGTTGTGCAGCTCAGCTCCCAGCTCCCAGCAGTGGGAGGAGAGACCAGGGAGATTGCATGGCCAAGACCCTTATAGGTGGGGGGGAGGTAGGGCCCCGAGGGCAGCTTCTGGAGGTGGAGGACGGGTCCTCCAGTTATCTTCCTGGCAGCAGAGGGAATAAGAGTCTGGAGTCTGGCTGGCTCCGAAGTTGGGGTCTGTCTTCCCCCAGTGTCCTCAGCTCTAGATCCAGATAGAGCCTGCAGGTCCTGCCTGTTGAGTCCCTGAGCTCATCCTGAGCAGCGTGGCTCTGAATGAGGAGCCCAGCATAGCAGGGGTGGGGTATAGTTGTGCTTCCCTGAATACAGGATCTGAGAGCTGGGGGACCCTGGGCACCCAGGCTCACAAGCCCAGTCACTGCCCCAAATGTAGGTGCCCAGGCCCATGACTGGTTCCTGGTTTTACCTGTTCTTCCGCACTGGGATAAGGCCTTGACACCGGGCTTCACCATTAGCAGTAAGGCTCCTGCCCCAGGGGCTGTTCCTGGCCGCTGACCCCTACTGCAGTCTGGGCAACTGCTTTACCCAGGAAGGTCCCACCTTGCCCCACCCAGGTGCTCCCCACCCTGCTTTTGTATCCATGTCTGGATTAGACTTTCAGGTGCCACTGGATTAGATTCAGTGTGGTCACATGTCCTTGGATCTATCTAGTAATTTGCAATCTAAACTGCCCCCTGTGAAGCAGGGTCCATCTACTGGTCTGGTTCTCCCTTCTTCTCAGTCTCACATGTATGTATCTGAAGACACACGTGGGTCAGTGGTCGTGCCGCAATGGCTGGTGGGACTGCACCAGTGTGCACAGAGGCTATCACATGTAGTTGTGCACAGTGTGCTGGAGCCTGACCCTACGTCCCCCATGAACACGAACGTGCTGCTGCGCCTGCAGGGGGCTCAGGACGCATGAAATTCCTGTACACACGCATGTGTCTATCTACATGGATACATACAGATATCTCCAATACGTGTGTACGTGTGTACAGATGTGTGTATGTAGCTATCTAAGCGTACGTCTGTGAGTGTTTGTCCTTTTGCGCGTCCTGCAAGTAAAGGGGACCAGGGTCCAGTCTCCTTTTCGGTTGTCCCACTGGGGACTGGACTGGCTGTTGACCAAGACAGTGGAGGTGAATGGCTTCAGAACTTCCTGGAATTTTTCTGCCTAACACTCTGGACTGCCCCACTCTCCCTACTCCTGTTGCCTTGGCTCTGAGTACTTTAAGATTGGTTCCCTGGCCCAGCCCCCATTCCTTCTCCTTGGAAAGTGTGTATCCACAAAAATACAACTGTCATTCCCTCAGATTCAGTTTGGACAGCAGTGCCCACTATCCTGGAGTCCCGCACTGCGGCCCGTGTAGGCCCTTCTCCACTGCTAATGTCTGCGCTGTTTCCTCTGTGGTCCTGAGGGGCCCAAGGACAGGGGCCTGGCCTGGTGTGGCTGTCCTGGGACCCAGGTTTGCCAGAGGACTCAGGACTGCTTGGAGGCACTCCCAAGGACTCTGGCTGTGTCTGGGTACATGTCCAGAGCTTCCCCTTCCCAACAAATCTCAGGATGGGCAGAGGGAGCACTCATGGGGAAATTACCAATTTAAATAGGAAATGCAAGCAATTTGGATGGAACCCCAGGATGGCAGTTTGAGAGCTCATTCTCTGCCCCGTGGGGGTTTGATTACAACCAACTTGGCTGATATCGTGCAGAGGGCCAGAGAAATGGTTTCCAAGGAAACTCAGATCTTTCTAAGTTGGTTCTGGCTCAGGTGGGAGCCAGGGCTGGTCAGGAAATCAGAGGTACTGCTCAGCGCCACTGGGCCCCCGTTTCCTGTGGAGCCCCCTGCCCACCCTTGCCTGCTCTTACTCCAACTCTATACCCCAGACCTGGCCTACACTTCCATTTCTGTCCACAACAGTTGCTTCCCTCCTTGTTTCTGTCTGTTCTTTCAGTCTCTATTTATCTCAGCCTTTGTCTGTACAGACTTAAACATTTGGGAAAGTTTGCAAACAGTACAAAAATTGCCATTAATGGCTACTATTCATATGGAACCTACTATGTTCCAGAAAGTTCACAGGAGTCACTTCTATTATTTCCATCTTCACAGCAACCCTGTGATAGAGAGGATACTATCTGTTCATCAAATGAACTTTCTCCTCTTTCCTGGAACTACATTTCCCAGCCTCCCTTGCCATTAGGTTGAGTCATGTGACTGAGTTTTGGCCAATAGAATGTGGGTAAGAGTAATAAATGCCACTTTTATGTCTGTCCCCTAAAAATATCACACACAATCTTTTATATACTTGCTCACTCTTTTCCCATGTGGTCTACTGAAACAGAAAATCCAGTGGGGGACTCTGAGCCTTAGGGGATGGTGGAGCCACTGGACCAAATTCCTACATAATTTTGTGTAGTAGCCTCCGCCACCCCTTCACTGGACTGTAACATCATGTTTGTTAAGCCACTGAGTTTTGGAGAGTTGTTTATTAGGCAGTTGCCTCTCCTGATAGTACAAAGCCTGAAAGAGGGGTATTTGTATCCCTTTTTTTCTTGGGAGGAAACAAACTCAGAGATGTTAAGTAACTTGCCAAAGTCACAGAGCAAATAAGTAGCAAATCTGAGATTTGAGCACAGATTAGGTCTTTCCCACTATATCAGGCTAGCAGGGTGACTTCTCTGTATAGAAATCACATCAATCTTTGTCTATCTTTGAGGAGTCACAGAAATAAAAACACTGAGCCAGGACTAAGAGATGGAGAGGGAGGGAGAAGGTGGAGGGCAGGTGTGTGGAGTGACACATCATAGCAGCCAAGAGAAGCAGAGTTTCAAGGAAGGGGTGGTCAATTGTGTCTAATGAGACCCAGCTAGGTGGAGGAGGAAGAGGGCTGAGAAAAAAACCATTAAACAAGCTCAGTGACAGGTTCAGCTGAGTGAAGGGGCAGATGTCAGATTGCAGGGGGTTTCAGAACAAGTGGATGGTTGTATAAGTGAAAGGGAGAGAAACAAAGGGATAGTTTGAAGTGGAGGCCAGGCCAAGGGAAGGAATTTTGAGGAGAGAGTCAGTGGTCAGGAGATTAAAAATAAAAAGGGGAATCATGACCTACATAATGCCAAGCACCTGACTGTGACAATGTCCCTTTCTGCCTGGTTCCAGTGTACATTCCCAGAGCTAAGCAGGGAGGGGCTGGACACAGCTGCAGGTCGTGCAGGAATGGCGGGGCTGCAAGGTCGTCTCCTGAGCGGGCAAAGGCGTGGTGCCTGTAGTGCTGTGAGCCTGAAATTCTCCACGGTCATCATAAGATGATCCATTTTCTCCCTCTGAATTATAGTTTAAAAATTTTCTTCTTACCCCTTCTAAGTTTCCCTCCCAACTTTATCAAGGTATAATTGCCAAATAAAATGATAATATAAAGTGTACAATGTGATTTGATATGTGAATATATTGTGAAAAGATTCCCATAATTGAGTTAATTAACACAGCCATCACCTCACATATTTACCTTTTTTATGAGAATGCTTAAGAGCTACTGTCTTAGCAAATTTTAATTATACAGCACAGTACTATCAACTATAGTCAGCATGCATACATTAGATTCTCAGACCTTATCGATAAGATTATCCATTTGACTTGGTTATGGTATTAATACAGATAAGCCGAGGTGATAAACTTGAGGAGTAGAGGGCTAGTTGCCTGGAACACCTGCAACAACTTCCTACAACCCAGTGCCAGAGCTTGCTAAGTGTCCCCGAATGTCTGAATTCTCTCAGCCTCCCTTGCAGCTATGTGTGGCCATGTGTTTCTTGCCAAAAGGATGTGTGCAACTTCTATCCAGATCACTTCCATCTATGGAAGCTGTTTGCACTGAACATTGGAAAGGGAAACTCTTTCCCATGGGCTGGAGCTTGGACGTGCCAGTGATAACCAGCTGTGGTTATACCGTGTTTCCCTGAAAATAAGACCTAGCCAGATAGTCAGCTCTAATGCGTCTTTTGGAGCAAAAATTAAAATAAGACCCAGTCTTATTTTACTATAAGACCAGGTCTATATAATATAATATAATATAATATAATATAATATAATATAATATAATATAATGCTGGGTCTTATATTAATTTTTGCTCCAAAAGATGCATTAGAACTGATTGTCCGGCTAGGTCTTATTTTCGAGAAACATGGTATGGACAAAGGCAAGGCATTAAAAAATGGCTGAGCAATCAGACAGAAGAAACCAGCATCCTTTGAGACCAGTGGAAAAGAACTTCCTACTGCTCTGGACCATCTCTCCTTCTGAACTGTCATGTGGGAGAGAAATGAACTCCAATTTTATTTAAGCCACCAAATTTATAGTCTCATTCTTAAAGCAGCATAGCCTGCCCCTTAATTAATTTTGCCCCTTTGTCCCTATCTATGTCTCTTTCCATAGTGTTCTTCACTATTCAGCAGTTGCCCCATCCCTCCGCTCTCATTTCTTCCTTTATTTTTCTTCTCTCCCTACTTCTGTGGCCATATTCTTTCAGTCTCCTCCCCATATCCAGAACTTTTCTTCTCGCTACTCTTTGTTTTCTTTAGAGCCCTTTCAGCGCTAGCATTTCCCAAGGTTCTGTCCTTGATCTTGCTCATCTCCTCTCTCCACATTCCCTGTTTTTTCCTTGGTCAGTCTCATTCTTAGTTGACATCCCATCTGATGACGCCAGATCTGTATCTCCAGCTTGGCCTCTTTCCTGAGCTTCAGATTGAAGAGTCATCTGCCTGATGGGTACCTCTTCTTTAGTGTCCCACAGGTTACCCTGGGGATGCTGCCTTGCACAACTCCAGGGAGTTCCATGTACTGGGTCACTTCAATTCAACTTATTCATATTAGTTAGGAGACTTGTGGCTGTTTGTAGCAGAAAACCCAACTCAAAGTGGCTTAAGCAATAAGGAAGTGTATTGACTCACAAAGGAGGATAGACTGAGCTTCTGGGTGTCTTGGTCCAGTGGCTCAATGAATTCATCCAGGGTCCAGGTTGTTAAATCTTTCCATTATACTCTTCTCAGAATTGCTATTCCCAGCTTCCTGAGTTGGAGGAGTACTGTCAGTAGAAATCAGGACTGTTTTTTTGTTCTCATTAGGAGAGCATTCCTCTCCCAAAACTGTTGAAGAAAGATGCTTTCCTATGGTCTGAGTGGGTCAACTTATACATAGCCTCTACATCAATAATGTCACAAGGTGAATGCTATAGGCTCATGAGCTTATATCCATGCCCCAAACCAGTTATTGGCAAGTGTTTTGGGCTTATCATGATTGACTTATATGGGTCAGGACCCATCCTTGATCTGGAATGACTTTCTTAGACTCCATATTTGTGGCAGATGGAAGAGAGGTTAAAAGGATGTTGGGCAGTCAATTACAATGTCACCCCAATATAAAAATCTAAACTCATCATGTCGACTCCCTCCCTTTAACCCACACCTTCCTCTTGTACTTTCTCTTTCAGCTAATGGTCCCACCATTATCTCAACTACTTTAACCAGAAACCAGAGGCATCCTCAACTTTCTCTGTGTTGCCCCCACTCAATGATTTACTCAATCACCAAGACCCAGTCTCCTTTTCTCATATGTGGCCCCCTTTCATATTTACTCTCATTACTGCAACAGTTTTCTAATTGGTATCCTTTCTCCAGTCCCCAAACCCTCCAATGTACCTTCACTGCAGCTACCAGAATGAGCTTTCTAAAATGCAAATCTGATCTTTCTTGTCACCTCCTTTGCTTAAACCCTTTACTGGCTCCATATGATTCACAGGATAAAATTCAACCTCCCCACCATGGTTGGGGACTAAGCAGGATTTAAAGAGCATTATCTTGGCTATAAAGGGAACACAGCTAATACTGATACATAGCAGTGTCAGTAAATGTTGAGTTAAACAAAATGCTCTGTGGTGTACTTGCATGTGTGTAAGGGTCCAACGAAATGGTGGGTGATGTAGGCTGTGAGCCAGGGTGCAGGGGGAGTCAATAGGAGGTAGCCTGAAGTTTGGTAAGGCTCAGGATTTTTTTTTTTTTTTTTTTTTAATTTGGAAGGGTTTTTATTTTTTATTTGATTGTTTTGAGAAAGAATTGAAGAGAGAGCATGGGATTAGCATTTAGCTATTTCGTGCCACCCAAATGGTAAAGCAACCTAGTTCAAAGACCTGTCATGTTTAGTCCTATCTAGAAGGAGAAGGAAGGAGGTAAGGAGGTAACAGCTTCCTTCTCTCTGGCATAACACACGCTGGTATTCCTTCATTCTGGCTGGAAGGCTCAGGATTTATACTGACATGGTATTGTTGCTTTTTTAAAATAGATTTTTATTAAAATATAGCTAACATACAATATTATATTAGTTTCAGGCATACACCATAGTTATTCAATGTTTATATACCTAAAGGAGTGGTCACCATGATAAGTCCAGCAACCATCCGACACTGTACCACACTATCACAATATTATTGACTGTATTCCCTATGCTGTGCATAGCATCCCCATGATTTATTTGTTTTATACAATAAAAATTTGACTTCTTATTCCCCTTCATCTTCCCCTACATTTAAAAAATTTTCAATTACAATTGAAATTCAATATTATTTTATCTTAATTTCAGGTGTAAAGTGTTAGACATTTACATAATTTTAGATGTGATCCTCCTGAGTAGTCTAGTACCCACCTGGCACTATACATAATTATCACCAATTATTGATTATGTCCCCTATGCTTTACTTGACATCTCCATGACTATTTTGTATTTTAAGTACTATCAATTAGTACTATCCAGCCCCAATCCCATCTATTACCTTGATAAGTCTAGTTCCCATCCAGTACAACACACAGTCATTACAACATTACTGACTATATTCCTTATGCTATACCCTACATCCCCATGACTACTCTGCAACAACCAATTTGTACTTCTTAATCCCTTCCCCTTTCACCCTCCCAACCCCCCTCCCATTCAGCAACCATCAAAATGTTCTCTGCATCTATGAGTTTGCTTTTATCCTGTTTGTTGGTTTGTTTATTTTGTTCTTTAGATTTCACTTATAAGTGAAACCTACCTTCCTTCCTTCCTCCCTCCCTCCCTCCCTCCCTCCCTCCCTCCCTCCCTCCCTCCCTCCCTCCTTCCCTCCCTCCCTCCCTCCCTTCCTTCCTTTCAAAGATTTTATTGGGGAAGGGGAACAGGACTTTATTGGGTAACAGTGTGTACTTCCAGGACTTTTCCAAGTCAAGTTGTTATCCTTTCAATCTTAGTTGTGGAGGGCGCAGCTCAGCAGGTCCAGTTGCCATTGTTAGTTGCAGGGGGCATAGTCCACCATCTCTTGCAGGAGTTGAACCGGCAACCTTGGGGTTGAGAGCCCGCGCTCCAACCGACTGAGCCGTCTGGCCACCTGGGAGCTGAGCGGGAGGTCATTGACTTCATTCTAGTTGTGGAGGGCACAGCTCGCTGGCCCATGTGGGAATTGAATCAGCAGCCCCTTTGCCCAGAGCTCGTGTTCTAACCAACTGAGCCACGCGTCCACCCTGGCATTTGTCTTTCTCTGTCTGACTTACTACACTCAGCACAATACCCTCTAGGTCCATCTGTGTTGTTGCAGATGGCAAGATTTTATTCTTTTTTATGGCTGAGTAATATTCCATTGCATATATGTACCACCTCTTCTTTATCCATTCATCCATTCAGGGACTCCCAGGTTGCCTTCATATCTTGACTATTGTAGATAATGCTGCAATGAACATATGGATGCACATATCTCCTTGAAGTAGTATTTTGAAAATCTTTGGATAAATACCCAGAAGTGGGATTACTAGGTTCTTCTTTGTCTTTTGTTATAGCCTTGTTTTAAAGTCTATTTTGTCTGGTATAAGTATTGCTACACCAGCTTTTTCTTTTGTTTCCATTTTCATGAAATAACTTTTTCCATTCCTTTACTTTCAGTCTGTATGTGTCTTTCAATCTGCAGTGAGTCTCTTATAGGCAGCATATGTATGGGGGTTGTTTTCTTATCCATTCAGCAACCCTATATCTTTTGATTGGAACATTTAATCCATTTACATTGAAAGTAATTGTTGATAGATATGTAGTTATTGCCATTTTATTATTCATACTTTTTATTTTTTTCATCTTAAAGAAATCCCCCTAAAATTCCTTGTAATACTGGTTTGTTGATGATGAACTTTTTTAGCCTTTTCTTGTCTGGGAAGCTCTTTATCAGCCCTTCGATTATGAATGATAGCTTTGCGGGGTAATCTTGGTTGTAGTTCCTTGATTTTTGTGATTTTGAATATTTCCTGCCAATCCCTTCAGGCCTGCAAAGTTTCTGTTGAGAAATCAGCTGATAGTCTTACGGGAGCTCCCTTGTAGGTAACTAATTGCTTTTCTCTTGCTGCTTTTAAGATTCTTTCTTTGTCTTTAACTTTTGCCAGTTTAATTATGATATGTCTTGGTGTGGGCCTCTTTGGGTTCATCTTTTTTGGGAGTCTGTACTTTCTGGGCTTGAATATCTGTTTCCTTTGCCAGGTTAGGGAAGTTTTCTGTCATTATTTCTTCCAATAGGTTTTCAATTCCTTGCACTCTCTCTTCACCTTCTGGTAATGCTATAATGCAAATATTGATACTCTTGATATTATCCCAGAGGCCCCTAAATTGTCCTTATATTTTAGATTCTTTCTGCTATTCTGTTTGGGTGTTTTCTGCTACCTTATCTTCTAAATCATTCATTCGATCCTCTGCTTCATCTAATCTACTATTGATTCCCTATAATGTATTCTTCATTTCAGTTATTGTATTCTTTATTTCTAACTGTTTTTTTTTTTAATGTTTTCTATCTCCATTTTCATATTTCCTATCTCTTTGTTGAAATTCTCCCTGAGATCACTGAGCCTCCTTATAACCAGTGTTTTGAACTCTGCTTCTGGTAAATTGCTTGTCTTCATTTTGTTTAGTTCTTTTCTAAAGCTTTGTTCTGTTTTTTTATTTGGGACATGTTTCTTTATCTCCCTATATTGTTTGCCTCCCTGTGTTTGTTTCTATGTATTAGGTAGGGCTGCTATGTCTCTCAGTATTGGCAGAGTGGCCTTATGTAAAAGGTGTCCTGTGGGTCCCAGTCACTCACTCTCTTTGGTCACCAGAGCTGTATGCTCTGGGTTTGTCCCTTCTGTGGGTTGTGTGTGCCCTCCTGTTGTAGTTGAGCCTTGGTTGCTGTTTGCATGTCAATGGGAGGGACTGACCCTCAGTCTCATTGGTTGTGAGAAGTGGCTGTGACAACAATGGAGGAACTGTACTGCAGGGGCTGACTCTATGGAGCAGGATTCACTTTAGCAGGGCTCCGGTGCTTGCCCAGTCTGCCCTTTGAGTGTGTTGTCCTTGGAGGTGGCCTGGTGATGCTCTGGCTCAGTCAAAGCTGACCACTGGGTGTGCCAGCCCCAGAGCCACCTGGGAGGGGACCCACTGCAGGCCAAGTTCAGCTGCAGCCTGTCAGGAGGCCCTGACTGGGGCCTCCTGGCATGAGCCACAAAGCAATCTGCTGATGGCCACTGCCTGCATTGTGCTTGGAGGTGCCTTGAAAGGCTAAGCTGTAAACCAAGGCTGGCTGTCGTTAATGCCACACTTGGGGCTGCTCAGCCAGAGGTATGGAACGTGCTGAAGCCAGATGCTGTTTGTCTGGGTTTTGTGAATATTTGAGAGACTTTAGGAAAGTCTGCAGCATGAGCCAAGGCAGGCGGTTTGTATGAAAAAGCCTCTGGAAATGGCTTGGGTATGCCCGAAAGTTGGGTGCGGTGTGGTCTCAGAATCACCAGGGCGGAGCCAATGGTATTAGCCAGGATGATGGAGAGTCAGATATGGTTGTCACTTATGTATGCATGCTGGGAGCAGGGAGAGCTCAACAAAGACACTGCCTTTTGGCAGCTCATCTGTCCAAAAGAAAGCTGCCCCTTTAGCCCTCACCCTGAGGCCAGATAACTCAGTTCCTCCCCATATATCCCTGGTGCTTTTTGAGCTGCTGCCCCAGTGCTGGAGCTCAGAGTGAGTGAGTCCATCAGCAAGTAAGTCCATGCATGGGCCCTTTAGGAGGAGCGCCTGGGACTCCTGCTGCCCTCCATCTCACTCAGCCACAATCGCCATTGGTTTTCACAACCAGAAGTTATGGGGACTTCTCTCCCTGGCACTGGAACCCTGGCCTGGGGAGTCTACCTCCTGGGGGAGGGAGGACCTCCCCAGCCATGATATCCCTTCCAATTTTTAATGGGCACACACAGGTGTGGGACCAGCCTATTCTGTGTCTCTGCCCCTCTTACCAGTCTCAAGGTGGCTTATTCTGTGTGTCCTTAGTTGTAGGGCTTCAGTTCAGCTAGACTTTAGGTGATTCTCAGTGATGGTTGTTCTGTAGTTCAGTTGTAATTTTGATGTGGTCATGAAAGGAGGTAAGCACAGTGTTTACCTACTCCACCAACTTGACTGGAAAATCTTGTTTTGTTTTTAATTGTAGCTTGATCTTAAAGAACTTTGATTCAGAAGTTAGACAGCCAGTATTGGATTTGAATCTCTTTTTTTGTTGTTGTTGTTTTGTTTTGTTTAAGAAGGGCGCAACTCACAGTGGCCCATGCGGAGATCGAACTGGCAACCTTGCTGTTATTAGCACCACCTCTAGGCAACTGATCTAACTGGCCACCTTTAGGTTTGAATCTTGACGTTGCCTTTTGCCACCTTGAGCAAGTTGTTGAACAACCCAGTCTTGGTACCTTCCTGTGCAAATGAAGGGAATAATGTTACCTGTCGTGAGACTGTTGTGAGAATTTGAGGAGCTGATACCTGTAAAAAACACTTAGCATGTGGTGTGATAAATGTTGGTTGTTATTGTTATTACTTCATTGAAATCTAACATATTACTAATATTTAAAACAGATTAAAGATGTTTTCTTACTACAAACTTATTCTATAAGAAGATGAATTAATATTTTATTTCAAATATAAATACAAGGTTTCCTATTGATCCCCTTTAATGTGTTAAAATTTGAGATGGGACATCTAAGCGTGATTTTTTTAAATGTATATTATTAATTTAAAGAATTAAAATCCATATAAATGAAACTAAAACCAAAAATTTAGGGAACCCCTGGAACATCTCTGAGGAGTGCTAAGTTCCACGGAACATACTTAAAAAACTGTGGATCTAACCTTACACTATATAATATAGTAGCTACTAGCCACATGTGGCTATTGAGTACCTGAAATTGGCCAGTCCAAACTCAGATGTCCTATAAGTGTAAAATACATATGGGACTTCAAAAAATTCATACAAGAAAAAGGGTAAATGTCTCATTAATAAATTTTTATATTGATCCTATGCTGATATAACATTTGAAATCTGTTGGGATAAATAAATATATTATTAATATTAATTTCACCTGTTTCTTTTTACCTTTAAAAATGTGACTCGTAGGAAATTGACCGTTAGATATGTAGCTTGCATTGTATTTGTACCGACAGGACTGAGCTACACTTTCTTTAGCATTACCTCCTTCTCCACTCCAGAATGTACTGCCTCTGTTTCTGCCTTGATTTTTTAAAAACTCATTTCAGAGATCTCCAGCATCTACTGTTTGCCACACATCTTGTGGATGACCTTTGGCCCAGAACTTTGGGATCTGTGAATTCTCAGTTAGAACTTCCTTGGCTCCTTCTGCCACCTCCCTGGGGTGCAGTTGGGCTCAGGACCACAGCCTGATGTCCCTGGAGACTTCATTAGGGCCAGTTCCTGTGTGTAGAACTCAGCAGAGCCTTCAGTTGAGCAGGGGCGGCAGGATGCAGGGCAAAGTACACTTTCTGTGTCCCTGGGGGATGCTGCTCCCCAAACACCTGCTCTTAGATTTCCGCTCTGTGGTGGTGATCCGTGTAATGGCTTGCAATGGCTATAATATGGGCCTTGGAGTCACAGAGGCTCTGGTTCCAGCTCCTCCTTGTTAGCTATGTGACACTAGCCTTGTTTCTTGATCCCTTTGTCCTTCAGTTTCCTCTTCTGTGAAATGGGGGTGATACCAGCCTCTGAGAGTGATCGGTAGGCCTCTATGGGGTCATGCACGTAAACTGCCTCGTCTAGTGCCTGGTGTATGTGCAACACTCAGTGGATCTTGCTCACTCCTTCTCTCCTCCCCCTCTCCATGTTTGGTGGGGTAAGTTTGGGAAAGGAGAAAGGGAGAGCAGACAGATCGAAAGGGCTCAGAACAGAAAGGCCAAGGCCACCAAAGAAAAACTTACTGGCTACCCAGTTTCGCCTAGGGCTAGCCCTGAGGGAGGAGACAGGGCTGGGGCTGCTTGGAACTCCAGGTTAATGAAGAACCGGTCCCACTCCGCAGCTGTCACCATTGATTTTTCGTTCCAGGCAGCTTGCAAGCTGCCCCAGGAATCAATGTCGGAAGGTGAAAACAAATTTCTAAAATTAGCCCAGAATATACTGCAAGAAAAAGCCTTTGCGTGACAAATTGTAATGAAGCAAAATACCTGAGAAGGTATCATGAAGGGGAAGGCAGGGGATGAGCAGCACCGTGCGCTCACTGCCTCAGCGTGGAGGGGGGTCTGTCCCCATGTGTAACGATCCCATCTGCTGGGAAATGCACGCAATCCATCAGTACACAGACGCCCGCACAGCACATTCCTGCACCTTGTGGGTTCTATTATGCGGCCTTTAAACTAGCAAGCAAGAAAAGCCATGCTACTAGCTGACTTTGGGTAGCTGGGGAAGGAGGGACACGCATGCGCACCCTGCTGGTGGTCCTAGAAATCGGTCTGTCTTGCCAGAGGGCTTGGAAGTGCCAGGAAACCGGTTAGGTTTTTGGCCAAGTTACTCTGCTGGGCACAGTCAGGTGTGACTGCAGTGGGCTAGGAAACCCAGACATGACAGTTTTATGCTCACTTTTGGCGATGATGTGTCTGAGGTCTATGCACATTACTATCTGAACTGAGCCCTCTCACAGAAGTCCAAATGCCTGCATGTCTTGTTTTACAATCTTCCCACATCCTCCCACCGCTGACAAACTGTAAGGAGGAAGGAAGTAAACAATGGATTGCAGGAACACCGATTTGTGCCAGGAGACATCTCCCAGACTGTGGTGTTATATTGGAAGAGCTTCAGGAAAGGGTGTGTGAAGGGGGAGGCCATTTGTCCTGGCTCTTGTGACTCAGATATGATAGAAATGAGTTGAAGAACAACCCTGTGGATCTTCCATCCTAAGTCACCTCTGGGATGTTCTAGTACAACTATGTGTCTGAGTTAGAAGGTTCTTGGTCCATTGTCTGCTTGCTGTGGGACGAGGAAATCATTACAATGCATAGCAGCTGGAAGAACTCGAGTTTAAGGCCCCAAATCTGTCAAAGGAGCTAGTCACCAATTGGGCAAAGACATCACATGATTTCCTTTTGCAAAGTAGACTCCGAGGAAATAACCAAGAAGAAAAATAAACAAATATTTGAATACTTGAGTTTGAAGCTACCTACATTGTAAATATAAAATTTTGAAAAAAACCAAATGAACAACTTCTAGGCCTTGGTGAAGTGGCCTAGTGGCATGGTGGCATCATGGGGTGCTTTGTGGGGCCCCAAGATAGAGCAACCAGGGTGAGATGGCATGGCCTGAAAAGGGTACAGGGTGCTCTGCCCACGGGCACTGCAGTGGGTTCAATGAGGGCATGGACATAGGAAAAAATGAGTCATGATGAAAATAATCAGGACCGGATCGACATTGGTTACAAATTCTACATAGACTGGAGATTCATTTTTCCAAAAGTGCCCTTAGTGGTAATCAGGTCTAACCTTCATCTCACTGATTAGTTAATTAATTCAATAGATAATTTTTTTTGAGTGTGTACTATAGTACAGGTATGGGCTAAGGACCTGGAGAAAAATGTCGAGCCAACCCAAAGTTCTGGCCCTCAATACCTTCAAAGTTTAGGGTATAACCCCCTCCAGTGACCATGCGACGTCCACTGGCAGACCTGCCCCAGGGAGACCACCACTGTCTGCGTCAGTGCTGCTCCATTGCAGGACATCAGCAGCTGGGAGCTGACATGTGCATGTGCCTCTTTTGTTCCTTTGACGCCAAAGCTGGCTCTGCCCTCTGGGTTCATGTCGAACGGGTCTTTCCCTCCTCTAGAAAACCCATGTGTTTTCAAGAAGGGAGCGGGTATTTAAGAGCCCCCATCCCAGCGTGCTTTCTTTCCCGGGGGAAAGGTGTGCTCAGAGCTGCCTCCCCCTCTCCGAGGACTGCAGGTGGCCTTGCTCTGCTGATCTGCTCTCTGGTCAGCTGCCACAGGCTTTCCTCCCCAAATGGAGATTTTCCTAAGGTATGTCAGACCCTTTGGCTGACCTCATATGGGCTGGCACCCAAGGAGGTACAGATCTTTTAGGTCCTCTGTTTCTTGATAAGGAGCTGAAACCGAGTCTCCTAAGGGCTGGATGGGGTTGAGGTGGGGGATGTGACTAATTTTTACATCATCCAGTTCTAAACTTTCCTGTTTTCTCTCCCAACCCAATAACATGTTCTTTGGTTTCTCCAAACCTGAGAGTTGAACCTTCTTCATCTATGAGTTGAGGATCATAATTCCAGAGTCTGGGGTTCTGAAATTCAGTCCCAAAGTCCCCAACATTCAGCCCCCATGGCGCCTTCCCAATTTCTCCTAAGAAGACGAGGGGCCCCCGGCTGGCCTGCCCTGACATTGAGGATTCCCAGGGAGTTTGGCAGCACTAACAATATCTACAGGGGAGCTGTCTGTTTCTTTGCAGCCTCCTTTCCTTGGGTCTAAGGTCCCCAGCAAATTCTGGTGCTGTCTTTCACTGGGTGACCTTGGGCAAGTTTCTTGCCCTCCCCGAACCTCATCTGTAAAATGGAGAAAACACTGGTAGAACTACTGAATGAGATAACTGCTGAAAAGAACTTAGCACACTTCCAGGCACATGGGAAGCACTCAAAATGTTTGCTCTCACCATCTATCACCTAAGTTGTCCTTTGTAAAGGGAGGCACCTGGAGCTAGACTCAAGCCCCCAGGTTGTGCCATATGACAGAAGGACTTCTTTCTCCAACTGTTTGGACTCTAAAATTCTACATATCTATTGCCTTAGCTTTCTAAAACCTTTAAAAACTTTACACACTTACTGAGATCTCCCCCTTCCTCCCCCGCCCAAGTAACCCTTAATACCACCCAGAAATTGCCAGGTTCACATTTTAGTGTGTATATTTCCACAGCTTTTTGAAAAATCCCTTTTTAGGGGCGGCCGTTTGGCTCAGTGGTTAGAGCACAGTGCTCATAACACCAAGGTCGCCGTTTCAATTCCCACATGGGCCAGTGAGCTGCGCCCTCCACAACTAGAATGAAAACAATCACTTGACTTGGAGCTGATGAGTCCTGGAAAAACACACTGTTCCCCAGTATTCCCCCCTGCACCCCCAAAAATCCCTTTTTAAACGTAAGAATTGGCTCAAACTGCACATACTGCTGTATAACCTACTATTTTTCATTTAATAATATTTTCGCATCCATTCCATATGGTCTTATGCCATCATTATTTTTAATGAGTATATAGTTGTCAGTTGTGTAGATGAACCATACCAACTAGACAATTCGATTGTTTCCAATGCTACGCTATTATAAATAATTCTGTGATGAACATCCTGGGCTATTTTCTTAGTGTGATAGCCATGTTGATTGTGTTGACTAAAGCTCTAAATTTTACCAACACCTGCTGCTGCTAAGTTCCATTACTGTCCTGCCCACCTCAATCCTGTCCTTGAGCAGTTATTGTTTTGAAGCCAAGTTCAGGACCTGACATTTATCTCTGTTTTCTTTTATCTTATTAGATTCAGCCCATCAGTCCAGCCTGTCTAGAGCCATCTGGTTCCTGTTGATGTTTTTGCAATCTGTCTATCTTTGTTTTTTTTTTTTTTTTAAATTCAACTACAAATTTGGTAAACAGGCATTTTATATTTTCGACTAGGTCATTAATAAAACTGTTGTACAGGTCAAAGTTGAGGCCAGAACTGTGGCTGATCACCAGAGACCTTCTTTCAGGTTTGATCACCGGGTTCAACAAGTTACAAATTCTCCTAATTGAACTAGCATTCAGCTCACATCCTCCTGTAAGTTTATAATAAAGTTCATAAAACAAAGTTGGACCAGATGGTTTTAACATCCAGGCTCAGTCAAGGGGAACCATTCTGAGAAGCAGAAGCTCAGGTTCTGGATGGAGAATTGGGCTCCCATTGTTTCTGTTTTAACTAGGGCACTTGGCCACCTGGTGTACTCACCATTTTCCCAGTGACCCTGACTTCGGGCTCCCCGAGGTTGCTGTCTCCCCCATCAGTCAGTGACGGCCCTGGGGAAATGGCTGACAATATCAGCTGAGCCCAAGTAGGAGTGAAATCCGGTGCTGACGGAACCAAGCCGGGGAGTAGCATCTCTGGGTGCTACATCAGAGCTTCAGCCCTTACCCCACAGGCAGAACTGAATGACAACACCAGGGATATGGGAAACCACCCATGCCAGGCTTTCACCATCTGGGTGAGCAATCTGGCATTGACTGGCTGGTTCACGGCCCGGCAGAAAGCACAGATTCCAGTTTTGGTACTTATCAGCTGTATGACTGTGGGCAAGTCTCTTTCCTTCCTTTGAGTCTGTTAAATGGGGATGTTGATTATTTACCTTGTAGGAGCTGGTATGTGGATTTACTGAGAAAAGTAGAAATACCATATATGGTAGGGTGGAGGCAGACCGGTAACTAACGGGCCAGATTTGGGCAGCCAACGTTTTGTTTAGCCTGATAACATTTTTTGAAAAATTTGAGTCTGTTTCCAAAAATCAGATTTTGCTTAAAAGTCTGGATCCTGATTTCTCTTGAAAAACTGGAAGATCTGGCAAGCTTAGGCCCTCATTCCCAGCTTCCTGGGCGTGGCAGCACAGTGGTCGGCCACTGATGACTGCTCCCCTTAGACAGCCATCCTTCCCATTTGCCATCGTCTCCTCTATTCACAATCCATATACCTGGCACTTACGCCCAGCCTGCTTGACCTGCTTATCTTATAGGCCTGGGTCCTGGAGGCAGCTGAGGCCATCACCCTGGTGTGATGTGGAAGAGTGAATCAAGTTGCTTAGGCCTCCTGTGACCTCTCAGTGCCTCAAGTTCCTCTTGCATAGAACCAGCAGAATAATGGTTGTTGCCAGATTGTGTCTATGGCAGCTCTTGGTTGCCAACCCATGGAGGCCTTCTGTGGGGTTAGGGTGTCTGTCTTCCCAGGCTCCATGGTCATTCTTTAGATGGAGCCTAGGAGCAGAAGGAGGGACCTGCTGAGACCCCTCCCTCCCTGTGGGATGCCCAGCCCCCACCACTCTTGCTTCTAGTCCTGCTATGTTCATCCATCATGTGGGGAGCTGGAAAGGGTGTAGGATCGTGAGGATGGAAGAACACAGGCTGGGGCAGCAGACAAGTCCGGGGGACCCTGCCACTTGCTAGACTGTGACTTTGGGTTGGCCCCTTCATCTCATTGTCCCTCTCAGTTTTCTCATCTCCACAACTGGGCGGAGATGACCTGCCTTTGCATCATTGTGACGATGACAGTTGTCAGCATCTGGCACTGAGGAGGCTCCCTCACCCTCTTCCTGGGTCTCACTGGGGGAGCCCACTCCCTGGGTCTGCTGGAGGCCAGGCAGTGCTGAGCAGAATGCTGCAAGAGGCCCATGGTCTGGCCCATTTGTGGACTGGATTCCCCCTCATGCTACTCCCCAAGCTGGTCCTTTCTCGTCCTGAAAATGGGGTTGGGGAATGTGAGTGAATATGCCCAGCAGATGGCAGGCTGCAGAAGGCCTTCCAGAGGCACAGGTGCTGGGGCCGGCAGAGGAGGCCAGGCCAGTTGCTATGGAGAGAAAAATGTTATGCAGTTAACTTGTTTGACTGGAGGCCTTGAGAAATACCCACGTCCCTCTGGGGCCTCAGAGCCATCCATCACTCCAGAAAGGCTCCTTTCATGATGAGGGTTATCTATTTGGCTAATAAAACCACAATCACAATCCCTTACATACAGGCAACCCTTCCCTTTTTACACGTTTTATGGAGTTCTCTTCAGTTTATAAGGAGCCTGAAGCTTCACTCTATTCAGCTCTGACTCTGCCACCAAGACAGGCATTTTGGGCACATACTGTGTGCTGGGCACAGAGATGAGTCAGCATAGACCTTGTTTGTAGAGGTTCCTTATTTCCTACAAGATGAGCACGACCTCTGGGTGTGAAGGAGCAGGGTTCTCAGTGGAGGGGAGTGGAGGTGGCCTTGCCAGGAGGAGGGACATCCCTACCTGAGATGGGAAGGGAGAAGGCAAAGAAGGCTGAAATCACAGGGGTTGCCTGAAGGGAACTAACAACCCTGCGCATCTGCTGTGACCCAGGCACTGGTCCAGGCGTTTGGCATACATCGATTCATTTATCGCAGCAGCATTCTTTGGTTGCAAGTGACAGAATCACAATGCAAACTGGATTAGACAATGAGGCGATTATTGGCTCAGGTGTCTAAATTACAGGAAGCACTGTGTTGATAGGGCATTAGGACTCTTTTCTTCATGCCGTGTGGGAAAAGATCATCAACTGCTCTCTGCCTCGCCATTCTGTCTCTCAAGGGAAATTTCACTCTTTTCTGGCTGTGGTGTAAAATATCCTAGGAAAGGACTCTAATTGGTTCAGACCAAGTCATGTGCCTACTTCTTGACAATCACTGGCCAAGGGGAAGGTCATGTCAGAAGGTGGCTGGCAGCTCCCATTCCACCAAATGTGAAAACTGGGATGTGAAGGTCGGTGTAATTGTTCTTCGGAGGAATGGTTGTTGTTGGTGGTATTGGTGCACAGAAGTGTCCCTAGACAACCATCTTAGATTTTTTCTGTTGTTCATTTAACAAAATTTGCTATGTGCCAGGCATTGTTTTACCATTGCAGGTTACTATAACCAAGGCACAGTTCCTGCATCCTGGAGCTTACAGTTTTGTGAGGAAGGCAGACAATAAATAAAGAAATATAATTTCATGGAGTAAGTGGTAAGTGAAACCAAGAAAAGTAAGGTAGAGTAAAAAGATTGGAAAAGATGGGGGGAGGTACTAGTTTATATGGGGTAATCAGGGAAGGCCTTTCTGAAGAGAACTGCCTGTGGGGGAATGAGCCATGCCAAGACCCTGCAGAGGCCCTGAGGTGGGGATGGGCTTGGTATGTTCCAAGAATAGCCAAAAGGTAATGATGATGGAGCAGCTCAGCCAGGGAGAGAGGGGTAGCAGAGAAGTAGACAGGTCAGATCACATCGGGCCACTGTGGCTGACCATGGTAAGGAATTTGGATTTTATTCCAAGTGTGATAGGATCCCATCTTGAAGCAGTGACCCTTCTCTCACAGATAATTGAACAGCAAGGAGGTGAACTTGCCCAAGAATGAAAGTCTTACATGATAGACTATCTGGCTGGAGCCAAACCTTGTTCTCTTTCTTCCACACCATACGCCTTCCTCTAGTTAGCTTTGGGAAGATTGGGAGGGGGTGAGAAAAGAAACTGACTTTTTCTTTCCCTGCAAGGTAGGACAACGGTCTTCTGAGAGTGAGGGGGAGGGGTGGGTCAACAAGGCTGATAGAGGATGGGAAAGGTTAGCAAAACTGCTGCACAGAACAGGACATGCACTAGAGCAGGAATAAACAGGAGGATTGCCAGGCAGCAGAGAGCCCAGCAGAAGCTGGAGACTGAATTTGTACTGGAGTGGATCAGCACACTTATTTGATTTTCTCCAGCACTACTTGGCAGAAAACTGGCCTGGGATGGGAGCAGAGGGGAAGGAAGGATCTGTGAATAAAATGTGGGGGTTGGGATAGCAGATTCAGGGGCAGTGGAGGGTGCTGGTGAGGATGTGGTTGAAATGATTTACGTATATGGCAACCGTATATTTTGTATTTCCTGGGGCGGGTCCAATATAACGCTATTTTTCATTTTCAACAAAGGTGGTTACTTAAATTATTAATTTATTGAAATTTAGGTTTTATACATTGTAGGATGTTACATACAGAAAACATCAGTGTGAAGGGCTGAGTTGTGTCCTCCCCAAATTCGTATGTTGAAGCCCTAATTCCTGTACCTCAGAATGTGACTGTATTTGGAGATAAGGGCTTTGAAGAGGTGATTGAATTAAAATGAGGTCATTAGGGTGAGCGCTGACCCAATCCGAGTGGTAAGAACGGAAGCTGGACACAAAGGAGAGACACCAGGGATGCTTGTGCATAGACGGATGACCATGGCAGCAAGAAGGCAGCCACCTATAAGCTAAGGAGAGAGGCATCAGAGGAAACCAACCCTGCCCAACCTTGATCTTGGACTTCCAGCCTCTAGGACTGGGGGAAAACACATTTCTGTTGTTTAAGGAGTCTAGCCTCTGGTAGGCTATTCATTTTGTACGACAGCCCAAGCTGACTAATGCACTCATGAATCAGAAAGTTTCCTTTTTGGTTAGACAATAACCTAACTTGGCCTGTAAGTCTCTGCTTGCTCTGCCTACGTTTCCATCCTCACGTCTCGCTTTCCTGATGCCGCCCGCTCACTCTCAGTATTCCATCCAAGCTGGCCTTAAACTTGCTTCTTTTCTCAGGGTCTTTGCACATTCTGTTCCCTCTGCGTAGGACATTCTTCTCCAGACAACTCCTTATTCTTCAGATTTCAGCTCAAATGTGCCTTCGTTAGGAAAGCTTTCTGTGACCCTCACACCCCCACTCACTGCCACCACCCCTCTAACTAGATCAGTCCTCCTTTGATATGTCGTCTTAGGTGGCTTCCTTGGGCAGCAGATCCCAAGACAGAGAATTGTGCGCAGGAAGTTTATTGGGGAATATCTATGGGATCAATACCCATGGTGGGGGGGGCGTTGAAGGAGCTGAGTTTTGATTCTGAGATAACACGGCCCTAATCCATTCCAGGAGTGGGGAGCTGGGATGGGCCTTCAGAGTTGCCACCTTGAGGCAATAGGGATGCAAGGACCAGTCATTGGAGGTGGTTGCCTCCAGGGAAGAGTGTGACCTTTGTAGAGGTGGCTTCTAAAGGCTGAGGGCAATTCCTGGGGAAGACTCAAGGGAGAGCTGTCTGCATCCAACACTCCTGGCAGTTGGGGGAGTAAGTGCCTCAGCCCTGAAGGGAGGTCTAGAGGCACACCACAGCATTCGCTGCATGTGTGCTCACCTCTCCTTCATAGCACTCGTCAATTGCAAGTTGATAGTCATGATATTTATGTGCTTATTTCATTCATTTTGCCTTTCCCATTAGCTTTGGAACGGAGGGCAGTTCCTTGGCAATAACAGTGACACTCCACTGGGCATAGGAGAAAGGAATATGATGGATGCATATTGGGGAGGGTTGTTCCACCAGAAGAGGAAAGAGCAGCGATGTCAGGAGAATCCAGGAGGAAATGCTTATGTGGCCAGAAAGACTTGACATTGGTTATTATTCTAGGATAAAAGGGAACCGAGTGAGAAGGGAATGTTATTTCATTTGCCACCTGCTATGTGCCAGGCACTTTGCTATTTAATCCTTATAACAACCCTGGGATGAAGGATTGTTGCAGCTTGAAAGGGTTGATGAGAGGTCGAAATTCTCCAAGAGAAGACTGAGTGGTTGGCTGCTAAGAGGCCTCTGAGCTTGGCATCAACGTTGTGAATTTATCGCAGAATAAATATGGCCAGATTCTAGCTCCTTGGGCTCCCCTATCCCTGCTCCAGGCTAGGCATGCTTTCTCTGTTCACACAGTCCTGCCAACTGGTTTAGTTAATTATGTTTCTGCTTACTCAATTGCCATCACCCCTCAGTCTTGTCTCACTGTGACCATACCATGATTGGCGTTTGGGGTCTTCCCAAATTCTTCAGTCACATTTCCAGGCCATCTCTTGGTTCATGCCAACAGATGGCATAGCTCATCCTTCTGCATGGATTTTACTAACCTAACACAGAAGACATCTTTGTTTCCAGGTTTCACACTTACTCCCAGGTGCTGCAGACAGGTATTATTACTGCTCTGCTGAAGCTCAGAGAGGTTAAGTCACTGGCTCAAGGTCATCTGGTCAGTAGAGCCGAGATTTGATGCCAGGTCTTCTGGCTCCCCAGGCAGGGAGTGGAGGGATGAATAAAGGGCAGGCAGGCCACGGGTCAGAGTCGTACAACTTCAGGTTCTAGGGAGACAATGTTTTGTGGGCTTTTTCATAGGATCTCCCAGGATTTGGTGGGGACAATTGCAGCCAGTTCAGCTAGTAGCCACTGGATACTTTGAATCGTACCCATGTTCTGCCAGAGCTGAGCCTCTGCTCCAGGAAACTCTCAGAAGTGAGCCTATTACCATGTTTCCCTGAAAATAAGACTTAGCTGGACTATCAGCTCTAATGCGTCTTTTAGAGCAAAAATTAATATAAGACCTGGTATTATATTAATTATATTATATTATATTATATTATATTATATTATATTATATTATATTATATTATATTATATTATATTAATGGGTCTTACATTAATTTTTGCTTCAAAAGATGCATTAGAGCTGATGGTCCGGCTAGGTCTTTTCGGGGAAACACAGTACGGTGGCCCCAGTGGGTAGCTGACTAACACTATTGCCCGTGGTTGCGTAGGTTGAATCTGAGTGGGTGTGAGGAGCTGAACTTCCCACTGTCCAACCTTTGCACCGTGGTTTGGGGATGCCATAGTCTGCAGGAAGGAGCATTTTCTCCCTACCATGAGGGGTGTCATTTTATAATTCCTCTACCTGGAGGGGGAGTCTTTTCCTATTTTGTACAGAGGCTCCCTATGTATCAGGAGCTCTCCAGTTGTGACTCTTCCTTGCTCCTTTGTATATGCCAACTCACTTTCTGAGGCATAAACCCACCTTCAGGCACTTGCAGGGGTCAACAGAAGCTATCTGGGCATCGCTGTGGACCCAGGAGTGTGCAGCAGACAAGCCCGAACGTCAGCTGAGAAGGTTGTGCCAGCCAGGGCATGAGCTCTGTAGACTCCACTTGTACCCTCCGTTCTGGAGAGCCCTCTAGGCAGCCAGCACAAGGTCAAACACTTCTGCGCAGCGAGTCCCTGTAGGGGGATTTGTTCCGGGAAGGGAATTACATTTCAATTTGATTTAATTCAATGAGAATGACACCAAATTGATCAGCTGGTAAAATGCCATTTGATGGGCAGATCTGCTCTTTTCAAGTTAATAGGAACCACCAGAAAAATTAGTCTTGCTTTTTCAGACAGAACTGAAAGTTTTACCCATTTCCTTTGCCTTTTACAAATGGCTCAAACGCCCTGAAGGTGGAGAGCATTTTTCTGAAAGCTCTGTTGACCTAGGCAAAGCAATTAGCCACCAGGCATCCAGGGACCACAATACAAGTTCTGTATTAGTATATATATACTTTTAATTAACAACTTTGTGTCAGACTTTTGTGTGATCTTGAGATATTTCTCAGATTCTTTGGGCCTCAGTTTTGCCATCTGTAAAATGGGCATGTAGCCTGCCTTGGTTTAGCAATGGGTGACTCTCTTCGGTGTAACAACATGAACAATAACCATCGCCCTCCAATGATCGCTGCCATTGTCCCAGCAACCACAATTACTAATATTACATCTGAGCAGTTACTATGTCCTAGGTACTATTAAAAGTTTCATATACATTTTATCATATAATCCTTGTCATAATTTGTGGGGGAGGAAGAAAGTTCCCTCTACCCTCAAGGTGCTTTTGGCTGGTCTAATAATCAAGTAGACATGAGACAGATTATCAAAAGAAAATAACCGAATTTAATTACGTATATAAGCCTGGGCACCTCACATACATGAAAGAATCAGAGACCCTCACATACATGAGAGGTTCAAAGACAGCGTTAAAATGAGGCCTTTATGGCATTCTGAGCTAAGGATGAGGTAAGGAGCCTTGGAGACTTCAAAGTTTCTTTGCAGAATGATAAGAGGAGCAGATGTTTAGTAGTTAGAAGTTTGCCCTGCTCTATGGACAGGTCAAAAAAAGATGATCTCTGATAATCTCTTATTATGGGCCAGGCCTCTAATTTGAAGTCTTCTAGGTAGTTAAAGGGGGACAGAAGTTTCTCTTGAGCCCACAGGGTCTTGTTTGCCTTTAACTCAAAATAATCTGCATATTGCTGAGGCACATCTTGGGCTGACTTGTTCAGAACCCCTACAAATTCCATCACCTATGTACAGTCATTCTTCTATGGTACTTACTTTGAAAACGTGGACTTGTTGCAATGCCATAGATGTACGGCATTTGTTGCAATGCCATAGAACAATCTGAGCATAGCGCTAACCTTGCATTTGGTTATGGATGGTTTCCTGCTGGAGAAACACGAGGTGAGCCCACCACTGCACCCAGTTGAACCCAGCCATACAGGAATAAACAAACCGCACACAGGCACACATCTCAAACATCTGCCACCTTCCTCAGTTCACTGCATGTTATGTGTATCAGGAGGGACACATCTGGGGCTAGAACTTTCCTTCCCATTTCAGATGTCCTTCCTTCCACCACTTCATAGGAACTCACAAGCTGGAACCCTTCTGATGTCCACCTCCGTCATCAAACTAAAGGAATGTGTTACACTTTTTGTGGTGTTTATGTATATCTTAACCACTTAACATGTGGAAAACTGTGCTACTGTTTTTATTAGGTTGCCTTTTTTTTTTAATGTGTCACCAATGAAGTTTTTGAGTGTGGTGCCCTAACTTCATTGGTCCATTGCCCCTGTGGGTTTTGTAAAGTGGTGATTAATTTTACTTTTAATTTTTAAACAAATTGTGATAAAATGCCTAGAACATAAAATTTACCATCTTACCCATTTCTAAGTACTATACAGGTCACTGGTATTAAGTACAATCACATTGTTGCCTACCATCACCACCATCCATCCACCAAACTCTTCTCATATTGCAAAACTGAAATTCTGTACCCATTAAACACTGATTCCCCATCTCCCACTCTAACCCCAATTTCTGGCAACCACCATTATACTTTCTGTATCTATGAATTTGACTATTTCTACGTGTCTTGTAGGAGAGGAGTCCTATAGTATTTGTCCTTTTATGACTGGCTTATTTCACGTAGCCATGTCATAGTGTGTGCCAGAATTTCCTTTTTAAAGGATGACTGATATTCCATTGTATGTATAGACCACACTTTGTTTATAGTCTGTAGTGTTTTCCAACACCAAAAACCCATTCTCTGATTCTGTGGACACCAGCTGGGTGTCCAAAAATTCAGTTCAGTTCAGTTCTACCATGAACGACCCAGAGTTAGCTCAGACCCACAGCTTAAGGGCCCCGTCCCACCAGCAGCCCCTCCCCTTCAGATGTCAATCACAAATCCCTGGCTTCTCACACTTCTGACTGACCTGCTGTAAACTTGAGGTTTCCATGACCCCCTCTTAAGGTTTGCTAGAATGGCTCACAGAACTCAGGAAAACACGTTATTTACATTTACTGGTTTATTATAAAGGGTACAACTCAGGTACAGCCAAATGGAAGAGATGCAAAGTATGGGGGTTGGGGCCTGGAGCTTCTGTGCCCTCTCCAGGTGCACCACCCTCCCCGCACCTCCCTGCGTTCACCAGCTCAGAAGCTCATCAAATCTCAAATCTCATTGTTCAAGAATTTTTATAGAGCTTAATCTCCAGCTCCCATCTCTTCTCCAGAGGTTGGGAGTGGAGCTAAAAGTTCCATGCCTCTACTCACTGGGTCTTTTTGGTGACCAGTCCCATCGTGAGGCAATCTAAGGGCTCCATCCTAAATCTCCTCATTAACAAAATAATCTTCATAAACTCGGGTATGGTTGAAAGGAGCTTATTGTGAATTTGTCCTATCACTGTCCTATCACTCTGGAAATTCCAAGGGTTTTAGGAGCTCTGTGCCAGGAGCCAGGAACAAGGCTATTTTTATATCACACACAGTGGTGGTGCTTCTTAGGAATGTAGATTGCATTGTAGTTAGAACTGACTGTACTATTATTTCTCCATATTGCATAGGAGGAAGCTGAGGCACAGAGAGTGTAGGTGACTTCCCCAACAAGCGTCCCAGCTAATAAACGGGGAATCCAGGATTCAAACCCAGGTCTTGCTGATTCCACAACTCGTGCCTCACACACTGTCTTTCCCTGCTTCCTTTATTTCATATGTTGTCACCAATCCAGATGACAATGATTGCGAGTCAGGTTGGTTATTAATTTCCTGTTGTTAACAGAAGCCATTGTGTCTGAAATCTCTGCTGCACCACCTAGAATTTTAATAAAAACTTGAGGCATTTACAGGGGTTTCTGTGCATTGCATATGTGTAACAGAAAGAGGAAAAAATTGCTATTTAAAACCAGAAATGCCTACAGCCACTTTTACACTCCAAGTGGGGGTGAGAAGTGTGCCCAACAGAAGGCAGGCTGCTCTTTTGTTTAAGAAAACACTATAAATAGTTATTTTATTTTATTTTATTGTTCAAGGGAAGGCTCCCTCCTTACCCCCACCCCACGTAGTCTGGAAGGAGAAAGCTCTATCAGGAGATAAATTACTTTACAAACAAACTAGGGTGAGTCAGAGAACAGTCCATTGGCAGTCACAGGGAAGGGAGTTTTCAGGGTCTTGCAAGAGTCAGGGAAAAGAGGAGATGAAAGGAAGTTCATGGTAGGGAAATTACGTGCCTCCAAACAGGGCGGCAGGCGGCAGCCGCGGAAGAATAATGACTCATGACAAGTTCCGCATCGGGCTGGTTGAGGAACACTGAGATGACTATTCAACTTCACTTGTTTCCAGTTGTGTGCTGTTTGTACACAGTGAAGTCAGCTCCTTGCAGCAGGCTCAGGTTAGTGATGCCTTAGGGCATGAAAGTAGAGGGACTGGGTGTCTGAGAAGAACTGGTAGGGTGCAGAACAGCAGGGGTAGGCAATGTGAGGTGGGAGGGCAAGAAGTGACCAGGAGAGTGGAAGCACCCCTGAAAAAGGAAGGAAATATTAAGGAGAAGCCTGTCCTTTCCCCCAGACAGCTGGGATGGAGGCTGAGTTTATTTTTGTGGATAATAGAGGAAAGAATGCTCCAGAAGACACCAGGGATTACCTTCTGGGGAGCTGGCCCCATGGGGTTGTCCTGCATCCTGCCCTACCAGGGCTGTGTACCCCGTCTTTGCACCTTACAGGTGTGTACTTCATCATAACAAACATAGTCAGGACCACTTACGGTTATATTGTGCATATCTCTAGGGTGCTAGCTTCACAGGCTGATGCTCTTCTCAAAGTTGTTCTCTTAGTTTTGAAAAGTTAGTATGGCCACTTTGCCAAAGATGGCAGTAAAATGATGTGAAGAAGGGACCACTTTTGTCTAATGTGCCCCAAATCATCATCTGGGCTTACAGCAGGTCTACATAGCTGCTCTTTTTTTTCTAATGTGTGACCTGCCCTCCATGCATATTACCTCTTTAAATCCTCAAAACAACCCTATAAGGTTATCTTTATCCAGTTTTTACAGAAGAGGAAAGAGAGGCTCAGAAAGCCTCAAGGTCACACAGCTAGGAAGTGGCAGAGCTGGAATGTGAACAGACTCATCTCACTCTCAAACTTGTGCCTGGCTTGTGACCACAACTGGTAGCTTCTTAGACCCATACTTCTGCCTAGACTTTCCCTCTGCAGGGCCAGGGGGTCTTAACACTTGGGGGCTGCATAAGAGTCACTTGGAGGGTTTGTTAAGGCCTACGGCTGGGCCCCACCCCCAGAGTCTCCACGTGGAGCCTGGGAATTTGCAGTTCTAGTGAGTTCTCAGGTGACCAGAGTAGCTGCTCTGAGGACTCCAGTTGACAGGCTGTGCTAGGTAACCTGGGCGTTGTCCCCAAGTCCCATGGTGTGCTCTACTGTACTTCTGCAGCCAAGGATCCAGGCTGTGTATGACTTTATTTGTCATTGTGGGAGAGGAAGAAACTTTCCTCTACCCTCAAGTTTTTCTTTCAGGCTGACCTAGTAATAAAATAGACATGAGACATATTGACATGAGAAAATAACAAAATTTAATACATACATATGTATGGGAACCCCATATCCATGAGAGAGTCAGAAGCCCCACATGCACGAAAGGTTCAGAGACAGAAAGGAAAAACTGATAGATAAGACATTCTGAACTAGGAATGAGGGAAGGTGCCTTGGGGCTTCAGACGGTCCTTGTAGGGAGAGCACATCTTCAGTAATTAGTAGTTTGCCCTGCCATAGACGTAGGTCAAAAAAGGTTATCTCTGATAATCTCTTATTATGGGCAAGGCCCCTAATTCAAGTCCTTCTATGCAGTTAAGGGGTGGGGGATAGAAATGTCCGCAGCTAAAGTTGCCTTTAGCTCACAACAACCTTCGTACCACAGAGGCACATCTGGGGTGATGCGTTCTGAACCCACACATCCTCCTCTCAGTCTGGGTTCTAGATATCTGTCTCGTCCTCTTGGCCAGCCCCCCAGCCCTGTCTGGGCCTGGCTTGGTCTGGTCTCAGGGTTCTCTCTTCTTCCTTGTGGGAACATCCACACCTTCTGTGGCTCAGCCTACTTATCAGTGCTGCTGAGACCTGATGGGCTTGAGGGGGAGGGGAGGAGGGGCAGGGAGCTGAAGGGGCTGGAGGACACTGGTCTCCTTGCTCCCTCTCTCAGAGAGTCAGTGTGGAGCTTGGGGTGGGGGTGGGGTGCACTAGCCTCTGCAGCAGCTCAGTGGCTCCTTCCCTCCCCCTTACCTTGCACAGACCGCCTTCACCTGGGAAACAAACAGGTTGGAATTCTAAGCAGAGAGAAAAACATCTCAATATATCAAGTGTCTTTCAGCAGTGGTTTAAAAAGCTTGAGAGACAGACTGTCAAATGCAATTTCTGGGTTCCCAAACCAATATGCCTCTGTTCCCGATGTCTGTCTCTGTCTCCACAGCTGGAAGGGGAGTGGGATTGCGTGATGTGTGAGTGTATGCACGATGGGGCAGAAGGGCCTTCAGTATAGGAGGAAGCTATGGAGCAGGTGTAGAGGTCCTGTCTGGAAGGCTCTGCGGGGAAGGCTGGGGGCAGGCAGACAAGGCACTGGGGATGGAAAGACTCTCACAGCAACCCCATGAGATGGGAAGTGTCATTATCCTCTGCTTTACAGAATTGAAAGTGCAGAGCGGTTAAGTCACTTGCTTGAAGTTACAAAGTTGATAAGTGGCATGGATGAGATTTGAACAGAAACATCACCAGAAAACGTACATGGATGGCAAGTAAGCCCATGAAAAGATGTTCAACATTATTAGTCATCAGGGAAATGCAAATTAAAGCCACAATGAGAAACCACGGCACACCCACCAAAATGGCTAACATGAAAAAAACAAAACAAAACAGACTGTATCAAATGTTGGCAAGGATATAGAGGAACAACACTGTTGGTGGGAAAATAAAATGGCACAACCACTTTGGAAAACAATTTTGCAGATTCTTAAAAACATTAAGCATGTACTTATCGCGGGAACTGCCATTCCTAGGTTTTACCCAAAAGAAAAGAAAGCATGCACCCACACAAAGCCATATACATGACTGTTCTTAGAAGCTTTCTTTATAATAGCCCCAAACTGGATCGACAACCTATATGTTGACCAACAGTTGATTCAATAAGCAAATAGTGGCAAACTCATACAGTGGAATAATACCAAGTAATACAAAGGAATGAACTATTGATATGCGCAATCATATGGGTATTTCTCAAAACAGTTATGCTGAGAGAAAGAAGGCAGAAATAAGAGTATATACTGTATGACTCCATTTATATAAAATTCTGGAAAATACAAGCTAGTCTATAGTTGACAGGAAGCAGATCAATCGTTGCCTGGAGATGGGGGGATAGGAAGTGAGAAGTGCCTGGAGGGGGATTGCACAGGGCACAAGAAAATGTTTGGGGTGGGGAATGGAGAAGTTTATTATCTTGATTGTGGTGATGGTTTTGAGGATGTATGTTGGTAACTTATCAAGTGGTGTATTTAAATGTGTACGGTTTTTGCATGTCAATTATACCTCAATAATGCTGTTAATAATAATAATTTTAAAACACCCCAGGCAACAGTCTCTCTCTAGAGCTGGCACTAATTTGTCCCCAGTTCTATCTCGCAGCTTTGCATTATAGAGCAGGCCTGACTGTGTCCGTCCCGGGTAGATATAACAGCAGCCAGTTCCGTGCTGGATAGTTGACATTATTGAATCCTCCTATTCATTAGTCCTCTTCAGGCAGGTCCTGTTTGATTTTGCCCATTTAATGGATGTGATATGGGGAAGTTAAGTGACATACTAAAGGTCACATGGGTGGGACATGGCAGGAGGGCCAAACCTACACTCTTCACCACTTACATGACGACTGCCCTCTAAAGAAAGGAGACAAAGGGAACAGCAAACCCAATGGTTTCCAGGGCATTTGGTCAGAGTCCATGAGCAGGCCAGGCAGGCCTGTAGATTTCTCTTTCTCTAAAAGGGTTAAATCAGACCTCTAAGAGTCCCTCCAGCTCTGGTGTCCACTGAGTCTGTGAAATGAAAAAACATCCATTCCTTAAGGGCCAGCCACCTACATGGATTCCTTTGCCTGCACGTTACAGACAGACCTGGACCTGCCATTTACCCAGCCCATGACCTTGAACAGTTCACCAATCTGGGCCTCTATTCTCCCATCTGTAGAATGGCAACAATTACACATAATTTCCAGGGTTTTAAAAAAGGATTTGAAAAGTTAAGGGGTAAAAAAAGTGCTTTAGACACTGATGGACCCTAAGAAAAGTTTGATGGTTTGTTTTGTTATTTCATAGCTCACCACCTGCCCCAAACAGGATCTATTCTTTAAAACCATAGTGGTAAAATATACATGACATGAATTTACCATTTCAATGCTCTTTAAGTGTGCAATTCAGTGGCATTAAGTACTTTCACAATGTTGTGCAACCGTCTCCACTATCCAGTTCCGGAATGTTTTTATCATCCAAACAGAAACTCAGAACTCTGTACTCATTAAACAGTAACTCCCATTTCCCTCTCCCTCACCCAACCCCTCGACTGGGGGTAACTAACTGCTCTTCTACACTTTGTGTCTATGCGTTTGCCTATTCTAGGTACCTCATATAAATGGAACCATACAATACCCAAATGGGATCTTCAACATCACTTTAAATCCCACTTTGTGTTTATTTATTTGTTTTTGGGGGGTAGGGGTGGGAGAAGATGGGACTTAGGAGACTGCCTTGTAGCTATTGGAGCCCATGGTTTCCAGAGTGGAAAATGGGGTGGCGGGGAATCCTCTGCTGGGACAGGATCTGGGGCTCCCTGTGAGTCTAGACTTGGTATTTGCTCCTAGCCCGGACTGTGGTTGCACACAGGCTGTTTCTGTGCATCCTGTTGGACTGGCTCTGAGGTTTCCAAATCATATTTAGCAGATGCCTCAAGAGTTCTGCAAATGATTGATTTGGATGTCACTGAATGATTTAAAAACGGCTATCAACATAGCCACTTGAATGTATCTCAACTTGACATGCTAATTGTGCAGGCTGTGCGGCTCTAGAATGGAAGGGGTCCTAACATCTCTGTTTAATTAAAGAGAATTCTAAGATTGTAAGAAAACTGTTGGGAAATGTCTACCATTTGCAATAACTTCTCTGTGTGATTAGAGATTTCCTACAAAGCGTAGAACTCAATTGCCATTGAGGTGGATGCCTGTGGTATATTGTATTTTCCAAAGACCATAATAATATCTTCCATCCCACATGCTCTTCTTGTACTGTGACTGTTATGGGTTGAATTGTGTCCCCCAAAATTCATATGTTCAAGTCTTAACAGCCAGTACATCCGAACGTGACCTTATTTGGAAATAGGCTCATTGCAGATATAATTATTTAAGGTGAGGTTTTACTGAAGTAGGGTAGTCTCCTAATCCAATATAACTGGTGACCTTTAAAAGAGGGAAATTTGGACATGGAGGGAGAACACCATGTGAAAATGAAGGCAGAGACGGGGATGATGCTTCCATAAGCCAAGACAGCCAACGATGGCCAGCAAACCACGAGAAGCTAGGGGAGCAGCACATAACGGATTCTCTCTCACAGTCCTCAGAAGGCACCAGACCTGCAGACTCCTTGGTCTTGGACTTCAGCCTCCAGAACTGCGAGACCATACACTTCCGTTGTTTGAGCCACCCAGCCTGTGGTATTTTGTTACGGCAGCCCTAGCAAACAAAAACAGTGACCTGTACACAACTCTCATTTAGAGATGAGGTTTATGTCCCCTCCCCTGGAAATTGGGTGGCTTTTGTGACTGTTTGCACAAGTGAAGTACAGCAGAAGTGGCACCCTGTGACTCCCGAGGCTAGACCATAAAAGGCGTTAAAGCTTCTGCCTGGCTTGTTGGGGTTCTTGCATGTGAAGCCTTCAGTCCACGCAAGCAGTCCGAGTACGCAGTCTTCTGTGGTTTTGGGATGTGGAGGGTGGGGGAGGCAGTTGGATAGCTATAAAAGGGGTAGGGTGTGGGGTGTAGGAGTCGGGAAGCAGGCTTGAGGTAACATGGGGAACCCCAAAAGGCAAGAATGGGTTCTTGCTCTTTGAAAGCCTTGTTGAATCTACTTACAAGTTAGATACAACATCATTTCCAGATGAGAGTTCTAGAAAGGCATCTGCAGTTAGGCGACTGGTTCTCTTTTCCTACTAGGAAACCAGATAATTGTGGACAAGCCACACTGAAGAAGGGTCAGGGAATGGGAGACCCCCTCGTACAGGGAGGCCTCCAAATGGTGTATTCTGAGAGGCATCCCCAGGCTGAGTCCCCAAACACATCATCTGCCCCCCTACATGTTCCCCATGTTAGCAGTACCTTCATTGAACTTTCATCCCTTAGCTTTAGAATGGCTTTTTATTGAGTCCCTACTCTGTGCCAGCTACTGTACCTGCATTGTCTCATTCAATCCTTGCCTGACGGTGCCAAACAGGTTTTATTGTCTTCCTACTCTTCCATTCACACCTCAGTAGGGATCAATGAACCAAATGAATCCAATAAGCAAATCTCAGTAGCACCATGAACATTTCAGGCAAAAGAACAGGCTTTACCTTCTCGGGAGGAAGTCCAGCCCCTGAAAGGAAGCAGTGACTGCCACCAGAGTTTAGGCAGGTTGTAAAATGTTGACATCTGCTAGGCTCTGGAATGGAAATTTCTTTCAATGTAGATTAGACCTCGATTCAGGGGGGTGGCGGGAGACTGGTACCTGTGGTTCCCTTGGCAACTGCCTTCTGATTGGAAGGAGCCCAGTGCAGAGAAGGGAGCCGCTGAGAAGGCCTGTGTGACTCACCCATACGTGGGCAGGAAACAGTTAAAAGCAGCCACCCAGTGAAGCTGTGGAGGGACAGGGATTTTTTCTTTCTTTTTATCAACCTGCCAAGATTTCAGGACAGACTACTGATAACAGGGAAATAGCATGGAATGGCCGGCTTCTGAGAAGCCCCTGGGTTAGAAAGAAAGTGGTTCTCTTCCCATTAAAAGCTTAGAAGTCTTCCAAATCCTCTCCTTCTGCAGCATAAGCTCAAAGAAGTCAGACAAAGGTATCCTCAAGAGTTTCCGGAGAGCTGTACAGATTTAAGTGGAGAATTCTGAGCAGAGGCATAGCCCCAGCATTTACATGAATGCTTTTCAAAGCAGGAAGAATAAAAGGAGAAATACCAAGGGTGAAGACTTCACCTGGAAGCCCAACCTTCGATCAACTGTTGGTAGAAAGCCTGAAAATTTGCAGCAGCCCTTATTCAAGGCTGTCCAGTCCGAGTAATTGGGACCAAAGCAAAAACTTAGGTGACGCTAACGTTGAATCAGGCTCTCTTCTAAAGTTTTCATGTATGTTTGCTCATTTCAATCCTCACAGCAAGCATACAAGGTGAGTTCCATTGTTAACCCCTTTTACAGATGGAAACATTGAGGCATAGAGGAAACCAGATCGCAGGCTGGTGAGCACTACGATTCAGACCCAGGTTGTTTCAGTGTGGACCTGCATGGGGTACAGAGGAGGATCTGCTGGAGAAGCAGGACCTGGGGCAGAGAGAAGAGACCCTGGCCTGTGCCAGGCCACAGACACTCCTCAGCCACCTCGAAGCCTGATTGCAGACGTGTTTTATTCCAGCAGACCTTGGCACCCACAGGGGCTCCCTCCTCTGGGTGGCTCCTGGCCTGTTCTGAAACAAGAGGGCTTTTAAAACAGATCTGACGATGGCACTCCCCTCCATGAAAACATCTCTTGCCTGTAGGTTAAAGTACAGACTTCTTGGCCTGTCCTATGAAGCCTTCCCTATCAGACCGCTTCGCCTTGCATCGCCCTTCACAGGTATTCAAACCGCTAAGTTTCCCAAGTGTCCCTTTTCCCCTGGCAGAGTCAGGCATGGCTCACCCCCTCTCCTTGAGGAAGCCACCCCTACCAGGGGAAGCCATCCCTGTGGTGAGTTGTCTTTAAAGAGCAGCAGGTCTCCTCTATGGCACCATTGGATAATCACAGATATAATCAACACCAGAACATAAAGTAAAGGTGCAATAACCATAAACTTCGACAATACTTTTAAAACAAGAAAACAAGTGATGAGTTCTAGTAAATGAGCACATGTACATTAATTATGCGACAGACCCTCATGGACTATAAAGTGTGCCTGAAGTAAAAAACTCCACTCCACCATAAATTGGACATAAAATGGATATTCTGGGAGGCAGAATGGTGCAGAGGAAAGTCAGATCCCTCCTCTGCCACCTCTGGCTGTGTGCTTTTGGGCAAATAAAACTCTCTGAGTCTCAGTTTCCTAACGGTAAAGAGGAAATAATAATAGCATCCAGGACCTCGTGGTGTCACGAGAATTAAATGAGATGGTATGTATCAGGCTCCAAGCAGAGTCCTTTGCCTTATTCTTCTGGATCAGCAGGAGATATTAAATAATACTTAGTAGCAGTTTTCCTTACTTTCAGCGTGATTTTTATGAGTTCTGTAGATGAGAAGCTGGATCAGAGGTCCACTTTCCCTATGTGACATTCAGACTCTTCCCATGTTCTTGGAAACACTCAAAACTCTACGGACTTAGAAACACTTAAAATCTTTCTAGATGCTCAGACTCAGGATTCTTTAGCTGTGGTTCCTTGTCCACATAGGACCTTCTGACAGGCTGCAGACTGATCTGAAAATCTAAGTTCTTGCTTTTTTTTTTGTTTTGACTTAAAAAAAAAAAAAAGGAGACAGTGCTGTGCAAAAGTCTACAGACTTCTGTTTTTGTATAACACCAATGGTTACTTACTGAGTGAGTTATTAAAGGTTACCAAAAATCATTAAAATTTTTTTTATCAATCAGTTGATTGATTGTAAAACAAACCTTCACCCCCACCATCAAAAAAAGAAAAAAAAAAGAGATTAAGCCCTGTAAACTTCTTGGTCCTTTTACTTAAAAAAATGAAAAACAACAACACAATATTATTGAAATATAATTCGATATAATTTACTTAGTTAAAGTGTGCAATTCATTGGTTTTTAACGTATTCATACCTACCAAAAAAATCATTATCTTGTTTCTCTCCAATTTGTTTGGAATTTTATATAGACAGAGTTTTCTGTATGTGGCTTTTAAAATTAAAATATAGCTAACATACAATATTATATTAGTTTCAGGGGTACACCATATTCAACATTTATATACCTAAACAAATGATCACCATGATAAGTATAGCAACCATCTGACACTGTCCCACGCTGTCACAATATTATTGACTGTATTTCCTATGCTGTCCATTACATTAGGTGTACAACATAGTGGTTAGACATTTATATAATTTAAGAGTGATCCCCTTAACTAGTCTAGTTATTACCATATTATTGATTATACTCCCTATACTTTACTTTATATCCCATTGACTATTTTGTAATTTCCAATTTGTATTTATTTATTTTTTATTTTTTTATTTTTTTATTATTATTATTTTTTAATTAGTTTCAGGTGCACAAGACAAAGCAAAACTTAGACATTTATCATTTATGTCCCTCACACTGTGTGAACCCCCCTCCCCCCATCCACTATCCCTCTGTACGTTCCCAAAACCTCTCACCTTCCCCTTATCCCCACCCCCCGCCCCTCTAGCAACCCTCTGTTTTTCCTCCATGTTTCCAAAACTGTTTCTGATTAGTTTATTCACTATTCTTTTCTTTAGATTCCGCATATAAGTGAGATCATATGGTATTTGTCTTTCTCTTTCTGACTTATTTCACTTAACATAATGTTCTCTAGGTCCATCCATGTTGTTGCAAATGGTAAGATTTCTTTCTTCTTTATGGCTGCGTAATACTCCATTGTATAAATGTACCACAGTTTCTTAATCCAGTCATCTACTGATGGGCATTTCGGTTGTTTCCAGGTCTTGGCTATTGTGTATAGTGCTGCAATAAACATAGGAGTGCATAAAGATTTTTGAATTGGAGTTTTGGATTTCTCCGGATAGATACCTAGGAGTGGGATTGCTGGATCATAAGGTAGTTCCATTTTCAGATTTTTGAGATACCTCCAAACTGTTTTCCATAGTGGCTGCACCAATCTGCATTCCCACCAACAGTGCACCAGCGTTCCCTTTTCTCCGCATCCATCCACGCCAGCACTTGTTGTTTGTTGATTTATTGATGATAGCCATCCTGACTGGGGTGAGGTGGTATCTCATTGTGGTTTTTATTTGCATTTCTCTAATGGTTAGTGAGGTTGAACATTTCTTCATATGTCTGTTTGCCATCTGTGTGTCCTTTTTAGAAAAATGTCTCTTCATGTCCTCTGCCCATTTTTTAATTGGGTTGTTTGTTTTTTTGGAGTTGAGTTGAGTGAGTTTTTTATAAATTTGTGATATTAACCCCTTATCAGATATATCATTGCAATTTGTATTTCTTAATCCCTTCACCTTTTTCACCCTGCCCCCAGCTCCCCTCCCATCTATCACCCTGATAGATCTAGTACCCATCTGACGCCACATATAGTTATTTCAATATTATTGACTATAATCCTTGTACTATACCCTACATCCTCTTGACTACTGTGTAGCAACTAATTTGTACTTCTTAATCCCTTCCCCTTTTTTACCCACCCCCAACACCCCCTCCTGTCTGGCAACCATCAAATCATTCTCCGTATCTATTTGTTTCTGTTTCATTTGTTTATTTTGTTCTTAGGTTCCACTTATAAGTGAAATCATATGACGTTTGCCTTTCACTGTCTGACTTCCACACTCAGCACAATACCCTCCAGGTCCATCATGTTGTTGCAGATGGCAAGAGTTCATTCTTTCCAATGGCTGAGTAATAGTCCACTGTATATATGTTTTACCTCTTCTTTATCCATTCAGGACACTCAGGCTGCCTTCATATCTTAGCTATTGTAAATAATGCTGCAATGAATGTTTGGATGAACACATCTCCTTGAATTAGCATTTTGGATTTCTTTGGAGAAATAACCAGGAGTGGGATTACTGGGTCCTTCTTTGTCTCTTGTTATAGCCTTTGTTTTAAAGTCTATTTTGTCTGGTATAAGTATTGCTACCCTAGGTTTTTTGTTTTGTTTCTGTTTTCATGAAATAACTTTTTCCATCCCTTTACTTTCAGTCTCTGTGTGTCTTTGGATATGAAGTGAGTCTGTTATAAACAGCATATGTATGGGTCTTGTTTTCTTATCCATTCAGCAATTCTATATCTTTTGGTTGGAACATTTAGTCTGTCTACATTTAAAGTAATTGTTGATAGATATGTAGTTATTGCCATTTTATTATTCATATTTTGATCTTCCTTCCTTCCTTCCTTCCTTCCTTCCTTCCTTCCTTCCTTCCTTCCTTCCTTCCTTCCTTCCTTCTTTCTTTCTTTCTTTCTTTCTTTCTTTCTTTCTTTCTTTCTTTCTTTCTTTCTCTTTCTTTCTTTTTTTTGTGTTAAAGAAGTCCCCCTAAAATTCCTTGTAATATTGGTTTGGTGGTGACAAACTCCTTTAGTTTTTTCTTGTCTGGGAAGCTCTTTATCTGCTCATTGGTTCAAAATGACAGCTTTGCTGGGTAGGATAATCTTGGTTGTAGGTCCTTGGCTTTTCATCACTTTGAATATTTTGTGCCAATCCCTTCTGGCCTGCAAAGTTTCTGTTGAGAAATCAGCTGATAGTCTTATGGGAGCTCCCCTGTAGGTAACTAACTGCTTTTTTCTTGCTGCTTTTAAGAGTCTTTCTTTGTCTTTAACCTTTGGCATTTTAATTATGATGTATCTGGGTGTGAGCCTCTTTGGGTTTATCTTGTTTGGGACTTTCTGTGCTTCCTGGGCTTGCATATATATTTCCTTCACCAAGTTAGGGAAGTTTTCTGTCATTATTTCTTCAAATAGGTTTTCAATTCTTTGTTCTCTCTCTTCTCCTCCTGGTACCCCTATGCCGCAAATGTTCACACGCTTGATATTGTCCTAGAGGTCCCTTAAATTGTCCTAATTTTTTGGATTTTTTTCTGCTGCTCTGTTTGAGTGTTTTCTGCTACCTTATCTTCTAAATCATTGATTTGATCCTCTGCTTCATCTAATCTATTGTTGATTCCCTCTAATGTAATCTTCATTTCAGCTATTGTATTCTTTATTTCTGACTGGTTCTTTTTTATGTTTTCTATCTCCATTTTTATGTTTCCTATTGCTTTGTTGAAGTTCTCCCTGAGATCACTGAGTATCCTTATAACCAGTGTTTTTTTGTTTTTTTTGTTTTTGTTTTAAGTCTTATTGAGGAATATTGGGAAACAGTGTGTTTCTCCAGGGCCCATCAGCTCCAAGTTGTTGTCCTTCAATCTAGTTATGGGGTGCAGGGGGGCAGCTCAGCTCCAAGTCCACTCACTGTTTTCAATCTTTAGTTGCAGGAGGCACAGCCCACCATCCCATGCGGGAATTGAACCAGCAACCTTGTTGAGAGCTCACGCGTTCTAACCAACTGAGCCATCAGCTGTCCCTCCAGAAGCTCAGCAGCAACTTGTTTTCTTCAATGTAGTTGTGGAGAGTGCAGCTCACTGGCCCACATGGGAATCAAACCGGCAACCCTGTTTTTCAGAGCTTGTCCTCTAATCAGCTGAGCCATCGGGCCACCCACGAGTGTTTTGAACTCTGCATCTGGTAGGTTACTTGTCTCCATTTTGTTTTTTTTTCTGGAGCTTTGTTTTGTTCTTTTATATGGGACATGTTTCTTTGTCTTCCCATTTATCTATCTCCCTGTGTTTATTTCTATGTATTAGGTAGGGCTGCTATAGCTCCCCATCTTAGTAGCATGGCCTTATGGAGTATGTGTCCTGTGGGACCCAGTGACACAGTCTCTCTGGCCACTAGAATCAGGTGCTCCAGGTGTTTCCCTTGTGTGGGTTATGTGTTTCCTCCTGTTATATTTGAGCTGTGGTTCTGTTTGCATGTTAATGGGAGGGACTGACCCTTGGGCTTATTGGTTGTGAGGTCTGGCCCTGACCACAGTGAAGGAGCTGTTGTGGAGGGGATGACCTTATGGTGTAGGATTTGCTTCAGCAGGGTTCTGGCATGCATTTTGGGTGTGTCATCCTTGGAAGAGGCTGGGTGATGCTCCAGCTGGGTTCAAAGCAGGTCACTGGGCATGCCAGCCCCAGGGCCACCTGGAGGGGACCTACCATAGGCCAAGTCTAACACAGCCTGTGCCCTGCCTGGGGACACCTGGCATGAGCCACAAAACAATCCGCAGATGGCTGCCACCCATGCTGTGCTTGGAGGTGTCTTGAGAGGCCAAGCCACAACCAATGTCAGCTGCCACCAGTGCTGGGCTTAGGGCTGCTCAGCCAGAGGTATGGGACATGCTGAAGCCAGTTTCTGCTTGTTTGGGGATTGTGAACCTTTGAGAGACTTTAGGAAAGTGTGCAGCATGAGTGAAGACAGGCAGTTTGTATGGAAAAGCCACTGGAAGCAGCTTGGATATGCCTGAAAATTGGGTGGGGTGTGGTCTCAGATTCACCAGGGCAGAGCCAATGGTGTTAGCCAGGGTGATGGCGACTCAGATATGGTGGCTGCCTGTGGCTGCATTCCAGGAAGGGGGAGGGCTCAACAAAGAAACAATGGCTTCCATCAGACCCTCCATCCTGGAGAAAGGTGCCCTTCCAGCCCTCATCCTGAGGCCAAACAATTGAGTTCCTCCCCATATGTCCCTTTCACCTTCCGAGTTGCTGCCCCTGTGCTGGAGCTCAGAGCCCGTGATTCTGTCAGTGAGTAAGTCCATGTGCAGGCCCTGGGACTCCAGCTGCCTTCCATCCCACTCAGCCACAATTTCTGCTGGTTTTCACAGCCAGAAGTTATGGGGACTTCTCGCCCTGACACTGGAATCCTGGGCTGGGGAGCCTCGTGTGGTGCTAGGACCCCTTGCTCCTCCTGGGGGAACCTCCATAGTTGAGATATCCCTCCTGATTTTTAATGGTCACACATGGGTGTGGGACCAGCCATTTTCATGTTTCTGCCCCTTCTTCCATTCTCTAGGTAGTTTCTTCTGTATGTCCTTAGTTGTAGGGCTTCAGTTAAGCAAGACTTCAGGTGATTCTCAATAATGGTTGTTTTGTAGTTTAGTTGTAATTTTGATGTGGTCAAATTTTGATCTGAGAGAAGGTAAGCGCAGCATTTACCTACTCCACCATCTTGACTGGAATCTGTATCTTAATATCAGAATTTCTCCACTCCTTCTCTCCCTCCAGAAAGTGGGAAGAGGTGAGGAGGTAAGTCTTGGATGTTTCACCCCAGCTAAGTGAGTGTGATAAGATATGCATTTGGAGACCCTTTGTGCTGGAGCTGTTTTGAATAGTTACCTGCATTCTTAACTTTAGCCTCTAGATGTCAGGCTCAAGGATTGGTAGTCTTGTCACTTAGGGAGCTCTGCTGCTTGCCAGGCTTGGAACGGATGCTCAGGTGCTCAGCAGGTAAATGTGATGAACAGAAGAGTGGAAGTAAAAATTAGCTCTCATGGAATGATTAGGGCTTTTATGTTTCCTTTGTTTACTTGGCCTGGGCTTGGAAAATTGCTTCACATTTGCTTTAGGCTCTTGGCAAGGAATTAGAATCTTTCCCCCCCTCCTTTCTCCCACCTTTTATTCTTTTATTTCAGCACGTTTTGAAGGCTACTCTGTGTCAGGAACTGAGATGGAAATGGAGGATGCAGAGATGAACAAGGCACAGCAGGTCCTTTTCTTTAGGGAGCTCATACTGTAGGGAGGAGGGAGATTACCAAGAGATTAGCATGTCACAGATGACAAATACTATGAAAGTGGTGAGGGTCTGGAGAGAGCTTATAGTGTAAACATAATGACAAAAACAGCAATAACAACACTTCTCACCTGTTGGGGGGGGTTACATGTTACAAATGCTTTCAGAGACACGTTATTATTTACATCATATTTATTGAGCACTATGCTAGGTAACGAGGGTACAACAGTGAAAAATTAATGTGGGTGTTATTGTTTATACTTTGTGTAGCCCAGACACTGTGCTTGGCTTTTTACATACATTATCACATTCAATATTCCAATCAATCCTACAAGGAAAGATCTGTTAGGCTCATTTTCCAGATGAAAAGCATGAGGTACAGAAAGACTTAATACCTTCCCTAAGATCTGAAAATATGAGTAGAAAGTAAGAGCAAGTAGTGGGGTAAGACTCAGCCTCAGGCAGTATGACTCTGAAGCCAGAATTTGAGCCAGGTCTGACCTATTCAAGGGCCCACACATCTAGTCACTATGCATTCTACCTCAGACGTTCCTCTTAAAGAGCTTTTAACCTAGTGAACACTATGACAACATTTTGTCATCATCCAATCATGTGAGGTAGGAAGAAATAAGTGCTCATACTACCATTTTACAGGTGGGAACAATGAAGATGCAGTAGAGAAAGAATATTCTTTCCAAAAATTTCCAATAAGTTGGAACAATTGATCATTCATGTGCAGAACAAAAAAACTTTGATCCGTAACTCACACTATATAAAAATGTACTCAAGTTTGATCATTGAAGTAAATGTAAAATCCCAAATTATAGAATTTCTAGAAGGAAATAGGAGAAAGTTTTTGTAATCTCAGATAAGGCAAAAATATCTACATAAGACACCAAAAGCACATCTATAAAAGAACAAATCAATAACTGAGACTTCATCAAAATTAAAAACTTCTGCTCTTGAAAAGACATTGTTATATGAATGCAAACACATATATTTGATAAGAGGCTAGTGTCCAGAATATATAAATTCTTAAAACTCAATAAGAAAACAGCCCAATTAAAAATAGGCAAAAGATTTAAATAGACATTCTTCCAAAGAAGATATAGAGTTGGCAAATAATCATATAATTGGTGCACAACATCATTAATAACTAGGAAAATATAAATTAAAACCACAATGAGATACTACTCCATACCTACTAGAATGGCTAAAATTAAAAAGACCCACAATACTAAGTGGGGCAAGGATGTGAAGGAACCGGAACACTTTTATGGTTCTAGTGGCAATGTAAAATGGTAAACCACTTTGGAAAAGAAAATTCTGGGTTTCTTAAAAAATTAAACATGCATCTACCATATGATCTTGCATTCCACTCCTAAGTATTTACCAAAGAGAAAAGAAAATATATGTTCATACAAATATTGTATGTGAATGTTTATAACAGTTAACAGCTTTTGTTTTTTAAAAGTAGTCTAAAACTAGAAAAACCTAAATGTCCATCAACTGGTGAAGGATAAGTGAATTGTGGTAAATCCATACAATAGAATAATACTAAGCAATAAAAATAAATGAATTATTGATACACACACTGGATGAGTCTCAAAAATAATCTTGCTAAACGAAAAAAGTCAAATAAACAGAGTGCGTACTATATGATTTCAGTTTTACAAATTTCTAGAAAATGCAAACTTGCCTATCATGACAGAAAACAGATAAATGGTTTCCTGGGAATTAGAGGAAAGGAGAAGAGAGGGAGGGATTCCAAAGAAATTTGGGGGAGTAATGATTGTGTTCACCATCTTGGTTTTGATGATAATTTCATGAGTGTATATATAGGTCCAAACTTACCACAGTGTACATTTTAAATATCTGCAGATAATAAAATTAAACATACAGTTACTGAATGACCTAGCTGTCCCATTCCTGGGTATTTAGAGAAATGAAAACTAATATTCACACAAAAATCTGTACACAAATAACAGCTCTATTCATAATCACCAAAATAATGGCAACAACCCCCAAATCCTTTAATGTGCAAATGGATAAAGGGCTGTAGTAATCTATACAGTAGAACACTACTCAGCAATAAAAATGAATGAACTGTTGATTCATGCAGTAGTGTGGATGCATTTCAAAGGCATCATGCTGGGTGAAAGAAGTCGTTGTCAAAAAGTTACATACTGTATGATTCTGTTTATTTGACTTTCTGGAAAAACTATAGGTATAAAGAGTGGATCATTGGTTGCCAATGGTAAGGGGAGAGTTTGACTACACAGGGGCAGCATGAGAGTGTCTTCTGAAGTGATGAAATAGTTTTGTGTCCCGATTGCGGTGGAAGTTACACAAATCTATACACATGTTTAAGTTCATAGAACTGTACACGAGAAAGTCAATTTTACTGTAAATTTAAAAACTATTTATGGGATGCAGCTAAAGCAGTACTCAGCAGGAAATCTTTAGCATTAAGTGCTCTTTTCTCAATCTCATCAGTATTAACATTTTGGGCTACAAATTCTTTATTGTGGGGTTCTGTTCTGTGTACTGTAGGGTTTTTAGCAGCACCCCTGGCTGCTACCCCCTAGGTACCAATATCATCCTCCCCTCAGTTGTGACAACCAAAAATGTCTTAAGATATTGCTAAAAGTCCTCTACAGGGCAAAATTGCCCTGGTTCAGAACCCCTGAAGTAATATCTAACTAGTGATTTAAAAATGAGTAACATTAAAATTATCCCAAAAAGTAGAAGGTAGGAAATATTAAAAACAAGAGCACACATTTATGAAATCAAAATCAAATGTATAGTTGAAAGGCCCAACTCAGTCCAAAGTTGCTTGTTTTGGAAAAATTAATAAAATTGAAAAATCTCTGGTGAATTGATTGAGGAAAAAAGAAGATAGACAAAGCAATGCAAGAAATGAAAAAAGGAACATATTTATAGATGCTGCAGAGATGTAAAAGATAAGAAGGTATAATGAATAACTTTATGCTAATACGTTGGAAAAGTTAGATGAAATGATAAAATTTCTAAAAAAATATAAACTATAAAAACCAACTCAAGAAGAAATAAAAACTTGAACAGTACTGTAATTACTAAATAAATTGAATTATTAGTTTAAAAATATACCCTAAAGAAAATACCATAACCGCCTACATGATTTTACTGGTGAGTTCTACCAAACATTCAAGAAATAGAATCTTACACAAACTATTCCACAATGTAGAAAAAGAAGAAACATGCCCCAACCCATTTTATAAGGCTAGCATAATCTTGATACTAAATCCTGACAAGGACAGTATGAGGGAAAGAAAATTATAGGATAATCTCACTTAAGAACATAGATACAGAATTCTAAACCAAATATTGGTAAACAAATCTTGCAATGTAGAGAAGTGATAATATCTCATGACCTAGTTTACTCAAGGCATGTCAAATTGGTTAAACATTAAAGCATACAAAATTAATGTGATTTTTCTCTACCTTAATAAAATAAAGACAAGAAGTAATATAATTATTTTAATAAATGTGAAAATTTAATAAAATTCAACATCCATTTATGATTTTTGAAAAAAATTCTTGCAAACCAGAAATAGAATGAAATGTCCTCACCTGATAAAGGGTATCTACAAAAAACCTACACCAAATATCACACTTAAAAGTAAAACATCAAAAGCATTGCCTTTAAGATGAGAAACAAGACAAGCATGCCTGCTATTGCCACATCTCAACAACATACCAAAAGCCCTAGCCAATAAAACAAGGCAAGTAAAAAACTAATAAGAAAATAAAACTAGTACAAAAAGTTAATTGCATTTTCTACATCAACAATGAACTGTAAAAATTGTACTTAAAAATAGACACTATTTAAAATACCTCCAATAAAATGAAATGCCTGTAAATAAATCTGAAAAATACATTCAGGAACTTTATGCAGAAAATTAGAAGATTATTGAAACACATTTAAAATGATTAAATAATAGTATACAAAGTTCATGGATTGGGAGACAATAAGTTAAAAATGTCAGTTCTCACAAGTTGATCTATAGATTCAATGCAGTTCCAATTAAAATTGTATAGGTTTCCTTTTCAAGCATCCTGACAAACTGATCCTAAAGTATACATGGAAAAATAAAAGGCCAAGAATAGCCAAAACACTGCCAAAGAAGAATAAGGTGGAGAACTATACTTATCAAATATCATTATAACACTATAGTAATTAAGACAGAGTGGCCTTGGGTTAAGAATAGACAGATAGATCAATGGAAGAAACTAGAAATCTCAGAACAAAGCCCACATAGAAATGGAGACGTGATTTATGACTGAGTTGATATTACAGTTCAGGAAAGAAAGACTCTATTAAAAAATAGTGCTGGATAAATTGATTATTCACATAAAAAAAGTTGGACTAATACCTCACACCATATATAAAAATCAATTTCAGGTTGATTGAAGATTTAAATATAAAAGGCAGTGTTATAGTACTTCCTGGTGGTGATGAAGAAGATGATAACGGCTAGCACACAGCACTTATTACCAGCCAGCCAGTGTTCTGTTTTATGCACATTAACTTATTTAGTCCACAGAAAAACTATGCGATGTAGATACTAATATCATTTCCATTTTGCAGATGAGTATATTGAGGTACAGAGAGGTTAAGTAACTTGCTCAAAGTTTCATTGCTAGGATTTGAACCAGTGCAGTTTGGGTTGGGAGTCCATGTTCTTACGTACTGTAGTGATAGGAGCAGTGTAGGAGGATGTATTTACGACCGCGGGGTAGGCAAGGTTTTCTGAAAATCCAAAAATTGTAACCTTAACAAAAAGATGGAAAAATTTGACTACCTTCAAATTAAGAACTTTTCTTCATCAAAAGCCACCCTAACAGAAGTAGAAAGACAAGCCACAAGTTGGAAGAAATGATTTGCAACACACATAAGTGACAAAAGATTGGTACTGAGACTATGTGAAAAAATCCTACAAATCAATCAGAGAATGACAAACAACTCAGTAGAAAACTGGGCAACAGAGATTAAATAGGCACAGAGTAAAAAAAGAGCCCTGAGTGTCCAGATGGAATGCTGTCTCACTAGTAATCGGGGAAGTGAAAATAAAACAAGATACTATTATATACCCATTAGATTGCCATCAAGTGTTGACAAGTGAAGTAATAGGAACTTTTATACTATCGGTAGTATACTGGTAGGAGTATAATGTGATACAATGGCTTTGGAATAAATTTAACGTTATCTCGTAAAGTTAATAATGTACATACCCAATGACCCAGACATTTTACTTCTAGGTGTATACCTTAGAAAAACTCTTGTATGGGCATATCAGGAAACACATCAAGAATGCCCATAGTGATACTACTTGTGAAAGTAAAACACTAACCGATGTCCATCAACAATAGAATGGATAAGTACTTTTTGAGCCAATTGATCTAATGGAATACTATACAGTCATGAAAATGAAAATCCATCAGTATGGATGAAACGGAGGATAATTCTGAGTTAAAAAGAAAGCCATAAGATAAATTATAGCGTGGGACAACATATCTAACAAAGGACTAGTATTTGGATTATACAAAGAACTCTCAAAACTCAATAGTAAAAATCCTAAACAATCGGCAAAAGACATGAACAGATATTTCATTGAAGAGGCTATTCAGATGGCAAATAAGCACATGAAAAGATGTTCAATATCAATATCATTGAACATCAACAGAGAAATACAAATTAAAATCAGGATGATGAATCACGACACATTTATTAGAATTGCTAAAATGAAAAATAGTGACAACACCAAAGATGTGGAGAAACTGGATCACTTGTAAATTGCTAGTGGAATGTATACTGGAGATAGAGTTAGTCTAGAAAATAGTTTGGCAGTTTCTTATAAAACTAATCATGCATCTGACCGAGCCATGAATGTGCACTCTGGGGCTTTTATCCTAGAGAAATGAAACCTTATGTCCACACAAAAACCTGGAAAGTTTTATTTGTAATAGTCGAAAACTGGAAACAGCTCAGATGTCCTTGAACAGATGAATGGATAAACAAACGGTGGGATACACATACCATGGAATATTACTCAGCAATGAAAAAGAACAAGCTATTGATACACACAGCAACTTGGATGAATTTTAGGGAATTATTATGAGTGAAAAAAAGTCAATCTCTAAAGATTACATACTGTATGATTCCATTTATATAAAATTAAAAATGACAAAATATTAGAAATGGAGAACAGAGCAGTGGTTGTTGGGGATTAAAGATGGGGTGGAGTGGGAGGGGAATTGGTTATAAAAGGACATGAGGGATCCTTGCGGTGATGGGACTGTCCAGTATCTTGATGGTAGTGTATATACAAACCTACAGGTGGGAAAAACTTACAGAATTAAATATATGAGGTCTGACAATTAAGTTCGCAAACTTGTTGCAATGATGTTGCTAACCTTTTTTGATATCAGAGTGATTATTCATTATGAATTTGTACTAACTGGACAAACAGTTAACCAAGTTTACTATTTGGAAATGCTGAAAAGGCTGTGTGAAAAAGTTAGATAACCTGAAGTTTTCGCCAAAAATTCATGGCTCTTGCATCACGACAATGCACCAGCTCACGTGGCAGTGTCTGTGAGGGGGTTTTAGCCAGTAAACAAATAACTGTATTGGAACACCCTCCCTACTCACCTGATCTGGTCCCCAATGACTTCATTCTTTACCTGAAGATAAAGGAAATATTGAAAGGAAGACATTTTGATGACATTCAGGACATCAAGGGTAATACGACGACAGCTCTGATGGTCATTCCAGAAAAAGAGTTCCAAAATTGCTTTGAAGGGTGGATTAGGCACTGGCATCAGTGCATAGCTTCCCAAGGGGAGTACGTTGAAGGTGACCATAGTGGTACTCAGCAATGAGGTATGTAGCACTTTTTCTAGGATGAGTTCATGAGCTTAACTGTTCGACCTCATATACATATATGCATGTATGTGCGCGCGCACACACACACGAATATAATTAGACCAGGGGAATCTGAATAAGATTAGTGAATTGTATCATGTCAATATTCTGGATTGACAGACGTACTATAGTTTTGAAAATGTTGTCATTGGGGGAAACTGGGTAAAGGGTACACAGGATATCTCTGTATTATTTCGTACAAGTGCATGTGAATTTGCAATTATCTCAATAAAATTTTCAATTAAAAATTTAACTCCTACCCCCAAAATAAAAATAAAATTATCATAAGTTTGACTTGGCTATAAAAAAAGAAGCCATAGAAACATAAATAACTGCATGATTCTAGTTTTAAGATCAAAATGTATTAACATAGTGTTTGGGGATATTTGCAATTGTAAAGTTATAAAGAGGAAAACATGGGAGAAATAAGCATAGAATAATAATCTGAATTAGTGTTCCCCTGAGTATGTGGAAAGAGAATAGGATCAAAGAGGAACATGTTGGGATTTCAAACTTAATGGTCATGTTTCCTTTCTTAGGGGTACATGGGATGCATGAGCGATTCTTTTATTGTTATTCTTTATATGGTAGAATATTCTTTATATTCTTTATAAATATATTTTGTATCAACTCAGTATTTAATATAACATTTTAGAAGATCTTTGGTGTGTGTTGGTGGATGTGTTGAAATGAAGAGTTTCAGATTAGTATTACACATTCTGAAGTGATCTTGTTTCTTCACTCACTTATCTGTCTCTCCTGACTAGAACGTAAGCTCTCTGGGATCAGGGATTTTTCTTGACTCGTTCGCCCCAGCACCTAGAGATGGCTTGACAGACTGAATAGATCTTTGTGTATGTGAGTTTAGGGTTTCAAAACAAGCCAATTGGAAGATGAGCTTCTAAGATGAATTAGTTTGGGGCCTTGCCCTTTAATAGTATCATGGCAAACTGGGTGTTAAATTGCTTTAAAGACTTCTGACCAAAGGGGAGTGGGTGATGTAGAATAACACAGGACATGTCTTTGAAGAACACAGGTAAGAGCATAGAACACATTTGGAAGAGCTAAACAAATTCAAGCTAAATAGAGAATACGTTTAAACTGGGTCTTTTCCCCTGGAGATGATTGCTTTTCTAAGGGTAATGCTGCTCCTAAAAAGGTTAGCTATACTCTTGGTCACCATGGATATGACAGTGTATGGGCCCATCATTAATCGGGATAAGGTATTACAGATTTGGGTGCAGGTTTGGTTGTAAAATAGATTTTTTTGCCTGAAGCACTGACCTGTAACCACGTGATATTTGTGTGTGCTTAAGAGCAGGGGAAGGCCTGGCAAAGGCCCTTGTGATTTATAACTGATTTTGTTTGGTACAATTAAATTTTGAATTTTGAGGTCCAATCAATTTGAGTTTTTTATAAGTATGATTTTGTTATCCGTGGAATGGTTTGAATTTACTTACTTAATTTCATGGAAGTAAGTTTGCATGCAGTTTGGGTTTTAAAATTAATTCTTATTGGAAACATTTATTCTGAAATGTATTTGTTTGGTGATAGCAGTCATGAGTCTAGAACCCCTAGCTCATAAATGGGTTTATTATTGGATTTCCTCATATTTCAGTTGATGGATGATGGAGATGACACACCTATAGCACAATGATATTTTTGTGTGTGTTTGTTTTTTTGTTTTTTTGCAATGATTTTGGGTATAATTACCACGGAATACAAAAGTGGGAGACATAGAAGTAGAGAATTTAGTTCATGTCTCCCAGTATAATTGATTTGAATACATTCAGCCAGAATGTGTGCTTATGGGGAATTAAAGGATCAGCAGTTTACAAATGTTGCCATTATAACCGGATCTGAAAAAGAAATGATAGAACCTGCTGAGTGATGTGAGGCGATGGGGGCTGTATCTTTTGACAGGAATCCAAATGCCTAGGGTTTTCTGTAACATGAAATGGAGTGGGTGTGCTGGGCTGGGAGGAAAGCCACAAGTTCCAGAATCTAAATGATAAAAATAATTATAATAACTGCCACTTATTGAGCATTAACGGTTTGCCAAACACTTCACTAAGAATTTGTCTCTGTTATTTCATTTAATCTCATAAGAATCTCCTGTAGCAGGTTGTGCTTGGTTGTCAATTGTCTACCTGGCATCACCACCACCTGTCATCAGGGGTCTTTTGCAATGCAGAGGACAAGCTGGGACCCGCATTTCCCAGAATGCCCTTCCCCAGGGGGTTCCTGGTTCGAGTTGCCTAAGAGAGATGCTCCCAGGAGACTTGGAAAGTGATGAAGAAGGCAAGGTCATTATTCTCTGGGAGTAGTTGCAGGCACATGAGGTTTGAAGCACCTTCCAGATGAACTTCCTGAGATTAACCTGCTTCATTCCTACAGCCTGAGAAGGTCAGCAGGAGCTTCCCATGGAAAAGTACCTGTGGTAGTGATGTAGCCAGGCTCCTCACTGTGGCTTCCCCAATTGTTGCTTTCCTAGCCCTTCCAACAGCTGTGGAAGCGTCTATTCCCTTCATTAAAGCCCCTTCTACTTGAAATTTATAAAATGGTGTCTGTGCTTTGATCAGACCCTGACTGACACATAGGTATTATTCTTAGTTCTGTTTTTCAGATGAGATTTTAAACCTGGGTCTGCCTGATACGTGATCTTCATCACTAGACTCCACCATTTCTAAGCATACCCTGGAGATCCAGGTGCTTGAGCTCTACTCACAACTTCATACGTACAAAGGTTGTTCTTTCTCAGAACTAGAGCCCCCATGTTAACTGTCACCGTGGACCTCCCTTGTAGAGGTAGGGTCTGCCATCTGCTGGTCCACTTAGACTGCGTGGGAACCAGCCCACTTTGGCGTTCTTCCTTGTTGGAGATGCAGGCAACTTCCGGGGATTCGTGAACCTGTGGACAAGGAATGTATTTTCGTACCTTGCCTTGCTTCTACCAATTGCCATTATAGAGGGCAGATTTCTGCATTAATGATTTTAGGGATATCTAAAATTGTTCATACTACATGGTCACTTGAAGGTTACATAACAGGATATTAACGTTGGTTCATCAGAAAAGAGGTAGTGGAGCGGGGACTGGGAAAGCAGTAATTTATAACCTTCCTATTGTGCATTTCAATAGTTACAACATGCATGTATTATTTTATAATTTGAAAAACATCCCACAAGAAACCTGAAAAGAAAACGAAAAAATATGTACACTTTGCACAGTGGCGTGTGGCATGATGAATGTGGGGGTGATACCAAGTTGACAGCAGCCATCTATAATGTCATAGCGTATTTTAAGTGATGGCACAGGACTTGTAGCAAGCAGAAGAGCAGTGGTTTTAAAATTTTGTTTCGTTACATTGTGGATGCTCTATTTGATATGCCTGTTAGATACCCACATGGAGACTGAAATATGCAGTTGGATATATTGATCTGAAGCTCGGAGAAGAGGACCTGCCTGGTGATAAATATACTTATGAGAGCCATGAACATATGAGTAGTATTTAAAGCCATGGGACTACCTGAGATGTTTCAGTCAGCTTTCACTAGGTTATGCTGTGGTGACAAACAACCCCTACATTTCAGTGGGTCGTAAGTGACGCGTGTTTATGTCCCCCTCCCTTTGCCTGTTATCTGCAGGTCAGATGTCGTGTCTCTGCTCTGTGTGTCTTCTTCATTCTGGCAGCTGGGCTGAAGGGATGACCCCTGTCTAGGGCTTGTGGTTCTTAGGGTAAAACAATGTGATAACCCTAGAAGCTTTGTTCAGATGTGTCACACATCACTAATCGGATTCATCAGAACAAAGGACTGAATACTATGTGCGTGCCTGTCCCTCCGACAGTCACATCTGTACCCTCAGACACCACATCTTCCAGCACACATAGCAGCTGTATATGCCCTGCCAGGCTGGGCTTATCATGCCCTCAAATGAGTGGCCCCGACACATGGCCTTTCGAGTCTGAGATGGGTTTCTCCTCTCAAGCATGTCTCTCCATGTGTGGTACATGTGACCATGTCCTTCCCTCCCCAGTGTGCTAGCCAGGGAATCCTCAGGCTGCTTCCAACAGTCCTCTCTTGGGTCCATGGAGGTCCTCTCCTGCCCAGATCTTGAGCTGCCTCTCCTAATCTCTCGATGATGCTACTGCTGAAGGTATTAGGATAGGAGAAGGGGATGTGAGGGGGAGAGCAGGCATCCCAGATGAAGCAGATAAGGAAAACCATCTGCATCTAATCCCCAAAAAGTAGGGGAGAAAAGATGGTCTGTCTCTGGAGAATAATAAAGAGGTAACAAAAAAATGTGTGATGGTGCTATTGAGTGCCATATCCTTGAGTGTGGACAATGAGAGCCATCAGCAAGGGGAGGGGGAAGATTTTCTGTGGGAGAGGAAGATGGTGGCAGGGAGAAAAGCCACAGAGATGGGGCCCTGCAAAGGCAGGTAGAGACCCGGTGACAGAACAGGGTCACAGACACAGAGAGAAAGCCAGACTCAGCAAGGCTGACAAGAAACAGAGGCAGAGATGAGGTGGTATGGAGAGGCAGACAAATGGAGTGTCAGAGAGAGCAGAGAAAGAGGCAGGTGGAGGGAGAGTCAGAGAGATTTTCTTACTGTCAGCTTTTACTCAGGAGGCTGGGGGCCTGGCAGATGCTCTGAGGGATGTTCCAGGGAGGTGTCAGTCAGTGGATGTCGCTGGTAGGAAAAGCTCCATCAGTAAGTGTGGACACATGCCAAGTGTCAGCTGGAAAGTAGAGTCAGCACATTCCAGTTAGTAAGGGTCAGTCAGTAAATACCAGCCAGCAATTCAATTTAGCAACCCAAGAAGCATGGGCTGGCCACTCTTGGGGTGCCAGGCACGGTGCTGAGTGTTAGGGGAGGGGAAGAGGAGATGAGGCAGAGCTCAGGACCTCACAGGATGGGAGAACACATCACCATGAATAAAACACCACCATTTAGCATTTGCTGGGTGAGCACTGAGCCTCATGGCTCAGCATGTATCACCTACCTGAGACCTCCCAACACCTCAGAAGGTAGGTTTAGTATCTACGTTTTACAGAGGAAGAAACTGAGGCTCAGACAGGTTAAATTAGTACGACAGAGTTGGGGTTTGTACCCAGGTCCGTTGGATTTCCAGAGGGGTAGCGCTGGCCCATGATGCTTTGCACATCTCCAAGCGGCCAGAGGGTTGATGCACAGCGAGTGCTGTTTATCTGATGAGGTGTCTGTCACTGGAGGGAGTGAGGACTGGTGAGAGGGCAGCCTGGGAAGAGGAAACAGCTGGGCAAAGGCAAGGTGTTCCAGGCTCAGCTTGTATTTTCCCTGCCCAAGTCCTGGGATCTGCTATTTCTTTCAAGAGCTGTGGTTCCTTTTAGCAGAGAGTGGCATTTAGGAGCCAAAATCAAGATGCTCGGTGTGCTAGATGCTATGGGGGGTTCTTTGCTAGATGCTATGGACATTACTCAGGAGGTTGGGGGCCTGGCAGATGCTCTGAGGAATGTTCCAGGGAGGTGTCAGTCAGTGGATGTCGCTGGTAGGAAAAGCTCCATCAGTAAGTGTGGACACATGCCAAGTGTCAGCTGGAAAGTAGAGTCAGCACATTCCAGTTAGTAAGGGTCAGTCAGTAAATACCAGCCAGCAATTCAATTAAGCAACCCAAGAAGCACGGACTGGCCACTCTTGGGGTGCCTGGCACCCCTTAGCAGGCAGAACTGGGAGCTGGAGGTATGTGTTTTTGTATACACATACTTACATGTATGCATGTACAGGTATACACACACGTCTCTATCGGTAGGTATTCATCTCTATACCTGTCTATAGACTACAGACTCTGGGCGCACCCTGAGACCTCCAGCACCGCGGGGTTCCTTCTGGCTTCCCTCCTTTCCACGCCCAGCATCTTAGCAGTTTGTGCTGTGCAGTGAGGCAGTGCAAGGGTGAGAGGCTGCAGGCTGTCCTGTCTGGATAGAGACGGCCAGGGATGCAGTTTGAGCTGCTAGGAATGCCTGTGGCTGTGAATGGCATGGGGACCTTCCACCCACCTCGGGAGTCTAGACGAGGACAATGTGACATCTGGAAGCCGGTTCTGACCCCGGACGTGAAGACCTGAAACTCTGCCTTCGACTCCGGGAGAAGGGGTCTGGGAGCAGTGTCTGCTGCTGGGGGTCCTCGAAAGCCCCGCGGCAGCTCCCTCAAGGGGCTGAACAAAATATGAGTCTGTTCATGACTCATCAGCAGGAGCTGGGGAGGAAGAGCATTCAAGCTCTCTCCTGCACAGAGCTAACTTAGCAGGCCACCCACCCACTGGCTCTCCCTCAGTTCCTCCCCCTGCAGCCTCATGGCAGAGGTGGGCCATGGGGCTGGCACTGCCTCCCTACCAGGAGCCATGGCAGCATCTTGGCTGCAGCTCTGAGAGCGCACCTGCAGAGGGACGCCTCCCAGAAGGCAGAGACGGCTAAGCCTGGAGTTGGGAGCCAGGAGATGTTCATAGTATTATGACGTTTTCCTTCAGGGCCACACCTGCACCACCTCTGCACCCTGAGCAGAAAGTCTGACTCTGAACGAGCATTTGCAAATCCTTGAGGAATGAATGATTGTTCAAGAAAACACCTAAGCATGAAGGCAGGATGGAAAACCTGGCAGACCGTATTTCTAGGCTGTTGCTCTGAATTCAGTCTGATTCTTGTTGCCCTTAGAAAAAGTCCTTGCCCCCCTTCAGCATCTGGACTCGGCAACGACGCTTCGGATGGCTCAGGTCATACTTGTTACTCATGAAGCAGAGAGGAATAGCCACGGATAACGGGAGCCGCGCGTTTGGGGGTGAGGTCTCCCAGAGGGAAGGCGTGCTCCGTGGGGTCTCAGCCTGGGAAGACTGGGCCAGTCACTGTGTCAGGACTCAGATCCAGAGATCTAGAATATAAGGTAGGGATTTCACGTCTGGGGCAAGACTCAGGCCACGGGCAGGGGGGCACAAGGCCAAAGTTGGGGCAGGACTGGTATTTGGGGTCTGGGGTTGGCTGGGGCTTCAGGGGCGGGTCATATGACCTCAGCTGTAGTGTGTGGGGTTTGAGGTGGAGGTTCTGGGGAGGGGGGCAGGGAGCTTGGAGAGGAGGTTCAATTCATGTGCTACCTTGTGAGAGAGCTCATTTATCTCCTGCAGCCTCTTAAAGAGCTTGCTAAAGCTCCTCCCTCTCCAACCACCCATTTCTCTTTATCAGCTTCACTCTTGTACACACAGCTTGCTGCTTTCCCTTCGAGGGGCTTCAACTTTATCTCCTCAGTGAGTCCTTTTCAGAGGTGGCCTTGTCTGTCCTGAAAGCTTTTTTCTCCGGCCACTTTCCCCCAGCCTTCTTTCCTTCCAGGTGGAGTTTGATGTTTACTTTCTGGCATTGGTGTCCTGACCTTCTGGTGCTGACAACACAAGCCCAGACCCTGGAAAGCTGTTCTGTATTGACCCGGCTGTGGCTTCAAGCCTCCGCAGGCTGCACGGGGCTCGTCAGTCCTGGGCATCTTGCTGAGGACCCCACAGAACCAGAGATGGTGAAGTTGGCTCCAGACTTTGCCTGGTGTGGCTTTACTTTTTCATTTTTAGTAAAAACAGATTAACCTCCTAAATTTCTCTTCTTTTAGACTGGCATTCCATGCCCAGAATAATCTGATGTGGGACGAATTTTCTAGCCCTGCCTCCCACTAACCCTCCCTCTTTATGAATCTTAAGGTCAATATGCTTGGAATCTGTATGCCTCTTCACAGTTTTGTTCTTTTTATTGAAAAAGTTTCATCTGTTTATGTATTGATTGGTTGAGGTATACCTCCGTTCTTTTGCTTACCTTTTCCCACCTTCCACCTGTTGAAATCCTATGCATTCCACAAATGGCACCTCTTGCAAGGAGTCTTCCCTGATTTTCCTGATTAGCACTAGTAACTCTTTCTGGGTGCCATGGCTCTTTTTAGGGAAGTGATTGCCCCTTGCCGGGGGGGTTGTGTGCATACTTATCTGTCCCATCAGGTTCTGGCCGCCATCTCCTGTGGACAAGGGCTGTCCCTTGTTTACGTGTCTCTAGCACCAAAAGTCCTGGCACGCTGTGGGAAAGAACCCAAAAGGATTTCATTTAATCAAACAGAATCATTCCCCATGGGTTTTTTTTTCTCCCCATTTTGCCCTGATTTGCTAATGCCTAGTCCTTCCCAACTCGTCAGCTAGTTCTTTGCTGTTCAAAGTGTGGTCCAGACATCATCACCCACATAAACCATCTCATCAGCGGGGGGGGGGGGGGGGGGGAATGTGTTAGAAATGCAAACCTCAGGCCCCAGCCCAGGCTAGGAATCAGAATCTGCATTTTAGCAGGTGATTCCTAAGCCAGGGAAGCACTTGTTGGGGGCTGGGATGAGAGACATGGGGACGGACTGCCACATACAGCTGCGGAGGTTACGCACTGCACTAAGGTGGCTGGCTGAGGGGGCAGGTAAGGGCTGAAAGCCAGCCTGGGCTGCTTTCTAAAGGAATGCCTTCTAAAAATTCACACAAAGGCTCCGCGTGGGCTGTGGGTGTGAGTGGGGTTAGGTTGCCATTTCTGCTGAGTCCCATTGTCACAGCTCTATCATTTGTTGGTTTCTCTTTCCCTGACAACAGCAATCCCCCCAAAATGCATATTTTGTGGTCCAGCCCTCTGGCCTTTTGGTCTTTCAATTCCTCAGATATGTCTTGTTTCTTTCCTCCTTAGACTCATTAACAGGTTCCTCCCTCTGCCCTCTGTCTTCCTGTCTTTCTTCCTCTTGCTGCCTTTCTCGACCGCCAGTCCATCACTAACTCCTGTTTTAATCCTTCGAGTCTCAGCTTAAATGTCACTTCCTCAGGAACGCTTTTCCTCCTTCTCCAGATTACATCAGATCCCGGCTTGTGTTCTGTCAGAGCTCCCGTACCTCTTCATGCCATTTATCTCCATTTATAATTAAATAACTAATTGCATAATTAGCCGTTCCGTGCCTGTCTCCTCCCTCTCCTTGAAGCAATGCCTCAATAACTGCAGCCCCAGCTCCTAGTTCGGTGGTTTGTTCAGAGGTGCTCAAAGAACGTTTGTTAAATGAATAAGACTATAAAGACACTAGCCAGGGCTGCCTCGGTCAATCTGTCTTCATTCCCTGTCCTGGGGCCTTCTATCACTACAACTTGAGCTTGGATTCTGGTTACACTGGTACGTTAACTGAGCGCGCAGCTATTCTGGGATGTATGTCCTCAGAGTGAACAAAGAGATCATCTGGCCAAAACCCGTTCCCGATACAAACTGAATACCTTTTCCCTTTTCGCCTTCCTCTGGTATGGCCTGTGCTTCTGCCCTGGGTAGTCTGACCAGACAGGTACCGCCTCACTTCTCCGCCTTGTGTCTCGTGTAGAGGGAGGGAGCACAGTGCAAAAGAAGAGCCCAGCATTTGATACCAGATTTGACTCTAGCCAGTGACTATGTGGCTTTGGGTGAGTTCCTTTTTTTGTGTGTGTGTTTTTTTTTTTTTTGCCATGTACAAAAAGAGAAATTGGGTTAGGTTAGGGATGGCAATGTATGGCACATATGCTGTCATCCCCCTTCCTGTACCTGTGGCAGACAGTGTTAATTGATCACTGACTTCTTTTCTTGCTGACTCCACAGAGAGCCTTAGACTTCTTCCCCAGAGTGCTCAAGACAATCACTACCAGTCGGTCAGAGCTGGCCCTCCTGCTGAACTCTATTTGCCATCCGAGGACCAGATGTTCCCTAAGGAACTCTCTTGCTCAGGTGTTTGAAGGTTTTGCTTCCTCTGCTGTTCTCATCAGCCTTTCTAAGGAAAACCTGGTCCATCAGTGCTCAGTTCTCTTGAAAGCCTTCTTTCTGTCTCTTACTCCATCCATTACAATTGTGGGCACTACTCTGTGCTAAGCCTTTGTGACATTCCTCTTTGCTCCCATGTGTCACGGAAGATAGCTGTCCCAGATGCATACAGGCCAGTCTCAGAGGTCCCCAAACTGGCCAGTTTCAATTCAATTTGTGTGACCATGTGTTGAGCATTAAATCTTTAATAATGTTTAAAGAAAACGACTTGAGCCCTTCCTTCTTTCATGCCTTCCCCAAACTTTCTGCACATTTCTGGGGGCCGGTTTTCTTCCCACGCTTACAAGTCAGTTCTGAGTTTTTGCTTCCCCTGACTTCTCACTCATGCACTTGTCAGCGTCCCTCTGTGTTTCATGCCAGACAAGGCCTCTTTTCTTTCATTCTTCTCAAAGCATCACCACACGGCTGCTGTCATACCTTAGACTTTTCCTGAAGGTTTGGAGTAATAGGTGGGAGAGAGCAGAGGAGGGGTACAGCACAGGATAGCACGTACCAGAAACACTTTAAATGTGAACTTTCAACATCTTATTTCTCCAAGTCCCGCATTGCCCCAGAGATGTCCACTGTCCACCTTTCCTCCTCAGGCCCTCAGCCTACTGCTGCGTTCACCATGCCCTATGCCTCTTTCACACACTCCCCAGCCCCCTCCGTTTTCCCAAGAGCCGTATGCCTCCTCTCCTGGGTTGTCCAGGAGAATGCGAACATTTCCTTACCTTATTATACAGTTCAGCTCCATCTTTGATGCGCCTGCTCCCCTAGACCACACCTTGGGGAGCGTCACATTGCATTCCACAGAGGTGCCTCCACATATTTTTCTAAATAAAAAGGCATCTCCTCTGATAGGAATTTTGCCATTCCTCTAGGATGTAAAAGGAGCTGTGGTCAGTTCTTATTTCGAATAGCAATCATTGTTGCCTCTTGATACCAAAGATGAGTAGGATCGTTGCCCTCAAGGTGCTCACAGCTGGGTGGTGGAGACAGACATGTAAACCCTCAGTTACCTTATGAGGTGAGCAGCGAGCGTTGGAGAGAGGACCATGTAATACAGATGTGGGCCCATGAGTGGGAATGGAGTCAGGAAAAGCTTCCCAGGAGATGTGTGCCAGAGATGAGTCATGAAGGCTGCGTAGGAGTTACAAGTTGGACTGGTGAAGGGTGGAGGGGGAGGTACAGCACTCCAGGCCAAGGAAACTGCCTGTGCAAAGGCATGGAGTCTTGAAAGAGCATCGTGAGGCCAACAGTTCGTACTCCTCCAGTGCGGGGAGTATGGTAAGAGCTGGGGCTTGAGACAGGCAGGGGCAGGTCTCAGGGACTTGGTGGGAACTCCCGTAGGCCATTAATCTGGGGAGCGATAGGGCTGTTTAAGGAAGACCACCGGGCAGCTACTGGAGTGGAAGCTAGATTGGGGCAGAGAGACAGGGTTGATGGGGTGTCCAGAGAATTATTTTTTGCTAGTTTCTGGGAGGATTAAGGATCTAATCCAGGGCAGTGGCAGTGCCAACGGAGGCAAGACTAGATCTGAAGGACATTTAGGGGGTGAGTGTGGGTTGAGGTTCTGCTCTAGAAGCTCTAGAAGTGGACAACAGAGTCAGCAATGGGGACGTGAATGGAGGAAGTCCAGGCAGCCGAAGTCCCAAGGTGATGCCCAGCTCAGGGGCCTTAGAAGTGTCTGGATTCTGGGAACAAAGAACTGAGGAGCAAGCTCAGAGAAGTGTAGGCGACTTCTAGCGATGTGTGTGCTGCTAAAGTCAGATTTACTGGGGCCTTAATCAAAGAGACTGTAGACTCTGGGCGCACCCTGAGACCTCCAGCACCGCGGGGTTCCTTCTGGCCTCCCTCCTTTCCACGCCCAGCATCTTAGCAGTTTGTGCTGTGCAGTGAGGCAGTGCCAGGGTGAGAGGCTGCAGGCTGTCCTGTCCGGATAGAGACGGCCAGGGATGCAGTTTGAGCTGCTAGGAATGCCTGCGGCTGTGAATGGCATGGGGACCTTCCACCCACCTCGGGAGTCTAGACGAGGACAATGTGACATCTGGAAGCTGGTTCTGAGCCCTGACACGAAGACTCTGCCTTCGACTCCGGGAGAAGGGGTCTGGGAGCAGTGTCTGCTGCTGGGGGTGCTCGAAAGCCCCGCGGCAGCTCCCTCAAGGGGCTGAACAAATATGAGTCTGTTCATGACTCCTCAGCAGGAGGGCTTCCCAGAGGAGGGACGAACAGAGGCCCTGAGCTAAATCTTGAAGGATACACAGACAAATACGTTGAGCTGTTAGTTTAGCACGTCTGTTTTGCTCTGTTCATTGGCAAGGCCCTTTGGTATATGCTCCATAACTCTTGGGTGCCTCTCCCGCGAATTTAGATATCATATCATTTAACTTGCTGAATAAAGCAATTAGTACCTGGGAGCCTGCCTGCCTGGCAGAATATATTGGTGCGGCAAACGAAGTTTATGCCTTCAGGCCATGCAGTGGAATTTGATTTAATTTGTCCCAAGGTTAGGGAAGACGATGGGGGACTTAGCATCTTCTTCATCTCCATCACGGACTTAATTCATTGCGAGGGTGGAGGCAGGTGGCATTGGGCCGTTTCGGCACTAATGGGACTCCAGAAGCTTTCCCACTGGAGTCTGACTTGCTGTACGGACGCAGCTGAGCAGCAACCACACTTCCTTCCTGGGGGGATGCTGTCTGTCAGAGTCACAGCGACGAGGCCTGTAGGAGGGCTCTCCCACGCCCCCCGTCTCATTGGGGTGGCCACTGCAAAGGCCTCTGCCCACATGACAGTGAGCTCCTTGGAGAGGGGACCTTATTTTATTCATCTCTGTGTCTCTGTCCCAGGTGAGGTATAGGTAGGACTCTGCCTTCCATGCCCCCTGCCCTGTCTCCTCTGTGAGGTGACAGTTCTGCCCTGTACCGTACCCGACCTCTGCTTCCTCCAGCTGACATGCTCTCTGTCCACTGCACATGCCTGGCCCATCCATGCTGTTCTCCATGCTGTGCCCCCGGACCATGCCCTTTCTTCTGTTACCACCTTGCTGAATTCTCTGCACCCTTTTAGTTTCGGTTCTAACTTCCCTTCCTCTGGCCCTTTCTTTCCTGGACTGTTCCAGATGGTAGAGTGTTGGGAAGACACAGTGTTGTTCAGAGTTTAAGGGCACAGGCTCTGGAGCCAGACAGCCTGGGTTCACACCCTAGCTGGATTGCTTCTTTGCTGTGTGACCTGAAGCAAGTTACTTAACCTCTCTTTTGTCTGATTTGTTCATCTCTCAAAAGCGAGTAAATAGGGTCTTATGACGATAGATGAGCTAATGTAAACACATAGAACAATGCTGGTACATGGTATGTACCACCTAAGGGTTAAACCACCATAATGCTGCTCTCTCCCTCCATCCTCTGTGCCTCCCAGGGACTCTTCACCTTCAGGATACCACTGGGGATGTGTGCCTTGTCCTGTCACCCTCTCTGAAACTGCATCCACTGGCTCCGGATCCATCAGGCAGACTGGACCTTCCCCTGCGGGACTTCACAACAGTTAGTGGATCTCAGTCAACCTGAAACAAAGTGCCCGGGGCGGGCTCACCAGCAGGTCCTTCTGCTCTTGGTTCGTCTCGAGGGGCTGAGGTCGGCGTGAGGCTAACCCGTCCCCTTCCCAGTCACCCACAGGAAATCCTTGCCAAACTTCAGCCTCCATGGGCTGAGTGCTCTGTGGCAGAGGCTGGCCTTTCCGGATAGGAAAACCAGGGGTCCTGCCCGGAGGGGGCTATGAGGGGGAAAGCAATGCCGAGATCCTAATCTGATGGCAAAGGGCCTTGTCTTCTAAGCTCAGTACATGGGGGGATGGGGTGTGTGTGGAAGATGAGCGGACTGAGCGATGCCGTCCTGGTCGGTGGTCTCTGCAGAGCTACAGGGGAGGAAGGTTAGGGCTGCTTCCAAGGCAGAGTTACGACTTCGGGGGAAGGGGCGGCAGCTGCTCTAGCTCTAATCGTTAGAGCTGCCCAAAAGTATCGGCGGCTTTGTAAGATACTAAGTTCCCCATCACTGGACAGGTTACAGACGGCCTTGTATGGGGTGTGTTGTACTGCTAAAACTTCTCAAGAGCTTACTATGTGCTAAGCCCTGCATTAAGCCCTTTATTTTATTATCTCATTTAATCCGGACTACAGCTCTATCAGGGTAGGTACAATGATCATTTCTCTCATATTATACATAAGGAAATTAAAGCCCGGAGGGTTTACGTGACATATCCAAGCCAGGGCAGACAAGGTTCAATCCTGGCTTGACTACTTACTGTGTTACTGGATATGTTACTTTCGGTTCCTCTAAGCCTCCATTTCTGCACCTGGAAACCCATCAGCTCAAAGTAAGTGAGCTACTGTTGATCTCAGGGAAGTCCTCACCTCAGGTGAACAGCTGGTTTCCACATCTCCTCGCTGGTCCAGTCACTGTGGTCCTGGGTGAATCAGGCTCCAGTCCTTCCTCTTACGTGTGGTCAAAATCTTAGCGGTGCCAAGAAACACATGAGAGTTTTTTCTCAAAGAGGTTTCTTCAGGGTATTCTTAGAGATCCAGGAAAAGGTCGCTTGATCAAAGCAGTTTGGGAAACAATGGGTTAAACAAAGATAACCAGGTTATTTACTGCAGGACTTCTCAGAGCCTTTAAAATGCCAATGTGTATTGGGACTTTCCTAGAGAGGGTTACGATAGGCAGCACGTCCCAAATTTATGGAATCGTGTACATCTCTCCAGGTTTGATTTTTGGTATTGTTGCTCAGGACTGTTTGCTAATCACGTCTGAGAAAGCTCAGCCTCTCTGGCTATTGCTAAGGGACAAAGAGAGGAATCAAGACAGAAGGCTGTCGTGATAGCTAACCCCCAAGTGGAATCCTGAAGCTGCCAGGAGAATGACCTTCCCCAATTCTTGGCCAAGAGTAAGCATGCAGGTGTGTGACATGGGCACTGGGCTTTTTGTAGTGGTGGCAACATGGCGGTAGGAGACAGGAGAGTGGGTACCATGCCCAAGACCTTGAGAATCCGGTTTCATGTATCTTTTATATCACTCAAGCCTTTTAATTCTCTGTCCTATGCACAGACATCTCCCAAGCTCTGTTCCAAGATCTCCTACTTAGGTTATAAGAATGCCAGGGTCATCCAGTCTTTTCCTCATGGTCTTTGCTGGATCACCAAGAATCTTACTGACTGAGATGTGTTCTTATTGCTGACCTGGGTATTTATTAATTCCACTGATTCAATATATTCTGTGACTACCAAGGAAACATAATAGATAAAATATTCCTAAGCACTCCCCTTTCTTATTATCTAGCCTTACTATTTATCCCTATTATAACACATTTCCTCCTAGTCACCGGTCCGTTTGGGAATCATGTCTTGAAGACACCTAGGGAAAAGGGAGGGGAGGGCTTAGCAGGTCGGATGCTGGAGGGCTTGGTCTCCAGCTTTTAGCTCTGGTGATGCCAAGGAGTGCTTGGTGGGGGTGTGGGGGTCATCTTTCGGCCCAGGAAGGGTCCAGATAGCCAGTTTTGACCCTGCGGCCTTCAGGCCCTTCGGAAAAAGAAAAATGAATCAGCATCAGCTCCAGCCTGGTTTGCTTGCCTCCTAATCGGTGCCAGGGCCCCAGACACCAGGACTGTAATTACTTATGCTGTCGAGAGAAGGAAGTTCTTAAAGTGATTTATCATGGAGGTGACAGAAAATGACAATTGCTCATCACTTAAAACAATGAGCCTGCCAGATGCTGACCACGCAGGTGTGGGCATGTGAGGGTGGCATCATTCCATCTCTATAGGACTTCACTGGCTGAGTTAATTAAAAGTTAGCCCCGCCCTGGGAGACCCCCTCCAGAGAGAGGCACCCCATGGCATTTATTAGACCTTGGTCATGGCTGTGTCTCCCATGTGGGCCCTTCCGAAAGGTTTTAAAAACATTTTTCAAATTTGTATTATACTAGGCGCTCTGCTGAGTGTTTTGTGTATATCATCTCATGACAACTGGTATAAGGCAGGCATTATCTCTCAGATGTGCTGACAAACCCCTAGGAGGCAGAGGTCTCCACAACTGGGGCCAAGAGAGCCGGTTGCCAGGGCAACTGGCTTGCCACGCCCATATGCCAACTCCAAGGATGGGAGTTGATGGCTAGGCTTAAGATTTCAGAGGCAGAAGTCAGCACCGGGGCTCTCTAGGCCCCTGCATTTCACTCCCAAATCAGAGGTGTCCTGACTCATTACCTCAGTGTGGCAGCTGGAAGGTTCTTTTCTGTGTTTTTCATTTTTTCTCAGTCTTTGTTTTCCTCTGGCTAGTCTCTTATGCAAGAAAAGCCCTTTGCATCACAGCCCTTCTCTACCTCTCTATTCTTAGGAGCCTCCCCCTCACATGCCCCATTTTTCAGAGGGCAATACAGTGCAGTGGTGAATAGCACATCCACTGTAGTCTGCCTGCTTGTGTTGTCATCTCTGCTCCACTTGTTAGCTGTGTGACCTTGAGCAAGTTTCTAACCTCTCTGTGCCTTGGCTTCCCCATTTGTAAAATGAAGGTACTAAAAGTATGCACTTCAGGGTTATGAAAAACATTAAAGGGGTTGATGTGTGTAAAGTGGTTAAAAGGACTTTATGTAAGTGTTAACTATTATTACTTCCTTCAGTTAATATTTTGAATGTAAAATGGTGTAGCTGCTATGGACAACAGTGTGGAGGTTCCTCAAAGAATTAAAAATAGTTTATATACCACATATCTTATATGATCCAGCAATTCCACTTCTGGGTATATAGCTAAAAGAATTGAAATCAGGAACTTGAAGAGACAGTTGCACTCTCATGTTCACTGCAGCATTATTCACAATAGCCAAGACACGGGAAAAAAAAATCCCTACATGTCCATTAATGGATGAACAGATGAAGAAAATGTGGTATATACATAAAATGGAATAGTACTCAGCCATAAAAAAGAAGGAAACCTGCCATCTACTACCACACGGATGAACCAGGAGTCATTATCCTAAGTGAAATAAGCCCGTTACAGGAGGATAAATACTGCGTGATTCCTCTTATGTGAAAGTAGTCAGACTCATAGATGCAGAGAGAAGAATGGTGGTTACCAGGGGCTGGAGGGAGGGAGAAGTGGAGAGTTGCTGCTCAATGGGCAGAGTTTCAGTTCTACAAGTTCTAGAGATGTGCTGTACCACATAATGTCTCCAGGGAACAATACTGTACTGTGCACTTAAAATTTTGTTAAGAGGGGAGATCTCATGTTAAATATTCTTACTACAAAAACAAAAACAATCAAACAAAAGCCTTTAAAAAACCCTGATGGGCAGGGGAAACATTTGGAGGTGAAGGATATGTTTATTACATCGATTGTTTTGATGGTTTCATGGGTGTGTATACGAGGTCAGACAATTAAGTTCATGAACTTGCCCTAGAAAAAGTGCTACGTAGCTCATTGCTGAATATCACTACGGTCACCTTCGAAGTACTCCCCTTGGGAAGCTATGCCCCGAAATCAGTGCCTAGTCCACCCTTCAAAGCAATTTGGACTCTTTTTCTGGAATGGCCATCAGAGCTGTCATCGTATTATCCTTGATGTCCTGAATGTCATCAAAATGTCTTCCTTGCAATATTTCCTTTATCTTCAGGTAAAGAAAGAAGTCATTGGGGGCCAGATCAGGTGAGTAGGGAGGGTGTTCCAATACAGTTATTTGTTTACTGGCTAAAAACTCCCTCACAGACAGTGCCGTGTGAGCTGGTGCATTGTCGTGATGCAAGAGCTCCTTCGGGACCATTTTTGCACATAACGTTTCTCATGCCAAGATTTTCCTAACTATTTCTCTATTGATGTTTACTTGGTCTGCTATGCTTCTCACAGTCAGCTGTTGATTTTGACACACAATTTGACCAATTTTTGCAATGTTTTCATCAGTTCTGCTCGTTACTGGCCGCCCTGACCTCTCGTCATCAGTAACGTGATTTCTCCCCTCAGAAAACCGTCTAATCCACATATATACTGCCATTTTCTTCATGACATTATCCTCACAAACTTGGACTAACATGTCTCTGATTTCACTTCCACTCTTGCCAAGTTTAACAAGAAATTTAATGTTTGTTCATTGCCTTAATACAAGCTCAGACATTCTCATGATGGCACACAAAGACACACAGCAGCAATAATGAATGCCACTCAGCAAGACACCGCCACACATCAACACGAACACAGCTGTGAGACACTGATATACCAAGGTTATGAAACCTTCCCGAGCTGTTTGTGCTGCGCTGCCAATGTAAGTGCACGGTGGCAAGTTCGCGAACTTAATTGTCAGACCTCATATATGTCCAAGTTCATTAGATATGTGCAATTTTTGCATATCACTTATACATCAGTAAAGCTGTTAAAAAGCAAATACAACTGAAAATTATACAAAAATATCATTAAAAATAAATAAATAGTAGAAAACAATATTTTGAGTACCTACCATGTGCCAGTGCTGGAGTTGTCACTGGGGATACACTGGATGCCCTCAAATGCATAGCCTCTCCCCTCAAAGCACTTAGTTTTTTTTTTGAGAAAGCAGACATTAGTCAGATAATCATACAGATAATTATGTATTTAAAATCATGACAAATACTGCAAAGAGGAAATATGGAAGCTAGGAGAGCATAGAACAGGGTGATGTGACCTTGTGTGGGAAATCAGCAAAGGTTTCCTGGGGAAGTGATGTTTAAGCTAAAACCTGGAAAAAGAGTAAGGGGCCACTAGGAAGGGAGAAAAGAATAGAGTGTTTCAAGTACAGATGGTCCCTGACCAACGATGCAAAAGGGTACACATTCAGTAGAAACTATACTTTGAATTTGTATCTTTTCCTGGGCTAATGATACGATACTCTCTTCTGATGCTGGGCAGCACAGTGAGCTGCAGCTCCTGGTCAGCCATGCCATCATGAGGGTAAACGACCCACACTTTACAGGATATTCGTTGTACTTGATGATTCTGCATAACTGTAGGCTAATGTAAGTGTTCTGAGCACATTTAAGGTAGGGTAGACTAAGCTATGATGTTCAGTAGGTTAGGTGTGTTAAGTGCATTTTCGACATGCTATTTTCAACTTACCATGGGCTTATCAGGACATAACCCCATTGTAAATTGAGGGACATCTGTATACAAAATAAAATAAAAAATAAGGATGTGCAAAGGCCCTGGGGTGGGAAGAAGCATGCATTTTTGCAGAGCCAAAAGGAAGATCAATGTAGACAGGGCAGAGAATGGGGTGAATGATGTTAGGGGAATGTGCTTGTTTCCCACTCCTCATGTTTCCTGGCTTCTTTCTGCCCCTTCCCTGTCTACTTCCAGAGAGGACAAGTGATTATTGTGACTAGTGAGCTTGGGAGAAGCGGCTGCATGTGCTGGGTTCAGCCACCCGTCTGTCTCCTACACGGCCTTCTGCCTGCAGTTCTACTGCTCCCTGTGGCTGAATGTGTGAGGCTGCTTGATGCTGAGGATGGAATTAGGAAGCCCACCTGTTGCCACCTCAGCCACAGTCCCCAACAGTACACTCTCAATGATAAAACTGGGGTGTTGATTTCTACCTGCTGGACACCCTAAGTTGTATATTCAGGCAGGATAAGAAAAGGGTGTCACTTACTGGGCCCTATGGAAGGAGCCAGTAGTACAAGTCCTTATCAGCCATCATCCTTTTCTCTACTCTCTGGCCCAGAATCCAGTGTTTCTCAGTTTAGAGGGCTGGCTAAGTGTTGAAGAGCAGACATTTTTAATATGACCTCTGTTTTCCCTTCATCGTTGGAGGCTGGGGGTGGAGGAATATGTTTAATATTGAGTGGACCACGAATTCAATTATGCTTTTCTCCACCAGAAAGTTAACCAATTTTAATGGAATACATCAACAATTGAAATGGTATTGTTGTCTTTTCTCCAAGAGGAGAAATTTTGAGCTCTCTGGTTTTGCCTCTTGGAGTCCACTCAGCTTTCGTGTCTGGCTTCTGGGCCGGAGTATGAGGGACCCCATCACTCTTTTACCCCCATTTAGATGGCACATTGCACGAGCCTGTCAATCCTATTGCAGCTCATTATAGAAGGGACATGACTTCCATCTCATTTCATCTTCACAAGAACCCTGCAAAGGGAGGAATATTGTCTCATTTTTACAGATAAGGTGACTGAAGCTCACACAGGGGAAGAAGATGGCCCAGGGATACACAATGAAGAGTGGACAGTCCAGGATTTGAGCCCATGTCTCTATGATTTCAAAGGTCATGCCACCATCCTCTGGGAGCCTTATCATTTTACTGGTCAGGGTTCACGTGTTACTAGCTTATGAAAGAAAGAAAAGGATGCTTTGGAAAATAAGAGGCAGAAGCTTTAGGAGCCTCAGGCCAGGTGCCAGGGACACACTGACCTTTAGGCCCTCACGACAGGTGGGCTTTTTCCACTTACTGAGGAAAGCGGCCCCTCCCAGCCCCAGGTTCTTATCCTACCAGTTCCAGAACAACTGCTCACCTCGCAGCAGTTGAAGGTACCGTCCTCAGGGGAGCCTTTCCAGGTTGCAAGGTTAGGTTTCCATGTCCTTCTTCTCCATTGCACTCTTAGTTCTGAATCACATTCCTGTGTGGTTATGTGCTTAATCTATGACTCCTCCATGAGACTTTAAACATTGTAAGGACAGCACCTGACACATCCTTGGTACTCCACAGGCACTCACTGCATAAATCCAATAAGTAAAGAAGAGGGCGAAAGACGTTTCAGGCAGAGGGAGTAACATGTGCCAGGGCTCAGAGGAGAGCAGGAAGCTGGCACTCTAAAAGCAGACAAGTCAAGGGACTGGGCCAAAGGCAATGGATCGATGGTTAAGATGTTCTCAACTCAGTTAAGGATTTTGGAGTTTATTCCAGGTGCAGGGAGAAGCCTTTGCAAGGTTGTAAGCAGGGGGGTGATGAGAGGTAGGATGTGGGTTTTAGCAAGATTATTTTGGTTATAGCAAGGGGTGAGACTGAAAGCAGGGAGACCCTGAAGGAGGCCATTTTAACACCCAGGAGAGGGATGAGGGTAGATTGGAATTGGATGGTAGCAATGGTGTTGGAGGAAAATGCACACATTTGGGAGCTAGGATGGGCAGGATTTGGTGTGGGGGGTGAGTTGAGAACGGTGTCAAGGATTGTGCTTGGGTTTCTAGCCCAGTCAGCACAGAGGTGAGGGTTTGAGCAGCACTGTGTATAGTCAGGTTAATTCCCAGTGGCAGGGTGGAGGCCTGTTCCCACAGGGCTCGTGACCTCCCACACATCTTAAAGAAGTCCTCTGAGCTCGACTCCAGATACTGCCTGCATTCAAGGGCTCTGTCTCTACTCAGTGTCACCCTCAACAGATAGAATTTATTCCTTTACAGATGGCTGTTCTGGTCCAGCTGTCTGGCCATCTGAAGTCCCATCTGAGTCAGCTACAGGCTCTCAGGAAATCTTTGCCAGGCTGCAGTGAAGAGAAAGGCACCCTCGTGTGGGAACTGAGAGAGATGGCCCCTTCCTACTCTGAAAAGCCCAAATGAGTCAGGACAGGAGGCTTAGGAGTTCTGGAAAGAGCCAGTGTGGGCTTGTTCACACAACCCCAGATGTGAGCACCAGGGGGCTCCCTTAAGTCTTGAGAAAGTTTGGCATGGGCCAAAAAAGAAAGTTGGGTTTCCTTACCTTGGTCTTGGGTGGATTTTAGTAGACTCATGGGACTTAATCCCTAGAGAGGTAGCACAGGAGGGTGGGATTGATAGATTGATTGACATTCCTTCATCCAACAAATAGTTGTTGAGAGTTTATGCAGGGCTCTGGGGTACCATGGGAGTTAGAAGATCTGGAGTTGCTACCAATCTACCAGGTGACTTTCGACAAGCCCCTTCTTACTCCTGGATTAGAATTCATAAAAGCCACACTTTATGGAGTCATTAACATCTTTAAGGTGCTGATCACTTTAACCACTCCTTTGAGGTCAGATTAGCCCCATTTTACAGATGAGGAAACTGAGTTTGAAGAGATTAAGTAATTTATTCAAGGCCACATGGAAGGGAGGTGAAGCTGCAGTTCAAACTAGTGCTAAAGATCAAGGGCAAATGCCATGGGGCATCTTGGCAGTGAGACGCCATGAAAGGATTTGAAATAGGAGGATGGCACTCTTTATGGAAGATAGACTGAGTGATGGAGTGACAAGATAGGAGTGACAGTGGTCCAGGCCAGGGGTGAGGCTGGAGAGAGGGCAGAGTTCATAGGCCTGGGGAGGCAGGGTCCGAATATGAGTCCCTGGAATGTAGGGTCTGAGGGGCTGGGAGATTCTGAGGCTGTCGCTATGTGGACGGCAGGATGGTGGAGCCATGGCAGCCACAGGAAGGTGGAGGAAGAACAGGGTTTCAGGGGAAGATGAGAGCTCTACAGCGTAAAGGTGTGGGCCGGGCTGCCTGTCCCACGCAGATGTCTGAGAAAGCCCCAGTCTTCTTTGGTGTGAAATCCTACCTTTCTTTAACAGCTTCTCAGGCAGGGGCCACATCTCCCTGTTTAGTCTTTAAGAATCATTTGAAATTGTGTGTGAGAGTATATGTGTGTGTTTATCTTTCAGCTTTTAACCTTGCCAACTCCTGCCTCTTAAATACTAATTGCCTGTCGGACTCTGACAATTCTGTTTTCTTAAAACAGCCTCAGCAGGCCCTGCTGTCTGTGAGAGGCCAAGTGTGTGGCCGTCTCCGTGCAGAAGGTCTCTGGACAGCAGCAGTCCTGGGATAATTAGCCATGGAGGCTGCGGCTCCTGGAGCAGATAAGGTGACTCGGGGTTGGCAGCCACAGCGTCTCCAGAGCAGAGCCCTGGTCTCTAGAAGGAAGATGCTGCAGCAAGCTGTTGGCCACGCTGCCTCCTGTCCCCTCAGGCCTAATGAGAAGAGACAGGCCAGCCATAGTGCCTGCTGGCTGAGAGGCAGGGGTATCCATGGGGACCAGGTGGGCTCCGCCCTAGGCAGGCTGCCAAGCCCACTGGTCCCGTAGTGCTGGAAGGGAAATTACCTTCCTCCTGTGGGGAGAGAGCACAATGCATGTCCCCAAGCTCCCCACTCCCTGGAACCAACTCTGGCACTCAGAGCCAAGATTTCTCCCAAGACAGAGCCTGGGTAGCTGGCGTTGGGGGGTAAGAGTGAGGCCTTAGAGAAGTATGAAAGGTCAGGGCCTGTCCTTTCTGGGTGGGAATGCAGGTAGCAGATATGTGTGAGAAGTGATAAGAGCCATTCAACCCTCTCCCGCACCTAGTGGTTAAAATGAATAGGGGAGGAAAAAGAATTTTACCTCTACTCTTCTGAGTTCTTGGCGAGACTCCTGTAAAAAATGACAGATTAACAAGAGGAAAACAAACAGAAGTTTATTAATATGTATACCTCATGTTTACATGGGAGACACCCAGGGAAAAATGAATAACTCAGAGGGTGGATGAGAACTCAGGCTCGATGACATCTTCAGCTAAAGGCAAAAGACAGAAAGTTGTAGGGGAGACCATATCTTGGGGGCAAGGATGACCAGGAGAAGCACAGTAAACAAGAGTACAGTTTGTTGTGCAGATTTAAGTTGGTCCCTTCACTGGTAAGATTTAAGTTGGTCCCTTCTTCACTTAATTTGTCTCTGGGGATGAACCTTTGCCCTCCCTGGTACAGAGGGGAGGAGGGACACCTTTATAAATTTATGTCCTGTTTTAGGCAAATAAGGGAGGACAGAGAGCTTTTCTTGTATCTGCTTCATCTCAATTGAGCCTTCAGCTCACACTAATTCTTAGGCTAAAGAGGCATAGTTGGGGGCAGCGTATCCCTGCCCACACCCAACAGGCACTACGGCTGGAAGCTTTATCTGTTTGGAATCTGGCAAACTTTGATTCAAATTCTAACTCCATTTTTTCCTCTCTGTGACTATAGGCAAGTTACTCCACTCCTGTAAACTTCAGTTTGTATAAAATGGGGATAATAACAGAGCTGACATCCCAGAAGGTAGCAATGCTCAATGAGATTGTATTTGTTTGTTGGGGTGGCCATTACAAATGACCACAAACTGGATGGCTTGAACAAGAGGACTTGATTGTCTCACAGTTCTGGAGGCTGGAGGTCCGAGACCAAGGTGTCGGCAGGATTGGTTCATTCTGAGGGCTGTGATGGGAAGCTCTGTTCCTTGGCTTGTAGGTGGCCATGTGGCATTCTCCCTATGTGGATGTCTGTCTCCGCATTTCCCCTTTTTATAAGGACACCAGTCATATTGGATCAGGGCCCACCCTCACGACCTCATTTTAACCGGATTACCTCCGTAAAGACCCTATTTCCAAATAAGATCACCTTCTGGGGCACTGTGGTTTAGGATTTCAACTTAATGAATTTTTATTTGGGAGGGGCATACAATTCAACTCATAACAGATATTGCATGCAAAACATGCAGTACAGGGTGCAGAGTAAGGTTCATTATCACTGTCACGGCTGTAATCCCAAACTTCCATCCCTATTTGTAGCCTGTTCCCCAATGCTTCCTACCCTGTTTGTTCCTACTCTAACCTCTACCTCCGATTCTTCCTGATCTGTGGATTCAATTGCCATCCCCCAGGCAGAAAAGGATCACTGGTGAATGAATGGTATAACAAAGCTTGGGATCATTGGTGTGAGATCCAGGGTGCTGGTCTAAGCCTCTGTCCTGGCTGATAAGTGAAGCCTTCCTTTTCATTTTTGATGTTCCACGCTCTGGGACTTGCTCACCTCAGCTTCTAGAGAGCGATGTGGGTAATTGTTAAGAATTTAGATCCTAATACCCACTTACCTCCTAGCTCAAGGATTGGCAAACTACAGGCTGTGGGCCATATCTGGCCTACTGTCTGATTTTGTAAATAAAGTTTTATTGGGATACAGCTGCACCCATCATTTATATATTACCCATGGCTGTTTTTGCTCTACAAATGCAGAATTGTGTACTTGCAAGGAGACCATATGGCCTGCAAAGCTGAAAATATTTACTATATGGCTCGTTATAGAAAAAGGACAATATCTCTCTATGCTGTGCTTTCCCATTTATTAATTGAAAGTGGAAATGGTACTTTCCTCATGATACCTTCCTCCTTATACAATTGTGATTATTATAATAGGGTTATTGTGATTATTAAATGCGCTGATACATACAGTGTTGCACTGGCTATTAGTATCATTATTACACAACCCACAGCCAAACGCTGTGGACCCGGAGCCCTGTGCTCTCAGCTGGAGGTGTAATCGCAGATAGTGGAACTTGGCCTTTCTAAACCTATAGCTTCTTCCTGCCTGAAAAGCTCTCCTCTGGTAACTTCTGGTTTACATAGGTAGGTGTATGGTCTCCCTCTCTAGGTTTTATTTCCAGACCTGGATCTCACACCTGCCATGCTCTATGAAATCTCATTTAACAACTGTTTATTGCTAACTTGTTATGTGTGCAGAGAGTCTTGAGCTCGGCATTAGTGTGTCTAGAGAGAAAAACAGTATCACCTTTCTCTTCAAATTCATTGTTCTCCTTCCACTCCTTATGTAAGGAGGGCACTGATAGATTGGGCCATATATATATATATATATATATATATATATATATATATATATATATATAAAGATTTTATTGGGGAAGGGGAATGGGACTTTATTGGGGAACAGTGTGTACTTCCAGGACTTTTTTCAAGTCACGTTGTTGTCCTTTCAGTCTTAGTTGTGGAGGGCGCAGCTCAGCTCCAGGTCCAGTTGCCATAGCTAGTTGCAGGGGGTGCAGCCCACCATCCCTTGTGGAGTAGAACCCGCAACCTTGAGGTTTAGAGGACGTGCTCCAACCAACTGAGCCATCTGAGAGCTCAGCGGCAGCTCAGCTCAAGGTGCCGTGTTCAATCTTAGTTGCAGGGGGCAGAGCCCACCATCCCTTGCTGGACTCGAGGAATTGAACCGGCAACCTTGTGGTTTAGAGCCCACTGGCCCATGTGGGAATCGAACCGGCAGCCTTCGGAGTTAGGAGCATGGAGCTCTAACTGCCTGAGCCACCGGGCCGGCCCCGGGCCTTATATTTTTGAAGCTGAAAAACTTACTTTAAAAATTATGCCCAGTTTCTGTCTTTAAGGCTGAAGACTGGCATTTACCTTTAGGTCAGACTGTCCCTTTGTTCTTGGCTGAACCTTGAGTGGGCCCTTATAGTTATGTAAATGAGAAGCCAGCCGCTTTCTTGGAGAAGACCTAAATGCAATTGCTTCAGACTGACTTGTTCGGTGCTCTGCTTAGTAATGTAAATCAGGAGGGTATTTTAGGAGAACCATGCCTCTGCAAATTCCGTTAGAGAGATATTTCCTCTCTGATTCTCCATCCAGACTGCAGGTGCCTGTAAATCGTCGCATTGGTACCAAGATGGTGAGGTTTTTCCTTCAGAGGTTGTTGGAAGGAAAGATGGAACCGGAAAGGCAGAGAACACAGATGGAATGTGCAGACACGTCTTCTGGTCACTGCTGAGAAACGACTGTGGAAAACGTCTGGGCTGGCCTCAGCCAGCACAACCTGCCTGCACTCCTGAGACCCAGACTTTGGGAAATGTGCTGTGCGATTCTTGTGGGGTTGTCTTGTGGGCGATCTGATGCCAGATTTCCCCTGTGGTGGGTGGGGTCAGTTTCAGTGGGGGTCCCAACTATTGACTATTTTGGGGTAGGATTTGAGGACTTGGGAGGCAGATCTGTGCTTGGAGAGAGAAGGCTGCCTGGCAGCCAGGCAGAGAAACAGTCCAGCAAGAGGTTTTGAGGTCGGGTTTGGGCCTGGATGTTCCAAGAGTGGCCACTTCTGGTAGTCGCTCTAAATTATGCTTCATTCTGTATTTCCCTTCCATTACTTAAGTAAAGTCTTGCTAAAGTTCTATCCTGTTTGCTGCAGTGATATAGGCAGTGACGGTTGGTGGATTGGGGGAAGAAATGGCCCATGGTACAGAAAGAGCAGCTGAATCCTGAGTCAGGGCATCAGAGGTGACATCTGGTGGCATCAGGAGAGGTCAGCTGGACTCAGCAGCCTCGTGACCTAACTGGAGATGTGGTAGCAGCTTGTTCTGGAGCACCCCAGGCTGTACTTTGGGAAACTCAGAAGGAGCTCTTGGGAAGGTTGAGGGGTTAATTTCTAGCAGTTAGAGGATGTTTTTCCAGATTAAGCAAATACAGTCACCTGTCACCCTTCATTTCTTTGCCTGTTAAACAAAAACACCTGGTAATGATCTGTACTTCCTTTTGTCTTGGAATATTTCACTGTTGCCTTTCTCCTGGTTATGACATGCAGGGTCTAAGTAACATTTAATATCTGTTTGGCCTATTGATGTTGAACATGACAAGGGGCACTAAAATAATACCACTTGTGACAGACTGTCTAGAACAACCCAGACCCTTCAGTACTTATGAACAGGTGCTGAAGGTCACAGATGCCAAGAGTTTGCCAGGTAGAGAGACGAGGGTACCTCCAGGGCAAGCATCCCTGACGTTGGGGTCATGGTTGTGATGGCAGGTGGCATCCTGGTAATTGTTGTCATGGTGGTGAGAGTTGAAACTGAAGGTGATGGTGCAGAGTTGCAATGGGAGAGGGAGACTTTCTCTTCTTACCCACGTATATGCTGAACATCCACTTTTGAGCTTGCAGGTAGCACCTATTTTTCTAGTTCCCAGGGTGGGTCATTCAGTAAAACCTCCAGGGCTTCCAGGCTCTAGATGCCCCAACTGTGTCTGTTGGTGCTGGTACCAGGATCGCTCTCCATGGGGGGAGTGGGAACTGCTCTCAGGGCAGGGGCTAGCTGTGGGTAGCAAGGCAGCAGATTAGAAGCAAGTCCCCTCTGAGAGGACCTACATAAGAACTGATGATCACAGAGGAAGGAGTGAGAAGAGACTCCAAGGAGAAAAACATTTAGTGCATGAACCAACCACCTTGCACAGCTTCGGAGCCCTGAAGGCACCATCTCCTTCGCAAAGGGGCTGCATGGATCAAGCAGCACTTTATTTGGAAAATTCAGGTCAACAGCCTGAATTCGCACAACTTGGAGCCAGGTGCCTGTTGGTGCATAATGTATGCCAGCTCATATCTGTAGGTGATTTGCCCAGGTGGTGCCTGCCCCTGGAGGGGGCTTGGTGCTCTCCCCATGACTCTGTGTGGCTCTATTCAAGTTCCCCAAAGCATAAAAGAACTTGACTAATGGGCTGCAAGCCACGTGGTTTGGAGAGAGTCAGGTGGCCTAGAGCGGTGAGTGGTTCTCAAAACCGGTGGAGGCAGCGAGCCCTGCCTGTCACGAGCGGGATGCGACTATCAAAGTAGCAGTCTCCGGCTGGCCCGGTGGCTCAGGCAGTTAGAGCTCCATGCTCCTAATTCCGAAGGCTGCCAGTTCGATTCCCACATGGGCCAGTGGGCTCTCAACCACGAGGTTGCCAGTTCAATTCCTTAAGTCCCGCAAGGGATGGTGGGCAACTAAGATTGAGCACGGCACCTTGAGCTGAGCTGTCGCTGAGCTCTCGGATGGCTCAGTTGGTTGGAGCGCGTCCTCTCAACCACAAGGTTGCCGGTTTCAACTCCTGCAAGGGATGGTGGGCTGCGTCCTCTGCAACTAAGATAGAAAGGACAACAACTTGACTTGGAAAAAAAGTCCTAGAAGTACACACTATTCCCCAATAAAGTCCTGTAAAAAAAAAAAGTAGCAGTCTCACACACATTTGTGTCTTTTCACAATGTCAGACTTTATTAGAATAAAGTCACGGATCTAGTCCTACTGACTCAGTTTACCACAGGCATTAACCAAGGCTCTGGCCAGAGGATAGTCGAGGTAGAGCGGTTTCACACACAGGTTTGCAAGCAATAGGGTTCAGCAAGGTGAACAGTCTTACGAAAGAAGGATGAGAGACAGAGTCCGGTGTTTAGTGTGAGTCCCAACCGTGCTGGGGTGTGTGGCGTCAGGCGTCAGGCTGGGCTGGTGAGATGGTCAGGAGGTGAGGCTTCCAGCGCTCTGTCTGGGATGAGTGCAGCTACAGCTGTCAGCTCGTCAGCTGAGGCCTGAACGGTGAGCCATTAGAGAGCTCTGATTTTATGCCCAAGACTGGGTGCGGTGCCCCCATCTGCAGTCCGATAAAGCCGTCCAGATGGTCACACTCCAGCCTGCGTCTGGAGTTACCTGGTTAGGGCGTTGACTGGTCACACCTTTCACGGGATCCTCTGGCATGACTGTCACTGTGTGACTGACATAGCTGTCGGAATTATTCGAGTCCATTCTGTGTTCATAATTAATACTCTATACACCTGCCCCTCTGAGCTGGGACACTTGGATTCCAAGGAGAAGGAAGCTGGGCAGAGTCCAAGGAGAGATTGATGGTCTCTTCTGCCCGCAGTATTGCTGTGGGGTTGACATCCCGTTTCTGGAAATAATGCAAAGACAGAGTCTACACCTTTTCCTTTGGGAATTGAGTTTTCCAGAGAAGGACATTTAATAAGTTTCACTCAGGAAGTCTCTGTTACCAATAAAGACTTAACAAAGTTAATTAGACTAAACAGCAATTATCGTGTCTCCTCATTGTTCAATTATCTGCTGAACTGGTGTTTCCTGATTAATTTTCTGATTAAAATGTATTAAACTGAAAAGACCAGCAAACAGTCCCTGACAGGTTCCTAAAGAAGAGGGAAGCTGCAGCTGGCGGGGGGCACGGGGGCAACGGAGGCTGTTTTCACCTTTCCAGCGAGAGGCCAAGGACAGGTGAGAGGGGACAGTGACAACTCAGTCTTCCTTTTCCCAAACCTGCTCCCCCTCAATGGCATTTTGGCCAATGGTGCCTACTTGTAGGTACATTACAGAAAACGAGGCATCACCCTCCGTCTCCCTTGCTCTTCTCCTTAGCCTGCCCAGGATGCATTATAATCATTTCCTTATAAACGTCCTTAACTGCTTTCTTATCAAAACCTCCACCCTGGCAAAAACCCCATCCTGGCTAACCCCGTTTGCAGGTCCTCACTGAATCGCCACGTATGCGTCTGAGCATTGCTGAAGAAGCACTTAGAACCCTGCTGATTCATGACCACAAACCTCAGATGGGAATTCAACCCTGCCTGGCAATGCCACCACACTTCCTCCCTACGTCCCCTTTCGCACTCTGAGACAGCAAGCAGCCTCGCTCGGCTCAAACCCCCAACTCTCTCCCTCCCTTCCTCACTGTTAGCTGGTGACCTTGCCTTGTAAGCTTCTTTGAGACATAGAAGCAATCAGACAAGAACTCCTATGTCTTCCCATCACTAAATTGACAAACCTCCTCCTATTATAATGGAAGACGTGTCCCTACTCTTAACAGAGGCCAACCCCTCCACTCGGCCCTGGATCCCGTTCTTTCTCACCCTCTCAAGGACTTTGTTCCTGTAAATATCCTCTCTCTTTCCTGCATCATCAGTTTCTCTCCTCTCAACTGGATCATTCCCATTAGTATGCAAAATGCTGTAGTGCCTCTCATCTGAAAAAAAAAAAAAAGAAAGAAAGAAAAAGAAAAAAAAAGAAAAGAAAAAGAAAAATTCCCTTCAAACAGCACATATATGCTATAGTTATTCTGCTGAATGTTTGGAAAATTTCACAAGAACAAGAAAGTAAAACCAAAGTTCCTTCCCTGGACCCCACATCTTGTCCCCGTGTTGCCCATTTTTCTACTGCCCTTCACAGCAAACTTCTCAAAGGAGTTGTTGGGATCCACTGTCTTCACTTCCGCACCCCCTATTCTTTCCTCCACATACTTGAACTTGGCGTCTGTACTCACTATGCAACTGAAATTGCTCTTATCGCAGCCAACAACGTACGAGTTGCCCAATCCAGTAGTTCTTTCTCTTTTCTCATCTTACCCAACCGCTCAGCAGCGTAAACCTGTCGACCCCTTTCTCCTTGAAACACCTCGTTCTGTCATGCTCGCCTGGTTCTCCTCTCTCCCTCACTGCCTTCTCAGTCTCCTTTGCTCTCTCCTCCTCGACTCAGCATGAAACTCTAGGAACTCTGTGTCCTCTTTGTCTCCTCTCCTCTTTCTATACTCTCTTTAGGTGATCTCACAAGACTTGGCTTTAAACACCATGGCTTTCTATCCCTTCTATATGCTGAATGACTCACATTCATGCTTCCAGCCTGGACTTTTCCCTTGAGTTCCACTGTGAATGTCCAACTTGGAACACAGCATCAGTATGTGTTTGGATATCGAATAGGCATTTCTATCTAAATCTACTCCAAAGGGAACTGCTGGTCTCCCTCCACACCTAACCTAAATCCACTTTTCCCCAAGATTTTCACATCTCAGTAAGTGCCGCCATTGTTTGTCCGATTACCGAGGCAAAAAAGTGTTTCTTTCTTGAGTGCTCTCCCCTTCTCATACCCACATTGAACCAGCAAGTGTTGTCAGTTGCCTCCAAACCATATCTCTATTCCAGCCACTTCTCTCCATCTCCACTGCTACCATTTTAGGCTAAGTCACGTCAGTTCTTGCCTGGACCAATGTGTTTTAACATTGACTTCTACTAGAGAACCCATAGACCAGTGTACAGTTACCTATTGCTATGTAACAAGTCACTCCCAAGCTAAGTGGCATAAAACCAATAACCATTTTGTTTGTGATTCTGTGATTCAGCAATATGGGCCAGGCTCAGGTGGGTGGTTTTTCTGCTGGCCTCATGTGTGGTTGTCGTTTTCCTGTAGTCAGCTGACAGATCAGCTGGGGCTGGTTGGTCTCGGGACTGTCAACTGGGACAGCTTGCCTCTGCTCTATTTGGTCTCACCCTCCAGTAGGCTAGCCTGTGTTTCTTCATATGGCAGGGTGATTTGTGCCCAGGTCTTAATTTATAAAGGTGACTGGGTGATGACATGGAAAGAAAAATGTAATGTTACAGCTCCTCTAGAAATGAGAGCCACAGCATTCCATGAAGGACCACAGAGGGGAAGCACCAGTGTGAGTCAGGAGGCAGAAAGAAGTGAGGGGAAGGCATAGGCCGCAGCCTTTATTGGGGTTTCTGTGGGAAGCAAGGCAGGGCAGGTAAACAGCTTAGGATTGGCTGGTTTGAATACACACAGCAGAGGGATGTTCATACAGGGATTGGAGGAAATAATAGCCATATTTTGCAAGTTACATTACAAGCAGCCAGAGTGATGTGTTAAAAGTAGGAATCAGAGATATTGTTCTCTGTAAAACCCTGATGGCTTTCTTCTGCTATTGAAATAAAACCCATGGCCCTACACGCCCTTCATGATCTGGCCCCTGCTTACCTCTTTAATTTCCCTCTTCACTCCTGCCCTTGGTTCCTATGCTCTGGCCACACTGACCTTCTCCTTATAGCTTGGATGCTCCTACCTGATTCCAGCCTCAGGATCTTTCCCTCTATCTGGAGTGCCCTTCCACCAAACTTGGCAATTTTGGCTCCTTCATCCATCTTTTAGGTTTCATCTCAAGAGTAAGCAACCCAGAAAAGCCTTCCTTAATCTGCTAACCAAAAATATCTTTCCCTACCTCTACCACCGAAGTCCCTCTCTAATGCATTACTCTGTATTCTTTTCAGTAATTAGAATAATGCTCTCACAGTGCTTACTATGGACCAGACACAGTGCTAAGCTCTTTACATATATTCACTCATTACATCCTCACAGCCACCCAATGAGGAAGAGACTATTAATATCCTCATTTTGCAAACGAGGAAACTGAGGCATAGAAAAATTAAGCGCCTTGCCTCAGCGCATACATCTTTGTCATGTTTATTCCTGCTTGCTCTTTTATTTGATTTTTATGCTTTCACCCCGCCATAACATACATTTCACAGGAGTAAGGCATTGGCTCTCTTGTTCAGTGTTACATTCCCAGTGTCTGGAACAGTGCCCATTGCATAGCACGTTTCATAAATATTTGTTGAATACATTAATAATCCTTCCAGTCCAAATTGTTGCCAGATCTGAGGACCAGAATAATGTTTACTTCCTAAACATTTCTTAATTCCAGCCACCTTTCTCTGTCTATATTTCTACGACATAAGTAAAGATCACCTGTTACCTGATCCTTGTACCGTCCTCTGCAGATTTAATCTCACTTCCTCCAACCCGTGGCAGTGTGAGCAAGCTGAAATAAAGTTAGGCCACATTCTTCTGCTGAGAAACCTCTCATAGCCTCTGATTGTCATCACAACAAATGGCAGACTCCGGAGAATGGCTCTCGTGGGCCTTCCTGATTAGGCTACTTCTGCTTTTCTTCCAGACCTCCCAGCACCAAACTCTCCACTGCTTCCCAAACTTGTAGGATTCTTCTTACATCCATGTCCTTGTCTTGGGGGCTTTTCCTCCCTTTCTTCATGCAGATTCCTATTTATCTTCTGAATCCCATTTTATATGGCCCCTGTTCATATTTACAAGCACATAGTTTGTAATTCATTCTTCCATAACACAGGTACTTAGCTATCCATCCATCCAGCCAGTCAACGTTTACTGCTCACAACACAACCTTCAGAGCTGAGTCTGTGGGTTACCGAAGTTCTGAATGTTTTTTGTTTGGATTTTTCTGCATTATTCATCTGCATGTTTGTTTCTTCCTTTACAATGACAGCCTCATTTGGTTTTATATCACTAATTCCTAGCTTAATAAATGTTTGCTGAATAAATGAAGATAATTATGAAACCAACCAGCACAGACTATTGAGAGAAAACCTGAAGCTGACTGAAGCCAGGGAGAATCAGGGAAGGTTTCCCGGCAGAGGTGTTGTTGGAGTTGAGATTTATCTATTTCTTATCTTTTCCCCTCATGTTGTGAGCTTCTGGAGGGCAGAGATTTGGTGTCATTCATATTTTTAGCTGGGCCAGCATATAACATAGTGCTTGGTAGATATTAATTAACTCAAGAATTTTTTCAACACTTTTTTTTTTATTGTGGTAAAACACATAAAATTTACCCTCATAAGTTGGAATCGGGAGGCTGATAAGTTGCACGCTCACTACCTCCTTCCTCCCTTGTGTTAATCTGTCTCCCCATCAGATTACAAGCTCCTCTGAGGCCAGAAAGCATACCCTGGGCATGTTTGTATTCCCCACAGTATCTATCATCGCAGGCAGGCATCAATACAGGGTTGTTAAATAAATAAATAAGCAGTCCGCACTGAACAATTCATCCTAATTAGCTCCTCTCAAGTAGTTTCCTCAGGATGGATGGATTCAATATGTGGTTTCTCCCATCTCCTAAAAGGCTTCGCCTTTACCTATCCCGCATTCCGGTCATTCCAGGCTCTACGCCACTGGCCTTCTTCATTAACTGCCTGTGCAGGCCTCTCCCTCCTGAACTGTAACAGACAGTTCAACTCTGCACCCAAGAGCCCTCCGTGTCTCCCAGCTTGATCGCTGGGCATGAGGTTTGGTCTCCTTGACTCCTGGAAGTACTCTCGTGTTGTGACTGGGATACGATAGTGTGATGGTCATAGTCTCCAAACCCAGGACAACCTGAGGGCATGTTATGCACAAGAACACTTTACCACTGGGGGCCTTGGCTCCAAACCCAGTGTGGTGCAGGAGTCAGCTAGCTGTGGCTGTGAGGGTCTATCTCCCCTTAGCTGTGCTGGTATCAATGTCCTAAAACATTTCGTCTGCTTCATATTCTTCCACCCTAAAGCTTGGACCCCAGTCTCAGCTCTTATCATTTCAGTGGGAAGAAAAATTGGTCTAAAACAGGGGTGTCCAAACTTTTTTCAATGTTTTTTACCAAGGGCCATATGCGGTAAAATACACAAACAGCCGGGCCACTCACTCGAGGTGAAGTACGTATTGCCTCACCTGGTTTATTTAAGTAAACTAAATATATTTTTGGAATTTGCTGCGGGCCAACTAAAAATGGATCATGGGCCGCAGTTTGGACACCCCTGGTCTAAAGCTTCAATGTCAGAACTGGATGCTTAGAGCTGAGTTTGCCTAGATCATCCACCAAGGCTTTTTCCCTGGGGACATTTCCTTTGAGTGCCTCATACGTGATCTTATAGGAACAGGGAGAACATCCATAAAATAGCTGCACCTCTGTTTGCTTGACCTCTTTGAAGTCCCATTCAGTGAGACTGTGGCCCAATATGCTGGCCCTGAATTTGAGCTCTTCAGAGCAGCACTCATCCTCCAGCAGGTGGGGAACCAGGTGGATGGGAAAGTACAGTCTCTTTGATCTCTCCCTGGAAGCTAGCATCTCCCTTCCCACCACCTCCGGGCTCTGGGCCCAATTTAGTTCTAGGGAAGGGGAAATTGAAGGAGTTCTCATTTAGGATTCAGTACCTATTTTAAGGACTCAGTCCAATCTTGGAGAGAAGCCCTCTGCTCCATCCTGAAACCAAAGCCCTCCTGGTATCTGGGGCTTATTTTGCATGTCCCTCCCTTCTCACCTTGTATTCTGGCCTTGAACCCCAGTCCTACTAACATTGGGGCCTTACCTGGCTTAGACCAACCTTGTGGGTAAGGGATTTTCTATCTCTGAGCCCAGGGCCCTGGGACCTTAAGCTTCCTTACTTCCCACCACGTTCTTTGCATCTGCTTGTTAACTCACCTGTTGAAGCACTTACTGTCGCCTGAACCTTAACTTGCTTGGACAACTGTTCATCTGTTGATTACTTGTTAGCCCTTCTCTAGATCCTGGGGCACCACTGGCATGACATTTCATTCGACTTCAGCTGGGCTCACCTTCTATCCCTGGCCTCATCCCAGCTGGCGTGCTGGGCCTTCAGGCTCGTGCCTATCAAACCTCTGCTCCTGAATTTCCAGCGCCTCTGCTCATCGATCTTGCATGAAGACGAACTAAGTCTAGACTCCTGATCATTGCTGCACTGTTCAGTGTCACCCAGATAGCAGCTTAACATAATGAAAAGCTTTGTTTTTAAGCATTATTGATTTACTATCAGTCATTAGTCCCCAAAGAGAAAATATTTGAGGGGACTCAGACTAGACCATAATGGTAATGGCCCCATGTTAAATGGAATAAAATATGATTGCATTCTGTTATTTGAAATTTGTGTTTAAATAACCTGAGTTTTTAGAAAATGCAGATATATAGATATATATATCTGCTCCTGCCACAGTAGTTTTGGAGACAGACAAGTTTTTATTGAGGACTGTTTTGACGAGTATAAATAATGTTTAAGAGATGATTATTTTATTTATTTGTGCATTCATTCATTCATTCATGAATGCATGCATGCATTTATGCATTTGTTTATTCTACAAACACCTTTGGGTATCCAGCATGTATAAATACTGGGTTAGGTGTTGTAGATTCAGAGGTAAATAAAGAGGAGTCCGGCTTCAAGAAGCAACTGTCCTAGAAAAAGAGGCAGATTATTACAATGCATCAAGTGTGCTTGGCCGCCTCTCAGATGGCCCCTGGTCGTCCCTGCCTCCTGGTTTTCATGCCCGAGTGTACTCCCCTTTCCTTGTACAGGGGCGGGATCCAATGACTCACTTTTTTTTTTTTTTTTTTACATTTAGTATTATTTTGTATTACTTTCAGGTGTACAGCATAGTGGTTAGACATTTATATAATGCTGTTTCCCTGAAAATAAGACCTAGCCAGACCATCAGCTCTAATGTGTCTTTTGGAGCAAAAATTAATATAAAACCCAGTATTATATTATATATTATTATATTATATTATATTATATTATATTATATTATATTATATTATATTATATTATATTAACCCGGTCTTATTTTACTATAGTAAATAGTATATTTACTATAGTAAATAGTATATAGTAAATAGTATTTACTTATTTACTTATAGTAAAATAAGACCGGGTCTTATATTAAGTTTTGTTCCAAAAGATGCATTAGAGCTGATTGTCTGGCTAGGTTTTATTTTTGGGGAAACACGGAATTTACAAAGTGCACCCCTGACTAGTCTAGTACCTACCTGGCACCATACATAGGCATTAACACATTATTGACTATATTCCTTATGCTATATTTTACATTCCCATGACTATTTTGTAACTATCAATTTGTATTTCTTAATCCATTCACCTTTTTCACCTCACCTCCAACCCTCCTCCCACCTGGCAGCCATCAGCTTGTTCCCTGAATCTATGAATCTGTTTCTGTTTTGTTTGTTCATTTATTTTGTTCTTTAGATTCCACATATAAGTGAGATCCTATGGCATTTGTCTTTCTCTGTCTGACTAATTTCATTTAGCATAATACCTTCTAGGTCCATCCATATTGTCGCAAATGGTAAGATTTCATTCTTTTTTAGGGCTGAGTAATAGTCCATTGCGTTTATGTACCAAATCTTCTTTATCCAGTTGTCTATGACAGACACTTAGGTTGCGTCCATGTCTTGGCTATTGTAAATAATGCTGCAATTAACATAGATGTATATAATATGTTTCCCCAAAAATAAGACATAGCCAGACCATCAGCTCTAATGCGGCTTTTGGAGCAAAAATTAATATAAGACCTGGTATTATATTATATTATATTATATTATATTATATTATATTATATTATGTTATATTAAAGACCTGGTCTTATATTATAGTAAAATAAGACCAGGTCTTATATTAATTTTTGCTCCAAAAGACGCATTAGAGCTGATTGTCCGGCTAGGTCTTATTTTTGGGGAAACATGGTAGGATTGGACAATTAAGTTTGTGAACTCATCCTAGAAAAAGTGCTACATACCTCACTGCTGAACATCACTACAGTCACCTTCGAAGTACTCTCCTTGGGAAGCTATGCACTGAAGCCAGCGCCTAGTCCACCCTTCAAAGCAGTTTTGGAAGCTTTTTTTCTGGAATGGCCATCAGAGCTGTTGTATTACCCTTGATGTCCTGAATGTCATCAAAATGTCTTCCTTTCAATATTTCCTTTATCTTTGGGTGAAGAAAGAAGTCACTGGGGGCCAGATCAGGTGAGTAGGGAGGGTGTTTCAATACCGTTATTTGTTTACTGGCTAAAAACTCCCTCACAGACAGTGCCGTGTGAGCTGGTGCATTGTCGTGATGCAAGAGCCATGAATTGTTGGTGAAAAGTTCAGGTCGTTTTCATCTAGCTTTTTCATACAGCCTTTTCAGCACTTCCAAATAATAAATGTGTGAGCTGGTGCATTGTTGTGATGCAAGAGCCATGAGTTGTTGGTGAAAAGTTCAGGTCATTTTCATCTAACCTTTTCACTCAGCCTTTTCAGCACTTCCAAATAGTAAACTTGGTTAACTGTTTGTCCAGTTGGTACCAATTCATAATGAATAATCCCTCTGATATATAAAAAATAAAAAGGTTAGCAACATCGTTCCAACAAGTTTGCAAACTTAATTGTCCGAACTCATATATCTTTTTGGGTTACTGTTTTTGATGAACTACTAGGTCATTAGGTAGTTCTATTTTTGATTTTTTGAGGAACCTGCATACTGTTTTCCACAGTGACTGCACCAATTTGCAATCCCACCAACAGTGCAAAAGGCTTCCCTTTTCTCCACATCCTTGCCAACACTTGTTTGTTGATTTATTGGTGATAGCCATTTTGACAGTTGTGAGGTGGTATCTCATTGTGGTTTTTATTTGCATTTCTCTGATGATTAGTGATGTTGAGCATCTTTTCATATGTCTATTGGACATCTGTATGTCCTCTTTGGAGAAATGGAGTGACTCACTTTTAATGAATACAGGAAAAGTGATGGGTTGTCACTTCTGTTATTAGGTTACAAACAGGCTCTGTCTTGGGCTGCCCTCTCTCAATCTCTTGCTCACATGCTCTTAGGGAAGTCTGCTGCCATATCCTGATCTCCTCTATGGATAGGCTCATGTGACAAGGAACTGACATCTCTGGCCGATAGCCAGTGAGAACCTGAGGCCTGCCAACAGCCACAGCACTGAGCTTGACTGCGGCATCTGTGGTGCTCTGAGCCAGATGTACCGAGCTAAGCCACATCCAGATTCCGGATGCACAGAAACTATAAGATAATAAATGTTTGCTGTTTGAAGCCACTAAGTTTTGGGGTAATTTGTTACTTAACAATAAATAGCTAATACAACATGATGCCTTTGCTGGAGCGATGAAGCATGTATTGTAGGAGATTAAATCTGCATGAAGGAGTTGTGCAAGGTTTCCCTGCGGAGGGATTGGTCTTCTAGCGAGGGAAGATAGGTACAGATAATTGGTGGTAATTTATCCTCCCCTTCCCTTTTTTCTTATCACCACTGCACAATCTCACAGCTCCTTCCTTAGAGTGAGTCCTTTGCACCTTGCAAAGAATCTGAGCCACTAGATCTGCGCTAGTGCATTATTGGCAATGGACTAAAAGAGATGCTTCTCTCCCCACACCTGTCTTTCAGTCCCAGTGGACTGGTTCTGTCCTGGCTACCTCATCCGGATCCCAGTCCTCGCTGATTTTTCCCCAGAAGGGGCCTTAGACATTTCATCTTTCATTCGCAAAGTCTCTCTGCTCAGCACAGCTCGGCATATCTCTCTGTGTCCTCCTCAATTAAAAATGACACAGAAGTAAAGGAGACACATAGTTCTTTGAAAAAGCTTCCCAATCCAAACTTTTTAATGAAGACAGAATATAAAGAGCCTGTCTTATCTCTTCAATGTGACTCCCTTGTGCTGTAATCAAGCAGAATTAATTAAAAGCAATCAAGTGGCGAGTTGGCATGGGGGCTTGCGGCACCAGTCTTTCATCTTAGCCACATGCGTGCTGTCCCCGAGGGGCTGGGGCTCCAGGCAGGAGAGTGGGTTGGGCCCGGCACTGGGAAGGAAACAGCTCACCCAATACGCTTGCCTTGCCAGGGCATGACCCGGGTTGCTGGAGTGAGTTGGGTCTGACTCAAAGAAGCATTTCTGCATTGTTCTGGGTGAAGGGTCGAGACTAGAGTTTCTCAACCTCTCCGGCTATGAACACTGTGACTGGATACTTCTTTGTGGTGGGGGGCTGCCCTGTGTGTTGTAGGATGTTTAGCAGCGTCCCTGGCCTCTACCCAATAGATGCCAGTAATACCTCCCCAGTTGTGAAAACCAAAAATGTCTTCAGATGTTGCCAAATGTCCCTGGGGTGGGGTGAGAGGAGCAAAGTTGCCCCCAGTTGAGAACTGCTGGTCCAGACTAGAGTTTCCTTTAATAAGGGTATACTATGCCAGCTGGATCAGGACACCTTTTAATTATTGTGGCTGCTGGGGCATTAGGGTAGCTTAATGATGACAAAGACTCTCTGGCTTGCAATAACTTGGGAAATTTTATTATCTAGGTGGGACGCAGCAGCCAGTTGCATGGTGGCCAGCAATGTGAAGCCTTGAGTGTAAAGAGGTTTGATCCTCTCTAAAACTTATATAGGATACAGGAAATCCCTAACTCCATGCAGCATTTTATAGTCACTGCCTTGTACACTGTCTCCTAATGTCATCTAACTTCCCTTCCTGGGATGTTTCCCAATGCATAGTGGTGAATGGGAGTAGGGTAGGGTCGTGGTGCTGGGATGTCAGGGGCTGTTTGTCCTCAATATGATGATGTTTATTCCCATTGGTCCCTTTCTGTCTCTTTGCTTACAAGTATCTTATGGGATCTTGGGGTCTTTGTCACCTGTCATACCCAAGGGATACGAACTCTGCTAGACTTTGACGACACCAGGAGTCTGACCTGGACAGCCCCTTCTTGGTCCAGACTGGGTGGGCCCTAAATCCAATGGCAATAGTAAATTAGGTGAATAAAATTATATGCTATATAACAACAAGGAGGGAAGTGAAAAGCCAGCTAAGGTACCGAGGGAGCAGGTTTCACCCAGTGGTCCTATCTGTTAGATAAAAACACAGGGTTGAAACATTGCTTAATGCAAAATGGCAGGGGCTGAAGCATTGCCTGGTCCTAAAGAACAAAGGAGGAGGCATTTTCACCAAAGCTTGTTTGGTGCTGCATAAATGGAGCGTCTATGATCGCTCCCCCATTCTCGTTGACTATGTATCTTTTTAACTTTCCCCATCAGACTGGAGGCCTGCAGGATGGAGAAGGGGGGTGAAACATGGGACCATCCTTCCTGGATAGAGACAGAGGAATGGGTGACATTTGAAGGTGGTAGGGAGACTAACTGTTTTAGAACCCCCATTATGTGCTGGGCACGGTGGTCATACTTCATGTGCCCTAACAGCCCTGAGAGGTAACTCATTATCCTCTCTTAGAGCAAAAGAAACGGAAGCAGCTAGGAAGTGGCCAAGCCAGGATTCACACCCAGTCTGCTCGACTCCCAAGTTTACGGCCTTTCCCCTCTGTCAGCTCCTAAGAGAGTCATGAGAATGAGGGGTCTCAGAGCATTTAGGACAAGGATCTGATGCTGGGCAGGCTGTGTCACAGGATCCCAGTTCCAGAGGAAGCAGGGACAGGCTCAGGCCTGAGACTCTGGTCTACTTCTTGTCCCATCCATGGTTCCTTGGGACTCAGGGCTCTCGTGCAAAACAGGCAAATTGAAAAGAACAAATTACCTGACAGCTTTGCCCTTCCTGACGCCTCCCTGGGTTATACTGCCACACTCATCTGCTACTCACATTTCCAGAAAGTTCCTTGTTTTAGTCCAATTGGGCTGCTATAAAAAATTACCATAGCTGGGTGGCTTATAAACAACAGAAATTTGTTTCTCACAGTTCCGGAGGCTGAGAGGTCCAAGATCAAGGTGCCAGCAGACTTGGTGTCTGGTTCGAACCCACTTCCTGGTTCATAGGTGGCAGTATTTTCTGTGTCCTCACGTGGCAGAAGGGGTGAGAGAGTTCTTTGGGGTCTCTTTTATAAGGGCACTAATCTCACTCATGAGGGCTCTTCTCTTATAATCTAGTCACCCCCCAAAGGCCCCAAATCCAAATACCATTATACCGGGAATTAGGTTTCAATATATAAACTCTGAGGTGACACAAACATTTAGTCTATAGCTATTCTTCTGCGTGAGAGTTACCCTCAACACAGCCTTCTCTGGTCAGGTCCCTAAAAGATAGCTCATGTTCTCATCTTGGAACCTGCGAATGTGACCTTATTTGGAAAAAGTGTCTTGCAGATGTAATTAATTTAAGGATATTGAGATGAGATCATCCTGGATTATCTGGGTGGGCCATAAATCCAGTGACAAGTTTCTTTACAAGAGATGGAAGAGAAAAGACAGAAGAAAAGACACAAGGAGAGAAGAGGAGAAGGCAGTGACAGTGGAGGCAGAGACTGGATCCGGCCACAAGCCAAGGAATGCTGACAGCCACCAGAGCTGGAAGGATTCTTCCTTCAAGCTTTTGAAAGGTTTGTGGCCCTCCCAACACCTTGATTTTGGACTTCTGGCCTCCAGAACTGTGAGAGAATAAATTTCTATTGTTTTAAGCCACGGTGTGTGGTAATTTGTTACAGCAGTGCTAGGAAATGAATACGAGGCTCCGAAGTGAAGTGTGAAGTCACTGAAGTGATTACTGCTCCGTCTGCCCCCCCGTAGGGATGCTCAGTGCACGTGTGGCCTCCTCCCCCAGAGGCAATGATGGAGCAGAAAGGGTACCCTGGAAGCACGTGAAAGCCATTCATTGTGGCTGAAGCACAGAATATAAGAACGTGTGGCCAGGAAGCTCTTTTGTAGCAACCAAGGGAGAGAAGAAAGTACAGATGGAGAAAAGTGGGTGCACTGAGAGATGTCAAGGAGTTAGAATAGACAGGGCCTAGTGATCGATGGGTGAGGGAGAGGGAGGCACCCTAGGTTTTCGGCTTGTGCACTGGACTCAACGCTGGCTTCCTCCACTCAGGCAGGGAACACGGGAAGGTTTGGGTCTTCTCTTTCACATTCTTTCTACTTCCATCAAGCTCTGCCCTTTACTTCTAACTCCAAGGTGACCTCTTTACTGGGTGGGCTGTTCCCATCTGGTCAAGGGGGCACACTTGGGAGAAGAGTAAGCACTCTTGAGCTAGCCAAGCCTCCAGGGAAATCAGGCTCTCAGTGGTAGACCTGTTGACTGTTGAAGCTCGTCAGTCATTTGAATTTTTTATTTGTCACCAAGATCTCTCTGCTAGTGGCCTCTTTCCATGAAAGTCATCACAGAAATTGTTTTTTAAATCAAGTCAATTAAATTAAGAGTCTCCCTCAGTATCCTGGACAGATTGGAGGTCAGTGACTCCAAAACCAGACTGGGCTAATGACTTTGAGATCCACGGACCCCTTCATGCAGCAGCAAGGCAATTAACCAACGTTGATGACTTTCGTTCCGCTTAAGTTGACAAATGGAAACGGAAGCAGCTTTTGGGTCTGGGGCAGGTGCCAGGACCAATTCAATACTTTAGTTTGCATTGAGAGTAAAAACTGAATTACAGGGCTGAATGGGGCAACCCATTGCCTCTCACTACCACACGTTCTACTGCCGAGGCTCCTTTATTTCTCCAGGCCATCTTCCAAGTTCAGTGACTTGTCATCTGTCAGCTGGGTAACCCTGAAGTCTCCTACGTCATCCCCTGTCTTTCCTTCCCGTATCATTCATCCTGCACAGCATCCATGGAGAGTTCTGTCTCCAGAACCAGGTCGTCATGATTTCATCCAACATCCTATTGCCCGTGGGTCCAACTCTAGAGTCTTTAGCCTGACATTTACTCTTATGCATCAGTCTTTCCCCTTGTCTTCCGCCCTCTGCTTCTCTACACCTGCCAGGGCTGACACTCTGCCCGATCTTGTCCAAGACTTGTTTATTGCCATCTTTGTCTTTGTTGGATGTCTCTGCTTGGGACACCTTCCTGTTTTCTCTCCGCTCAAACTTTGAGAGATGTTGTAGTATATTTATTAAGTGTGTAGCCCTCGAATCAGACTCTTTGAGTTTCCATCCTGCTTCTGTTACTCACATGAAATAAAATAGTTGAAGCTTTTAGCGCAGAGCCTGATGTAACATAAGTGCCCTATAATGCAGCTGTGACAGTATTATCACCCCTGTGCTTCACATCCTTTGAATGCCACTCTTCACTTCTTTCAAGAAGTCTTTCTTGATTAACATGAACGGGGTCCTCCCTGACCCTGCTCACTCATAGGTGGTAAATCTCATCAAAGTCCTTTCAGAGTGTGTGACCCCATGGGTGGCCTGGAATGACTAGTGCTTTCTGCCTGTCTTTGGCCCAGTATTCAGTCTGTTTCAATGAGTTTCTGCTGAATTGGACTGAATCAAAGTTTTCTCTTAACATCAGTTATGTACCATCCATCCACTCATTATTCAGCAATATTTTGAACACCTATTCTATACCAGGCATTGTGCTAGGTGTTTGGTGTACTGTACTGGGCAAGGCAGACTCTGTCCCACCTGCACAAAGTCATTGTCTGGGTGGGACACAGACAGTTATACAGGCAGCAATGATACAGAGTGACGAGTGTTCTGATGAGTCAAGTAGAGGTGGCTGATATCACCCAAAAGCATAAAGGAGAAGCTCTTAACTTGCCTTGCAATGTTAGGGGTGAACGTGAGGTCTAAGCAGAGACTCAAAGAAAAAGCAAAATGTAGCCAGGTGAAAGGGAATTATACGTGAAGAGTGTTTCAGGGGAGGGAACTGTGTGTGAAAAGATACAGAGGGAAAAGAGGGAATGGTGTATTGGAAAGCTGGGTGGAGAGAGAATGCGTGTGTGCGCGTGTGCACACATGTTGGAGGTGGAAGTGTGAGATGAGGCTAGAGAGGTAGTCAGGAGCCAGGATACACAGGGACTTAGGTGGTGTGTTAAGACCATTGGGCTTACACATCAGAGGCATGCACTAAATGTTTGTTGAGAAAGTGAGAGGGAGTGTTTCAGTTGCGGGGGGGATGGCATGATCAGATTTATAATTTAGCAAAACCACACTAGCTGCAATGTGGAGAATGGCGGGAGGCTGGTTTGTCAATCTCTATGACAGAGAATCTGCCTCGCTTTTTTCCCAAGCATCCCGGTTCTCACCTGGGCTTGACCCCCAGCTGAGGCCCGGCTGCCCTGCCAGGGTCTTGCTGACCTTCCCCCGGGAACTGGACTTTGTCTCTTATTCTCAGTTGCTGACTCAGGTCCTACTCCACCTGGACAGGTGAACTGGAATGAGGATCCTGTCACTCCAGGTGTAGCCTCTACCTCTAGGGTCTCCTGCATACTGCTATTCTTGGTTACTCGAAGAATATAGTTTGGCTCTTTCACTATTGCTTCTTGGGTAGCTGCCGCTTTATTCACTCATTCGTTTGTCTCAGACATTTATCAGTTATATCCTATGTCCCAGTGATGTATGGCCGTGGGTACCCAGTGGTAAGAAAAGCCAATAGGATTCTAGAGCTCAGGGCACTCATGAGAGATGGATCTTGAATAAATACCAGTTGTTCTAACTGTGACTGGAAACAAGGTTAAGGTTCTAGTAACTGCGAGGGTAACAGGGGCACCTGCTTCAGGTTGGACGGTGTGCCAGCATCTTGCTTTTGCTCCTCCCTCCACCCCTCTTCACCCTGATGGACTGCATTAGTGGTCGCTCTTGTCCTTTGGCTTCTAGTAGGTTTAGCCAAAGGGCATCTCCAGCAGGAGATAGAGAGGAAGATGAGGCTGAGGATATTTATTCTCCTCACTTCTTTGTGCAGGATTCCCCTGGGCTGGCTGCAGCTGTTGTCCTGCTCCTTCGTCCTTCCGGCCCAGGGTTGTTTCGGCCCTGTCCCTTTCTGCACGCCCTTCGTCTTGCTCCATACCTCTATAATTTTGTTTCTTTCTTTTCTTTTTTTTTTTTTTTTAGCAAAACTCCTTGAATTACCCTCATGTGAGTGTGCCATTGTTTCCCGCCAGGTCCCTGACAGATACAGATGGTAACAGAAAGCCTTTCTGAGGAAGTGACATTTAAGCTAGACTTGTAGGATGAGAGAGAGCCAGCCATGTGAAGAACGGGGGAGGAGTGGCGCTCCAGGCAGAAGGAAGTCGTGTGTGAAACTCGGAGGTGAAAAAGAGCTTGCCGTCCGTGCTCAAGGAACAGAGAAGAGCGAAGGGCAGTGTGTCTGGGGCACAGCGAGCAGGGGAGAGAGCATGAGATGGGATTTAAGAGTAGGCCAGGGCACAGCCTCTGGGACTTTGCAGGCTGTTGAAAGAATTGGAATTTCATCTTGACTGCAGCCAGACGGCTGCGCAAGTTCTTGACCTACTCGTCACCACTCCCCTCATGGTGGCCCTTACCAGAAATAAAAATAGGGGAAATGAACATTTATTGAGCACTTACTGTGTGCCAGGATTGTTCTAAGCACTTAAGATGCATTGATTCATTTAATCTCCCAACACCTCCATGAGGAAGGCGTTGTCATCATCCACATTTCACAGGTAAAGGAACTTCAGAGATTGAGTAACTTACCCAGATTTCATAGCTCGTACATGGAACAGCCGGGATTTGTGTCAGGCATTCTGGAACCAGGCCCTTATTCTGAGCTGTAACTCCATTAAACATGTGATTGCTAAGTCCTCAGCCCCCACTGGTCCCTTTTCTTACACACCTCAAGTACATAATGGCTTCTTGTATCTATCAATCATTTCTAGTGGTTTCCTGTAACTGTCCATTGTTTAATAAATTATGCATATTTATTCTGCCTTCTCATATGTGTCGTAGGCTCCTTAATCACCTAGAAGGAGTCTTTGAATTCTCCACTACCCATAGAACCTCAGAGTGGTGAACACAAAAATGTACTCAATAAGCACTTTTTGGATCCTTGATTTAAGTTAAACAGTGGGTATAATATACGAGTGTCTGGAAAATAGAAGGTGTTTAACAGATGGAACCTGTCACCGGAGCTTATAGGGAGGAAGCAAGAAGGAAGGAAGTAGTTTCCTAGGCAATTGTTGACTTCAGGCCAAACATAAGATCATTGGGCCACCACACTGGGTCACCTCCGTGGTGCCTACAGTCTTGGATCTTGTCTCAGTCCAGGGAGGCGAAGGGCAAATTAGGGGAGAGCAGGACTGTTTCCTTGGATGTCAATTTAACGTCACCCTCCTTTTTTCAATTATCCAATATATCTCTCCCAGTTTGGGGATCCTGTTTATGTTTCCAGCTGTATCTCCTCCATAATGTGTTCTGTAAACTCGCTCCCTGCTGTGTGAAGGAGCACTTTCTCTCATCGATCCCGAATTTACTACCTGCTGCACATTTCAAGTTCCAAGGTTCCTCCCCTCCCGATTTCTTTATCTTCTCCTGGAACAAGTTACCTGGGGGATAGGTGAGCAATCGCCTATGTTCCACTTCTACCCTGCATCACCCCTAGTGTTCATGCTAAGAGACATGGAGATTTTTCTCTTTCTTCTCCAAACCCCTCCTTTCACCTCTTTGGCATGGTGGAGATAGCAGAATGGCCTTCCAAAAAGGACTTTCCTAAAAATGAAGGCAACCCAGGCAGGAAAGAAGCAGAAAGTAGTGTTGAAATTGTCCAGGGGCCCGAGCTGAAGCCCTTCCATAGAAGCAGGGACTCACCTCCCCCGGCCTCTGGTTCCCCGGCACCAAGAACACTGGGTTTATTTTCCAAGTGGTTGGCGTGCTCTCCGCCTGATTTCCTGCCGGGCCTTTGGCCAGGTAGTCACCAGGGATCCTGCCATTTCCTTGCATCGCAAAAGCGTGTCTGTTATCTTGTCTCCTAAACAAGAAATTTTGTCTCCTAAACAAGGCAAAGGACACATTGTGTGCTGACCATTATGCTAATTTTGGGCCTCTTTGAGCCTCTGTGCCCCGTGTCTGCCTTCTTTTTGGAATTGTGCTCCATTCCTGAGTTTTACCCCATCTGAGCTCTATCCTAGAACTCTACCCCTGGCCAACTAGCCACCCTTGTCGCTTCATCCAAGAGTGTGGGGTGAGGGCGGAGGAGTCATGCAGGGAATCTGCCTGTCCCAGTGGGTGTGGGTCAGGTAGGAAAATAAATAAAGTCTTGTAAAGACGTAAGTTTCACATATTGCTTAAAAAAAAAAAATCAAAACAGCAGAAAGACTAATTTATTTTTATTTTTATTTTTTGTCACATGAAGATGTCCATGGCATCTAAATGATTATAAACATGCCCACATTAAAATTTCATTTACCATGGAACCAGTGGTTCTAAACCCTGGCTGTACATTAAAATCCCGTGGGAGCTTAAAAGCACCCAAAACGCCCAAACCAAAAAAAGAGAAAAAAACCAGCGTCTGCCTCCCCACTGCCCTCTGCCCTTAATCCAGATAAATCAAAATCTTTGGGGCTGGGTATTGGGCATGATCACTTTTTGATGGCTGCCTAGGTGACTCTAAAGCACAGCTAGGGTAAAGACCAACTGTCTTGATCAAATGTCTCAACATCCACACACTGTCTCTCAGTCTGTCATTTACAGAATGTCCACAGCTCCATGCACAGTCGGTGGGTAGGGCTGAGAGGCCCTGCAGAAAACTCGTCTCGGTCCTGGACCCTGATCAATGAGTGTTGTATTGTCACAGGTTGTTGTTTTGAATTTCTTTATTGTACTTTTAGTATCTACTTCCATTTTCTGAAACTTTCTGGTTTATGGTTCCTGCTAAGAGTTCATGCCTGGGTTATGCCAGTTGTAGGGCTCAAACTCATTTATTTATTTATTTATTTATTTATCTAGGATTTTATTTGGGGAAAGGGAACAGGACTTTATTGGGGAACAGTGTGTGCTTCCAGGACTTTTTCCAAGTCAAGTTGTTGTCCTTTCTATCTAAGTTGTGGAGGGTGCAGTTCAGCTCCAGGTTCAGTTGCTATTGTTAGTTGCAAGGGGCACTGCCCACCATCCCTTGTGGGAGTCGAGGAGTTGAACCGGCAACCTTGTGGTTGAGAGCCCACTGGCCCATGTGGGAATCGAACTGGCAGCCTTCGGCGCTAGGAGCACGGAGCTCCAACCGCCTGAGCCTCCGGGCCGGCCCCTCAAACTCATTTATTATTCATTCATTTATTTGTTCATTTATCTATTGACTCATTTAATCACTCATCCACTAATTCACTCATTCACTTTCTTATTCACTTATTCATTCATCCATCCATCCACTTTCTGCTTATCCCATTCATCTGTCTATTTATTCATCCATTTATTTACTTATTGATTCATTCACTGATTCATTCATTTCTCTTATGTATTCAGTTGTTCATTAGTTCATCCATCCATCCACCACCACCATCCATCCATCCAACCATCCTCTCAGTCATTTACTCGTTGATTCATTTGTTGTTAGTTTATCCACATTTTAGAGATTTTCTGACAGTAGAGATGCAGGCTCTCGAGCCTGGCTCTGGGGAAACACAGGTGGATGGACAGGCAATAGGGTTGTATTTGGAGGCTGGACTTACTCATTTTCTGGGGCCAGAGGATCCTGGCCTTTGGCTCTCTTTTGTGATCACATGTAGTGACTTGTGGTGGGAACGTTTTCACTGTCCTATTGAAAAGTCATTACAGTCTGGGGACTAACCCAGGACTAGACCAGAAGGTCTCCTGTGGGCACAGGCTCTGCAGTGCTTGTTGGTGGGGAGGGATGGGAGGAGATGGGGAGTGACATTTGGTGTTCCTGATTTAGGACAAGTCAGCTGCTTAGAGCTATACCTTCTTACAATAGAAGTTCCTTTAAATAATAATGAACAAAACAGGAGAAAACACAATAAAAAGGAATAAAATAGGTTAAAAATGACACAACACAAGGAAAATAGAGAAAGAGCAAAAGCAAGCTGCTACAGTAAACGCAGCATAGCAGGTAACACAAATATCAACCTCCAAGAGACCAATGGGCCCTGGTGGGTGAGTTAAGCATGACAAACCTGTTGCAGGTCAGGGGCAAGGTGGGTAATCTGCTACAAGAGCAGAGATATAGACTGGAGTTTCCTTCCATGCTCCGTGGGCAGAGAATCTGGCTGAGAGTTCTCGTGGGAGCGGTCCTAACTTTTAATGCATGTATTTGACAGAGAAGTTTATTATCCATTCAGCAAATATTTACAGGGCATGTGGTTCGCTGTCTTCTTGCAGTTTTCCATGCAGTGGGGAAGACAGACACTTGGATAAGTAGTTACACTCAGCGGTGATGGGCTCCGTGAGGAAGTACAGGGTGCTGTGGGCACGGCTGATGGGAGAAACTAGTCTACGGAGCCAGGGAGGGTTCCTGGAAAAGGTGGAGGTCTAAGCGGTGACTTGGAGGCGGATGTGTGTGTAGTATAGTGGGAAACGCATGTGTGAAGGTGGAGGGTAAGAGACAACATCAAATGAAAACTCTCCTATATGGCTGGTATGGAAAGTGCGAGAGGAAGAAAAGAGTGGGAAGAAGAAAGGCAGAAAAAGACAAGTGTCATTCATTCATTCATTCGACAAACCACCACTAAGCATCTACTCTCTGCATGGTCCAGAGGTGGGTGGTGGGAATGGGACACATAGGACAGTTTCTGTCTTCCAGATCCTCTGCTGTCCAGGGAGCTCAAATGGAAGACAGCGAAGAAAGGGTTAATGGAAAATTGTTGAGGTGGTGTCTGCCAGCTCACTGACTTTGATGCATGACTCCTGCTGTGGTGGAGGGAAGCAGAACCTGCTTTACGGTGTATTATGCCCGGGTGCACATGCCTCAACACTGGGCTTTTCCAGTCAAAATGACAGGGTTTCCTGATGAGCTGCTAACTAGGCCACCGTGCTGTGGGGCGATTTTGTCATAAGAGGGCAGCGGGGCAAGGGGTAGGACAGGGGATGGAGAACACAGTCAGGTTGTCCAGAGCTGTCCCGGGGCAGTCGAGCCTAATAGGGCTGGTCTTACCAGGAGTGGAGTGGCTGTCTGGAGACATGGCAGGAGCCAACAACTTACGGGGTGTTTGAATATTGAGGTGCGTACGAGGTTGACACCCTACCAGAGAAAGTTAACTGTCTTGTTCCCTCAAGGCCTTATAAGGTGGCATGTTCTTGGGTAAATTCACCCATGCCTAGACTTAGGCCAAACCTTATATACAGAAACACAGTTTCGTCCATGTCCCAGAATTACTGAAAATCAGGAACACTAACTTATGTCCGTGAACTTCACAAGAGTCTGATGTATGACATTAGACCTTATTGAGAAATATTAACCACTCAGGGGAATGCTTACTCATGTGTTCTGACCAGGGCATTCTCTCTTTGCGGCCACGCCAAATGAGAAGTTAGATTATAATCAGACAGTACTTTCGTGCATCAATCAAGGTTCCATGCTGGAAACAGAAACTCTGGCTATTTTAAGAAAGAGATTTATTTATTATGAGAAATAAGGTGCTTCCAAATTGTAGGAAGGGTCAGAGGATTTACTCTAAGTTGGGCCTCTGGGAATTAGTCATCAGGAGAGCTGTTGCCTTTGATATATTTGGGTTGTGGGAACTCAGGGCTTGACCCTGAAATCACTGAGGCCAAGAGTATACAGCTATACAATCCAGGAATTACGAATCTGCTGCCGGTAGCACCACTGCTTCCTGGACACGAAAACATAGTCTGACAGAGTCCTACAGGGGTCTCTACCCCCTTGCTTATCAGCAGAAAAATGGTGTCTGCTTCACTTTCATCTGCAAATATCTCACCGAAGTGCATCTGATCGCTGAAACCAATTTCTCACCCAGATCCCGATCTTCAAGGGGGTCTGGGAAATGTAGGTTTTTAAAAAAAATCTTCCCAGGCTTTCCAGTACAGCAATACCCAGTAGAAGGAGATGGGGATAGATGCAGAAACTCAATTGACCATTTTCCATCACACCTGGTACACGTGGAATTAGAATAATTGTATTTGTTTATGTGATTTGAAAGCTGAATAGTGTGAAGCTAAGACATCCTAAAGAATCATCCTCTACATTTGCCACAAATATGCCACTGGCACTCGGTGACCTGAACCCTCGGGGCTAGAATGGACACTCCAGCAGTTCTCTCTTGTTCTATGCTTGTGGCTGAGCAGTTCCTATTTTTATTCACAAATAGTTTCTTTAGCCATAACGCTTCCATCAAATCTTCTACCTGACTTTGCTGATCTCGGAAAATATTTGTAGATTTATTTGCATCATTATGTTGAATAAGCATGACTTGCGGGGCGTAATCATAAAGCAACTTTATTTTTGTCTCCCACTGTCCCAGTTGAAATCCATTCTGTGAGGCTAGTTCTCTTGCCAGCTGGACCCTTGACATCTGTGATTATTATTATTAGGTAAGAAAAAGTCTTATGTATTCTTTATGTTCCAACTATATTTCTAACTTAGTAATTAAAATATGCAGCCCTGTAATTTTGCCTTGCAGTTGTGACTTCCTCCCTCCTCCACTGAAGTCTGCTAGAGGCTGGAAGTTGGGGAAGGGAGATGTATGGTTGTGTTTTCTCCCTTTCTTCACAAATACTTCCTCTCCTTTCCTACCTTGTGAGCCGTGTTGATGATGGGAAGGGGGAATGCTAGAAGAGATGAGGGCAGCAGGGCGGTCTTCACTTGATGGTTTCCATAGTGGTGACCAGTTTCAACTCTCTTATGACTTGGCAGATGTTAAAAGTGAATTCTTTCCCTCATGAGTGTTCTGTGGGTCTTCGAAGATGCCCACCTCACCCATGGGGATCTTTCATCTGCAACCCTGCGTCTAGAACACGTGCATCCCTACTTTGGCTATTGGCTTTGTCATGGAAACCCAACAGTGCCTCTGCTTTCTCTCTTTGACGGGACCTAAGATGATCTCCTCACTGGCTCGCTCTTGTACTTGACTTACATCAGATTCTGGTTAAACTTTTATCATCCCTCTGCTGTGGGAAACTCTGGAAGTAAGTTCCTTCCCAAACTGTAGCCCTTGCCTCTGCTGCAGCCAGCCTCTTGACATTTGAATTTCTCAAGTGAAGCTACAGGGATCCCATTAAAGTTCTCCAAGTGGTTTCTCAAAGCCACTCTCTTGTCACTCTGGGGGGTAGGCGGTAGCATCTGTGCTCTAATCAGACTTGGCTGGGGGATGCTGACTTAACAGCATCCAACCAAATCGGCTTACTACCACGAATGTTCATTTCTGGCCCTCAGTTCCCCGTGGATTCGGACGACCCTTATGGGCAGTTGTCCTCCAAGTGTTCAATTCTTTGGTCTATGGCATCTCCGTATCAAAAATGCTTCTACAGACGAGTTCTGGAGATGGGTGCTGGTAATGGTTGCACATCAACATGGATGTACTTAATGCCACTGAACTGTACATTCACAAGTGGTTAAAATGGTACATTTTATGTTATGTATATTTTACTACAATTAGAAAAATGTTGCATGGAAAAATTATTTTTAGTGAGCTTAACTTTCACTTCATATTGAGAAAACCATTTTTACTTTAGATGCTAGATATTCATTCAGATATTATTGATATGTTCTCTTTTCAGCACTTGGCGCAATAGAATTAAATAATAAGAAAAGTACAATTGCCACAACAAGGAGAAAGGGGGCTGGAGGGCTGTACACTGCTATGACATTCATTGGCCAAAGCAAATTACGTAGTCATCCCTAATCTCAAGGGAGATAGAAGGGGAACAAAATCTCTGGTGCCCAGAAGTAGAGAAACACCAAATGCTAGTGAGCAGTACTAGTGATTACCATAGCCTCCCATTCCCCCTGCCCCTGGGACGTGGTGCGATTCACAGCACAGCTCATCCCAAAAAATTCTTTGCTAAAATATTTCCCCGAAGTCCAACTTTTGACTTGTATGGACGCTTGATGTGAAACTGGGTTTTGACAACCTCCTTTGTAAATTCTGCATATGGTCTAGCAGCTGTTTTGAAATATGAGAGCTATTGTCTCTTGATGCCCTGGCTCACACTTTCATTTAAACATCCTGTTATATATTTGTTCATTGTCTGTCTCTCCTACCTGACGGAAAGCCCTTGAGATCAAGGACCGCATTTGTCTTGTTTCTGGCTTGTTTCTTGTCTAGGCTGCATGCCTAGCATGGTACTGGACATGTTTCAGATACTCTATAGCTATCATAGACAAGAAGGAAGGAAGGAAGGAAGGAAGGAAGGAAGGAAGGAAGGAAGGAAGGAAGGAAGGAAGGAAAGAAGGAAAGAAGAAGGGAGGGAAGGAGGGAAGGAGGGAGGGAGGGAAGGAGGGAGGAGGCAAAGGGAGGGAAGGAGGGAGGGAGAGGAGGAGAAACAAGTGGGGAAAAGTCAAAATGGACTTGAGTCAGAAAGGAGGGTCAGCAAAAGGGGATCACAGGGGGAGATGCAAGCAGAAAATAAATCCAGTGTTGGAGGCAAAAATTTGACGGGACCCAAAAGACCAGGGGCAAAAGCAGATCCAGTATTCTAGGATGAATCTACTCAGGAACAGAAATGAAATTTTGATAGAATGTCCAGGATGTAGTGACTGAGTGTGGGAAGTAAGGCTCAGGGTTTCCTGGGGAAGAGGTTTCATGTCCCTTTCTTTCCTCCATAGGAAGGGGAAAGAAAAGTGAAATAGCATTTATTGAATGACTACTTTATGCCAAGCATTGTGTCAAGTACTTCCTGTAGGTTATCTCATTGAACTCTCTCAGTAACCCAATTTACGAACCTGGGAAACTGAGCTCAGAGAGGTGAGGTAGCTTGCCCAAAGTCACACAGCTAATCAGTGCAGTTGCAACTCAGACATGGGTGTCTCTGGCATGGGGATTGTCTTTATTACAGAGAACTCCTTCTTAGTCTGTCTCCGAGGACAAATGACTCTCTCTCTCTCTCTCTCTCTCTCTCTCTCTCTCTCTCTCTCTCTGTCTCTCAGAACTCACTTTCAGATAGTCATTCCACTAAGTGGCTAGTGTAAGATGCTCACTTCTCCATTTCCTGACTTCTGAGATGTCAATAGCCATTGTGAGACGCATAAAACAACTTTAGGATAAACCTACCTGCCTCTACTCCATTTATGTCTGGTTTCAAGATTCCTCCTCTCACCCAGCCCCTGACCTGCCTCCCATGCAGAGCTTCTGGGCTTTCTGAGCAGATAGTTTAAAGTGTTTCAGGCACCACAATTCTATTTTAAAGAATGACACCCATATCTGTGTCTGTTTGTAAGCATGTGTGTGCTGTGCTGTCTGGGGTCCTCCCTGGGAATGTGCAGGTGTGATGCCGGTGATTGTGTGCTGAGTGCACAAGCTTGTACCTCATGTTGGCCTTGGCCTAATAGTAGCCTCGAGGGCTGGTTTAGGGTCCCAGTGAACTGCTGTCAAGGAGCGCCCTGGGGTGTGAAAGCACTCGCATTGATTTCATGACTGTGGCGTTGCTGAGTGTCCAAGGAAAATGAAATGGTGCCCAGTTCACACGGGAGTTGATGATGTTTTGGCTTGTGTCAAACCCTGGACGGCCCCTTCAGCTGAGGTTGGACATTAGTAAGACTTGCACGCACATGCAGCCATGCTGAGGACAGCGTCTTCAGTCTGCCCAGCCCGCGGTGCTGAGGGGCTGGGACTTCTGTAGGGAGGCACGTGTTCTGGAAACCCTCCCTGGGCACAGAGGGGCAGGGGCAATCTTTCTACCTTAACTCTGCGGTGGCAACGGCCATTCGTGAATCCGGTCTCTGTGAAATTTGGGTTGTATCAACATGACACTAAGACAACCAATTTACCCGTGAAGAAAATATACCACTGTAGCAAATATTTGACATGAAAAATGTTTTCGCAATACAGTAGTCTCCCCTTATCCATGGAGGATATGTTCTAAAGCCCCCAGTGGATGCTTGAGACCACAGAGAGTACTGAACTCTATATGCACTATGTTTCTTCCTATGCATACATTGCTATGATAAAATTTAATTTATAAATTTGGCACAGTTAGAGATTAATAACCATGACTAGTAATAAAATAGAACAATTATAACAATATACTAATAAAAGTCATATGAATGTGATCTCTCTCTTTTATTTTATTTTGTCTTATTATTTATTTATTTATTTTTATTAGTTTCAGGTGTACAAAACAATGTAATAGACATTTATCATTTATATCCCTCACACAGTGATAACCTCCTCTTCCCCATCTACGACCCCTCTGACATCGCATATAGCCATTACATTTCCACTGTCTCTATTCCTAATGCTGTACCCCACTTCTTGTAAATATATATATATATATATATATATATATATATATATATATATATATAAAATTATAGTTGATTTTCATTATTGTTCAACTTCAGCGGTTTCTCTCTTTTAAAATATCTTATTTCACAGATAGAAGATTCATTCTTTTCATTCTTACTGTAGATCTTAAGCAACCTCAGCATACATTTTTTTTCTTTCCTTAGTAAGTCGAGAATTTTCACCTTTTCACTTAAAGGAAGCACTTGACAGCTTCTCTCTGGCATATCTGAATTGCCAGCATCACTACTCTTGTGATTTTGGGTCATTTTTAAGTAAAATAAGGGTTCCTTTTGAACATAAGCACTTGCAGTACCGTAACAGTTGATCTGACTACAGAGACAGCTACTGAGTGGCTCACAGGCAGGTAGTGTACACAGAATGGATTCACTGGATTAAGGGATGATTCCTGTTCTGAGCAGGATAAAGCAGGACGGCGTGAGATTTCATCACGCTACTCAGAATACTGCACAATTTAAAGCCTGTGGATTGTTTATTTCTGGAATTTTCCATGCAGTATTTTTATACCATGGTTGGCCATGGGTAACTGAAATGGCAGAAAGCAAAACTGCAGCTAAAAAGAGACTACTGTACTCCCTTCCCTTCTTTTGTGAGGCAGTGTCCCCTCTAGGAAGCTGAAGGACAGAGGTCTCCCTCCTCCTGCCCCTGGCTTGTGTATGGTGGAATCTCCCATCTGCCACCCTCCACTCCCACTAGATCTACTGGGAGGCAGTTCAGCCACTGGCAAGAGATTTAGAGGGAGGCATGAGAATAACGTTTGGAAGGTAAAATTCATTGGCATGGGTGTGGTCCTTTGGGATTCAGGATTGAAGGAACCAGGTTCAGCACTGGATGGTGTTAATAGTCTACTCCAGGGCTCGGCAAACTATACCTGGGATCACACCCAGCCCACTGTGTCTGCCGCTGGTACTAAGAATGGTTTTTTACATTTTTAAACCGTTGAAAACATTCAAAAGAAGAACAATACTTTATGATATGTGAAAATTATATGAAGTTCACATTGTAGTGTCTGTAAGTAAAGTTTTATTGGAACACAGCTCTGCTTGTTTCCTGTGTTTCTAGAGCTGCTCTTACGCTGCAAAGGCAGAGTTGACTACTAGCAACAGAGACTGTATAGCCTTTAAAGCCTAAAATATTTGCTATCTGGCCCTTTCCAGCAAAGTTTGTCAGCCTCTGGCATGCTAGAGTGGTGCTCAAACTTTAGGATCAGAGTCACCCGAGGGGTTTTTTAAGTTGCAGATTGCTGGACCCTACTCACAAAGTTTCTGAATCAATACATCTGGGGTGGGGCCTGAAAATGTGCATTTCTAACAAGTTCACAAGTGCTACGGATGCTGCTGGTCCAGGAAGTACACTTTGAGAAGCACTGGTACTGGGTTGGCTAAGGGAAAGCTGGACCCAGTGGCCTACAATGAGGTCTCGATGGCCATAATGAGATCCAGGAGCCAGAACTTCTCTGGCACACTTTGTCGTGGGGGGTTGTCCTGTGCTTTGTAGGATATTTAGCAGCATTCTTGGCCTTGAGATGCTAGTACCATTTCCCAAGTTGTTACAACCCAAAATGCCTCCAGACCTTGCCAAATGTCCCCTGGGGGCTTAGAACGCTTGCTGGAGAGGAAAGTGTCTGTTGGCTCAGGGAGATGAGAGTGGAGGAATAGATCACTGATGTGCAACCTGCTCACCCACCTGCCCCGACCACATAACCTTGGAGGGCCCACAGACCACTCCTTTTACCGGGGCATTAAATGCATTGACAATGGGCAACAGAATCCTTAAAGAGTTCTGTAATGACTCATCTGCAAGCTGGAGATGGAACCGGGATCCCAGATCTCACCGGGAGTAATCCCAGCATCCTCAAGGTCAGATGGTGCTATTGAACCATCAGAGACAAGGTATGAAATTTCCATAATAGCCCACAGGTAGAGATGTTCAACTTGAACTTTCATTACGTTGTTTCACCTTTCTATCAGGACTGCTGCTTTTGGGAGATGGGGCAGGTGGTAAGCCCAGTGGCTTCCATGAATTCTGGTGCCCTCTGGCCAATACATTTCCTAATACTTTGGTGAACCAAAGTTCTCTCATGGTGCATTACTCAGTGTGGCTGAGTGGGTTGCTTATCAGGTATGGACTTGCCATTCCAGCCCACAACTTTTCTTCCAGAACCATCATTTCTGGACTTAGAGAATTCTCTATCTATCCCCTTGGTATCTTATACAATGATGCCTCCAGCCAGGGGACACTTTTTAAGGCTAAGAAGTAATGCAATGAACTCAAGCTCATGGAGTTCACTGGTCTTACCATGTGGTCCATCCATCACTCAGAAGCAGCTGGCTTGATAATATGGTAGAGAGGTCTGTTGACAGAATGTATGGATCTGGGCGCCAAGGTAGAGGTGAAAGTAGTTCTTTCACTATTACACCCAATTACCAACCTGGAGATTTTTTCCCTTGCTATCTCCCCAACCTCGGGCTTCACTGGAAATTAGAAGCTGAGAGAATCCCTTGGCCAGTCTGCCTCGTGCTGCTGAACCAACAGGCTGAAGATGCCATCTCTGTACTGGCCAGGAGGTTTGATCCTGGCATCAGGAGGAAACTGGCTTGTTGCCACCCAATGGGGGCAAGAAGCACTCTGTTTGGAGGCCCAGAGCCACCACAGTACCTCTGAGTATCCCTTGCCAGTAGGCTTGATCAGTGGAAAACTGTGGAGACCCAATAAAGATAAGACCACCAAGGACTCAGGTCTCACAGGATGAAGAGTTGGGTCACCCCACCAGAAAGCGTGGCTTGTTCTAGATATCTTACATTTGCTTCTCCAGATCCTTTTGCTACCTTTCTCTGCTCTGCTCTCTGCCCCCAGAGGCTGACCGTCGACAACTACATCAATGGGCTCATTGCCCTCTGGGTTCCGGTTGAATTTGGTCAATGGCAGAGTGTTGCAGGAGATTAGAGAGAAGAGATATTTATTTTCCTATATCCCTCTCTGTGGGATCCCCTTTGACTGACTGCATCCTTCTCCTAAAGGTCACAACTCCTGTAGGTGACTCTCCATCTCTGCAAGACTCTTTCTTCTGGGTTCCAGTAACTGCTCCCTTCCCTCGCTTCTTCAGGCCTAGTGTGACATCTTGCTGTTACAAACCTCAGCATGCCGAACCATTCCTGTGGTTTTCCTCCACACTCCCCTCCCTACTATAAGTAACCCCTTTACTATACTCTTAAATCAGTCAATACCTGCCAAGACATTTAGTGATACACTGCGCTTGGCCAACTGGCTGCTCTGCCCAGGACTTTGACTCTGGAGCAAACTATGCAAAAACAAACAAACAAAGGAGCCCTGGTTGGGAATTCATTGGTGGTAGCAGTGGTGGTGCCCAGTGGCAGCAGTGTTTAGGGCTAGTGTCAGTGGACATCCTGGCCAGATCAGTTCCTGGGTTTGGCCCTTGGGGGAGCCCTTGGTTCTTGCTTATTGTCCAATCCTGGCCCCTGGCCTCCTAATAATTTTATTAGCCTCCAATATAATTTTAAGAAATTCTTTTAAAACTGTTAATAGAGTCAGATATATTGCCAATGCTTAAAACCAAGAACTCTGACTGACAAAGCCATTCAAGCAGATGTTTGATGTCTAGTCAAAGCTTTACCTTTTAACCAAATTCGAAGTGTGTGGAGCTCTTTAAAAGGGGCCAACTCAGCATACACCTGTGTTGGTCTTTGCCCTTGTCATTTCTCCTTCTTTTTACTAGGAATTTTGTCTGACGTTGGAGGAACAGCTGTCATTTTGTAACCATGATGTAATCACAAGGAAATGGCCAAGAATATCATAGAATCTTAGCCTAGATATCCCCGAGCCTCTGGGTCAATGCTAGCCTCTTCTGGGCTTCTTACCAGAGAAGAAAGAAAAAGCCCACTTGGCAGATTATTAGCAGTGGAACACAATTCCTTTAGTATTATTTCCTTTCATCTTTACAACAACTCTATCTGAGGTTGGATTATCTTTGTTTAACAAGTGGGGAAACAAACTCAGAGTAGCGACTAGTCCATGTACATATAGCCAGTACTGGGAAAGGAAAATAAGCTGAGAACAATTACTCATGAATATGTTTTGGCTCATTCATTCATTCAGTCATTCATTCATTCACTCACTCATTCATCCAACAAGGGTTTTCTGCGTTATCTTGTGCCCTACACAGGTGCAGCATTTGAGATACAAAGATGGATACGATGTAGTGCCTGCCACTGGGGTCCACTGCAGTAGTCTAAGCAAGAGATGAAGGAAAGTTGGACAAAGAAGATGGAGAGGGTTGGGCATACGTAAGAGACATTTAGGAGGAAGAATCAGTAGGACTTGGTGATGGATTGATATGGGGGTAAAGGGAAAGGAAGGTACTTAGAGTGACTCCTTGGTTTCTGGCTTGAATACTTGTGAAAAATGTGTGATTATTACTGGAATAGAGAATGTTGAAGGAAAGGCAAGGGTGGTAGGAGGCTGGTGGGAAAGAGGTGGAGGCAGTTGGCCATGAGCAGAATGGATTTCTGAGGCAGGGCAATTCTCAGTAAGCACGAACTCCAGTGTGTTGTCATAGGGCTGGTGACTGAGGTGGAGCAGAAAACTATTTACTTCCAACAACACATTAATTATTCAACTCCTATAAGGCAGCCCATGCAGCCGGAGGCCCAGGAGAGCAGCAAAGGATGTTGTGCTCTTACGCTGGGCCCTCACAGAGGGCCTTGGCATGGCTCCCTCCATCTCCCCAGCCATTTCCTGGGATCTAATTCAGCATTTAGTCAATATTCTCATTAGGAAGAGCAGTTCCATGGGTCTGCAGGACCACTCAATACATGTAAGTGAGCCAACCCCATGAGCTCCTTTGGGTAGCAGAGTACTTAAGCCCTCCATTAGCTACCATTAGGACTGCACTTACTGCTTAATGATCACCAACTACAGTGCCGGGTGGGTCTGGACAGATGGAGAGTAGGGAGGAGCTTCCCCACAAACAGGCATTTCAATGCACTTCTCCGGAGACTCAAGAATTGAGTCTCCCCACCCCTCACCATGGGGCGCAGGATTAGTTACAGCTCACCAGCCTGTCTAGGCTAGAATAGGCAGGAATGTTTAGTGAGTCTATGGAAGGAAGGAAATGCTATGAGAGGCTAATGTTCCTGTTTCTTTCTAATGGATAGAACCTAAGTCTCTCTCTCTCTCTCTCTCTCTCTCTCTCTCTCTCTCTCTCTCTCTCTCTCTTTCTCTCTCTCCCTCTGTAGTTAAGGAAATCTGTTCTCTGCTTTGAGAGAGCTGGGATTCAGGATTAGGTATACTTGTTTGTATAACCTGAATTTCTCCAGGATCCACCAGTCTGTCCGTATCAACGAGGTAACTCAAGTTTCACTGCCTTATCCCAACTTTAGCCCCTGTGAAAAATCTCATGGTTTCCTGAGAAGTTCCAGGTGTGTCTCTGTCTCATCTGGACAAGTATGCCGCTGTTTTACTAAATACCACGTTGTCCTCTAGGGGATGCTGCTGCTCCACTGGGAATGGCCAGCCCCACCCTCCCCACCCCCCAGCAGACGCCATGGCTGCTCTGCAGGGGCTGGAACCTGCAGGCTTTGTTGCTGCTGTGCTGGGCACTGCAGCCTCTCCCTCTGACTCTTGAGTAACCTGTTGAGCTCTGCTGCTGGTCTGCCAGGCACAGCAGTGCCCACCAGGCATCACCACTGCCTCACCGGCCTCTCTTATTGCTGCCATCTCTCAAGGGACACAGTTCTGAGTGCCAAAGCTGAATGGTGGTCTGTGGTGCAGGTGGAGAGAAAAGGAGAAAGTCTCTCTTTTGTGCTACGCTATTTTGGAGATATCCCCCAAATTCTATAGTTTGATGACACAGTCCTTGCAGTCTTTACTTAGGTATGCTATTGTTCAGCAAATATTCATTTCCTTCCTCCAAAGCTCTGAGGAGTGTTGTTTCCCAACTGTTAATGTTGGGCTTGGCCATAGAATTTGCTTTAGCTAGTGGGACATTAGTGGATGTAAAACAAGAAAGGGCTTGAAATGGGCTTGTGCAGTTGGACTGGCCTTGTGGGGCTTTTGCCATAGCCAGAAGAACGCACCCTCTTGGATAGACCACTGTCCCGGAAGAACGAGAGACAAGGGGACAGAGCCAGACAAAGCAGACCTGTGGCTGAGGCAGGTCCTCCCTAGTCGACCTGTAGATGCTAGAGTGAGGAATAAATCCTTGTGGCTGTGAGCCACTGAGTTTTGAGGTGATTTGTTAGGTAACATTATTTAGACCATAACTGATCTTCCTTCCAAGATTCAGACATGCATCCATGGAAATGACCTAAGGTTGGGTTGGAGTTACAGCCTCCAGTAATGAGAAATTTTCTTCCATGTATTCACTGACACTCTCCGATTGGGTCAGGCTGTTTGAATTTGGTAACTTTTTTACTTAGGATGAATTCTCTCAAAGGCTGTCATGCAAATGAGCTTTACGAAGGCCATCTATCTGAATCATGTATGAACTCACGCTGTACGTTTCTCTACTTGCAAACTTTAAATGTATTAATTCCCATAAATACTCCAGAGCAGGGGTTGGCAAACCTCTTCTGTAAAGGGCTAGATCATAAATACTTTAGGTTTTGAAGACCATGCAGCTTCTGTCCCAACTATTCAACCTTGCCATTGTAGCTCGAAAGCTAACCTATACAATAATAAATAGACACCATTGTGTTCCAATAAAACTTTATTTACAAATAAAGTTTGCTGAACCCTGTTCCACCCCAAAAGCACGTCAACTCTCCCTGCCACTAACAGATGGTGACAGCTGTTGCTCTTGGTTGTCACTTGATTTGTTAGGGCATGTTTGCCGTTTTGTGCTTAGACTGAAGGCATTTCACAAATATTGTTATCATCATGACCAATAAGTGGAGAAGCATTGAGTGAGCACCTGGAAAATGCTAGTTAGAAGAGACATATGGTTACGATAGAAACCAACGTGGAATAATAATTTCAAAAACTGAAAGTGGTGAGAAAATGGATCTTGCAAGTGAACACGGGATATATTTTTTGACAGTGGCGTGATTGTAAAGGATCAAGAGTGAATTGGGCAACGTAAAAAATGCTGCACCCATGCCACTGACAGTAATCAGCAAAATACGATGAGAGGTTATTGACAAAAATCAAACAAATATAAAAACATTTGCATACACGGCTAGAGAGGAGCAGCAGCCCGGAGGCTCATTAGCCTAATGTGAGTTCAGCAGAAGCTGAGGAGGGTGCTGAGAACTCGGTCATAGTGAAAGTGCGACCGCTGTGGTGAAGCATGAATGATTCCGTAGACTCAGGGCCCCGTCTCCCCAAGGTCAAAGTGATGTTGATCCCAGAGCTGCTGAGGACTTTGCTTGCGGAGATCATGAAGGAGGGGTGTGCCTGCCTCATCAGACTTCTGGAGGGGGAGAACTAGGGATATTTTGGAAAAAGAACACATAGCAAAGCAAAACATAATATGATGTGAAGCATCCACTCACTTCTTCTACTTGGTGGAAGATGTACCTGGGGATTCCAAGCTTCACCTTCACTAGGTTCTTTGAACTTGCAACCAAATGGACTTAACAAACAGCTGTTTGGAACCAAAATTGTTAACACACATGCACACACGGTCACAGGCATGCACGCATGCACATGTGTGTACACACACACACAAGAGGGCTGAACACTGAAGGGCTGAATTTGTTGCTTCACAGAGCTCAAGCTTCAGGTTGAGGGAGGGGTGAGAAGGCTCTCAGCTCTGCCACTGCTCCTCACTCAGGGGCAGGACGATGAAGGAGATGGTTTGTAGATGAAACACAAGGAAGGATACACTGGAATGAATGAGAATTTGCAGTCAGGAGGATTTGGTTTGGTGTCTGAATGTGTCCCTTGCTAATTACATGACCCTTGCTAATACCCCTTTAGGGGGTAGTGAGAAGCTTCCCATTCCGTAGAGGAAATGGAGGAGAAATGCATTCCTGGGGAAAATGGGGAGTGCCTCTGCTTTGGAGAACAGAGGGACAATCTGGGAGGAACCTTGATTGCATTACCTAAAGGGGTGGGGGGAATCAAGATGTTATAGGAACATGCCAGATTCTAGGTTGAGGTGGTAACTAAAGGACCAGGGAAAAAATGTGAACTGAAAAAGTAAGTTAATAAAAGGGAAAATCCGAAGAACTGTGGGTGGGAAAGGGGCAGGAGGAGGGCCGGGAATGGCAGACCTTCCTGTGTGAGCCAGGCCGGGAGGTGGTGGTGCTGACTTGGGAGACGGGAGGGTCTGTCGCTATTATCTCAGGCCCACCCAGCTGTGTGAGTTAATGTTCTCTTGGTTGCAGGTAATAGAAACCAATTTGTAGGAGCATAGGAAAAGTAGATTTGATTTATTGGAGATTTCTTCGAGTGTCTCACAGAATTCAAAGAATCATTGAACAGGCTCGTTGAAGGCGGGACTTAGCAGTAGGAGTTCACGAACTTCCCTTTAGGACAGAGCTTCTCTAACTTTAGTAAGCACCCTAATCACCTGGCAGGCAGACTTGCGGAGCCCAACCCCCAGCAACAATTTGCGGTTTCCGGATGATGCGTGTTGGTCCTCTGGTTGGTCCAAGCGCACTACTATTAGCTCCCAATTCCCAGCCCCGTACCTCAATTCAAATTTTTAAGTGGAAAATGGATTGGTCCATCTTGGTCACGTGTCCTCCTCTTGCCCAATCATTTATTACCAGGGTGTGGAGCCATATAGTATAGATGTGGTACCTGAGGCCACTCTAGTGTATCATGAAACAGTTCAAAGATAAGAAGGGCTTGGTGGCTGCACCAGACGATGTCTGTGATTCCCCTCTTCTCAAACTGCTGCAGCTAGGCACCTGAGTCTTAAGCTCTGGAGCTCATTCCGTAACATTTGTCTTTAGGCTGCCACTCTATCCCTGGGGATTCTCCCCACTAAGATTGGCCTTCAAGGGGCACATTGTCTTCCTGTCCCTTAAAACAAATAAGCAGGGCATTTTCATTTTAGGGTTTTTACTGCTGATTCCTACCAGGACCTTGGAAGAGAAAATAAATCTAACGACTTTTGAGAAGTTGCACACATTCTGGAATTGTCTAACTCTCACAAGGCAGCAGCGTGTAATCGATGACTCCTGGTTCTCTTCTGAATTAGTAGCTGGGAGCCGGTAGTCAGGTTGTCCCCTCGCTTTTCTCTGCTGGAAGGTCTCTCTCCCTGGCAGTAGGCATGCCTTTGCTAGAAGGCAGAGATACAGGGTCTCTGTGGGTCATGACATCTTCAGGGACAACCTAGGGTGGTCGCCCTGGGAATCTCCCCAGGGACTAAAATCCTGGGAGAGAGCTGCTGAGTACCTGGAACCCTGCCTCTTCTGCTTACTCACTTCACCTTTATTTATTTCTTGGAGGATAACAAGGCTCCTTAAAAAATAAAATTCCCTTCCTCGGGCTAAACCCTGGTTGTGTTTAGAGCAGGAAGAAGAATAAGGCGATGCCTGCCGCTGGGGAGGAATCACTCACAGGAAAACAGAGAGAAAGCAGACTCCTGTTGCCGTTTGGCACAGTCTTTTCTGCCGAAGAAATGAATCCTCGGAGTGGCAAGGGCACACAAAACTTTGGCAGAAGGAGCCCATTCTAAGTGGAGAGGCTGTAAGAGACTTGGAAGCCTGGGCTCAGGGCTGGGAAAGACCGTTACCGATTCGGGCCTTTTCTCTACTACTTCTCCACCAGCTCGTTATCCATCTTCAGCCGGAACATTTTCAGTGACAGGGAGCTTGCTACCTGTGAGGTCAGCATGCTCTTTCTTCAGGCCGTTCTGATGTTTTGAAAGATATTTCATATACTGGCCTGTAATTTCTCCCTCTTCAGGCCTATACTGATCAGATTATCAGGTCCCTTAGCAGTTGGGTCATTGTGCCAACCTTGAGCCCAAATATCTAGACCAGACTGAGGCACCAAATCAGGACAGCCCCAAGTCAGGAAACAAAATAAAATAAAAATAAAAAATTAGACTTTTTCTGAGGGCCGTCACATAAAAAATAACACAAAGATAAAATGTGACTGGTACTCAGATTTACAGGCAGTCTGATAAAGCCCCTTGTAATTAAGCAAGTGTTCACTAAAGAGACCTGGAGATGGAGAAGTAGGAGCAGAGCCAGGAAGGGGTCTTCTCCTGGTGGACCTGGTCACGTGAGTGGACACTCACTCCTCCCTCTCTTACTGTGTCTCCTTCCCCTCAGTCCCTATTCCATGAGCTCATTTTTATTTTAATGGAGGAATGGTCACCCTCTTCTATTAGAGAAAGACACAGATTCTGACAGGTCAGCAGCTTTGGGAGGGAGAGGAAGGACAGGTCTCCCGTGGGTCAGCCAGAGTAGCTGTGTCCACCTTGGTGGTCAATGGAAGAGGACACAGACTGTGGCCAGATGACCCTTCATGTCATTGTGTTGGTGTTTGTTGACCATTTCCTCTAAGCTGGAGAGGCTTTGTCTCTTACAGAAACCATGAGCTCCCTGTGGGTGGGTCTTCGTTGTGACGGTGACAGGGAGCTACAGGCAGGACTGGTCAGCAAGCTCACACCTGTGCCTATGGGGTTTCCAGACTCAGCACTTGGTTTCCCCAGTCACTCAGTCTCTGGGAGGTCGAAGAAGACACAGATGACAGGGATCCCTTGACTTCTGTCCTCTGATGATCACATGGACATTCTTTTTTTTTTTTTTTTAAATTAAAGTTTATTGGATATAAATGGCAAATAGACATATGAAAAAATGTTCCACATCACTAATCATCAGAGAAATGCAAATAAAAACCACAATGAGATATCACCTCACCCCAGTCTGAATGGCTATCATCAACAAGACAAATAGTAACAAGTGTTGGATGGGCTATGGAGAAAAAGGAACCTTCATACACTGTTGGTGGGAATGCAGACTGGTGCAGCCGTTATGGAAGGCAGTGTGGAGGTTCCTCAAAAAATTACACGTAGAATTACCCTATGACCCAGCAATTCCTCTCCTGGTTATCTACCCAAAAAATCTGAAAACATTTGTGCATAAAGACACGTGTACTCCAATGTTCATTGCAGCTTTGTTTACAGTGGCCAAGACAAGGAAACAACCAAAATGTCCTTCGATAGATGAATGGATAAAGAAGTTGTGGTATATATACACAATGGAATACTATTCGGTTGTAAGAAAAGATGAAATAGGATCCTTTGTGACAACATGGATGAAACTTGAGATTATAACGCTTAGTGAAATAAGTCATATGGACATTCTGACCTGACCTGTTCTAGCCCATTTTCTGGTATATTCACACTGGTCGCTGCCATAGTACCCATTTTATGTGCTTAGAGGCTTTTAAGGGGGTGCACTAAAGTTGACTCCTGGCTGAAATTGCAAGGTGGTGGGGATAGAGCCATTTGGCTGAGGTTGCCCAAAGTGCCCCTGATGTGTAAATATCCTGTTGGCCAAATGGAATAAGGGGCCAGGTTTTTACCAGGTGTTACTCCTGGGGAATCTGACCCTCAGAGCCTTCTTAACCCTCTTAATCTCTTTCGAGAGACCTTTTGTGATTTGGGGTCTCCTCATTCGTTAGTGGTGGAACAAGGATGTTAATTCACCTCCTCAGATTACAAATCCTAAATGCTTTCCATTCAGATTAATCAACTCTAGTAGGGGTTCACTGGCAGAAACTGGGGTCCCCACTGTTAAGGGATTACTCATTACAGTAGTCCCTCTTATCTGTGGTTTCAGTTACCCACAGTCCACTGTGGTCTGACTTACTGAGGGAGGTGGGCTCTCAGGGAAGCTTTGAAAAATAGCCAAAAGGCAGGCAGGTGGAAAGAAAGAAATAGGGTTTTAGTATCAAGAAAGTTAAGAGATGAGGCTGAGAAATGGGACTATGTCACCCCCAAGATGAAAATTCTTCAGTGGCTTCCATCATCTTTCAGGGCAAAAGTCCAGGTATCATCTGACATCCAAGACCATTCACAGTCTCACTCCTTCTTTCCATTCTTTGCAGGACTACCTGCCACCACTCACTGGCACATACTTTCTGATCCAACGGTCTGAACAGCTTGTTCCTTATACATAGCACGGTATTTCATGCTTTGTGCCTTTGCTCCTCGTGTTCCTTTTACCCTCAATCATCCTCTCCTTCCCTCACCTCCCTTGTTCCCCCACCCCGCCCCACAGCCTTCCCTCCTCTGAAAAGCTTTCCCTGAGGCTACTTGTCCTTTAAAAACGGCTTCTCTGGGCTCTGGCAGCACCAAGTACAATATGACCAGAGCCCTTAATCTTAGTGTATGGTAATTTTCTGTTTGCAGAGCAACCATTAAGAGCTCCTTGAGGGCAGGGGAGTCCTCACACACCGGGGAGTCCCCTGTGCTCTGGATAGAGAAGGCAGCATTACCTGCTTCATGACCTAAACTGCAGTCTACCTTGCTGAAAAGTCAGGCACCTCTGGCCACTGTTGATTCCTTCAGCTCTGCGCCTACATGGCCCAGAGCAGATCCTGCATGCCTAGCTACTGGGTGAGGTTCCCTGTGCAAGCTGAAGCCTTGCTGGCCACTTGGATCATCTGAGAGGCCAAATGAAGCTTCAGGCCATCTTACTCCTCGGGGCACTGCCAGGTAAATGGTGGGCCACCTCTCAGGTGCCTGCCTTACAGCTGTTTTGTCTCTTAGCATTGGCATAGCTCCACGCAATGGAGTCAGACTGCAAATCAACACACCCTTTCAAATCAACACACTTTACATGTCTGTTCAGTGTCTATAGGAAGCAGGGAGTGAGGGCAGGGCAGGAGTGGTTCCCCTCCCTCCTCTCCTGTTCTGAGCAGTGCAGCTCTCCCCAGGCCCACACTCCAGTACCCCACTGGGCACAACAAAATGCTGTAGTTAAACCAGACCCAGCTCCTCAGAAGGCAGTGAGGCACTTCCTTCTTAGCCATGCGCCTTGGGGCTCCACCCTGAAACTGGCATATCAAAATCTTCTCCAAGCAGAGAGAATGTTCTCCCTGAGAGGAGTTCTGCGAACAGGTTTTTCTCCATCTCGTTGCATATCTAACAATATCTCCACATTTCCAGTGCATTACCTAGATGTGATGAGCCCCTTCCCTTTTCATTTACTCTTCTCTCCTCTTCCCTTGGATGCTGATTGATGGAGTCTCTGGTATTTGTTTTGCCCTCAAGCTCTGTTTTCTAGGGAGCCTAGGCTTGCCTTTTTTTTTTTTTTTTCAAATCGTTCTGTCCTTAGTGTCTGGCCCGATGGCAGGAAATAACAGGTGCTCAGTGTATTCTTGTGACTATGACCCAGTTTTGGCTTTGGGAGTTCAAATCAACAGTCCAAGAACCATTCTGAAGAGTGGAAGGCTCTGGAGAGAAAGGAAAAAGCAGGTGCACCTGGGGAGGGAGGAGGGACTGGAGCTCAGCATCCCAGTATAAGGCACATCTGAAAAGGACCTGGTCACCAGGAGACATGCTCCCAACCTTCAGTGTCCCCAGGCCAGCCCTGTGAGAGGGCATGGTTTATTTATAAAGTCCTTGCTTGCCCCCCTCTTCTTAGCCTGGAGAAGCCTTTCTTGAACCTGTTCACCTCAGGTTCTCAGCTTCTCAGCCCTCAGCTCTCAGCCAGGGATGTCTTCCAGGTGTTGTCATGGCAATGCTGGAGTTAGGAGTAGCTCACCATAACTCGGTTTTGACTGTAAAAGTAAATTCTGTGTTTCTTTTTCCTTCTGTGGGTGAAGGTCGAGGAGGCACCCCTATTGGTGCAGGTGACTGGACATGTGCCATTTCCGAGCCAGTTTGCAAGGGCTCTCAGAGAAAGAGGTGCTCAGAAAGCCGCACCCACCAGGATTAGGAAGCCAGAGATCACACAGCTGACCAAACTGGGGACAGTTCCAATGATCGCTGCCTTTAGTCAAGTCCATCTCTGATACTAGGGTGACTTAGGAACTTGTAAGATCGGCTTGTCTACTGCAAGCCAGAAAGTGTTGGCTTGGGGATTCATTGTGAGCCCCCTGCTAACAACCATAGCATTTGCTAACACTTGTATAGTGTTTGCCAGGTACCAGGCACTGTTCCAGGGAACATGGTAAGGTGCTTGGATTTACTGCAGTTGTGCATGTAAACTGCCTAGCATAGCGCCTGGCATATAGAAGTGCTCAATAAATGGAGCTGCTGTTGTTAATGTCAGACTCTTGCCTCCTCCAGTTGGTCTCCTGGACTGCTGAGGCCGTTCCAGAGTGGCTGCAGGTCACCTTACCCCCTTGGATTTAGGATGTAATTGTCAGTCTGAAGGGCCAAGCTGGATGTTACGTTCCCTTATTCCTAGTTCTCAAGAGCCCCGCCCTGGCCCCAGCCACCTTCATTCTCTTCTGTGGGAGCTCTGAGGAGTTCCAAGGGGGTCAACATCCACAGACCCTCTGGCCAGGACCCCGGTTCTAGTGGTCAGTTTTTCGAGGATCCAATTCACAGAAATCCCCAGGTTGTATTTGTGTCTTGCCGCCAGGCTCAGCATAATGGCATTGACAGTTGAAGTAAGCAATTGGCCAATTTCCTTCAGAAACGTTTGAAATAAAAAGCAGCTTGTCTGAGTGGAGGAAATTGTGAGAGCCCCAAATGGAATTGCTTAAATTTATTGCTGGAGAGTTTTTACATATTGAGCCAAAGGCATATCTTTTTGCACTCAGTCTGGGGTTTTCAGGAGCGCCGCACTGCGCCAGAGAGGAAGAGGTCTGGGTTGGCTCCAAAGATGGCTTGCAGGAGAAACCCCCATGCCGTCACCAGCCCTCCCGCAAGCGGCCCCATGAGGGTGGGAAAGATTTGACTGCTATGGTGGGAGACATGCCAGCCCTTGATATTGGAAAGCAGAGAGTGGTACCTGCAGCTCTGACCAAGATTTAGCATCTGCAACACCGCCATCACCCTCAGCCGCTGGACTGTCCAAAGACTGCAGTGGATGTGACTTTTCTGGTGGGGCTTCCAGTTCTTGCATGAGGAGCTCAGGAGGCAGGAAATGTGGGGCTGTCGGGGAAGAGATCTTTCAGCAGTTTTATCTGGTTGGGACAGAAAAAAATTTTTTTAAATTATTTTTTATTAAAATTTTTTCCAGCTTTATTGAGAAATAATTGACATACATCACTGTATGAGGTTTAAGGTGTACAGCATCATGGTTTGATTTACATGTATTGTGAAATGATACCACAATAGGTTTAGTTCACATCCATCATCTCATATAGATACAATAAAAAGAAAAGAAAAAAATTTCTCCTTGTCACGAGAACTCTTAGGATCTACTCTCTCTTAACACCTTTCCTATTTACCCTGTTTCCCTGAAAATAAGACCTAGCCAGACAATCAGCTCTAATGCATCTTTTGGAGCAAAAATTAATATAAGACCTGGTATTATATTGTATTATATTATATTATATTAAAGACCCGGTCTTATATTATAGTAAAAGAAGACTGGGTTTTATATTAATTTTTGCTCCAAAAGACGCATTAGAGCTGATTGTTGGGCTAGGTCTTATTTTCGGGGAAACACGGTATCATACATCAGTGTTAGCTACAGTCATCATATTGTACATTACATCCCTAGTACTTATTTATCTTATAACTAGAAGTTTGTACGTCCAGGGCCAGACAAATTTTGATTTCAAGTTTTGGAAGACCCTGGGGTCTTATATTTAAGTCAGCATCAGAATAAGATAAATTATTTGCAGAACAGCAGGGGATGTAGAAGAACGAACTTGGCCAGGCTGTTATCAGAACTGAGACCTAGGCTGACTTTGGCATTAGTTTACTCTGTGACCATGAGCATGTCACTTTTCTTCTCTGGACCTTAGTTTCCCTACCTGTAAGATGAGGTGGTTAGACAAAATAATCTGAGGTTGTGCCTGATTCCAACGTGCTGTGACCTGTGCCTTCTTGCTCACACCCCCAACGATTCCCGCTCTTTAGCTATCTCTCTCTCCAAATATGACATATGTATTTCATATACATTGAAGGCCCCTCATCACGATGTTGACCCGGGTGCATTTTGACACATCGAAAGGAGGCATCCTGGTGTTGTAGAAAGATGATGGACCCAGGAACGAGACATTCCTGGTTCTGCTCCTCATTCAGTGGACCTTGGACAAGTTACTTACCTGATCTGACCCTCAGTTTCTTTATCAAAGCCTAGGAATAATGTTGTGAGCATGAAATGAGCCATTGTCATAAATCGCCAAGGAGTAGGCTGGGCAAACATAGGTAGGTGCTCACCCAGCATGAATTTCCTTCCTTTTCCTATGCCCAGACCCACACAATCATCAAGCTGCATCACCTACAGCACTGCCAGATGCAGGAGGACTCACCTTGATTTTATGGATGGGTTTATAGCTCTAAAGAGGAAATGTTATCTTTCATGTTATCCTCTAAGTAGCTAGAATGAAAAGTTCTTAGACCAAAGGATAGATGTGCTTGGAGGAGATGCTTTGATAACTGGCTTGGGTGAGACCCAATCCTCTACTTAATCCTTAAGTAAAATAGATTAGAGCTAAACTGCCTTCTAAAGAGGGTAGGTCCATTTACCTGCAGGACTTTTTGTCTTGAGGAGCAGAGATTGAGTGGGGTGTGTAAGTCAGGAAGAGAGCTGAATTACTCTGAAAATAGGGGAGAAGGATATTAACGGGTCTAGGAGAGAGAAGAAAGAGCCAAGTGGTGGCCCAAGAGAGAAGAGAAAAGATGGAAGCATTTAAGAGGGACTTAAATAAAGCAGTTGGGCTACTCATATAAATCCACATGCACAGAGATACACCCTTGTATTAGAGACGTTACATGGACACATGCACCCTCACATACAGGCATGGAGTTCTCTGGATGCGTGTGAGTGAATGCGTGTGTGTGTGTGTGTGTGTGTGTGCGCACAGTGGATGAACACATGCTCTCGGGCGTTGAAGATAGCTGCTCTCTAAGCCTTATGGACATGTGGTCTGTATTAACCCTTCCACCTTCTCCTCTCCCATGTATGAGACTGGACAGGTGTCAGAATTGCTCTGTTTGCAGACGTGGGACTCAGAACCCTGCATTCGCTTACCAGACTGAGCAAGATGGTGGGGGACATAGACAAAGTGATATTTCTCACTCGTAAACAACATCTTTTTCTGCTTATAAAAGTAATATGTTCAATGACAATGCTGTGCCAGGCTCTCGGCACGTGACAATGAGCAAATGCCTTCATGCAGCTCACGTTCTTGTGGGGCAGACAGTCATAAAACATTCCTGGTGCTCGTCATGGGCTCATGAAAGGGGACACGTGCAATACTCTAGAAGTGTGTGACAAGAGGATGAGCCCAGCCTGTGAAGACCTGAAAGAGTGTTTATGTCCTCAGAGGGTTTCGCGTTGTCAAGATGGAGGGAGAGAGTGACAGAAGATGAGGCTGGAAATGGACATGGGCCAGACCACAAAGGCTTTGTCAGATATGTTCAAGGATTTGAATATTTGATCCTGAGGGCCACAGGGAGCCATTGAAGAGTTTTTAGCTTGAGAGAGAGGCATGCTTCGTTTTGCCTTCTAGAAAGATCGTTCTGGCTTCACTGAGTCACTGGCATGCTGAGTCTTTTTCCCTTCGAGCCAGAACCCTCTTAGAGCCTCTGTGATGGAAGACAACAAAGCCCAGCCAGGACCCCAGATCTCAGGCCTGGCTGCAAAACATGGGCTGGATTCTTCTTCCAGTCCCTCCAGCCGACTGTGCGCACCGGCTGAGGCCTCACGGTGACAACATCACGTCAGTCATTTCGGGATATTCAGTTTTAATTCACATTTACTGAGTGCCTAAAACTCGCCAGGCTGGATTATGTCCTTTCGTGCTCACAACAGCGTTACAAGACATGCAAAAATGAGTCACATTTTAGAGAAAAGTAGAGAGAGGACGAGCAGCCAACTGACATGGTGGAGCCCCTTCTACATCCCAGGTACAGAGCGAGGGCTGGCCTTAGCTAATCCTCTCCTAACATGCAGGAGATGGGACTGCTGTCCTCATTTGAAGAGAAGAAAGCTAACCTCGGAGGGGAAATGCTTTATCCAAGAACACCAAGTGAGGGGTGCAACTGGGAGTTTTGGGCTGCAAGTCAAGTTCATTCTGCTAGGTTGTTTCTTCAAAAGCGTAACAGAAAATCTGCCTACGAGAGTCTTCCTGGGTCCTAGGTGCTGCTTGGGGAAGACCCAATGGAGCAAGGACAGAGGTGCAGGGCACCCTCGTGTTGACAGACAGGGAGAGTGAGCTCTCCGGCTCCTTGGGGATGGCACAGCCTCCCACCCTCTCCTGTAGCCCAATTGGAGATGGAATTCAGGGCTGCAGGAGGCAGAGGTCAAGAGCTCTGATGTTCATAGGCTTACATGCTCAGACATCACATGTGTGAGCCCTCTGGGGTCAGGTTGCAGGAAAACACAGCTGGGCGGGAATCTATGGCAGGAGGTAGTGCTGTGTCGTGGAAGGGCAGGAGTTTTGGAATCAGAGCCCTCTGGTTTAAATCCAACCTCTGCACTTTAGGAGCCCTGGAGACTTTGTACTGTAACCTTTGTCACCTTGAATTATGTACTCTCCCTGCAGGACCCTGGGCAAGTATCTTTGTGCCTCCATTTCTTCATCTGTAAAATGGATGTAATAGTTCTTAAGGAACAGCATTGCCATATGGGTTAATGAAATAACACATGCATTAGCCCAACAGCTGCATGTTCTAAATTCTCAACAGATGTTACCAATTATTGGCAAACCTTCACTTATGAGCCACACCTCTAAGATGAGGATAATTATACCCTTGGCATAGAGTTTAGGGGCTGGTGGTGGGAATTAAATGACAAAACACATATAGTGATGACCAACAGCCCAGCATACACGGGTGTCCCACGCTGTGTATGCTTCAGTTTCCCTTTTCCTAGATCTGTGTAAGAGCAATTGCCAGATGTTTACTGTTTCTTTTTTCTTTTTTTAAGATTTGTATTAAAATATAGCTAACATACAATATTATATTAGTTTCAAGTGTACACTTCATTATTCAGCATTCAACTAAAGAAGAAATCACCATGATAAGTCTAGTAATCATCTGACACCATACCACGTTATCACAATATTATTGACTATATTCCCCATGCTGTATATTACAGCCCCATGACTTATTTGTTTTATACCTGAAAATTTGAACCTCTCATTCCCCTTCACCTTTTTTCCCCCTCTTTTTAAAAATTTCACTTACAGTTAACACGCATTATTATATATTAATTTCAGGGGTACAGCATAGTGGTTAGACATTTATATAACGTAAGACATCCCCCTGACTGGTCTAGTACCCACCCAGCACTATACATAGTTATTACCATATTATTGACTATATTCCCTATGCTTTACTTTACAACCTTATGACCATTTTGTAACTATCAACTTGTACTTCTTAATCCTTTCACCTTTTTCACCCTGCTTCCCAACCCCCTCTTATCTATCACCCCGATAAATCTAGTACCCATCTGACACCATACATAGTTATTTCAATATTATTGGCTATTTTCCTTATGCTACATCCTACATCCCCATGACTGCTGTGTAACACCCAATTTGTACTTCTTCACCTATCCCCAACCTTCCTCCCATCTGGCAACCATCAAAATGTTCTCTGTATCTATGAGTTTCTTTCTGTTTTGTTTGTTTTGTTCTTTCAATTCCACATATAAGCAAAATCACATTGCAGCTATCTTTCGCTGTCTGACATACTCCACTCAGCACAGCACCCTCCAGGTCCAGCCATGCCACTGGAGATGGCAAGAACCCATTTCCTTCCATAGCCAAGCAGTATTTCATTGTGTATATGTACCACCTCCTCTTTATCCATTCATCCATTGATGGACACTCAGGCTGCCTCCACATCTTCAATTGGCAGATGTTTTCACCAACTGCAAATATTTACTGAAAATTTCCAAGGCTGGTTCTTTGCTTTGCCAATCCTTCTGGGAGTAGCTTAGATTGTATTTGCTGCTTCATACCCAGTCTCTGCCTTCATGCTGGAATGCGGGCAGAGCCATGAAATAATAAAATTATTCCTCTCCCCAGATAGCAGACCCCCACATTACCAGTTACACATGTCTTTTGAACAGAGTTACCCTGCCCTGATCACAAAGGATAATGGTGGGGGAGACTGCTCTGGCTGTAACAGCAGCTACAGAGCCTTCTCAGACCCTAGCTAGGAATGGGAGATAAGGGAGCATCCCATTGCCCTGGTGTCCATATCCCATCTGTTCCCAAAGTTGGCAACAGGTTAATCAGAGCTCGCAGTCAGTATAGAGGCTGTCAACTCGGGGAGCCTCGTGGTGTGGAGATCAATAACCCTCTATTCAAATCAAGTCCCGTTTTGTTTGCTAGAAACTGACCTTGACCTTCACATCTCCCTTTATTTTCCATCCCATTTTTGTGCTTCTTTTCTCAGCAAAACTCCTCATGAGTCACCCATGCTCTGTCTGCACTTCCTCTAGTCCCTGTCCCTCTCCTGAAAGAGCTTGGTCAAGGTCACTGAGGACCTGCATGTTGCTACATCGAAAGGTCAATCTCAGAAACCAGTGGTTCTCAGGAACCGTTTTCCATGACTCCTTAGCAGCATTCAACACTGCTGACTACTCCCTCTTTCCTGAAATGCTTCTCTCACTTGGCTTCTGGGTCATCAGTCTCTCTTGCTTTTCTTCCTACTTCATTGACTTTGCCCCTTCAGTATCTTTTAGATTCATCTTGTCTTCAGGACCTCAAAAGTCTCTTCTCTTCTGCTTCTACTCATCCAGTAGAATGGCTTTAAATAGCATCTGGATGCTGATGAGTCCACCTTCTATCTTTAGCCCGACCTTATCCTTTGAACCCTTTGCATCCTTTGAACCCTTATCCAGACTCACAGGTTGGCCTCCTTACTTGACTTTTCCCCATGGATGTCTACCGAACATGCCAATTATTTTATTTTATTTTATTAAATTTATTGGGGTGACAATTGTTAGTAAAATTACATAGATTTCAGGTGTACAGTTCTGTATTACATCATCTATAAATCCCATTGTGCGAACACGTCAATTTTTAACATGACCCATGCCAAACTCTTGATTTTTTTCCTTTGAAACTTACTCTTTTCTTTGGTTTTCTCTATCTAGTTGACATCAACTTAGTTTTTCTACTTACTTAGGCCAAATATCTTCAAGTTGTTCTTGATTCTTTGCCTTCTCTCACACTCCATTTTCAATCACTCAATGAAATTTTGTCAGTATTTTAAAAATATAGCCTAAATTTTTTCATTCCTCACTGTCACCAAATCTGCTCTCATAGCTTATCTCTTGCCTGGATGACTATTAAAGCATCAAACTATTTTCCCTGCCTCTGTCCTTGCCCCTTCCCCTTACTTTATGTATATCAAGTGGCAGCCAGTATGATCTTTTGAAAACAAGAATTAGGTCGTGTCACTCCTCTGTTTAAATTCTCCAGTGGCTCTCTGTCTCAGTCAGGATAAAACACAAGGTCCCTATTATTTTCCACACGCCTATAACGGTGTGACTCCTTTGCCTCTCTCATCTCCTTGTCTATATTTCTCTCTTCACTCTGTTGACTTTAAAGCCTCCACAGCTCCTGTTTACTGAAGACACCAAGTGTACTCTTATCTGCAATGGCTCTTTCTTCTGCTTGGAACACTCTAACTTCAGATAGCCGCATGGTTCATTTCCTCACATCTTTCAGGTCTCTGTTAAAATGCTAACTTGTCAAAGAGGCTCCCTGAATTTCTCTATATAAAATTACCCTCTACCATCCCTAATAATTCTTTAGAAATCTGTCCAGTTGGTTTTTATTGGAGGGGGGTTTGTTTATTTGTTTATGTAGCCTGATTGTTGCTAACATTTTTGTGATTCTGTCTTTCACCTCTTTAAACATTTCATATGAAGTTATTTTATATTCTGTATCTCACAATTTGGGTATCTAAAGTATTTGTGTGTGTGAAGGCATTAAAGCTGTTTTGTTTGTTGAATCTGCTTTTACTCATGGTGCTTTGCTTCCTTGTATGTTTGGTGTCCTTTGCATGTGAACTTATATATAGTTGATCCTTAATCTGTAGAAAATCAGGGGCAATAAATTGAGGATGATTTCCTGCAGAAAAGATTTGTATTTACTTGTGTCAGGCAACAGAGGGTACATTGACCAGAAATCTTTTTAGCCCCTTTCAGGATTTCTGGCTAAATCTGAGTCTAGGCTCAGCTCTTCTACCACGCCACTGGCTCAAGGCTCAGTCCCTAGACTGTATCTTTCTTGTGACCTCACATTCTACTATTGCTCAGAGTTCACAGCTTTTTTTCTTTCAGCCCCTTGGAGATTTATCTTATTTTCTGAGAGCTCAATAATGTGGCAAAACTTTGTGTTGTGCACAATTGCTTTTGAGTAGAATCTCATTGGCCATAGTTCCAGAAGTGGAAACATCTTTTCACTATCTTGACCCCCTTACTTACCCAGTTTTTCCTTTGTAGTACGTAATCACCATCTAACACAGTATATATTTATTTGTATTTATTTTATATATTCTTCCACTAAAATGCCACCACAAGAGCTGGGAGTTTTAACTGGTTTGTTCATTGCTATATCCCTAGTGCCTAAAACAATGTCTTGCACGCAGTAAATGTTCAATAAACATTGTTGAACGAATGCGTAAGGACTACCTTAAGTTGGTTCAAGCAGAGGTGGTTATGTTAAGAATGCACATGGGAAGATGAGAACTCACAAGACAATCTAAGAGCAGGAGGAGTCGCTGGGCTGGGCTCCAAGGGTTGGACGCAATGGCTGCTTTTGCTTCTAGGGTGGTTCTGGAATCTCCTAGAAGCAGAGTCCCTCTCCTACTCTGCCACTAATATATATCAGCTACCTCCACTCAATGTCTGCTTCCTCTCTTTCCTTATAATTTTCCATTGCCATTGGCCTTGGTTTGCCATCATCTCAACTCAAGGCATCCTTTCAACTTCTTCCTTAACTGCTAACTGGAAAACTTGGGTTTTACCCACCCCCTTGGGTCACATTCTCAAGAGAGAGGATTAAATTGATTAAGTATTTTTTAAAAGCCAGGCCACATGATCTCTGGCTGGTTCACGGATTATTTTTTTCCAGGAAAGTGAAAGTGATTTATTGAAAACAAAAGTACCCACTTGGGAGGAAAGTGCGGGGGAATTCAGAGAACAAGTCACTGAGGAAGTCACAGTCAGGGCCTTTTATCCCTTGTGGGTGGAAATGGTGACATTCCATTGATGTAGTTCATTCCTGTCCTCCCCTTGGGCGGGACCCTCCATTTTCCACTTTTTCTTCCTAATTTGGTTCCTCTGGAACTGTGATGGCATCAGATGTGCATGATGGGAGTTGTAGTTACTGCAATGCAAATGACCTTATAATGACATTAAAATTAGGTAAAGGTCAGGTCCCTGGTCATAGGGATTAGCTTAGCTGGATGAAACTGGTTCTTGTTTTTCTCTAGCTGCAGGTACTGGATACAATCATCTGTTACTTGTGTAATAGTGAGGCACCTCAAGTTGTACCCAGGAGGAGGTTGTCAATTTCCTAGGCTACCTATCCGGCCACATAAATCCTCCAAGAGAGATTTTTGGACTCATCATCATATGGGTTGTTGAAGGACTGGAGGTCAGACTTCTGCAGCTGCTTCAGGCAGAGACGGGGCACTGACCCTACCTAGCCTGGAACTGAAAATCTCTACCTGCTTGATCTAAGGAGTCAAGACCTCCCTCCAGCGTGGTTTCTGTTGCGTGCACCAGCTGAAATCCCTGGAGGACCGTTATCTTTATGTGGAACTGCTATAACCTGGAAGAGACAAATTTGACAAGGAGGTTAAAGAGACACGGTCTGAACAGTAGTAGCAGTAATAGTAGTAGCAGCAGCAGCAGCATAAAGCTCAGGGGTCCTAGCAGGGGCACAAACCAGGTATGGAGGGCAAAACACTTTTTACAGACTGCCAGACAGAGTCAGCAGTTGGAATTCCCTTTGCAAAATCATGAAGCCGTTTATCTTGATCATATCTATTTTTTTGGACATCTTTTTGTACCCGGCCAGTAGTATTAATATAGGTGCAGGAAGTCTGGTTAATAACCATGCATACATCCCCTTGTTCAGCTAGCAGGTAATGAAGAGCCATCCAGTTGTCAAGGACAACATTTGCAAGTGAATCGAGCAAGTGCTATAAATTTTGGAGGGCATCTCCAGTACTTTTTGATAGGGTAGCCGTACTCTTCGTCAGATTTTTTAAAGTAGCCTCATGAGAGGCAAATTCTCCCCAAGGGGCTGCAAGACTAATGGAAGCCCCTAAAACAGCCAGAATGAGTCCTATGGCCCATTTAGCTCAGGGATGGGTGATGTTGTGACGGTGAATGATATGCCCTGAGGACCTAGAAACCCCAGGGCACACTGACCTGCAAACTGAGCGTTGTCAATACAAGCGTAGACTAAAGCAATGGGAGGTGGTGGCAGACCCCAAGGGGAGAACCTTCTCTGGGCAGCTTATCTTTAGGAGGGCCATGGAGGAATAAGTCTTCAGAGAGGGCACAAGCTCAGTGTGGGGAAGGGGAGTTAAACATTGCGGTTAGGTTTGCACCCCAAGGGGGTCTGTATCACACTGGGAGTATATGGAGCCTCCCTGTAGTTCAGCATGCTTGGACCTGGTTGGTGCCCTCACTCCTTTAGGAGGTAGGTAGTATAGTCACCAGGATTCCCTTTCAAGTCCCTCCTGATATGTGCACCTGTTTTGGGGGCTTTTAGTTTGGTAACTGTCGCAAACATTATGGTTGGCTAGGCACCAAAAGGTTGTATTTGGAGTGCACGTTTTGGAGGTGTTGAATGTTGTAGGATAGAAAGAGGAAGTGTAATTTTCTCCTCTAGATATGCAATCCCTACTGGACTCGATGTGACAGGGCAATTAACGATTCTAACTCTGGCTTTACTAGACCAATTGAATTGTGGGTTGAGATGTATGCAGCAAAAGTTTGCAGCTGTTGGGTCTAGTCTGACAAATAGGGAGAGCTCCTTGGGATACTCTTTGGGGATCCCAAATGAAAGGTGAGACTGAGATCACGGTGCACAGGCTGAAACTGAGGAGGGGGAGGGTCGTGTTGGGGCTATCTATGACATATCCAGCAGTCACAGAGGCCATGGCTCTTAGCTGTTATATTAGAAATTTTATGAGGGCGGTGGTTTCCCAATCCCCCTGGAGAGGCTGGGAATGAAATAGAAAGAAGAAGATTAAAATCATGCTGTCGGTTTAGTCTGGTTGCAGAAGAAGCCGGTATCAAGTGTGGTGCCAGAAGGAGCACAGGTAAAGAGAAAAATAAGAGCTCGGAGAAAACTTCAACAGAAAATGACAATGAATACTTCAGGAATCGGGGGGTACTTACATGGTAGTGGAAGGGTGTGTTCTTTCTTTTCCTTAAACAACAGCTTTAGGTCCTGTAGGTGTTCACAGAAGTACTCTTCAGCAGGATCGGTTGACGGTTCCTTGGGAAGATCTGTTCAGGCGCTGGCGGCGATGGCTCTTTGTGGTTGCCAGAGATGCTGCTGGAGGCTCACGGGAAAGTCCAAGAGAGGTCTCAGCCCGGAGCAGAGGTGACCAGGGTCTTGTCTCCATGCGAGAAAGAATTCAAGAGCAAGAGAGGTGCAGGGAATGAAAGTGATGTATTGAAAACGATAGGAGACACTTGAGAGGAAGGTGTGGGTGGACTCAGAGAATGACTCACCTGGTTCGTGGATTTTAAGAATGAATGTAGAGAAACAAGAACTCTCAAAGCAATTCAAGAACAGGAGGAACAGTGGACTGGGCTCCGCCAGGCTGGGAAGCAGTGGCTGCTTCTGGATCTAAGGGGGTTCTGGCCTTGGTCCTGTGTTTACCCTTCAATCCATTTAAATATGGCAGGTGAAAAGAATGGTCAGGTAAAATAAAACATGAAAGCTGGACAGCAGGGATCTGGAAGTAATATCCTTTCATAGGGGCATGCGCGGGGCAAAAAAAGAAGGCTAAATTCAGACCTATCTCTGAGAGTGAAACTATGAAGACTCAACATTTGATGGAATAAAATCAGCAACTTGAGAAGGTAGAGACCCACCTTGAGTGATGAGAAAACATCCAAGTTCAATCGAGAGACTGAGGCAATAGTCCCAGGAAGATGTGATTATGGTGAAGAAAGTTATAGCTGGATCAATTATATTGAACCGTATTTGAAAATAGTATGTTCTAACTAGCAGGGAGGAGATAGTAAGTCGTTAATCAGAGAGCAAGAAATGGCAGTATCGCTTCTGCGCTGCAGGGGGTTGGGGGAGAGGCCAATGCACAGGTAGCATGATGTTAAGTGTGAGCCAGACAATCTAGTAGACAGACATTAATTAAACAATTTCCTGCACACACAAGCTAAATGGTGCTTAAGGCTACTAAGGAAGAGAATAGCGAACCGTGAGTATTTGGAACAGTGGATTTGGTCTAGGCTGGGGCGTTAGAAAAGGCTGCTTGAGGAAATGACCTTAGATAAAACATCTAAAGGCCATTTGGGAATTTAAAGAGGCAAAAGATGGGGATGGGAAAAGAGTCTCAGACCCTTGCAAATGCCCTGGGGATTCTTGCTGTTTCTCAGATGCACGTACTCAGCACTTTCCATCCTCAGGTGTTTGCGTTTGCTCTTCCTTCTGCCTAGAAAGTGCCCTCTCCAGATAATCTGATGGCTCACCCTTTGTTCAAAGACCACTTCTTCACAGAGGCCTTCCCTGGCACACTGGCTAGCATAGCACCCTGGGCAGTGGTTATTCCCTTTCCCTGATGAATGTTTCTTCTTGCACTTATTCACTCCCTGCATTTGTATTGTATAATGATTTGTTTATTATCTGTCATCTTCCCTCACTAGAATCTAAGCTTCATAAAGGCAATGATTTTTATCTCTTTTGTTCACCATTGTTTATTCATCCCAGTGCCCAGTATATAGTTTGCCTCAATAAATATATATTAAATGATTAAATTAAAAGCAGCAAGGTACACCTAGGAACAGAGGAGAGGCCAGAGTGGCTGGACTTTAATGAACTAGAGAGAGCATGGCAAAAGAAGAGGTGAAAAAGGTGGGCAGGGGCCAGGGTGCTGCAGGACAATATGGAATTTATCCAAGAGTTTCATCTTCATTCTGTGAATAATGGAAAGTCACTGGAGGTTTTAAAGAACAGGAGTATTGTGATAAATTCCATTCTAATAGACCTTCCTGGAAAATGTGTATGATACTTTCTTTAGGTTGTAATTCAAATAGTGGAATTGGCAGGCCAGTGCTATTTCATATAAATTTTGACACATTTTACCTATTTACCTTTCAGAATGGTTTTATAAATTTATAGTCTTTCCTACAGTTTTGTGAGTTTTCATTCTTACATGTCCTTGCCAGTTTTATTAAAAATCATCCCAAATTTAAAAGAAAACAAGACAAACCCAATTGATGTCTAATTTGACTATAGTGAAGTTGTAACATCTTTTCATATTTTTTGATCATGTTTAGTCCTTTTGTGAATGACTTTTCATATGCTTTGTTATTTTTCTGTTATGCACTTTGACTTTTTTTTTAAATTGGGTTTTAAGCAGAGGAGTGACCTCATCTCATAAGTCTGTTTAAAGGTCATGTTGCTGCCATGTGGAGGACAGATTGGAAGGTGCAGGAATGGAAGAAGGGAGACCAGTGGGAGGCGACTGTGGGAATCTGGTGAGAGGCGATGGTGACCAGGTGGGGATGGTGGGGGGAGTGGAATGGATGGGCTGGCTGTGGGGGTGCTTTTGAGGGTAGAGCTGCCAGGACTTGCTGCTGGGGTAGGTGTGGGAGTGAATGTGGTTTTGTTTTAAGTACTTGGGTGAATGTGGGTGCCATTAGCTGAGGCACATTGTGTGGGATGCACACCTTCACTGGATTTGGGATTGTCAAGTTGCTGGAAAGGCATAAGGATTGTTGAACCTACGTGGACAGTGAAGTTGGCCTGGGGAGCCAGGACCACAGTCGCCAGGGAGGTGAAGTTGTGACTGGGAGGTCAGCGTGGCAGCTGAGAAGAGGGATGAAGTGGCTGTGCCCCCAGAAGGCGTGAGATGGTATGAAATGCATGAGTTGGTGACCCTGGTGAGGAGAGCTTCTTCCATGCTGCCCACTCCTCCATCCTGGCACTTACGAGAATGAAACCTGGACCAGAATGGATCCAGTTCTCCCCGGAAGTGGAAGGGGAAACTCGGACAGGGAGAGGATGGGGGAGTGAGGTATGTGGAATGGGGCTCAGTGCAGTCCATTGAAGTTTGGTCAGGAGCAAGGGTGCATTTTGATGTCTGGGGTAGATCAATCTTTAACAGTCTCTTCTAGTCAATAAAATTATTTTCAGTATTAATTATGAAACGAAACTAATAATAATAGTGGCTATGAAAGAAATTCAGTAGAAATTATCTTGTATTGAACGTCATATAGATCAGCATGCCAGGTAAAAAAGTAAAAATAAAATATTACAGTACAACATTTTTTTTAAAATAATGGATTACTACTTTTAAATTAAATTACATTAACATGTGTTTTGAAAATAAGAGGAAAACTTGTACTTACTTTTGGTTTGTTGCAATAATGAATGATAATATTACAATTTCTGTTTTCTCGATTCACTCTTCAGTTTTAAAACAGGCAAGATTTTAAAAAGAATTCATTTCCCTGTTAAAGTTATTATCCAAATTCAGAAAAATAGTTCACGTGCCAGCTAAAATTTGCACTTTCCAAACAAAAGATAGTACATCTTGCAGTTTGCATTCTATTTCACTGCTTTGAAAATTTATACACAAATAAAAATTCCATGTGCTCACATGGAAAGACAGAATGGAAGTAACTCAAGTTCAGTTTCTTTGCTTTTCAAAGGCTGTCTTTCCCATCACTGTGCTATCACTTTTTATTTAGAAGCTTCTGTTTAAACACAGGAATATGTAGTATCACGGGAGTTAGAGACATAAAGTGCACCTGAAGTGAGCTTGACTGATTCTGAATGTTGGAACACTCTGGAAATGAACATGTGTAGCTGAGGTTGCATGTAGAGGGCCAACTGTATGACTGAAAGCGTCTGGATTAATTTCCATGAATAATATGGTGTTCATTCAAGGATAAGCAATATATATATACCGGGGGTGCCACAAAAAGGTACACATTTTGAGATGTTATCTATGTATTACTTTTCAAAGTTGAATTGAATTATGGTAGCGATGTGTGGTGTGATGTTCGCTCAAAAGATGGTGTTAATCATGTGAATGCTAGCATCAGTCATTGTATTACAATTTTAATACAGTTTTTTTCCTTTCTTTAAATGTGTATAAATTTTTATATATATATAACTATATATATATATATATAAATATATATATATATATATATATATATATATATATATATATATATTCAACAGGAAAAGCAGCAACTGTCGGCATTTTACCAACAAACAATCTTGAGGGGGAAGAGTACTTTATCACTGCAATGTTCAGAATTGTCAGTGCTTGGTGATAAGAAAAAGAGACAAACTTTCAGTTGGCTTTATTACTGTTTTCAGCATCCGTACTGACAAGCCATCTCCATCTTGCCTGCACCGGGATGAGCCTCGCCCACTGCCCTGCCTCACGTCCACCCTGGCAGGGGGAATGAGCTCAGAGCCTGAGTTGGGGGGAAGGGCAAGATTTGGGAGAGGGCAAGTAATGTGATCTGTCTGGATTTGAAGAGGCAGCAAAGGAGGGCCTGTTGGGGTGAGAGGTCTCTTCCCAGAGGCCCTACTGGGAGCCTTGGGTGGGAGTACCTCCATCCTATATCTTCTGTGGTCTCTACAAACAGATGAGGGGGTCCTGATGGCAGGGCGTCCCGATGTCTTCTCTGTCTCTCTGTCTTCTGTCCTTGTCTCATAACTTTTCTCAACACTTTTCTCTGTCCTTCCATCTATTTCTCTGTCTCTCCCTCTGTGTCAGTCTGTCTGTTTCCCCCTCTCTCTGTCTCTACGTCACTCCCTCTCTCTGTCTCAGGGTCCCTTCCCACCCCTGCCCCTCTTTCTCCGTCCTCTGTCTCTCCTTGTCTGACTCACTAGTTCTCCACCTCTCTGGTCTGTCCTGTTAATCTGTGTCTTGGCCTCTCCGTGTAGGACATGGGTCTCTTAGTCTCTCCACTGGAGAACTACGGGGAGTGAGGGGGACCGAGGGGGCGTCATTCAAGCTGAGCATCCTACCTTTTGTTGGGACGTCCTCCTCCTCTTAGAAATGCCCCATTCTTTGGGGACGCCCTAGAAATGACAGCCCTTTCTCCAGTCTTGGGCTGGCTGTGGGCCTGGGCCCAGCTAACACGGTCCCATATTGGAGGAGGGGGTGCGGGTGATAGCTTGCAGAAGCTGTGGGTCCTGTGAACAGGCAGGGGAGGGACCCGGGGTGGACATAGGCAGAATAGCAGGTTGCAATCACAGAGTTTGGGGCTCAGTTGGAGTCTCTGAGAGACTCCTTTGGTGACCCTATCTGTGAGGAACCCGAGCTTCCTCGTCCTGGCTTAGCCTGGGGAGGGAGGAGCACTTCTTTTCCAGGGGGGAGACCCCTGCCCCACACTGGTGTTCCCAGTAGGACTCCTGCCCCAGCTAAGGTGACACCCAGGGACTCAGGGAGCTGACTCAGCCCCCACCCTATCCTCTTCTCCATTCCTTCCTCTTGGCCCATTATTCCTGCCCAGATAACATGGGAGTTGTAATTGTCTGCTGCTCCTCACTCCTCAGCCCACACCCTGCCCCCTCTCGTCCTGTCTGTCCTGACCCCTTCCCTCTGCTTCCCTGTTCCAGCTTCCCAGCCAGCTGCCCCTTGGCTTTACTCGAGGTCCCTTTTACTGTGAAAGGAAAAGACGCAGACCCCAGGGGATAGGGGCAGTGGCCACCATAGGCATGGAGTATCCTGGGCCCTGGGTACCTGGAGAAGGTGCACGCCGTATATAGAGGAGGAGACTGCGGCACAGAGAGGTCCCCTAATGGGTGACTCTAGGGTCCATTCAGTCCACTTACCTCCTTTCCACTCCCCCCACTGGCTGCTTGATGTTCCTCAAACACCCAGCATGCCTCTGCCTCAGGGTCTTTGCACTTGCTGTTTCTGCCGCGTGGACTGCTCTTCCCCACACACCTGAATGGCTCACTCTCTTACTCCTTCAACTCTTTCCTTAAATATCCTTCTTATAAAGGCTTCCCTGACCAGCTTATTCTTCTAGAATTTCCTGCTTCATTCCCTTTTCATACTTGATCTTTCTGCACAGCATTTACCACCCTGCACATTGTAGAGTTAACTATTATTTTTTTAAAAAATTTTCTGTCTTTCTCATGAGTATGTCAGCTCCCCTTCAGCAGGGAGTTCTGCCTATCTTGTCGAAGGCTGTATTCCCAACTCCTAGAACAGAGTCAGGCACCTGTCATTTTTGGAGTGAATTTAGAACACCTGGCACAGGGTGCTGTGCAGAGTACGTGCTCCTGTGATAGGACCAGCGTTTATTGAGTTTCCCCGATGAGGCAGGGTATTGACGTCTCTGAGCTCGTGCTCCCCTGTGCCCTTGACTTGTCTGTCCTTTCCCTACACCAGCAGAACCTCTGCCTGATCTCAAAGGCTCAACCCCTGTTTTCCTCAAAGCCTCTTCTCTTCTCCAGGCAGATTTGATCTCTCCCTTTACCTGCTCCCCCTTCATTCTCCATCATATACCTCTTACTCTTGAAAGTTCATGTACTTCTGAGCCCAACTGTGATTCACATTCTTGCTTCCCCTCTTCCTAGCTATTGACTAGTGATTTAACCCCAGTAGGACTCAGTTTCTTTATCTGTAAAATGGGGATCATGGGATGCCACGACATGTAGTGTAATGTAATATAAGGTAATGCAATGTAATATGTACTCCTGAGAGAGCAGTTCTGAGCAGTGGTAGCCTTGTGTGAGATGGACCTGGGACTGCAGACTTGATTTGGGTGGCTAAGCTGGTGCAGGTGCTACATTCTCGGCAGCAGCAGCTTCAGCCCAGGTTCCTGAGGCTGGTGGAGGCTGAACTGCCTACCGCAAGGCAAGAGACAGAGATGTGGCCACATTTGGTGAGCACGCGGGTTCTGTGAGGAGGACCCTGCTGTAGGTGGGGTGGGCACCCATAACTGGGCCTGCTTGGCCAAAGCCCTTGCCCTGTGAGACCCCGTGTTCCTGGGGGCTGGGCAGGGCATGACCTCGACTGCCCACCCCAACCCTGTCCTTGCCACTTCATGTGTTCCCTGTACTGCCACATGTCCTGTGGAACCCGCAGTGAGGATGCCATCACCCTATTGTTCACACCTGCAGGTGAGCCTTGGACACCCACCTGTCTGCCTTCTCTGGAATGCCAGACCTTTGGTGGGAAGCAGAGAATTCTGAGGAGGTACAGGACCTCTCTAAACTGGCCAAGGGGGCTCCCAGCTTTTGCAGAGGGCGATTTTACCATTTGTGGGAGACTGGACTTACTGATCTTGAATATGCCTTCCAATTCTGAGAACCTACAATTCTAGGAGTTTTTATCCTCAACATCCAGCCAAAGTGTCTTTCTCCAACCTCTTATTACTACGCTTTGCATTTGAAAACTGAAAAGGCACATTCCTTCTCTAGTGCTGCTTCAAGCCTGGGAAGGAATTCCTGGTCAGCCATTGGCAGCTGGGTTCTCAGAACATTGAGAAATCAAAGGCAGTTTGGGTGGAAGAGGGAAAGTGGACTCTGCTGTGTATTTAGTCAATTAACCAAGGGCCCAGCTGTCCTTCTTAACTGAGCATCTTCTCTTTAATGATCGCGTGTCCTGTGCAACCAATAAATGCATTTGTTTGGAGATTCTTTTTCTTCATTCATTCAGTATGACGTGTTGAGTGCCTATGCTACCCAGGTGCTAGGCTGGGTACTGAGGAAACAGTGCACTCAAGATCAGACACAGAAACCACTCTCTCTTGGTATCTAAGAAGAGACAGACCCCTTCACCAGAAGGAATTGCAGGCAGCCACCCTACTGGAGGGGCATAAAAGTAGGTCTGTGTTTCAATCAGGGGTCAGTGAGCACAAGAATCAGAAGCCCACTTAAGCCCTCTCAGCCACAAGGGGGTTTGTTCTAAGGGAACTCATGGACTTTAGTGTGAGATGCATGGGCAGCCCCTGTGGGTCCTGGAAAGTCATCGGGCAGCTACTCTGCCTCTTTGATGCTCTCTACAGTCACATGGTCCTGCTTCTCCAAGAACCATCCCAACTGCCCCCAAGTTGTAGCCTTGAGTCATTAAATCTTTGAAAGTTTCCAGCATGGCTTTCTATAGTGTCAGGGGTTCAGGAGAACATAAGTGGTCTCTGCTCAAAAGTGGTGGTCAAGAGCGTTTAAGGAAGGAGTTATTTACCAGTGCAGGGCTCAACGAGGCCCTGCTAAAATACCTTGGGGCTGGCAATGTGGGAAACCCATTTCCTCCAGTAGATCAGAAGGGGTGAGGGGAGAGAATGATGTTACTGAACCTGGCAAGGGCTGTAGCAGTGAGAGAAAGGCTGCCTGACAACATTCATGGCCTTAGGTGGAGAAATTCAGCTACTGCCAAACCATAACCTGGAAGGGAAGGAGCTGTGGGAATAAGTTCCTCTACCGCCCTCTCCTTCCTCTCTTCAATTTCCTGCTGGTCCCTCGTGTTGGCCAAACTGAACTAGAATCCAAGAGGTAAGGGAGGATAGTTGATGCAATCCACAGATAGTGGTCAGTTTCCCAGGACATAGAGGGCAGAGAAGGATGGAGAGTGGATCTGAAGAGGCGAGTGGACAATATCCATGGTTAACTTGTGTGGTGTCTCCATCTCACTTTCAAGTGTCCTAGAGAGAGAATTAAATTAGATCAGCTTAGATTGAGGTAAAAGGAACTTCTCAGATAAGCCTCATCATCTCCATTTTCGAGATGAGCAAACCAAGATTGATAGAGGGGAGGATGCATGCCCAAGGTAACACAGAGAATGAATGGCAGTGCCACTGTGCCATAAATGACCAAGAACCATGAGCCTAAGTGAGCTGCCCTCCCTGGAGATTCTCTCAGGAACATTCCTGGCCTGGGCTTAGAGAAGCACTTGCTGGGTCTCTCCTCCTAGGTGTTTCCAACGTGCTGCATTCAGGTGTCTCTTCAGAGATCATAAGAGATGAGCTTAAAGATCATAAAGAGTTGGGTATGGGTGCATGTGTGCCCTTCAAAGTATGTTCCATTCCAGAAGACCACAGTGCACTGGGCCCACAGAGCACTGTCTGGTCCAGCATCCCGGAATCCCACAATGCTCCTCTCCACCTGCAGTCTGACTCCATTGTACATCTGTGCTAGGCTTGCCTAGTGGATTTTTGGACAACGTGGGGTTTTTGGACACCACTGTCACTGTACCTTCACAAGGGTCAGAGCGCGACTTTGCAGAGCCCTTGCTCTTGATGGAAGCCTGAGTCATGCTTTTGACTTTGCTGTGCCTGGATTAACACTGATCCCTCTGTATGCCAGTGCAGGTCAAAGGAGCCCCAAGAAGCCCCTGAGTAGAACGGCACTCATACCATCTGAAAAACCTGTGAGTGTTTTCCTTCCTGGGAATCTTCAAAGAAAGAGATGCCTTGTGGGGGTATCTCACACTCTTCTGGTCGGGAAGCTCTAGTACGCATCTTACCTAACTCCCTTGCAGTGTAATTGAAGCTTGTTTTGTTTAGTGAGAACAGAACAGTCATCTGAGGTGTGTTCAGAGGCCAGCACAGATTCTCTCATTCGCTGTGTTATCTTGATAAAGAGGAAGGCACAGTGAGGAGAAGCTTCCCAGTTGGTGCAGCAGCCCTTGGGGGCACCAGTTGTGTAGGGTGGGTGCCGAGTGTGAGTGTGAGGACCTGGGTTCCAGACATCTGTGTGGACTGGGTCACCATCTGTGTGGACTATATTACCAGCCAGCTGTGAGGATTGCAGCGGCAGCCAGTTGTACGGAACTGAGAGTCAAGTATATGCATTAGGGTGCCAGCCAGGTGTGGAGTGGGTTCCAGCTGTGTGGAGTGAATTACCAGCCAGCTGTGTAAACTAGCTGTGTGGACTGGGGTGCCAGCTGTGAGAATAGGGGTGCCAGCATGCGCTACGTGGAGACTGGACTCATCTGAGCTGCTCGGTTACAGAGTGTGCTTCTGTTTACGGCACTGATGTTTTCTCCTCAAGCAATTTAAATAACTCAAGGTCACTGAGTCAAATCAGTTTTACCCAGTGACTTACATTGCAGAATTGAAGATGTGTTTCTCTGATGCAAAGAAAAGAAAATATTCTTAAGAATAAGAAAACCCATTTTTTAATTGGTTCGTTTGTTTTGTTGTAGTTGAGCTGTACGAGTTCTTTATGTAGTTTGGATATTAACCTCTTATTGGAAGTGTTGTTTGCAAATACCTTCTCCCATTCAGTTGGTTGCCTTTTTGTTTTCTTGATGGTTTCTTTTGCTGTGCAGAAGCTTTCCAGTTTGATATAGCCCCATTCATTTATTTTTGGTTTTATTTCCCTTGCCTTTGAGGTCAAATTCATAAAATCCTCTCTAAGACTAAGGTTTGTACGTTTGGTACCTATGTTTTACTCTATGTATTTTATTGTTTCTAGTCTTTATTTAGGTCTTTTATCCTTTTTGAATTAAATTTAGTGTCTGGTGACAAATAGCAGTCTCCAGGGTAGTTCCACCTGATGAAGACTGGTTGTCGGAATTGCTTGTTAAGGGTTTCGAGGCCGTAACCAGGTTCAGTATAAAAGAGTCCCTGTGATCAATTAGTGATGTCTGCCATGGGCAGTTATTCGCCACCTCAGAACCAGGGGCAAGATGAAAGCAAAATGTTCTAAGACAGTGTTTCTCAAACTTGGCTGCTGATAATGACCTGGAGGTGATTATTAAAAATAGAATCCAGATTCTTCTGAAGGATATTTGGATTTAAGAGACCTGGAGTGAGGCCTGGGAATCTGTACTTAGTAAGCGCCCACATGACTGACACCATCAGGCGTGTCTGGCAACGCTGGTCTAAGGGAGAGCTTTCCAGGAATCCCTGCTTAATAGAGGAGGAAATGAAGGAAAACGGAGTAACAGAACCCCATCCCGGGGAAAGAAAGGAAAGAAGGTTAACCCAAGCAGACAGGAATCCAGGCCCCTCCACTTAACTGAGGGCTCTGTATGAACCCTCACACCTTAACCAAAGCCCCTGAGTATATTTGGCATTGAACCCTCTGAACTAACACAGTGCCTGGCATGCGGTCGGCATAAGTCAATGACTGAGGAATAAGCAAATCACTAACCTTTGTAAATACACATCTCAGTCTCTTATTTAAATTCCAGGGGCCCACACTCAGATCCCTGTGTGTTTCTTTTGTTATCTCTGGTCTGAGGTGGCCTAGAGGGGCCCCAGAGAGATGGCGGACATGACCTAAAGGAGAAGTTACAAGATCTGTGTCTGTCAGCCAGGAAAACAGAGTTGAGCAGGGATATGATCTTCTTGAAACAGAAATGTCTTCACAGGGGACACACCAAGTTCTTGACATGGGAGTCCCCTGAACAGTGAACATAGTCAGTTGAGACAAACTTCAATAAATCACATTTCATCAGTGTGAATCAGTTCCTAAAACTAGTTTCCCCACCTCAAAAACAAAACAAAACAAAACAAAACAAAACAAAACAAAACAAAACAAAACAAAACAAAACAAAACAAAACAAAAGGAAGAGCTCCTACAAACAGGCAGAGCTAATGTAGACTCACAACCCCTTCTCCAATATCCCAATATCAGCAGTATATGCTCTTGCCTAAGTGAGGAGAGATTGGGTCTTGGAGGCATAGTTGATGAAGAACCCATACAGCTGCGATGTAACCAGAATAGATAGCTAATATTTACCGAGCATTTACTATGCACTTACTATTGTAAACCTTTTCTATATTTACTTATTTTCTCCTCTCTAGATACCATGGGAAGATGTTATTATCCCCATTTCATAGCTATGAAACTGAGGCACAGAAATGATGAGTTATTTGTCCAGCACCACATAGCTAACGCAGTGCCCACATTAATGATCGATTACTGCATAACAGATGACTCCCAAATTTAGCAGTTTAAAACAACAAAACTCATCTCATAATTTCTGTGGGTCAGAAACCTAGGTGTGGCGTGACTGGGTCTTCTGGCTCAGGGTTTCTCACAGGGCTGCAATGAAGGTGTCTGCAGGACTCTAAGTCATCTCAAGGTTTTGTTGGCGGAGGAACTGTTTTCAGACACATTCATGTGGCTGTGGTCAGGATCAGGTCCTTGGGCTTGTTGGACCGAGGGTCTATCTCAGTTGTTTTTCGTTTTTGTTGCCATGTGGGCCTTTCCTAGGGCAGCTCAAAACATGGCACTTGGTGTCCATCAGAGCAAGCAGGAGAAAAAGCAAGAAAGAGTGAGCAAGACGGCTGCTGGAATCTTTCTGTAACCCAGTCCTGGAGGTACCCTTCCTCATGGTTGCTATATTCTCTTCAGAAGAGGAGTCAGTAGGTCCAGTCTTAACTCAGGGAAAGAGATTACACAGAGGTAGAAACACCGCTGGTCAGAATCCTTGGGGCTATTTTAGAATCTGCCTGCCACCATGGCAGTGAGACTCCAGAGCTGCCGTCCTGACACCAAGCTGCCTCACCAGAAGCGAAGGAATGGTGAACACAGCTCACCAAAAGGGTTATTCTGTTGGAGGGGAGGAGGAGATAGGCGGATCCAACAATACGGATGACATTCTAGTTTTTAAGTGAGTATTCACTTAATTATCCTGCTATATCACTTACACGTAGGTTATGTACCAAATATTTAGATGTACCAAATATTAAACGACAATTTATTTAAAAAAATAATTTATTCACTTATTTCCTTGTGGAAAGTGACAAAAAATAAATGCCAACTCTGAAGAATCAAGAATCTTCGTGTGCTTGAATGGGTCGTATGCAATAGGACTGCACATGAGATGTAACTGAGGACACTTTTTAAATTAATAGACTTGATTTTTTTGACTAGTTTTAGGTTTATAGAAAAATTGAGCAGAAAGTACAAAGAATTCCCATACACCCCCTCCCTATCCCCAGTTTGCCCTATTATTGACGTATTGCATTAGAGCAAGCAGAATACCTTTGTTACAACTGATGACCCAATATTTACACACTATTTTAAACTAAAGTCCATAGTTGACATTAGGAGTTATAATTCACATACCATGCAATTAACCAATTTAAAGTGTAGAATTCAATGTTTTTTAGTATATTCACAGGTTTGTGTAACCATCATCAATATCTAATTTTAGAAATTTTTTGTCGCTCCCAGATAAACTTCATGCCAATTTGTTGTCACTCCCACCCTCCACTTTAGCCCTAGGCTGCCACTGATATCTAGATTCTATATGTAGATTTTCCTATTCTGGACATTTATGGATATTTGCTATAAATGGATATTTCATATAAATACAATATGTGGTCTCTGTGACTGGCTTCTTTCACTTAGAATAATGTTTTTTAAGGTTCATACATGTGGTAGCATGTATTAGTACATTGTTTGTTCTTATTGTGGAATAATGTTTCACTGTATAGACATAGCAGATTTTATTTATCCATTTATCAGTTGATGAACATTTGGTTGTTCCCACTTTTTGGCTTTATAAGTAATGCTGACATGAACATTTGTGTACAAGTGTTTGTGTGGATGTATGTTTTCATTTCTCTTGGGTATATGTCTAGAAGTGGAGTTGCTGAGTCACATGGTAAATTTATATTTAACATTTGAGAAGCTGCCAAACTGGTTTTCAAAGTGGCTGCACCATTTTAAAATCCCACCAGCAATGTATGATGGTTCCAATTTCTCCACATCCGTGCTACTGTTTGTTATCACATGTCTTTTTAGTTATTTCCACCCTAGTGGGTGTGGAGTGGTATCTCACTATGGTTTTGATTTGCAGTTTCCTAATGACTAAAGATGTTGGATGTCTTTTTATGCACTTATTGGCCATTTGTATACCTTCCTTGGAGAAATGTCTACTCGGATCCTTTGCCCATTTAAAAAATGTGGTATTTGTACTTTTATTGTTGAATTATAAGAGGTTTTAAAAATATAGTCTGGATACAAGTCCCTTATCAGATATAGGATTTGCAAAGATTTTATTTTATTTCTGTTCATTTTATCTTCCCATTTTCTTGATGATATCATTTGCAGCATAAAGTTGTTAATATTGATAGTCCAATTTACCTTTTTTTCCCTTTTGTTGCTTGTGCTTTTGGTATAAGTATTTAGAAACCATTGCTTACCCCAAAGTCACAGAGTTACTCCTTTGTTTTTATCTAAGAGTTTTATGATTTAGCGCTTATATTTAAGTCTACAATCCATTTTGAGTTAATTTTAGTGCATATTTGAGGTATAGGTCCAAATTCATTCATTTGCGTGTGGATGTGCTATCGTCTCAGCTCTATTTGTAGACAGATTTTCCTTTCTCCACTGAATTGTTGGGCACTCTTGTTGAAAATCAATTGACCATAAATGTAAGGGCTTATTTGTAGACTCTCAATTCAATTCCATTGATCTATCTGTGTATCTTTATTCTAGTACCACACTGTCTTGATTACAGTGTAATTTTGTAGCAAGTTTTGAATCTTCCAAATCCATTATTTTTCAAGATTGTTTTTGGCTATTCTGGAGATCCTTTGACTTTCCATATGAATTTGAAGATCAGCTTTTCCATTTCTGCAAACAAAGAAAGGGGATTTTGAGGAGGATTGTGTTAAAGCTGTAGAAGAGTTTGGCAAGTGTTGCCATCTTAACAATATTAAACCTTCCAATTCATTAACGTGAGATGTCTTTCCATTTACTTATCTTTTAAATTTCTTTCAACAATATTCTGTAGTCTCAGTGTACAAGTCTTGTACTTCGTTTGATGAATTTACTCCTAAGTATCTTATTCTCTTACATGCTATTGTAAATGGAATTGTTTTTTTAAATTCATTTTTCATATTTTTTCTTGCCAGTGTATAAATACAACTTATTTTTATAAATGATCATGTATCTGCATCCTTGCTTAACTCATTTAGTCAATTTCTTAGGATTATCTAGGTATAAAACCATGTTATGCAAAATAGAGAGTTTGACTTCTTCCTTTCCAATGTGGATGACTTTTATTTTTCTTTCTTGCCGAATTATTAGACACAAAGCTTAGAACCCCCAGTCCAATGTTGAATATAAGTGGCAAGAGTGGACATTCTTGCCAAGGAATCTTAGAGGGATTTCTTAGAGAAAAAAAAGGAGGTGGAGAAGGAGCAGGAGGAGGAGGAGAAGAAGAAAGAAGAAGAAGAAGAAGAAGAGGAAGAGGAAGAGGAAGAGGAAGAACTATGAATAATAAAATGGCAATAACTACATGTCTATCAATAATTACTTCAAATGTAAACGGATTAAATGCTCCAATCAAAAGACAAAGAGTGTCTGAATGGGTAAGAAAACAAGACCTAAGTATCCATCAATAGACAATTGGATAAAGAAAATATGATACATATGTACAATGGAATATTACTTGGCCATAAAAGGAAATGAAATTTTACCACATGCGACAACATGGATGGACATAGAGGGTAACATGCTAAGTGAAACAAGTCAGAGAAAGATAAATACCATATAATTTCACTTGTATGTAGAATCTAAAATACAAAATAAATGAACAAACAAAACGGAAACAAATCCATAGATACAGAGAACACTGATGATTGCCAGATGGTATGGTTGTTAGGGGGACTGGATGAAAAAGGGGAAGGGATTAAGAAGTACAAATTGGCAGTTACAAAACAGTCATGAGGCTGTAAAGTAAAGCATAGGGAATATAGTCGATAATATTGTAATAACTATGTATGGTGTCATGGGGCACTAGACTTATTGGGGGATCACTTCAGAAGTTGTGTGGATGTCTAACTACTATGTTGTACACCTGGAACTAACACAATATTGAATGTCAACTGTAATTGAAAAATAATAAAATAACAATTTTTTTAAAACGTGTGTTGTGTGTCAAATGCCACAGATTCTGTTCTTACTGAGATTTTTTTGAATGAATGTTTTTCCCTTTGCTGGATGTCCCTAGGATAATTTCTAAAGGCTTGAACTACTTTTTTAAAAATAATTTTCATCAATTAAATCGTTGTTTTGCTGCATCAAGAGTCTGCCAAGCTCCTTCTACACCTTTCAGGAAGTCCTGCACTGCCATATAATTTTTAAAAGAATAAATAGGACTAGGTGTAACCCAGAAGATTCTCACCACCCAGAAATTCTCAACTGTTGAGGTTGAGAATTGAGGAAAAAATGAGGAAAAACAGGATGTACCATAGTCCTTGGTGTCACCAAATTATAAAGAAATAAATTTGGCAGCTGAGTGACCACATTTTTGCCTTTCACCTCTCTGAGAAATCCATCTCATTACTCAGCAACTCAAAATTATGGAAGCAATAAAATGCAATTGCATTTGTGTGAAGGCCTAACCTAGCCAGTGCTTTGAATTGCTTATAAGCTTCGGACAAATGCCAAGGTAAGAGGTTGATTAGCAAGACACCATAGATTTTTAAAAATCTAATTGTGTAGTTCGAAGTGAAAGTGAAATTTGGTAGAAATGAAGAAGTGCCATTCCTGAACTGGGTGACTCTTGTCAGAGAGGACTTAGTCAGTGGTGGGCTGATGTAGGCTAGGCCAAGGAGGTCTCGGATTTGGAGGTTAGACATATTTATGGGGCAAGGGTATTCACTTGCTGGTGGAATGATCAGAAGTCCAAGGGCATCCCATCAGCCAGGTCAGGGCTGTGCCAGGAGAGGATGATGATGGGATAGTCTTGGCATGTGGTCAGCTCTAGGAAGATCTGGCTGCAGGACACTCGCCTCACCATTCACAACCGTGGGAAAACGGATGCTGAGGCATGAGACAGATCCAGTGTTCGTGGGGCACAAGGTCAGAATTGGGCCAAGCACCCAGGCTGGCAAGGATGAATCATGAAGAGCAGGCTATGGGTTTCTTAAATTCTCCGAAGTACCAGATGAGTGGGTGCTGAGCCTGGTGTGTGGCCTACTTTGTGGGGGGAGCTGATTGCCTATAGCTGCAGGCATTAGAGACCTTTGGGGACAGAGAATTATGTAAAAGACTATAGTTGTCCTTACTGGGCAACTCAGGTAATAATAACCACAGTAGTAATAGTAGCAGTGACAACAATAGCAAACACTTATGTACCACTTAAATGTGCCAAGCTCTCTTCTAAACATACCTTTAGTCTTTAGGCAAACCTCATGACGTAAGTAATATTATTACCCCCATTTTGGAGATGAGAGAGCTAGAGTCATAGAACATTTAAGTAAATGGACCTGCACTGGAGCCAGGGTTCAAACCCGGGAGTCAGCTCCATGATCCCTGTCTTCCCACTGCATTCTACATAGCTCTGAACCTTTCTCCTCATCCCCCACTGGGAAGAACAGTAGACACCTCATCATATGTAGAAAGGATTAAGTATCTGAGGGAGCAGTTGTAAGCCAGAAATTATGGTTCCTATGTTCATTATTGTTCGTGATTGCTTCAATCCCCAGGCTGCCTTCAAATACATATGACCCCTCTGGCTGCCTCTTTTAATAATTGAAAATGAGCTGAAGGTAGAAGGTATTACCTCTGTCATCATGTTTTATTGTTTAAGCAGGATAAGGTACACAGGTACTCACTGCATTGTTTTGCCTACCTTAAATATTTCATAATAGGCTAAAACATAAAATGAGTGTGTGTCTGCATGGGATGGGGAGAGTGAACATCAGGGTAAGTAACTGTAGCGTGGCCTTAAAATACATTTTGTTGACTTGACAATCTGGCTGTGGGACCATTCTAGCTTTTTAGACACCATCTGGATACATCTGGAAAGAGAGCAAATGTTTCAGGCTGGGAAATTTCTACATTGGGGAAAGGAGAGGACAGAAATGTGTAATAGGAGGAAAATTACCCAGAGATCCATGTGCTAGAAAAAGCAAGGGAGGAGGCTGGGGGAAGGGCATGGGACAAAGCTGGTAAAAAGCAGTAAAGAGGCTGAGGGGGATGATGAAATTCCACAGTGATCTTCCAGAGAATAGCTTCAGGATTTGTCAATAATTAATTTGCTGGCTTTCTAAAGAAGATTTGAGACATTTTGTCTACAACATGTATATTCAATTAATTTAGTAAAGGATGGACATTAAGGAAAAATTGGGACCAAGGATAAAAGAGAAATTAATACATGATAACAGCAAAGTTTGACTTAGTGTGATATTGTGATTTATAATAAGAAACATATACTTGGTCTTTGTCCCTGTTTCTGGGCCAGAGCTCCCCAAACCCTTGGAATTTCCTAAGTGATAAGAGCCACAAAGGTGCCTTTTGTTATGTTAATGAGATGGCTTTTGGACCTGCACCTAAGAATGGGAGCTGGTTGCCAGGAGAACCAACCATGTGACCAGAAGTTTGGAACTTTTAGTCCCATCTACCCTGGTCTCGGGGAGGGGAGAGGGGCTGGAAGTTGAATTAATTGCCAATAGCCAATGATTTAATCAATCCTGCTTAGGCAGTGGAGCCTCCATAAATACCCAAAGGATGGAGTTTGGAGAGCTTCCAGGTTGGTGAACATGTGTTGATGCTGGGAGAGTGGTGTACCCAGAGAGGACATGGAAGCTTCTCACCCCTTCCCATGAATCATGCAGTTCTGTGCATCTCTTCCCTCTGGCTGTTCTTGAGTTATATCCTTTTGATAATAAACCAGTAATCTAGTAAGTCAAATGTTTCTCTGAGCTGCTCTAGCAAATTAATTAGAACCAAGGAAGGGGTTGTTGGCATGACTGAACCCCTAACCTGTGTGGTCTGACACTGTCACCTGGAAGACAGGGTCAGAATTGAGTTGAATCGTAGGACACCCAAGAATTCCTCGGTGGTGTGGGGAAAACCCACACATTGGAACTGGGAGCAGAATTGTATTTAGCTTTCTGGAAGTCCACGCAGAAAAGTCAAATATGGAAATGACAAATCTCCGATAATCAGAAAGAGGCCATAGGTCAGTTCCTTGGGACAAGTATTTCTTTTCCTCTGCTAGTGTTGGCCTTTGGTACCTTGGTATACTTGGAAGTAGAAAGAGGCTACTTTAAATTGCCCTTAAAGATGGGGCAAAAACTTCACAGTGAATATTTATAAAAGAACTTTGTTAGACTGCAACTTGAAAAATGAAAACACAAATTATTAAAATAAGTTTATTTGCTTGTACACTTAACAAAATGGAATTTGCACATGCGACTATCCACCTGTTCTTTGGTTGCACAGAATGAACCAAGGACGGCCTTTTTTGGTGGAATTTCCCCCAAAAAAGTATACGATAAAATGAAACAGCACTCTCACATTCATGTTTGACTTTCGCATCATGATTATAAAAAGGGTTATTTTCTGCAAAAACTCTGAGCACTCAGTTTTCTCGAGAGCCTCTCTTATTCCTTTGATATTTAAACCCATCTCTTTCAAAGTCTTCTTGGTGTCGCTGTCCTTACTGTTTTCTCCTCTTCAGCTGTGAACTGCTGTAATGCTCCCCAATGTGTATTTGTCAAAGCCATTGCGCATGATGCCAGCACTTCTTCAACTTGACTCCCATAGACTTTATGAAATCCTGCCCTCTTTCTCTGCAATATTTGCAATTATACTTTGTAATCAGTTTGCACTGTATTCCAGTGTATTGATCACCTGTCAACTAGTGAGAGGCTGAGCAACAACAATGTCGATGGGCTAGGAAGGGGTAGACCCCAGTGTGACTATGGGAGGAATAGGAAGGAGGGAGAACTAATACTGTAAGAGGACACTTTTGCTGCCCTAGGTAGACTCGTAATGGTAGGAGCTCAGATAATGAATCTTGAATAAGGGCATACTCTGTACTAAACTCCTAAAGTGTTTCTCACATGGCCCCTTACAAAGAGAACCATAAAGTTAATGAAGCAATAAACAATATGCTTAATAGCAGGTGTACAGCAAAAATTGGCGGCACATTTTACAGGGCTGTTTCTTGTAACCCCTTCTGATAGAAGTTGGGGCAGAATATCCCAACACAGCTCAGTGGAGGTGGTTCTGTGAGGGGCTGAACTACTGCTGGGTAACAAGTGACCCCCAAACTTATTGACTTAAAACAACAAACATTTATTATCTCATTGTTCCTGTGGGCCAGAAATCCAGGAGCAGTTTAGCTGTGAGTCACCAAGGGCTGCAGTCATCTGAAGATTGCTTGGGTCTGAAGGATCTGTTTCCGAGCTCACTTCTGTGTCTCTTGTGAGAAAGCTGCGTTTCCTTGCTAGGTGGCTTTTACCGTGGGCTTCCTCCAGAGTGAGTGATCCAAGAGAGGGAGGAACTGACCAAGGCAGAAGCTAGTGTCTTTACAATCTTGGAAGTGACATACCATCATTTCTACAATATTCCACACCCTTGGTACAATGTGGGAGGTGACTGTACAAGGGTGTGAATACCAGGAGGTGGCAATCATCAGGGGCAATCTGGGAGACTGGCTATCACGTTGCCCATTGGTTGATTGGCTGTGAGGGAGAAGCAGTTTTAATATAGCAACGGACTGGGATGGCAAGGGGGTGAGAGGAGGAGGAAAGGAGGAAGCAGATACAAAGAACGTATGAAACAAGGGGTGTGGAGGCTGTGGCAGGCTTCTTCATACAGTTGTGTGGGTTGTGCCCTGTACTACTTTGGGAGGTGCCATTTACGCAGAACATTTGGAGCCCTGAGTGGAGGTGAGCACAGCCTCTTCTCTGTAGAAGTTTGACATGGAAGGGGCTTTACTGCAGTGACCTCTTCATCATGCAGAAATGGCCCAGATGTCTCTGGAAGCTGGGTTTGTAGAAGCCCATTCCCAGTGTAGGTCAGGTGCTGCTCAAGGGGGAGGTCTAACTGGCATCTGTGAGCTCTTGGCTCTGGTATGACACTCCCTTCTTCTTCTAAAGAAACCAGTGGAGGTGGGTATTGTGTGGGTGCCACAGAAGATCCTGGCTCCATTTGGGGATGGCTACATGACTCGCTATGCAGGAAGAGCAGTGAGACTGAATGGCTTTTTTTCTTTTTAGTGTCTGCAATTCCATTTACACCTTTGTCAAAAATAAGGGTTGATAGGGACACGATGACTCTGGAATGAGCCCCAGAGTTTCAGAGATGGGAAGTCAGAAAATATCAAGTTCTATTTCTGGAATCATCAATGACTTTCTATGTTGCTGTGTGTTATGGGTTGAATTGCTTCCTTCCAAAATTCATGTGTTGATTCCTAACCCCCAGTAAACAAGAATGTGACTGTATTTGGACAGAGGGTCTTTACAGAGATAATTCAGTTAAACGAAATCCTTAGTGTGGGCCCTAATTCAATATGACTGGTGTCCTTTTAAGAAGAAGAGATTAAGACCCAGATAAGTACAGAGGGATGACCTTGTGATGACACAGAGAGAAGGGGGCCGTTTGTAAGTCCACCAACTCTGTTAACACCTCGATCTCAGACTTCTAGGCTGAGAACGGTGAGAAAATAAATTTCTGTTGTTGAAGCCACCCTGTCTGTGGTACTTTTTAATGTAGCAGCCCTAGCAAATGAAAACGCCCTGGAGAGCAGTCTTTCTGCTCTCTGTGTTCTGGTCATGCAATGCTTAAAATGATAATAACTTTTTGTTTTTGGGGTTTGCACCATAATGCATGATGCTGACCCATGTGGTACTTTTGTGCAAATTAAGAAAAGATGCCCCTTCTCCCAGCAGTGCAGTCCTACATTGGGAGGCTTGGCTTGGTGAGGGGAGTATGGGTGAGAGTCCTACACGCATTCACTCCTAGGCTGGCTGCACTTGAGCTGGGCACACCCTCCATCTCTACATGATGACCTTGTCCATGCAAGAAGCTCTGGCTCCTCAGGATGTAGGTGTGATGCTGGCTCTGGCTGGAGATGCCAACCATGCCGTTCTTCTCCAGGGGAAAGGTTGAGATGCCATCCCTTTCTCCTCACTTCCCTTTCTTACAGCAAACTCAGTGGAAAACTTCTGCAAATGATACATTAAACTTTTGAATTTACAATGTCCTTTGCACGTCTCCTGTAAAGTAGACTTAATAACACACCAAAAGGTTGGAGAATTCATAAAGCATTTTATGAATCCGTGGCTCTCTAGCCACTGTCTCGTTCTCATCCTCAACCACAGATACTTACAAACCCAGACATTTACATATTCATATATAGAGAAATGCCACCTAGCTCTCTATAAATACATTTTAATATCACTTTGAGGAAATCTGTAGCACTGGCCACCTTGTCACAAATTAAGGAATATTTGGTTAGATAAAAGTGGCTCTTCTTTGACAGATTCTCTCCTCCTAAGCCAAAAGCTCAGCAGATGCTGTAATTTTCTTTCCATTACAGGGTCCTCTCAGGGAAGCTCAGGAAATGTTGTGGAGCAAACTGAACTTGGGTGTGGCGGGGCCCCAAATGTTGTCTGGGGCAAACTGCTAAGGCTCTTCGGCAGGGTCTGCTGCTCTGGATCTGGGGCTTTCCCCAGAGTCCCAGAAGGCCACTCTGCATGTACTGGGGGAACAATAACCCCAGGAAGCAGCCCTCAACCAATGATGAGTGGGGGGTTGTTTGTAACCCCCCAGCTACTTTGGTGTGCATGTATATGCGCGTGCGTGTTTGTGTGTGTGTGTGTGTGTGTGTGTGTGTGTGCACGCGCGCGCGCACGCGTAATTTTGAAGCGTGTGTTTTACAGCATTTCACAGAGTTTCCTCACGGGATTATGCTGCAGTCCCTCTCTAGGGTAGGCAGCTTATTAATGCGCACATTTTGGCTGTCTTCCTTCCTCTAGATCACTTCCCCCTCCCCTATACTGTTCCTAGTGCCCCCCCAAATAAATGATTAGCACTGGAATCCTGCCTCAGGGCTGCTTCTAGGGGAACCTAAACTGCATTCCCCACCATATTATCAAAGACTGTTCAGACTTTGGATCGGGTCTGCTAATTGCTCAAAGAGCTTGGCCAGAGTGGTTCCCGCCACTAATTTGCTGCTATAAGGCTCATTTAAGGTTCACATCCTGAAACACATCCAGTGTTTGGCAACAACCCTACGGGGTAGATATTATTCCGTTTGTAAATTGTTGAGGTAGATAGAGCAGTCAAGTTCAGGAAGTGGAGGCACCGAAAGGGAATTTGCAGCTATTGCGTACCTATCACATTCTAGATTCTTTATCTACTTAAAAACAGAACAAAACATAAAATCCTTTAACTTTGAACTAACAGAAAAGTTGCAAAAATAAAGCATTCTCTTATATTTCTCACCTTGCTTTCATCTCTCAAAACCACAATATGATAGATAGATATAGAAATACAGACATGCGTATATCATGGGTTGGTACACATACATGTATTTCCTAGCCCTGTCTGATGAAAAGGTCTAGAAGCAATGATACCTCAGTAACAAGGAGCATGTGTAATGCTCATATCTTGGTCTCTAAACACCATTCTCCACCTAAAGGAACCAGGGTTTCTAGAAGACGTGGTTGATTCCAGGGGTGAGGATTGGAAAACACAAGATGAGCCTGGAACATCTGGAGGCTTGTTGAAAGAAGATGGGAGCAAACCTGATGGGGCTTATAATGGCTAAAGCTGAAACAACCTGAGGAGCAAAACGTAATACTGGTATTGGATTTTAAAGCAGAGAATAAAATACACAGATTAATTAAGAAAATTTTTTTTCACAACAGCCCTATGATGAGGACATAATTGCCCTCAGTGTATAAATTCTTGTGGTAATGGACGCATCAAGATTCAAATTCAGGTTCATATAATACTAACACTCCACTATACAACACACCTCTCCCACGTGAACAGGGCGAACAGAACACTCAGAGCATTAAAGCTCTCGCTTCTGCTTTGAACTGAGCAACGCACAAGCCCTCACCCAAATGAGAGTGAGAGTTCTATCTTTTTTCCCTACCTTTCCATCTTTCCAGCAAAACTTTAAGTCCTATAAGCCTCACACCGACTTTCTCATTGAGCCCCTGTTTCGTTCAATCTGCTGGCTTAAATCAGAGGTCACTTAGCAAGAGCATTACAATAATCTCCCTTTTCAAAGTCTGCTGAAGCTCTAGGTGTTTTAGAGCATCTCTTCCATTCGGGTCCACAACCCAGATAACGTCTCGGGTCCTATCTGGGGAATTCTGGGCATGGGAGGGAGTTAAAATAAGAAGTGAAGAGGGCAGGGCAGGGTGGAAATTTGACATCCCGTTCTTAATCACCCCTCCGTGCTTCGATGCCTTCCTTGATGGCATGGGTTCCGGGTTCCTCATTTGTTCACATTTCCTGGGGGGCGGTGGAGAGAGCTGAGAACTCTACACTGTTATAAAAATAACGAAGGTGATGAATGGCCCCAAACAGCCAGCAAAGGAAGAAATGGCATTTCTTTGCTTCTTTCTCTTGGCTGTAGATAAATTGCATCTGTCGTGGCTGAGGTTGTGGAGCTTTCGCTGTGATGTGGTTGGGGGGGCTATCTGCCAGCCTCTCCCTCCCCCTACAGCAAGGAAACTGACCCCACTGGCTAATTTTAAAAAGAAAAAAGGAAGCCAGAGTCCAGTCTGCTTAACAGCTAAAAGCTCTGACTCTCCAGGGCCTCGAGACCTTCACCTCCACGTTGGGGCAGCTTCCCTCTTGACAACAGAGCCAACCTGTGTGCTCCTGGAGCATATGTGCTTCACTGGGCCCATGGCTGACTGTTTTGATGGCTTGAATGCAGATGGGTCAAAAGCAGAGGGATGGATAAAATGACCTCTGACAGGCTGCTTCCTGCCACAGGTTTGGATTGCACACTTTTTTTCCCCCATAGCTTCATTGAGGTAGCATTGATATACAAAAATGGCACATATTTAATGTATACAATTTGATACGTTTGGACATATGCATACACCTGTGATACCATAACCACAATCAAGGTAATAAGACACATCCATCACCTCCAAAAGTCTCCTTGTGTCTCTTCGCATTTTTGTGTGCAGTAAGAACACTTAACGTGAGACCTACCCTCTTAACAATTTTTTAAGGGCACAACACCAGATTGTTAACTGTAGACACTAAGTTGTATAGCAGCAATCTAGAACCTACTCATCTTGTAGAACTGAAACTTTATAGTCATTGAACAACAACTTCCCATTTCTCCCCCCACCCTTCCTGTGGCGACCACACACCCATTTTCTGCTTCTGTAAGTTTGATTCTTTTGGCCTCCTCACACGAATGGAGTCATGCAGTGTTTGTCCTTCTGTGACTGATTTATTCCACTTAGCATAATGTCTTCCAGGTCCATCCATGTTGTCACAAATGATAGGATTTCCTTCTTTTATAAGGTTAAGTAATATTCCATTGTAGATATATACCATTATTTTCTTTATCCATTTGTCTGTTGATGGACATTTGTGTTGTTTCCATATCTTGGCTATTACGTATAATGTGGTAATGAACATGAGAATGCAAAGAAGTCACGCAAATGACCAACAGGTACGTGAAAAGGTGGTGAACATCACTAATGATTAGAAAAATGTAAATCAAAACCACAGTAAGATATCACCTCACACTTGTTAACATGGCTCTTATTTTTTAAAATGTGGTAAGTATTGGTGAGACTGTGGAGAAATTGGAACCCTCACGCACGGTTGGTGGGAATACAAAATGGTGCAGCCACTATGGAAAACAGTATGGAGGTTCCTCAACAAATTAAACATAGAACTACCACAGGATCCAGCGGTCCCATTTCTGCGATATATCTGTCCAAAAGAATTGAAGTCAGGATCTTGAAGAGATATCTATCTGCATGACAGTTTTTGAGTTCTGGCCCCAAATCAGTCTGTAAAGGGAAGTGGTCAATTGATTCTGCCCGTCATTGTTTCACTTAGGCTAAAACCTAGGAGCCATTCTCAGTTCTTTCCTTTTCCCTACTCCCCGTGTCCAATAGGATTACACATCTTGATGCTTCTATCTCTTTCATGTCTCCTGCTTGTGCCTCTTCTCTTCTCACAGGGCTACTGCTCTGAGGCAGCCTCCTGCTCCCAGCCCTCATCTGTCAACGAGGGCTTCCTGGTAGTCCCTCTGCTTCCACACTCTTCCTCTCTAACCCATCCTCTAGGCAGCACCCAGAGTAAGCACACTTCTAGGTACACATCTCCTCCAACTGAAACCTTCCGATGGCCCCCATTGTCAAGATATAAAATCCACATTTTGCTGCATAGTACACACTGTCTTGCAGGACCTGACCCCTGCTTTTCTCTCCAGCCTGGTCTCTCCTTGGTTGCGCTGCAGCAAATTCTGGGAATATCAAACCTCCTTGTGAGTCCTTAAATAAAACCTGCTTTTGCTTGCCAATAAGATGCTCGAACGTGCGTTCGTCTTCTTCCCCTTCATGACTCCTATTTATCGTCAGCACCTCATCTCCAGCATCACCTCCTCTGGGAAGCCCTCCTAAGGCTAGATTAGGAGGCCTTTCTCTGCTATCACATGGAAGCCGCCTTTCATTACCCCTCTTGCAACCTCACCAGACTCCTTAATAATGCGGCTCATATTACCTGCCAGACACTGTTCTGGCACACAAGCTGACTAACTGAATCCTCACACCCATCCTTTGTTTAGCATCTTCATTGTACAGATAATGAGGCACAGAGCCGTTAAGTGACTTTCCCAAGGTTACAGGGCTTACAAGCCAAGCTTGAACCTAGCCCATGCTGTTGACTGCTAGGCTGTACCATGTGTGTGAAGTGAATAGCAGAGTCTTGCTTTCTCACAATTTTGCGGTTTTCCTTTGAGCAACTGGGCTGAGCTCTTGTGGCTGTAATCAGAATTTTGAGAGTTGTACCTGGACAGGAAACTGAGGAGGAGAGGGATCCATGATAGCAGGTTGCTTTTTTTTTTTTTTTGTAACTATTTTACAAAAAATTTATTGGGACACCGCCACACCCATTCATTTACATATTGTCTATGGCTGCTTTGGTTCTGCAATGGCAGAACTGAGTAGAGTTGTGAGAGGCCCTATGGCTTGCAAAGCTTAAAATATTTACCATTTGGCTCTTTAAGGAAAGATTGGCAGACCTCCATCAGACTAGCCCATACAGCTAGTAAGTGATGGAACTGGGTGGGGATGAAAATCTTTCAGACTCCAAAGCCTGTGAACCAATTTCCAAGGCACCGCCCCTGCAGCCAGGTGCTGGGATAAGGGACACAGTGACAATATAAATACGAAAAGAGGCAATAAGGGCCCATGGAGGAGTCCTGTCAGTGGCTTAGCTCCTTCCCTATGGCCCTCTCTGTGCTTTCTTCTCCCCACTGGGTATCTGGTGTCTTAGCGGAGGCTGTTGATCTATAGAGTGCACAGACGTCGGCTTCCGAGTCTCTATCCCCTTGTTAACTTCCTCCTGGAACAACTGGTCAGCCTCCTCCTGTCTGGTGCCAGCTCGCTCCCTCTAGGCAGGTGCCAAGAATGAGAGGTTACATTTCCTCCAGCTGGCTTCCTCTCCCACGGCTCCATCACTTTACACTGGTTTCAGTGCCGCAGATGGGGTCAGTAATAAAAGTGCAACAATAAATGGAATTGGGGAAAGATAAGATCCCCAGTGTGGAGAAGAGTTGTGTGTGTGTGTGTGTGTGTGTGTGTGTGTGTGTGTGTCCAGAGGGGGTGCTGGAGGATGTGAGTGGGAGGAAGGCTTTGCCGAGAGGGAGACAGGGCAAAGGCCCCAGGAAGGGAGGGTGGCGTGGGGTTGTCAGGAGGAAGAAGGGTGATTTAAAATCAATTTCCTGGCCCAGAAGAATCATTCTTGCCAGTGTGAGATATAATGGGAAATAGGAAAGAAAGGCGAGCTTCGGCCCTGCCATGATGCGCCCCAGGCCCTGCTGGTTATGAAGCAAATAAATAACTTTCTCCGTAAGGCATCCAGGCAGGCTCCATTATCATAGCAGGGACCCATGCGGGGCACCACCAGCGCTGGTCACCAGATGGGGGATGGCAGATTCAAGAGGACAAGAGGTCCCTGAAGGCTGCTCTGGCCCTGACTATGAGTGGCTTTAGCATCAACCATCTTGGGTACCAGACTCATTGTAAAGCCACCTTTTGGTCTACAGTTCTGATATTAGATCTCTTTTCGTTGAAAGTGACAGAAACCCAGTTTGATTTAGTGTAGGTTCCAAAGGGCTCTCTTGACTCAAATTATCAAATTTCAGGCGAGGCAGGGGCAGAGTTGAGTGTCACACTCCAGTGCTGCCAGGACATGACTTCTGTTTCTCTGAATGTCAACTGAGTTCTCCCCCATAGGCTTTCTCCACCAGGTTGGGGGACCACGGCCCCTGGCTACTCCTGGACTCACAGACCCCACTGATGGTGTTATTCTCAGTCTGGGCAGCCTAATTTACAAAATTAGTACATGTTCCAGGGACATAACCAAGGTAGTAAGGAGACTCAATACCGGGACATATGGGGAAAAGACGTAGGTACTGGATGTATTTGACCTGGACAGAAGAAACTCTTCAGGGCTTGAGTGGTCTGCTCCTAGAGAGTGGTTCATTTCATCTTTCGAGTGGTGGGATGGTGGTGGGTCTCAGAGCAATACCAGAAATGACAGGGTGGCCAATTTCACCTCTGTGTCCCCAGGGCTGCCCCAGGCTTCAGCACTGGGCTTAGGGCCTTTCATAGATGGGTGGGCTGTTCTGTGTGAGAGAGAGAGCACTCCTCATCCTGGAAAAGTACAAGTGGAGACTGGGCATCCATGATTCAGGACACACTGCTGGGGAGTTAGGTTGGGTGGGACATCTGATTCTCTGAGACAGGTCCTTCCAGTTTCTAGGTCACAGTGGCTGTCTGGCCCAGGGGTAAGGTTTTGAAAGAGGCGTGGGTCTTCTCATGTGAAAGGGTGGTATCATTGAAACACTCCTTCTTCCTTGCATCATATGGGCTCAGTCTGTGGTCCTGGAGAGATGGTATTCAACCCCATCCGTCACTGAACCTCAGGGGCTGTCCTCTGTTTACTCGATTGTTCTAATAGTATTGATTCAGGATCTACTATAGGCTAGGCAGTGTTCTAGGTGCTATGGACAAGGTGTATATGACAACAAGCATGCAATGCCTATTACGTGCTAGGAACATCAAGATAAATAAGTCACAGGAGGCCTCTGCTGTTATAGAGCTTGCACTCCAGCAGAGGAGATGGGAATGACAAGTCAAGATAGTTTCATGGTGATAAATGCTGCCATGTGAATACAATTGGGTATTGGGAGGAGCTGGAATGGGGACCAGGGGATGCAGGGGGGGCCTCATTCGGAGGCCCGTTCAGGCAAGGCACTCCCCTGCCTGGAGGAGGTCTCTGCCTCTCCAGCCCCCACTCCCAGCCTGACAGCTGCTCTTCCCGCTTCTGGCAGCCTGCTTTAGGAAGGGACCAGACTCCCACTGAGGCCAATAAATAGGAAATTAGTTGAAAAAGTCTATACACACAGAAAACACTCAAAGACACAATATCCAGAGAGATAATGGTTGTTATTTGACTTTTTTTTTTTTTTGTACCAGAAGATTTACCTAAGTCTGTGTAGATTGTTTGGGGGTGGGGGAGGGTGGGGGATGTACAAACCACTGCAAGCTCATCCTAATTCTTCCCAATTTGTCATCCTTCCCACTCACCTACTTGGAGGCCCTTCTGAGTCCCAAGAGACTCTTTCTGGAGAAGAGTCGTGCACAGTGCAATGGGTGCAGAGGGGAAGTGGGAGATGGCCCCCAGAGAGTTTCCGGCATCGCCTTTCCACATTTAAAATTCAAATTTACAGGCTTTGTCTCTTTAGCCTGCAGTTTCCTTGTTGTGGAGCTTACATTTTTATCTGCGGGAATAAAAGTCAGTGGCAGCTGATGTGGCCCTCTGGAGTTGGAGGCGATAACCATTGTGGGCAATGCAGCCTGGAAAATAATCATAATAATAAGCAGCGGAGGGGGAGAGAGCTCTTTGAAGGTGGTTGACAAGTGGCTATAGACTCCATAACAACCCCCCCACCCCAACCCCAACACACGCCCAGCTTCCCTGCAGCCCTTCGAGAATCCCAATAAAAATGCAGCACATGGAGCGACTGCTACAAAAGAAGGAAGCTGAGAAGGCTTGTCCCAGGAATCCCACCACTGGAAGGTTAAAGTTACCCTGGGATGAGCAGATGTGCCTGGAATAGGGAGAGAAGGGAGAGGAGGCTCTCTGAGCCTCAGTTTCCCCATTCATATAACAGATGAACATACCTCCTTCATAGTTTGGTGGGCAGCTTATGCAAGGTAGCATAGGGAAATCATCCAACACAGAGCCTGGCACACAGGAGACCCTCAATAAATAATAGTTCCTCATCTTTCTTCCCAGCCCTAGACTGCAGATAGAACCAGTGATGCTTTTTCAAGAGCGAAAAGAGGAGAAACCCAGGGGAAGCGTTAGGTTTCTATTTGGCTCCTTGAATTGCCCATTGGGAATGATTTGAAGGTGCCACCGAAGGCTAGTGGGGTCTCCCCCATGCAAACTCTATCTCCTCCGCTTCTGAACGCCTTGCCCTCTCAGCCCAGAGCTCTCTGCTTCCTAGTTCTTGGGCTTTTACTGCCGGCGTCCCTCTGTCAGCCTCTCCGGGTCTCATCTTTCTCCTGTGTTCTGTACCTCCATGCCCTGCTGTGTGTGGGGTCTTGTTCACTCACTATGATGTGAACAGACACATCATTTCTTTCTTTGAAGGGGAGTGGACCTAACAATTCTGGGGCTCATACCATCTGCCAGATACTGTGTAAGCCATATTATCTCAATGTTTTTTTCTAATCCATAAAACAACCATAGGAGGTGGGCAACGAGCTCTTCATCTTACAGAGGAGCAAACTTGGGTCCTGGAAGGTTAGGTGACTTTGCTGTGAATGAATGAGCGAGGTGTTGAAATCTAGGCTGGTGAGACCCTACAGGCAGGGCTCTTTCTATGGCACCAGATTGACTCTAAAGGAGGTGAAGAGACCTGAGCTCAAAAGGGCATTCAGCTAATAGGCTGAGCTAGTCAGCCCATCCCAATATGGCCCTGGGCACCCTTCCCATCCAGTGCCCAGACTCTGGGAGCCTCTTCGTGGCAAGGCACATTATAGCGTGTTTGATTGAATCTGCCCTTTAACCACTGCTGAGACCAAAAGTCATTCAGCCTCTGCTTGAATACTTGCAAAGACAGGGAACTCATTCCTTCCAGTGGGCAGCGTGTTGTAATGCAGTGGTTCTCAAAGTGCGGTACCCACAGCAGTAGCTGCAGCATCACCGGCAACCTGGTTAGAAATGCAAATTCTCAGGCTCTACACCAGAATCAGAACCAGAAACTTTGGGAGTGGGAGTGACCTGTGCTTTCACAAGCCTTCTGAGTGAGTCTGATGCTTCAAGTTTGAAGCCCACTGGCTTAGTGGAAAGGAAAAGGGCTTTGGGGTCAGGGAGCTCTGGGCTCATTGCCCTGGTACCTACCATTTGTGTGACTTTGGGCAAGGTAGCTGGGAGGACTTTATAAAAATTACTAACATTTACTGATCACTGTTGTGACTGAATAATGCCCCCTGCACTCCCCAAAGATATCCATGTTTTACTCCCCAGAACCTGTGAATATGTTACCTTATGCTGCAGAAGGGACTTTGCAGATGTGATTAAGTTAAGGGTCTTGGCACGGGGAAATGATCTGGGTGGACCAAAGAGGGGAAAAGGTAAGGTGATGACAGAAAGAGAGACTGGAGTGATGTGGCCATGAGGCGAGCAACGCAAGTAGCCTCTGGCATCTGGGTAAGGGAAGGAATGGATTCGCCCCGGGAACCCCCAGGAGGAACCAGCTCTGCCCACACCTGTATTTTAGCCCTGGACCACCCATTTCACACTTCAGACCTCCAGGACTCTGACACAATGAATTTGTTGCTTTCAGACACTAAGTGCAATCGTTTGTTACAGCAGCAGTGAGCAACCAGCACAAGGCCTGGCTAGGCACCAGGCTCTGTTCTAAGTGCCTCACCTTCAGAAAGGACAATATGCCTTGTCTCTTATTACTCTTCACTCATTATGTTCTCACCGCACCCCTATGATGTGAGCACTGGTAGTGGGCCCTTTTTACAAACAAGCAAATGAAGGCACAGAGAAGTTCAGTCATTTGTCCAAGGTCATACAGCTCCCCAGGGGCAGAGCACGGATTTGCTGTCTGACTCTAGGCTTTGTCTCACATGGTTGAATTCAATCGTCATCCTGCTAGGACTGCCTCTGCACATTTCACCTGTCTGTCCCTTCTCTATTGTCAGCAAAGCTTCAATGCTTCCTGGTGGCTGTTCTCTTTTATCAGCAAAGCCCTGCCTGTTACTGGGGCAAAACTGTCGAACTCAAAGCCTTGACCTCCTCCGAGCAGCCCTGTGCTCCTTTCTAATCTTCTCCTCTCCAACTGAAGGAACCTTTGCTTTGGGGCCTTTCCCAGCGGCGGGGCTCAGCTCTCAGAGGTCCCAGCTGTGTTGTCTTCCACACAGCAGAAGGAACAGCTCTGCTATGACGCTGGGCCTCTGAGCAGGTGGAGCACAGAGCCCAGCCTCGGGAGAGCTGTCTGGAAGCTTTGTTCAACCAGAATATGCCCTTCCTGGCCAGGCGCCAGGGCTGTCTCTGAGGTTCCCATCCATCCCACAGCGAGAACTATGTTCTGGCCGTTGTTGCAATGTATATGCGTGTGTGGGCTGCATTTTATGCATGCCAGAATCTGACACATGGGCAGAATTTTTGTAACAAGCATATGGCTGGGAACCCTCAGATAAGGTGCTCGGTGGGAACCCATTTTGAACCAAGATCTCGAGTGAAAACATAAGTCAGCAAAGAAATGAAGGCTGAAAAATGTACAGAAGAGCCCTTAGCCTTCAACGTGGAACTTCTAGTGTCTCTGTGTGTATAAGTGTGTGCATGTTGGAATGTATCTGAGTGTGTGGCTATGTGTGAATTGCATGACTACTTGTGTCTTAAGGGGTGTGAATTGAGCGACTACTTGCCTCTGAGGGTTATTGTGAGCCTGTGAGTGCGTGCATGGTTTCAGAGTACCAGTGTGTACATGGTGTGTCTGAGTGTGTGTATATGACTGTGTGCTGAGCATGAATGCTGGTGAGTGTGTATCATGTGTGAACAGTGACGTAAAGTTATGTGCATCTGGGAGTGAGAGCACCTGTGAGAACCGTGAGAGCGTGTACGGGCCTGTCCGTGCCCGAGTGTGAGCTTTGTGTGTGTGCGATGGTGTGAGGAAGTGTGAGTGTTCTGCCTTTCAGTGAAGGCTCCTAGATCAACAGGCTCAAGGTTACCTCTCCAGCTTCTGTTTGCAGAGCCCGGCATTTTATGACCAAGCCTCCCAGGCACGATTTTGATGATGCCTAAACAACAAGGCCACTTAGCTAAAGATCCTGAGAGATGGGCCACAAGCTTCTTGCATCCCAGCCCCTCGGTTGTGTAGCTGAATTTAGACCTTTATTTGGCCACGGTGCTCTCAGCAGCCCTCCCCCAGGGCCTTGTGGCGTGGGCAGCCGATGTGCACACCAGATCCACAGAGGCTGCACATCTCAGCAGGTTCTTCCCAGCAACCGGGGAAGCACTGTCTCCATCAAATCTCTCTGGGTTTGATCACTGGAGGCTGGGCCTCAAGCTCTGCCCCTCCACCACCCCTCTCTTGCTCTTCAACTTTTAGCAACATACTAAACCATTTTAGTATGTTGCAAACAGAATGGACACAGCAAACAGGTCACATGTTTTTCAAATGGGGGCATTTCTTTGTTCTATGCATTTGGTGCACAGTTGGAGATTGAAGCTGAGGGTGAGTTTGAGATCCTAAGCAGAGAGCATGGAGTGGAAGAAAGTGATGGAAAGGGACAAGTGGTGTATGCCCACTGAGCAGCTAGTTAGTGCTGGTTCCTCAAGCTGTGGTTGTAGTTTATGAAGTGCTGTCACTTACATCATCAAACTTTATCTTCACAACTATCCTGGGAAGTAGTATTGTTCACGTTTTATAGGTGACAAATTCAAGACTCAGAGAGGTTAAGTCACTTGTCCAACGTCACAGAGCTGTTAAATGCTAGAGCTAGATCAGAATTTGGGAAAATAGGACTCTGCTTTTGGATTAAAATGTGACATCTGAGAAAGGTCCCAGCCTTACGCAACTTGTAAAAGTCATGAGTAACTTGTCGTGTTGCCATGTTCTCCTTCCACAGACACATCCACATTCAAGCCCTGTTATTTTCCTTCTATCGTGTTTTCCTTGGTAATCTCTCCTTAGCCATGGTACTTTTGACTCCAGTTGAGGGCAAATAAATCAAGACAAGAAGTCAAGTCAGTAGCTATTGATGGAATAGCTGCTGTGGGCCTGCTCTATACCAGGTACTGTGGGTGATAGAAGAGAAACAAAAATGTGGTCTGTGTTTATGATCTGTTATAGGAGGCAAGCCTCAAATACCTGTCACAGTGAGTAAGTCATTTGCTCATTTACTCACTCCCTAAAGGGGCCATTTGTTACTCTGACTCTCCAGTGGCTACCCTTCCTACCTCTCATAAATGTATCGCCGAGTCCTCCCTCCCCATATGGCGCTCTCTGTAGTGATTTACCCCTTCATTCTCTGGATAGACCCTTCGACTCAGGCCTGAGTACTCACAGTGTTATGTTCACTTGGTCACAGTGACTGATGCAAGGATGGGCATGTGACCCAGGCAGAGCCAATGAGATGTAAAGAGGCCTGGCTGGACCGGTTGGCAGTGGGGTACTTGATTTCTTACTGGACAGGACTGTGAGGGAATGGGAAACTCGGGTTACATGAGCTGTTTGCCTCCAGATGGAGACTGAGAATGGAGCCAACGCATGAGGAGTGAGTGCCAGAGTCAGGCTGGAGACAGAGGTCAAGTTCTGGGGCCTGTGAAACCACTTAGGCCGAACCGGAAGCTGGCATATTAATTAGTGTGCAGACTAAGCTGCTATACTAAAGAGAGTGACATACGAGTATGCAATGGCATCAACAAAACACATTTCCCTCTCAGGCAATCACCCAGAAACAGTGATCCAGGACAGCAGGATGGCTCTGCCATCCTCAATTCATGGCTTCTCTCTCTAGGTCCAAAGCAGCTGCTCCAGTACTTATCTTCTCTCTGGTTAAAGGGAAAAAGAGAGCAGATAAACTAAAACAAATAAATGTATAAAATAAAAATTATTCAGCTTCATTGTGGAATAATTCACATTCAATAAAATTAACCTATTTTAAGCATACAGTCCTATGACTTTTGACAAATGAATACTGTCTTGTAACCACCACTACAATCGAGATGTAGAACATTTCCATCCTTTACAGTCAATCTTATACCCCAGCCCCATCCCCAAGTAACAACAACTTATTCTCCATAACAATAGTTTTGTATTTCCCAGAATTTCATAAAAATGGAATCATGCAATATGTATTCTTTTTGTCTGGCTTTTTGACTTAACATAATGCTTTCAAGATTTCAGCCATATTGTTGGCATGTATCATTCATTGTCCCTTTTTATTGCTGAGACATTGTATAAATCTACTATAAGTTATTTTCCCATTCACCAGTTGATTATTTGGGTCACTTCCAGTTTCTGTTATGCATGAAGCTGCTATGAACACTTGAGTAGAAGTCTTCGTGGATATTCGCTTTCATTTCATTGGGTATATACCTAGGAATGGATGTGCTCGGTCATAAGTTAAATGTGTTTACCTTTGTAGGATACTTCCATACTGTCTTCCAAAATGGCTATATAATTTTGTATTTCCATCAATACGTGAGAGTTCCAGTTGCTTCACATTTTTGTCAGCGGTTGCTATTTTCAGTTTTCAGAAATTCTTATGATTATTCTAATAGGTATGCAGTGGTGTCTTGTGTTTCTAACTTTCATTTCCCTACAGGTAACTATATTGAGCATCTTTTCATGGTCTTATTTGCTATCCATATATCTTTGGTGTTCAAATCTTTTTGTCATATACAAAAAATAAAACTTCATCCCTACTTCATACCTTATATAAAAATCAACTCAAAATGGATCACATGGATTTTCAGTTGTTCCAGCACCATCTGTTGAAAGACTATTGTGTTTCCATTGGGTTTCCTTGGCACTTCTGTTGCAAATAAATTGACCCTATATATAGGTCTATTTCTGCACTCCCTTGTGTTCCATTGATTTACATGTCTATTTACAAACAACAGTTCTGGATTAATATAACCTTATATTAAGTCTTGAAATCAGGTAGCGTGAATGCTCCAACTTTGCTCTTCCTTTTCAAATGTTGCTTTGGTTATTCTATTTCCTTTCCTTTAAGCTGTTTTAGGAAGCAACTTAAGGATTTATACAAAATTATGCTCTGAAATTGTGATTGAAATTGTGTTGACTCTGTTGATCATTTTGGGAGAACTAAAATTTTAATGATATTGAATCTTCTAACCTACGAATATGGTACAACTCTCCATTAATTTTCATCTATCTTGATGTTTCCATCAATCTTTTGTAGTTTGTAACCTGCAGGTTTTGCACGTATTTTGTTAGATTTTATGGTACTATTGTAAACGTACTTAAAAATATAGTTTCCATAGTTAGTTATTAGTATATAGAAGTATGATTGATTTTTTTTGCATATTTTCCTTGTGTCTTGTGATATAACTAAACTTGCTTATTAGTTTGTAGCTTTTTTGGTAATTTTTAGGGATTTTCTACATAAATAATCTTTTGTGTACAGTTTTACTTCTTCCTATCTAATTATTATTTCTCTTATTTTCTTGTTTGTTTATTTTGCCTTTGGCTAGAATCTCTGGTGTGATATTAAATGGAAATTGGCAGAATGGCCATTTTTGCCTTGTCTCTAATTCGAGAAACAAAGCATTCAATCTTTCAAAACTAAGTATAAAGCTAGTGTTCAATTTTTCATAGATGCCCTTTATGATCAAGGTTGAAGAAATTCTCTTTAATTCCTAACCTGATAAACAATTAAAAAAAATCAGGAATAGATACTGAATTTTGTCAAATGTTTTTCTGAATCTATTGAGATGATCATAGTTTTCTTTGGTCTGTTGAGATGATGGATTATATTGATCAACTCTTAAACTAGTCTTACATTTCTGGGATAAACTTCACTTGGTCATGATGTAGTATCCTTTTATATATTGCTTGATTATATTTGTTAATATACTAACAACTTGGACGTTTATAATTATGAGGGATATCCTTCTGTACTTTTGTTTCTTGTAATATCTCTGTCATATTTTGATATTAGGATAATGATCTCATTAAATGAACTAGGAAGTATTTTTCCCTTTTATATTTTCTGAAGAAGTTAGTATAGGATTGATATTATTTCTTCATGAAGTGTTTACTAGAATCATCAGTGAAGACATTTGGACCTGGAGTTCTCTTTGTGGTGAAGTTTTTAACTACAAATTCAAATTCCTTAACAAATATAGGGCTTTTTAGAACACACATTTTCTCGTTAGTGAGCTTTTGTACTTTTTGCTTTTCAAAGAATTTGTCCAGTTCATCTAAATTGTTGCTCTATTGGCATAAAATTGTTCATCGTATTCTTTTATGCTTTTAACGTCTCTAGTGTCTGTAGTAAAACTTTCATTCTTGATATTGGTAATTTGTGTATTCACTACTTTTTCTTGATCATTCTAGCCAGAGTTTATTAAGTGTATTGATCTTTTAACTGAACAGATTTTAGTTTCATTGATTTTCTTTTTCTTTTCTTTTTTTTTTTTTTCAGTTTTAGTTTTCATTGATTTTGGCTATCTTTTTTTGTTCTTCTAACACCTTGAGGTAGTGGCTTAGGTTGATTTAAGACCTTTCCTCTTTTCTAATATAAACATTTTTAATATAAAATATTCTCTATGTACTACTTTATCTTCATTCCACACATTTTGATATATTGATGTTTTCATTTTAAGTTCTAAATAATTTCTAATATCCCTTGTGATTTATTATTTGACCCATGTGTTATTTAGATGTGTTGTTTAGTTTCCAAGTAGTTGAGGATTTATAGATATCTTCTCCAATTAATTTTTAGTTTAATTTTAGTGTAGTCAGATTCCAACCCTTTTTAGTGTACTATGGATTGTTTTGTGTGGCACAGGTTATGGTGTATATTTGTAAATAGTTACTGTTCACTTGAAAGGAATATGTATGTAGCTTTTAAATGGCGTGTTTGATAAATGTCAACTAAGTCAAATTTTTGACAATGAGGTTAAAACTTTACTCCCCTTTTTGTGGTCTACTTATTCTTTCAAATACTCAGATTGGTGTGTTGAAATCTTCAACTATAATTGTGGATTTGTCTTTTTCTTCTTTCAGTTATATCCTTTTTGCTTCATGTATTTAGAAGCCTGTTTTTAGATGAAAAAAAATTTTTAAATTAAAGTTTATTTGGGTGACAATTGCTAGTAAAGTTACATAGGAAATATTTTTTATAATTCCATTCTATTTCTAATCTTGACTTCTTAGCACATGTCTATGTTTTATTTTGTTTTACTAATTGCTTTGAGTACATATTTGTCTATCACAGGCTACCTTTAAGTTATATTATATCACTTCACATATAATGTCAGAACTTGTGGCCTTGTGCTAAAATTGTCATACATTTTAATTTTGTGGGATATAAGTCAGAAATTCATTTTTATTGTTTTTGCTTTAAATAGTCCATTATCTTTTTAAATAATATTTTTATTTTTCAATTACAGTTGACATACAATATTATATTAGTTTCATGTGTACAATATAGTGATTAGATATTTATATAACTTACAAAATGATCACCCTGACATCATACATCCATGTTAGTTCTGGGCCTTTTGGGAGGGGCTCTACTGCAGATTAAGTTCAGTTGCTGCCTGTGCCCTGCCCAGGGCCACTTGGTATGAGCTACGAAGTGATCTGCAGATGGTTGCCATTTTTGCTGGGCTTAAAGGTGCTTGGGAGAGGCTCAACTGAGAACCGAGGCTAGCTGTCACTGGTGCCGGTCTTGGGGCTGCTTAGCAAGAGGTATGGGCATGCCAGGGCCAGATGCTGATTGTTCAGGGTTCGCAAACCTTTGAGAGATTTTAGGAAAAACTGCAGCATGAGCCAAGACAGGCCATTTGTATGGAAATGCCACCAGAAGTGGCCTCGGTGGGCCTGCACGTTGGGTGGGAAGGAGTCTCAGGAAATCACCAGGGCAGGGTGAAAGGTGTTAGCCAGGTTGATGGAGACTCAGATATGATGCCTGCCTGCATGTGAAGGTTGAATGGGGGGAGGGCTCAACAAAGGAACGATAGCTTCTGCCAGCACTTCTGTCTGGGAGCAAGCTGCCCTCCAGTCCCTGCCCCACAGCCAGACAATTCAGTTCATCCCCATATGTCCCTGACACCTTTTGAGCTGCTGCCTCGGCTCTGGAGCTTAGAGAGAGTGAGTCCATCAGTGAGTAAGTCTGTACACAGGCCCTTTAAGAGGAACACCTGAGACTCTGGAGCCCACCGTCTCAGTCAACCACCTCTCTGCTGGTTTTCTCAGCCAGAATTTGTGGGGACTCCTCTTCCTGGCTCTGGAACCCTGGTGTGGGGCTGTGACCCCTCGCTCCTCTGCAGGAATCTCTGCAGCTGAGATATCCTTCCCAATTTTTAACTACTACACGTGCGTGTCGGACCAGCCTCTTCCATGTCTCTGCCCCTCCTGCCAGTCTCCACTTGGCATCTTCTGTATATCTTTAGTTATAGGACTTCAGTTCAGCTAGACTTCAGCCAGTTCTCAATGATGGTTGTTCTGTAATTTCGTTGGAATTTTGGTGTGGCCTTGAGAGAAGGCAAGTACGAGCATTTACCTACTCCACCATCTTGACCGGAAACTGTCTCCTTAAATAGCAATTACCTTTTGATTTTAAAACAATTTCTAAAAATACTAAGTAATAACAAAGTCTTTTCTGTTTATCTCTATATTTACCATTTCTGGGGCTCTTCATTTCTTTGTGTAGATCCAATTTATGTCAGTTAATTTCCTTCTATCTGAGGATTTCTTTAATATTTCTTGTAATGATCATGAGTTGGTGATACATTTTTTATGCTGTTGTATGCCTGTAAAAACGTTTATTTTACCTTCACGTTTGAGAGCTACTTTTCTTAGTTATAATGACAGTATTTTTTCATTATGTTTAAGATGTTATTCCACTGTCATATAGCTTGCATTTTTATATTGAGAAGTCTGCTGTAGTCTTTGTTACTGTGTATATAATGTCTTTTTACCCTCTGTGGCTGATTTTAAGATTTTTCTCTTTTTCATTGGTTTAAGCACTTTGATTATTATAAACTTTGGTATAGGTTTCTTTATATTTCTTGGTGTTCACTGAGCTTCCTGATATATTGATTTTTCATCAAATTTGTAGAAAAATTAGCTATTATTTCTACATTTGCCTGCTTCCTCCTTTTATTTATTTATTTATTTAGTCAGTCAAGAATGTTAGATTGTGCTATTTCTTATAGATCACTAATCTCTGTGTTTTTATTTTTCAGTCTTTTTTTCTTTCTGTACTTCATTTGAGATAATTTTTACTAGTATATTTTTAACTTCATGATTTTTTTTCTTATGCAGTCTAATGTGCTGTTAATCCTATTTACTTTACTTTTTATTTCAGATACTATAATTTTCATCTGTACAAGTTCCATTTGAGTCTTTTTTATATCTCCTATTTCTCTCTTTTTGTGCATTTTATCTTGATATCTCTGAGCATATTTATAAAATTTATGACAACTGTTTTAAGGTTCTTCTAAATCCATAAAATATTATAATTTCTGGGTATTTTCCCATTGATTGACTTTCTCTTGGTTATGAGTTATATTTACTTGTTATTTACATACCTGATAATTTTTTTGCTGGATTCTGGATGTTGGGTATATTATACTCTTGAGTGCTAGATTTTGTTATTTTCCTTTAAAAAGTTTTAGACTTTTTCTGTTGCAAATTTAAATTATTGAGGATCAGTTTGACACCTTTGGGGCTTGCTTTTAAGCTTTATTATTGAAAATCTGGAGTAGCTTTTATTCTAGACGACTTTAACCTTACAATGAAAGCCTGAACCTTCCAAGGGTTCTACCTATGATCTCTACACTCTGGCTTTTGGGAATGTGAACTATTCTCAGCTCTATGTGAGATCTGACCATTTCTTTCCTGCAGATTACTAGTTGTTCTTTTTCTGGCCTTGAGGAGTCTTACCCCATGGATTCACAGGGTAGTACTCAGCCAAAGCCTTAAAATGACCTTCTTGCAGGTATCTGGATCTGTCTCTCAGGGCAGCTTTCCTCCTTTCTGGTACTCTGCCCTACAAAGTCTAGATGCCTCAGCTTCCCTAGTCTCTGTTTTGTCTCCTCAACTTGGAAAGACCCCTGGGCATTGTTTTGACTGCCTCTCCATACACTATGTCCTGGAAACTGCCACCAGACAGTAAGGAAGAGTCACCATCATGCAAACCTTGCTTATTTCCCTTCTTTCAGGGACCACAGTCTTGTGCCTGTTGTCCAATGTTTTGTAAAAGTTGTCTCACATATTTTGTCTGTGTTTCCAGTTTTTTTATAGTAAGACGGCAATTTCTGTACAAAAGAAGCGAAAGTCCTCCAGGGGAAAAACTTTTAGGGGTAAGACTCAGAAGTTGCCCATCTTAATTCTATTTGATTATCAGAACGTAGTCATACAACAGCACCTAGTGATAAGGAGGGCTGACAAATAAAATCTAGCTGAGTGGCCAAGTGCCCTGCTAAAACTGTATTACTATGGAGGAAGGGGAGCTGTATGTTATTACTAACCCTGGTCTTTTCAGTTATGTGCATTAGTTTGGGTTTGGGGTTCCAGCCGTTGAAAATTGCCAAGTCCTGGCTGATAGAGTTAGTCATTAGACAGAGGGAAACACATTAAAAAGTGAGGAGATGTTTACTTTTTTACTTAACCTCTTCGAAACCTAGTTTTTCTACCTGTAAAAGTGGGATGTGTTATTACTCATCTCTCCAGTTTGTTCTTAGATTTAGTGATTTCATGAATGAGAAAGCATTTTGTAAGCTGTCTAGTACTAGACAGCCATAAATTATATTCATAATTTTTTTCCCTAATCCCCAAGTTTAGTTTGTTTTTTCACCTATTATAAAACATCTGGTACTTGTTCCTATAGTTTATCTCAATTGTAATAAATATTCATTTACATAATTATTCGTTTCCGGATTGTATTCCCCAAGTGAGTGAAAGAATCTCGGGATTCCTAGAGAGCTGCTGTTTTTCTTGCTCACAGCTTAATCTCCAGCCCATTGCACAGTGACTGGCATTTATTGAGCTCCCAAGGAGTATGTAAGTCAATGAAAAACTACATAAGATGACATATCATTGTCTGACCTCTAGGGGGAACTCATGGCTCCCCTATAGTCCTTGTACCTCACCCAGAGGAAGCCCAGGAGAGCAGGTGCAGATATTTACTAGGTTAGGATGCTTGGGAGACTGTTGCAGGGGGGCACAATTTCTACAGTAAAAAATTGCCTTCTTACCATAAACTAGATGGCCACCTGCTAGCCAAGGAGAGAGGCCTCAGGAGAAAACAACCCTGCTGGCACCTTGGTCTTGGACTTGTAGCCTCCAGGAGAATAGATTAGGACTAAAAACAGTTGCGTACTTTCTGGGCATATGACCGCTCTTTGGCTTGTCTTGGGCGTATTTATCTCCTGTGGAGCTTGTGCACTAAGATGGACCTGGAAATGCCTCCTGCTTGAAAGATGTACCCATTCTCGAAAGACTCTTGTGCTCTAGGACTTGGGAAGAAAACTTTCTTTTCCTTAGGTTCAGCTGAGTGGTAAGACTGTGAGGACCACAGTCAAGATTGGGGTCCAAATACGGGATGTGATATGATTTTAGTATGTCCCCTCCCTGAATTCTTTGTTTCTCCCTCCATATCTCATATCTCCTATTTACAAAGTATCCTTTGATCCCAGTCTCCCTCCAGTTACTGTTCTACTGGGGGTTCCAAATATATGTATACAAGTGGACACTTTGGTCAACGTTGCTCAAGCAGTAGTTTGCCATAATCAGAAGTGTCTGGATGCTGCTGATGGTAACCACTTTGAGCACCTCTTGTAATTGCAGAAGTCAGACGTGGCTTGTATTCATCTTTTGTGATCAACATATGTTGAGTATTACAATTTTAATACAGTTTTCCTTTCTTAAAATTTAAAAAAAAATTTGGCACCCTCTGTATTTGTCTGCTTCCTATTCTAGCAAGTTTCTTTTTAAATTAAAAAAAGTTCAATTACAGTTGACATACAATATTATTTTAGTTTCAGGTGTGCAACATAGTGATTAGACAATTATATACCTTATGAAGTGATCACCCCAATAAGTCTAGTACCCACCTGACACCACACATAGTTATTACAATATTATTGACTATGTTCCCTATGTTGTACTTTACATCCCTGTGACTATTTTTTAAACTGGTGATTTGTACTTTTTAATCCTTTTCACCTTTTTCACCCGTTCCCCCAATCCCTTCCTATCTAGTGACCATCATTTATTTTCTTACAGAAAGCTTCTTGAAGGAGTTGATTCCTTTTCAAAAAACTTTTATTTATTTAAGTGTGTTTTTCCAGGACCCATCAGCACCAAGTCAAGTGGTTGTTTCAATCTAGTTGTGGAGGGTGCAGCTCACAGTGGCCCATGTGGGGATTGAACCGGCAACCTTGTTGTTAAAGCATTGCGCTCTAACCAACTGAGCTAACTGGTCGCCCCCTTGAAGGAGTTGATTCTGAGCACTGCCTCCATCTCCTCATTTTTCCTTCCTTTCAACCCTACACCCACCAGCATCCTGCTCACACCATTCAACTGCAATGGCTCTTGTCACGGTCATCTGTAAAATTCAATGGTCACTTCTTGTTCTTTCTAACTTGTCCTTTAAGCAACATTTAACACAGTTGGTCCTCTCTCCTCCTTGAATCACTTTCTTTTGCTGCCCTCCATGATACCACATTATCCTGGTTTGGTTTGTCAGGCTCTATATTGCCTTTAAATGTCGACACATCCCAGAATTATGCCTTTTCATTTCTCTATTTATGTACTCTTCCTAGGTGACCTCAGCCAGTTCTGTAGATTTAAATTTTACCTATGTGCAGCTGACTTACAAATTTTTACTTGTGGTCCTGTCCTTTCCCTGGAATTCCAGACTGCTATATTTGACTGCCTACATATCCAAATGGATGTCTGATAAAAGCATTTCAAACTAAAAGTGGTCCAAATAAAACTCTTATTTTGTCCCTCAAATTTGCCTTCCCCTCCACCCACCCCCATCTCGGAAAATGGGAGTGTATCCACTAGATTACAAGTTTGGGAGGAGGGATGTTGTCTCTCTTGTTCATTGCTATAACTTGAGTACTTCAAATCACTCATAGTACAATAAGTGCCTGCTCAGAGTATTAATGACATCAGACTACTGGTTTGTTTTAGAGTCGTTTGGCCAAGTCTGTTCCTACCCAGGCAAAGGGGCTTCTCAAAGCAACGCTTGGTCCAGTGGAACTCATCAGAAGATCATAATCAGGTCCAGAGTCATTAATAAAGGCTGCAATTTTGGTGACCTCTGACCTTCTTTTGCCTCTGTCCTCCACCTATGGCAGCATTAGGTGTCTGGTGGGAGATCTGAGGCCTCAGGTCAGTGGACATCTGGCAGACTAAGCAAGATTTAGAGGTCCTGGTCCCTTGTCATGCCACCCCGGTCCCTCACTACCACCTCTGTGACTGTACTCATTTATTTAAGAACTGACTGCAATAACAGTGTTGGAAATGCAGCGGATGATCAGAAAAGGGAAATATTAGCCTGGGTTGCAATTTTCACGGACTATAGCTGGGCCATCGCAGGATCGGGAAGGATAAGGTGGTAGGTGGGCGTGGTCGGCTTAGAACTAGGACACGATGGAAGAGTGCTGACAAGTGCAGGAATGGGAAGAGTAGAGTGTTTCTGGGGGAGAATGTGAAGACTTCTGAAATATCTGAAAACTCCGAGTGAGGTTTTTGAAGTTTTGGGTGTGGGATTTAGGAATATACGATATCATTGAGCCATGTACAACACTTGATTTCTTTGAACAGTCTCCAGAAATCTAAAACAACTTAGTATTACTATCCTTAATTACTTAAGGCATCATAGAATGTGATAGGCTCAAGGGACCCGGATTCCATTTCATTAACCTTATAAGAGGAAGAAGAGTTACTAGGAGTGCATGCACGGAGAAAAAGGTCATGTGCGCACACAGCAAGAAGACGACCACCTGCTAGCCAAGGAGAGAGGCCCCAGGAGAAACCAAATCTGCCGACACCTGGATCTTGGATCGTAGCCTCCGCAACTATGAGAAAACAAATTTCTGTTGTTTAACCCACCCAGTCTGTGGTAATTTGTTATGGCTGCCAGAGCTGACTAAGACCCAGTCTTTGTCCACCTCAGGTAACAGTGAAAGCTCTTTGTAAACTTCTAGTGTTCAAGAGGAGTGGTTCTAGTTTCTTCAAGTGTTCCTCATTAGAGCAGCAATGCCCATGAGATGAAGGGTAACTATTAGAACGAAATATAATACCACAGTGAAGCATGATGGGTACTGGCCACAGCAGTGGGAATATCACCTTACTTGTTATGTAGATGTTATTTTCATAATAATGTAATGAAGACTAATGATTTGGCAGCTCTTGACTCAGATTAACTTACAAGACAACTTAACCTGCTGTCTCATAGGGCTTGCTACTAGTCTATTGGCTTTATGCATTCAATGCCTGACTTAATATTGGTCTGGCTAGATTTCATCATGTTAGAGTTTTCAAGCCATCCAAATACACTCACTGTCTGGCCCAGCTGCTTATTACCAGAAAATCAATGTCCTTCTTCAGACAGTTCATAAAGATGTTGAGTGGGAATGGGTCAGGAACTGAATCTGAGATCGTGAGTGATGATAATAACTTATGTCTATATAGAACTTTACAGGTTATCAAGCTTTCTACAAGTTTAGGGATCCTGGCAAAATAGGAAATGAGTTTCATCTTTCATGACCTTTTCTTTACGAGTTGCTCAGTGTGCTGGAAAGGGACTGGGAATCAGGAGTGCTAATCTAAGCTTTGATACCACATTACCTGTCCCAGCTTTGATGTCCACCTATGAGTGAATGAAAAGACTTGAGGATCTCTAAGGTCACTGTATCTTCAATACTTTCTGCCCTGGAGAGCCACACAGCATAAAGTTTTTTATCTTCATATAATAGATCTACAGAAATATAAAGACTCTCTCTCTCTCTCTCTCTCTCTCTCTCTCTCTCTCTCTCTCTCTCTCTCTCTCTCTCTCTCTCACACACACACACACACACAGAGTTCCTTTCAAGACAAACATCTCTGATGTCTTAAATAAAGCTCTGTGTTTGGTAAATCCACACTGATTCCCAGGCTTTTTGCTGTATCTCCGAAGTATTCATAAAACTTCTCACTAGGTGATAGTTTGAAGGATCCACCTTTTTCTTCTTTTCTAAGTTTACTACCTTTCTCCATCTGCTGCTAGCAGCATTTCACCCATTCTTCCTGGTACCATGTAGGAAACTAGCAGTGGTTTAGTGACTGCATCTGCAAGTCTCCATAGGCCCGTGGGGTGCAATTTCTCCAGCAGAATCTTTTTGGCTTTGCACGAGCAGCCAGGTGCTGTCTTGCTCCTGCTCACCCATTATGTGTTCTCCTCTCAGCTTTTTCACCTGCACATTTGCTATTCATGTCTACCATGTCTTTATTCAAGGTGCCAATAAAAATGCATTATGTATGACTTGGTCTGCTCATAAAATGATCATTTTGTATATTTAGGGATGTCAGAGCTTGTAAAGAGGCAAAAATTGGGGGAAAATTTATTTCCTGCTAAACAAATCTCCAGAAAAATAATATTCTGGTTTCACTTCTCTCTGTCAAGCCCCTCCCCACCCAAATCTCCACATCTCAATCTAGAGCACAGAGTGCCTGAGGGGAAGGAGAAGGGGTTAAGGCTGGATGGATGCTGTGCAGCCAGGAAGAAGTCACCTGGAAAACCAGGTCGAGGCATCCAGGTTAAATACAGTGGGCAACAGGTAACCACTGCAGTTCTCATGCAGAAATGTAGTGCAGGTTTTCTATTTGTCCTTAGATGGCTCTGATCAGATTAGGAAACTGCTTTCCTGAGTTCCCACAGCCAAAAGCAGATGTACACTTTGGTACTTGCTCTATTGAGCAGCAGAAGCTTTAAAAGCAGATTTTTTTTCCAAACCTTAGTGTGTGTGTGTGTGTGTGTGTGTGTGTGTGTGTACAGAGCCCCAGGCAGCAGTTTTCCAGGCTCTCGGCCTCACATGGAAAGGTGTTTGCTCAGGTAATAAATGGCCATCAACTGTGGTCAGATGGCCATCAGCTGTGGCTAGTTGGCTGTCAGCTGTAACCAGTGAGCCATTGGCCACTAATATAACTGCCGTGGCTACGCTAGCAGGAAAATGGGGGGCTAGCAAGAAGATGGTGGCTGAGCTGGCAAGAGCGGATTGCACAGAGGCGGATGCCGATATGACTCCCCTACTTATGGCTCCGTGGGGGTTCCTTTTTGGCCTCACCATGTCCGAGTTCTTATGTGGGGAGTGGGAGCTAAGACCCGCAGGCCGCCCCGCGTGACAGTGTGATATCTGTTAAACACAGATGAATGGGACCCACCTTCAGAGTTATTGGTTTAGTAGGTCAGAGGTGAGGCCTGGGAATTTGCATAGTTAACAAACCCCCAGGTGATACTGATATTGCTGGTCCCCGGACACCGGAACAAGCACTGCTTTAAAGAAATCACCTGTGGGTCTTCCCCTGCACTTGCTTTGTTAATGAGACGCCGGCAGCAGTAGGGGGCTCAGGAGGGGCCCACGAGAACAGCCACATCTTTTATAGCCAAAAACAATGGAATTTGATGTCATGATCAATCTAAAGAAGACTGAAGTTCTCTTTCTCAGTTGAGTAGGCCAGTTTATAGACACAACGTTTATCAGATCATCTCCATTTTCCCAGGACGTGGAAAGTATCCTGAGAAGGATTTAGATTAAGTATCAAGAAGAATCTACTGATAATGAAAACTGCAGAATGCACTCAAGGGACGCAAGAGAAATTATGGCATCTCTCGTCTGGGCAATAATTGGAAACAAATTAGATTTTTCTCCATGCAGGCTGAGTTCGGGTTTTGAAATCAGAGAACGTGGCAAGAATAATTTTTCTGCCTTTTATATTTTCAAGATAATTTGCCTTGGATAAGTCATTTAACCTCTCTGAGCTACTGCTACTATATACATAAAATAGGGATTATTAAGTCTTTTGTAAAGTTTAAGCAAGATAAGGGTGTAAACTGGTTAGCACTTTGCCTGGCTCATAGTACCACGTTTCCCTGAAAATAAGACTGTCGTGCGGGGAATCCGGCGGGGTCTCTTCTCCCGCTCCCCACATAAGAACGAAGGACATGGTGAGGCCAAAAAGGAACACCCACGGAGCCATAGGTAGGGGAGTCATACTATTATATTCTCGCTGGCAGCTGGGTTGGAGACACAGGAAGCAGGAGCCACACGATCCACAACCCTCACTCTGCCGCTTGCTAGCTCAGCCACCATCTTCTTGCTAGCCCCCATTTTTTTTTGCTAGCGTAGCCACAGCAGTTATATTAGTGGCCAATGGCTCACTGGTTACAGCTGACAGCCAACTAGCCACAGCTGATGGCCATAGAATCACAGTTGATGGCCATTTACTACCTGAGCCAGCACCTTTCTATGTGAGGCTGAGAGCCTGGAAACTGCTTTCTGGGGCTCTGTCCCCACAAAGACTTAGCCGGACAATCAGCTCTAATGTGTCTTTTGGAGCAAAAGTTAATATAAGACCCAATTTTACTATAAGACTGGGTATAATATAATATAATATAATATAATATAATATAATATATAATATAACATAATATAATAATACCAGGTCTTATATTAATTTTTGCTCCAAAAGATGCATTAGATTGTCCGGCTAGGTCTTATTCTCGGGGAAACACGGTAGGTGCTCAACTAATGTTAATAATCTCCCTTCTAATGTTTTCTCCTCCCTGTAATAGAGTTATTTTACCACTGAACATTATGATTACTTCAAAATATATCAGGAAGGAAAACAGAACTACATTTGGAAGGGGAGAGTAATTTTCAGAGTCAGCACCACTGCTGCCAATTGGGAGATTAAACTTTTTGGTGGCTTGAGAACATCAGTGTGGTAAGAGATTTACCTACAGACTGCAAGAGAAATGGACTGCAGGGGGCCGGCTTGCTCAGTGCAGAATGCTCCAGGGAACAGCTTCCACTGACAGAGGGGAGCCGGTCATCAACACGGGGGGCTTCAGTACCTTGTACAGGGCACGAGGAGCACAGGTTTGTCCGTTGGGTACTCACTAGGGCTGGGTAATGATCCGAGACAGTCTTGTTAATGGCCTTAGGGTTTCACATATTTCTGTAATTACTTCATCATTTGGAAGTTTTGAGTTTCTAATTACCGGGCATGAATTAAAATATTCTCTGTACTTCAGTTCCCTCCAGGCCTTGAACTAGTGGTGCTAGTTCCTGTTGGGTTATTCTAGTGAATGGTGGGTGATAGTAGTTGCCGTCACCTTTCTCATCATTTCTATATGTATTTTACCTCCAGGACTTCCTCTTTGCCTTCAGGTGTCTAAATCATTACACCAATGTGCCCAGTGATAAATGCCAGATGCCCCTCCTTCTAAGCCCAGCCCCTTAATCAGGGTAAAATTCCCAACTCTTGCTGCATGTTAAAAATCACATCAGGAGCTCTTAAAATGCCTATGTGATGCTCTACCCCAGAGAATGTGATTTAATTGGTCTTGGGTGAGGCATGAGCATCAATATGTCTTAAATACTCCCCAGGTATTCTAACGTACAACTAGGGTTGAGAATCATTGGTTTAGAGATGGACCTTTGTATCTCCTAATGCACCCCCTGGAGTTGATCTCAACTTCCGACTCATGATTTTGTTAGGATAGAAAACTGAATCCAATTTCTAGCTTATTGATTTTTAACATAGACAGCATCAAGCCCAGCATTACGATCTCATCTTCTTCAAATATAGAGTGGGGATACTAGCTGTCCTATATGTCTCAAAAAGTGTATCACAAGAATTAAACAAAATAATGTGAAAATTGAGAATTGTGAATGAAAATACTTAACATGTGGTTGGGAGAGCCTAGAGAAATAAAACAAAGGACCTCAATTCTGCTATACTTATTCTAGGACTCATTAAATGTGAACGTCCCACGTAACCTGGCAACCTCACTCTTGTGTTTGCACCCAGAGAACTTCAGGCACAGCTTCATCTTGGAACATGGACAAAGATCCACAGCTGCATCATTGGTGATGGCGGGGGGTTATGGATAATTAAGATACTGCTTCCTAAAAAACCGATAAGCAATATACAGACTCAGTGTATTCCCTATCAAAATACCAATGGCATTTTTAGCAGAACTAGAACAAATAATTCTAAAATTTGTATGGAAACATAAAAGACCCTGAATACCCAAAACAATCTTGAGAAAGAACAAAGTTGACGATATCACACGCACTGATTTCAAACTATACTACAAAGCTATAGCAACCAAAACAGTATGGTACTGGCACAAAAACAGACACATGGATCAATGGACCAGAACAGATAGCCCAAAAATAAACCCACAGTTATATGGTCAATTAATCTACTGCAGAGGAGGCAACAATATACAATGGGGAAAAGTTAGTTTCTTCAATAAATGGTGTTGGTAAAACTGGACAGCTATGTGGAGAGAGAAAGAGAGAGAGAGAGAGAGAGAGAGAGAGAGAGAGAGAGAGAGAGAAACTGGACCACTTTCTTACACCATATAAAGACGCAAACTCAAAATGGATTAAAGATTTAAATGTAAGACCCAAAACTACAAAACTCTCAGAAGAAAATATAGGCAGTAAAATCTTTGACATTGGTCTTAGAAATATTTTTTGGATATACCTCCCCTGGCAAGGGCAACAAAAGCAAAAATAAACAAGAATGGGATTACATCAAACCAAAAATCTTTTGCACAGTGAAGGAAGCCATGAACAAAATGAAAAGGCAACCCACTGAATGGGAGAAGATATTTGCAAACGATATATCTGATAGGGGTTAATATCTAAAGGATATAAAAAACTCATATAATTTAACATCATTTAAAAAAATCAGATTTTAAAAATGGGCAGAGGACCAGAACAGACATTTTTCCAAGAGAAGATATACAGATAGTCAACAGACACATGAAAACATGCTCACTCAACATCACTAATAGTCAGAGAGCTGCAACTCAAAACCACAGTGAGACAACACCTCATAGCTGTCAGGTTGGCTGTTATAAAAAACGAAAACAAATAACAAGAGTGGGGGAAAAGGAACCTTCATGCACCGTTGGTGGGATTGCAAATTGGTGCAGCCACTATGGAAAATAGTATGGAGATTCCTCAAAAAATTAAGAATAGAACTACCATATGACTCATTAATTCCATTTCTGGGTATCTATCTGAAGAAAACAAAGACACTAATGTGAAAAGATATAGGCACCCCTATGTTCATTGCAGTATTATTTACAATTGCCAAGAAATGGAATGGAAGCAACCTAGGTGTCCATTGATAGATGAATGGATAAAGAAAACGTGATGTACACACACACACACACACACACACACACACACACACACACCACAGAGGGTGCCAAAGATGTATACACATTTTAAGAAAGGAAAATTGTATTAAGATTGTAATGTTCAATATATACTGATAACAAAAGATGAATACAAGCCATGTGTACATTTTTTGGTACCCCTGGTATGTGGAATCAAAAAACGAAACAAAACAAAAACACAACAACAACAAATGAACAAACAGAACAGACTCATAGATATAGAGAACAAACTGATGGTTACCAGAATGAAAGTGGGTGGGGTGAAGGGTGAAAAGATGAAGGGGAATAAGAGGTGCAGATTTCCAGCTAGAAAATTAATAAGTCATGTGGCTGTAATGTACAGCAGAGAGAAAATAATTAATACTATCATAATAACTTTGGACGGTGACAAATGGTTACTAGACTTATCATGGTAGTTACTTTGTTAGATATATAAATGGTGAATAACTATGTTTACACCAGAAACTAATATAATATTGTATGTTAATTATATAGTAATAAAACATTGATAAGCAAAATGTAGAGGATGCATTTGTGGAATATAATATAGAAGTTAGAATAGCAAAATGGGCATATACACAGCAACATGACTAGGACTGTAAAAGAGTGACGAAGGAAAACAGGGAACAGTATGAGATCTGTAGCTCGCTGCCAATTACGGGCATTTAAAACAAATTTATTCCCAAAGCAATGTCACAGATTTTTCATGCGTACATTCCTATCCAAGGGCATTTACCAAACACAATATAGTAAGTGCTTATGGGAAATGAGACTGGGGAGTAGGGATGAAGGAGAAAAAATCGTGAGACAAAACCGAGCAAGAGAAGAACCTTTAAAAGGCAGATGCTGATGGTCTGTGCTGTGAACCAAGGCGTATGATTAGCTTGGCCCTCTGCTGCTTCCAAGGCAGAATAAGAGAACAACAAGAAAGAGGGAGAGGGAGTAAGCTCTGACTGCTTTAAAAGTAGGAGCAGGAGAGGCTGGAGAGAAAAATGAGGCCTTGGGAACCAGGAAAGAGACCCAGGACTGTCCTGGGCCGGGAAGAAAAATTGGGCTTTATTGCTCCCCAGAATGTATTAGTGGAGGAAACGAAAGAGGCTTGCAAGGTTGGAAATAAAGGCATTTACGAAAGCCCTGAGATGGAGGGGGAGCAACTTATAGATTGGAGCTGAGAAATTGCATTTCTAGACTTGGGAGTTGTATGTTGGAGACTCAGGGATATTGCTGCTGCCCCACGTGAGGGATGGATCCATTTCTCCTAACATTCAGAGTTGCAGAATAAAGGAGTTCCCAGAAAGGGAATGATGTTTCTCCATAACAGACAGACCCTGGGACTAAGATCTCCTTTTCAGATTTCTCCAAATAGTGATCTAATCATCGGATCCATGCAGTGAGCCTCTACCATGTGCTGGGAGATGAGAGAGACCAGTCCCTAGTTTCAGACAGCGCTCATGTCGATGCTAAAAGTATCCTTTGCTTTGCCCTGAACACTGAGCTGGGACTGTGCAGAATTTCTTTTCACCCTGACGTCAGGGGATCATGTACCTACAGAATTAGAAATCCCAGTGACACAGTCACTGTCCACCGGGAGAAACACACGCCTTCACAGGAAGTCTTTCCATCTGTGCTACTGATAAAGAATAATGAATGTATTAATTAATACATTAAGGAATCATAGTTTGAGCTTGTTTTCTACTAGGAAACTAAGAAGAACAATAAAATAACACCAGCTTATAGTTGGGGACAACTTGTACATCGGATCAGACTTGTGTAACAGCTAGATCTGGTCCTGCTGCAGGTAGGTTGGATTTTACAGTTGTGGGCACCATGGAGCTGTGAGATCAAATTCAGACCCCAAAAGTCAGGGCAGGGGAGCGGGTTCTTGGGGGAGCCACCCTGGCTGGCCCCAGAAAGTCACACTGGAGTGGCTTTCAGAGTAATTATCCTGGTAGAGCAGTTCTTATTTTGCATTTCAGATTGTCCTCCTGAAAAGGTCATGTGTAAATCAAATTTAATAAATCAAATTCTACACTTCATACCTCGGGGAGGCTCTCTCTTCAGAGGAAGCCGTGAATGAATCCCTTTTTAATAGAAGTAATCAGCTCTTTATCTGATTTGTAAGTTAAGATTTTTATAGATCAGATTTTCTTAAAGTGATCAGTAGAGTTTTTCTTTTGTCAGTGGTAGAAAACCCAACACAGAATGGGATAAGTAAGAAACAACAGCAAACCAACAAATTGTAGGTGCAGGCAATGAAAAGTTTAGGGGTAAACTGGCTGTAGACATGACTGGATTCAGGATCCAAACAATAAGATGTTTTCTCCCCATCTCTCACATTTACCATCTCTTGGCTTTATTCTCAAGCTCTACCTGGGTAAAGCAGCTGCAGCATCTTATCCCGCCGGGTTCAAGGCCAACAAGAAAAACTATTTGCTTCTTTTCCCAGTTGTCTCAGCACTGGCTCTGATTGAGTCATCTGCCCACCCCTGAATGAGTAAGGAGGACTGATTAGTTTAGGCCTGGTCACCTGGGGCTCCACGCAAACCAGGAGGCACCAGCCTCCTGTCTTATGAGATCTTCTCACTTACCCTGGGTCCCAGCCAGACTCATGGCCCCCTCTTCCATTCTCCAAACGTTCCAGGGAAAAGGCACTTTCCGGAAGAAAATCAAGCAGTTATCAGAAGAAATGGGGGACATAAATGTCAGGGACGGGGAACATAAACTGAACTCTTCCCTCTCCCTCACCCTCCTACCTAATCCATCACCAAGCTCGTCACTCCTAGAAATATCTCACAAGGAGTTATCTGCACAACACCTGCGTCAGAATCTCCAGGGGTTCTTGTTAAAATGCAGGTTATAGGGTCCTACTCCAGATGTAGAGAATTCTATTATCTTGGGGTGGGTCTCAGAATCTGCCCTTTTAGATTGTTTCCCAGGCAATTTTTAAACCTATGCACTGACATGTCAGTACCACTTCCCAAAGCGTCCCATCTCCACGGCAGCTGCCTTAGTGCAGGACTCACCATTTCTTACCTGGACGCCTCCAGTTGCCTCCTTACCAGTCTTCCCTCTTCAGTTTCTTCTCTTCAGCCACAGTCCCCTCCTCCACCAGGTCTGCTTATGCTAAATCGCCATGATTTCCAAATTCTAACTCTGGTTTACCTCTCCAGCCTCCTGTCTTGTGAGATCTTCTCAGTTTCCCTGGATCCCAGCCAGTCTCATGCCCCCTTTTCCATTCTCCAAACATTCCAGGCCCTTTCCCCACATTCAACTCGACTGCACGTGACCTTCCCTCTGCCTCCAATGCCGTTTACTTGTTCTTCACCTGGGAAACTCAGACTCCAACATTAAGCCCAGCCCAACTGCATGGCCTCTGTGAAACCCCTCTGCTCCTTCCCACCTCGTACTCCCACAGAACCCCATTTATATCTCTTCTACAGCAGTTTCACACACTATCTGGAGTTTCATACACTTTTAAATTTATATGTCTGTTGTTCCCTCTGGCCCTACAAAGGGGCTCAATAATTGTTAAATATTAAAAAGCAAGTCTTTGGAGAAAGACAACCTGGATTCTCAAACTGAGATACTTACGAGATGTGTGACTTTGGGCAAGTCACTCACTTTCCTGAGACTTAGTTTCCTAATTTGTAAATGGGCATATTCATATCTACTGCATATGTTTGTTGATGGCTCAAGTGAGATAAGGAACAGAAATCTCTTAGCTCAGTGCCTAGCAACATAATTAATGCCAATGAATGCTAAATTGAAAAAATTAACCTTCAAGTCAAGGAAGCAAAAGCCCTCAATAATGTATTTAAGTTATTATTTATATAACGCTAAGCAACTGTTTTTTGTTTTTGTTTTTAAACCACATTACTCAAACTAATCCTGTAGGGTGGTGCGGGTCAAATCTGACATAGTGCAGATGGACTCTAGGCTTTAGGACATTTTCCCATGTCCCTGAGACCTTCACACACCTATTTATCTTCTCTTGAGCTTTGAGCAGCTTTAAGTCTATCCCTCTGAAATAATCACTTTCAGTTCATGGAATGCTGACACGAGAGGAATGCAGCTCCCCACAGAGCGATTTCTCTGGACCATAGCAATGTTTTGGCCTCGTGAGAATGAGGAAGGCTAAGGTAAGGGTGCCTGGTAGTGGACAACCAGTTTGGAAGTGGCAGCCTTGAGCTTGCATAAATGAGTCATTAAAGCCGCCTGAAGTGACAAGATTGGTCCAGGAATCCAAATGAACTGATGATAAGTGTGGGAGAGATAAACATTTCATTTAACCGAGCAGACGGATGATTTTCAAGAGCCTTCGCCCCTCTCTGGCAACTACTTCCCCCTTGTTTTATAATCTGCCTGAAATCGTCACTCCCCTTCGGGATCATGCATCTTGCACTTGGCATGCAAGAGGATATGCAAAAGGGAGCACAAATAGAAGATGGGGAAAGTGTAGACAGTTCAAGAAAAACATGACTTCAAATGCCTAGTTATCTGCAATGCCTACTGCAATGTGGCAGGCATGGTGGACAGTTCCATGTTGCATATTCGATGTTTGAAAATTGTCCAGCACAGTAGTTGGCACTTTGTAGCTACTCACTAATGTTGATTTCATCTCCTTTCCTCCATGGAGTTTATTGGGTAGGGAATGGAGGGTATGTATGTGTGTGGGGGCAGAACCCCAAAAAGCAGTTTCCAGGCTCTCGGCCTCACATAGACAGGTGCTGGCTCAGGTAGTAAATGGCCATCAGCTGTGGCTAATTGGCCGTCAGCTGTAACCAGTGAGCCATTGGCCACTAATATAACTGCTGTGGCTGTGCTAGCAGAGAGAGAGGAGAGAATGGGGGCTAGCGAGAAGATGGTGGCTGGGCTGGCAAGTGTGGATGGCGGTTTGCGGACAGTGTGGATCCAGCCTCCAGTGAGAGTATAGTGCCACCAGAGAGAATATAGTGGTATGACTCCCCCATCTATGGCTCCGTGGGTGTTCCTTTTTGGCCTCACCATATCCTGCGTTCTTATGTGGGGAGCGGGACGAGAGACCCCGCAGGTCGCCCTGCACGACAAATGGCGCAGCGAGCAGGGTCCCCCGCACGACAGTGTGTTTCCACAAGCATGCAAGAGGATGCAAGAAAATGACTTCTATGTTTCAGGGGATTGCTCAAAATTTAGATGATAGATCATAGCACTAACCTGATTGTGTTTGTCTAGCCAACACATTAGATACTATTTCAAATGCAGTCCTGCGCTAGGTCAAGGGAATATAAAGTTTAACAAGAAAAACACAGGAACAAAATTCTTGCCTTCCAGGAACTCAGGATTAGAATGTAAAAATAGACAAGTAAACAAACGAAACATAAGATTAGGCCCCCTTGAAGCTGGAGATTACGTCTCACACGTCTTTGTTTCCCTAGCACCCTAGGTTGTTCCACAACCTGCATAGGCTTAAGGTACTATTACTTTTAGAGGCCTGCCTTGTTTAAAATAAAATACATTACAATGCCAATGCAACATGAAGTATAATTTTTATATAACCATGTAAGAGTTGTGCTGAAAGGCGGTTGACAGGTTGGCATAAGGTTATACTTTGTAGACTTTCAAGTCGATGTTTGTTGATTTAATTTTGAAGCCTTTGTGTTATAGAGATGATACTAATTATTTTCAGCTCTCAAATATTTCCATAAACCCTTGAAAGACTCTGATAGTGTCTAATAGGTTACACAGCCCTAGACTCTGACACTGTGCCTGGCACACAGTGGGTTCTTCATAAACATTTAATGGATGTGTAAAATTAAGGACATCAGGTAATGAATAAACATCACGTGTTGTAGAGTCCCGTTCCATGAAGCAAGGAACTAGTCTTACAGCTCTAGTTCCCAGTTCCGATCTCTTTGAAAATGGTCATTGGTGGCTCAGGGATTGTGATGGCTTGGGATAAATATCTCCTCCCCATCGGAAAACTAAACAAGCCTGGTCCTAATGTTTTTTTAGCAAAAGGCATGCAATGACTCACTATGCACAGAGTGAAATTAAGCATTACAGAAGCATGTACTTTTATCTAGTTAAAAAATGAAGGGGGAAATAGGATGGCGCAAAGTCAGAAAACCCGAGACACGAGAGATAATGGTTAAGATTATGCACTTGGGAGTTACACTGCCTGAGTTTGGATCCTGGCACAGTACTCCTGGTTGTGTGCCCATGAAAACTACTTAATTTCTCTGGAGTTATTATTATTATTATTTTAATCTAAAAGGGGGAATAATTATAGAACCGATTTCATAGTGTTGTGGTGAGAATTAAATGAATTGTATAAACCGCTATCACAGTGCTTGACATGTGGTAGGCATCCCCAAATTTTAGCCATTATTTTTATTCCCGTGTTGTCCAAGGTAGCAGGATGATCTTGGACAAGTCTCTCATCTAACCAAGAGCCTCTGATTTCCTTTTTCTTAGCCAAGAAAAAAAGTCTTTTCTAACAAACCAGAGACAAGGAATGAAGACTGAATGAGGTCACTAGAGGAGGCACAGAGTCGGTGGTATGCTGAGCCAGCTCACACCAGCTCACCGGAGCCTGTCATTAAATTTTCAGGAATTCTGTAAGCCAATAATGAAACACAGCCATTTAAAAAAAATTTGACTGATACGTATGAGTTTATATTTCTAAACAAAAGTAATAAATACTCAAATCCACCCACTTCTATTTATTTCTGATAATTATTTCTAATCAATTATCTGATTTCTAATTATATTTAGCACACAATATTTGGTATGCTTTTACTAATATCTATGCTCTTGTAGTTATTTTTTTACATTTACTGTGTCTTTATGATGGAAATATCCTCCCAACTCCACATTCAGAGCCATCAGGTTGAGACCGTGAAGTGAGCCGTGATGAGAGTATTTACACCACGGAAGTGGGCAAATACTAAAATCTGGTCTTTTTTTCCTCTTGCAAAGCCAGTTGTTAAACATTTGCCAGTATACCACTGCTCAGAGTCATCCAGAACATAGCCTTCCTAATTTCTGTCCTGCATAAATGGATTCATGATGTCTTCTGGGCCCATCCGGAAGTGCTGAGTGAGGTAGAGCTACGCAATGCGCTCAGGGGGAAGACCCTGACACTCATCCAGCTGCTGATGGTTGCGCTATCCTGTACCAGCTCTGTCCTAAGGACAGCATCTGTGACCTTGCCACATGCTCTGCTGACGTACAGATACCACTGTCTACATACTTCTTTGTTGCACCAGCTTCAAGACCCCATTAGAAAGAGAAGAAATTAGTCCTTCTGAACTTGTTCTTGTGTGAATTTTGAGAAAAAGTGCTTCTACGTTTTCTCCACTGCAGGCACATGGAGACACTGCCTTTGCTGCACATGTAAATAACCAACTCCTCCTAAGCATTTCTTCTGTGCCAGGCCAGGCACTCTGCTGAGCACTCAGTGAAGGGACGGAAGTGAATGAGCCTATAACCTTGACCTTAAGGAGTTCATAACCTAGTGGAGAGACACACATAAATAGCTACAGGCCACTAGAATGTCCCTGGGAGAGAAGGCAGCACAGGGTGTTATGGGAGCTAAGAAATGACATTTTTGCATGTGTGTGTATAGAAGACCTGTTTGGTGGGAGGTAGCAGGAAGGAGTTCTGCAGATTTCAAGAGAGGGAAGGTGTGTGAGTCAGAACTCTTCGTGGCAAACAACAAAACTAAGCCTGTCTAGTTAAACAGAAAAGAGATTTAAGAGGGGATATTAGAAAGCTTGGAGAACTTCTAGAAGGGTCTAGTGACTATGCATTCAGGAGCAACACCCAAAATCATAGTGCAGCGCTAGTTCACTACAGACGTCATGGCTGCCTAACATAATGGTTGCCATGACCAACTCTGCTGATACAGGGCACTGGGTGCTACCATTTGACAACCTGCCGCTGATGTCTCTGGCAACTGGATGTTGCTTTTGCCACTAAATTCCACACAATACCTGTTTCTACAAGTGACAAGCTTCTTATTCAAAACCTAGTGTGGGGCAGCCAGATGGCTCAGTTGGTTAGAGCATGAGTTCTCAACAACAAGGTTGCCAATTCAATTCCCGCATTGGATGGTGGGCTGCGACCCCTGCAACTAAAGATTGAAAACAGCAACTGGACTTGGAGCTGAGCTGCACCCTCCACAACTAGACTGAAGGACAACGACTTGGAGCTGATGGGCCCTGGAGAAACACACTGTTCTCCAATAAAATTAAAAAAAGAGAGAGAGACACTAATTTGGTTCATTTCTGATTTGTTAAAAACAAGCAAACAAAACAAAACAAAAAACCTAGTATGGATGTGTCTAATTGGTGAAGCCTAGGTCACATTCCTGGGTCCTAGCTGCAAGGGAGGCTGAGAAAAATGTGGCTTCTGTTAGGGGATTTGGAAGATGAGAAACTCTCCAATCATAAGAAAGCTGTTCAAAGATCTAGTACATCCAGATAATGACACATGTCCATTATAGTATGACTCTTTGACTGAGTTTTGCAGGAAGTTTAGAACTGCGTCAGACTTCCAAGCTTTTGATAGGGCATACTAAACATAGAGGGGAGAATATTCAAAGGCCTCATGGTCTGGGGAAGCTGGCACAAGTAGATAATTGTAAATATTCCAGTCTGGCTGGAGTGAAAGTCCTGTGGGTGCATGCATGAGTGCGTGCGTGCGAGCATGCGTGCGTGTGTGTGTGTTTTCTCTGGCTGCTTAAAGATTTTATTTTTGGTTTCCACTATGGTATACTTAGGTATGGTTTTCTTTATATTCACTCTGTATTCTATTTGGGATTGGTTGAACTTGGATCTCTGGATTGATTTTTTAAAATCAAATTTGAAAAAAAATAGCCATTATATATTTACATATTTCTTTTATATCTGTTCTTTCTTTCCTCTTTTTCTGGGACTCCATGTACATGTATGTTAGATCATTTTATATTAGCCAGCAGGTAACTGATATTCTGTTCATTGTTTTTTCTCTGTGTTTCAGTTCAGGTAACTTCCACTGACTTGATTTTAATTTACTGTTCCTTTCCTCCATTGTGCCCAATCTGCTGTTAAACTTATAAATCAACTTTTAATTTCAAATACATTTTCAACCTACAATTTCTACTTTGCTTTTTAAAATTTTTTATTTTCTTAAATTTTCATTTTTTCTGATATTTTGCTTTTCTTCATGTATTCCATTCATTTTGTTTTTCTTTAAATTCCCTAATAGGTTTATAAAACCTATTTTAGAGTCCTTGGTTTCCAATTCTGACATATTGGTCTTCTGTGAGTTTGCTTCTATTGACTGTTTTTCTTTTGATTAGGTATATAATAGCATCTTTTCCTGCTTTTTCATGTCTTGTAATTTTTTTTTTATTGTGTGTGAGATATTGCGTATAGAAACAGTGGATACTGAAGAATAGTTTTTGTGTGTATATATGTATACATGTGTGTATGTATGTATGTATTCATCTATCTATTGCAGAGAGCACAGGTTTTTTTCTCTGTCTGATAAAATTCAGATTTCAGTAAGTATTGAACTGAGCTAGAGTTGGGATGGAGCTTTAATTAGATTAAGTTCACTTTTTGTTTCAAATAGGACCATCTTTTTGCCTTTCATCTGAATCTTTGACCGCATCTGATCTGTTTGATATTTCGAATTTAACCAGAGAGGAAGTTAGGCAACAACTTTAAGTAAATTTGGATCACTTTTAGATTGAACTCTAGCAGGGTCCCAAAGTTTAAGAACCACAAGGGCAGAAAATCTCTGCTTCTCAGATGCATTTTCTCTGCTGGCTACTCAGCAGAATTCCCAAATGGGATCAAATGATTTATCTTTGTGTTTGAGGCTTTCCCCAGATTGCAGTATTTTCTTCCTTATACTTTTGGCTGATTTTTCTTTTTTAATTTATTTTTTAAATTTATTGGGGTGACAATTATTAGTAAAATTACATAGATTTCAGGTGTACAATTCTGTATTACATCAGCTATAAATCCCATTGTGTGTTCACCACCCAGAGTCAGTCTCCTTCCATCACCTTATATTTGATCCCCCTTACCCTCATCTCCCACCCCCACCCCCCTTACCCTCTGGTAACCATTAAACTATTGTCTGTGTCTATGAGTTTCTGTTTCTCATTTGTTTGTCTTGTTCTTTTGTTGTTTTTGGTTTATATACCACATATCAGTGAAATCACATGGTTCTCTGCTTTTTCTGTCTGACTTATTTCGCTCAGCATTACACTCTCAAGATCCATCCATGTTGTCACAAATGTTCCTATATCATCTTTTCTTACCGCTGAATAGTATTCCATTGTGTATATATACCACAACTTCTTTATCCATTCATCTATCGAAGGACATTTTGGTTGTTTCCATGTCTTGGCCACCGTAAACAAAGCTGCAGTGAACATTGGAGCACACGTGTCTTTATGTGTAAATGTTTTCAGATTTTTTTGGTAGATACCCAGGAGAGGGATTGCTGGGTCATATGGTAGTTCTATTCGTAATTTTTTCAGGAACCTCCACACTGCCTTCCATAATGGCTGCACCAGTCTGCATTCCCACCAACAGTGTATGAGGGTTCCTTTTTCTCCACAGCCTCTCCAACACTTGTTACTATTTGTCTTGTTGATAATAGCCATTCAGACTGGGGTGAGGTGATATCTCATTGTGATTTTTATTTGCATTTCTCTGATGATTAGTGATGTGGAGCATTTTTTCATATGTCTATTTGTCATTTGTATGTCCTCTTTGGAGAAATGTCTCTTCAGGTCCTCTGCCCATTTTTCAATTGGGTTGTTTGTTTTTTTGTCATTGAGTTGCATGAGTTCCTTGTATATTTTGGATATTAGCCCCTTATTGGAGGCACTGTTTGCAAAAATCTTCTCCCATTCAGTTGGTGGCCTCTTTATTCTGTCGATGGTTTCTTTTGCTGTGCAGAAGCTTTTAAGTTTCATATAGTCCCATTCGTTTATTTTAGCTTTTACTTCCATTGCCTTTGGAGTCAAATTCATAAAATGCTCTTTGAACCCAAGGTGCATAAGTTTAGTACCTATGTTTTCTTCTATGCAGTTTATTGTGTCAGGTCTTATGCTTAAGTCTTTGATCCATTTTGAATTAATTTTGGTACATGGTGACAAATAGCAGTCCAGTTTCATTCTTTTGCACGTGGTTTTTTATTGATACCTAAAAATTCTCTCTGTCTCTGGTAGACCTGATTCTCCATTAAGAACTGTAAGTCAAGTTTCTTGCATTCAGGTGTGGAAGCTGCAATGACTTTCTGCTCACTTATGAAGGGATCATTCCTCTCTGGAATTCACTTTATTCAGTCTTCTTTGCACCTATTGCTCTTTGATAGTTTCATAGTTTATTTTTCGTTTGTTTGTCCTTGTTGTTACTATGGGAGTTATAGGTCTTGTACATACAATTATAAACTAACCGCAAATAAAAATGACCTCCCCCATTCCAGAGTGTTATTTTTCCTTCGTAGTACACTGTTTCTGTTTTGAGATAAAAGTGAGGCCTATGACCGTGGACACCCAGAGATACTCCCTTCCCATCTATCAATCACTCAGGAAAACCCCATTCACCCCATGCAAAGGCTGCTGTTACCCTGGTGCTAGGTGCTATGAAATAGGCTTGGGAACTGCCCAGTCTCAGTGATTCTGGCACATCTACTCTGTACACTTTCAGAGACTTCCCCCTTTGTACCCAACAGATACACTTACCTAAATTTGTAATTCGCTCTTCTGTGATTGAGTTAATTGTTAAATGCCCAATGGGAGTTTTCTATTTAAAGCAAGTTTGTAGTTAATCCTTTCATAATATGAATAATGAGAGTATCAAGTCACCCCACTCCCACACACCCATCTCCATTTCAGTTGTGGAGGATAACACTGGAATCAGATAGGTCTGAAGTCAAAGCCTTTTTTCAACCACTTAATACATGTGGGACCTAAACCTCTGTTTGATTCACTTTCACCATTCATTCAAGTTGTTCTTATTGCTCGAAATATTTTTCCTTTTCATCTTCTCTCGTTGGATTCTACTCCTGATCTCAACCCAAATGTTACTTCCACAGGGAAACTTTCCTGACGTCCTTGACTCGGTCTAATGTGCCTATTTTACATTCTGAGAGCCTGGGTAATTCTCGCTTGTAGCACTTGTCACGGCAACTTAATATTTATGTGTGTAGCATCTTCTTTCAATCTCGAATATAAGCTTCATGAGGGCGGGGGCCATGTATGCACCTCCCTGCCTAACACAATCCTTGGCACAGGGTAGGTGTTTGAGGAACAAATTCTAATACTGAGAGTAATGCAGCTTACCCCGACAGGGTTGTGAGGGCTGTCTTAGCTTGCCCCCACCCCAACAAGGATTTAGATACAAGAAGTTTATTTGGTTGTTAATCCCAATTAGGATGGTGAAAGAGTGGGAGAGTGAGACAATAGAGGGAGTAAAACCAATAAAGGGTGAGTTTATGAGTGGGTTACCACTGTGGGTGACGAGGGCTCAGTCCTGCTGGGGACTGTCTGATAAATTATGTAGAATATGCTTTGGAATTTTCCATCTGAGGGGTGATGAAGCAGGGTTATTTATTTACCAGATCCTATGCCTCATTCTCTGAGGGTCACTCTTGGAGTTTCACCTCCCAGGGACTCACCCGTCAGTCTCCAGAGAACATCCTCAGGCAGACAGGTTTAGGAAGCCAGATGCTCTGTCAAAGGAACTGTCTACAGGTGCCCGCCAGGGTGGGTGGGGCACCTTCAATGACCATTACAAAGGGAAAACTCTCTGTGCAGTGTCAATAATGCACAGTAAAGTTACTTCCAGAAATTCTGCTCTCCTCCCCATCTCCCACAGCTTTATTGGCCCTGGCAAACCTGGGTACAATTACAGAACTTATGCCAGGACCTCAGGGTACACCTGCTTTTACCATTGACCAAGGGCATTAGGACAGGTGGATGGGTAGAGTGGTGCCCTAGTCCAAGCTCCACTCTACCCTGGGAAAGCTCACCTCTCAGGTTGACCTTGGGACAGATGGGGAACACAACTACAAGGTCACCTTGGTGTGAATTATCTGGAGAGTAGTGGGATATTGATCCAACCCTTGCCTGTGATATGGTTACATAGCTCATAACCAGGACAAGATCTACTGTTTAGCAAGAGCATTCAGCCCAGCTCAGTCCAGGTCCTATACCTAGTAGGTGTATAATAAATGCCGATTGCAAACATTGAACCTACTGAGGCCATATCAGAAGCAGGACTATCATGGAAAAAATACACCAATATTTTAAAAGGTTAGTGGCAATAAGAATGATTTGTGACAATAAAAAACCTAGTTCTTTGAGAGATGAGATAGGATGATTCTAAGTCCCAGAACATGAAATTAAGGTTTCTTTATTTTCACAATGAGATGAAGATTTCTAGAACATGTGTGCTGCCAAATTTTAGCTGTGATTTAAAACACCTTTATCACAAATTCTGGCTGAGCATAGCCTTTTTAAAATGTAGAGAGCTGATTCAGCCCTCCCTCCTAACGAAGAGTAGGAGACAGAGAGAGAGAGAGAGAGAGAGAGGAAGATTTCTTTTTCCTAGCTTTGCACACACCAGTGCTGTATTTTCCTAACTATACGAACCATATGTATGTCTTCATTCATGAAGCACCTGCGTTTCTCTTTTGACAACAAGGAAAGTTTTCTTCTCTGGCTTGCTCTCTTTCCTTTGATGTCTCTGCCTTTTTACCTCTGTGTGTCTCTGCTTCCCTGCTCGTCTCTTTTGGATGCTTTTGTATCATAGTATTTTTATCTGCCTATCTCTCCTTTTCTGCTTCTCTTTCTCTGGCATTGTTGTTTTTCTCTCCTCTCTTGCCTTTTTGGCATCTGTCCTTCTGTGGTTATTTGTCTCTCTACTTCTCTTCTTCTTCTTCTTTCCCTTTCCCTCTCTTCCCCAGTTTCTCTCCTCTCTTCTCTCCCCCCTCCCACCCCCTTTTCTCTTCTCTTCTGTCTCTAAAGCACTCTCTCTCTCTCTCTCTCTCTCTCTCTCTCTCTCTCTCTCTCTCTCACACACACACACACACACACACACACTTTCTTAAACAAACACAAAAGTATTTTAAATTTTATCAGAAGGGAAGTGAAATACTTTCAATCAGCCTCCTTCTTCAAAAAATATAAAATAATACAAGCGGAAAAAATTACCTTGCTTTCTCCATCTGTGGCCCTGGGGAAAGCCCTTTGAGGACAGGTAGAAAAAGTCTTCCTCATTCTTTGTCCGGCCTTGACGGGCAGTTTCAGTATATGATTTTTTAAAAATAATTTGTTACTTTTCAATTACAGTTGACTTATACTATTCAGTCTCACTGTGGCTTCTTTCGTATGTCCTTAGTTATAACACTTCTGCTCAGTTAGACTTCAGGTGATTATCAAAGACGGTTGTTCTGTAGTTTTGATGTAGTGGTGAGAGGAGGTGAGCACAGCATTTACCTGCTCCTCTATCTTGACTGGAGGCCCTCAGTGTATGATTGTTTGAGTGTTCACTCCATTGCAGGCTCTGGACCACGCTGTTGGAGGTCTCAAAGGAGCCTACCCAGTGACCAGGTTCAACCAGGTGTGTCCTAAGAGGTGTCTCATGTGGATGAGATTCCCAAAATACGTGAGACTTCTTACCTCCACTCTGTTCTGCAGAGTCATAGCCCAAATCAGTAATGTTGGTTTGGGGGAAAAATGCTGAGTTAAATGAGTTGTTTCAAATGAGTTGTGTTACCTCCACCTGCCGTTCTGCATTTAAGTCCAAGTTCTAACGCCTACTAGCAAGTGGCAGGCAAGTTCTTTTACTCCTTGGTGCCTTGGTTTTCTCAACTGTAAAATGAGGATGAGACTTATGTAGAATGTTTTTCTTTAGAGTTTGATGAGGTGATGGCCATAAAGCATTCAGCACAGTGCTTACAGCTACACCCCACATAAAATGAGTAAAATAATACTACCCTGTGAGCTGCACACCATCATTTCAAGTGTTAAATAAAGTAACAGGGAACGTGCTTTGAAAAAAGGACCAGCCATGACACAATGTTTACTCTTGTTATTAAGAAGATAATTTTAATAGCTAACATTTACTGAGCACTTACAATAATACATTTAAAAAAACCCTCCACGGTGGAGATTATCTCTGTGGTACAGATGCGGAAATGAAGGAGCACAGAGGTTAAATGATGACCAGGTCATACATAAAACAACAAAACATCTATTAAGTGCTTACTATGTGCTGCGCACCCACTAAAACCCTTACATGCATTATCTATGTAATGTTCACTACTTTTCAAGACATTATTATGTCCTTTTTTTTTTTTTTTTTTGAATGGAAAACAACTTTAATGGTGCAGCTCCCCGCCCCCCGTGGCAAGTCTGCTTCACTTGTGCGATGACCCCAGAAGGGCCAGCATTATGTCCATTTTTTAAAAAAGATGCGACAACTGAAGTTTAGAGAAATTCAGTAATTTGCCCAAACTCAGGTGGCCAGAGGCAGGGTCCATTAAAGGCCGAAACTTGTTTTTGAAACTCTTGCTCTTCCACCTCACAGCTCCTAGAGGGCCAAGTGGGGCTCAGGCGCAGGTCTTTTGGGGTGTGTCTGTCCTCTGACACCATGTCGTGGGAGTCCAGCAGAGTGTGTGCGGGAGTGGGGTTCATGGTGTCCCAGGTGGTGGTCCCTCTCGTCCCCGGGGCTTCAAGTAGGAAATACAAGCAGCCTCGTTCTTTCTTTTATTCATTCTACCCCCATTCCTCTGCCAGTTCCTCCCTTTTCTTCCTCTTCACATGCCTCCTCTTATGTTTCCTCCATCTCTTTGCCTCTTCTCCTGCCCTTCTTACCTTCTCTGATTCTCCTACTCTTTCTTGGACTTTTCCTCTGCAGTTCTTGTTGCTTTCTTTTTCCCTCTCTCTCCCTTCCATCTTCCCTCTGGATCTCCCCTTACCCCATTCCCATGCCTTCATCACCTCTGCCATCTTTCCCAATCCTTCCCCTCCTTTTCCACTAACTCGTGTAAAGAGCAGAGCTGCCTGCAGTTGCCATGGAAACACCTCAGCGGTGTTGCAGCCTTTTCCTGGCTCTCGCTGGCCTTGGACCAATAAGAGAGGCCTGATGGAGTGGCCCCAGCATTTCCTTCCTTTCCTCATCACAGAGACCCCAGGAACCTGCTGCTCTCTCCAAAGACCTGCTCTGTGGTCCCTGGAAGTGCTAGGGACAGCGACACAAAGGGTTACGGGGTGTTCGAGAGCAGGCTTGGGAGTGGGATTGAGCAGCAGTCACCTTCACTCACAGTATCCACTCCATCCTCCAAAGGCACCTTTGGACACAATACAGCAAAGAAAGAGTCACCTCCCACACCCGACTAAACACAGGTGTCCCCGTAAAGCTGACTGTGCCAGCCCCCTGCTAAGTGTCAAGTTGGGACCAAAAGCTTTATTTCCTGAGCACTATATCTTGGTGAAAGCGGTCCCAGCCACAATTTAGGAGATCTATATTTGGTCCCCACTCTTGCTGGGGAACTGGGAGTTTCACACTCTACCTGTCACAGGGAGAGGTACTGTTTACCCTCAGGGCCCCCAGGACACCACGGGAGCCAAATCCACAGGGCTCCACAGGCTCTTTTGCCTTCCCCCGGTCTCCCTGCAGCAAAGCCCTTTCCGTGGACTTGCTCTTCTCCAAGGAAAGCAATTTTCACTTGGGCTTGCTTTTTGCATCTGCTGGAGCCACCCCACTGTCTTTTCCCACCACGGAAGGGAAATTCAAAAGATCTTGGCCCTTTCTCCTTCCTCCCTCACACCCCTGAGTCCTCTGTGGCTTCATTATTTTGATTTTAATTTAGAGAACATATTTAAATCATCAATTATGTGCAACAAAGCAGCAGGCTGGTGTAAAGCCCATCTTTACAACGAAATGGATTAGTATTTTGCAAAGCCCAAGCTTTGATTATCCTCTCCTTTGCCTGGTCTATCTCCCTGCCCCCGGGACCGTGTCTGTATTAGCCAGCTTTTGCTGTCGCAACAACCTCCACTCCCTCCTGCCAAATCTCAATGGCTTACATGAGCAAACATTTCTTTCCCTCTCACAGTACATGAGGGCTGCTGGTCAGCAGTAGCTCGATGGTGTTTTCTGTGCTCTGATGGGTTTGGCTCAGCTCCATGGTTCTCCTATTCCGAGACCCTGGCTGAAGGGGCAGCCCCCATCTGCAGCATGCTGTTCTCAGGGCAGAGGTCAGAAGGTCAAGGGAGAAAGAGGTAAACCAGCAAGCCCATTGAAAGGCTCTGCTCAGATGTGAGGTAAGTCGATCTGCTGGCACACCAGTGGGCAGATCACGTGGGCTGCCTACAAGGAAGCGATGACAAGGACAGGGAGGGAAGAGACAATTATGAACAAAGAATAGAAGCTACTCCAATGTCTAAATAATCTCAGACTGGAGTTAGCCTTTTGCCAGAACTCTGCTCATTTACTTATGAACTAATACTTGAAAGAACAAAAGTGTATACAAATTCAGAGTCAGCCAGACATGGAGTGAAATCCTAGTTCCTCTGCTTACTGCTATGTAGCCTCAGGCCAGTTAGTTAACCTCTCTGAGCCTCAGTTTCTGCATCTGTCAAGTGGGCATAATAACATGAATTTCACATGATTGCTTTGGGGCTTAAATGGGACTGTATAGTGCTTGGCACATAGTAGGCACTCTGCAGTTCACAGCTCTTACCATTATTACTACATAAAAGTGAGTAAATTATTTTTCATTGAAATAAATAACTGAGATTGTATAACCTAGATGTCTTCTGCTTTTTCCACGTACCCAGTCTGAGTAATAATCCTTGGCCAGGTGATGTGAGTGGACGATGATAGTGGCCACTGCTAACAGTATATGGCACTTACTGCATGTGAGGTGCTATCTTAAGGACTTTACATATACCAGCTCAATCTTTACAAACCCAGGAAGCAATGCTACTCTTACCCACCTCTTTCAGAGGATAGAACAGAGGTACACAGCAGGAGACTGGAAAGATGGCTCGTCCAAGGCTGTATAACTGGCTAGTGGCAGAGCCAGGATTTGAACCTGGGTATCTCAGCTGAGGTTCCATGCTCTTAACCACTGCGGTGTGCTGTCTCTCTGTTTAGTTGGTGGCCTATGCTTAGACAGGGGTAGTGAAAAGCTGTGTGCCGGTGGCTGTGATGCTAAGTCTAGCTTGTTGGGCTGAAAGAAAATTTGAGGAGTTTTATTGAAGTTTTATGAAATTTTATTATTTATGACGTTTTGGAGAGTTTTTATTGACCTGGATTCTATTTGAACGTAATCTCTGTTTGAATGTAAAATATCTATTTGAACGTAAAATAAAGAAGTTACTGGGGCAAGAGTAAGATGCAAAATCTGTGGGACAGACCCTATTCAATTCAAATGGAGCAGGATCTCAGGTGGGAGGGGAGTTGGATTTCCTGGAGCAGAGTTTCCTTTCTTTTTCTTCTATTCAAAAGCCCTGGCCTTGCTCTCTAGCTAGACCAGCTGCTCTTAAGAAGGCAAGTGTTTGAAATTCCAGCACCTGGCAATGCTGTGGATATTCTGTCTACTTCCGCGCACACAAGCAGTAGGATGGAAACTTCTTTGGGAAGCATCCTCACTGCCCTTTACAGGTGAGAACGTTACGATCCCAACAGACCCATGGTGGCTTCAACATCTGCAGCAAAGGGGAGAGCTGGTCACACTGTGGGCGATAATACAGCCAAAGAAGTTACTCATCGCCTTCTCCCGTCATAGCAAGAGCTGACCACCAACATGCAGCCCCAGCAACTGATGATAAGAACACAGCAGATGTCTGCCTGAGTCTGGGCCTTTAACTTAGACTAGCTGACACGCGTGTACCCCACGGGACCTTTAACAAGCTGCTCTCTGATCATCTCATTCTTGCTGACTACAAAGTTCTTAGCCCATTGGCAACAACTCGCTAATTGTTCTTGCTTCTTGCTCTGCATCTTTGTTTATTAAGCCCCTGACCTTTTGACTGCAATTCCCAAAAGCCACATTCATCTCTTAGACGTAAGGAATACTTGGGCTTCATTTGATTTGATTTATGGATGTGGTTTTGGAATCACCATCTGGATCCAGCCCCAAGCATCAGTCCACTGAGCCAGAGTCCCTGGGATGGCCTTAGCTCCTTGTGGGACATAATGTGGGAATAACGTTAGCTCAAATTCATTCCTTTCAGAATCTCAACTCTCCATCTTTGATCTGTGAGGAAAGCATGCCCATCCTCACTCCCACTTCTAGACTGGAAAAGGACTTTGCTGGAAGAAATCATCTACATGTTTTTTGGGAAAGGTGTCTCCTTGCTTTTTGTTTGGTGAATGCAGTTGTCAGGAGTATAGGCTACTGCTACTGCCCCACTGGAATACCCGCTACGGCTCCACTTCTTGTTCAGCCAGTTAGCCGGTGAGGACCCAGCCTGGAAGGCCATCGGGAGCCCCTTGCCCACTAGTCAGTGGGCCTTCAGATCATCATTTGCCTTTACATCTGGTGCACCCAGTGCATAGGGGTATTTAGCTCTCTGGGTACCCAGGAGTGCATCAGATGGCAGCTTCACTAGCCTGCACCTTGAGTCTAACTGCCCTCTGTCCAGCTCCCTGGTTCCTGATTTTACCCTAGGGCTGTAGTTTAGGTTCCTCATGTCTCTATCTTATGTACCACATATCTTATGTATAAGATACAGCATCTCTCTGACCTGCAGATCACATCTGCTGGCCCTCACACTTGTTCAGATGGCCCTCTCAGCTCTATGACTTAGATGCTGGTAGTTGGCAGAAAGTGCTGCTATCTAGAAAACCCATCCAGACCCCTTGGATATGATGTAACACAAACCAGACTACATCTAACTACACCTGGATTTTATGGTTCGGGCTGCTAGCCTCTTCTTCCAGGAGCCAGCTCTCTCGTTTTGGATGGTTTCTCCAAGAAATGCCTCAGAAAACGCTTCTCCCTAACACAGGATTTTGGAATTCCTCATGGCCCTGTCAAGACATATAATTATATCATCTCCTTAGATGGGGCCTTTTTTTGGATGATTAAACTGTCAAATTTTACAAGAATGGGACATCAAATTCTATCCATCAGATTGGCAAAAATGATCATGATTGACAATGCTTAGAAAGGGTGTAGGGAAACAGACACTCTTGGACAGCAGTTGTGGGAGTGTACATTAGCACACCTTTTTCTGGTTTTGAAGGGCAGCTTGAAAATACGTACTGAAATTTTTACCTCAACAATATTCTTTCCAAGAATTTATCAAAGGGTTAATTGAAAAACTTTTCAGAACCATATATGAGAGACTGCTCCTTTCAATAATATTTCTGATGCCAGAAAAAGACATGGGATTTGTTAAATAATTTATGTGACATTCATACAAAGGAATATAGTGCAGCTGTTAAAGAGCTTGTTATAGAGCCACATGCATTAATACGGAAAGACACCTTATTGCTGAGAAAGAAGCAATTTACACAATAGCTTGTCTAAGAGAATCTCAGTAAATGGATTTCATATATACCGGCGTGCCAAAAAAATGTATACACATGACTTGTATTCATCTTTTGTTATCGGTATATATTGAGTATGACAATTTTAATACAGTTTTTTCCCTTCTTAAAATATATATACATTTTTGGGCCCCCTCTGTATATGTGTGTGCATGTATATATGTGCTTCAGGAAGCTCACAGTCTACTGGGAATGGTAGACACAAACAAAAAAGACAATTGTGAAACTGCGTGTTATATAGGTCATTACATAAATGCAGGGAGGAGCATCTAAGGGACTCAAAGAAGCTTTTCCAGAGTGACAGCTAAGCTGGGAACTGAAGGAGGAATAGAGAGGTAGACAGGGGAAGACGCAGAGATCCAAGTTGAGGTGTCTGGTAAATGGTTTGGTCTGTGGGGCTCAAATCATAGCCATGGCCTCGGCCTAGGGAACCTTCTGCTCTAACCACTGAGATCACTGGCCACAGAAGTTACAGAAAACCTCATTGAAATGAGTTGCATAGCTGGGCCTTTGGGCAAAAGGTACGTGGATGGGGACATTGACCTTTGGCTGTATGTTCACTGTCTGAGGCAGAGAGGCTCCACCTTCTGGAAGTGACTTTCCAAGTTCTCCCCTTGCCTGCCCTGCTGTGCCCTACAGCAAAATGACACTTAGTCACACAATCCATTCCATAGTTAAACTTGCACTTTATTAAAATTGCTCTGAATAACTCTGGGGGGAAAATTGTATCTGTCTCCATTCATCTTCAATGGCTTTTACACCTCACTCGACATAACTGTCTCCTTTGATTAAATCTCCATTAGGGCTCTGTTCCATATTCAGCAGCTCTATAAGCCAATTAACCCACCGTTCCATAGGTTAAGACAAAGAGCAATGCTGAGAGAGAGAGAGAGAGAGAGAGAGAGAGAGAGAGAGAGAGAGAGAGAGAGAGGAAGGAGGAGGAGGAAGGGAGGGAGGAAGTGTGAGATAGGAAAGAGAAACATATCTTCCCTACTAGGGCTAAATTAATCAGTGTTTGTCATCATGCTATCATTTCTTCACATTTAATCTAAAGGAAACAGCAGGGGCATCGCCAGCAAGATGTAACATCAGGCCACGGAAGTCCAAGCTTGGCTGACCCATTATGCCAGGCTCAGTAGAGGGAACGCCGATTTCCTGACCTGAGGGGTGCTTGGGGGTGTTCATGTACCTCTCAATCCTTTCCTCTTCTTGCTCAGCCAGAATCCCTGAGGGCGCTCACCCCTGGGCTCAGCCTCCAGACCCTGCCCAGGTCTATATGTTAGAAACCCAACATCCACTAGCGTAAGTCTAGTCTAGTTTTATGACCCTAAGCCATGGGTCTAGAGGCAGAGGCCTGGTGGTGCATGAATCACCAAGTGACTGCCTGTCCATGAATCCCCCCTTCATGCCCACCTTCCTGGAGCAGAGTGTGGGCCTGGCTTCTGTCTCAAGACTTGTCTAGTGCTCTAATCCTCTTGAACGGCTGCAGCCCTTATAAGCCTCTGATTCCCAGACTGGTTATCAGGGACCATGTCCCTGACCTCGTTCTGCTAGTTCCTTTCCCTAAGAAATGGACCCAGTTTCCCGATCTGGCCATGGGAGGGAGTTCTGCCCCCATGAGAGCATCTGTCCACATCTTGGTGTCACCTGAAGCTGGGGAGTCCAACTGGTTCTCAGAGCCGCACTGACTGCATGGACACCTCTTAGTTGGGACCCTAAGCATCTCAGTAATCTGAGTCCATGGCTAGACTGAAGAAGTCACCTTGAACAAGAACTCACGTCAGCTCTTGCACTGAGCCCAAATGTTCGTGATTAAGATGAGGTGACTCAGAGTGAAAAGACAAAGGTAGGTTGGAGGTCAACCCCAGCCCAGGATGAGAGAAAAAGCTGATTCAGACATGAGTCTGTACAGCAGGTTGGAAGGGATCCACCACCTGCCTCCCTTGCATCAGGGATACTGGGAGAAGCATCTATCTAGCAGGCTGGCCATCGCTCTCTGTCCTTTAGCAATGGCCTTGGAAATATGCTTTCAGCTGTTTTGTGTGGTGGTGAGGTGTTAAGAGCGCCAAGGACCTGAACGGCTGGTGGTGGCATGTGGTTAAATCTCCCTGCCCTCCACGGAGGAGCTAGGTCAAGTGGGGTGGCGTCGGCATCTGAAATCCTCAGCCTAGTCCTCTGACCCCACGGGGGTAGCCCAACAACTGTTCCTAGCCCAGCAAGGGGCTAAGTACCCTCCCAGGGCCACCCAGCCCTTTCCCCAGGACTCCCTTGACTTATACCTGCAGAGGTGGGGCTCTGCTCCTGGTTTTCTGGTCACCTCTGCTCTAACCTTAGGTTCCGCTCCCTGGGCTGTCCAGACACTGAGCTTGTCTGCAGTTGAGGACTTGTGCATGACCCTTTCCTTGGGGCTTGGGTATTTGTGTCCCTTCACTGGGATAGCACAGAAACCTCTCTCCCATTTCAGTGTTAGCTCTTCCCTCCCCTTGCAGACCTGATGACTTCCAAATATCATACAGCACCTCCAGGGCTCAGCTCAGCATCCTCCGGGGACCCATTCTGTCTGCTGTGGCTGCCCATTAAACCAAGGAGTTCAGAGGCAGCTTTAGGACAAGTACAGCTTCCGGAGTGAAGGAGATGAGTCTCTTCATGCTGAACGTTCGTGCTAATGGCTTGGCTGTCACGTGTACCTAACTTTCCATCTCAGCTGTGCTGCACACCAGCCGTGTGATCTTGGGCAGGTGTAGTCATCCCTTTGAGCCTCAGTATTCTCAGCCATAAAATGGGAGGAATAATATCTGCTTCACAGGGTTGTAGAGAGGGTCAAATGAGGTCACATACATTATCTGGCACTTGGTAAATGTTTGGTAAGTGAAAGTCACTACGGTGGGGATGGCAAAAAGACTCAAAACCGTTTTTATTAGAAATGTTTGGAAGGACTGGGATAATCAGTCTGGAAAAGTCCAGGGGGAAGTGATAGAGATATTCAAATACTGAAACTGCGCTCAGAGACAGGGATTAGAATCAGTGGAGTGTCTGGTCTAGTTGACATCCAGAGTGGATCCCTGTTTAACAACTGTCTCCTCCACACAACAAGATTATTTTCAGTAAGAAAATGAAACAAATAATAACAATGATCACAAAAGCAAAGCAGACTGAAAATTTTCTCGTATCAAACTTCATAGATATAAAATCATACCAGTAAAAAAATGCAGCACATACTACAGAATAAAAACGGAAAAAAACAATGGATTAATATTTGTTATTATATTGCTGTAGCTTTTGAGAAAAGGGAAAACATATCTATAGTGTTACAGTAATAAATAATAATATTACAGTTTTATTTTCCTGATTGATTCTTCAGTTCAAAAACAATTAACTATTACAAGCGAAGGATGAAATCCAATATTAAGGATATTATTCAAATGTAATGCAGATGAATTAAAAATCACACGTACCAAACAAAAAACATTGCACTTTGCAGTTTTCACTGTTTCACAGTGTGAAATTTTAAATGCACATAAAACTTCACACGGTCACATAGAATGTCAGCATAGGAGTAGCTCACTTTTTTGTTGTTGTCTTTGTAACTGCTATGCTGATTTCTAAAAATTTACGATTTAAACACAGGGCTATGCAGTGCCTCTGGGTGGGAGACATGAACTGTGCTGGCAGAAAACTGGAATGAATCCAAACTTTAAGAATTTACTCTCGAAATGAACACGTGTAGCTGACTTTCCATGTGTTGGGGGCCAACTGTAAAACTGGGACGTTTCCAAATGAATGCCCGTATAGAATGCAATATTTGTTAAAGGATAAAAAATAAAAAAATGTGGTAGCAGAAAGCTTATTACATATATGTCATTGTTATTAAAACTCAAGTAACTGGAACAGTTGTTTAGAACTTGGTCAACAAAAGCTTTTGTCAAAAAGGGGTATTTTACCACTTATGTTATTTAGATTGCTGGTGAGTGGCGAATGGTGATAATAAAAAGCAGACGGACTTTCAGTTGGTTTTATTCCTGTTTTTCTATTCCCTCCAGACAATGTTCCCTCTTACTGTCTGCACCTGGGGCACCCTGCCGCCCTTGCTGTGCTCTGATTAGAATAGGGGCCCCAATGAAGAGAAAAGCTCAGTTTGGGCAACGTGTAAGGAAGAGGTTCCAGCTGTCATAGCTCTCCGAGATGGAGTGGTCTGCCTCAGGGGGTAGTAAATCTCCTGTCACAAAAGGTGCTCAAGCATAAGATGACCTTTAAGGTCTTTCCAACTCGAGGACTGTCACTCCATGAATCAGGAATGACAGAGCCTCCTTCAGTCCTTGGGAGAGTTGGGGATTTAGGGGTGTCTGAGGCTTGTGTACCAGCTACGTCCTCATAGGTAGGACCCAAAACTCTAGAGTTGTTCCCCCCCCCCAACCTTTGATTGTGTCAATACTGGCAGCAGTGCCCAAGGGCAGAGACCAGACAATTCCTGAGTCCTGGTCAGAGAGAAGTGGGACAAGCCAGAGCCTCTTGAAGGACTGTCATAACAAAGATGACAAGAGGAAAGGCCTGAATGGGGCCTTCTTCTTGACTTAAGTCCTTCTCTCTGTCTGGAGCCCCTCCTCCCAGCCTCAGCCTTGGAGTGCTGGTGTGCACCCTGCTGTCTGCACCTCGTGGGATAAGGCAATTTGGAAAAAGGAGTATGGACCCTAAGTTCCCGTCGTTCCTTACTCCCCCTGTGGGTGACTCCCATTATCTCTCTAGTAAAAAGTACATCATTAATGGATTATGCTTTCAGCAGGTGAAGGTCATTTTTAAATGCTTTTAGTGATTCCAAACTGGATTTTCTTTTCAGAGATAGTGTTTTCAAGGCTGTCATGCAAGGTGTCATGCGGAGTCTCTGGTCCTGCTCTCCACACAAGAACGCAGGATATGGCGAGGCCAAAAAGGAACACCCACAAAGCCATAGATAGGAGAGTCATACCACTACAGTCTCGCTGGCAGCTGGGTTGTAGACGCAGGAAACAGGATCCACACGACCTGCAACCTGCTGTCTTCTTCTCTGTCAACCAACCAACCCCACTTGCTAGCTGCAATCCGCCCTGCTAACTGCAATCCGCTCTTTCTAGCTCAGCCACCATCTTCTTGCTAGTCCCCATTTGCTGCTAGTGTAGCCACAGCAGTTATATTAGTGGCCAATGGCTCACTGCTTACAGCGGACAGCCAACTCACCACAGCTGATGGCCATCCAATCACAGCTGATGGGCATTTACTACAAGTGAGCAACTTTCCACATGAGGGCGAGAGCCTGGAAACTGCACTCCTGGCTCTGTCCCCACAAAGGCTCTGGTTGAGAATATCAGTGGACAGAGAATAGAGGTCAAGCAAGGGAGACACCCAAATCTGGCAGCCTCACCTTGGGGAAACACACCCATCCAGCGTTCAGTTGGCAGGAGTTGGCTGACCGCACCCTGAGTCACAGGCAATGCTGGGCACAGAAGTCCAGAGATGCAAAACCAGCCTGTACACTCAAGGCACCCACAGCCTGCTGGGGGGCAGTCAGACCTGTCAACAAACAAAAGACCATATTGCAAACGGATAAATGCACTGATGAAGGTGTGGGGAAATGCTATAGGGGCTCACTGTGTTGGTTAAGTTGGCTTTATTCATGGAAGGAAATGAGAACGATACTGGATAGAGTCAGTGAAGACACTGGGATATCTTTTGTAAGTTAAGGAAGGTCTTGATCATCGAGCATATAGGACAGAATGGCTCTGGGGAACTCCACAAAGGGAATTCAAGAACTCCTCTGTAGAGAACTGCAATTTGTGGATTCTTTTCCAATGACCCAGTTGCTGCGTCACTCAGTTAAAATCCCAAATCCTTGGAGAAGGAATCTGATTGGTCTAGCTGGGCTCAGGTTTTCTCCCCTATATACTGGAGCGGTTCTCAGAGAAAGCACCATTGTTGTGAGCAAGGCAGCCACCCCAGTGGTGAGAGAAAGCAGCAACTCATGTTTTCTGCAGGGTCAGAGAAGGCTGTTGGAGGTTCTGCCATTAGCATTAAACCTTGAAGGACTGGACCAGGCAAAAGGAACAGTATGTGCAAAGCCCTGGAAGAATTAAAGATCATGGTGGGTGTGTAGAACTTTGCACACCCGTGTATTAGAGGAGCTGCCATAGCAGAGTGCTTAGGAGTACACGAGACTCTGAAGTCACGCTGCCTGGGCTTGGATCCTGCTGCAACCACTTACTAACTTTGAAAGCTTGGGTGAGTTGTTCAGCTCTTTGTGCCTCAGTTTTATCAACTGCGAAAAGGGATGGCAATCAGATTTATTCCGTAGAATGGTGGTGGAGATGGAATTAATCCATGTGAAGGATGTGGGTCAGTGCTTGGTACACAGTAAGTGTCCGTTAAATGTCGGTTATTGTTATCATGATGGAGCATGAAGTGGAAGAGAAGGAGGGGGAACACAGAGAAGATCAGCTAATAGTCAGGACCTGATTTCTGTAGGCCCGTGGTCTCTGAAGCACCAGATGTCCACTGGGATATGGGGAGAAAATAACAGAACCTTTCTTTGTTTTTAGGTCTCCTTTTGAAAATGACAAAGACATTAAGCGTAACTAGTATTTAATAAATGAAGTGACATCGTTATCCTCATTTATCCTTTCACCAGACACTTGTGTGTCTCCAGGGTACATGCGGTCTCCCGAGCAGGGAGTGGGAGGGAGTTCCCCCGTGTGGAAGGCTACGAAGGCATTCCTCCTCATTCACCTTCAGCTTTATGAGCCATGTAGCGGTTGCCATGGGCGGGTAGGGTATAATATTTTAAGTGGTAGAATCTTTCAATATTTTGTAATGAGAAGGGGAGTGATCCTGCGCCATCCAGCGGGTCTTGTGCGAGCTTATTGAACTTAACAATGAGAGATATAATTTTCTTTTACAAAAAGACAAGTTTTCCAAATTTGCTGACCTTTCCAGCGATGACAGTTAGCTGTTGCTAGTAGATATTTTCAAAAAGTAAACATCTGTAATCTGCTCTTTCAAGATAAAGGTGACATTTTTAACAATGAGAGAGAAAGAAACTGTTTTTTTGAAAGAGATTTACATGAGAGAAAGTACATTTAAAAACGGATGTTGGAAGTTGCCACCATTATGTGATCTTATTGCCTAAAATATTGCCAGTGTGTCTACAAAAACTGTCATATCTGCATTCTTTAAAAACTTGGAAACAGAATTTGCTAAAGTTTTTTTAAAAATCTCCTAAATACAGTGTTCTAGAGGACTTTGAACCCATTTGTTCAAAATATAAAAATGCCACACCTGATTTGTTTGCAAACACAGCTGATTGACATGTGGAATGTGCAAACCCACTAGCCAAAGGCCCACAACATCTACTGTGTAATGGGTAGGTGGGATTGGAAAATGAGTCTCATATCTAGAAAGTGCAGCTAATAATATTCTTTTTCCATTTTGATCTCCATGTCTTTGGAACACCTTTCTGTCAACCTATGGAGTCACTGAAACCATGTACAAAATAAAGATCCTCTCAACTTGACCCTAAAATGATTCTATCAAAAAAGTGCTGAACTAAGAATTTTAAAAGTAATGAAGCATTTACAATGAACAATTCCTGTTCTCATTATTTTATTTAGTGGTACAGAATTTTTATATATAAAGTATATTTTATAATTTTCAACAATACGTATTTTATCTTTGAACATTGTTCACATATAGAAAATTTCCACAATGCATTATCGCAGCACAGATATGGAATTCGTAAATGAATACATGACTACATTTATGGTGAAGTTGCATTCTCAAAAAGCTTTTACTGGTGAGGTGTTGGTCGTGAAATTTGGAAACTTCTCCTATAGGCGATGGGGCCATCTTAAGGGAAATTTACATATGAGGGTGACATGAATATATGTGTGTTTTAGAGCGGTGAATTTGGCAGCAGGGTGATGAATGGCTGGAATCAGAAGCACGAAGGAGAAGGCTGCTTTGAGAACTCCAGTGCAAGATGCTGAAGGACAGAAGCAAGGCCGAGAAAGTGGGAAGGGAGAAGGACCAGAGTTGGACAGCCCTTCCCCTTCAGTTCTGCCTGCCTAAGTCAAACAAGTTCTATTCATCCATCCAATCTCAGTTCTTGTCAGCTACTCCAGGAAGCCTTCCCTGATTCCCTGGACAGATGTGGGTGCTTCTCCTCTGTGCACTAACCATACCTGTCCTTTTTACAGTATAGCTCTTATCACGCTGTTTTGAACTGTCTCTTTCCTTGTCTGTGTGCTACTCTGTCCACCATTGGTGGCTACTGGAAGACAGAGATGGTGCCTGACTTTTATTTCCAACTCCCTTCTTCTGAAGGACCAGCGTGGGATTTGACAGGACTGACTGGCTATGAAGAAATAAAGAGAAGTTGGGAATTTCTGAGATGAAATCCCTCAAAACAGAGGGGTTACACTGGCCCCATTGATACTTTTTTCTTCCTCTTCATGATGTTCTAAAATATTTTTAATTAGCTGCCAACTTCAAAAATTTGGAGGTTCTATGCGAATGTCTGGATTTCCAATTTCTTTTGAAAACTCAAAAGAGCAGGCGACTGGCTCCTACGAGGCAGCAGCACTGGGCGTTGTTGCGCTGCTGCCCCTGTGGCTGGGGCTTGTAGGCTCCTGCCCAACTCACCTTCTATTCATTTGAGTTCGTTGTCCCGCCCCATAGGGCTTTTAGTTGGTGATGTCAGCTTTCTAGAGGTGTACCTTTAAAAAGCGACATTGCTTAATCCAAGAAAGAAAACTACTAAACAGGACATTTTAGGCACCAGTAGGAAAAAGGGACCTCTCCCTCCTATAATTGCACTACAGAGATGATAACTTGTGGATGAGACGAATCTGTTGATACGTATTCCTTATGATTTGTAACTACCCTTTCTTCTCATGGGACCCCCAAAATCAAAATTGTTTCCTCCCTCCTAAAGAGTTACCTTGTCTAAATTGTTTCTCTCTACTAGAGTGATCTGGTCACTCTTGGAATTCTCTAGTGGTGTGGGATCTCCCAACTCCAGGATTCCCATGCTTCCATCCTAACAAAAGAGAACCGAGGTCAGGGAAAGAAGACGGTCTCCTTCATCATTATCTGGTCCAGAGATGTCAGTGACCCAGTCTGGGTTTTCCAGAAAGCAGAGCTTGACATATAGGATTATGTATGTGGGTACTTTCTCGAGGAACGCGATCCCAGAGAGCAGAAGTGAAGGACAAGAAAGGGAAGCAGGGAAAGAGAGAAAGTCAAGATAAGGATGCATTATTAAGTTGCCATCACCATGGTTTACTAGTTGGTTGATCCTCCAAGATCATCAACAAACCATATGAAATACATCCTAGGACCATGTCCAGGGACAGACAGAGGGAAGTAGTTCACATTATCTTCTTGTCACACGTTGGTTGAAAGTTGGCCCTACACGGCATTAGCTCTGCCACACTTCTGTGTTGCACATGCATAAGTACTGAGCACGGCCCCCCACTATCCCACACTGCAGCATCAAGAGAGAACCTCTGGATGGGAGGCAGAAAGTACATGGTGTGGGACTGAAATAAAGCACTCTTACGTTGCGCTGTGTAAAGCTGGCTAGGTTCTGTGGGGTATCAGGACAATATGATGTCTTCTATAGGCAGAGATGCCAGTGAGCCCCTGAGCCAGTGACTGTCCTGCTATCACAGCACTAGTGCATAGGTATTGGTGTCCTTCCCATCTAAAGGTAAACTGCTTGGATCACCCTCACTGATAAACATCCAGAATAATTCATTTGACAAATCAGTAATCGTATGCTCGATAACGTGTCGATCTGTTCAGTAAAGATACTACATGGCAGCTGTGATTGGGGCAAATTTCTGGATAAGTTTACGGTAGTTTACTTTCATCTGCCATGATCCATTTGATCTTTTATTTGTTTATTTATTGTTTTAAATTAAAGTTTATTGGGGTGACAATTGTTAGTAAAGTTACACAGATTTCAGGTGTACAATTCTGTAGTACATCATCTATAAATCCCGTTGTGTGTTCACCGCCCAGAGTCAGTTCTCCTTCCATCACCATGTATTTTGATCCATTTGATTTTTGTAGGAGCCATAAAATAGAATTGCAAAGGGAAACTCCTTTCAGTCTTTTGTGATGGCACTGATCTCTGCTGTTCCTTCAAGGATGCAGGGTGGCATCTGATTTATGATTGTAACCGAGAAAATGGGGCAGCAGTTTTAGGGGCTTCCACTTTGTCTTTCTTACGAACAGGGCAGCTAATTTACAGGCTAGAGGACCAAGGGGAGGACTAGGTCAGCTGCTAAGTATTCCAATTATATGCTTGGGGCTGGGGAAATAATTAGATAGTGGATCCAGGATCCAGGGTCCATTGGACCCTCGAGGAGGGAGACTTAGAGCAGAATTCCATTGATCACCTGCTTCTAATGTTCCCCACTTTAACTGGAGGGCCTTACTGATGCTTCAGGTCAGGTGTTAGTATCATCTCAGCTTCCATACCCAAATAGTCATCTAAAGGTCTGGATAGTTTCCTTTTCCTCAGTGCACAGCTACCCTGACAACTAGCCACAGTCCTTTAAGAAAGGATGGGGATATATTTCCCGTACGTATGTTCAAAAGCATTGCACCATCCTTCCTCAAGGGGACCAGCCTCTCCTTCAGTTAATAGATCTTGACTCCATGAACTAACTCGATCTGGAAACTGAGTTAGACATTTGATTTTTCCATGGCAGTGGCTGATATCAGCCTTCTGTTCATAAGCTCTTGATTAAACAAACAAACAAAACCTCCCAAAACAAACAAATAAAAAACACGTACAAATGAAGGCATACCTTAGCCGTCTGCCCATCTATCTTGCCCCTTAAAAGCCCCTTGATATATTAGGCATCAGCACAGATCCCTATGGGTCAGGTCACATTATTGCCGGCCTGGCCTCGCTGCCCATAACGGAGTTAACATTCATCTTGCGTCTGATGGGTAAGTGTTGACACCTGGCCTCTGATGCTGGGATCTCCTCAGCCTCATTGGTCCCAAGGATCCAAGTTCCATGACATTATTTCTCGCTGCCCACTCAGACTGAAAGAGGAAAACCACAGTATCTCCAAGATGATGATGCTATCCTTGCCCCATGCATTTCTTATTGCTCTACTGGAAAGAGTGCCTGCTGGCCCACCCGGGGGCCAGGGCAGGTTCTTACTTGTCACATCATGCAGGGAAGCTGTGGGGTGTGTGTGTGTGTGTGTGTGTGAGTGTGTGTGTGTGTGTGTGTGTGTGTACATAGGCATATGGTGGAGAGGAGAGAGCAGATGCAGAGGTCTTTAAAGGTGCTTTTGCCATGTGTCTGAAAACCCAATCAGAAGGAGACCTACAGAAGGATGCTCATTAAGGGAGTCCTATTTCCTAGTAACAGGATCAGCCAATTGAAGTCATTTCGCCAGTACAGGGAGAACCAGTTCTTGTCTGCTGTTGCTGCTGCAGCAGCTGCTTTCAGAAGCTGAGTGACACTTTAGCAGTTTTCCTCCTGCCTGAAGCAATTAATGATAGTTGGGAATAGAACCTGGCAGAGGAGAATGGACAGAAGGTGGTCAGATGTTGATGCTGAGTGCTTTTCCTGGAAGGGTCATGAGATCCGTCTCCTTGCCTCCAGTCATGCAGATACCCCAGAAGGGCAGCAGACATCGGTTATATGCTACATATACTATTGGCTTGGTGGTGGGGGCGTAGGGGTGGGTGTGATTGAAGAACAAGATGCTGCCTGATGGGAGGTGTGAGCCCCGGACTGAAATCAGGAGCATGTCTTGAGCTGGACTACGCTCTTATTCTGGCTCAGCCACCCATCCATCGTGGGGCTGTAGGTGTGTCATTCTCCAATTTGGGCGGCAGTTTTCTCATGTATAAAATGAGGGTGTTGGTCTGTGTCAGTGGCTTTGTACCCTTTCTTCCCAGTGGCACGTGTGACACGATTTCTCAACACTCACGTAATAATAACAATCAGAGATCTACCCCTTGAGGAGTAGATCTTCCTTTGTCTGAGTCAAGCCCTGAGCTCACTTTGCACCGTATCTCATGTAATACTCACAGCAACCTTGAAAGAAAAAGTTGGCTATCATCTCCATTTTAAAGATGAGAAGGCTGAGACTTGGATAAATGAAATAGCTCAAGGTGAGTGTACTAGTTCAGGCTGAAGACCGTAGACTGGATGGCTTAAGCAATAAACATTTATTTCTCTCAGTTCTGGAGAGAAGTCCAAGCTTAAGGTGGGGGCGGTGTCTGATGGGAGCACTCTTCCTGGGCTGCTCATCTTCTCATTATCTCCTCACATGGTGGAGAGGGGTCATCTCTTTCATGTCTCTTTTATAAGGGCACTAATTCCATCCACCCGCATGACCTAATTACCTTCTGAAGGCCCCACTTCTCAATACCATCACATTTGGGATTAGGCTTCAGTATACAAACGTGGCGGATACAAACATTCAGCCCATGGCAGTCAGAGAGCAAGTAAATAACACCAGTAGAATTCCTCAAGCTCAAGTTTGTCTTGAGAGGCTCAGACCCTTTGACACTGTGCCAGACTGCTATGTCAGAACTTTGGGAGGTTGCTCATGATGGAATTGGCCAGTGTTTTTCAATCGTTCAAAACCCACTGCCCTTTTTTGTTAGATGTGGAAATTTCACACTGCTCACTTCTCTGAGATCCTTATAGGTTTTCCTAAATTGGAGTGCTGACTTGGTCAGAAACATTGGGCCAAATAATCTCTAAAGTCCATTTTAAACCTAATAATTCACTGAGAGAGTTTGCATAAAGCACACTGTCCTTGATACATAGTAGATTTTCAATATCTGGCAGCTTTCGTGGCCTTTGCTGGCTGCCTCCCCAGCATCTCTCCTCCCTCTTCTTAAAAGAACCCTATATCTGCAATTTGTCCATTTGGGGTGTATTTAACCCACTCCCATCTCAGGAGTGGGCCCCGATTAGCTAAAATTAATAATGTGATCTCATTCATATTTGCACGTCACCCTTTTCCAGTCAGTTATTTATTTAGGGATGGGCATGCAACCTAAATTGGTCAATCAGAGAAAATCCCAGGATTTTGCTAAAAATCTCGTATTTGTAATATGACTAAATATTACACATCATGATGAAATCTCTAAAGGAAAGATCAGAAAAACATTAGTGGGGCCCTTTTTTACTCAAATGGAAGGCAATGGACCCATGAGGAAATAACATGGGTCTTGCAAACCAAATGGGAAAGAGTCAGTTGGTGGGGGTGGGGGTGTCTTTTCCCTCTGCCCTCTGTGTGTTTGCCTTTGCCCTCTGGCTCTCCTGAAGGCTGAGCCCACTGGTCCTCTCACCTTCACGTGCAGAGCTCATCTCTCCCAAAGTTCCCAGGCCAGTCTCAGCTGAAGCACGAAATATTTAAGAAGCCTCGGTTTCTCCTCACTCCTGGGAGGAGTGTGGGGTTGGAGTGGGGAGCAATAATCACTCATATCACTCTTAGGCCACCTTCTAAGTTTGATTCAGAGACCTGGCGTTCACCCAGAGCCCCTGAAATGTTCCCAGAGTTCCAGATCATTTCCTCGGGAGATCTCAGCTTCCCTACCATAGTTAATAACGCACCCCTCCTCCCCCCACCCTACCACAACGTACAACAAGGCTTCCGCTTGGAGTCCCTTTGAAATAAATTTCCTGGGGTTTTCCAGTTCCCTAGGCCCCGAGGGACTTGAGGCCCGGCCTTGCCTAAGGCCCTGGTCCAGAACTGTGCCCAGTGCTTGCTACACGTGGCCTAAGCTCCTGGTGGTGAATGCCTGCGTGGATGTCAGCACCCCCTACTCAATGCTTCTGGGACACTCCTATGCTTGAACCACGACTGGACATTGCTATGCCCTGAGCTGTTGTATTCTCCCTCTTCCCCTGTCCCTGCACCCCAACATCTGTGGTTCCAAACCCCCTGCTCCCGCCCCAGGCCCTTAATATCTCACTGTGCTTCCCCATGGCGGTGGGTGATGGCAACAGGTATAACCTGCCTAGAATGCACTGAGATGGAGGTGGGGTTCGGGCATTTCTAGGTGAGCATGGGGGAGCTGGCATGGGAAGGAGAAATGCTTTATAAAGGAGGTGATAGATGCTGGCTTGGGGAGCCGGGGTGGGTAGTGTGGCAGCCTGCCTGAGTTGACGACAATTTTTCCTATTTCCCTGGCTTCAAGATGACAGTCTTGAAACATGGCCTGACACAGTGGCTGGTCCGCTTGAGTGCTTTATTTTTGTTTCTTATTCCCAATCAACAATTGTACCACTTTTATTAGCAATCAGTGCCCTGACAGGAGTGCTGACGGCAAGAGGCCCGGGGTGTGTGGGAGGGTCAGCTCTCCAATAGCCTGTCGGCTGATGGGAGGAGGAGGCAGAATGATAAGGAACTTTATTCCATTCCAGGAGGCTGAAGAGAGCCAAGGCCTGTGGGGCTGCGAGGCTGGGAAGCTGGACGGGCACCTGGTGAGTGGGGTGGGGCTGGAGGGACAGCCTGAGCATTCACCCCACCATTTCCCCCAATGTCTGCAGCAGGGTGATGTTTCTAGAATGATTCCTTGTTTTCTTTCCCCAGAATAGATGAAGGAAAATGGACACATTCTGATCAGAGACAACAAAATCCTATTCATGTAATTTGAAATGGAAAAGCTAAAGGGTGAAGGGGATATAACGCCTCCTTCAGGAGCCTGGGGCCCAGATGGTGGCAAATTCTTAATGGGTCTGTTAACTTATTTTGTGGTCATAAATGGATCCCTAAATGTCCCTGGGCTAAATGTCTGTGAAGCACCTAGGACAGTGGCTGGCTCATAGTAAGCTCTATCTAAGTTTAGCCAATTAGTAATCTCCTAATACCCCTTCTGGTACAGTGGATATATGGTGGGTGTAACAGTAGCCGTGGCACCATTGTCTAAGGTATTATTACCTAGGCTTAGCATCAGGAAGGGAGAGGCCAGCTGTCCTCAATATAATGTTCTAGTGGCAAAAATCAATCAATCAACCAGTCAATCAATCAGTCAATCAATCTGCTGCCGCTGCCCTAGAGATTTGCATCACTGACTGTTAGAAACGGTGGTTTTTTTAGAAATGCAGATTCTCAGGCCTTACTCCAGACCTACTGAATCAGAATCTGCATTTTAATAAGCTCCCCAGGTGATTGGGTGGACATTAAATCTTACAAAGCACTGAACTAGAGCCCCTCAGAGGGAAGGCTCAGACATGTCAGTTTCCGGCACTCTCTATGAGCTGGTGCCCTTCTATGAGTTCCCATGGTACCTTCCATGCAGCATTTATCCCACTCCGTCATCACTGCCCTTTTATTTGGCTGTCTACTCTACAAGCCTGTGGGCAACTTGGGGACAAAATCTGTCTCAGCCACCACAGAGATATGGTAGAGCAAAGTGGTTAAGTACACCAGCTTTGGAACCAGACTGCAGGGCCCCAGTCCTGGCTCTGCCACTTCCTAGATGCATGACCTTGGGTGAGTTCTTTTACTTCTCTCTACCTCGGTTTCTTTATGCACAAAAAAGTGAAAAATACTAGTCTCTGTCTCACAAGGTTGTTGTGAAGATTAAAGGTTTAAATGAGTGCCAGGCATGCGGTCAGCATTCAATAAAAGCCCCTTCTATGGTTGTCTGTTGTCCTCGTCGTCCTGGCGTCCCCATAGCACCCGGCCAGGCACACAGTGGACACTCAATAAACATTTATGGAAGGAACAAATGATCTCAGCTGGATGCACTTAATGTGTTTCACACCCCTGACATTGGCAAAGCTAAGATATCAGAAACTGAACTCTGCTTCTGTGGTGTGACTTGAATTCCCCAGAGAAGATGAGCGATTGGAAGCAGATTCTCAGCCTTCTCTGAAAAATAAGCTGCTGAATGTGCGAGAATACGTTGGCTTCTGTCATCAGGGCCAGGTCAAGAGAAGAACAGCATTTTTAAAAATATGGTGATTTTGGTTGAAAAGGCAGACCTTTAGAGCCAAGGAAGTATGATCCAGGGAAAACAAATGCTGTTCATTTATATTTAAGGAGAAAGCACGGGGCACAGTTTTGACCCAGCTTGAAAGTTTCCTCTTGCTCTTGAACAGATACTATTGTGCTTTCAAAAGTTTGTCCTTTTTCACCCAGGATCAACAGCTGGAGAGGGGAAATAACAGGATCTCCATATTGAGTCCTTGCCTTCTATCTCCACTTCTCCTTCTTGAGGTGATTGGAAACACAGATTTCTGATTCTGTGCTGTCCCAGGCAAGTCAGCCATCAGGGAATAGCACACAGCGTGTTACAGATGGTAGAGGATGTTTGAGGCACACCATTTCTGGACAAAAAACAGTGTCTGCAGTGGTGGGGGGGGGATGGGCAGGAAGCACATGCATAGACGTCTATGCTCTTGAGTCGTCCTTGTAAGGTCGGACTTCTCTGTTCCTCCTAACTTGAGACAATGGCCACCCTGGACCGGGTTTCTCCAAGAACTTTGAGCTGAGGTTTCTTGCTGTGTCCCCTGGCTGGTTGTGAGAGCTTTGAAGACAGTCTATCGTATCCAGCACTGTATTCCCAGAGCCCTGGATGGGGCCTGACGTATAGTAGGTGTCAGTAAGTGATGATGTGAATTGAGTTTAGCCAGGATCTGCAGCCTTGAGGAGACGGGGTACTTCTTGGAAACCACTGTGGGCTACGCTGAAGGGCAGGGACTTGAAGATGGGATTCCAGAGTTACAAAAATAAGAGTTACCGTGTTGTGAGAGCCTCCATGTGCCAGCCTCTGAGCTGGCCCATAACATGCATTACCTCTTGTCCCCACTTTACATATGAGGAAATTGAAGCCTCCGAGAAGTTAAGTAACTTGCTTGAGGTCAAACAACTCAAAACATGGTGGCGTCAAATACATGCATGTTTTTTTGCATTTCCCTCATTTACTCTGCTCACGATGGTACTTAAACTGTAGACTAGAAATTAAAATCAAGGCATCCTGACTTGAGAGGGCGGAATCCCTGGTTCTGAAGGTGTGAAGTCAGTGGTGGGTAGAAGGAGCAGCCTCGTTGCAGGGCTCCGGGAAATGGGAGGCGCCGTGAGCTGGTGGGCTTTAAGCCACTGGGAGAACTTTCCAGTAATAAAAGCAGGTCCACAATGCAATCAATGGATGTTATTGAATAACTTCAAAAAATTGTGTTGCAAGGAACTCTAGACTTATCACATCCCTGGAAAAAGAAGTACAGTATAGGAGAGACGGGGAATTCTGCTATCAAATAGTTTGAGAAGCTGAATCCAATAATCCCTCTTGACAATTCACAACATGCATTAGCCTGCTAAATACTCAGAGAAATCCTGCAGGAGAAATGATTGCTTGATCTTCTTGACTCCAGTGTTTCTCACATATATTTGACTAGTGAACATTTTTTTTTCAAGTAACATTTTTTAAACATCTCATGGAACTACTCTTCCAGTGAACATGTGGGGGAAACTCAGCTCTAGCTATACACGTAGACGGTTGGCCTGGAACACGCTCACCCTCTGCATTCCTTCTTGCTCTGTGGTTGAGTGAGTATGCAGAGAGCTCAGCGACAGAAAAGTCCCACTTAGGCAATTTGTAATGTTTTCCTAAATTGGGCAAATAACCTCATCCAAATGGCCGAGGTGATAAGCTCACAGGAGGAGAAGATGCCAGAGGAAGCGTGGTGTGCCTGGCTGCACGTGGGCAACGCATCACCTCCCAGCAAGTCGGTGCTGATAGCACTGTTTTCTTTCCTTGGGTGTTTGCGTTTCTCATCCCACAATCATGTCTTAAGCTATAGATAAAATTCACATCCATATTTCATTCAAGATAAACCTAACATGATGATGATAATAATAATAATAATAATACAAAAAGATTAATTCTTTGGGGAAAAAGAGAAGGAAAAATGGCCTCAGCTTAACTATAAGTCAACACTCAAGAGCTGTCGACAGGCGTGCTCTCTGCACCGTACTCCACACTGCACACTGACATAGGAGCAGGCATGCAGGGCTCTGAGCACATACATGTCTATGCATGTGTTACAACATGCACCCACCGACAGCCACAAGTGTGGCCGATAGAGGTCCACGTTTAATACCCCTCACCTCTAAGTCCAGCACACTGTTTAGGACTCATTGCAGTCTTTTCTCTCTGAAGTCTCTTTTGACCTCCTAGGCATTACTAACTTTTCTCTTCTGTGATCACCTTGAGGGTGTGTCAGTTATTACCATAGTCATGCTGCATAACCACCCTCTCCACCCCTCAAAAACTCGATGGCAAATTATAATAAGCGTTTATGACTTGTAGCATGTCATATCTACAGGTCAGCTGGGGTTTGGCTGATCTAAGCTGGGCTTTGCTCTAGGTCATAGGTTTGGTTCAGGCCTGCTTCACATATCTCTCATTCTTTTGATGCCAGGAGCCTACCTTGGGCGTGTTTTTCAGGATAGGATTCCTCTTAAGGCCTGGGCTTTGACTCATACACTGTTACTTCCACCCATGTTCCATTGACCAAAGCAAGTTATAACCAAGCCCAAGATCTGTGGGGTGGGGAGGAGCATTTCTCCCATGGAGGTCAAGGGGAAGGGAGGTAATATATTTGATGAACCACATGTGCTATACCAGAGAGGGTTTGTAGTTAGGTCCCTGATTTAGACACTTGCTTGGGTACCTCTGTACTTTTACAAATTGTGTCTCTGAGTCTGTCAGAGGTGATAACGTTAGAGCTGAGCCTTGAAGAACTAAAGTTTCCTCCAGCACCTCTGTGGTGTCTTATGTTCCCCACAGCAGTGCTGAAGGAAGGATGAAATAAAATGTAAAGCGCCAGATGTAGATGTAGTCATGCATCCTGGCTCTGCTGTGTGCAGTAAAGATGACCCTAGCAAGCCCTTTATTGCCTCTTAGTGTTGGAGTTTGTAAGAGTCATAATTAATCATATTACTCTGTCCTCAAAGTTCTGAACCAGTTTAGAATTATACACGGGAGTTTGAGGAGGATGAAAATATTGACTTCAAAACTTGCAAAGCTGAATGTGAGAACAGCTTGGACCTGAAGCTGAAGTGGTTTTCTTGAGACCTTCCTCTATATTTTGACTCTAGAGCCAACCTGAAGGTAGTTCTGTGTCTTCATAGCAGATGCATGAAGAATTGTGGCCAGGAAAGAGGCCACACCTGGGAGGGATGTTACACGTTTGAGACATGGACCAATCAATGTGTGTCAGCCTCTTTCCATCTTAAAACTCACGCCAATCTCTTTCTACCCACATGAAAGAGGGAGTAAAGGGTGGAAGGAAAGATCGAACCATCTCTTCTCCTCCCTACCTTCTCTGTTAAGGAAGCTATTTCTGTTGCGTGGCACAGCAGGAGGTGGGAGAAAGGAAGAATGGCTCCAATCACCCATAAAATGGGACCGATATTATACAGGAGGGGCCACTACTGAGTCAGAAGGCACAGGTCTCTCTATGCCACTTGCTGTAGATGGGCCATCAGTCCATTTCTAGTGTGTCTGGAGCAGCTCTCTTCTGCCAAGCCCAGAGGGGAATATCCTAACTCCATCCCAAGTCCTAACCACAGTCTTCACCCATTTCCAACTGAACGAAGTTACCTGTGTTTGGGTGAGTTCTTCTACATGTGCTCACCAGCTCCTGGGATGGAGCCTGTACAGCGCAGGAGACTTGAAGTCATTGTGCAGAACCGGATGCCGTCTTACATTCTCCCCTCTTATCTTGGATGCTAATTTGTTCTGCAGCTAATAAGAAGTTATAAATAAAGCATGGTGACCAATCAGCGATGAGAGAGGGTGTGGTTAGGCTGAGAGTAAACTTTCAGAGCTTATAAAAAGCTGCACACTTGGACTTACAGTCATTCCTCCCAGGCAAGACACGGAGTGAGGTAGAGCTGGAGGGAGATACTGCGGAAAGGAGCTTGTGTTTATGAGGACCATGGTGTCATTATTTACAGTGTCACATCTGTTCCTAGCAATAATCTCAGGTTTAGTGGTTAAGAACACAGAATCTGGAGCTGGCTTCCAGGCTTCTTCATGTAACAGTTATATGACCTTGAGAAAGTCTCTGTGTCCCAGTTTCCTCATTTGAAGAATAGCGATATTATAAATATTAATGGAGGATATTAACAATACCTCTCACATAGCGCTGCTGTGAGAATAAAGTGACTTAACGTAGGTGGTGGGCAGCCTCCGAAATGGCTCCCAGTGCTCCCTGCCTCTGGGCATTCATGCCCGTGGGTTATCCCCTCCTCTCGAGTGTGGGCTGGACCTAGTGACTTGCTTCGAATAAGAGAATACAGCAAAATGGATAGGGTGTCACTTCAAGATTAGGAGACAAGAGACTGTGACTTTCATCTTACTTACCTTCCTTCTGATGCTCTCTTGCTTGTCTTGATGGAGGCAACTCTGTGTGTGAATTGCCCAGGGGAGAAGGTCCCCTGGGAAGGAACTGAGGGAGACCTCTGGTCAATCGCCAACTAGGAACGAGGTGCCCAGTCTACCTGTGCATGAGGCACTGAATCCTGCCAACAACTCTGTGACTGAGCTTGGAAGCAGAGCCTCCTCCAGTTGAGCCTTGCGATGACTGTGGTCTCGCCTGACACCTTAACTGTGGCCCACGTGAGACCAAAGCAGAGGACCCAGCTAAGTCATGCCCGTATTCCTGACCCACAGAGAATGTGAGATAATGAATGTTTGTGACTTGAAGCCACTCAGTTTTGTTATTTGTTAGGCAGTGAAAGATAACAAATATAATACATGTACAAGTCTTAGAACAGTACTTAGTGTATAATAAGCCCTCAATAGATATTACCTATCTTTATTAATAGCTCCATGTCACAGATGAGAAGAGTGAGGGGCAGAAATAGGTGACTTGCCCAGAGTTATACAATTAATAACACAGTAGCGTCTCCATCCTTGTTCTATCTGATCTCAAAGCATTACTAATTGGAAGATCCAGCTCCTGAGGGTCCCTAGATGGAGCTAGGGAAGAAGAGAAGGCAGGTTTCCAAGGGAAACTTCAAAGAGGAGAATAACCCCCTTAGGCTGCAGAGGGCCCAGCCCTGGACTGGAGAGAGCCATCACCAGCCCTTTAGGGGACTCTGCGTGGGGGAGAAGAACTAACCCCTGCACCCAGACTTAGCTAGAGACTAGGCCTTTCCAGCATGTGGGAGAACCAACACATGGCTGAATCTGTCCCAAGTGTTTGCTAGAACCTGTGGACTGAGGGATAGAGCTCTGGTCTCTCCCTGCCTGTCTCATTTCCTCCAGGAGCTCATGAACCAGTGCCTGAGATAAGCCCCACCCAGAGAGGTCCCATCTGGGCAAAGAGCATTGTCACTGCCATCTTGTCATGGTCCCAACAGTGATGATGAAGCATCTTAGTTGATTAGAGGGTGGTCATCACCACTTGGGACAGCATGTTCTCTGAGCACAGGGCCTGCTGGGAACATCAGTGAGATCCCTAGGGATGTACCGTATGAGCAGCAAACACAGGGAGCCCACAGGGAGGCCGGTGGAACAGCTGAGATTTAGGGGGGTGGGCGGCAGGAAGGGTGCAGATTCAAGCTTTGCCATGCAGACACCCAAAGAATCAGTCAGATACATGGAGACACACAGACACCTGTACCAATATAATATACTCCCAGACACACAGCCACAGAAAAACACAAACCCTCAGATATTCAGAGAGAAAGACAAAAATGCTCAGAGAAATGCCCCGATGTGAGGGAGGAACATTTATACCCCACGACTAGTTTCCATGGAGGGGGAGGACATTTCTATTGCACCATCCAGGAGAGAAAAGTACGGAAGGAACTCTTCTTGCTTTTGTCCTTCTCATCCATTTCTCTCCAGAGGATAAGTGACTTACCTGATTGATGAGCTTGGGAGAAGAACTGAGCATGCTCAGCTTAGCCCCTTCCAGGTCTTCTCTGTCTTCTGCTTTGGCTGCCTGCAGAAAGGAAAAAACATTCTGACAGTTCTCGGGTATTGGGTAACCTCGCAGCGCTGGCATTGTCTCTCTGGAGAGTTGTGTGGTGTGACCAGCGCTGAGTGGATACGTCTGTCTGATTCGATGGTGAATGATTTGCAAATGCATTTGGCTACAGATCTAAAGCCACATTCACCACTTGACCTTACCTTATAGAGTTGACATTTCGATCTTCAACTTCTGTCTCCTGGGTCTCATTTCTCAGTTGGTGTCAAAATCAGGATTCCCCAGTCCCAACACCAGATATTCCCACTGAGAAAAAAGCAGAGACATGGATAGATATTCAAAGACACAAGCATGGGGACATAAATGAGATGGTACATTCGCTCTCCTGGGTGGAGGGGAAGAAGTTAGAAGAGCAATTCTTAACCCTGCTGGGCATTAGAATCACCTAGGAAGGGTTATAAATGTGTACTGATGCCTGGGTTCTACCTCTGACAAACTGGATCAGAATCTACTGGGGTAGGGCCTGGAAAGTGGTGATTTTTTAAAGTTCTACAGTGATTCTAACAGGCAGCCGCCCCACCTCTCAACACTCAAAGGCTCATACATACTTTTTCCTCCATCAAAAACCTTAGTGGTCCCCACATCCTAATCTGTCAGCCGCAGACCTCTCTCTGACATCACTTGCTCTAAGGTACAGACATTCTGCAGATTCTGGCTGAATGTCGAGGGCTGTTTACTAAGCAGGCAATTGCAACTGCCTGTGGCTGCTGCTATTCCAACTCCTGTTACTCTTCTGATGGACCACAAGGGCCTTCTCACCACGCTTCAAACAGAGGTCTCCCCATCCTTGCCCCAGGTCCCCACCACACATGAATGCTCAGAAAAAGTTTGTCTTATGGTTTTTCGCCTCTTGCTTCAGCGCTACTTCCCACGGTGCCTCGGCCCTGCTGCCCCCAGGCAGGGCAGGTGCACAGGGTGCTAAGTAGAAAGCAGGCCCCCGTGACAGTGCTACGGCAAACACTGCTCTTACCACAGCCAGCGGCACTTTCCTTGCAATGGATGGAGGCCAAACCTCTCCTCCAGCAGCAGAAAGGGCAAGACCAGGCTGTTTTCACTGGACTTAGAGCTGCCCAGATTTTTTCTTTGCCTCTCTCTATGCATCAGAGGAAACTGTTGGCCTTCCAACCAGGAATTGAGACTTCTCTACCTTACCCTTTGCTCTAAGCTCAGAATTCTCAAATTTGTGTGCATCAGAATGACCTGGAAGGCTCATTAAAATATAGATTGCTGGGCTCCATCTCCAGAGTTTCTGATTCAGCAGGTTTGGGGTGGGCCTGGGAATTTGCATTTGTGACAAGTTCCCAGGTGAGGCTAAAGATGCTGGTCAGGGAACCCCACTTTGAGAACCGCTGCTCTAGGGTGCTTCTCCTCCCACTCTTGAGGCAGCTTGGTGGTACTTTTTTCTCCTGTCACCTGAGGGTCCCTGGCATAGGAGGATGGCACTTAGGTAACTTCGTCTATGATAATGATTATGACCAAGCTCCTCATTCCTGGCCCCTTACTACAAGCCAGACACCATGCTGTTTTACACGCATTGTTTTACAGGGAAACTCAGGTTAGGTAACTGACCCAGGGTAACAAAACAGAAAGGTACTAAGTATTAGGTTGGTGCAAAAGTAATTGTGGTTTAAAAGGTTAAAAATAATGGCAAAAACCGCAATTACTTTTGCACCAACCTAATAGTTGAGCTGGGCTGGGAACTCAAGCTACTCATGGTCTTAAAAAAATATTCTTTCATTCATTCACACACAACAAATATATTTAACAAAAATATATTAAATATCTTCTATATCTTTAACGCTGTTCTAAGTCCTAATGATACAGCAAAGAACAAGGTAGAGCAGATAGCTGCTCTGGTGGAGCTTACATTCAAGAGGGAGAGAAAGAGAGAATAGCTAGTAAAACAGAAAATGCACGTGAATTTGTGTCAGCTGTTCCTTCGTGCTCCACAGTGAGGAGGACCTGACTCAGAGTGTCTTCAGGGTTTTTGGGGGGTCTTCTGGTAGGGGTGCAGGCCGTGTGGTCCTCAGTGCCTCCTCTGTGTTCCCAGCTGAGGTCAGGGGGAAGGAGCCTATGGTTTTTGGAAGCAGGGCAGAGCCTGGGCAAGCACAGCCTGGGGATTAGCAATTATCACCCCAAGCCCCCACACAACTCCACTGTGGGGACAGAGTCCCAGAGAGCAGTTTCCAGGCTCTCAGCCTCACGTGGAAAGGTGCTGGCTCAGGTAGTAGATGGCCATCAGCTGTGATAAGATGGCCAGCAGCTGTAACCAGTTAGCCATTGGCCACTAATACAACTGCCATGGCTACGCTAGCAAGCGTGGATTGCAGCTAGCAAGTGGGGTTGGTTGGCAGAGAAGCAGACGGCAGATTACAGCCAGCAAGTGTGGTTAGTAAGAGGATTACATTGCGGATTGTGTTGATTCTACTTCCTGTATGTCACCCGGTCGCCAGCGAGACTGGCGTGCAGGAAGACCCCTTGTTGGGGTACTGGCAGATGTTTGCTTTTGTATCTCAACCAGCCACCCGTGAGAATATAGTGGTATGACTCCCCTATCTGTGGCTCCGTTGTTGTTCCTTTTTGGACTCACCATGTCCTGCGTTCTTGTGCAGGGAGCGCGAGCTGAGTCCCTGCATGACACCACCCTCCCCAGGGAGCCACTTGGTTCCCTCCAGACTAAGGATACTTTGTGCTTTGGTAAGCAGCAGCCTCAGTCATGGCGGGATAGCTCGGTCTGGGCAAAGATCATCTGATACTCCCTGTATAAAGGGAAATGGCTTATTGAGCCGCTCCACTGAACTCATTCAGGGTGAGCAGGTGAGGGGGCCTGACATGCAGCTTATTATAGAAAGCAGCCATCAGCCTAATCTTTATATAACTCATATTGAATAGCCATGTAGATGGCATGCTAACTGTCTCCTATTGGTTCCACACACCATCATCACAGCCACCGACTAACTCTCCCCATCACTTATCGATACATGTCCTCAAGCTTACTGCACACTGTCAATTTAATTCAGTGTCAAGAGTCTGATGCTCAGGGGCTCCATGGAGGCACTGAATGGATCTGAAAAATCTTAATTTTTACACTACACAGCAGAGGGCCTGACGCTTAGATTTCAGTAAAGGTTGGATGCACGGATGGGTGAGTAGGTGGGTGAATGATACTCCCTGCCCCTCCGCCTATTCTTGCTGGCCCCAGGCCTGTTCAGCTGCAGACACTAAAAACCTCCAACACATGGCTTCAGCCTCCTGACTCAGCCAGGCTGCATGTGACGAGCCGAGTTATACCCACAGCAGAATCTGGGGTGGCCTCTGCTGCTCCCGAGCGGTTATCTGGAAGGGGAAGGAGTGGCTGGGCCTGAGTCCCCCTGAACCCCGAGCTGCCGCTGCTCTCCTTATCCACTGTACCTCCTTCCCCCAGCTAAGCCTTCTCTATAGGATTGCATGCCTGCCTGCATTTCCTGATTGTCAACCAGTCCCCTGCATGGACTGGAGCTTGCTTTGAATTTTCACCTACCTCTCTAGGACCCTACCACCCTGCCTAGCTCTTTCTAGCTCCCTCTCTCAGGGGTTGAGCCCTGCCTCCTGAAATTCCAGCTGCTGGCTGGCTGGACCTGATGTTTCTGCTCTTCCCTCTCTGCTCACATTGGATCCATCCTATATTAATACCTCCAGCCCAAGTTTGCCACACTCCTTCAGATTCTGGCATCGGGACTTGACCCTTTGCCTGCCAAGTTAGGCACCCGAGATACAGCTCCATGTGGTCCAGCTTCTCCCCTTTCCTCAATGACTCCCTGAGGCATCAGCCTCCTGGGTATGGTGCCTGTACATGTCAGGATGCCCGCTTTTCTCATCTTCAGCCTCTTTCATGAGTCTCCACTGAACCTGGGAGGGTCTGATGATTGTCTCCTTCTCGCTTCCTGCTCATTCTGGGCTGAGCCCTCTGCCTACTCCCTGGCCTTATCCTTCTGAGGCTGCAAACCATCTCTTCTATCCCTCCTCTCTTCTCCTCATGGCACCTTCTCGAACCAGACCCCCATGGCCTCCCCATGCAATAAGCCATTTCAGATAAGAATCTCATCTTCTCAGAGTCTAACTGTATTCTACCAATCTGCTCACAGGTGCCGTTGGCAAACCCAGTGAGAAAATTTGCTTTAAATATTTTAAGGAGCAGTTAATGTGTGAGTTAACAGCCCAACTTCTGGCATCAGACTACGAAGGTTCAACTCCTGGCTCTGCCACTTTCTAGTTGTATATCCTAAGGCAAGGAAATGAACCTCACTAGGGATCGGTTTCCCCATCTGTAAAGTGAGGATAATAGCAGTACCTGCTCTTAGAGGTTTTGTGAGAGTAAAATGAGTCAATATGTGTAAAATGCTACAAAGAAGATCTAGTGCATAATAATAACTGTGGCCAAAGAGCTATTCATTCATTCATTTATTTACTATGTAGTTACTGAGAACCTACTATGTGTCAGGCCCTGTGAAGCAGTCAAAGGTGAATGAGACCTGCTCTAGAGCTCCCAGGATGAAGGGAAGCAGGCCCAGGCCTGAACCAGAGGGGTGAGCATGGGTGTGTGAAGCAGAGTGGATGGGGCAGGTGCACAAGTCCACTCGGAGGGCTGCACAGGGGGCTGCCTGGGGCTGGGCATGGAGGTCTCAGTTATACCCTGTCCTCGAGGCAGTCACGAAGGTAGAGAGTCCCCTGGGTCTTGTGACAGGAAATCAGGCTGGACTCAACTGTGGACTCATGAAGCACTGTCCCCAGGGCTCCAGGATTCACAGACCCCATGTCACGGAGCCTCAAGCCACAGGGCATCTATACTGGCAGGGGCTTGTTGGTGTCACAGTGGGGATGTGTGGATGGAGCCTCCTGGGACAGAGGACATCTGGTGTGGGGTCCCTGCTATCCCAGGATGGGCTCCTTTCCTCACCAAGGTTTTCTTCCGAGGGGCACAAACACACCCTTCTCCCTGCTCTCACCCTCCCAGCACCAACACTGAAAGAGGCTTTCTTTTATTAGCTTCTCATCCTCTTCGTGGAAGCTTCAGGTCTTAGAAGATTTTTGTTAGAATTTAGTGGAAAAAACTATGACTATTGCTTGCCTCTTCATTGTGTGCTTGGTTTAAGTCAGATTGTTCCACAGCGTTTACCTTTCCCTGGCCATTTTTTTCTGCCTTCTTGAGTCAGCCTACTTCTGTTTCATCCCCATAGCACCCCCACGCCTGGATTCCTTTAATGGGCTGGTTCATCTCCAGAGAGCTCCCAAGAGAGGCTTGGAGAGTTAACTCTACGTTGGGGCTGATTCCAGTTACCCACAAAGTCATCTTAGCTACCGATGGTAAATTGCTACCTCCACTTATCAAGAAGATACAGGATGTTAAAGCACCCAAATAAACTCAGTAGACAGAATGCAAACATCTCAACAGACAGCTCACAAACACAGACTTCATTATCCTGAGATGTCCTTGAGAGATACCAGACATCTGGTGGGAACCAGTAAAAACCTGTAATCGCCCCATTGTCGGCAAATGAAGCTTGTAGTCAAGGGTAGACCACTCTTTCTAGAATTTCTCTAGTGGAAAGAGGAAAAGAGTATAGTGGTAGCTTAAAAAAAAAGATTGAAAGAGGGTTTTCTTTGTGTAGGAAACTTAGGTCTGTCTGGAGACTGAGGGTCAGGCTGCAGAAGAGAGGGAGATACTGAAGATACATGAATAGGGGTGGGGTAACAACGGAGGGTGGGCTCCAGGGCGCATGTGATGGACACCATCCCTGAAGAGGGGAAGGGAGAGCAGGCCACTGTTCTCATAAGAGGCCCTATTTATGGAGGGAGCATTGTGCCCCAGACGCCATGCTGAGCACTTCACACCGATTGTGTCCTGTTATTGCCTTAGACAGGGACTGTCGTCCTCATTTTCCAGATGAAAAATCCAAAGGTCAAGGAGGTTAAGTGACTTCCCCAAAGTCCCAAAGCTAAAAAGTGACACAGCCAGGACTTCAGAGTTCTCATTCCCAACACTGCTTTATATTTATTTGCATGTTGTGCTGCTGCATACATAAACATCCTCCTCCTCCTCACTTACATTACTCAGTACACACCCTGAGAGACATTGGTGTCTATACGCCAACTCCTCCTTCTCTCCTCAGCAGAAGATACTACTGCAATCCCATTTTGCACATGAAGTGAGTCGCCTCAGGTCACACAGCCAGTTGAGAGACAGAATCTGCTCTTGACCCTGATGGACTGACTTCAGAGCCCAACACTTGACCCATGCTCCACTTCCTTCCCTTTTCTTTGAAAAAGAGAGATGGGGTGAAGATGGGCACAGAGAGGGGGAGTTCCCAGCTAGTGGCCTTGATATCTCCTTGAAGACAAAAGTGAGAGACTCTGTGGGAGACGGGTATGGGGGTTGGGGAGATAGGCTGAGGGGAATGGAAGTGGTAAGACTGCAGGAGAGTAGATGAGATATGGAGAACCCACCCCAGGACGTGTGAGTGGAGCTAAGGGACAAAACAAAGACTGGGCAATGAGGCACACCTAGTTGAAACTGTCCTGACGATCACAGCTTGAAGTTCCCTTCAAAGACCTCAGAGGAAAGCTCAGCTGAGACGATGCCCCTGGGCCTGAGCTGGGTGCCCAGGGCTGGAGCTCATGTGGTCCTGATTCTCAGACACTGTTAGCTGGTGAGCCTCCTGGGGACCTTGTGTTTGCTTTGAGAGCATCTGAGGGACACAAGGGCCTCCGCACCGAGAAGAGACCTGCTATAGACTGAATGTTAATATGTTGAACTCCTAATTCCCAATGTGATGGTATTTGGAAGTGAGGCCTTTGGGAGAGAACGAAATCGTGAGGATGAAGCCCTAATGAATGGAATGAATGCCCTTATACGAAGAGACATGAGAGAGCGGATCTCTCCCACCACGTGAGGATACAATAAGAAGTCAGCAAACTTCAAACCAGGGAAAGCGCACTCATCAGAACCCAACCATCATGGCACCTTGCTCTTGGGCTTCTGGTCTCCTGACTGTGAAAAATACGTATTTGTTTAAGCCACCCAGTCTATGTTGTTTGTTATAGAAGCCTAAGCGGACTACGACATGACTCCATGGAATACAAGAGGCTCTTAGTTCAGAAAAGAGATCCCAGTAAGGTGCCCTTGAGGTTATGAATGATGGAGCCACTGAGCGGGTGTTTATCTTGGCGGAATCGATCATGGTCACCTCCAGCCCCAGGGAACCACCTGGGCATAGGCTCCCAGGCATTTTGAAACTGAATGCTTGGGGTGCTAAGTGTGAAAAATTTATGGTCTTTAAACCCTTAGGAGCAAGAACAGACCCTTCAGAAGAGGCACTAGTAAGAAAGGTCCAGAGTTAGTCAGATGACCGCAGCCCCTTCTTCTATGTCCTACCGACTCTATTTCTGCCTTAATTCTTTCTCCAGAGGCTGACCCCTGGATCTTGATCTTGACTGGTGCACCTCTTGGTGTGTCTGTCTCTCTCTCCTCTCTCTCTCCTCCTGTCTCCTCTCCTCTCCTCTCCTCTCCTCTCCTCTCCTCTCCTCTCCTCTCCTCTCCTCTCCTCTCCTCTCCTCTCCTCTCCTCTCCTCTCCTCTCTTCTCCCTCTCTCTCTCTCTTCCTCCTTCTCTGATTATTTCCTCTTATTGCCCTTGGTGGTTCCATGACCCTGATTTTGGAATTATGAACTGAACCTGGTTCAGAATTGGCCACTTCTTGGCTTTGATCTGACTCACCACACCCATGCGGTGGCTCTGTATACCCTTTGCAACTCACTTCTATCAGTGTCCAAAGATACAACAAGCTGTGGGGGTTCTAAGAAAGCCTCACGTAAAGCTCTATCCAATAAGCCTGTGGAAGTGCTCTGTGGATAGATGCAGACGGATGTGAGGACAGCGACCGTTCATTCATAGCTGTCCCCAAGGTAGGAGGCTCGGGAGTGTTGCTCAGCTCTTGCCGGCTGGGAGGAAAGCAGAGCTCAGCCACATCCTTGAAAAGAATCTCAGATGTGATGGCCAGAGGAAGCTGTGCTCAGGGATGTATCCGGATAGCTCGGAGGACTCATTAAACCATCATCTTGCTCTGGTAAGTCGTTAGTTAAAAGTTTACCTAGAGGTACTTTTATTGCATTCCACTGAGATTTCCTACCTCTTGCTAGGAGTGCATATTGAGGAGGAGGAATTTCATAGATGGTATAAATAGCTAAACATTCTAAGCATTAGTTATTCAAGCCTCACATAATTGTGCTCTTTGGACCTATAGAAACCCAACCCTATGCGGACGGGGTGGTGATCACAGGAGTAATGTTTGGGCAGAATTGGGGAACAAACAAACATTGTGATGATAATAACAGTAATAAAAATAGTAGCAGTAATTTATGAAGTTTCTATATTCCAGACACTCTGTTTAGCACCTGCAATAGGCTGAATAATAGTTCTTCAAAATATCCAGGTCCTAATCCCTGGAACCCGTGAATGTCACCTCATTGGCCAAAGGGAGTTTACAGATGTGACTAAATTAAGGATCTTGAAATAGGAAGATTATCCTTGATTGTCTGGATGAGTCCTAAATGCCATCACAAGTGTAGGAAGGCAGAGAGAGATTTGGCACAGATGAGGAGAAGGGAATGTGACAATAGAAGCAGAGAGTCTGGTGTGATGTGGCCACAAGCCAAGGAATGCCAGCACCCACCAGAAGCTGGAAGAGGTGCAGAATGGATTCTCCTCTGTGGCCTCCAGAAGGAACCAGCCATGCTGACACCTTGATTTTAGCCTTGTTTCAGGCTTCTGGCCTCCAAGACTGGAGAGAATAAATTTCTGTTATTTTGAGCCACTAAGTTTGGGGTAATTGGTTACAATAGCAATAGGAAACGAATGCAGTGCCTTATATATTTTAGCTCATTCAATCCTTATGCATCCTATAACGTAGGTACTATTATGATCTCTATAAATGATAAACAGTAGCTCAGAGGGGCGGGCTGAGTGTCTTCTTCAAGGTCACAGAGCTAACAAGTAGAAGAGCAGACAATCAAACTGAGGTCGATCTCTTGAGCTTGTGTTCTTCACCCAGGCAGGGTACGGCCAAGGGGAGAGGTGTTACCCGTCTTGAGTTTGCTACCCCTCAAAAGGGTGACAAGCATCAAAATTTCAGTGGCCATCTTGGCTACGACAGAGCCAGTGTTAAAGGTGTTGTTCCCAGGGAGATCCCACCTTGGGAGGGGGTGGGCATGTGTGTGATGGTAGCCCTTTAAGTCAGCCAGGCACAGTGCTTCTCATCCAGAGGGGGCATGGTCCAGTCCCTGCCTGAGGGGGGATGGAGGCAAGACACCAGGTCCAAGACCTTGGTAAAGGGATTGGAGGGAGGGCCCTAGTGGCAAGGGAACTGAGGTGCTGGGCCAGCAAAGCAAGGTTGAACCCAGCTACTAAGGCTGAACCCACTCTGCAGGGGCCGGGAAAGCTGTGACTCACTGAGCAGGAAGATGCCCAGGGCTCATCTCAGGCCACCAGCCTTCCCGGGCACCGTATCAAGTTCAGCAGCCAGCTCAGCCAGCGAGGGAGGGACTGGAGCTGAGGTTCTTCATGGGTTCCCAGCTGGGCTCAGCTCAGAGGAGGCTGCTGCAATGGAGTGGGGAGGGGACAGGCTGACAGCAGAGTCCCCTCATAACAAACTCCTGGGTGTGACATTCAGCAAAGTTCAGGGCACTGATTCTTAAAGTGGGTTCCCTGACCAGCAGCATCGGCATTACTTGGGCATTTGTTACAAAAGTAGGTTCTCGGGCCCCACCCCACACCTACTTAATCAGAAACTCTGGGGTGGGGCCTAGCAATCTGCGTTTCCACAAGCCCTGCAGGCGATTCCCATGCGTGCTGAAGGTCAGGGACCATGGGGCTAGACTACCAACTAGAATATCATTGGGTTCCCCTAGGAAGATTCGGGTCATAGCCCAATCCTTTGCATTTTCTTCCCCCCATCCCCACCCCCATGCCACGTACATTCGTAAGTGGCAGATTTTCCCAAGATGTTCACAGCTGTAGCTAAAGCAATCCTCTGCGTGAAAGGAGCCTTTTCTCCCCTCTTGGGGGTGTGGATTCCATCAGCAGATGAGTGTCTGTTTTTACTGGGGCTTTTGAATTATACAGGACTCTGGGAGGAGCTCAGGGGATCTGCTATTAACTAGATTTTGAAATATGCTTTTCTTCCGATGGACGTGTAGTCTTTATTTAAGTAGAAAGAATTTCTGGCTGAATTTGGTGGCTCATTTGTAGGAAAAGCAGCAAAAAATCTGACTTCTGGGAGTCTGGATGATTTAAGGCCTGTTAATATTAGCTGATTCACAGAGAGAAAATCGACAGATTCATTCTCTTGGGGGCAGGGAGGAGAGGGAGCTCCCAGCTGAGCCAAGAATCCGCAAGTGCGCATCTAGCCGATGAACGGCGTCAGACCACGGTGCCCTCTCTAGTGGTCCAGCCAGTGGCCTCAGGGAATATTGCAGCATTGGGCTTGTTTATGTGGAGCAGCTCTGGAGCTACTGCGCTGGGGACTGGATGTAGTGGGGGGTTAGGGAGGAGACCGAGGGGGAAAGAAACCATCTCCCAATAAACTTGAATGTAAAAAAAAAAAAAAAGAAAAAAAAAAAAGAAACCATCTCCGTGTTCCCTCCCCAGCCGAGCTGCCTGCGGCCTCATGCACCATGAAAAAATGATGACTTGACTTCATTAAAGCCTTGTCATCTTTCCCCTACTGACAGTTTGAAAAGAGTGCTTTTACCGAGCAGAATGGGATTCCAGAGGCCACCTGGGGCACAGAAATCACAGACTGAACTTTCAGAAAGAAAACTCCTCATGTTCATGTTAAGCAAATGCTGATTATGAAAACGAAGGGGGTGGGGAAACATGTCCTCTGAGTTTAGGCAGTTCTGGGGCATGTACAGCAGCTGCGATGGTTTGAAGTATGTCCAGTCCAAGGGAACACCATGGCATCAGGCCTCTCTCCTGCTCTGGCCATTTAGTGAGCATCCTTGGGCATGGTCACTGGGAGAGGGAAGCCCCCAGGAGGGAAAGAGAAGAGCAGTTACAGGTGTCGTAACCAGCAACAACCTGACTTCAGTCTTATCTGGCATCTCAGCTCTCTGAAACCTGACCCTATCTCACCTGTTTCTGTCTGGTTTCCCACCCACCCAGGTGGGTCAAGTCATGGATATTTACTGAGCACTCAGAAGGCTCTACAGTGGGCACAGCCCGCATTGTGCCCCCTTGATGCCCCCGTTGCAGGTGGTATCACTGCCTTCATTTTAGAGCAGCACAGGCTGGGAGACAGGTAAGAAAGGTCATTGTTCAAGGTGATTCCGTGATGGGATCAGGTCTGGCATCCAGTGCCTCGCTGACTGTCACTCAGAGGATTGGTGGGGGGACAAAACCAGAACTCAGATCTCAGTACATGGCCTAGTGACCTTCTCATTTACTCATTCGTCAACTTAAAAATATCTTAACTTCTAAAAATTTTTTTAAAAATGCAATATATACCTATGGTTAAAAATAAATAAAATAATAACAAAAGGCGTATCATGAATAAGAGCAGTCCCCGACCTACCCCACAATCTTCCCAGAGGAGATTGTTTTAAACTCTTTTAGTTTTATTTTTTATTTTTTGTATTAACTGCAATTCTGTATTTCTACATTTATGCCTATTTGTCTATTTCTTGATTTGTGGGGTGGGAAAATGTAGCTTTCCCCACCTCCACTCCAACATCTCATTGAGGCCTATCATTGTTTTTCTTTAAATAAGTGATCAGAGTTTACTGTAACTATATTTCCCTTCTTGAACAGTTATTGCTTTTCCTTAGAGTTAATAATTGCCTAGTTATTTCACTTGTGTAGTTTTCTACATATATATATATATTTTTAAGGTTTTTTAAAAATATATTTTAAGTTTTTGAAAAAATCAATTAGACCTATTATCCACTTATTATTAGTTTTTTTAAATCAAAATTCTATAATCACATTTATTTTATCATCTCCCCCTTTTTATTCCTGCAGACCGTCATCATACGGAATTTTTTCTTCTCCCTTCCAATTGTACTGATTAATTTGTAGGCCTCCTGCACAGCTATTCTCCAGGGATTTCCTTCTCCCTGTCCTGGGTCAGGTCCACCCTTTCTTGATCCTTTGTTTTCTTTCTTGGATTGCTCCCTAATTTTTCTGGAGCATACCCTCCAGTAGCATTTTATGGAAGATGGCATGAAAAGTAATTTTTTCTGAGTCTTTATGTTAGAAAATATTTTTATTTTATCCCCACTAGAGTTCTAGTTTGGCTGAATATAAAATTCAAGGCTGAAAATAGTATTTATTTCAAAATGCTATAACATTCATTGCTTCATTGTCTTCTAGCTTCCAGTTCTATCCTTGGGAATTTAAATGCCATTCTGATTATCTGTCTTTTGCATATGGTACTTTTTTTTTCATCTTTGGAATCTTTTAGGATATATTCTTTATTCTTAATGTTTTAAAATTTTATGTAAGCCCTAATGTAGAAGATACAGTCTAGTTCCAGGAAATATTCTTAAATCAGTTCTTTGACAAATTTCTTCCTCTCCTTTTTTCTCTATTCTCTCTATTTTTCCTGTTAGCTAGATATTGAATTTCCGGATTGGTTATGAAAGGCTCTTGTATTTTCTTGTATATTTTCCATCTCTACCATTTTGTTCTGCCTTCTAATTGATTTCATTATCTTTATCCTCCAAAACCTTTTATTAAATTGTTTTATTGTTTTCTCTTTTATTCTAAATTTCTAATAGTCCTTTCTTGTTTCCTAATTGTTTCTTTAAAAAAAACCAAAACCCTATTCTTCTTTAATGGAAGAATATCTTTTCTTTTGGCTCTGAGCATACACATTCAATGTTAGTTTTCTTCTGAGTCCTGCATTATCTTTATTTCTTCGGTTCTTTTTTTCCTGTTTTGATTTTGGTGTTGTTTTGTTTCATTTATTTTATTCTTTCTATGTTATGTTTATTCTTTCTATGTTGGAGTCTTTTCTCAAGCGTCTAGTAATCCTTTGTCATCCATTCATGAACCAGGCACTAAATAGATGATTGAAATCTCTGTGTGTGGGGCTGAAGCAGGAGGATTATGAACTGGTAGGTTTCACCGTTGAGTTATCAGACACCGAACTGTTTCATTTGGAGAGTCTCAAATGACAATGCGTGAACTCTTCTCTTTAGGTCATGCCATTTACCCAGATAAGAACTTTTCAGTGTCTTGCTTGGTTGGTATAGTCCTGGCTTCTAAAGAGTTGGACATGGGGCATGGAAGGGAGTCAGGGGATATCAACTTTCCATGTGCAGATTAAAAAATATTTTTATTGAGGTATAATTTATACAGAGTAAAATGTAAAAATCTTTATTTTACATTAGATGAATTTTTATATTTCTCCTATCCTGAAATTTCCTTCACGCCTCATTGATGGGCAGTGTTAATTCCTGTTTTGGGTCTTGTACCCAGCGCCTCACCTACCCTTCACCTGATGCCCGTGACGGCTGATCCTCTTCCGTTTTCCTTCTTCAGAGAGTAATGCTCCCCCATCCCAGGTGTATCTATAATCGACAGAGCCTTGACTTTAACCGGCTTAGGCAAAAATATTATCCCATATAACTAGAAGTTCAAAGACAGGGAGCACTCCCGGTGTGGTAAAGATCAGCGGCCCAATGATGCCATCAGGGTTTGTCACATTCTTTGTTTTGCTCTCCTCAATATCTGATTCAAACGAGCTGATTCCCTTCGCGACAATAAAATTGTGCTACTAGGAACTGAGCTACGCCTTTGGTACTCAACGTGTGGTCCTTGGACCAGGGCATTAGTGTCACCCAAAAGCTTGTCATCAATGCAGAAGCCCATGTCCTGTCCCAGATCTACTGATCAGAATCTATATTTTAATAAGATCCCCAAATGGTTCAGATGCACGTGAAAGTTTGAGAAGCACTGGGCTGTACAATTTCATGTCCATATCAACTGAAGAAAGCAAGAGAAAATCTCTCTCCTAGCACTTCTATTTTCTTGGGTCAGCTTGGATCACGAGCCCACCCCTCGAGCCCCTATGAACTTAGATATGGGTCTCAAGTCTTCCTTTGAAGCACATGCTATGTGGAAAAGGGGTTGATACTCTAACAAAGGCGAGGTTCTGTTACAAAGGAGGGTTATAGTGGAACTGAAATGTAGGTGGACAACGCACATAGTCCACTAGAGAGTTTAGTCACTCAATTTATTGACTTGCATCTCTGTAGCCCTGAGGTTCACCCCTGCCCTCCCCAGTATCTAGTGCCTCCAAGTTGTGAACTCTCCAGGTGCCCTGGAGCAGAGCAAGTCAGCTTTCTTTTCTCTGCCCTCATCAGTACCCACTTCTGGACGGACTTTCAGGCATACCTTCCTTCTCCCTGAGAAAACAGTTACCGTATTTCCATCTTATCCATCTTCTAAAAATTGTTGAAATCTTTTGTTTGTTGCTCTTTTTCTTCCCTATTCTCTTTGTCCCTCAAAAAAATTGATTACTCCCATTTTAGTGGCGTCTGGGGAAGTAGAGAAAATAAACACTGTGGTCAAGCCACCATCTTCAACTGAAAAAATTCCACATGCATGGTGTTGATAGAGACAGTGTACCACATTACCTTTTCTGATTAAAACAGCAACAGCAAAAAGGAGACTGTGTAAAGGTGTGTGTGTGTGTGTGTGTGTGTGTGTGTGTGTATGTGTGTATGGTGGGCATTGGATATGGAGGTAGGTGGGGGGTTTGGGAGGTTTAGGGAAGGCACAGAGAAAGAGAGATAGAGAGAAAGAGAATCAGGAGAACAGGAGAAAGTCTGAAGCTTACCTTGCCGGAAGTGGGGGCTATTCCATGAGCAGAAGAGATAATATCCTTAAAATTGAGGGTCTAACTGCCTGAAGAGGGTCTGCCAGCAATCGGGACTCTCATGGGCAGTTGGCCTGGGTGCTGATCCCTACCCTGTACGAAGAAACCAGGCAGAGTGGCACACTACCTAGCCACAGACCAGCAGGGTCAGGATCAGAGCAGGCAAGGGACACAGCTGACAGCAGGCCCCAGGGTCCACGGGCAAGACTCGCAGACCGAGCCAAACGGGCCCTGCCCCAGGGGCCCTGAACCACTGCATTTGAAGGCCAGTGCTAACCTTCTCTACATCCCTGCCTTGCGTATCTCAAAACCACTCTTCTTTCAAGTTGCTCCAATCAAAGGAAATGTTTAAATAAATTATGGTTATGCACATATAAAGAGGAATAAGATTCATCTGTTAAAGTGGCAATGTCCTTATGTCCTGGTATGGAAAGACACACGATATATTGTTGAGGTGGTGGTGGGGAAGCAGAGTTGGAAGCAGCAGGTAGAGCACATTTCTACTTTTGTCAAATGTCTATTTGTAACCAGGATGTCTCAGACATCACCAGCCTGGGAGAACATATTTCTACTAATTCCATAAATTACAAAGGCTCCACATCTTGAGCTGCTTGATTACAGGAAGAGAGCCTCCCTCGAAAGGTCATCTGGTCATTTCTGAGAGTCCTGCCGGGCACTGTCTGTTCCCCTTGTCCTGCTCCCGCTGCCCAACACGCACCAGGGTACAGGCCAGCGTCCTGTGCTGATCAGGACTGGGGACCTTCCACCAGCCCGAGCTGGCACCTCCAGGCTGGTCGTCAAAGGGCTACTATTGCTCTCTTGTCACCATTCTATGGTAACTCAAGCACAGTAGAGACTCTTCCCTTAGTTATTCCTAATACAGCTAGCGTTAGTCTCTGCCTTTTGACGAGATGTGGGGATAACTGAAGGGAAATACCACACAGAGCGACACTGAGAAGCCCTACCAGAAATGACTGCTTTTGGAGTCACCAGACCCAGGCTCACCCTTGGGGCTCCCCAAGGGATCCTCACTGCCTTGCTGTCACCTCTACCGAGCTGGAGGCCACGCCCCCTCACCACCAGACGTCTTCTGAGATAGCTGGGCTTCTTAGGTGCGGCCCAATTGCCAGAGGACCTGGTGAGAGGAAGGCAGGTATTCCTGTCCCCATCTCTGAGGCTCACCTGCCCAGGCCTTGCCTGCTTTTCCGGGATCATCCTTCCTAACAGTGGCTTTCTCCTTCGGTGAACTGGGCAGACCCTGTCTAATGGCCTCCAAGAGGACAGTGGTGTCTAGTACATAGTTCACTATCAGTTCATTCCCCCAGAGCTGTGGGACGGAGGTATTTGCTTAATGTTTTGTAACAAAAATTCCATTCAAAGGGCTTTCCCCAAAGAAACAGCCTACTCCTAAGGTCAATGCTAGTCTCCACCATCTTCAGGACAAAAACTGTTTATATCAAAGCTTTAACTGTCAAGGTTTAAAAAACAAAAAACAAACCCACCTAAGTCCAGAATCTTACCTAGATGTTTATTTATACATACATTTCTATACTTAGGCAGAGACTAAGTATAGAAAATTTGCACAAAAATGTTAAAAAAGAGAGATTATTTCAGAATAAATAAATAAATAGTGGATGAAGAGTAATTTTTAAAATTTTCCTTTGGCCCACCTGCTTTTTCGTAATAAATAAATATTATCTGCGAAAAATTTTAAAAGTGAAAAAAAAAGAGATGAGGAAGCCCACTGTTCATGTTCCTTCGACCAGATCCTCACTAACGATGCTAAATGCAGCGCGGCTGGTCACTGCCTCTCAGCCCCTACGAGAATCCTTTACATTTCCCCAGCCGTCAACTTTGCAGATAATTTCAGGCTGTTATCATGTTCCAGCAAATGTGAATGCATTTTCAAAGAAGACTAATTTCAGCAAACGTGTTCTAATATCTGAGTAAGAAAAGGGCCACTAAGATGGAAGCAGTTTCCTCCGATGAGACCCCTGGCTCGCTTCCCTGCCTCCTTGCCACCCGTCTTGGGAAGAGCCACTACTGGTGGCCACCAAGCCCTAAAGCAAGGACCAACCCCAGAGAGGCCCAACTCAGGCCTGCAATGACACAGGAAACAAAGCAGAGGTGGCTTGAATGCCAGGAACAGAGCTGAGCCTTGTCAAGTGAGACTCACGAGAGGCTGGAGGCAATGGCCAGTGTTGCAGAAGAGCTTGCAAAACCTGGGACGGCAGAAACAGACAGAGCCCCGGTGGCTTCTGTACAGTTGGCGGTGGGGTGGGGCATCAGCTGTGGGATCAGAGGATGAGGGTAATTGTGCTCAGGTGCTTGTGCTGGCCTCCCTCTCCCAGCCCCTTTGGGGAGTGGCTCAGAAACATGCACCCTGGCACTGTCACTGATGCTTTAGAACCTTGACCCCCAGAGGTCTCACCCCTGCAAAAGGTAGTTAGAGGGCAGTTTCCCAAGGCCCAGCGCTGGTGTCTAGAGAGGTCTGGACAGTCTCACCTTCCTCACTGCTTCTGCTGCCCTTGGCTTTGTGATGTGAGCAGAGCCTGATGACATGGGACCAGCATAGGACTGGGTCAGCCAGTTTTCGCGTCCTGGGCTGACCAGGCCACCCAGCTCTGTCTCTGTAATCAGGTTTGCTTAGTTACTCTGAGCTTCAGTTTTCTCATCATAAACATGGGAATAATACCCACCCTAGGCCATCACTGGTTTCTCTCTCATTTGCTTGTGTGCTCTTGGTTTGGGGTTCAAGTGCAGAAATGTTTATGGATCCTTGCTAATTATCCTTGCACTAAATTCAGTCCATCTATTGTTCCATACCTTTTGGGTCCCATGCAAAAGGGACTATGGTGGTGTGATATGAACAAATGAGATCACCAGTACTAGGTGATACTAGAAGGTAGATGGGTACTGTCTCCTTGGAGCAGGACCCCAGCACAGTCTGGGAGTAGATTCAGTGCACCCCCACCCCGCCCAGCAGAGGGGCTGGTAGAGCTCAGGGTCCTGCCAATGGGGCCTGGGAGCAGGGGTACAGGGCAAGTATCCACCTTGAGTGGGTATGAAAAATGGGCAGGACACAGAGGCAGAAGGTGATCCTAAAGACCGCTCAACAGGAGTGGTAGTTACAGGAAGGGAAGTGACTGGGAGGTTTCTAGGAGGTGAGGCCCTTCCAAGGGCTTTGGGTCTCTCCGACTTAGGGAGGCCAGAGTCTCCTGGGTTTCTTGCACACCAGGGTTAGGGCATTAAGAGTGATTCCAATCTCGGGCTGCCCTGGTGGCTCAGGCTGGCCTGGTGGCTCAGGCGGTTGGAGTGCTGTGCTCCTAACACCGAACACCGCTGGTTCGATTCCCACATGGGCCAGTGAGCTGCGCCCTCTATAGCTAAGATTGTGAACAACAGCTCTCCCTGGAGCTGGGCTGCTGTGAGCAGCTGGAGGTTGGCGTGAGCTGCCCTGTGCTGTCGTGGGCTACCGTGTGCCGCCATGAGTGGCTGGTGGTCAGCGTGAGTGGCCAGCAGCTGGCAAGAGCTGCTGTGAGCTGCTGTGACCAGCCCACAGCCAATGACTGGCGACAGCCAGGGGGAGCACAGGGCTCCTAATACCAGCATGGGCCAGGGAGCTGTGTCCTACACTGTGTCCTACAACTACACTGAGAAACAACGGCTTGAGCTAGAGGGGTGGGAGAGGCGGAAGAAAGGGTGGGGGGGAGAGTGATTCAAGATGGGCATGAAAGTTCCAGTATATGCTCAACCCTATGGACCAGATAGAGCCGAACCATTTACTGAGCACTTACTATGTGCCAGACACTGTTCTAACTGCTCCACACATATTAACTCGTAAACCCACCCAACCTCATGGCATAAGGGATGTTGTTATCCTCACTGAATAGATGAGGAAACAGGTTCAGAGATGGTGAAGAAAATGATTTCCTGCCCAAAGCAACTGCAGATAGACAATCCTGCCACCATGTTCCTTATAGTACATCTTCGCTCTCCTCAGTTCCCAGAGCTGGAATTAATGATGCTGGAGTGCAAGCATCTTGGGGTAGAAGACATACCTGATTCCCCACTCTACCCCCCTTCCCCTGCAGTCACCATTTCTTTTTCTGGTAACAGTTTTCTACTGTGAGCACCTGGTCCCTCTACCTGCAGGTGTTCTGTCATCAGAGCAGGCTTGGCCACAGGGCAGGACTGCCAGGGAGTGAGCCCTGGGAACAGCCCTCCACCAGCCGCTGGAAAGGATTAGTAGATAAAAATACCCAGCTTCTTTGCCCTCGGGTGTGACAACTTTAAGGCATGTTCTAAAGTATCCTAGGGCTTTCCCACCGGGCTGAGTCCCAGCTGCCAACATGGGAAACCACAATGGCTTTCTTCCCTTCTCCACTCTTTTACCTGGAATCCTCTCCCACATAAATCACTTACTTTCAAATCCTTGTCTCAGGGTCTGGTTCTGGGGGAACCCAGCTGTGTCTTCCTTAGGCCTGCCCATCAAGACTTCTTAGGTCACACCCATTGGAGTTGTCCTCTTTCTTTCCAGGAGCATTCTTGGGGGTGTTGAAGGATGGAGGAGCACAGCTTCTGGGGACCTGTCAGCTCCTGTCCCTGAGTTGAAAGGAACAATGGAACATTGTGCTGTCAGAGAGAGCTGCTGCTTTACACTTCAAAAGACAGATGCAGAAGCGTCTCCATCTTCACTTGTCTTTTAGAAATACCAGTTCACAGCTGATTGAGGTGGTCCGTGAAAGATGTGTAAAGATGAGGGTCTGCTCTGCCATTCAGCAATTTGGGAACAGTGAGCCGCCTCTCTGCTGTGCATAACTCACCTGGGACTCAGAATGACAAAGCCCAAAGGCACTGGAGTTGGTCTTCTGATTTGAACGGGAGCTGTGGCATAATAAAGAAGGAATTATGGCTGCTTCCTTACTCTGAGCCTCAGTTTTCTCTTCTTAAACATGGGAAGATGACCCACCCGAGAGCATTGTTTGATGGAAAAGTATGAGAGCATTTGGTAGATGGGTCTGTGTGTGTCGTTGTTTTTGAGACAGGTGAACAAGGTTGTCAGTTTAGTTTGGAGGTCACTACAGGCACTCAGGGTCAGCTGGGGTTGAATGGGTTTGGAGGGTGAGAGAGGAGGGCTGTGAAATTGAAACCAGTGTTGTTACGATGACTTCTGTAACTGCAGTCAGCTGTCCCTGAAGTTAGTTAGCAATGACAGGACATGGAAATGTCACTCAAAGACTCCTCATGCTTCAGTGTGATTGTTGCTTGCAAGGTCAAACCAAGAGAGTGGCATCAATGTGTGTGTGTGTGTGTGTGTGTGTGTGTGTGTGTGTGTGTGTGTGTAGGAGGTGGTAGGAATCCTGGCCCTGAGCCTCCACTCATGGATTGTCTGTCTGGTTACCTAAATACCCATGTCCCTCTTGTCCCCCTAGAGAGTCTCTGGTGGCCCACACATTTTTCTCACTGGCCATGGAGTGTTTTTTTCCACTGCAGCCTTTGGGTTTAACTGGCACTAAACCCATCATGACCTCGACTGACTCATCAGCTTCTTTCTCATCCCCTCCGACGGCTACAGGGATGCCCATCTTGCTCTCACTGGTGGAAGCGCCCCTTAAGCTCCAGTGTTTCTACTGGTCTTGCACTCATAGGTCCGGATTGGCCCTTTTCTTCAGGAACTTGGGGAAATTCCATCAAGGGCTGTGTTTGAGGACAGTCTATGTGGTACCACACCTGATCCAAATGCCCTCTCCGTGTTTAGCCAGAAACAGCTAAATTTTAAATGGCTTCCTCTTCACATAAAATCTACACACCCATTTGGAGATATACATTTCTAGGTCTAGTTAATATCTGACCCTTCGAATGCTTGTGTAAACCAAAGTCGTAGTGCATGAAGATACTCTGTTCCAAGATTCCCACCTCTGTGCCTGGGAGGGTGACCTGTGTGAACCACAAGGATTTGCCTTCTGACTTCCAGTTGGGTTTGGCCGGTGAGGAATGCCAGCAGGAGATCCCAGGGAAGGAGGAGGCTGAGGACAGGTAGTCTTCCCTGCTTCCTGCTTCTCTCCTTGTGCGGTCATCATGAAGTGGCTGACACCATGAAAGAAAACCACAGCTCTGTCTCCAGGTTCTTTTATGTGTCGCCTCCCCTTTCTCCATCAGGCACAGCCTCCAGTACCAGCCTTTGTGAGGTCCCCACACCCTGCTCACCTTTTTACAAACTCTCCTAGCTTACCCAAGCACAATGTGCCACCTATTTTCTCCTGGGACCCCGACTGACACACAGAGCCCAGACATTTTGACTGATCGAGAATCTTAGTGACAGGACTCAACCTTGAGTCTCAGTAAGGACACCATTTCTTCCAGAAGATTCTCCATTAAGAGATCACAAGTCCTGTGCCCCAGCACCTGAGATGGTATGAAAATTAGATCCTGGTGGCATAGTTAATGAAATGACATCTTTACCATTTCATAACCATTTGGGGCTTTCAAAAAAAACAGTATTAATCATTTTGCTTTTTCTTTGCATTTTCTTCCTTATAGATGTCAATTTTCAGGAAAGGGAATGTGCTAAGCCTTAGAACCTGGGAATAGGGATGCACTTTTTGACATTTTTATAACACTTAACAAAATGAATGGCTCTCTGTTAGTATTTTCAGTCGATTTTATTTACCTTCTTGTATGTCTGTATGAAAAGCCTCTTTTTCAAGATTGTTTTTCTTTTGCTTTCTTTTTCTTTTTCTTTTCTTTCTTTCTTCTATTTTTTTAAACCAGAATTGCTGGACTCCCGAGAGTCCAGAATCTGGCTGGAGGCTGCTTGTGAAATTGGTATTTTTCTTTTTAAAATGTAACTTTTAAAAAATCAATATACCCATTGTGATACCTTTGCGAGAGATTACACCAGCCTTTCTTTAATAAATATCAGCTTTTACCTCAGGATGCCTCAGAGTGATATTTGGACGTTGTGCGGGACATGGACCCTGTACCCTGTCCTGAAGGTCCTGGAATGTGCAGTGGGTCCCATGTGCCATCTGTAGACTCATGTCGGGCTGGGATGAAGTCTCACCTGGCATTGGCATCCTTTCCTGATACCTTCCTGGCTGTTCTGGATTGGCTATCTGTGCTCCAGCTTGCATGGCCCTGGCTGTAAGCTGGGAGGGCCGCTTCCGGAAGCCCTGATGAGTCCACACACTTGGGCAGCTTCCAGCAGGGAGAAGGCAGGAGCCTCAGTGTCCCCATTGTACGTCGGGGCTACTGTTTCCACCTCACAGGTTATAGCTTAAGGAGATAAGGCTTGACAATTACTGAGCATGTGGCCCTCAGTTATTACTCAATGGATGTTTTCTATCGTTATTGCCCTCGTGTTTTGAGTATAGATCCTCAAGTTGACACATTTATATTAAGAGAAAACATTGTCATGTGACATAGAATAAAATTCTACATTGTCATTTTTCTGCATTCAAAAAAAAATTTATTCATAGACTGTGTAGATATCTGCCTGATCAACATGCTAAAGCTGAAGTAGAATAATATTGAATATCAACTATAATCACACACACACACACACACACACACACACACACGCACGCGTGCGGTCAGACAAGTAAGTTCATGAACTTGTTGCAATGATGTTGCTAACCTTTTTTGCTACTAGAGGGATTATTCATTATGAATTTGTACCAACGGGACAAACAGTTAACAAGTTTACTATTTGGAAATGCTGAAAAAGCTGCATGAAAAAGTTACATGAAAACGACCTGAACTTTTCACCAATAATTCATGGCTCTTGCATCATGACAATGCTCACATGGCACTCTCTGTGAGGGAGTTTTTAGCCAGTATACGAATAACAGTATTGAAACACCCTCCCTACTCACCTGACCTGGCCCCGAATGCCTTCTTTCTTTACCTGACAATAAAGAAAATATTGAAAGGAAGACGTTTTGATGACATTCCAGACATCAAGGGTAATATGATAACAGCGCTGATGGCCATTCCAGAAAAAGAATTCCAAAATTGCTTTGAAGGGTGGATTAGGCGCTGGCATTGGTGCATAGCTTCCCAAGGGGAGTACTTGGAAGGCCACCATAGTGATATTCAGCAATGAGGTAGGTAGCACTTTTTCTTTTTTCTTTTCGACAGATTTCTGGGCTCCCTCCCAGGGTTGTTGATTCATTAAGTCTGGGATAGAGCCTAAGAATCTGCATTTCTTTTTATTTTTTTTATTTTTTAAGGAGGGCACAGCTCACAGTGGCCCATGCAGGGATCAAACTGGCAACCTTCGTGTTACTAGCACCACACTCTAATCAACTGTGCAAACCGGCCACCCTGTAGCACTTTTTCTAGGATGAGTTAACGAACTTAATTGTCAGACCTCATATATCTCTATCTCTTATCTCTAGCTCTAGCTCTAGCCACGGGATGTAAAGTACAGCATAGGGAATAGAGTCAATGGAATTGTAACAGCTACATACGATGTCAGAGGGGTAGAAGATTGGGGGAGAGGGGTTATCACTTTGTGAGGGGTGTAAATGTCTAATTATTACATTGTTTTGTACACCTGAAACTACTAAACAAAATTTTAAATCCCAACTTTTTTTGGGGGGATATGTTAATGTATGTTTGCCAGCTGTTTGCTAGTAGAAAGGACTGTTTATTCTGATAGTGTGTCTACCTGGTTTTGCTATTAAAATGTCCTTTCTTTGAAGAATTCATAACAATAGCTGATGTTTAAAAATATCCTTGCTTGCCAAAATAAAATAAATAATTGTAAGTCACCCTATTTTTAAACTTCTGATTTAGAGGATGGATATGTTTGAACTTCTGCAGTTGCCCATGAAGGGAAAGGAAAGGAGGTGGCCACAGGCTGCTGCATGTGAGTGGCTGTTCTCAGGAGTGAGTATAAGAATCCCTCAAAGCCTTGAGCTGAGCCTCCGCCATCTTGGGCACAGGTGACATTTCAAACTGCTGTAGAATATGCCTATTCACAATGGGGAGACCAATGGAAGGAAACAGCATTAACACATTCATTCACGCCATAAATATTTATCGAGCACCTACTATATGCCAGCCACTGTCCTAGGGTTGGAGCAGTGAACTTATCAGACCAATTCTCTGCTTTCATGAAGCTCACATTATAGGGGGCCTGCCTCTCTGTCAGGTTTATAGTTCAATCCTCTAACAACCCTGGTGAAATGGGTATGAGGCCTCCATTCTTAAGTGAGAAGACGGAAAGTGAGAATTTGAGTCACCAGTGTCTCTAAAGTTGTGTTCTTCCCAAGAAGCCAGTTCCCTCCTAGTGGTCACCACTAGGGGTGCTGTCTGACACCCGGACACTTCATTTCCCTCGTGAGTGTGGACAGTTTGGCCTTAGGAACTGAACTGCACTATGCACTTTTCACTCTGGAGCTGTTGCATCAGCAGAATCATGGCCCTAATGAGAAGTGCATACCCCATCCCTTGAACTAAGCTTTGGTAGCCACAAAACGATGGAAAAACTCCTGGCTCCAACCACAGTTCCACCACTGACCTTGGGCCACCATTTACCTTCCTCATTTTTACTATGGAAATGATTTTGCTCACTAGCAAAGCTTTTACAACTGTCCATAAAATAACATGTGGAAGCACTGAGCTCATTGCCTGGCAAATATAGTTGCTCAATAAATGTTAGTTGAATTAGAATCTGAAAAATTGAGTCAGAGGCAGTGAGCCTAATTCCTGAGCCTAGAGACTTCATTTGGCTCATTGATTTGCCCTTAAGCGATTGATTTTATATGCCAGGACACACATCAGGATGGCGCAGTTCAGGAAACACAATTTAGCTGGTTTTATCTGATGTGGATGTGATCTGGGATTGAAATAAGAAGTGTTTCCACACGGGGCATCCGAAAGCTCTATAAATGGATGGCTCAGCACACACACCTGTGGACTGTGAGTACCTCAGTGCCAACCTCATTGGTACTTCAGTGCCAGGTGGGCCCCTCCCACCGCTCCTCGAGGAGTCAAGTACCTCTTCGTCTCTGCTACCTTCGCCACACTTAAGATGACAGCTTGATGCATTCAGTGAATGGGGAGCTCAGTACCTTTACAGATATCCCTCTTTGGATCAAGGAGCAGGTTAGTCGGAAGCAACCTCCCTGGTCATTTTTGTCAGATGTCAGAGAGGATGGCAGTGATGGTGACAGTGGGGCTCCCAGCCAAGGCAGTGGCCTTCATTGTCCTGATGCCAAAAAACACGTGGTGCTACTGATGGATCAATCGGGAGTGTGCAAAGGGACTGTATTTTTGGAAAAAAAGGTCACCCCCTGTTTCCCAATGGGGAGGCACATAGAAAACAGGCCCAGACAGTCACTCCTTCAGGCAGACTGGAAAAAAGGAGTGCCTCTTATACACAGCTTTGGAGCCTGGGAGCGAGTACCAGAATGGAGTCCTGGGAGAAAGGGTCCAGGCTAGAGACAGGTGTCCAGAATGAGTCATCAAGCAGGTGTGCTGGAGGTGGATGTCAGGAGCTGAGGGAAGGAGCTGAAATAAGGAAGTGTGGGTGAGTATACCTGCACCTGGAGATGAGATGTGCCTATTCCCAGCTCCTGTCTGCCCCAGGGTATTAGGTGGGGCAATGTCTGGCCACTGACCTGGACACAGGTCAGAGTGGGCATGATGGCCACACAGGCTGGAGGGGGAGGGCCCTGAGCTCTTGAACCAAGGTCCCTAGACTCCCCGTCATGGAGATCTGAATGTAGCCTGGGGGTTAGGCTGCTCACAGGGCCCTGGCCAAGGGGACAGCCAGGAAGTGAAGACCTGACAAATCAACAAGCACCGTGTCGGCTAAGGATCCTGTGAATTGTGGGCCCTGGTGACCTGGCCACCTCAGGAAGCTAAGGGGCTGTGGGAACAGTCCCAGAGAGCAGTTTCCAGGCTCTCGGCCTCACGTGGAAAGGTGCTGGCTCAGGAAGTATAAGGCCATCAGCTGTGACTAGTTGGCCATCAGCTGTTACCGGTTAGCCATTAGCCACTGACATAACTGGCTAAGCTAGCAAGCGCGGATTGCAGCTAGCAAGTGGGGTTAGTTGGCTGGTTCATTGGCAGAGAAGCAGACAGCAGGCTGCGGATCGTGTGGCTCCTGCTTCCTGTGTCTCCAACCCAGCCGCCAGCGAGAATATAGTGGTACGAACCCCTTATTCACGGCTCTGGGGATGATCCTTTTTGGCCTCACCATATCCTGCGTTCTTATGTGGGGAGCGGGACTAGAGTCCCTGCATGACAGGGGCCCCCTTTCTGGGCCTGGCTGGAAGCCAGTGTGCTCCAGCTCCTGGGTGGCACATGTCCCTACCTTTCAGTCTCAGGCTTCCAGAACATGAACCCAAATGACGGATGGCTTATGCCAGCTTGTGACCAGACAGTGTGTTCTGATAGACTGACCTACATGACTGGTGGGTTTGGAAAAGCCTATGGCAAGAGACGTGTAAGAGGGTAGCTGTTGGTAGACTCATCGTTTGTCTATTGTTTGAGGCCAGTGAAAAGGTAAGATTCCCATTCTCCTTTGGCGCCGTGGGATCCCAGCAGGAGGCCCCCTCCTCACTCAGCTTGAGCAAACCAAAGAACTGAAGCGATTACTCAGATTATTCAGGCAAAAGTCTCACAATGCAGCTATTAATATTAAAATGGGAAAATGCAAGTGACACTTTCCCTTTAAAAATCCTACCTTCTCTATTTCAGTTGCTTAAAAAAAAAAAAAAAGGAACCCCAAACCACCTATTGTATTAAAGTAACTTTCGATGTCGGCTCAGCTGGGACCTCATTGTGCTCCCCCAGGATTCCACATCGGCTTCAGCCTTCCCACTCCTCCCAGGATGATTGCAGTATTGAGTGAAAATTGAACAGATTAGTAAATAGATTTCCATCTTGGTGCTCCACAATAAATAGCTTTGGAGAGAACACATGAAAGGATTACTGGATAAAAACCCTAGTCAATCTACTCAGAAGGGAAGGCGTCTCCTGGACGGCAGCAGTGTCAGTAAACATCTGGAGGAGAGTGGCTGCTGCCGCCCAAGGCCCCACTGGGAGCCACTGGGTCACCCCGCCATGAGCAGCAGCACACTCTCATGCGCTGTCCCCAACAGACCATGTCCACACTGACCCTGAGCTCACCCCACCCATCCTGGCCCTGGGTGAGGTCCACCAGGTGGCGAGGCCTGATTCAGGCTGTGTCTCTGAGCATGTGCCCGTGGAGCAGAACCTTCCTCTGCCTCAGCCTGTGCGCCTGGCCCGCACAACTGGCCCCTGCCTTGGGTCTCAGTCGTCTTCCATGTGTCCCAATGTGTCTAGACTGGTACAGAGCATAGAGTAATTTTCCTTTTTGGGTGATGGGGGGGCTGCCTTCTCAGGGGAGTTCTCTGTGTCCATGTCAAGCCCCAACACAGGGGAAATCCTTACATTCCAAGCAGGTGGCCAGGTTGCTGGGTTTCAAACTCCATCCTAGGCACACAGGGTCCTGGGCTGATGGCAGTGCGGGTTGACCCTGGACCCACCTGCTTGTGGGGTTCTCACCCAGGCTGGGTTGGGGTCAGGATGGGCTCAGGTCCTGAGTGGTCAAAACCTGCAGGGTTATTTGAGTCTAAACATAAATAGGAAGGTGGTGGGCAGGAGGGGACAGACCTGCCTGGTGATTACACAGGTGTGACCCTGTGGACCGTAAGCAGGACTTGAGCCGGTGTTAGTAACCCCTCCCCTCCCAAAGTGTTGGCCAACATTTACCTCACGTCACCTCCTTACAACACAGGAGAGTCACCCTCGACTCCTTGCAGCTTTTAACTCCGCAGACTGCGTTGGTTGAATGTATTTCTAGTCATCGTTTCGTTTGCTAATTCCGGAGGAGGCCATTTTCCAGGACAAAAATACAAACCTTTTACTAGTGTAATAAAATTTCACTCAACATGACAATCACCAGCCCAAGGCAGGCATTTCCTCTCTCTAACCCACAGATGTCATAAGTGATCGGAAAGCATGTCACGGCTTCCGCTTCGGAGTCAGATGCTCAGCCCGAGCACCTGTGCCCACCTTCCGTGGGACCTCCCCACCGGCGGGCGGGCACGGCTGGCAGAGTACAAACAGGATGCTGTGTCAGCACGATCATGAGGTCCTATTGTAGCCTCCTGGAATTGCCAGCTCATGGTCAAAGTGAAGCAGAATCAGGCCTTAGGTGATTCTACCATTTTGTAAAACAAGTGTCTCTGTTTCAGATGGAGCTTCTGGTTCCCACAAACTCCAATTCTGAGGAAGAAGAGAGGAAATCAATACAGAGGGTGAGCCCACCCTGCCTCCTGGGGTCACTCACACGGCTCTGCCCAAGCCTCCAGGCCTCTTGCGCTGTATTCGCAGCTCTCCTGTGGGAGTCACTTCCCATCTGTTGTCGCATGTCACTCTGACAATTGTCAACCAGATGGGTGTCTAACAAGGGAGTAAGCCTAGCAGAGCAGACTAAGCAGTCTTGGGATTGGACTGTTTGCCAGATGGAAAAACAACTACTTCTCTCCTATCCTATACATTTATTTCAATACCTGCTACCCACAGGGGTCAGCTCAAGGCCAAGATGCCAGAGCTGGCAAATGTCTGCAAAAGAGGGAGCGTCATGCATTTCACAAATATGTACTGAGCACCCGTGATGCACCAGACTTGGCAAACAGCAAGCCTTTGATGCCACTTCCGGGATAAGGGGCTTATCCAAAATCTCATCCCTAGGCTGCCTTCCCTCTGGCCCTAGGCAAGAATTCTGCAGAATTCAATTTGCTTCCTGATGGCAATGGATTTGAGGCCTTAGTGAAATAAACAAACAAGCAAACACACACACACACACACACACACACACTCCCAATACAATGCACTTTGTCCTGTCACTCTTGGCTCTGCCTGGGCCTGGCTTGGGCTGTACAGATTGAGTCAGCTTTAAAATGACACGTGCAGTCCTGAGATCCCAGAGATACACTGGCTGCCCTGAACCTCAATGGGGAGGCTCCCCGGTACTAAGAATGACGGTCTTGCCATATCTGTACCCCCTCTCTCCCACCCCATTTTATGGCCAGGGTTCGGACATCATCACCCTCACTCCAGATTCTCTCACTGCTCTATGGAATGACCCACAGGGCTCCATCCACTGGAACCTGGAAAAGCTCTTCGTCTCCAAGAGATGTTAAAACCTAGCTCATATAAGACTCATCAGCAGTAACTGACTGCCTGTCCTCTCCATCATTCATTCACTCAACAAATGTAGCACGTAGATTCTGACTGTGTGCTGGGACTACAGCAATGAACAAGTCAAATGAGGTCCCCACCGTCATGTAGCTTATTGATTGATTTGGAGCAGACAAGTAAACCAACAAAAACATAAAGGATACACACTCAGGTGAGGACAGGAAAGGGGGCTCTGGGAGCACTGAGTTGGTGCCTGCATTAATTTCCTAGGGCTGCTGTAACAAATTACCTCAGTGTGATGGTTTATTCTCTCATAGTTCTGGAGGCTAGAAGTCCAAAATCAAGGTGTTGGCCCAGCTATGCTCCCTGGCAAGGCTCTAGGGGCGGATTCTTTCTTGTGTCTTTTTAGCTTCTGGTAGGTGCTGGCCTGCCCTGGGGCTCCTTGGTTCTCACCTGCATCTCTCCCTCCACGGTTACTGACTGTGCTCCCTGTGTGTCTCTGCCCAAAGTTCCCTCTTCTTATAAGGAGACCACTCACTGGATTAGGGCTTATTCTATTCTAGAGTGCCCTCATCGTAAATTGATTATATCTACAAAGACTCTAATTCCAAATAAGGTCACATTCATAGGAACTGGAAATTTTAGGACTTGAACATATCTTTTTGGGGGACACAATTCAGCTTACAGCAGGGCCTTTAATATGGACTTGGATCATCACGGCAGGCTTCCTGGAGGAAGAGAAATTAACCTTTGAAAACAAGCAGGAGCTAGCCAGATAAAGAATGAGGAAGGACACGTGTGTGACGTCCAGGGGCATGAGAGAGTCTGGAGCATTTGAGGCAATAATGGGCATGCAGGCTGGCCGAGTATTCACCAGAAGTAGGAGTGTCGTGGGATGGAAGTGGACAGAGGCCAGATGGTGCAGGGCCCTCGGTTACATGTTAAGGGGTTTGGATTCTATTCTCAGGGTAATGGGAAGACACTGAAGATGGTTACGCAAGAGACTGGCAGCCATTCTATTTATATTATAGAAACATCACTCTTTCAGCTCTGTGGAGAATTGATGGGAGAGGGACAGCCTGGGGTGAGAAAGCCATTGTCACAGTCCAAGGTAAACCAATGTTGGCTTAGACTATGGTTCGGGTATAGGAGATGGAGAGAAGTAGATAAAGTAAGGCGTTAAGACTGTATGATTGAAGGGGTGTGGTGGTGGGGGTGGGGAGAGGGGCATGCAAGGATTTCAGACAGGCCTGTGGCCCATGAGATTTCCACAGAGGATATCATACCTTCCAGGGGAGCTTATGCCAAGAAGGAGGGGGTCTTCACATAAGAAACATGCATAGATGTTTCAGACTTTGATATAAAATGCATGCAGAATTTACACACGTGGATTGAAATGCCCAGAGGGCAAGAGTCCTGTCTTTCTTCAAAGAAAACTAGCCAGGTTTCCACCAACATGGGGAAACCACAAACTGTGACATTATTTGTAGGAAGCAAGCTGAAAAGGTGAATGGCCCAGTGCAGGGCACTGCCTTTATGACTGAGGCTGGCGGTGGGTAACTCTGCGTGGGCAGGTAGGCATTGGAGGGGATCGTGGCAAGCATTACGAAGAACGGGCTCTGGGCCTCCATCCTGCCTGATCTTTCTCTGGTCTTTTGAGCTCACGACATCTTCCCATCCCCTCTAGCCCTGCCCCCATCCCAATGCTCCGGATTGATAATTTCCATACCTCGCTCCACCCTCACCAAAGCTGGCCTGACCTGTCTGTCCATGGACTGCAGCCTCCAGGTCTGCCCACCTCCCGGGGTGCTTCCACCAGGCCTCCCGACCTGGTCACAGGCATTCACTCCTGTCCCACTAGTCGCCCCAGAAGCTGCTGACCTAGTGCCTTTCCCAGCAGAAAGCAGCTGGCCAAGAAACATGGAAATGAAGTTACATTTTAGATTCTGAAAACTAGTGGGGTTTAAGGCTCCTGGGTGAAAAATCCAGGGGAATAAGAGTGGCATTTATGAAGCCAGGCACTGTGCTACCTGCTTTGTAGGCATTGTCTCATGTGGTCTTCATAACCCAAGTATTCTTAGCTCTGTTTTATAGATGAGGAGCTGGAGGGTTGGAGCGTTAGTGACCTGTCCATCTCTGTGGCACCATGTCCTCCCATGATCCCAACAGCCAGAGGTGAGAGTGTCCCACTCAGCAAGCTCATTTGAGACTAAACATCAATCAGTGAAACATACAAACAAAAAGTGGATCTCAACTATAGAAATTACGTGAATCCTACTCCTCGTATCATAGCTTATGGTCAGAAAACGTTTGTGCAGAGCCTTCCATTGCTTTATGGGCTTTTCCCACTTCATCCTCAGTCCTCACCCGTATTCCTTTTCCTCCCCCAGGTATGCACTCCGGTGTATTTGATATACAGCCTAATGTGGTCATGGATCCTTGTTAAAATCGAATGTTATTTTGTGGTGTGTATGTGTTCTTTATTTACACTAATGGTATTGTGCTATAAATCTTGTTCTGTTCCTTACTTTTTTTCACTCTGCACTATGTTTTTAAGATCTATGCCTGTTGCTCTTTACATAGCTAGCTCATTGCTTCGGATGCAGCCACCATCTTATTCTTATCCATTCTACCAGCTTCAGTCAACCCAAAACAGCACTGGGATGGTCATTCTGGTACCTGTGCTTCATGCATCTGTTTGGGGATGTTTCAGGCTCTATACCCAGGAGAGGATTGCGGGGTCACAAACTTTATGCAAACTTAATTTCATGAAATATTTTCATAACACCTTCCAGAATGCCTTTACCAATTTATGTGGTACTAGCAAGGGTTCTCATCTCTCCATTTTTTTGGCCGACACTTGGTTTCACCCACCTTTCTAATGGTGTAACTCCCTTGAGATGGTTGGCACTCAATGGAGGGGATTATAAGACCCCAGGGTTAAGCCAGTGCCCTGCCTCTTGGCTGCTGGCATCAAGAACTGTCTAAGCATTGACCTTGCCATCCTCTGTACAGTGGCATCTGTGAATCCCCCTCTTTCTCTGTCTGTCCTGATGTCCCTAGCCCTGTTTAATCAGTCACCCATCAGCATTGGGCAGAACTCAGAAGAATTAGTTGAACTGTCTGGTGTTCTTGTGTCTGGGGATGTGCCACTGTATAAATCTTCCTCTCAGGCCTTGCTAAGTTGGCTCCAATCATAGATGGGCTTCTTCCTCATTTCTAGTTCCAGTCCCACAGGGCCAGACCCACCACTGCCTCAGTTTCCCTAGTCCTCTCAATCTCAGCTACTGACCCTCCATCCTCCACACACCTCAGCCTACCTAGGTAGAAATCCCAGCATTCTCCTCTCACATGATGCTCATCATGATTTCATTGGCCAAAGCAAGTCATAATGCCAAGGGCACAGAAATAAGGCAGACGTGAAGATCTGGGGCCATTAAAGCATTCTACGTCAGAACTTCCAGTTCCTGTGAGGCCTAGGTATACTCCCTTTACCTGAGTTTATTTGAGTGGGTTTTCTTTTCCTTACAACCAAACAACTCCCAATTAAGGTGAGACTTCAGGATATAGCCAGGGTGACCAGCTTGACTTGTCCTTTGCTTCTTTCCTATGGCAGAAGGCATGAGGCCAGAGCATACTGGACACTTGATAAGGAGAAAGTGATGAATTTGAACAGCCTGGGAGAAATGGCTGAGAAGGGAGGGTTGTTCTTGGAAACTTGCCCAAATCACCACATCCTAGGAAGCCTGATACAAGACGGTGCCTGTAGCCTCTACTCCTGACTAGGCTGCTTTCAATGAGATTGTATGCAGAGGTGGGGTATGGTGGGTACCGCAGCAGGGCTCCCAGGTAAGGGAGTTCTCCACATCAACTGGAGTGTCAGACAGGGAGGTCTGCATGGGCCAGTGTGAAGGACAACACAAGGACACTTCTCTCAGGGAAGGCGGAGGGACTGGCCTGTGGTAGACCCAGGGGTCAGAGTTCAGCTTACCGAGATGGAAGTCAGCTTCAAGTTCAAGTCCAACAGAAGGCTGAAGTGAAAGCCACGCACCAGGTCCTTGACGGAAGGGCCGTCACTGCAAAGAGAAGAGCAGCAAGAAAGGCTCCAGGTCCAAGCTCCCACAAGCATCTGAAGCTTTGCCTGCCCAGGCATAAGAATGGGGCAGCATATTGTTCTCAGACATGAGGAAGCTCCAGATTTCCTTCTAGACCTGGTTCCCACTGGGCATGGCGTGGAGCATGTGACAGTATGTGTGAGTGTGTGTGTGTGTGTGTGTGTGAGTGAGTGTGTGTGTGTTGTGTGTCATTGTACTTGAATCGGCCTGGGACAGGTAGGTGCTACAGACACAAGCATCCAGAAGCCTGAATATCCAGGTGTGCACTCGCTCTTCCTTCTTCCCTCCCTCCCACCTTCTAGGAGGATGGGAGCAGTCTGGATTGGCCCTGCTGCCTGCTAATGCTACTGCAGAGTTATCGGTGGTCCCAGGGGCCCCATCCTTCACTTACAACAACTGCTCAAGAGCCAGATCCTTGGGACTTTTATGGGTGATGAGGATGTATGAACCAGAATAAGTTTGACTCCCTGACCCTCCATTGAACTGGCAACAGGAGAAGTGAAATCAATTCTGGTAACCTGAGCAGCAGGAGAAAGCCGGCAGGAGTAACGGGAAACTGTCAAGGTCATTTTCTAACCGGCACAACAGGGAAGAGGAGGGAGAAAGAGCCTATAACACACAATGATTGTATATTGATGACTGCTACATGACAGGCCCTAGGCTGAACAATGGGATGCAAAAGCACATGCGATACGGTCCCTGGTCTAGTCGATGTTGTAGGGGCACGCGTGTAACCATGTGAATAAAACAGGCAACGATGGGAGAAAAGACTGAGTGCTGTTTGAGTCTAGAGAAGGTGAGAGCCGCCGGCTCGGTCAGGGAGTATGTATCTGCCAGTATAAACTAGCTAATGCTGCAGTAACAAACAACCCCCACATCGTAGTAGTTTAAAACAAAGGTTTCCTTTTCCATTGGGCGTTGGCAGGGATCTCTGATCCACATTATCCTTCTTCCCCTGGGATCCAGGTTAACTGAGCAGCTGCTACCTGGAATGTTGCTGATTGCGAGGCCACAGGGATAGGAGGAAGCTGGAGTCTCACATGGCTCAGGCCCAGAATGGACACATGTCACTCCTGCTTATGACCTATTGGCCAGAACTAGGCTCACGGCCTCAAACACAAGAGACCCAGAAATGCCATCCTATCATGTGCCCGGCATGTGGGAAAAATGAAATCTCTGATGAATGGCACTCGTGACCACCACAGGATGTTGGAAATAAAATACTTCACAGCGGAGGAGAAGCTTGAGATGCTAGAGGGGCTTGAAGAAGAAGTCAGCGATGAGGCAGGGAGTAGGGAAGGATGATCCAAGCTCACAGGCTTCACAGAGACATGAAAGTGTGAGGCATGTTCTGGGAACCCTGAGGACACAGCAAAGTTGCAGACCAGGGGAGTGGGTGATGGAGGGAGACGAGGGTGGGGCGGCCTCAGTATGAAGCTGCTGTGAGCCTTGCTTGGGAGTTAGGAGTTTATCCTCCAGCAACATGCAGGCAGCAGCCATCTTTCAGCAGCACAGCACTGGGCATGCTTAAAAGGGAAACACCCAGGAGGATTTGGGGAGAGCTATGTTGGGCACTCAGCTTCCCAGGCAGAGGTCGGCAGTCAGCTGGCCTCAGCTGTCATTGTCTTTGTTTCCCTGGATAATGCTTTTTTATAACTCTGCACTTGCTTTTATTTTAAAGGTTTTTTTTAAACCTGCTGTTATGACTGGGGTGCAGTTAGACTGCCTGAGCTGGGATTCTTGGGGTGAATGAAATCATGATTTTTGTGGGACTCTGGAGACAACATATATAAATGCTTTCACTGATGCCAAGAGCTTGGGATGTATTAGAAGTCGTTCCCTGTGCCCCAGTTAGGGCTGTACATCACAAATCGCCCTAAGACAAAAGAGGGCAATACAATTTTGTGATGAGACTTCTGAGGACAAATGTCTCTGAAGAGGATGTACAGCTGCATTTTCAAGTTGCCATCTCCCATCTCTCTAGATAATTCCCCTGTAACATAAAGGGCAGAGGCTGGATGGAAGGGAGTTGTGAAAGAAGTTGCAATGTGTGGAGGGCTTAGCCTTAAATACCTTTGTCAAAGTTGAGTCCTGGGAACCAGGTTTGAGGCATTGCACTGCGGCAAAGGCATGTTCACAGATGACGCTCCCTGTGGGGGAAAACTTTCTCATCGTCCCTGTCTCTGGCCTGCACAGATAGGAGAAGACTTCATTCCTGGTTCCCAAGAGGGGTGAGTGCTGGAGGAAGCACTCTTGGGTCCTCTCTTCCCTACATCACCATGCTTCCTCTGGGAACCACATCCTTTCTACTGGTGAGCGTGACATCCACTGGCCACGTTTACTAGGGAGCAGGGTTGTTACATTGCAGAATGGCATTGGTCTCTCACACAGACATGGCTTACCTCATGGATAAATCAGAAGACCCAGGCCCCTGTTTTCTTTCTCCATGCCATCAGCTTGCCACAGTAGGTCTTCCCCTCCAGGAATAACATCTTCCCTTCTGGAACCAGATGGAGAAATCAGATTAGTCCTTTGCAGTGGAGCTGGCTGTCTTCAATTAACAGGATAGGGAATAGAACATACCATTTTGGCCTCAGGTCCACACCATCTTTTCCAAGGTAGCTGCTATTAAAGAGCCCCCAATAAAGCTGATAATTGGTTCCCCACTTGACAATCTGTTTTCCTTTTTCTGGAATGTATGAGGAAGGGGGAGTGATCAGCACTTTTAACCACCAGCAGGCAGCATAAACTAGTTTCCTGAGGCCTGCAAGCCACAAGGTTCTGTCTTCTGTGCATTAGCCTTGGCAACCCCCGATCATGGCCGTGGTAAGAACTGGAACCGAGAAACATTAGATTTGTGTTTAGAATGGACCCTCTGGCCGGGTAAGAAGGATGGATTAGAGGAGGAGGGTTAGATACAGAAGCCCAGTAGAAGCCTATGGCAACAATCCAAGTCAGAGATGATGCCTGGAAAAAGTGTGACTCGGTCAGAGTTCAATGAGAAAAACAGAACCAGTAGGGGATGTACATGAAAAGATGTATTACAAGGAACTGGCCTACGTGATCGTCGGGGCTAGCTAGGCAAGAGAAGACCACCGAGAAGCACCAGCTGGAGCTGAGAGAGGTAAAGCTGTTGCCCACAGGTACACTTTCTTCTTCCTCAGGGAAGTCTCAACTGCTCATACGGCCTTTCAACGGATGAAGTCACGTCCAACCAGATTATCTGGGGTAATCTGTCTTACTTCTAGTCAACTGCTTATGGATTATGAATCACATCTATAAAATACCCTGGGACCACCAATAATTCTCACAGCAACACCTAGATTAGTGTTTGGTTGAATAACTGGGGACTGCAGCCTAGCCAAACTGGCTCCCCCAAAGGTCTTTGTGTTCCTTATAGCAGAGACTCCATCATTTCAGAAGACTCGCTAGAGAGACACACACAAGCCTTAGGCTTTGCCTCGTTCACGGCCAGGATAGCGTAACAAGCTCCACAACTGGGTTTTTATCAACTGTCACTGAGACAAGGAAGAGCCCGGCTGAGGGACCCTGAATGGCTGGTTGTGAATCTACCCAGAGTCTGCGAGGAGGACTCCTTATATCGCCTCCATGCAGAAGCCCCCCAAACTGAGCTTCCACGTTGCCTCCAGGGTAACCTGGGGATCCTGATACTTACTTCAGGGGGTGTTTTGAGGATTAAATGAACTGGCAAAGACTTGTAAGCTGTCATGCACCATACAGATGTAGCAGGGTTTCTTCCTCATACAGGCTAGAAAATAATTTATCAGTACCAGCTTGCAGTCCTCACTGATAAGACAGGCGTTCCTCACCTACGACCAATCACCTACAGCTGTGTTCAAATGCTAGATGCCAACAACATAAACACAAACTTCAACTTTAAAAAGCACAAACCAGTATTCTAGAAAGTTATGTGATGCTCTTTCAAGAAGCGTGACAGAAATGACATTTATGTGACTCGTTTTGTGTATAATCTTGGAAAACGCCCACTTCCCTTCTCACATGTAACTAAAATGTCACCTCCTTGGTGAGGGCTGCCCTCGTCTTCCCAAGCCTGGTTACGTGCTTCATCTGAGGATGACCACTGATGCTGGAAATGCAAACACAGCCTCAGCTGCCTGCTGCCTGCCTCGGCCGTCCCCACCGACGGATTACCCCCAGGCTTCATCTCCAAACACTCCTCTGACATACATTTTCCTGCCTGTCAGTATATTTGGAGCACTTCTCCCTTTGGTGAAGGGGATCTAGGGACCTGTTACTATCACACCTGATCTCCATTGTCCCTGAGAAACTGAGTTACTGGGCACCTACGGCAACACTGGGCTGTACCTACTTCTCTCCTGTGGGTTGTCTCCCATGTTTCAGGCCCTGAGCTGAACGCTTCACATGGACTATTTCAGTTATTCTTTAATACAATACTAATAGCAACTGATGCTTATATATTTATCAATGGCCTTCTGTATTTCAGGCACTTTTCTAAACACTTGCCATATATTAACTTACTCAATCTTCACAATAATTCTACGGATAGGTACTATTATGATCCCCATTTTATAGATGGTAAAGCTGAGTTTCAAAGAGTTGCCCAAAGTCATACAGATTGATTAGTGACAGTCAAGTTCAACTAACTCCATAGCCGATGTCCTTCACCACGACCTTATATTGCCTCCATTAAAACAGCTTAGAAGTTCCTGTTTCTATGGCATTCTTTGCCACCTCCACTCCCCAAAACACACACACACACACACACACACACACACACACACACACACACACTCAGGCCCCTAAGATGTTACAGTTAGTTGAAGTTTGTGGTAATCCAAACTTTGCAATCTGGGCCCCTGAGTCCTCTAGACCAGCTCAGTTAATGCCTTATCTTCTGTTTTCCTGTCGTAGCCCCACCCCCATCCCATCACCCTTCCAGGACCCACAGCCAAGCCCATGTGCCCTGCGACATGTGGTCCAGGCTTCTTGCCTATCATTTACTCCACTCCACTGTCTTTATCTGATTGTGTCTCTGTCTCTTTACTGGTCTGTGGATTCCTTTAGGGAAGAGATTGTATCTTATTCACCTCCCTCTCATCAGATCCTGACTCGAAGTAATGAAAGAGTGAGTAGATCTATAGCATTAAAACCCCTTTTCTGGAACAGGATGGAAATAGGGCCAATGGGGATAGCTGAGGGGATTAGACAGGTCTGGATGAGCCCCATAGCTGCTGGCTAAATGGAGAGCAGCAGTCACGCTTACACTGAGAGCTGGAGGGACGTAAGGGGCTGAAGAATTCATATCAGGACTCTGGTTCTGCCCAGAGTTAGGGGAGTGATGAAATGGCACTGACAGAGCTGTCCCAGCTTTTGTTCAAGTATCACTTTCCGGATTTCTCTGCCATTTGCATTTATTGAAATTCACTGTTATTTCCAGGGAAAGAATGACAAAGATAAAACAGCACCACTTTAAATAGCTTAGAGGAAGAAAATGAGGGGAAGAGATCCAAAGGGAGAAAGGGGTGAGGCAAGAAGAAAGGAAAGAGGACAGAGGAGAAGATTGGAAAAAAAGAATCACAGAGAGAAATGAGAGGCAATATTTCAAAACAGACTTCAAGAGGCTCCATGGCTTGGCTGTTCAAACCAACAATCACAGATTAGTGGGTTCTAAACCAATCTCTACCATCTGTCTCCAGAGCCTCAGTTTTGCCTCCTGTGAAATGGGCAGTAACACTCTACACTCTGCCATGAAGAAGGACTGAGATATGATTTCAAGAATGTGGTGATTCCACGAGACCTTCCTCCCTTCCCAAGAATGTCACGAATCTTGTCAAATTGTTTTGCCAGATTTGAGAGAGCTTTGGACTGAGATGGAGAAATAATTATTCACCAGACTTCTGGGGAAGGGGGCTGTGGAAGTCAGATCAGCCTCAGACTGCCCTTGGTTTGGGAAGCAATTGGAGTAGGGCTCACTGGACTCCCCCTCCCAGGGGACTGAATGGAAGGGCGCGGGTCTCTTGGCCTGAGCAGCAGGACCTGAGAAGATGCATTAGGACAGTTTGGTGTCTTAGAAATTATCAAAGGTCCCAAAGAACTTTTGTTTACATGCATTACATTTATTGATATTTACCATATTAGAAATTCAAACTGAGAACATTTTAAGACAACAGAATACACACTCCATCAGCCCTCAGAACGGTGACATCATCAGACATTATGTAGATGCCGGAGAACTCCACTGTACACTTCAGAGGGAACGGGAGTGGAAAGGCAAATCACATCTTAGTGTGGTTATGAAAGGAGTTTTGATCTCAGCGATACGCTGGAAAGGTCTCAGGACCCCCATTGGTCCCTCCTGGACCACATTTAGAGAACCTCTGAACAAGGGACACACGATGCTGTACGTGATGGAATTCCTGGGGTACCTCCTCAAGCCATCAGACAAGACGAATGATGAAATCACAACGGTGATTGGATTTCTTGAGATGTGTATCTGTTGATATGCAGACAAGTCAGGATGGTTCACCCAGGGAGAGGAGCAAAATCAGAGGGACCCAGGAAGAAGTATGGCCAGGAATTTGCATAAATCACAGGGAGACTTCACATGAGCTGTGAAATTTGGGGATTTGGACCCCATTTGTGTAAATCTGCTAGAAGCAGAAAGGCTTCATTTATCACCCAGGTTCAAGCTTGTTGTGAGGTCAAAAATGTAACTCCACTCAAAGACTTTGAACCCTACAGCAGCACCTGCCCCCCCTGCCCCCACCATGAGGTCAGTGTCTGCCCTCAACTCCCCAACCCCTCCCCTTTCTCAGTGCTAGAGGAAGCAAGAAGCTGCTGCAATCAAAATGAAATGTCAAATTTTTTTAAATCTGAGAAATAGCTGTAATTTGCAAGGAGACAGAATGCAATTAGCATACACTTGTCAAAATGGGAGAAGGTTCTGTGAGCCCTGTGTTGCCTCAGTTTTATTAAGACTGGGCTGATTCCTGCAGTTCCATTTGCTTTTTGCCCCATTGCGGACCAAACCAGTCCAATAAAGAAGAAATCGGTGGGGAGCATTTGTGAGCAGCATGGCATGGTTCTTGAGCATTTCATGGAAGACAGAGAGGAATTAAGTGTCTGCATGTGCCTTTTTGCTTGGAACAAGGGGAACTCGGGGCCCCAGCCCCAATTCCTTGTGTAACCTTTGCTTTCCAGGTCACAGTGCTATGGGGCAGAAGGCAAGAAAATCAGGGCAGATGGTAAATAACAACAGTGTTAGTCTAGTAATCTACATGAGGCTCTGGGTGGGTGGGAGGGGGCGGGGAGATTACAGCTCCTCAGCAAGTTCCAGGGTGGCCTTTAAAGTGTTTCTGCTATGTGACATTGTCTTCCCCTACATGGCCTTGAGGTGGCCCTCAAACCCGTTGCTTCTCTGATCACTGCTGCAGCCTCTCCTGTGGGCTCTGCAGACCCGTGGGTCAGATCAGATTCCCTGGGCAGGGAGTAGGGAATGTCTGCCTGCTGGGCCCTCACGTGTGTCCACAGTCCTGCTGGGCCCTCCTCCCTGGGCTCCATCAACAGGCATAGGACCTGCACGTGGAGTGAGCACAACCCATGGATCCAACTGAAGCACAGTTTATTTATGCTCCCGTTCTTGCTTTAAAATGTATCCAGTAAGGACCATTTCTCCCTTGCCTGAGGATGAAATCTGTGTCTCAGGCTTTTATCTTGGCTTTTTGGTAATAAAAAGATCTCTGGTCACTTTATACCACAAATGTAGTCTCAATTCAGTAATTAAAATGGTCTAGTCCTAGATAATAAAAATTCGGAACCTGTTTGAAGGCTAGCTCCCTCCTACCCCCTCCCAGCGCGGCCCACCCAGAGAAGCCTCTGCAGCGGGTAGGGGCAGGGTCTGTGTCCAGCTGCTGAACTCAGCATTTCTCCTCTCCCAGCTGGATTGGTACTTCTGAGGTTTGTGACCCTTTCAGAATCTGGCTCAGGGGGAAAGGGGTTGGGGGAAGGGCATGTTTTTTACAGGGCTGGAGAGGTCCATTCTCAGGCAGACGTTCCAGCCTCTGGTTTTGCAGTAGTCTCTGCCACACAATATCAACTCACGGGAACCCCTTTGCCTGGGCTGATGTTGGACGGCTCCAAGCCAGCACTCTGCTTGGGGAATGGTACACAGGCATTTTGGGGATACCACCCTGCCTCCTTCCTTAGCTGTGTCTCTGGATAAGAGTTGACTTTATTCCAGCTCCAGCAGTGGGTCCTGCGGTCTTAAGCCAATCAGCTTATTTGTCCATCTCACCACAAGAACTGGCTCAGCTATGGGCACCTAGCCAATCAGAGCAGGGAGGGAGAGGAGACATGCTGGGGATTCTGTGCTGGAAAATGTGGTCTCTGTTCTGCACAAATAACCAAAAAAACACAAAAAAAACACACAACCAAACAAAAAAAAAACCCCACCCACTTCTCTTCTCCTGGAGAGTGGAGTATGAGGCTGTGAGGTCTGGAATTGTGACAGCCATTTTGTTACAAGGATGTGGAGCTCCCGGGGACCACCAAGTGGGCCCTGGGGATGAAGCCAAGGCCACAGAAGGCATGTGCCTTGACCATGAGAAACCAAGTCCTGGTGACACCATTGGAGTCACTCACTAGATCAGATTTCCTAAAGCAAGGTTTCCCGATAACTGCGTAGGGATGGCAATTTTGCCCCCTGGGGGACGTTTGGCAATTTCTAGAGGCATTTTTGGTTGTCACAACTTGGAGGTTACTACTGGCATCCATGGGTAGAGGCCAGGGATGCAACTCAACATCCTACAAAGACAGAACAGGACACCCCCCACAAGGAATCATCTGGCCCCAGATGCCAGGCGTGCTTGTCAATAGTCAGCTGAGAAAGCCTGGTCTAAGGCCAAGCCATACCTGGACATTTCAATGTGTTTCCTTTATTTTTTGAATGGCTTTGAGTGGGTTTTCTTGTGATTTGAAGTTGAGAGAACCTTAACTCATGCTTTTAAAAAACAATATGTGTGGACCTAGAGAACATTATGCTAAGTGAAATAAATCAGACAGAGAAAGACAAATACCATATGATCTCACTTATATGTGGAATCTAAAGAAAAGAATAAATGAATGAACTAATCAGAAACAGTCTCAGAGACATAGAGGAAAAACTGAGGGTTGCTAGATGGGAGGGGGGTGAGGATAAGGGGGAAGGTGAGGGGATTAGAAAGCACAATCGGTAGCCACAAGATTGCCACGGGGATATGAAAGTCAATTTGGGGAATGTAATCAATAATGTTGTAAAGATTTTGTATGGTATCCGATGGACACTTGTCTCATTAGGGAGACCACCTCAGGGATGATGCAGATGACTGATCACTACACTGCACACTGAAGCTGAAGCTGAACAATAATGAATGTCAACTATAATTGTGTGTGTGTATATATATATATATATATATATACACACACACACACACATATATATATATATATATTTACAAGAAGCGGATTACAGCATTAGGAATAGAGACAGTGGAAATGTAATGGCTGTGTGCGATGTCAGAGGGGTAGTGGATGGGGGAAGGAGGGTTATCACTGTGTGAGGAATATAAATGATAAATGTCTAACTATTGCATTGTTTTGTACACCTGAAACTAATAAAAACAATTGCCCAGCTAGCAAACAGTAGTGATGTAAAAAAAATAATAAATAAAATATGAATAGTTGTTAAGAACTCCTGATTTTCAAGAGTTTATGGATTTTAATGCATGAGCTTTCTTCAGACAATGACTATTCTTCAGTTGCTTATTAAATAAACAAGTGAAGAATTAAAACAATATGTACCCCAAATTAGCATCAATCTTTAATTTTTGAGAAAAAATAAATATTGAATAGAAAAAAACAAACAAACAAACAAAAAACAATGCTACCCCTTCTTTCGTCCCCCAGGGCTTTCCTCTGTGCCTCTCCTCAACCTCGCAGATTTCCTCCTGGGTATATTGACATAGCAGCTCCTTCTACCTCCTGGTCAGGCACCTTTGAGAAAGTGTCCTGCCCACCCCAGAGTTCCTGTCAAGAATCCCATCTCCTCAAGTCCTAAAGATAGTTGGGTGAAAGCATCTACAATTTTGCTTAAAATTTCCAAGGTCAGCATTTAAAATTGGGAAATGTTTCAGACCGGAAAATGAGTGATATAATGAGCTCCTACATGTATTTACCTTCTAGCTTAATACATATGTCTCCTTCCCCAGCAGCACCTTCCTCTCCTTCCCAAAGAGAAACTGGTATCCTAAATTTGGTGTTTACCTTCGCATGCAGGTTTGTATTGTGTCACCCATCTCTGTATTCCTAAACAATGTATAATATTTCTTTGAATCTTTTATATGCACTTATGTGAAACGATATCATATTTTATGTGTTCTCTAGGGACTTGTTTCCTTTGTGATGTTTCTCAGAATCCTGTAGGCTGTGTTAGACAGCTTTGGGTCGTCCAGGTCTGTGTGGTGTTCCATTGTGGGAATTTTTAAATCCACTTTCATGGAGAAACACATGCCAATGTTTTGCTAGTAGGAAAGATGGCCTGTGTTCTAGAGCACACGTACGAGAGCTCCTAGTGGAGTCACCCAGGAGCGGAATTACTGCGTTGTAGGGTATGTGCATCTTCAGCTCTACAGTAGCCCCCTCCTTACCCGCGGTTTTGCTTTCTGTGGTTTCACTTACCAGTGGCCAACCGCAGCCTGAAAACATTAAATGGAAAATTCCAGGGATAAACAATTGATGTTTCCAATTGTGTGCCATTCTGAATAGCATGATGAAATCTTGCGCTGTCTACTCCATGCCCCTCAGGACATGAATCACCCCTTGGAGCAGCATTTCTGTGCTGTAGAGGCTACCTGCCTGTTGATCACTGAGTAGCTGTCTCAGTTATCAGAGCAACTCTAGCAGTGCTTATGTTCAAATAACCCTTATTTTACTTAATAGTGCCATATTGGCATAGCTTTTATTACAGTATAACTGTTATAATTGTTGTATTTTATTATTAGTTATTGTTGCTAATCTCTTACTGTGCCTAATTTATAAATTAAATTTTATTGTAGGTATGTATGTAGGAAAACACACATATATATAGGCTTTGGTACTATCTAGGTTTCTGCCATCCACTAAGGGTTCCTCTGGATAAGGGGGGTGGCTGTAGATGTGTTGGAGGTCTCAAATATTGTTCTTGGCCTTCATCCACCTCAATCACTCCTGAGATTCATGGGGTCTTTTGTACAAAAATTATATAAATAAGTGTGGTAGGAAGAATAACGACCCCCAAAGATGTCCACATTCTAATTTCTGGGACTTGTGAATATGTTACCTTACATGACAGATGGGACTTTGCAGATGTGATTAAGGATCTTGAGATGAGAACACAATGTCATCACAAGAATCCTCATAAGAGAGAGGCAGGAGGGTCAGAGTCAGAGGAGCGGGGGTGGCATGATACGAGGAAAGGGCCATTAGCCAAGAAAGGCCTCTTGAAGCTGAAAAAGGCAAAGAAACAGATTCTCCCCAAGAGCTTTCAGAAGAAACACAGACCTGCCGACCTATTTTAGACTTCTAATCTCCAGAGCAGTAAGGCAATACATCTGTGTTGTTTCAGCCACCAAGTCTGTGGTAATTTGTTACAGCAGCAATAGGAAACCAATCAGCAAGGCCAACTCAGAATAAAATCAAGAAGGCAAAGCTGTCTCTAGTGACCCCATACACCCCCTCTAGTGCCTAAATGATGGACGTTTCACAAATGCCTTCCCTTTCCTCTTCCCTTTCTCCTCATTTTTAATCCATCCCCACAGTTGACCCTTCAGACTCACCTTTAGGTTCTATCAAAGGGGAAGCCTTCTAGTACAATTCTACTATAGGAAAGTCTGGGAGAGCCCTTAGCACCCTGGACCCAAGAAAATCATATTAACTACATGTCAGGCACTGCTTAAGGTGCTTTCACATAGTAGCTCATTTAAACCTTACAGCAACTCAGGGAGATAATAACAGCAGCAATAATAACAGCTACTCATTATTGAGAACTTGTTATTGGTTTCAGGATCCATTCAGAATCAGCTTAACCTTTCTTCTAGGTGTGGTTGTCTCTTTTTTGCTGAGGAAGAAATTGAGGAAGGCTAAGTGACTTAACCAAGATCCCTCAGAGCTGGCACGTTGGGGAACAAGAATTTGTAATCCAGATCCAGGTGATCTTGAAATCTCTGCTTCTTTTATGATTTCTGAGAAGATAGCTGTAAAGTGTTTCCCTTCATGGCAGTCAGCTCTAGCCCTTCGCCTGCTCCTGTCCGTGACATATGTCCACATGAATCTCAGCCTCTCCAATCCCAGGGATGCCTGTGTTCTGTGTTTACCTGTTATATTTGCTGAAAGAGGAATGTGTACCTGCTATCACTAAACATGTCGATAGGACACCCCCAAGGGAATATAGTAGTGACAGCAGAAGATGGAACAGCTCTTTCTCAGTTCCAATTCCCCTGCAAACATTTCCTCTTCCGTCCTCTCATGATACCCTCTGGTTTGCTTCTCTCCTATCAGAGGCAACTACCAGAGGGTATCTGTAAGCATTTCTGATGGGTTGCTATCCCATGTTCCTAAATACGTGTGTGTATATGTGTGTGCTTGTGCATGAACACGTGTGAGTGCTTGACTCCTGTGTGAGCCCTTGACTCCTGTGTGAGCCCTTGACTCCTGTGTGAGCCCTTGACTCCTGTGTGAGCCCTTGAATGAAGGCTGGGTGTGACCAAAGATCTCAAGCACGGAAATCACTGCAGTCTTTGATCTGCTGATGAAGCCCGGAGACGAGAGTGGGGCTGTACATGAACGAAGAGGCTCCAGTGGCCATTCCATTTTCCTGGGAATGGCAGTTTTGTGGGCCAGGAAAATATCTCATCTCTGATCAGGAAGGAAGTGGGCATCAGTGGCACCTCAGATTCCCCAAAAGAGGCAGATTTTTAGTTGTTACCCCTCCCCCAATTCACTTTCCTCTTCCTTCAAACGTCATTGCCTCCTCCCCAAATCCGTTCTCTTTTTCCTGAACACAAGTGCACTCAGAGACTATTTCCTCTTGCAGGTAAGTGTGATCACGTGACTAAGTCAGGGCAATGAAATGTGAGCAGAAGTGATAAGTGTGACTTTCGGGTCATCTCCATCCAAAGGGAAGCTGTTTTTCCTGGATGTGGTTCTGTTTTTCCCTGCCTGGAATCTGGAAGGCTGATGTGCCAGGAAACCCGGCTTTAACAGTGCCAATCAGGGGAAGATCTAGGGCCTGGAAAAGCACCCAGACAGGTCCAGGGTCCTGATGGACTTCAGGGAGCGGAGCTGCCCGTCAGCCTACAACGTCTGGACTGTTACACAAATGGGAAATAAACTTCTACGTTATTTGTTAAGCCACTTTGTCTTGGGGTGTTTTAGTTATAGACGCTGAGTAGTTTCACCTTAATTAATATAGCCACACTGGACACAGAGCCAGGATTAAAACGATTTGGGGGAATGAACCTTGGTTTTCAACAGCATGGACTATAAACTGGATCATCCCGCCATGTCTACTTCACTTCTTGACTACATGGTGGAATTGCATCTTAATTTTGGGTTAATTTCTAAAGTTGGAGCATAAAGTAAGAATGATTACTATTCAAAATACACTTTGAAACTCTCAGTAAGTCCCATGCCCCAGAGTTTTCTTCCAGCATTGCAATATGGCTGTGTCTTTGGTTGAGCTCTTGAGGAGGACTGACATTTAAGGACCTTATTTTTGAAAAATATGTTTGAAAACATGGTTAACTTTCCCTTCCCCCTCTTTTTGTCTAGCAAGTAGAGTTGAATTCACTTAAGTTTAATGTGTGTATGAAGCAATTCAATATAAATACTGGTGGCCAATAATATGGCTGCCGGGAAGGCAATGGACTCAGTGCTGGAGGCCAGAGAACTCGCAATCCATCTGGTTTGCTTCAGGTGCAGTCCTGCCTTGGGTTAGGGATCGGACACAGTAATTTAATGAGATTGCTTTGAGCAAAGACAAGCAGTCCCAGGAGTGGCAGGGGAGACAGTTGTTTGCTCGGGTAATTCTTTCTCTTTTCTCATCCTCTCCAACATTTATCCTAAGTATATACTGATTTACACTTAAAATTCCACCGTTAAAAGTCTCCTTACTCTGACTTAAGGCTTTCATAGAAGTTTCAACACAAATCCTCACAGTATTTTCTATTTTCATCATTTACACATCATTTTTGCAACCTGAGATCATTTACTAAATGTCCACTATGGGCATTTGGTAAAGGAAAAAAATAGCACTCAAGCTCCCATTGTCCTGCCCCAACTCTCTTCATTTTAGCACAATTCTTTTTAGCCTCTGTTCATATGGGTACATTTTTCTTTATTTGTAATTGTATCAAACATACTGTTTGGGCCTTTTTATTTAAAAACTTATTATGAAAATCGTTCTCTGTAGCTACATCTTTGTAGTGATTTTGAGTTTTACAAAAGCCTATTGAAGTTGTGAACTGTATTTTACTGCACAGCTGCCACAATCCATAACGGAGAGAAGAATAGTTACTTCTCAGAGTTGTTGAGAGGATTTCATGGACATGTGGTGCTTATCCCAGTGCCTGGCATATCACAGGATTGGGGGAGAGCATAGTTTTTGAACTCATACCTCCTGGCTTGGAATCCCAGCTTCACCTCTACCTAGCTGTATAATGCTTGAGCAATTATCTAACCTCTCTGTGCCAGTTTCCTCAGCTATAAAATGGGGATGGTAGTAATTTTAGCTTATAGGTTTGTTGTCAGAATTAAATAAGTATTACATGTGTTAGTTGTTGTTGCTAGTATCATTGTTTTTATTCCTCTTCAATACACTTGGTCTTTTCCAAAGCCTGAGAACCAATCCTTTCAAGTAATTCAATTTCATGTCTTATTGCTTTATCTGAAACTCCCACAATGATAATAAATAATTATAAGGTTATCTGGCATAGTTGTTCTGTTTCTTATTTTAAAGTTGATATGATTTTAGAATTATCATTAAGCATACAGTTGGGTTTTTATGTACAATGAGTATTATTTTTTATATAAAAGGGCATATTTCTATTTCTTTTAAAAAAAATCCTTAATATAAGGAATAGCTGTTAGTTTGTATTAAATGTTTTGTATCTCCCATTGAAATTGTTGTGTTGTTTCTTACTTAACTATTGAAATAATGTGCATTTGTTCTTAATTAAATTTACTAGGTTAGGTTAAGTTTCCTTCTCTTACTATTTTTTTTCTTTGTTATTCTCTTTCTTCTAATTTCTTTTGGGTTTTTGTTCTTATTTGTGCTTTTTCTGCCTCTACCTGTACCTTTCATACATACATTAGAAAAACTTAGATAAATTTCTTCTAGGCACTGCAGCCATGAATGGACAAGGGCCAGGTGATGACATGAAAAACAACCCCTAACTTTTCAACATTTACATTGATAGATGACTAACAACAGGTGACTAGTTAAAATAATTTAATGCATTTTGAGTGGTTATTTACTTAATATTTGAAAATTAATCTTAGCATTCCTACAATGTGTAACCTACTTAAATATTTAATTTAAATATTTCACCTATTTTGAACTTAAAAGGATTTCTTATATGTGGTTCTCTAACTGTTATAAGGACAGACTTTTGACAGAATCTGCTTATATCCTTGGAAATCTGTATTTAGTCACAGGAAACATTGCATGAGTCTCTCAAGAATTTTTTCCAGGACTCATTAAATGTTGTATCTGGTAAAAATATGATTATTAATTGTGTTTACAATGGAATATGTGCATAAATAATAAAATAGGCAATATTAATAACTACTAAGATCTTCTAGAACATCATATATTATGCCAAGTATGGCTGATATAAACAGATTTTCTCATTATAAACCACTTTATTTTGCTGGAATAAATCATATATGCTTCTGGCATATTCTTCTTTTTCTGATTTTGCTTACTGATAATTTATTTAAGTACTTTACATCTGTATTGAAATGCAGTGTGTGTATAGATTTTGTGTTGTTATAATATCTTTATCAGATTTCAGGCTTTGTATCATACTGACCTCAACCCGAAATTCTTTTCTTTGTTTGGGAACAATTTATAGCACATAAAAATCATTTGCATTAGGAATAATTAGCAGCACATTTTTATGGTCCTTGTAAATAATCTTCTGTGAAAGCCTAACTCTGCTTTCCATTTTTCCTTGCATTGAGTTTGGAATGACATGTTTTTAAAGACATTTTTGTCCTATTTTATTGAGGTTTCAAATTATCCGACAATTTGGCATAATATACCTTCATAATTTAAAAAATTGTCTTATGTGGGTTGTTACAACAGCTTTCTGATTTTAATATTGTTAATTTGAATTTGTTTTGATTAGCTTTACTAGTTCAGGTTTCTTTATTTTGTAATTTACTTCTATTTTTCCCTTCTTACTTCCTTTGGGTTTCTGTAGCTATTACTCTTGCCAATAGCCTCTCTTTCCCATGTCACCCTACCTCCTTACTCAGCCACAGATCTTTGGCTCATGCAAGCACAGGTCTTCCAAAAGGTAGAATTAACCATTCAGTTCTTACTCACTAGAAATGCAATGACGAGACCCAAAGACTGACTGTTGATTATAGGGAACCAAGTTACAACATCAGAGAGGTAGAGACCAATATTGTCCAGCAAAGCCACATGCAAACTGAAATTAAGGGGAAAAGGGATACCAGCCTGAGCTGCGTAAAGCTGGTATGGAAACATATGTAGATGCACAGAGAGAAGGGACCATGTAACCACAAGGAAAGACAGAAACTGTAGCTGCCTTTGGTCCTTCCAGTTCCTGCCTCACCATGAATTTCCATGAGGATCCTCTCTATTTTTATATGAATCCGTTTTATCCTTAAGCTAGAGTTTCTGTTTTATGTAACCAAATATGTCTTAAGATATTTTCTTATGTTTTTAAGCTTAATGCTTATTTGACTTGATTTTTTTAAATAATAGAAGAATTAAAAATAATTAAACTGTAAAGTAATGCAAATTCATGACTTCTCTCACTAATTGTTCAAAAGCATTCAGAACACCTGATTCTTTGATAATCTTTGCTTTGCCCATTGTCCCATATGCCTAACAGCCAAAACTAGGACACAGTTTATTCTCATAACGGTTGTCTTAAGTTTCTCCAAAGTAAGTAAGTACAATATCTCATCTCAGTCATTCTCTCTCTCTCTCTCTCTCTCTCTCTCTCTCTCTCTCTCTCTCTCTCTCTCTTTCTCTCTCTCTGAATTGCAAACTCAAGTTAGGCAAAAAACAAATCCATATCTCTGCGAATATATATGTATATCTACATAGAGGGAAAAAAGGGAAAATAGACCAAAATATTATCAGTGGTTATCCATAGTTTTTATTTTCTTGTTTGCTCTTTCCTGTTTTCTGAAAACAATGAGAGTGCATTATTTTATAATCAGATAAATGCAATTATATGATACTAAAAATGAACAATTAATTTTCTCTAAATCTGCCTTGGCTGTACTGCAGAGATTTTTATATACAGTGTTTTTATTTTCATTGATTTTCAGATTTGCTAATATTTGACTTAAATGCAACTTTGCAAAGGATTTTTTCACTGACAAGCTATAAAAATGTTTTGTCTGTTCTAACTTATATTACTAACAGAGTGTTATTTACCTGATCACCCGACTTGGAGGAAATAAGGTCACAACACTTACTGTCGATTCTGCATCTGCTCTACTAACTGGTTCTGACCCGTCTTTCCCAGGCACTGGTAGAATATAAAGGGTTGATATAAGTACATTTATTCATTCATTGTTTTCAACAATTATTTTTACAGGGCTTATATTGTGCCTGGCACTGTTCTAGGGTCTGAGCACACAACTGTGCAGAAGACACCTAAAACCTGTTTTCATGGCGCTGGCATTCTACTGCCGGAGACAACTACATGAATCATAATGTAACAGACAGAAATAAGAGTGAGCCAGAGAAAAAATGTTTTCATGGGATATGATAGAAATTGGGTTTTCGGGAAGGTACCTTTTCAGTGGCCATATTTACAATGAGATCTGAAAATACAGAGAAATCTCTCCAGGCAGCAGGGGCAAAGGTTCTAATGCAAAATGAGCCCAGATATTTGAGAAAGACAAAGAAGGCCAGTTTGGCTGAGTAGACAAGAAGTGTGGTAAGAGATGAGCCTAGAGACGTGAGTATGGGCAATTCATGAAGATGTAGACTAGGGGAACGGGTGTGGATTTTGGTTTAGTTTTCGTACGAAGCCACTGAAGCATTTTAAGCAGGGAACTAACATGATTTGTTTTATGTATTATAAAGGACTTCTGCTCTGGGTGGATGACATACATGTACTTTTCCCTATTCCGTCCACTAAGTAGAAGTAAAAACTGTGGACGTGATGTATACAACAAATATAAGAAGACCCTGAAAGGTAGAGAGAAGTCAGGCTGGCTGGGGACTTCCAACCCAAGAATGACACAATGGTGAGTTCCTTGTTGTTTTATTTTTGACTCATGTGTCCCAGACTTGGAGCTGAAGAAGCCAGCCATTCAGAAATTGCTCATTAGTTCCAGTTTTTGTTGAGTCTTTGGGATTTTCTACATAAACAACCATGTCATCTATGAACAATGACAGTTTTATTTTTTTCTTCCCAATCTGTGTACGTTTTCTTTCCTTTTACAGTTTTATTTCATTAGCTAAGACTTCCGGTATGTTGTTGTATTAGGAGTGGTGACAGGAAATCCTTGCCTTGTTGCTGATCTTAGGGGCACCATCTAGTTTCTCACCATTAAGTATGATGTTAGCTAAAGGTTTCTTTTGTAGGTGATCTTTATCAAGTTGAGAAAATTCCATCTTATTCTTAGTTTGTTGAGAGTTTTTTTTTTTGTTTGTTTTTTTTATCATGAAAGTGTATTGGATTTTGTCAAATGCTTTTTCTGCATCTATGGATACCTGTTGATGTCACAGATTACATTGACTGGTTTTTCAAATGCTGAGCCAGCTTTGCATACCTGGAATAAATCCCAATTGGTCATGGTATGCAATTCTTTTTATATATTGTGGAATTCAATTTATTAGTATTTTGTTGAGGATTTTGCATCTATGTTCGTGAGATATACAGAAAAAAAACTGTAAACATTTTTAGAAAGGAAAAAACTATTACAATTGTAATACTCAATATATACTGATAACAAAAGATGAATACAAGTCACATTTGACTTCTGCAGTTACAAGAGGTGCTCAAAGTGGTTACCATCAGCGTCCAGACACTTCTAATTACGGTGAACTACTGCTTGAGTGACGCTGATCAAAGTGTCCACTTGTACACATTTTTTGGCACCCTGGTATTTGGTCTATAGTTTTCTTGTAAGATCTCTGTCTGGTTTTGCTATTAGGGAAAGGCTGGCCTTAGGAAATGAGTTAGAAATTGTACTCTTTGCTTGTGTTTTCTGGAAGAGATTCTAAAAGTTTGGTATCATTTCTTCCTTAAATGTTTGGTAGAATTCACAAGTGAAACAACCTAGGCCTGGTGCTTTCTGTTTTGAAGGTTATTAATTATTCATTCAATTTCTTTAGTAGGTGTGGATGTATATAATCTTAAGACTATATGTTTCTTCTTGTGTGAATTTCTGTAGATTGTGTCTTTCAAGGACTTCGTTTATTTCATCTATCAAATTTGTGGGCACAGAGTTCTCATAATATTCTTTTATTATTCTTTTATAGTTCATGGGATCAGTACTGATGGTTCTCTTTTACTTGTGATATTCAGTAGCAATTTGTGTCTTTTCCCTTTTTTTTCTTGGTTAGCCTCACTAGAGGTTTATCAATTTTACTGATATTTTCAAAGGACCAGTTTTGGTTTTGTTCTTTTTCTCCATTGTTTCCTATTTTCACTATTATTGATTTCTGCTCTAGTTTTTTTTTTTTTTTTTTTTCCTGGTTGCTTTAGATTTATATTGCTCTTCTTTCTCTGGTTTCTTGAGATGGAAGCTTAGAAAACTGATTTTAGATATTTATTCTTGTCTAATATATACTTACAATGCTATAAATTTTCCTCTAAGTACAGCTTTTGCTACATCTCACAAATTTTGGTAAGTTACAGCTTCAGCTTCATTTAGTTTATATTTTAAATTTTTCCCTTGAGGTTTCTTTTTTGTGTCATTTTGAACCGTGTGTTATTTAAAACTGTGTTGTTTAGTCTCCAAATATTTTAAGATTTTCCAGCTATCTTTCTGGTATTGATTTATAATTTAATTGCCAGCATTGGTCAACAGAAAGGGCCCAATTCTTCTCCGTGACAACACCTGACTGTACCTTACACAATCAATCCTTCAAAAGTTGAACGAATTGGGCTACAAAGCTTTGCTTCATCCGCCATATTCATCTGACCTCTCCCCAGCTGACTACCACTTCTTCGAGCATCTCGACAACTTTTTTCAGGGAAAACACTTCCACAAACAGTAGGATACAGAACATGCTTTCCAAGAGTTCGTCGAATCCCGAAGCATGGATTTATGCTACAGGAATAAACAAACCTATTTCTCGTTGGCAAAAAATGTGTTGATTGTAATGGTTCCTATTTTGATTAATAAAGATGTGTTTGAGCCTAGTTATAATGATTTAAAATTCACGGTCCAAAACCACAATTACGTTTGCACCAACCTAATAATTTTCCTTGTTCTGAAGTCTGCTTGTTTGAAATTAATGTAGCTACTTCAGCTTTTTTTTATTTGTGTTAGCATGTATATCTCTTTATATATTCCTTTATGTTTTTCCCTTGGCTTCTTTGAAGATTTTCTCTTTGTCTTTATTTTCTGCAGTTTAATTACAAATGCCTATGTGCAGATTTTCCAGTATTTATCCTACATGGTATTTTTTAAGCTTCCTGGATCTGTTTGGTATCTGTCATTAATTTTGGAAAATTCAGTTATTATTACTTCAAATATTTTTTGCTGCTTCTTTCTCTTTCTTATTTCTCATTTCATGTATGTTACCCTTTTTAAATTTTCCCACAGTTCTGGGTAGTCTGTTAAGTTTACTCCATTTCATTTCATTTCTTTCCATTTCAGGTTTGGGAGTTTCAATTGACTTCTCTTAAAGTTCTTTTCTCAGCTATGTCCAGTCTATTGATGAGTCTATCAAAGGCTGTGATTCTCTGTATTCCCCTGCCTCTCCAGTTTTTTGGGTTTCAGTTGACCCTGTGACCTTAATTCCACACAGATCTAAAAAAAGTTGTTGATTTTCAGCTTTTCTTCTTTTCAGCTTTTTTCTTACTGTGAAGATGGGAGTGGTAACTTCCAAACTCTAGATGTTGGAGCAGAAAATGGAAGTCCCAGAATTTTTAAAAAAATTATGTTTACATGATTAAAAAATAATATGTATATAATCCATGAATATTGCAGGAAAAGTTTTTTAAATGGACAAAATTAATTCCAGTTATTTATTTATTCAACAAGTATTTATTGAGTGTCTACTAGGCTCCTGACCCTGTTCTAGACACTGGGGATACAATGATGAATTAAGCAGACAACCTTTATCCTCAAGGAACTAACATTTAAGTGTGTGGGGGGGTACCTGATGAACCAAATTACATTTATTTAAATTATAATGCCAGGTATTGTTAAGTGCTGTAAAACAAGATAAGAGGATGGGTGGGGAGAACATGCTATTTCAAATTGAATGATCAGGAAAAGCCTTCTCAAAGAAGTAAAATTCAAACAGAAGTATGGGAGACTTTAGGCTATGACTTTAGTCCTTTAGATTTTACTATAAGTATGATGGCAAGCCACTGAGGTTTGGAGCAGACAAGAGACATGACCTGTCGAAAGGATCACCCCAGCTGATCTATGGAGAGTAGACTGAAGGGGAACCATGGACACCAGTTAGAAGCTATCACAGTCATCCACTCCAGAGCTGATGGCAGCTTGGACCAGGCTGGTAGTCACAGGGGTGGTGAGAAGAGGTCCAATATGGGATGTATTTGGAAAGTTAAGCCAGTTGGAAAAATACAAACCAAGGAAAATTTAAAAATACTTCTAATCTCTTCATTCTGAATAAAAACTCTTATTACCAGTGGTCTATCTCTCTTGTTTTTTAAAGTATCTATAATACTTTATTTGTTGATTTATCACTGATTACAAACGTTTTTCCATATAAGTGAATTCTATTCTAAAATATAATTTTTAATAAATACATAATATTTGATTATGGAATGCACCAAAATTTACTTAACTTATCTTGTAATGTTGAACATCTCAGTTATTTTCCATTTTTCACTACTTTATAAACACTTACCACAATGTTTATTGTACTGGCAAAATGCACACATTCTTACTTATTTCTTTAGGATTCTTTCCTAGACGCACATAAAGGGTTTTCGTGTTCTTAAGGATTTTAATATGCATTTATTAGTCACCCTCCAAATTATCCAACCACCAGCAGTTTATGAAACCCTCTCCATAGCACGGTTATTGAGCATTATCTATCTAGTTACCACAGAGCATTATCCTTGCATTTAATCTTTGCCAGGTTGCTGGGCAAACAATGCTATCTCATTGTTTTAATTGGCTCTTCTTTGATTATAAGTGAGGTTGGATATTTTCTTGACTACGTCGATTAACTCTTCCCTAGTCATTACTCCGGTCACAGTTCACCTGTGCTGGCATGAAGGCTATACTAGTTGAGGGGGGAGGGGCATTTCTATTGCAAATGACAAACAACCCAACTCACATAGTTGAAAAGTCCAGAGGTAGAAAAGCTATTCGGGTTTAATTGGATTCAGGGCTCAACAGATATACATGGGGCTTCATTTCTCACTGTTGTCCTTAGTTCTGTTTTCCACTGTGTGGTTTTCTTGGTCTCTGGCTCCTTATGGTAGCTCCATGGTTGCAGCCTCTCCAGAGCTTACTACGCTCATCATTAAGCACAGCTGGCAAAAACACCTGTCCCTGCCCAGGAGTCACACCAAAAGCCTCAAGCATCCCATTAGTTCAGAGGGCCAACCCGCCCATTCTGAGCCAAGCCTGGGAGTGTGGGGCTCTCGAGCCTTGGACCTGAATCATGTATTCTGCCCCTGGCACTAAAGAGAGAGTCAGCCTCTTCTGAAATGGACTGAGAGGAGGAAGTGGGAAGCCTCAGCTGAACATTGAGATACTGTTATCCCTTTGGGGCAAAAATGGGAAACTTCCACAATAGATTTTTATCACAAAGGAAGTAAATAACCCTTTTTTCTCTCTCTACTCCCTCATGTTCAGTGAATTCAACAAGATTCTTTTTCTAATATGTATGGCCCTTGGCTGGACACCCACAGAGAATGGCTAACCAGACTAGTTTTCGGTGTAACGCAATGCAGTACACATTAATTGATTACATACAATAGGCAAAGAAATAACAAGGATGCTAGAAAGGAAAGAGGACGGTATCAAGAGGATTTAGACATGGTCTCACTCTTCAATGCATTTTCACGGAAAGCGGCAGAAACAAACAACCGTAATTCAAAGTAAAACCGAAGTGAGGACTAAATGCAGATGAAAAGACCCAGGGAGACTGGTTAAACTGGGCTGGAGGAGGGGCATTCTAGTGAGGCTCTGCAGGGGCAGCACATGAGCTGTGCCCTCAAGACTGAGTCGGTTCTCCATAGGTGGAGAGAACGATGATGACACCCCAGAGCCCACAGCACTCAATATATGGTTTCCAAACGCTTTCTCACAGAGCTCTGTGCAAAGGATGACTTGTGAATTATAGGGAATTAATAGCATCATTTATATTCCCTACAGATCCAAGCCAGAGCTGGTCTCGGCCTCTTTAAAGCAAACAGCATGGCCACATTTCTCCCCTACAGCAGATGCTGTTTCTTTCCATTTTTGAAGCTCATTTGGACCCAATGCTGGGGTCCAGCCCATCAAACAGGCACTTTGGCCCACACCTCAGGTCACTAAGGGCAACAGGAAGGAGGTCAGGCAGCACCAGAGTGGCCTCAGCTGTGTTCTGTCTGATTCTAATCGGGAAAGACTTGTTAGTAAACAGCCTTCCTAATGGTCACCATTTTTAATTTCTCCTGAAATATTGGCAGGAGAAGGGCCCGCAGAAGACAAATGAACCTTGAGAGACTACTCACTGACACGAGGTGCAGTCACGCTCACAGGGAAGCCAAGTTGCCTTATCAAGGGCTGCTCTATCCATTCCCTCTCCCAATTTTCCATCAATAACTCACTAACAATAACAAATTGCTACATGACACCCTCACCATGCTGCTGGAACTAACCACCTGATGAGTGTTTGCAATAAATTCACCTCCTCTCCTTGACTTTCCTAGTCGTATTTCATAGAGTCCACGAATATTTATGGTGTACCCACCTTGTGCCAGGCATATAGTGAATAAGACTGGGGAGGACCCTCGCCACGTGATACTTACATTCTATAAAGGGACACAGACCCCCAGCAAAAAATAAATAAGTGAACTCACCATTTCAGACAGTGGGAACTGCTACAAAGGAAACAAAATGGGCTAAAGTGATAGGAGGTAATTGGGAGGGGACTGTGTCCTACTGAGTGGTCAGTAGGAAGACCTCTCTGGGGAGGTGACATTTGAGTCACAATCTGAATGATGAACAAGAATCATCTATGTGAAGAACTGGGGAAAGAACGTTCCAGAAGGAAGAGACAAGCCAGAAATATGGAGGGTAAAGTCTGTAGGGCTGTACGGTCATGAGCTGGGGGAAGGGTGGAGGTACATCTAAGTACACGCCATCTCCCTATCCGCTCTTTCTTTCATTTTCTCTCTAACCCCTCTTCCTGTCCTTGTTCCCTCCTTTGCCCAAGGCTACAGGATTTCTCTCTGTCAGCTCCTCAGTCTGGACCTTCCAAACTCATAGATTTCCAGAAGTCCAGGATATTGTGGTTTTTTTTAAAGTTTGGCTCTTGGCAAAGAGCCAGTACTATTTCCATCTTGTGTGGAAAATATAGAATTACCATGAATTATATTGAAAAATTAGATTCATTCACTGCTGTGATAATTTATCTCCCAATCTGTCTCAGAGAGTTAGCAGCTGGTGAGAAAATAAAATGTAATTTAGGCAAAAAAAAAAAAAAAAAAAAAAATCACTTTTAATCTATGTCTGGCAGGGAGAGAGCTTATTAAGTGAGTTTACTCTCTGCCAATCAGGTGGTTTTCTGTAGCACACCCTCAAATGAAATGTTGTGATGGAGACTAATGGGTAGCTTGCTCTCCTTGGATGGGCCCTGCCAACCGTGGGGTGAGAAGTCAGACCCCACTTAAAATGCAAAGCTTTCTAACTGGGGTTCCTCCCAGGGCTCATTCCCTGAGAGCCTATGGGACTTGCTCCTGCTCAGAGAAGGATATACGTTATAGCACTGGGGTTTTCCACAACAGTTTCTGCCTTGAAAAAAAAAAGGAGAAACAGCCCCAATATTAAGCCTTATTGATTTAAGGTGTTTAAAACATTCCTCTCCGATTGGTAATGATGGCCATTTTTCTTCTCCAGAATGTTTGATTATGTGCCCTGGAATTGCCCTGACATCACTGCATGAGTCAGAACACTGAGCTAATGGTGATCTGCTCAGTCGAGTCCAAAGCCTGCCTCTGTGAGTCAGCCCCTCACAGAAGCAGGACCAGCGAAGCCACCTCAGAACACCAGGCTTTATGCTGTGCCTTTGACCAGTGCCCCTCCCCTCACTGCATCTTGCAGTATCTGAGCAGGCTCCTGCTCTCTCCTCGCAAGGGGTCCTAGTCTTGCAGGGCAGGGGGAATCAAGGTTAGTGTGGCCCACCTGCTTCCTGGGGAATGAATTCCCTGGGTGGCCAGGCTGGAGGGGTGGCGGGGTGGCAGGCACGTGCTGCTTTCCATTCTTCCTAGCTTAGAATCCTGCATCTTTGGAGAAACTGAGGCACAGTGGAATGAGAATCCCCCAGACTAGGGATGAAGTGGAGGTTCTTCTATTTGCTTAACACATGACCTTGGGGGCGGGGGGCGGGGTTTCTCTTGGCTGGAGCTGCCTTGTCTATAAAGCAGAGCCTGGGCACAGTAGGCACATCCCCTCCAGCTCAGAGTGTATTCATCTGTGACTCTGGAATTCAGGTGACACAGCTACGGTATGCGCTCAGCTCGTCTGTACTCACTGGGCAGAGCGTAGACATTACAGCTGGGCTTCAGCCTGCCCGGAGTCCTTGCTCAAAAGATGATGTGTCAGGTGACTTCAGAGAATGGATGGGGGGGCTCTGATTTGGGGAGGGTACCAAGTAGAGGGTCACATCAACTTCTCATTGGTGACTCACACACCGGCTTCATCTGATGGGATGCCTAATCATGTAGCTAGCTGGCTTCTTCAAAGCTACCTGGGGACTCCCCTGCAACAGCTGATGGGATCCTCCTGACTGAGAACAGTAACAGGGAGCCCGGGTGTGGAGGGTCCTCTTAGAAGTCACCTGGCCCACCAGGTGTCATTCCAGGCAGAACTGTGCCTCATCCAATTCCCCAAAGAGCTCTCTGATTTCTTTAACATGACCTCTGAGGTCAGGCAAAGAGAGAAAGGGTTTGATTTAGATTCAGTTTGAACTTCCAGAAAAGCCAGAGCTCTCATTAAAGATTCCACCTGTCCCCACCTCCTTCCCTCCACCTCTGGTCAGGTTAAAATTACCAGTAGAATACAAAAACAAGGGAGAGCATACACTCGCTGGTGTTGTAAAGTAGGCAAGGCTGCCAGAAACGTAAGGGGATGTTTGAAAGCTAGAAGGCAGGCTGGCCTGATGGAGGGAGGGCTGACTGCCTGCAAAGGAATGGGTGACACCTAGTCACACACCCCACAAGTACTTAACTGTGTGCCCCGCTCTGCTCTAGGTACTGAGGACACAGAGGGCAGAACAGGAAAGACAAGTTCCCTCTTCTCATGAAGATTACATTCCAGTTTGAGGAGACAGACAGAAAACTAATAGACAAAGATGTAAACAAGAGATTTCAGAATTAGAACTGCCAGCCTTAATGCAGCGCATGCAGGGGCAGGCAGGGGGCAACAGGTTACCTCCACAGGTGGTTAGGAAAGCCTTTCAGGTGGTTAGGAAGGTGAGCTCTGAGCTAAGACCTGAATGATAAGAAGGAGCCCGTTATGAGTACAGCAAGGGGGGAATCTTCCTGACAGGCCTTGACAAGCTGGATGAGTGGGAAGACGGGCAGTGTGGCTGGGTGTGGGCAGGGAGGGGCGTAGCAGTACAGGAGGAGGCACGAACGCTACCAGGCAGGTCACGCAGGGCCCCGCAAGCCACAACCAGAAGTCTGGATTTTAAGTGTGATGGGGACACACTAAGGATTTAAGCAGAATAACTTCACGCTGGTTGTTGTATTTTTAGAAGCACCCAGTCTATGGACAATGGACGTTGGTGCCCTCCGAAGTTAAAGAAAGACATCCTGGGAGAACTCCATTCTCACCAGCCCCTTCCGCCATCTCAAAGGAAAGGCCTGGAGGTGAGGGTGGGCTGTGGGCACATCAGGTGCATGAAAATGGATGCAATGGCTAATTTACAGATCACAATGAAGGCAAAGAGCAGCCAGTGAGATTCTTCAGGAAACCGAGAGCAAAGTGGAAATCAAGTTTGGGAAATTCTCCCCAATTTCCAAAGGAAAAAAATAAGAAATGAAAATAATCAGGTTAAAAAGAAAAGGAGGCATATATTACACAGGCAGTAACTTCCACACAGATAAAGGAAGTTGAATAGGTGAAAATAGCGCAAATAATTGAATTAAATATTTTTATAAAATAGGAAAACGTTTTCTGCTATATCTGCAAATTGAAAGGACTGACTGAACAATAGGAAAGGAAACGAGACCAACCGTGAGAAACATCCTCGTGAAAATTTTGAATCACAGGGGTGAGGAAACATATTTGCCAAATGTAAGAGAAAATAAGTTTACTGCAAAGGGAGAACTTCAGGCCAGCTTTGGATCCCCCCACAAAACCAAACACCAGAGCAGAAGGAGCAATACAAGAGGAAATGTATAATGGAGAATTCTGATTGTCATCCTGGGAGGGTAGCAGACAGGTTTTCTCACATGTGAAAACGCTAAGAAGTACACTTCCTGTGGGGCTGTGATGAAAAAAAAAAAAAATCACTTGAAAATATGGCTTAATGCTTAAGAAATTAATTCAATACAGGATTTAAGACTATGGAAACTGTAATTTAAAGAACTGAAGAATAAACTATGAGATGGAGCTCAAGCTAAATGGTTCTCTTTTATAGAGTCTCATAATGTGCAAATATTTTCAAAAAACTTAAAATAAGTTAATACTAACCCAGGTGTAATACCCTGCATTTCTTTTCTTTTCTTTTCTTTTTCTTAACTGACAAATGGAGGTGATAGGACAGAAGCCAACATTGACTAGATTTTTACTCTTTCACAAGGAGTATTGATAAAAGCTTCTTTTTGACATGAAGTAGGGAGACTTTGTTCAGTTTTTAAAATTTAAAAACAATATTTTTAGGCGAAAAATAGGATATAAACTTCAACTTCGTCAGGCAAGAAGAACGGAAAAATTGCATTTCCAGAGAGCAGCAACAACAAAACAAAACAAAGAAAATAATAAATAAGCATAAGAACAAAACTTTAAAATAACAGAAATAAAAGTCACCTATTTTTTCCACCTTTTTAAAATTGTGACAACAGATATGAATAAGCTACTAAGTAAATAATCTCCCTTGTTAGAATTAAAAGACTCAATTAAATGATAACTTGAAATCTATTCAAGTTTATATCACAGGAAAGTTAAAACCTTACTCCAGGACATAGAAGAAAGTGAATTAATGTCAAAATAGACCATGTTTCTGAAAGAGAAGTCTCAACGTTTTAAAAATTCAGTTTAATTCTAATTAATTTATAAATAAAAGATAATTCTAATAATCATTCAAATAGAGTTTTTTGAAACTTGGCAAAATGGTTTTTAAATTATTCTAAAAGAAAAAACATAGGAGAAATCAAAATAAAAATTGAAGCAGTGGAACTGAGGAGGCATTCATTTTTTGATGTTAAAATGTATTTTAAAGGTGCATTAAGAGAGTGTGGTTTGGGTACAAAAATGAAGATATCACTGCAATATACTAGAAATCCCCAAAACTGACCCACATAAATAAGGTAGCATCTTATGCCATCGTGTAAAGAATAGATTATTCAATACATTGTGCTGAAGTAACTTGTTATTTATTTGGAAATTAATAAAATTGGATCACTACATCAATAATGCATACTTAAATGAAGACCAAATTGATTTAAAAAATAAATGTAAAAGATAAAACCATAAAACGACTAAAAATAAAAGTAAGGTAAAACAAGGATACATATTTGATTTTGGGGCAGAGAAGGGATTTCTAAACCAAAAAGCAGAGGAAGAAAAGATGCACTAGGAGAAAATGTAGGACTTGACTACATAAATATTCAAAAAAGAGTAATAATAACATTTCTCTCAAAAAAGTTCACAAATCAAGTTTAAAGGAGACAAAACTGGAAACTGATCTCTCTCTTTCTCTCTCTCTCTCTCACACACACACAACACACACACACACACACACACACGAAAGGTTCACGTCCTAACTATATAGAAATTAATATCAACTAGAAAAAATAAGCCCCTAAGAGGAAAAACTGTACAAAATATGCAAACAGATAAATTACAAATGAAGAAATACAAGTGGCCAATATATCATATGAAAAAAAGTTCAAACTTATTAGGACGTGAAGACATTCAAATTCAAACAACGTGCCTATTAAATGGAAATAGGTTATAATATATACTAGTCCTGACTGCTGAAGAGGGTACAAGAAACAGGCAGTCATGCCCACAGGTTTTAGCAATATACATCACAGTCCTTAGAAAAGGTTCATAATCTTGTATCTAGGTATCCCATTCCTAGGAATTTACTCTAGGGCAACATGCAAGGATTTACACTAAGATTTAGCTACAAAGATCATCTTTATAGCATCTTTCAGGCAGTCAAAATTGATGATAATAAGTAAATCTAATATTCATTTATAGAGCACATAAAATGGCCAGGCACTCTGCCAAAACCTTCATATGCATTATCTCATTTTATCTTCAAACAGCCATGTGAGGTCCATCCAATTATTGCCTCTATTTTTCAGATGAGGAGGTAGCGGATTAAAACAACTCAAATGCCCAGCAAATGAGGATGGTTACATATATCATGGAACAAAAATAATATGAATGCAGTAAAGCTATGTAAAACCATATTTTTCAGAGAATATAAATGGACAGAGTACATTTGTGTGTGTGAGAGAGAGAGAGAGAGAGAGAGAGAGAGAGAGAGAGAGAGAGAGAGCGCACGCAGGGTACAAACATGTGGCTACATGATTTGAGAGAAAAACATTCAGAGAATAGAATTTATGTAACTTCCTAGGAAAAAAAGGGGCTAGATAGCAAAAGAAAAAGGGAGGGAGAGAGAGAAAGAGCTGTTATAGTGGTCTTGTCTGTTGAGGTTATAGAATGATAATAGTCTTAATTTTCTTTTTTAATCATTGTCTTCAAATTTTCTTCAATGAACATGCACTTTTGGAATTAAACGGAATTTTAAATAGAATTTTATTTAAGGGGGGGGGGGTAATTGATGCCATTTCAAAGGTCTTCTTTTTAATAGAGAGGAAGGATTGTTCTCAGGTTTACAGCTGAGCCCGAACAGTTTATCCACCATTGCAAGGGTCAGAGAAGTCTTCAAAGCTACCCAATCCCAGAAGAAGAACAGGACTGATTTACTTACTTTGGAACAATTCCACCCTTGGTCCAGAGAGACTCTGGCTGAAAAGACATTCCTTAAATCACCAGGTCTGTCCTCTGGCTAAGGGTTTTGTTCAGAGGCTGAAGCCCTTGTTCATTTTCCAGCTAAATATATTCATGCTTGTGTATTGATATGTCTAAGTGCTTCCAGCTCCATGCTGGCCTGGAATAGAGTGACAATTTCCACTGCATTGTCTCCTAAATTTTTACAAATATTTTCACTGATAGAAAAGAAAAAGGAATCCTCCCAGTTCCTGGAGATGATTTGGAGAGAGGGCTTAAATGTGGAAGGGGGTAGAGGGGCGTCTGTCAAGTATGGCTGATTTGGGGAATGCGACCACAATGATGAGGATAGGTGGATGGGTCACAGCTATGCCTCAGCAAGGCCCACAGGCAGGAGGGCTCCACAGTTCAAAAGGGCAGAACTTCCAAAATCCAACAGGGTCAGGGAAATAAAAGGCTGCCTCTCCCACAAATAAGACAAAGGAGGACAGAAAAGTCTCCTGCTGGTGGTATAGTTGTGCCTGTTTCTGTTTGATATTTTCATTCACTCTTGATTCATTCATTCATTCATCCAAAAAATATCTATTGAACATCTGAAATGTGCCAGGCACGGGGGATACAGGGTTGAACAAAACAGATACAATCCCTGCTTTAATGGAGGTTTACCTCCTGATGAAATTAGATACACAATAAACATATAAACACATAAACGAACAAGTCAACCAGAAAATAGAAAATAAGATAATTTCAGAGAGGGGTAAGTGCTCAAAAGAATATAAAAACAGAGTAATAATATTGAAAGGGACTGGGGGACAACTTTTCTAGAGAGCTCATAGAAGGCCATGCCAGGTGACAGTTGAGCTGAGATATGAATGAGCAGGAGAAGCCAGATACTCTAAACAGCACAAGACTTCCCTATTTTCCTTAGTCTGGCCACACCTACCCACCACGCCTACCTCCTCCAGGAAGTCTGCCCTAGATTGCCCAGTTGCCCATCCCCGTACCATAGGCTGCATTTGCTCAGAGCAGGTACCGCTTCTACTGCTTGCTGTGGCCAAGTTCTCCCCTTACAGTGTGATTTTCCCCAGAACATCTTTGTATTCCAAATCAGTCAGTATTTTCTCCAACCACCTATTCCTTCTCTGCCCTTTAAGGTCACTCTCAAGTTCACCTTCTTGCAGGAGAACTTGCAGAACTCTGTCACATCTCTTCTGAAACCACAGTGCAGGCCATCTGCACTGCTCACATCGACGTGGGTTTTGCCACCCCGTGAGTTTGTTTGCCACCCCATGAGTTTGCAAAGACTGGGCTGTGTGTTGGGCTTCAGGGCCTTGCATTAAGCAATGCAGGGATCATAGAAACCTCCAACACGCTGCCTCTCTCTGGGCATGGAATGCTCCTTGTGGCACGGTGTTTCTTAGTGTGGTCTCTGTGACCCGTCTGCATCAGACTCACCTACGTGTTCCCTGGCCGCCTGGACATCCTGCATCAGAATCTCTAGGGAGGGAGTCCCTGAAATGTGAATGACTAAGAAGCTCTCAAGTGATTGTGATGCACACTGAGGTGTGAGAACCACTGCTTGCTCACATTAAACATCCAGAGTAAAGAGAACAGTGAAGTGAGGGCCCAGGCGAAAAGGGGCCCTGTGGACCAGGTGGTAGGTCACTGCTCCTTGGATCTTCCTGGGCACCTCTTCAGCCCTCAGAGGAAGGATGAACTATGAGTACTGACTGGAGATCTTTCTGAATAAAAGCAAAGGTCAGGGGTCATAGGAGTATGTGCAATGCTATAATTCAGTGTCAAATAGTTAGGTGATGGGTGGACAGATAGATGATTGATAGATAGATAGATAGATAGATAGATAGATAGATAGATAGATACACACACATTTGTAAGTGCATAGCATATCTCTGGAAGGACACATAAGAAGCTAGTATTATAGTAGAGTTTGCATCTCGGAAAAATAACTTGTAGGATCTGGGGTAGTTGAGAGAAACAGTTTTCCCATATACCTTTTGGAATACTATAGATGTGGTATTGGACTATGTATGGGATACAGTATAGGATACTATAGCTATAAATTTTCAAAATGGCTACAGAATTTCAAAATGTCTCCCATGTTGTCATAGCAAACACTTATACAATGAGTACTATGTGCCAGGCACTATTCTATGTGGTTTTATCTATATTAACAAGCCTAAGAAATAGATACTATAATTATCCGCATCTTATGTGAATTATTCCCATCTTATTCCCACTTCCCAAGCAAAGGAAGTTGCCGAGTTCATACCAGCTATGATAGAATGGGCATTCCAGTGTAGGCAATCTGGCTTCAGAAGCCATGCTCCTGACCGCTAGCATACACTGCCCCTCAGGCCTTCAACCCTCGACGGGTCCTTGGGAGAAGCGCATCTGTACCTTGTCTCTATCAGGATCCATAGGATCGCTGACCCAAGCATCATCTTCTCTCTCCAATCACAGGATGAGCCTATAACTAACTATTCCAGGTACATAACGCCAACGCAAGGGTAGAATATCTGAAAATGATCTATTGAATGAATGAATGAATGAATGAATGAATCAATCAATCAATCAATCAATCAATCCTCTGACAAACGAGGTTAGCCAAAAGAGGGTGAGTGGGATACATTCTGTGTGAAATGGAGGGAGTATAGAAACCAAGAAATGGAAAGAGAAGGTCAACGTGGCTGGAGCATAGTAAGGTGGAGAAGTAGGCAGGGGTCAGACTATACAGACCTTTACAGAGCATTTGAAATATGTCCTAAGAGCCCGAGGCAGCCATTGAGGGATTTTAGCAGGACAATGACCTCCCCAGCAAAGCCCGCAGTGGGATGAGGTGTTGGCAGCTGGACACTGCTCTGTTTGAAGGCTGCTTCCAGTTCTGAGGCTCTGGGAAAGAAATAAATGGGAATGGTGAATGATTCTGTCCCGGGCAAGCAAGTAAGGAGCATGGAGAAGGTCTTGAAATAGAATATACTAGAATTCCTTATGTTAACTCATGTGATGGCTCGGGCCTCCATCCCACCCCTCTTGTCTAGCCATCCTTCCTTGACTTGGAATTTTTCTCCAGTTGGAAACTTCAGGCAGTGGCCTCATTCCCAGGGACTCTCAGTCCTGGAGGCAGCAGTGTTAGGAGAGGTGAGGAGCCCAGATATTTGTAGCCGGCACAGATGTGTCAGTACTTAACAGTTCCCTGAGCCTCCTGGGCCAGCCATTTTTCAGCTAAGGTCATGAGAACAGAGCAAATGAAGCACGTGGCAGCCCAGGGGAGGAACCCAGGCCCCATGCAGCCCTTCGGCATGAAACACTGCACCGGCAGCCTCCGCACTTGACACAGAATCCGAGTTGTTCTCAAGGCCCCCAGTCATGTCAAAGAGCCCCAAAGCCAACATCTTTAGTGTCCTTTCTCCTGGAATCACCTTGCCTGGCTCAGGGAGATGGGACCAGTCGTAGGCGTGTCCCAGGAAGAATTCAATTCATTGCCATGTCTGCAATAAGTCCCAGGGCTGCAAAACACCCTCTCTGCCTCCAGAATCCGCAATCTATCTGAAGGACAGACCCAGGGGTAAACAGTGCAGTGTGATGTGATCCTCTAACAGAAGTGAATAACAAGTGCAATGACAACCAGGTGGGCAGCAAAGACGTTCTCCAAGCAGGAGTGGTGGGGGGTCAGGGGAATGTGAGAGAAGGAACTTTTGAGCTGGACCTTGAGGAGGATGAGTAGAACTTTGAGCCGTGAACAATGAGGGAAATCATCCTAGGGACAGATGGAGAGCAGTATAAACAAAGGCCAGGAGGCACAGAAGTCCTGATTATGTTTCAGAAACAGAAGAGCAAAGTCATTAAGCCTTAGCATTCTGGAGCCAGTGTGCTCAGGCTGGAACCTGCCTCTGCCACTTGCTGGCTGTGTGACCCTAGCATATTACTCAACCTCTCTGTGCCTCTGTTTCTTCATCTACTAATATTTAAAAAAGCAATAATAATTGTACTGACTTCATAGGACTGGAGTGGAGATTCAAAACATTAATATACTTAAAGTGTTTATGAGAGTGGCACATTGCAAGCACTATAGAAGCACTACCATGTTTCCCCGAAAATAAGACCTCGCCGGACAATCAGCTCTAATGCATCTTTTGGAGCAAAAATTAATATAAGACCGGGTCTTATTTTACTATAATATACTATAATCTTATATAATATAATATAAGACTGGGTCTAATATAATATAATACAATACAATATAATATAATATAATACTGGGTCTTATATTAATTTTTGCTCCAAAAGATTCATTAGAGCTGATTGTCCGGCTATGTCTTATTTTCGGGGAAACACGGTAGCTGTTATTATTATTACTGCGGCTGCTGTTATCACTGGACAGCTGCAGTGTGGACTCAGTGAAGCTGCAGGTGAATGAGTGATCAGTCTTGAGACTGCAAAGGGAAACCGGAGCCTGCCTGGGAAAGGCAGACACAGCAAGGATTTCAGTTTTTCTCTGCCATGGGTGGATTTTCATAAGCAGAAGGCCTGAGTTGCAATGACGGGGAGGCTTACACATGCCGATGCCCCAGGTTCAGTCCCTGCTCTGGCCATCTCGCAGGCTCAGTGTACACTGCAGAGATGACCGAATCCACCACAAATGCCCCCATCTCGGCCACTTGGGCCTGAAGGGAAAAGTACATATGGCTTTGTCCATACTGGACAAACTAATGACTTTTCTCACACCTGTCCTTTTAATCTCCACTTTCCTACCTCGGGGGTGATCTCACAATTTGGGCTGGTCACTCCTTTATAATAAAGTCCTCTGTTCACTTTCAGGTGCCCAAATTACCACACTTTAGTCATTAAAACACCCACTGCAATATAATAATTAAAACTCAAAACTTTATTAAAGTGAAAGTTCTTTCCCCAGCTTGGGCCTGCTCCAACACAGTAGGAGCAGAAGCAACAAAGCATGGGATGGTCTTCTCTTTTCCTTCCTCTCCTACCCCCACCAGGCTACTTTGACTCCTCCAGGGATAAATCGGGAAGAGGAAGAGAAAAGAAGGGCAGGCAAGATTGGTTTGGACTTGATGCCGAATGCTAAGTCCAGGGCCCCTCTGGGGTACGTTCCTTTGGAAGATGGCTTTAGGCCTGTTCTCGCCCTGGGTCCACTTGGCCCATGGGGAACTGGCCTCCACCTCACTCTGCTGTTGGTGGAATTGTAAGTAGTCCCCAGTGCAGTCTCACCTCTCTTTCCTTTACCCCATCAGCCACCTCTTGACCTCTTGCTTTAGATTTCTCCAATGAGTGTCAAACACCAAATCATTGTCTCCCCCTGTTTCTAAGGGACCCACATCAAGCTCTTCAAGAGATCCACTCAAAGTCCCCTTCCCCACTTGGCTTAAGGTAAAGGGGACATCGCTCCCTTCCCCACTGGGTAGTGGTGGATGCACAGTGCACGGACAGCTCACTCCAGTACATCACTCTGGCTCTCACCCTGCACCGTTCGTTGCAAGGGACCTTTGACATGGATGATTAGCTCCAGTTCTCAAAACTGGCTTGGCCACTCCTTCCCATTTGCAAGTCCCGGTGGGTGATCGTATTCTCTACCTCCCCAGCAGATTGCGCACTCCTGATGGCAAGGATTGTCTCTATTCAGAACTGTATTTTTCAGCTCCCCAAACTGCATTTGGCATTTAATTGGTATAGTAGTCAGAATAGTGGTCCCCTCAAAAATGTCTGTGTCCTCGGAACCTGTGAATACATTAGGTTATATGACAAAGGGCAATTAAGGTTGCTAATCAGCCAAACTTGAGAAGGGAAAATGATGCTGGATTTTTTCAGGAGGGGCCAATGTAAACACAAGAGTCCGCAGAAGTGAAAGAGGGAGGCAGAAGATCAGACTCAGAGAGAAATTTGAAGATGCAATGCTGCTGGCTTTGAGGATAGAAAGAGACCACAGCCAAGGTATAAGGGTGGGTTCTAGAAGCTGGAGAAGGCAAAAAATGGATTCTCCTTTAGATCTACCAGAAAGAAAAGCAGCCCTGCTCACTGACACCTGATTTAGTCCAGTTGGAACCCATTTAGGACTTCTGATCTCTTGTGAACTTCTGTAAGATAATATATTTGTGTTGTTTTAAGCCACTAAGTTTGTGGTCGTTTGTTACAGCAGCCATAGAAAACGAATACAATCAGTGCTCAGTCAACATCGGTCGAGTCATGAAATTATATTGAACCAGAAGGTTGCTTGAATGTGGAAGGAAGGACAAAAATCTGGAGGGCTTTCTCTTCAAGGCCATGGTGAGTGTGCTGACCATCCCTGGACACTCCCTCTGCCCACCTGTAGGGACAGGTATTCGGGGCTCCCAGCTCAGAGGTGCTCCCCCACGGACAGTGCTAGATAAACAGTGCCAATTCCTGGTTTGCGAGCTTCACCTTTTCCAGTCTGCTTGCAGACCACACTCTTTTCTGCAATTTTGTTGTTGTTTTCAAAATAAACGAATATATGCACCTACTAAATGCTTTTCTTGCAATGCAGATGAGTATTATAACATGAAAATAGAAGTTCCCTCACCCACTCCCAATCTCTCACTTCTGACCTTCAGAGATAAATGACTACTATTTTTGTGGATCCTTACAGAATTTTTGTGCACATATGCCAGCACGCACTTACATATTTACATGCATACACACACACGGAGTATTTTGACACAAAATGAATCATACTGTAGATATTGTTCTCCAATTTCTTTGTGCATATAATAATATATCTTGGATGTCTTCTATTAGTACATATAAATACACTCCATTCTTTTGAATGGTTGCATGGCAGTCCACTGTTTACCATAATTTACATAACCACTGCCATAGTGGCATTTAAACTGCTTGGCGTACAATATCACAGATTCTCTAATATTTAATCACAGTCTCTTTAGATCACACACTCACAGGCATTTTATGATTTTCATAGGCCCCAAGCACTCATTTTGGGGATTTCTACCCCACATCATATCAAACATATTTAAGTACACCACATTCCTCATCAAATATAAATTTTTGTTGTAAAAATTCAAAAGATTTTTTTTTATGAGTTTGCTTTTGAGATAATTTGCTCTGAGTAACTTATTTAATTTATGGTTGACTATAGTCTCTCAGCAATCATCATGCATACTTAAGAATTCTTGCAAAGTGAGATAATTTAAACTGTAAATAGTTTGTAAGTGTAATGACATTTTTATGAACATTAAATTTATCAATTAATGAAGGCAACCAAGTGCTGCACTTCACCGACATTTAAATAAACTTAATAATCTTTACTTTGCTATTTTCTGCTTGTATTTTGAGTTCAATAGTTGTCTTTCTCAGACATATTTTTCTTAGGACATTGAAAAGCTTGCAATTCCTAGAGATGGTGGCTAGAGCGCCCAGGGGATAAAATAGCCATGTACCCAGTACACCCTGGTCAATTCCTGGGCTTACTCTTGAGGTGAGTAGGTGAGAGAGTTGGTTTGCTTAGGAAGGAGGCTGACCAGGGTCCCAAAATGGGTGTTTCCAAAGTGGTATGAGGCAGCAGAGCCGCGCATGGAACTGGAATGGGTCCAACAGAAGGGCCAGAGTCACAGCAAAGGAAACAAGGGACATAGCCCAGGGTGGCCTTTTATGAAGGGAACAAGACTGGTCAGGACTTGGGTGCCCCTAAAATCCTCATCCACACATCCCAAGGCTGCCTCTCAAAGGCTCGATTGTATTTGTTGTTATGGGGAAAGTCTTCCTCGTTTCCCTCCCACAGCGTGGCTGCACCTTCAAGGTCTGGCAGTCTCTAACTCTGCTTTTATGTTCTGACTACTGTACAAACAGAGCAGGTGATAGATGCTTAAGCAAAGCTGACAAATGGGCAAATGAGGGGTCTCCATCAGGAGGTAAATTTCCCCATCTGCATGGCTGCATGTGAAATGTCATACTGATCAGAGCAGTAAGTGCTCAGGAGGGAAGGGCAACATAATGACAGAGACAATTTGGCATCTCATTTGATTTCCTCACAAAAAAAATTTAACATTTTTGAAAAGATTAACTTTCTCCACGGAAATTCCTCTCCAATGTAAGCACTTGCTCAATGATGGGCTATTATAAATGCTTATGATCGTAAGGATGAGGTTTCTATAGCATCTGATGCTGTTATTACTGTGAATAAAACCACTGTGAAGACAATTTCAGGTCCCACAAGCATCTCTTAGCTTTAAGAAGTCCCTGTGGATCCCAACACAATTTCCATAGCTCAGTAATACCGGCAGCCAAGAAGCGGGGGCCGAGTCATGGGGAGGCGAGGGAAGCTGAGGGTGCGGGATGCTATGGGACCACGAAAAGCGTCAACTGGACAAGACAAAGGCCCGTAACCTTTGTCTCTTTGGTGATCTCCCCTGGGATGAGGAGGAACGCAGGATTGCAGACTCAAACAGTATTTTGCTACTTCGGTCTAATTCCTGGCCCTCCTTCAAGGTGACCTCCTTGAAAAGACTGAGAGATGGACAGGCTTCTCGTAGTCATGCTGGTCTCCTCCAGCTGGAATCTCACAGTCCAGTGAAGAACACAACCATGGGGGTGGCTCTTTTTCCTGTTGTGACCAGGCAAGTGTACTCTTGGTCAGAACTGTGTCGGTTAGATGTTCATTCCACAGGTGATTTCTCCCTGTCACCCTACCTTCATGAGAGGAGAACAGACCCCCCATCCTGAAGATATTAAGTTTGGCCATGACTTGCTTTGACCAAGAATGTGGGTAGAAGTGACAATACGCCAGGTCCAGGTCCAAGACGAGATTCCTTAGGAGGCATCCATGCTTCTGCTCATCCCACTGGGAACATCCAACTCACACTATGGGAAGAACATTCTGGGCTTCAGAATAAGGCACCTGGAGCTTCTCCAGTGAACCTAGTCTGTAGCAGGGGCACCCTGGCTGACCCACAGACCCGTGGGCTTGAAAATAAATGACTACTCTGTGAAGTTACTAGGCTTGGGGTGGTTTCACACAGCATTATTTCAGTAAAGGCCTCACGAATACATCAGAAGCCTCTCTTGTTCCTTACAGCATCTCTCAACTCCTCGGGTGGAAAGAGACCCTTCAGATCCCTGGCATGTGAATTCAGACCTTTGAATATGGACAGACTGCACCCCAGCCTTTCCTTTTAATCTTGATTTCTCTCTTTCCTGAAAGATAAAAGGAGTGGGCACACACACCTGCTTGGAGGACGGCCTCCTCCATCTGATTTGTTACTGGCTCCTTCCAAGACCCACCATCTCTAGTATGTTCTCTCATCAGCGATAGATTCGTTTCAAACTCCACTCTAAAACGTAGCCAGAACTGTCATCTCTGCTGTTCTTTAGAACATCTTAACTGACCATGTCAGCCCATGCTCACAAGCCTTCAGCGGCTCTCTGTCCGTAGTGAAAGTTCCCATTTCTTAGCTGAAACGATAAGGCCCTCCATACTCTGGCTCCTGCCAGGTGGCCAGCCCCTCCCCTCCCCACCGGCCTGCCCTGCAGACTCTAGCGAGGGCCAGCGGTTCCCGAAGGCACCCTGCAGCCGCACACCAGTGCCTGTGCTTTGCACAGCTTGCATGCACTTCCCCCTTTCCCTGGGGTCTGACTGTCTCAAGGTAAAAGTGACATGATTGATGGAAAGATGCCAGCAGCCACAGGAAAAGTAAATGACTTGCTTTAATATAAAGTAAAAAATACAGCTAACTACACGGAGCAGAAATACAGCAGCAGGTCCCCTCTAAATGCACAGTCATCAGGATCTAGTTTAACTGCTGTCACAGAGAGACCTAAATTCCTAATGCCTCCTTCAAGACCCAGCTCCAGTCTCACCTCTTCAGGCCTTCCTTGGTCTTTTGTGCCACTCAGTACATCGCAAATGAAGGGACAGCAACCTGTAGCCCCTATGTTACTCAACAGCGACTTCCTAGATACCTTGATCTCTTTGTGGCCAAGGTCAAGAGAGGTTCTAATGCTGCCCCGTTGGGGTGTGCATTCCAGCTGGGGTGCTCATTCCCAGAATAGGAGTTTCCATTTCAGTTATGCGTTACCACCTGCAAACCATGCTTGGCATCAAGCAAGTTATTTCTCTGCCCTGAATCCATCTGGGCTGTGGGGTCTGAAGATCCACCTGGATAGGATTAATTCCAGGATTGACTGGATAGGGGAAGAAGGGCCCAGCACATTGCAGGCACTCAGCAAATGCGAGTTTTCTTCCTTTCCCTCCTAGTAGGTTCACCAGGGCCTCTTTCTTTCAGAGAAAATAAAATGTTAGAAAGGACGTGACCAATACCTGGTCAGCTGGCATAAAGCAATATATTTTGGTTTCAGATCACAACCGGGAAATCCCACCCTTTAAAGATGAGAGGGGAGAAAATGTGAAAGTGAGAGAGAGAGACTACATCCAACGACTTGAGAGAAAGAAAAAAGGAACTGGCAGCAGTGGATCAATCATCAAGGTGAAAACTTAAAAGACGATTGATTTTCCTCGTTGATGTCCGCATTTCAAGGACCTTGTTGGATTCCTCCTGGGAAATCAACTTTGAGGATTGTCTGCCACAGAAAGTCATTTCTTCTGAGCTCTGTTTCCAGTGGTTCCCGGGGTTCTGGGCAGGGAGCAAACCCCAGTGTCCTCGAAGATCAGCAGCTTGACCTTGGGGCTATCCGTCACTCTTTCCCTGTAGCCCAGATGGTACCCAGAGCACTGGGCTTGGGCAGCTGCACCTGGGTTCCACCCAGCTGCCCTGGTTGTGCGAGCTTGGGCGAGCCGATTTACCTGTCTGACAAGTGCCAGATGACCTCCAGGAGGCACCAGTACGAGTCTTGAAGGTAAGTGGACAGGATGCGGATGAGCCCGATGATAGAAATACCGTATGTGTCCTTGGGACACTCAGAGTCAGAACAGAGCCATGTTTCCCAGGGCAGAGTTTAAGGGGTAAGCAAGGTACGAGAGGAAGAGGTGGGTACGGAGTAAGAAAGGTTAGGATAAGGTGAAGAGGTCCACGCTGGCTGGGAGCTGGGGAAGGCACAGGGCGAGGGTCTGGAATGTACAAGGCCCAGATTTATCTGTCCCTGGTTGAAGTGGACAAATCTGGTTTAAAAGCCCAGGGTCGAGGTTGACAGTTGCAACTCTAACCCTGTAAGGACGGCATGAGGGTTACATGGGGTAATGGATGGAAAGCCCTGTCACAGAGGGCTTGATCAATGGGCTGAGTCAGCGGAAGAATATGAGTCAGGCAAAGGACAAAGGAATCAAAGGGAAATCTCTCTCCCCTGCCTCAAAGACCTGGGTCTCCACTGGACTCCTGGCTATTTCAGGAATCCCATGACAAGTGTGGCCAGAGCTGAACTGCCCCAGGCAGCAACGCAAAAGAAAGCCTTCGCCACCAGCAGCCCCTGCAGCAGTGTTGGGCTCTTCCTCTGCTTTCCTAAGGCCAGAGGACCAAATCCAGCCCAACGCCTAGTTTTGCAAATAAAGTTTTATTGGAACACAGCCACACCCATTTGTTTACACACATACGGCTGCTTTCTCAATACAACAGCAGAGATGAGTCACTGCAACAAAGACCATATGGCCTGCAAAGCCGAAAGTATTTATTCTCTGGTCCTTTACAGAAAATGTTTGCCAGTCCCCGGATTAGATACATAAATGTTGTGAGTGAGGCCAGACTGGAGACTTCCTATACTGCTCAGTTAAGTGTCTTTTTTTTTCAGAAGCCTTTGAGAGATAGCAGCCTGGATTTTGTTTCTCAAATCAGAGAAACAAGGAAAGGAGGAGAATTTCAGGGCTGGGAAGAGGAAACTATAGAGGTGGTAGAAAGATCTATGCTGGTCTGATAAAGACCCTCTACTCTGCTTTCAAAGTGAGGGGCATCTGGGAAAAGAGGCAAATAGAACCTAATGGTTAAGAGCAGGCTGATCCACATTCAGTTCAGTTCTACCTCCTCCTGGCTGTGTGACCCTGGGCAAATCACTTAACCTCTCTGAGCCTCAATTTCATTTCCCATAAAATAAGAATAGTAAAGAATGAGAATAATACTTCTCTCAGACAAAAATTTAGAGCAATCATGCATGTGACATATTTAGCATGGAGCTTGGTAAGCATTTATATAAATGCCATACATGGGAAGCATTTATATAAATACCATTATTACCATTATAAACAAGATGTGGGATGAAGAGGGGGACCTATGTCCTCTTCATCCCCAAAACCCCAAAAAGAAACAATCTTTAAGTGTCAGAAACATGACAAAAATTGTCCTGGGTACAAGAAACCTGCTACAGAAATATCAAAGCAGAAATTATGCATCTATATATTCTACAGTAGTATAAATATTAATAACTGTCCATAATATTCCAAAATACATGTTACATCTATGTCTACTTCATTGGTGCCACTTGTTTTACCCTATTTTTAAAAATGGGCCTATGAATATTACTCAGCTCAGTTCTCAAGCTTGGGACTTCCTGGCGAGCACCAGGTAAGCTGCCTCAGTTTCTACTCCAGTCCCCACTCCGGCTCACGTTGGAGGACAAGGCTTTGTCCTGCCTGCCTTGTCTGTACCAGTGTCACTGCTATTGCTGGCTCTTCCGGGCCTGGCCCCTCTCCCCCCCACAGGCCTGGCCTCTGGGATGGAGGCAGGCTCCAAGGCCTCTACAAGTGGTGAAGATGATGAGATGATGGCGTCTAGGGGACTAGTCTGGAGTCAGCCTCTCTCATCACTTCCTCCCCACCCTCCACCCTGTGAAGTGCTGCTTAACTAGCTCTCTGGGGGAAAAGAAAGAACTCTGATTGGTAGCATTTGCCCGTTGCTGTGGTAGATACTCCCACCACGGCCAATTTCAAGCTGCAATGGCTTACAAAATTCCTGAGCCAGTATGAGTGGGTTCCTGGCCACCAGTGTCTCCTCCTTACATGCCGTGCCTACCCCTATTTCCCAGCACCGGGTACCCTGTTTGATGGCACCTCTAAGCTATACCTCTGGGGAACGCCCTCCTGGCCAAGGGGTCCCCAGTGAGTTCCCCAAAGGGTCTGGGCTGCTGGGGAGTATAAGCTCACCCAGGTTCTATCCTTATACCACCTCTGCCCCTGAGTCTGGACGGGTCCTTCCTGTTCCTTATACCAGACTAGCCTCCTCTGAGACGGATCAGGTAACCCACCCGCTCACAGCCCACCCCTTCCTCACAGGTTCACTTGTCCCTCCCTGTGTTTGACTCCACCCTACCATGACCTTCATTCAAACCTTGCCATTAACCTATGGACTTGGCTGCAGCCTCGTCACCAGGCTCCCTAGCCCCAGACGTTCCCTCCCCCACCCATTCTCCACAGAGACACCTGAGACATCATTCTAAAACATAAATAAAATTGTATTACGCTCCTGCTTAAAACAACAAAAAATTGTTATGTGTCCTATCACCTAAGGGATAAAACGAGGACTACTTTTTATTGTTAGTGTGGGAATTTTGCTTTGTTTTGTTTAAGGATCGCTTTTGGATCTCACATACAAAGCATCAAGCTATTACACTCCTTGCTCAGTGGGATACTAACATTGTGATCCATACAAGACCACTCTGATTTAATTTATTTATGTGTCTTTTCCTTGCTTACTACTCCTCTCATCACAGGCAACCAGACAAATGTGTTGCACGTATATTCTTAAATTCACATATACCCTTGGGAAATCAGGATTGTTTTAATCTCCATAAATGGCACTATGCTGAAGATCTTGTCATGTTTCTAATCTTTTCACTAGCACTGTGTTCACTTTGGTCCACTTCTGTGTGTGCCATTGGCTTCATGGCTACCACTGTTTTGCGAGAGCACCTGGGTTACCTCTAACTCCCTCCTCAATAAGCCGCGCTGCCAGGCGTATCCCTTTGTATATCCTGTGGACTGTTGGGAGAATTTCTTCGGGGGAATTGTGGGGTCATAGGGCATATGCTTCCTTACTTAACAAGTGCCACCACATTGCTCTCCAGTGTTGCTGCACAGTTCAGATCCCAGCAGCCCAAACCCCATCACCATGTGACCCCTCCTCACCTCTCCAGCCCCGTCACCTGTCACCCCCATCCTAAGTTCTTGCCACTAAATGGACTCATTCATTCATTGAAAGTGAGTGTTTTGGAGATTGTCTAGTCCGACCCCCTTGGTTTACAGAATAGGGCATTTGGATCCAGACAGGGGACAATAATGGCTCAAATTCACATAGCATCCACTGGCTTACTCAGAAAAACCAGGGTCTCTTGACAATTGGAGACTCTTTTCACTTTCCTCCAAGGTCAAATTTTACTCCCATTTTGCAGAAGTAGAAAAGAGAGTTCCAAACTTTGGGTTACATGGAAAATCAGAAGAGAGAAAAAAACCACAGCTCTTTTGTCCCTGAAATTATCTGCCTCCCCAATGTGGATCCAACCTAGAGAAAGAGCAAGAGCCAGACACGTAAGTCGAAGGAGCCTGAGGGCTGTGCTGGGCTTACTCCAAATCGGGCAAAGTAGCCAGGGCTCAGACGGCCGCCCCACCATGCTCTCCCACTCCTGGCACCAGCCTCTGCGGCCTGGACGATCAAATGGGTCTTTTATCAGCCTGATCTTCAGCCAGGGATAGTGCATTTAGAGCAAAGTTTGTTTCCATGTAATTGTCAATTATTCCAATGGATCGATGTTGGTTTGGGAAACCCGAGGCTACATTCAAAAGTCAGTTTAAGCTTATGAAATTGTTTGGGGACAATAACAATGTAAACAAGCAGGCTTTTTAATACATTTTAAATGAATTCATTTCATTTTTCATGGGATTTTCATCTCTTCTACCTTCTCCACCCCTCGGGGCATCATTCTTATACTGAGAAAAGGTTTGGGAGGCGGAAAATGGAGTAGAAAACAAAGTGATAGCGTGGCTGGCTTCGGGGAGGGGGTGGGGGGCTCTCCAGTCAGACCAACACACAGGACACCCCCGGAGAGTGGTTCCCCCACTGAGTGAGGAAGGGAACTCCCATCTGGACCTGAGGCCAATGGGTGCCCACAGTCTGTACTCTCAGCTTCTGCTGTAGGAGTCAGGAAAATGGTCTCCTTTGGTATCCAGCTTATGCAAGAACAGCTACGTCTCGCCTCCACACCTCCACCTCCCCTGGCTCCCCAGATCCACAAGTTACAGACAGTTTAATAGGCAGATCTAATCTCACCAAGGTTTCAAAGCCATCTAGTCAATGTGTCCTAACCTGCTTTTCTCTGCCTGTCCTTGCCCTCCTCTTCCTCCTTCCCGCCCTCACCCCGACCACCCCCCACCCCGTTAGAGGGCCCAGAGGCTCTCCCCCGTTTAGTTTTGGTGCCTTCCAATAGAATTCACAATGCAGGAATACAAAGTCTTCAGTATTTCTGATATAATGCAGAGTGAAATGGCTGAGAGCATGAGCTTTGGAGGCAGGAAGTGTGGATTCTAGACTAGCTGTGTAAAATGGAGCAAGTTACTTAACCTCTCTGTGCCGAGGCTCCCCGGACAGCGAAATGGGAGCACTAATATGTATCTACCTATTAGTAGGATCTACCCATAGCCTTGTTTGTGAAAATTAAATGTGTTAATACCATTGGCAATATGCTAAGAACAATGCCTGGCTTACAGTAAGCACAGTGTACGTGTTTGCTAAAATGAGGGTGCTTGATGATGGTAATTATGGTGATGATGGTGATGACGGTGGTGGTGAACAACTTTGGAAGAGGAAAAGAGATGGGAATTGGTTGAACCGATTATTTCTTCATTGTCCTTGCAGCTTAGAGATTCTACACACATATATACAAAGGAGCCTCCAGGAAACCAGCTCCCAGTGAAATCATTCCCGACTGAGGCTGGCGATAGGAAGTTCTAGACACGTAGGAGCTCACACGTGGACATCTGATACAAGACTGTTGCCAAGACAGCTGGGGTTTTACCTTCTCACTCTGCCGCATGAGGTGTTCTAGTTTCCCGCTACTCAAAGTGTGTCCAAGAATACACATCATGAGCTTCCCCCCGGGAAGTTTATCAGATATGCAGAATCTCAGGTACACCCCAGATCTACTCAATCAGAATCTGCCGTTTAATAAGCTCCCCGGGTGATTTCTATGCATATTAATGTTTGAAAAGTGCTCTTCTGGTCCAAGTGGTGGGGAATGGGTTCGGTGGCTGTCTTCTGCAGTCCCACTGGCCTGTAGGCAGTGTGCAGGCAGGGATGTGTCTGTCTTATTCCCCACTGTATCCTTAGCATGTGGCATCATTCCTATCACATAGTGAGCACTCGTAAATATCTGGCATGGACCTGTTTGAATGAGTAACTGAACAGGTGCCTGAGTGGACAGGTGTCTGCTGGGCTCAGAAGCTCTGTTGACTTGTTTGGGGTCCTCAGTGAGTAGTGCTGGGATCTCCCATCAGGAGGTGAATGGGTGAGCCAGACAGACCCCTGAGCAGCAACTAATTTTCTGCCGAGGCTAAGCAAGATGGGCTTGAGGGACGTGAGGCCTTCTGTTTTGTGCACCTGGGCAGAGCGAGGGCCTGCAGGGCCTGACTTTGTGTCGACCACGTGTCCCCACGCTCATCCTGGAGTGTCCCTGACAAAGAAGGAAATCAGGTCAGTCTGACATGACTGGTTCTAAATGTGCTTGTGCAGCCCAGCAGTGAACCTTGAGTCCTCATCTAGGCACTCAGTGTCCAGTCCCTACAGACACATGCTTTCCTGGGTACAAAGGCTTAAAGAACTCACCCTCTCCAAAGCTTTGAAAATATGAATGACATTTACCTGTTTCCAGACTTGCAGCCCCTATCAGACTTGCATGGTTCCTCAAAGATCAACAAATCATGGTTGGGCAATCGCCTTTCCAAATCTTTTTAAATACCCTAGCACGTCATTTGTCTGGGTCAAGAGGTAAGGGACAAATAAAGCAGCTCAGTGTTTGATTGCAGTGACCTCTTCCTCCTCTTTTGGATGTCTTTTGTCCCTACCAATATTTGCTCTAACCTTTACAGCCTAAAGAGTATGCTAAAGATCTGTCTCAAGGAAGGGGGCTGTGTATGACAGGCCCAAGTCTTTGAGGATCTGTGGGCAGCTCAGAGAGAATCCTCCTGTTTAGGGTTCTCTTCATCTTGTTCCCTGCGAGCCCCTTCTCCCGTGATTACCGAACTATAGGAAATCCTTAAAGAATGGAGGCAGAGAGGACTATGCTCAAGGTTTGTCAAACAGACCAGAGCTGGAATCCCAGTTAGTGAGGGGCAGACCAACGGGATGAGCTCTGGGCACAAGGAGAGAGCTGCTCCCTGGGCACACGGACATCCAGGTCCCCATACACCTGTGAAGTGTGAGGCTCATCCTCTGTTTACCTTTCCACCCTGCCCTACGCCTCTCCCCTGGAGTAGCTCAAAGCAAACCGTCCTTGCTCCCCTTTGCCTCCCGAGCTGGTAAGTGTTTCAGACATGGTGGTTGCCTACCCCCAATATCCATTTTCACCCCTGCCTTCCTCTTTCCTACTAGACCCCCCTGTTTGGTTGGATATCCACCTTCCTCAGCTTGCCCTGTGCCCTGGGAAACGTGGACACAGCCTCGGTAGGGCTTCCTGATGAGGCTAAAGCAGTCTTGGTTGTCTCATCCCGACTGGCAGTGACTGGGGATCAATTCTGGACAGTAAACTGTAAGGAAAATCTGCAGGGAAGCCTCTGGGAGAGATTTACTTTCTCTTGAAAATAGACTCATGGAAAAGAAGGTGAATGTCAACAGGTTTAGATATGATGCCTGGAAATGGCTGCTGTTATGGAGAGAACCAGACTTAATACAAAGCCAAGATATGTTGGATGGCACAGAGAGAATATGAAAAGGGCCTGGGTCCTTGATGACATCTATAGATCACAGAATTAATCAACCCAGGGGCTACCCTACTTCTGGACTGGTTGTAACATGAGATGATAAATCTTTTTATAGTCTGGAGCTGTTGAGTTTGCTACAGCCGAATTGAAAAAGCAAAATGTGTGATTGGGTATAGACATCTCAGGAAGAACTGTGGTGCTTCTGTCTCCTCTGTGGTGACTGATCTGAAGAGAAATCCTGCCCTCGAAGTCACGCTTTATGCCTCCTATAAACAAACATGCATGCTCATGGACACTCACACATGCACATGTCAGCACGGCCAAACAAATGGAAGCAATTATGTGAATATTGTTACTAGAAGATTCTAGTTAGGCTTAAAGCCTACAGTACAAGGACTCAGTTTTGTTCAGATCAGGGAAATGAAGCACCACCAGGTGCGATTGGGTGAGAACAAACCAATTAAGTGGTGGCATTTATTAGTATCTTGTCATTGAACTCAGGGCCTAATTGGTACAAGTTTGTCTAGGAGACAACTTTGGAAACCACGATTCTGTTGCTAAAGCTAAAACACATAATTCTGATGCTAAAAAGTCCTTCTCTTACTCAGAGCTCATTATGTAATTCAAGAGATATACAATGTCCGATGTATAAAGTTAGCAGGAAGATAAAAAAGATGGCGCCAAGCCTTCCGAGGTGAGCTTTGCCCATGCCAACCTGCTGTGGCCCCAGGTGTCACCCTCTCATCTGTCTACCACCTTCAACTAAGCAGAACCAGGACCACACACCTTGTCTCAGGAGACAGAGATTTGCATACAGGAAGTTTATTGTGCAAAAGTGGGGCATGGAGAGGTGGTGCTCTTAGAAACACCTGGAAGGGAATGAATGAGGGAAACAGAATTGGGCAGAGGGAGAGGTTGAGATGGGATGTAGTAGTTGTGACTGAGATCAAAGGAGATCCCACAGAGAGATCTAGGAGAGGGGTGGCCCTTCGGAGCTGTCCTGATTAAGGCAAGGGGACTGGTCTTTGACCCTACTTGTAGACCAGTTGTGGGATGTGGGCTGATGGCCAGGGGGCATATGATCTTGGGCGAGACAGCACCCTTTGAGGGAAGGAGGGAAATTCCCAGGGAGGGCATTGTAGCTGTTAGCAGCCAACTTTCCTGACCACTTGGGCTTTAGTCTTGCAGGGGGCTTTGGGTGGCATGCTACAGCATCCACTACACATCGGACATAGATATGAGAAAGTGCTGAGCAGAAATGCTCTCTTACGCCCCCTCTATTCCCAGCACCCCCTAGGATGCACATCACAGGCATTTCATAAATATTGTTGGATAAATAATAATGAACATGCGAGACTCCACTGAGGCAGAGATGAAAGCATCATGCTCCCATCCTCTCTTTAGTCTACCACCCCATTCAGAGAAATCACTGCTACCTCTAGAGCTGTCAGATATTGTTTAAACTGCCTAGACCTGCTTCAAAGAATGGAAGAAAGGATGACATGGTACTGGGGGGTATGCTAACTATTGGGAGAAAAAAGTTAAAGCATTACTGCATAGCATACAACAAGATAAAATTCAAGTGGTTAAAGAGTTAAACACAAGACCATTGAAGCCATGAAAGAATTAGAGGAATTATTTTAGAGGAATGCTGATATAAACTTGGGGTGGTTGGGCCTTTCTAAGCATCACTAAGCATTCAAGCATTTCTAAGCAAAAACAGTAAAGGAAAAGATGGATGAATTTGATTACTTAAAAATGGAATGTTTGCTAGGTCCAAATAAATACCATAAGCAAAATTAAAAGGCAAATGTTACACTGGGGAAAATATAATAAACATACATTATAGACAAAAGGTTATATACATGAAGAGCTCTCAGAAGTCCAAAAGGAAAAGATAAGCACCCCCATAAAAATGGGCAATTGACATAAGTAGGCAATTCACTAAAGAAAAATTACAAATAGACAATAAACATATGAGAAAACATTCAGCCTCACTGGGAAAAAAGATATGCAAATTAAATCAATGAGTATGGGAAATTGGGCATTCTTATACCCTGCTGGAGAGAGTGCAAATTGATGCAATTTTTTTTTACAGGGCAATTTGGCACTATCTATCAAAAGTCTTAAAAATGTACATACATATCTTTGACTCAGCAGTTTTAGTTCTAGGAATTTATCTTAATGATTAAAACAAATATAGGTGCAACTATTTATGTATAAATATAGTCAATAAAGAATTATTTATGCTAATGAAACCTGGAAATAATCTGCATATCCAATCATAGGCAGTTGGTTAAACGAGTTGTGGAATATTCATAATATGGAATACTATGAGACCATTAAAATGAAGTTACAGAAGACTATTTACTGACATGTTTGTAAGATATTGCCTAGTGAAAAAAGCAAGGTACAAAACAATACAGATAACACCATAAACGTGTGTGTACTCAGAAATGTGCAGTTTCCAAATATTTACTTTTCACTTCGTGGTAGATAGCTAGGTTTTATTTCCTTTGTTTTTTTTCTGTGCGTTGTCCAAATTTTATGAATCAACCAAGGACTACTTTTGTATTTAGAAAGCGAAATGTCTTAAAATAATTGGATTTGGTAGAATTAGCAAAATTAATTGCATCGTTAACATTATGAGTATGCTAACAATGAGGACGGACCCCTAACTCCAAGGTGAGGAGAGAGGTGTGGACCTGTCTCCCTTTTCTTTTTTGTTTTTTAAGGAGCTCACAATGGCCCCATGGGGATTGAACCGACAACTCTGGTGCTATTAGCACCGCACTTCAACCAACTGAGCTAACCCACCACCCCTCACTTTTGAAGTTGAGGATGGACAGTCAGAGAAGCTCACTCGAGTTTCATGGAAGATGCCCAGTGTGACGCGATTGGTGGGATAAGACCAGCAGTGGTTGGAGGGCAGGGACGAGACCCAAGGATTCTCTGTGACCAGAACAGCAATGCTGATGAGTTGAATGAAGGTATGAACGAGTGGCATAATTGATAAACCTGACTTCTACCCCTCCTCTCTCACACAAATTTTACTCTGTGTGAGAAGGAGAGCCCTACTCCTTACTCCTGCAGGAAGCAGCAGAATGTTCTTGTCATCGAGACAAGCTGGTACTGAGCAGAGGTTGTAGCCCTGCAGAGGCCACCTTCCACTGAGGTTCTCTTCCCCATGTCTGTCCCTGCCTAACTCTCTCTCAAGGGACCTTCTGTCAGTCTCAAGGTAGAGACAGTTGACTCTCTACACAAGATGTTTGGTATTAAACTTGGACCCCAGGCACAGCTGCACGAAACTCCTCAGGGACCCAAGCACAGACTGCATTGATTTAGTTTTATGACTAGAATAGGTTGTGACACTAGTTAAACTTGGGTGGGTGGGTGGATGGATGGATGAGTGGATGAGTGGATAAATACTAGGTCAGTTTTATCTAAAAGCAGGGAGTAGAAAAGTTAAAAATTGGAAAGTAGGATAAGTCTGGAAGTAACTGGGAACGCTGAAAAGTGAGGTCAGAGGTGTTCTCCATTGTTCTCACCTCCAGTGACTTCCATGTGTCAACCCACCCTTTCTTCAGGACTGAGTGCCCGCCCCCAATGCAAACACAGCCCTGGGCGCTCTGTCAGTCCTTGTTTATATCCATGAGGGAAGCTACCACCTTCTGTTAGAACTTTGGTTTTTGTTTGCCTCCCCTTCTAGTCAGTGAATTCTTTGAAGGCAGTGATTTTGTTTCAGTCAGTTCTCTTTCAGGTGCACGTTAAAGAAAACCCAATCCAAACTGGCTTGACTAAAATGGAATTTATGGCTCTTATAACTGTTAAGATTCAGGGAGTAGGGCTGGTTTCAGGTACAGTTTGGTTTAGGGGCTCAAGCATGAATGACCTGATTTCTCTTTCCATCTCTGTGCTTTTTTTCTTCTGGGTTGGCTCCGTTCTCAGACAGAGCTTTCCCTGTGGTAACAAGAGGGTTGCAGCAGCTCCAGCAATCACACCCTCTCTACTTCAAGCCTAGAGAAGGAAACATCCCAGAATCTCTTCAATAAGACTTATTGCACCTAGAGGTTCTGATTGGGCCTCGTGCTCATCCCTGAGCCAATCACTGTAACCAGGTGAAGGCAGATTTCTCTGATTGGCTGAAATTTAGATTAGGAAAGGGGTTGCTCAGGGAGAGGCGGGGTGTCTTATCTGTAGAAGGGTGAGGATGCTGATTTGCACAAGGAACAGGACCCAGGGGATACCATGTCTTCTTCAGTGCTGGGTTCCACCACCCAGCATGTGGTCACCATCAATACATGCTACTCCTATGACCCCAGTCCAACAGAAACACACCAGGAACTTGTCATGGAGGCCCTCCGGGACTTCATTAGGCCCAGCAATGGCTCTATGTCCACAAGGTTCATCTACCAGCACTTCCCTCCCATTTCCTGTGCGCCTCCTGCCAGCACCCAGCCTGTCATGCCTAAGCCACAGGCGGCTATCAGTGGCCAGCCCCCTCCCTCCCCATTCCAGAGCACTGGGACGGAAATGTTTGAAACTGATGCAAACTTAGGAAACTGTGATTTGAGTTTCTCCTTCTTCCTGCCATGGTTTTTGCTCAGTCACCCAGAACTGGTGGCATCCAACACTCCTGCTCAGATATGTGCAATAACAATGATCACATTAGCAACAATAATAGCCACTGTTATTACAGCTCCCATTTGAAGGGTCCGCAATGTACCAAGATGTTTCAACATATCATCACATGTCTGTACAAGAACTTTGCAAGGTATTACAACTAATATTACCACAGGCTTTGCCCACCTCTGAGTACAAATTATTCACATTACTAATCATGACTCAAATTTCACAGAATTGTTGCCCCCAAAACTGGGGCATAATTTCTACTCCCCCTACAACCATTTCTGCGTGTTCCCAGGAGTTACGTCCTGAGGGCTCATAGGCTCTGCCAGACTTCATGGCTTCCACTGCTGCTGCTCTCCAGCACCTAGGTCCCTGAGACGAGCCACCAGGCACCGACGCCCCCACCGTGCCATTCTGCATCGTGGCAAGTTGGGGGAAGATGCCTCTCTCTTCCCCACCATTCTATGGCACATGCTTTCAGTGGGGCACTAAAACAGTTCTGTTTGGTCCTGGTATGTTAGACAGTTACTGAAATGGCTCCATCACAATACACTTACCACTGGACGCTGGCATGGGACCAGTGGGGACTGGGCGGGAAGACGAGTACAAGAGACAGAAACCATGCTGTGCTCAAGCATCATACCACTCTGCCTCCCCCTGCCTTTTTCTCTTCCTCTCTCTCCCCCCTCCAACCTGCAAACCCAACCCAAGGCTGTTTGCCTGGGTCAAGTCCCTCATGTCTGATTCTCCTATTTTGGGAGAGTTTCTCCTAACTGGCTGAGAGTAGGCGTTCAGTAAACAGACATACAGATGGTCCCTGACTTACAATGGTTCAATTTAAAAATTTTCAACTTTACTATGGTGAGAAAGCAATGCATATTCAGTAGAAATGGTACTTCAAATTTTGGTCTTTTCCCGGGTTAGCGATACGCGGTACAATACTCTCTCGTGCGTGACGCTGGACAGTGGCAGTGAGCCACAGTCCCCTCTCAGTCACGTGATCACGAGGGTAAACAACATACTCTACAAAGTAGTATTAATTGCATTTTCTACCTAACAATATTTTCCACTTACAGTGGATTTATTGGGATGTAATCCCAGCATAAGTCGAGGAGCATCTGTACATTGAAGAGTTGATTGGAAGGATGGATAAAATACTGCCTCAGTTCTGATGCCGACTGGATCCTGGTGAACTCACTTTACATGTATCTGCATTTTATTTGGACTCAAGTTGAGATCCTTGTTAAAGTTGGTATGATTCTTCTCCATTTTACAGATTAAAGAACTGGGGCCCAGAGAAGTGAAGTCACTTGTCCAAAGTCACACAGCTAGCAAGTGGCAGAGCTGGGACTCGAACCCAGACCTAAGTGATGTTCAAGTCCTCTCCTCTTTCCACTCCACTCTACTATCTCCCCAGAAAGATGCTGGAATCTGTGGGGTGACTACCTCATACAGGAACCACATCACTGGGTGTCCCCTGTGGGGTAGGACATCCCAGACACTGTTGGCATTGCCTGCTTCTCCATCACAGTCCTAGATGTAACAAATCTCAGCTAAAGGCCCCAAAGGGTGGCCCACCCCAGCAACTGGTGTTTGGGGGTGGAAGATGGCAGCTCCATCCAGCCGTGCCTGATTTTGCCTGCGTGTCAGCCACTTGCACAGCTGCATCTGAGAGGCCAACTCTGTGCTATGAGCTTCTCCTGACCCCACCAGTTTCCGCATCTTTTCTCAACTCTCTCTGGATCGGAGAAGCACTGGCAGTGAGCAGCTTCTCCAGAACTTACGGAGAAGATGGGTCAGCCCTTTGGGGTCAGTTCCACTAGTGAGGCAGGAGCCCTTTGGGGTTAGAGGGTCCTGGCCCTCTAGTGAAAGAGGGAGTCCTGCCTGCCACATGAGCTGGAGATAGGTCCCATAAGCCCCACGCCACAGCCTCCTGGTCCTGGGTGTGCGTTCTGCCCTCACCGACAGGCTTCTGACCCAGCCTCTGTATTTCCCTTCCTCCTGCTAATTCCCGAGTCCCCTAAAATCCCTCCTTGCCTCTCCCCAGGCTGGCCTTTATCCCTGTGCTTGTAGCCACTGTCTGTCCCACAGGCCCATATAGTCCATTCTCAGCCTGAGATGCCTCCTTCCCATGGCTGCCTCCTTCCTGCTTCTGGGGCCGACTCTTTGGGAGTCAGCTGCAGCCCAACTCAAAGTCCACTGGGCTCCTTGAACATTGGAGTTTAGACTGCTCCCCCCAGAGTCTCTGCTATAAATCGCTGCCTTGCACAACCCTAATCTGGGCTTTCAAGTGGACAGAACTGACAGCCATGGAATTGATTTCCAGCGAGATGTTCGAGATTTTGGAGACAACCTGTTACAGTGGGGTAGGTGGAGCCTGCATAAAGCTACAGAGCCGATTTTGTAGACTGGGGCCCAGACAATGCACAGTAGTGAATGCCAGGCTAGAGTTCAGCCCTGCAAGAATCACTGAACAATTGGAGAGCAGTTTCACAAACCATATGCATGCGCCTGTCTGTGTGCGTTTTACTAGAGGTGTTGCCATCGATGTTGTTAATAACAGCAAACATTTATTCAAACTTACTATGGGCCAGGCACTGTTCTACACACTAAGACATTTACATATATTAACTAATTTGTTCCTTATTGCACCTCATGAGATAGGTCCTTTGTTGTTTTCATTTTATTCATGAAGAGACTAAGGCACAGAGAGGTTAAGTAACAAGCGCATGATTACACAGCCAGCAGAACGGGTATCGGAACCCAGATCTTTGTGAATCCCAAATCCACGCTTTCAATGTCTACATTGTATTGTTAAACTCTCAAAGACATGCATGGCCCAACAACGAAAGGATACGAGCCTTCCTACAAGGAGAAGAAGCTGACAAAGTAGAAAAGAACCTTGATTGGATCAAATCGCGGGGCGAGGGAGCATGAGAGAAACCAGCATCTGCCATGGGGCAGGCAGCACTCCGCTCTCAGGCCTTCGCAGAGTTTTCCACTCACTCCTCATGAGAACAGTGTGCAGCAGGCCTCCCAATCCCCATTTCACAGACGCGTAAAGCATGGCTGCGACAGCCTCAGTAGCCTGCTCATGCACTGCTTACTACTAGCACATGGTGGTTTCAGATTCAAACTCAGGTCCATTTAAATCTCCGCCTGGTGCTGGGTGAGGATTAGACTTATCATCATGAACTCGCCCACACGGCACAGGGGTGGTGGTGAGAGGAGAAGGATCCTATGCTCCTCTTTCATCCCACCCCACCTATCTTCTTCTCTCCTCTCCTTTCCCCCCACCCGCTCCCCATCCACCTCGCCAGCCCCTCTTCCCTTGCTGGGGATTAAGTTAGGAAAACAAAACTGAAATGAACACAGCTCTGCCAATCCGTCCCTGGGGACGCCGACTTACACAGGCCTGATGCTGTTGATGATGTTGTATCGATTTCCCCTCTAATTGCTGCAGCTGGATCTATATTCATTTTCTGTCTCAAACTTCTTTTGTTAGTTCAATCAGCTAAATGAAGGGCCCATTTCTCTCTGCTCCTGTCCTGAAAAGCCGAAGAAGTTTCAAATGAAGAGCTCTCTTAGGAAGTCAGTGAGGTCAGCAGACTGGGGACCGAGAGGGTCAGAATTGGATGACCTCTTTTGAAGACTTGGCAAAGAGCAAGCCTGGAAAAAAGGACCCAGAGACAGACCCGGCTGGCAAGAAGCAGAAATATTCCACCTGGAATTCACAGATCAGTAGTCCATTCATTCATTCAACACGGTTACTGTGCACCTAGCACAGACTGGACCCCATGGTAAGATCTAGAAATATTCAGGACATAGGTCCCATCTTCATGGAGTTCAATGTGAGATGGGCAGACAGATATTAATCAAATGGTCTCATAGAGAAATGATGTGTGCTATGGGAAATGTCTAGGTCAACTTCAAGAACCACAAGAGGAAAACAGAATTGGTTCAAGCAAGACTCAGCTTTCCCTTTGTTAACTCAGCAAGCTTTTCAGATCCACTCAAGATGTGCAATGAAGAGAGCAAAGTACTGAGGGTGACCTCCAAGCTGGACAAGACTTGGTGCCTTTTTCCTAGGTGCTCACCGCATTGTGGAGAAGCTAGATGTCGCTTGCCACCTCTTTGCATATGACTTAGGTGGGGGGTGGGATGTATGCAAAATCAACCCTCTTTTTTTGTGATCTGCCTTTGGCTTTGGCCCTTTTGGTAAACCTTGCTCTTGGTGTTCACCCCTGACTGTTCATTGTTTGCTCAGTCACCATTCTTAAAATTGGACAACACCTTATCTTTCCAGCCCAGCCCATTGGCAGTTACTGGCCTTCACCTGGCCATTCTTCCCCCAATATTTTAGTCATCAGTTCAGGTGAGTGTATGAGGTATACTGGGGCATTAGTCAGCATAGATTAGGTTATGCTGCAATAACAAACAAGCACAAAATATCAGTGGCTTAACACAACAAAGATTTGTTTCTTACTCATGCAAAGTCTGTAGCAGGTTTAGTGGCTCTCCAGGGCAGTTCCCTTCTAAGCAGTGTTTTACAGATCTGGTGGGCTTCCATCTTGTGACACTGACATAACATGTTTGCATGGTAGGGGAGAGGGCTGGAGAATCATTTGGGAACTTTTTATTGCATTTTCCCACAATCATGACCAGAATTATTCACATGGCACCACCTCACTTCAAAATTCCCCAGGAAGAAGAGAAGAATCAGATGTTTATAATTTCTAGTAATATCTACCACAATTGGTCCAGCCTCTGGACAGAAGGTCTGTTTACAGACATTCTTATCTAGGGTCCCGACATACCTGTCAGCCAGTAACTGGTACGTTATGATTCAAACTCATGTCTAGGAAAACTCACACCTTTCTGTCTCCGTTAGACTATTGCCCCTGGAAAAGTCCATGTCTTCAAAGCATTTCTGCTAAGGTTGAGACAACAATATTGAGACCTACAGTGAAGGTAGAATGGTTCAAGTGCGATGGTGAAGAACTTCGTTTCTGAGGTGAGGCACACATAGGTTCCGCTCTCAGCTTTGCCATTCATTATTTGAATGACCTTGACGAAATGATTTAACCTCCAATTTGCACATCTGTAAAATAAAAATGCTAATAGTACTAATTTAGGGTGGTTGTGATGCCAAATGAATTAATGTAGTTAGCAAGAGCTCAAAAAAAGAAAAAAAACACACAGTAACTGCTATTAGTATTATTATAGATTTCTAGAAGTCAATATCTAATCAAGGGTTTGATGGCCTATTTCAGACTCAATGCCAGAGATGCTAGGAGAGGAGTGAGGTGGGGAAGCAGAAGCTCTGGCGATTTGAGTTTTCTGCTGCCTCCATTCAGTTGCTGGACAATTAAGCTGCCAAGAAAGTCAAGATGGTAAAGATATCTCAGGCATGCACCTCAAGAGTAATGGGGTCTGGAGGTAGGGGTCGATACATCTAAGAGGTTAGAGGTATGCAGATATAACCTCCTTTCCTAATTCTGTAGCCTTGAATTTGGGCTGGCTCCAACATTGCTTGAATTAAATACCACCAGGCTTGTAAAATGCTCAGCTCAGTCCAAGACCTATAGTAGATAAATAATAATTATTTTGATGATGCTAATTATGATGATCGTTCCACCACAGTGAGCTGGCACGTTGATGTGGGAGACCATAACCGGGCAGTTATCTCTGAAGAGACCTCTATGAATTGTTGATCACCACCACAGCTTCTATTCAGGAGCAAACCCTGTGAGCAACTAGTGTGAGTTTAAAACTCAGATATGCATTGTTCCAGACCTCGAGGAGCTTCTGGTCTCGAAAGGGAGTTGGATATGGTACAATAGCAACGTGTGCAGATCATCTTGTCCTATACTGTGCCCTTCACTAATATTATCTCCAAACCTCACAGCAGTGGAACGAGGTAGGTCTTATTCTCCCCCGTCTTAGGGATGAATGGAATTAAGCCTCAATTTCTTTAGCCTTAAAATGGGTACAAGACACTTTACTGACTTCCTACGAAGATTAGAGATAGCACCTATGAAGGGCGTGGAATAATTCCAGGAACAAAAATGCTATGGAGGATAATAGGGAAGTCTCCAGATAGTGACCAGGATGTGTGTGTTTCGTTGCTACCTGTACTCAGAAGGTATGTGGGAGGGGCGGATGGTAACTGAGAAGTCTGACAGCTGGAGTGTGCTATGGAAGAGCTGTGTTGAGTGAAATCACAGGCGCTGGAAGAGGATGGGGAAAAGAGGGACAGAATGAAGGAGCGAATGGGTAGGAAGGAAGTGATATGAAACATGCCAGCTCATCCCCAGGAAGAAGAATCTCAGACCAATCAGCTGCCAGATGAGGGCGTCGCAGGGCTAGCACCTGGTATGAATATGGGATCGCTTGCTTCCTCCCTGTCCCCTGCCTCCATCACCCCAATCAGACCCGACATACTCCAAAGTCTACATCCAGCCCCTGGCCTGAGATCTAAGGGCTGCCTGCAACGTGGGCATCTTGTGTTTCCCTTAAATCTCCTTTGTAACCAATCAGACCTAGAAGTCAATGTGCCAAGGATAAGCCTAGGGTGAGGGTAATGCCAAGTCTCCCCACAATCTACCAATTTCTCCCACTGTATCATTTCAGAGTGTGAAGCGAAGGCCTTGGCTATCATTCCCACGAGCAGCACTCTGGGTCCTGCTCCAGGGCAAAACACACCAGAGCGTGATCTGGTACTATCAGCGTCTTCGCACAAGTTCTGCTATATACAGCTCCGTTGTCTCTGCCCATGAATGTTTGACTCAAGGTGACATATTTACAGGACCACAAGGTATACCTGTGCAAGAATAACAGAGACACATGCTTCTCAGGATTAGCCACCTGTGGGGTAAACTTTTTGGAAGCCCCCTTGGTCCAAATTACTCCCTTTTGCTAACAGACTGTAAATTCCACTCTCGGAGATATTTTATTTTGATTTGGATTAAGAATCCTTTAAAGCGCAAATATTCCTAATAAGGGTAATACATGATCAGAGTTCAGGCAAAGTCTTAAAAGCAGGCAGCTTCCTGATGATGTTGCCTGTGGCACAGCCAACAGTCAAGGTGCTGGAGGTGGAGAGAGCAAAGTCAGTTTGAACTTCATGAGACCAGCACCATGGATAGTTCCTTTCTGGCTTCTAACAATTTCAAGGAACTTTCCAGACCAGCTCCGTGCCCTGCGGGCACCTTTGCCTCCAGGCTATCAGCCTCACTGGAGAAGAATTCTCTAGCAGAGCCTTTAGACAGCAAGACCTTTGTTCCTGAGAAAAGGGAAATATCTTTTCTCTGGACAGTGTTAGAGCTTGGCTTGGAGTTTCTGCTCAAGAGATGAGATTGGGGCCTAAGGACACAGGCCATGGGCTCTCCTTGGTGGTGATGGAGGTGGTAATCATAATGATAGCTAACATTTATTGTACATTTCCAAAGTGTCAGGTACAATTTTATGCATTTCCCATGGATTAATTCACCCACACCCATAATAAGCTCAGGAGGTGGGTGGTATTATCCTCATTTCACAGATGGTGAAACTGAAAACACAGAGAGGCTGGGCTTCCCCATGCCACGGCACTACACCACTCCAAGGGCGCTTGTCATTGTCACTGTGGTCTATGTCAATGGTGCCCCCTGGAGTTGTGTAGGGCACAAACTGTGCAGCCAGTCTGCAAAGAGGTTAAGCAACTTACCTGAGGCCACAAGGCCAAGAAGGGCGGGTTTAGAGCCCAGGAAATGTAGTCCTAAAGTCCCTGTTCTTACCCACGCCGCTCAGTGGGGTCCTCTTTATAGGGGCTTTCTCTTCAGGTAAGCATACTGTGGGCACGATGGGTCACGTGGTATTTTTAAAAATCGTTTTTAATGTTATTCCAAATATAACATATACTCTAGTAGCAAATGCAAACCTATTAAAAGCAATCAGTGCCGAGTCCAAGTCTCCTCCCCCACTCCTTCCCTGCCTCCATAGTCCCCTCTCTGCCCCACATGCTTGCACCTACTGACAAGAGAGAGGAAGGGAGGAGACATGCTAGATTGACTTGATTACTATATAGGGGAGGGTGACACAGGAGGAGAAGGCACTAAAGCTTGGATTTCCTGACAACTTTTTGGCACTCAGGGTAGAGGTTCTGCCTGGATTTCTCCATCTGGAGGGATGAGGTGGGGACTCCATCATATACACAACTTCAGAGTACATTTAAGAGAGCTTAATGAATGGGGCTTTCAGAGCCGTTGGACCACCACCTATTAGACCCCTGCCAGGAGGACAAAGTGAGCATCCATATATTGTATCAATAGCTAGATGCTTTCTGATCTCGTTTGACCGACTTTGAAGAGTGTGTGGCACTTCTAAACACTTTCTTAGCCAATTACCATAGCACCAACTGCTGGGACATTGCTAACCAAGGATCACCCAGACTAGTATTATCCTTTTAATCTTATAAACATATGCATTTTTTCCTTTATCCAAATGAGATCATACTATATTTGTTAATAGTCAGTTTTTCTGCTTGACTCACTGTTACATTATGCACCTCTCCCCATGTCAGGACAAAAAAGCCTGCTGCTTCTTTCTAATAGGGGTGTGGGGGACCACTGTGCAGCTTGTACAATTTTTTTTGTCAGCTTCCTGTTGATGGATATTTAGATTATTTCCAATTTCACTTTTCTTACTGTTGCAAGCCATTACAAATGTTCTCATACATATTCTTTCACCTCACGCTAATATTTGTGTATAAAAAGGAATTGCTGTGTCAAAGGATATGCAATTGGTGAGTTTTAATGATACAGCCAGATGGTGTGAGAAACAAAGGAGATGTGTTTTAATATGCGGGTAGAGGCGTAATGGCTTGGAAGTGGTCATGAGGAGCGAGGCGAATGCTGACCTGAGTTTTTGTACCTTAGCAGAATGAACAGCCTCGATTTGAGAAGACTGCAGAGGCAGCAGTGTCTTCTGGGGAGATCTCATTCTCAGTTCAGGTGGGAGATACAAAGAGTGTTCCAGGAAAAGTTTGGGAAAAAGACTGGGAAGGGCTGGGAGGGTGGGGGCTGTGAGTTTGGGTCAGGGGTGCGGGAGCAGAGAACAGCGAGGGGATGAGAGGGCAGGAAAAGACAGAGAGTGACAGAGTGAAGTGAACAGACATAGATGACAAAGCTGTGAGACTGGGGCATTGTCTGACTACAGAGTGCAAATGGATCTCAGGCGATAGTCCCTGAATGGTAGCCAAGGCTTAATGACATTTGCAAAAACGTGGTCTTAGCGCAGGGTTTGTCTTAGGTCTGATTCCCTAGAAACAGACCCTGAGGGACTTGGATGCATAGGATTGTAGATAGAGGGCTCTTTAGGAAAAACTAGAGGAGAGCAGGATGGGGAAGGAGAAAGAGCCAAGCAAGGCTGTGGCCTCAGATAAAGCCTGGCCTTGTCTCACCCATGGGGTGCTCCAGAGTGTAAACTACACAGCAGGGTGGTCATTCAGTGAGAAAGAGGGGCCAGGTAATTGCGCCCTCCGACCAGCCAGTTATTGGATGCCCCTGGGGGAAGGAGTGTAATCCCCAGGCTTCTCCAGACTAGCGGTGGTTTTCTATCAGCCAAGGGCAAATCTCCAGAGAAGGCCACAGTCATAAGCCGTTAGCCCCAGCACTTGCAGCAGCTCAGGGAGGGGTGCATGAATGGCTGAAAGGATCTGGGAGATCTGAAATGCTACAAACCAGGCAGGAACTCTCCATGGTCCTGGTATTACAAAGTCCAAACTGATTTTGCCCTCAGGCGACACTTGGAGCAATCTAATGAGGATGCCCCCCGAGACACGCAAGTCAGACATGGAGGAGAGCAGGGTGCATTCATTCCCAAGAAACTTGGCCCGTAGCAGAACAGCAAAAATGCCAGTGGGTGGGAAGACTCAGACTTCTTCAGGTGAACAGCTTGGCAAGGCCTGGCTTGGGCACACTTTTGAGGAACACTTTTTCTGTGGAGGAGTGTTTGTTCTGAGAAACAAGGCTGGTGCTGACTTCTAGTATCTTGACCTACCATCACTGTTGCTCTGCCACAGCTCCCCCCAGATCCCTCAGCTATATTTTGTGCACTCAGCTCCCAGTGTTCTTTAACTCCCTCTCCAGCTCCTGCATCTCTGTTGGAGGATTGCTATGGGTTAGAGGAGCGCACTGCCTGTGCACACAGAGAGCCAGAGGATATAAACACTTCAGTTCCCTTGCCCTTAACTGAGGCAGGGACCCAACCTCACATCCTGTGACTGTGATGTGATTCAAATAGTCTGTTCGGAGGAGTAGCTGAGCAAAGCTGAGGACAGTGTCTATAAAAGGCCTGAGCAGTGAATCAGAGCCCAGCCAAGAGGGCTGGGATTTAGGACAAGGCTCCTGGCTCCGTGGTAACTGTGAAGGAAAGAGGGAAATAGAGGCAGAAGCTTGAGCAGAAGGATAAGGACAGAATCACAGATATTAGGGTGCTGCGGGAAGAACTGTGAGAAGCTGGATTCACATGGGGTCTCCAGCTCTTCAGAAGAAGACTGATTCCAGCCCATACCTCCCCGGGGCTGAGGAGCCCCTGTAGCCTGTCAGGACGTGCAAGGCTTGGGAATGCTAAGGCTGTGGTTCCAGATACCAGCCCAGAGTGGTCTCTGGGCAGTGTGTGCCAAGGTGGCACTGACACATGCCACCCCAGCTTACCTCGCTTCAGAAAGTATCATAGCCAAGAGGGTGTCAGCTCACACTGGGAGGCCCAGCGTCTCTAGTCAGCCAGAACCACTAGTGTTTTTAGCACTGAGCTTCCACGTAAGATTGCATTTGGACAAAGGGGGTTGCCAGGGAAGGATAAAGGTTGAAAATCATTGATGTGGTTCCACTCCCTTAGCTGAATCTCCAGACGAGTTCAGTTTCTCTAATACTCTAAAATTCCACCTGCACCTGTGTTCCCTGCATTTTCCAACTTGATAAGTGAAAATCAAGATAAAAATAACACTTCAAGCCCTGGCTCAAGGAGCCATACAATTCAGAGTGGGGACTGTTCTGCAGAAGTGAGTCATCTTGGGTAATTGAAGCGGGATAACTAACCAGTGGAGAGTGTGGGCTCTGGGTTCCTATTGTACTTGAAATTGTCCTACTAAGGAACAGGGAGTCAGCCTCTCTAAACCTCTGTTTCACCACTTATGAAGTAAGTAAAACCCATACAGTAAGACACATACCTAATAAATATTTGTTTAATGAAGTCTGTGAAGATGAGATGAGATGATGTATGTAAAGCACTCGGCAAAGTGCCTTACACATAGTCAATAGAGATGAAGTCCAAAATATTTACCAGCTGCCATGGCACTAATGTCAACCAATCAGCATGTTGCACTAATCAACAGAGGAGATGCGCTGACCAGTCAGAGCAGATCCACTGTCCGATAAGAATGAGTGACTACCTGACACTGACAAAGCCATACCCCTGGGTTCTTGCTATAACTCATGCAGTAACTATAAATGGTGGCCAGCCAGCACAAACCCCTAAACAATTTTGCTTTGTCTCTTGCTATATAAACTCCAAAATGCTCTAGTTAATTTTTTTTTTACCACAGTCAGTAAGGACAGAGGACGGCTTTGCTGAGTGAGGGTGATTTTCTGCCTCCCCATTTCCTTCCTATCGGCCTCCACTGAAGATGGAGAGGGGGGATCTGAGTCACAGCCTCAGGCTTAGACACGTCCTTGGCTGAACCAGGCCAGTGAGAGGGAGATCAGCCACAGGAGTGCCCCCCAGGGACTCCTTCAGCTTCTGTGCTGGGAAGTTGACATCTGGATTCAACATCTCACTAGGAACAGTGTGTTCCATCTCTTGTCCTATCTCATGATTCAAGGTGTAGGGAGACAGAGTCTGAAGAGATGGGCTTTATTCATGCTTTGGACTGTACCAAGGCACTGAGTGGGAGGAGCCACCAGGAGATAATTCTCCAGAAAGCAATTGAGAAGGTGTTAGAAACGTGAGATAAACGCTGGTCAGGAAGACAGAGAGAGAGAGAGAGAGAGAGAGAGAGAGAGAGAGAGAGAGAGAGAGAGAGAGGCCAACTACATAAAGAGACATATGACTCGCTCTTTAATGGTCATCCTCTAAGTTATGACAAAATCATAATTTCCCGACTCCTTAGAAACCTTATTCCTTATTACACATACTGTACACTGTTCACTCCATTCATTCCAGCAGTGGCGAGCAGGGGAAGGCAGGTAGGTGTCTGCCACCAAGATTTCCTAAAGGTGTCCAGGTCCTTTCAATTCCAAATGTGATTTTTTTCACTTCTCTCAATTTGTGACCCCCTCATCCCTCATAGCTTTCTAAAAATTCCCTTTTTGCTTAAGTTAGCCAACAACCCTTAACTAAAAAGGTTGTAAATAACAATTTCTTTTTTGCTTTTCAATTACAGTTGACATACAATATTATATTAGCTTCAGGTGTACAACATAGTGACTAGACATTTTTATAACTTACAAAGTGACCACTCAAATAAGTCTAGTACCTGTTTGGCATAACAGGTTCTTTTTTCCCCCTCCATCCTCAATACATTTGCCGACGCTGCTCTCTCCAACCAAATGTCCTGTGTCCTTGCAGCGGCCATCTCTTGGGAGGACACCAAGCCCACGATGACCCCTCTTCCTTGGGAACTGCCCTTCAGAGGCTGGGTCTGAACTCTATTAGCTGGATCTTCAGGTCCAGCTAAATAAACCAAGAATGGACTGCTGACTCAAGCTGGACCAATCAGGTTATTCTAAGCATCTTCAATTTTGGCCTGAGCCCCAGAGATGAGGAGTTGGTGGAAGAGAGTAATGACCATGCATGACCTCAAGAAAGAAGGATGATAGATTCCTGAGGCCAAGGTCTCCCACATTTCTGAGTTTTTGCCATTCTTCAGATTTATTTTTTCCCTTCTTTCTTGGATCGCTTGAAACAACCAGAACCTTTACAGTAACTCTCTTTTATTTAACCTAACCAGTTCATTTTTTTTTTTACTTGTGACCAAAATAACCTTATTAACACACTCCTGATTTTCTGTCTGTTTTCTCAAGACTGCTATGCTGCTTTTTCCATGAAGGCATCTCTGAGTCACCATCCCCTGGCAGGCAAAATTTGTCCCTTTCCTCTTCTGTGTTCTCATAATACTCATGCTCACTTCTGCTGTAGCATTTTGTACTTTATTATGTCCACTATTGTGTATTTAGACCATGGGTTCCTCAAGGAAAGAAGCAGCCTTATTTATACTGGTGTGTTTAATGCTGATCTCAATACTTGCAACATAAGAAGTATTTATTAAATTCTTCTTCATTAACTGATTAAATGAATGAATAATTAAAGCTAAATTGGAGACAGGCTCTGCGAAGGGTTAAACCTTATTCCTTTTCTGTGTGTAGGTGAGCGCTGCAGAGGGATGTCCGCAGCACACCAGCTCTGTTCATCTCACATCTCCACCACAACAAACACAAGCTGTCAGAATCCCTTTGTCCTGTTGGAATGTCTGTTTGTTGCATTTGCTTAGAATGAAAGGCCGTCAGACAGGGGGCCAGAGATTCCCGTGGTTGTAGAGATTTCTTATTTCCACAGAGGCCTGACCTGGCGGACCTTCTTGCCATCCTATTGACCCCTAGCTGTCTGGAGTAAGTCCCTGAGGAGCAGGGAAAGATGCCTTTCTGACTGAGGGAGGAGGGTTGATGGGGAGCATCAGAGAGCCTGGCCAAGCTCCTCTCCTCATTCACAAGGGTTTGATTCTGACAGGCTTCAGAGAGACTCCTGGCTCTGACTCTGAGCAGAAATTTAAAGACAATTGCAGCATGAGTGAACATGAAACTCCTGGCAAAGTAAGGATTTCTGGAATGACCTATCTAACAAATGTAACTCTGACCCAAGCTGCACAAAGCAAGTGCAATTATGGAAAAGTAGGGCAAGAGTGGACAGATGAATCTGATGCCGGTCAAAGTTCAAGCTCTCAGAACACATGCTATCTGAAAAGTTGGGCCACAAGGCCAAAGCTTGGATTTCAATTGAGCTTGCAGCATCTATAAAAAATATATATATGTAATGTGCCTCAGGGGATGGTAGTTGTACCATTTGGGCACTGGTTTAGAAAGGTGGAAAATGCCTAGAAGGAAAAGTTCTCCTAACGAAGGACCTAGGCAAAGGATGGCTGATAATTATGACAAAATAGTAGTGATAATAATAATAATAATGGCTAACATACCAGACATAGTTCTATGTGCTCTCGATGTGTTGTCTCATTCAATCCTTATAATACACTTATGAGATCAATGCCTCTGTTATCCTAGTTTACAGAAGTGAAAGCAGCCCTGGACATCATGTTACTTGCCTAAGTTCACACAGCTGGTCAGGGTGGACTCATGATGCCCTCGCACTGAGCCTCCAGGCCACAGAGGCTCTTCAGCCACCTGAGCTCTTTCCTGCCTCAAGGCCTTTGCATGTGCTGTTGCCGTCCTTGAGACACTCTCAATAACTGATAATAATAGTGTAACAAAATGGACATTTCCACCAAACCTCTATGTAGCAGACTTCAGATGTCAGCATAGGTTGTGAGACAGACCAGTTGGTACAACCCTAATAAGTGAAAAACCAGCCAAGTAGCGGGCAAATACATCTTAAACTTTTCACTCTCGTGGAAGAGATAATAGGATGGGGAGAAAAGGAGACTGGGAAAGAGGACACTTTGGAAAGAGAAAACAGGATAGTGCTTTTCACCTACCCAAGATTACTCAAGAAACAGAAGTCGTCCTTATGTGGCCTGGGTCAGGCTAATGTTGACTTTCAATTTCTCCATTGTGGCATCCACTAAACTGCTAACCTTCAAAACTATTTTCTTTTCCTCCAAGGCACTTGGCTATGTGGTATCTCCCAGCTTCCCTTGCTGCTAGGTTCGATTCATGTGACTGAATTCGAGCCAATGACATGAGAGTGGGCATGTTTGCCACTGCCAAGCCTGGCTCATACAATCTTCCCATACATGATATTTCTCTCCTTCTATGTCCACCAGAAGGGGGTCTGGGTTTGTGGAGCCACGAGATGCTAGACCTGGGTCACAGAATTCCTTCATGAAAGAGAACCCTCCAAACATCTGACTGGACTTTTCCTGGATGAAAAATAAACGTTTATTTTGTTAAGCCACTGACATTTGGAGGTTATAGCCAACACTGCCCAACACATCTCTGCCGGGACAAGAACACAGGTCAGCAAGCTCACCGTAATCACAAAGGGCAATCAATTGGCTAAAATGCTAATTGCAGAGTCAGATGGTGAACCCTATTGCAGAACATCTCGCAGCACTTCGTAGCTCTTACATTTTGGAACAATCCATTTATCAACAAGCCTTTAGTATATGCCCAACTCATACTACAACCACAGCGTTCAGGGGAGAGCAGAAAACAAGAAAGGCTCCTTCCTTCCCACCAAAGAGGGAGATATAACATGCCCATGGAGTAACATTCCACAGTGGTCTGGAGACCTCTGGCAAATGCTTGGTACACATACCATTCATTCACAAATCCTCTCCTACCTCAGCGATGGTAGTCTCTGGAGTTATGTAAGTAAGACAGAAATGCTGGATTTGCAGAACCTCGGAAGACTTGACTGTCCTCATGCCCCAGGCCAAATCTCATGCTGTGACAGAGGGTTTCATAAATAATTTATAAGCTACAATATTGAGTCCACCTCCCAGGTCCCTCTCACGGACCCCATCACACTGCAGCCCAACACTAGCCTCTGTGTGCCCATGACAAGGGTAGAAGTGTAGGTTCATTTTAATGTATCCATTCATTAAGCAAAGATTCTTTGAGAACTAAGTTTGCCAGGTTCTGGGGCAATCGCAGTGAACCAAAGAGATTAGAAGCCCTGCTATTGGGGAAGTAATGTGGGGAGCAAGGGAACAGAGTAAGATAATTAGGGAGCGACCGCGGTGAAGCAGCCAGAGAAGTTCTCTCTGAGGGGATGACATGTGCACAAGACTTGAATAACATAAATCGGGTGGACATCTGGAGGAAGCGCTTTCTAGGGAGAGACAGTGCAAAGGCCCTGTGGTGGGCGCTTGCTTGATGCATTCACGGAACAGGGAGGCCATTGAGGAATAGCATCGATGTGGACAAGAGGCATAGGAGCTGAGGTCCTGAAGGCAGTGGGAGCCGCTGCCCTTAGGGGCCATTGCAAGGCCTTTGGCTTTTTCTTGAGGTGAAATGGAAAGCCAAGGGAGAGTTTGTAGAAGAGAAGTGCCATGATCTGACGTGTATTTTTAAAGGATCAAAAAGCCTCCTAGCTGCAATGTTGAGACTAGATTAGAAGTGCCATGGTGGAAGCCAGAGTACCAATTACAGGTCAGTTTTTGTTCTAGTCAGTTTGGGCTGCTAAAACAAAAAATTCCATAAACTGGATGGCTTAAAAACAATAAACATTTATTTCTCATGGTTCTGGAGACTATCATGGCACTGGAAGTCCAAAGTCAAGGCCCTGGAAGATTCAGTGACTCAGTGACCGGTGAGTGCCTTCTTCCTGGTTCACAGAAAGCTGTCTTCTTACTATATTCTCGCATGGTGGGAGGGGTGAGGGAGCTGTCTGGGGCCTCTCTGTCTTTTTTTTTCTTTTCTCTTTTGGAGACACAGTGTAGTAGGGTCTAAAAAAATTAAAATGTGTATGTTTGTTAGCATAGCAATTCTACTTCTAGGAATAGAAATCTATTTCATAGAAATACGCATGTTTACACAACCATCTACAAGGTATTTGCTAAAATCTTATGATAGAAAAATTGGAAATATTGATATTCCTATGAATAGCTAATACTTACATAAGGCCTTCTCTGGGTCTGTACTTTTCTAAGCACTTTACACAAATGAGGATATGGAGGGTAGAAAGAGAAGAGTTGAGATAATTCCAAGACTTGGGGCCTGAACAACTGGAAGAAGAAAGTTGCCATTTTCTGAGCCAGAAAGACTTTGAGAGGAGCTAGTTTGGGGATAGAAGTTAGGAAGTTCAATTTTGGCTACTTTAGGTCAGAGATGTTCACTAGACATTTAAGTGGAGATGTTCAATAAGTAATGCCTGGGTGGGAGACACACCTTTGGAACGTGGTATCAGCCTGGACGTGGTAGTTAAAGGCACAAGACCAGATAAAACAACCTAGCTCAGACAGAGAAAAGTTTGAGACTGACCTCAACTGCACTTCAATGTTGAAAGGCAAGAGATAAGAAGGAGCCAGCAAAGGAAGTTGAGAAGACTTCTTGCCCAATAAGGTGAGAGGAGGCGCAGAAACCAAGAGAAGGACCTATTTTAGGAAGGAGGGAATAATCAGCTGTGTCAACCGCTGCTGAGAGGCAAAGAACAGTGAGGCCTGAGAACCGATCTGGATTAGGCAGCGTGACGGCACTGGTGGCCATGACAAGTGCTGTTTGGTGGAACCATAGGAATGGGAGCTGGTCAAGCGAGTTCAAGGGGAACGAGAGGAGAGCACATGGAGCAAGTACAGGCAAATGCTTCTGAAAAGCTTTACTGTAAAGAGAGCGGAGAAATGGGGCAGCATCTGGGGTGAGAGAGGTGTAATCAAGAGGGTTTTGGTTTCTTTTTAAGTCAACGTTTGGATGCTTCTGAGAATGGTCCAAAAGAGAAAGAAAATTGATGTGAGGGAAGTAAAGGAGATATTTTCAGGTTGACAGACGTCCTTCCCAGGGAAGAAAGGATGAGACCCAGTGCATGAGAGGTGGGTCGGCAGCCTAAGACAAAAGCCTGTGCATATCACCAGTAGGGAGGGTGGCACGTAGGGGCAAAAATGCAGGTGTCAGTCAGGCTGTTAGCTGAGGCTTTGGGAACCTGTGACAGTTAACCTCTGCATGCTTCCATTTGCTCAAGGAACTAGGAAGCGAGGTTATACAGGTAAGAGTGAGGAGGAGGAAAAGGAGGAGGAAGGAGGTATAAAATAGTTTCCTAGGAGAGCGGAAGAGAACACAAGCCAGGAGCATGTAGGATATTACCTGGCTGCACTAAGGTCCTGTTTGAGGTTGGTGGACATAAACTGAGGGGGAGAGCAGACAGCACGGTGTGGGGTTTTCCTCCAACCACATCCAGCTGAAATGGTGCAGGAGTGACGTTGGGCAGGGGCTTGGGTTTCACCTGTGCTGGGCTAAGGCAGACAACTGTGACAGGGAAGGCCACCTCGTCTGAGAGAGAGCTCATCAACGCCATCTCTGCCTCGTGTTCTTCCAAAAGGCCTCTCGTACTGGGATGCCTTTGTGCTCTTGGAGTTTTATGAACTTGCATCACAGTAGGAGGGTTGTTAATGTTTGCCCAATTCCTCTGCCAGATGGCATTCTAAACGCTTCACACGGATTAGCTTATTAAACTTCATGACAACTCTATGAGGCAGGTGCTCTTATTATTCCCATTTTGCTGATGAAAATACTGAGACACACAGCGAGATGAATGTACTTGTCCAAGGCCCCACAGGTAATAAATGGTGGAGTCAGAGAGGCACCTCAGCAGTTACTACGAAGCCCAGAGTTTCCACTACCACACGCCTCTCACGCACCATAAATACTGCAGAAGACTGGGCTTTTCTGTGTATCTTGGTGCCTCATGCAAAATCTCAGATTCCTAAATTGGGATAGCAGATGGGGAAGCATTCCAATTTATTGCCTAATTTATAAAGGGCTGTAACTTAGCTCAAGTTCTGGAGGCATGCTTGTTTAACAGAGGCATTGTAACCCAAATACGGGAGTTGGAAAAAGAAAGAATGACGGCTGGAAATTCACAGCCAGCCTGCCTTCATTGTCAGTAAATGCGGGTGGGAGAAAGTTTGCCTCGATTCCTAAACTTCCTCATAATTAACAATATTGTGACTCAGCATCACATCTACACACACCCACAAATTTTTGCATTTTGGCATTCCAAGGGCGGATGCCATATCCACCGTGCTTCTCTGTGGGTAACCAGGTAAATAGCCTTGCTGGTCTACCCAAAGATATAGGAGGGATACTAAAAAATCAGTATATTGTTTCTCTAAACCCCATTTTCTTTGTTATCTTAATCCCGCAGTCCCCATGTCCCTTGAGCCCCCAGTCATTTTGCCATTTCAGCAGCTACCCCCAGTCTTCCCCAGCTGCCAGAATCCAGTCCTGGCTGCTTCATCAAGGTAACCTACCTCTCTACCTGTGCATGATAATTCAGGATGTGACAAATACCTTTCTGGTGAAAAGCACCAAGTCTCCTCTTGTGTGAATGCTTGGGATTCTTAATTTTGCTCATAAGAGGATACACAGACCACAAGGCCCCTACAGGAGGAACTAGGTCAGTTAGAAAGGGAGGCACTTCATGGAGATGCTTCAGGGCCCAGGAAAGTGCAGAGCCCCAGAGCGAAGTCAGTTGGGGATTTAGATGAGACGGGAAGAGACAGGGCTACCTGGAGCGGATCGTTCATTTCCCTGAAGACCTGAGGGCTCTCCTGGGTGACATGATGGCTAATGGGCATTTCTGATTTTTAAAAACTCAGCCCCTCTCAATAGGATTGGGGTGCTGTCTCCTTTCCTTTCAGGCCTGTACTGTTGGTAGTGCTGCTCTTGACTTGCACCCTCTCTCGGTCTCAGTCTGTGAAACTGGAGCCCTGCAGCCCATTGCTCCCGGCCCCCAACCCCCATCCACCTCCAAGGCCTGGGCTGCAAGCTTAGGCATCTGGGTCCAGTCTTTCTCCATCCATTTCTCAGGCTGCTTGGATGGGGAATGGGGCAGCCCCTAAAAACAGCCACCCCATCTCTCCCCGCCAACACTGACTTCATAGGGACTATTGGGGTATTTTGAGGAGCAGGAAGAGGAATAAGCAAGTATAGGTGCCCTCGGGGGAAAAAGCCCCAGAATGAGGGTCAGGTGTAAACTGCTGGAGCCCCTAAGGAACTCCTGGGGACACACCTCAGAACCTCATGGAGGAGCCAGCTGCATCAAACCAGGCACCCAGCACAGAGCCTGACATTAACAGGCCCAGAAACTCTTAACACCAAGTTCAAGGCCTGGCACAGGGCATTGGTTCTGAAGCCTGCCTTCAGGGTGACTCAGAGCAACTCTCCCACTGCAACTATTTTTAAATTTAGTTTAGTAACACATTCCATTGTAGAGGAATTAGAAAAGCTAGGCTAAAAGGGAGAGCGACTCCAATAATCTCACATAAAGATAGACACATTAACAATTGTGTCTTTCTACCAAGATTTCTACATAAATAGAAATATTCACACATAAAGAGTTTACATAGATGGCATTGCACGATATGTACTCTTTTGTAACCTTTTCCACTTGACAATACGTCATGTTCAGCATTCAGTGTCAGCACGCACATCTCATCATCTTTAATGGCTACACAGCAATCATTTGGTTCAATGTACTAAATTCATTTAGCCAACCCCCTATTGTTGGATATTTATGCTGCCTTCAAATTTTTTTCCTATTATAAACAAAGCTGCAGTGAATATTTCTGTACATACAGTCAATGCCCTAGAGGAACCTGCAGTATAAGAATTTGGGATGAGGATTCCATTGTTCTAGTTTGTGGCAGATGAAATACTGGCTGGCATTTGGAATGATAATACTGATACTAAACACCGCTTTCATTAAGGGTTTCCTTCATGCCACAATGGTGCTACGGGCTTTACACCCATCCATCATTTAATCCTTGCAACAACTCTGTGAGGTTGGAATTATTAATACGCCGATTTTGTAGAAAAGAAAATGGAAATTCGAAAGGACCAAGTGACTCTCCCAAGGTCAAATGAAGAGTAAGTGGCAGAGACAGAATACAAATCTAGGTCTATAGACACCAAAGCACAAGCTAGAGGTGAAACACTAGACTTTCTCTTGACAGTTGCTTGGGTCCATGTCCCTGGATCTCAGCCTCAGACCAACTCCTTATCAGGTTCAAGGTGAAACAGTGAAAGAGCAATAACAGACCCCTTGTGGTAGGTGGGGTTTTTTCACTCGCTATATGCACGCCGCTTTGCAATGTGAGTTTGAAGCTCCTTTCGAGAGTGGATCCTGTTCCCAGCCTTGGATTCAGCTCTGGCCACTGTGGTTTGCTTTAACCAATAGAATGGGGCAGATGGAAATTTGCTCCAGTTCCAGGTTTAGTCCTCAAGAGGCCCTGCAGCTTCTGCCCTCACCTGGGAACCTGCCTCTGTCCTGTGAACGAGCTCAGGCAAGCCTGCTGGATATGTGGCTTTGTTGCTCCATGTTCCCAGCTGATAGAACCTAGCCCTCTGGCAGGTAACTGAAACTGGCGGAGTCCGGCATAACCACCCATCCTATCGTGAACTCATAATTCATAAGTTATAAGTCTATACATTATACGGTGGTTACGATGTAGCAAAAGCTAATGGGTACCTGAGGAGTGACGTCATAGGAACGGCAGCAATGAGGAGGTCTTCTTGAGTTCTCCTCCTGAACTTACCACAAATGGAACATCTATAACCCATCAAAGGACTCTCTGCTCATCACACAGAGCAGCGAAGAGACTCATACGAGGATTACTTGAAGGTGGGAAAACCGGCCAAGCAGGGGAGGAGGGAAGGGAGCGGAGTGGAGACGCAGCCTGACGGCTGCGGAGACACATGGGGCTGCAGGACAAAACAGAGACCACAAGAGCCAGGAGGTGGGCTCTTTCCCTGCATCCCACAGCTGATCTCTCCTGCCGAGAGAGCAGCATATCCAGCCTGTGAGGCAGTAACCTCAGCTGGGCTCTAGGTTGGACAAAGGACGTAAACACCATAGCTGTCCCCCACCCCCGACTCTCCCAATCCTACCCCTGCCCTTCCAGAGACTCAAGCTTGCCCTTGAACTGAGGAGTAGTGTCAGATTACAGAGGAGCCGTAGCACGCTGTGGCACTCAGGATCTGGGAAGACCCAGCTTGCAGTTCTGACCTAGGGAAGAGGCTGGGAAGAGTGTGACACTGCTGGGCTGGGAGAAAGAAGACTCCTCCATTTCCAGCTCCCACCTTTGCTGGCCTGCCTAGGGCAGGGCAATTACAACTTCAGAGACACCCCCCAGGGGTCAGCAGCAGGTGGGAAAGGCGGCTCTGGACTTTCAGCAGCTCAGAAATCTCACGCCCTCCACACACCCTGCCCCCTGACAGAAGAAGTGCCCTAAGACTCAGGAGACCTGGGCACAGGGCTGGCTGTGGTACTCTCAGTGCACGTATGTGCAGGCGAGAGCAGGAACTGCACTGACTTTACAAATCTACCATCCACACCCCATAGCCCCACTCATCTAGAACTGCAGTGCCAGGGACACTCTGGGTGCCAGGTGGCCAGCTCTGCCTCCACAAGATGCAGAGGACTCTTTGTACAGCAAAGGACAACCTGGAGGTTGCTTGGTGGGCTTAAGCCAAGACTGGCGCTGTTTGTTTTGTTTTGTTTTGTATTTTTGATATTTTTGCCTGTGTTGAGTGTGGGTTATCGGTTGTTTTTACATGTGAGTGTATTTGGTTTTTTCTTTGTTGTTGTTGTGCTTGGTGATTTGCTTTGTTCTGAAATTGACCTATCCAGGGCCCAGCTCAAGAAGCACAAGATTCAACACACCCAGAGGCGAACTCCAGACCAAACCAGAGTATTACCAGGATAGACCTACAAGTGACACACCCAGAGGGAATTCTCTACAGGCACAAGAGCCCATAGGGGCTAAACCTCATTTGAGTGGTCAACCCTCATGCAGCAGAACATCCACTGTGGGCAGAGCCAAGTCTCACAACTAGTCAGCCTAGGAGTCAATCCCACCTACTGACAAGCCAAAAGCAATTAAAGATCAACTTTAACAAGAGAATATACACAACACAAGGGTCACTTTTGGAGCACACACCTAGGAGAATAGGGAAGTGGTGCAAGTCAAATTTAAAGAACACATACTATATAAGATCACCCAACAAAGACCAAGAACCCTAGGGGATCTACCTAATACATCGAAGCAAACACAGAGAGTCAGACAGAATGGGGAAACAAAGTAACATGTCCCAAATAAAAGAACAGAAGAAACCTCCAGAATTGGAACCAAATGAAAGAGAGGTAACCAACCTATCAGAGACTATCAGAGTTCAGAACACTGATGATAAGAATGTTTAAGAAGCTTAGTGATGACATAAAGAAAGACAGAGAAATCATAATGAACAACCAGTTAGAACTAAAGAATACAATAACTGAAATAAAGAACATACTTGAAGGAATTACCAGCAGGTTAAATGAGGCAGAGGATCAAATCAGCGACTTAGAAGACAAGTTAGCAGAGATCACCCAAGCGGAATAACAAAAAGAATAAAAAACAATGAAGATGATTTAAGAGACCTCTGGGATAACATCAAGCGCAACAACATGTGCATCATAGGAATACCAGAAGGTGAAGAGAGGGAGCAAGGGATCGAGAACATATTTGAAGTAATAATGACCGAAAACTTCCCTAACCTTGTGAAGGAAACCGACATACAAGCCCAGGAAGTGCAGAGAGCTCCAACCAGGATAAACCCAAACAGGCCCACACCAAGACACATTATAGTTAAAATGGCAAAGGTTAAAGAGAAAGAGAGAATCCTAAAAGCAGCAAGAGAAAGACAGAGGGTTACATACAAGGGAACTCCTATAAGACTATCAAATGACTTTTCTACAGAAACTTTGCAGGCCAGGAGGGAGTGGCGGGAGGTATTCAAAGTGATAAAAAACAAAGGCCTACAATCTAGATTGCTTTATCCAGCAAGGCTGTCATTTAAAATTGAAGGGGAGATAAAGAGCTCCCCAGAAAAGAATAAGCTAAAGGAATTCATTACCACCAAGCCAGCATTGCAGGAAATATTAAAAGGGCTTCTGTAAGCAGAAGAAAGATGAAAACAATCTAACTACAAATAACAAAATGGCAATAACTATGTACCTATTAATAATCACTTTAAATGTAAATGGGTTAAATGCTCCAATCAAAAGATATAGGGTGGCTGAGTGGATAAGAAAACAAGATCCTTGCATATGATGTATACAAGAGACTCACCTCAGATCAAAAGACACACACAGGCTGAAAGTGAAGGGTTAGACTAAGATATTTCATGCAAATAGAAATGAGAAAAAAGTTGGGGTAGCAATACTTATATCTGACAAAATGACTTTAAAATGAAGAATATATTAAAAGACAAAGATGGGCACTCACTACGTAATAATAAAGGAATCGATCCGACAAGAGGACATAACCCTAGTAAACACCCAACATAAGAGCACCTAAATATGTAAAACAGATATTGACTGACATAAAGACAGAGATCAACAGTAACACTATCATAGGAGGGGACTTCAACATACTTCTGACAGCAAGGGACAGGTCTTCCAGATGGAAAATAAATATGGAAAGAGTGGCCTTAAATGTCACATTAGACCAGTTGGATTTAATCGATATTTTCAGAGCATTTCACCCCAACGCTTCAGAATACATGTTCTTCTCAAGCACACATGGAACATTTTCCAAGATAGACCACGTGTTAGGCCACAAAACAAGTCTTGATAAATTTAAGAAAAGTGAAATCATACCAATTATCTTCTCTGACCATAGTGCTATGAAATTAGAAATCAACTACCGGAAGACACACAAATACACGGAAGCTGAATGACATGTTACTAAATAATGAGTGTGTCAACAATGAGATCAAAGAAGAAGTGAAAAGATATCTCGAGACAAACAAAAATGAAAACACACGACCCAAAATCTATGGGATGCAGTGAAAGCAGTCCTAAGAGGGAAATTCATAGCAATGCAGGCCTACCTAAAGAAACAAGAAAAATCACAAATCAACAGTTTATCTTTACACTTAAGGCATCTGGAAAAAGAACAGCAAAATAAGACCAAAGGGAGTACAAGGAAGGAGATAATAAAGATCAGAATGGAAATAAATGGAATAGAGAGCAAAAAAAATACAAAAGATTAATGAATCCAATAGCTGGTTTTTCGAGAAGATAAACAAAATTGACAAACCTTTAGCGAGACTCATAAAAAAAAAAAAAGAAAGAAAGAAAAAAGAAAGAGAGAGCCCAAATTAGTAGAATTTCAGAAATGAAAGAGAAGTGACAAAAGACACCACAGAAATACAAAAATTTTAAGAAATTACTATGAGCAACTATATGCCAACAAATCAGACAATCCGGAAGAAATGGACAATTTTCTAGAAGCATACGACCTTCCAAGGCTAACTCAAGAAAACAGAAAACCTTAATAGATTGATTACTACCAGGGAAATTGAATCAGTACCCAACAAGCTCCCAACAAACAAAAGCCCTCAAACAAAGGGCTTTATAGGTGAATGTTACAAAACATTCAAAAAAGAAATATCACATATTCTCTCAAACTATTCCAAAAAATCTGGAAGGAGAGAAGGCTCCCAAACACTGTTTATGAGGCCACTATCACCCTGATCCCCAAATCAGACAAAAACACTACCAAAAAAGAAAACTACAGGCCAATATCTCTAATGAACATAGATGCAAAAATCCTTAACAAAATATTAGCGAACAGAATTCAGCAATACATTGAAAAGATCATACACCATGATCAAGTGGGATTCATTCATGGTATGCAAAGTTGATTCAACATCCACAAATCAATTAATGTGATACACCACATTAACAAAATGAAAAATAAAAATCACATGATCATATCAATAGATACAGAGAAAGCATTTGACAAAATCCAGCAGCCATTTATTGTAAAAACTCTTAAGAAAGTGGGAATAGAGTGACCATATCTCAACACAATAAAGGCCATATATGATAAACCCACAGCTAAAATCCATTCCCCTTAAGATCAGGAACAAGGCAAGTTTGCCCACTTTCTCCACTTCTATTCAACATAGTTCTGGAAATTCTAGCCACAGCAATCAGACAAGAAAAGAAATAAATGACATCCAAATTGGTAAGGAGGAAGTAAAATTGTCATTATATGCAGATGACATGATACTATATATAGAGAACCCCAACGACTCCATCAAAAAACTATTAGAACTGATAAATGAATTTAATAAAGTAGCAGGATACAAAATTAATATTCAGAAATCAGTTGCATTTATGTATACCAATAATAAAATATCAGAAGGAGAAATTAAGAAAACAGTCCCATTTACAATTGCTTCAACGACTATAAAATACCTAGGAATAAATTTAATCAAAGATGTAAAAGACGTGTACTTAGAAAATTATAAGACGCTGAAGAGAGAAATTAAAAAAGATACAAATAGATGGAAACACATACCATGTTCATGGATGGGAAGAATTAATATCATTAAAATGTCCATACTGCCTAAGGCAATATACATATTCAACTCAATTCCTATCAAACTACCAAGGACATTTTTCACAGAAATAGAACATATAATCCTAAAATTTATATGGAACCATAAAAGACCCCAGATAGCCTTGGCAATCTTGAGAAATAAGAACAAAGAGGGAGGTATCATGATACCTGACATCAAATTATACTACGAGGGCTACAGTATTCAAAACAGCATGGTACTGGCATAAAAACAGACTCATAGATCAATGGAAGAGAATGGAGAGCCCAGAAATAAATCCATGCCTACATGGTCATTTAATCTACGACAGTGGAAGCAAGAATTTACAGTGGGGTAAAGACAGTCTATCTAATAAATGGTGCTGGGAAACCTGGACAGACACGTGCAAAAAAATGAAAAAAAAAAAAAAATGAGACCACCCCCTTACACCATATACAAGAATAAATTCAAAATGGATTAAAGACTTAAATGTGAGATCTGAAACCATAAAACTCCCAGAAGAAAATATAGGAAGAAAGTTTATAGATGTTACCTGGAGTAAGATTTTTACTGATATATCCCCTCGGGCAAGGGAAGTAAGAGAAAAAATAAACATATGGGATTACGTCAAACTAAAAAGCTTTTTCACAGCAAAGGAAACCATCAATAAAATAAAAAGTGATCCTACTGAATGGGAGAAGATGTTTGTCAGTGATATATCCGATAAGGGGTTAATATTGAAAATTTACAAAAACTCATTCAACTCAACTCCAAAAAAACCAAACAACCCAATTAAAAAATGGGCAGAGGACATGAAGAGACATTTTTTTAAAGAGGACATACAGATGGCACACAGACATGTGAAAAAATGCTCAACCTCACTAATCATTAGAGAAATTCAAATAAAAACCACAATGAGATACCACCTCACCCCAGTCAAAATGGCTATCATCAATAAATCAACAAACAACAAGTGCTGGTGAGGATGTGGAGAAAAGGGAACCCTTGTGCACTGTTGGTGGGATTGCAGATTGGTGCAGCCACTGTGCAAAGCAGTGTGGAGGTATCTCAAAAAACTAAAAATGGAACTACCTTATGACCTAGCAATTCCATTCCTAGGTATCTAGCCAGAGAAATCCAAAACTCTAATTTGAAAAACAAAAAAATGCACCCCTATGTTTATTGCAGCACTATACACAATAGCCAAGACATGGAAACAACCAAAATGCCCATCAGTAGACGACTGGATTAAGAAACTGTGGTACATTTATACAATGGAGTATTATGCAGCCACAAAGAAGAATGAAATCTTACCATTTGCAACAATATGGATGGACCTAGAGAACATTATGCTAAGTGAAATAAGTCAGACAGAGAAAGACAAATACCATATGATCTTGCTTTTATGTGGAATCTAAAGAAAACAATAAACGAACAAACTAATCAGAAATAATCTCAGAGATATAGAGGAAAAACTGAGGGTTGCTAGATGGGAGGGGGCGTGGAGATGAGGGGGAAGGTGAGGGGATTAGAAAGCACAATCGGTAACCACAAGATTGCCATGGGGATACGAAAGTCAATTTGGGGAATGTAATCAATAATGTTGTAAAGATTTTGTAGGGTATCCGATGGACACTTGTCCCATTAGGGAGACCACCTCAGGGATGATGTAGATGCCTGATCACTGTACTGTACACCTGAAGCTGAAACTGAACAATAATGAATGCCAACTATAATTTTATATATATATGTATATAGTTACAAGAAGTGGAGTACAGCATTAGGAATAGAGACAGTGGACATATAACGGCTGTATGCGATGTGAGTGGGGTAGTGGATTGGGGGAGGGGGGTTATCACTTTGTGAGGGGTATAAATGATAAATGTCTAACTATTACATTGTTTTGTACACCTGAAACTAATTACAAAATAAATCAATAAATAAAGCTAATGGGTACCTGGTTGGGTTATGTGTGGGTGATGCAGTCTGGGAGAGAGGGCTCCAATGGGGACTAGGAGCCACGTGGCTGGGAAGGCTTCACAGAAGAGGTGACAGCTCATGTGTCGTGGGGTGTGCAATAAATAGCAAAGCCTCCTGAACCAGAACAGAGAGGTGGGCCTGCATGTACAATTAGATAAACCTAACCGCTGGGGCTGCAGCTTGCTGGGTTGCCTCAGACGTCTCTCCAGAACCTGAATTACACAGAAACCTCCCTCTGGCGAGAAAAGCAGCTAGATGTTATTTACACACCAATGCGAAAAATAAAACACCTGGCAGATTCCCAGCAGCCTCTCACAGGTCTACCCTGAGGGCTGGCGCACAGATAAGTTGGATGATGGTCTCCCTTTCAAGTGGTCAATTGGAATTCCAGTCTCAGGCACAGGAAAATGTTGCTTCTTCTTCTCCAGTGTTTCCTCCGCCTGACTGGGTCTCGGCCCTGAGGCATCCTGTGCCCTGAGAAGTCCCAAAGCACAAGTTTCCTGCACCTCTGACAAGGCATGTAGTACAGTGTTTCCCTTACACACGTGGCCAAGCAGAGCAATGCTTAGCAGTGTCCTGATGAAAGAATTGAGCTAAATCATCTCCCAGGGTGAACGACTCAACAAGTCATTCATTCATTCATTCATTCATTCATTCATTCATTCATTTCACACACATTCCCAACAGATCTAAGAAGCCCTGGAGAAGCACACCGGCCAGTATGGAGGCCAGACACAAGTGGAAGCCTGGGGTCCATAAAAATCTTACCTTCATTAGCCATTTCTTTCTTCTTTGCGTTCCCTGGTTACTCCATAAATGCATCTCTTTAACACTCTGTGCCTTGTCTTAACTAAACCTAGGTGAGAAAGCAGGAGGTCCAAAAGGTAGCACAGGAGTTGCCCCTACCTGGTTTGGGTTAGTGATGGAAGCAGCAAGCTCTTTTCTCCAGCATCTGAAGGAGGCTCGTGGGCTGAGATAGTGAGAAGAGAAAGACAGATGAAGCGGTATGTGTCCGGATGCTGAAACCCATCCACTTCCAGGTTTGGGTGTCACCTAGGAGGAGAGAAGGGACATAGGCAGAGTTGCTGAGGCTGCGTTCTTGTAGGAAACCAAGGTGACAGGTTGGAGTCCCAAAGGCACTGTTACCTGTATTGTGCCATCATAATAACAGTAATAATTTTTCATACCCAAGAGTGTTTTTCAGCACTTTTTTGTTAATGTCTCATAGTACTGGCCTTATGGGAGCCGATAGGGAGCTAAAGAGGACCCTGCCTCCAGGAGTTCCTGGTCTGTTGGGACAGATAGGTCCGCAGACAAATTGCTGCCTTCCAAGGTGACGAATGCTATAATGGAAACAAGCCCAGGAAGCACAGGGAGCAGAGACAGGGGGCTGGGAGGGTCAGGGTGGGCTTCGTGTTGGGCTGGATGAGGAATTTTCGGGTGATGAAGAGGCATTCAGGAGGAATAAAGAATTGAATACACCAAGGTGTCGCAGAATGAGAAAGCACAGAACACTCAGTGTCCCTGAGTAGAAGATGAACAGTTTCCGTGGGAAGCAGGCTGGAGAGAGGCAGGCAGGAGCCAGACTGCACGGGGATTAATAAGCTAGTTGGAGGAAGCTGGACTTCATCCTGCGGGGAAATGGAGAGCCCTGGAAAGGCTTTGACTGGCTCTGTGATGTGATCTGAGCTGTGTTCTAGAAGGAGCTCTCTGGTAGCTGTGTGGAGGATGGTTTATAGAAAGGTAAAACCAGGTGCAGTTATACCAGCGAGGAGGTGTTGCAGGCATCTCAGCAAGAGATGAGGGTGGCAGGTGCAGTGGGAAAGCAGTAGTCCAGTAGTTATGTGCAAAAAGCTCCGGAGTCAATCTCTGGCATTCAAAGCCTACCTGGATCCCTTACCCGCTGTGTGATTTTGGACAAGTTACTTAACCTCTCTGCGCCTCACATCCTTCCTCCATAAACTAAGGCTAATAAAAGCAACTACTTCACAGGTAGTTTTTCTATGAATAAAATGAGATGATCCATGTAAAGCACTTGAACCATCCCTCTGGTACATGGCAAACGCTCTATAATTACTGATTATTTTCATTTAATTCATTAGACCTGATGATGATTGGATGTGGATAGTGAGCTAGAGAGTGAGTTTAGATTTGCTTCTACAGAGCTAGCTAGGATGGTGCCATTCCCAGGGGCAAGAAATATGCAAATACTGCAAAAAGTTTATTCCCCTCCAGGAGAATGGAAGTGGTACCCTGTGCACGGAACTAGGTTTCTACCCTCCACTTCTGTCTGAGGACCCCTGCTAATGCTGTCTTAGCTTTGTGTGAGTAGACTAGATTCCTGCTCAAGACGAGTAGCAATAATGTCACACCTGCTGGTCTTCTTCAAACCTCACAATAAGGTTGTAAGTAAGACAGGTGTACTATTGCCCCATTTTACAGAGGAAGAAACTGACGCTCAGGGCCTTTGTCAAGGAGAGATGGATAAAAAGGGGGGGAAAAAATCCATGAGTCTGGTGCTCAGGTCTTCTGACTCTCAAATCCAGTATTCTTCCCCTGACCTCAAGTTGCCCCATCCTTTGGCTTCCTTGTGGTCCTCCCAAAGTGCATGTGACAGCACAGAGCCCTGCTGAAGCTCCAAACTCTGATTTTCCTGCCTCCCAGGGATAGAAAGGAGACTTCTGAGTACCACAGAGAGGGTGGAGCAGGTGGTGCCCCCAGCTTCGCTTGAGTTCCCATAGAAGATGAATTCCACCTTTTGCAGACCTTGCTACAAGCCTGGAGATCTCTGACCACAGAGAGAAGAGGGAGGGAGAGATGGAGTACTTAGCCACGCTTTAGAGAGCGAGCCAAAGAAGGGCGGAGAGAGAGCAAAGAACTGTTATTCTTCTCTAAGCTCTGACATTCATCATCTCATTGAACGCTCCCATCCACCACGAAGTAATCAATATCATTTCCATTTTTCATATGGGGAGACTGAGAGTCAGCAAAGTGAGGTGCTCAAATTCTTCATCCTTCTGCTATGACAATCCTGACTTCAGATGGAGAAATGCAATGGGATCCTGCGTTAGGACAGTCTCCTCTCATTCTGCATATATTTTCTTACCACCCTGGGAAGGTGGGAGTCTACCTGTAATGACTGCTCTTGTGAGGACAACCAGGTGAATTAAGTGCTACTAAAGGGGCTCCATGGAGCACTAGGAGGGGGAAAGGGGCCTGTAGAGCTCAGTGTGTCTCTGTATCTAGCCTGAGGGAACATTTAAATGAAACATAGCAACTGCCAGGAAGTGTGATTAACACTTTATATACGTTATTTCATTTAACACCCGAAACACCCTCATGAATTAGGTTCTATAATCATCCCGTATTCTAGCTGAGAAACTAGAGGCTCAGAGAGGTAGAGAGACCTCTTGCTCCAATATTATAGGGCCACTAAATGACAGAGCCCAGTCCATGCTCTTAACTGGCCTTTGATGCCACTTTCTGAAGAAGAGAACACCCCTGCTAGTTTCAGGACAAGATGGGCAGGATGCATAGGCCGTCCATGACACATGGATCCAGCTGGGAGGCCAGAGGGCAATCTCTGAGGTTAATCCCCCAAATGAGCCTAGAACTGGAGCTCTCAACCTTGGGTGTCCTCCCTGAATGGGGGCCCACAAGCTGAGAACCTTGTATCATCCCCATCACTGCATTGCACAGACCACAAATAGACAGACAGTGACAGCATACAAACTCACAGCACAGGCCTAGTGGTCTGAGACCTAAGATCCCAGTCCTACCATGGCTTAGCGCTTTGATTGTGGGCAAGGAATTTGCTTTGTTTGGTCCCAGATTCCCAGCTGTAAATCAGAGCCAATAACAATGCATTTTGTTCTGGTTCTTATTACTTTGTAACAAACTATCCCAAACTGCACAGGTTTAAAACAAGCACTCAGGAGTTTGTGGATCAGGAACTTAGGGAAAATGAGGCTGGGCAGACCTGCTTGGAGGCTCTCATATGAATGGAGTCAGATGACATCTGGGGCTGCTGCCATCTGAAGGCTCAGCTGAGCTGGACAAGCAAGATGCATGCTCCATGGCTGGCAGTGCCAGCTGTCGGCTGCGAGCACAGCTGCCTTGTTCCTTGGAGTGTGTATGCACAGCCTCTCCAGCTGAAGAGTCTCAGGGTTGAACTCCTTACATGGCAACTCAGAGCTCCAGCAGAGATTCCCAGCTAACAAGGGGAAGCTGCACCCCTTTTTGGGACTGAGCCTCAGAAATCATTCAGTCACTTCCACTGCACTCTACTGATTGCAAGTAATCATGGGGTTGCAAGGCTCAAGGACAGAGAATTAAACTCCATCTCGTAACGCAGGAGTGGCAAGGGTCTAGAAGAGCATAAGAAACAGGAGCTAGGTGGTCACTTTTGCAAAGTACAATCTGCCAGCCTTGCATTATGGTATTATACATGGATTAAACAAGGCATGGTATGGAAAGCACTTCCGACAATGCTGGGCATATAGAAAGTGCTCATAAAGGTTAGCTACTGTTATTAGATACAACATGTTTGGGAAATGTCTTTTAACACATCAGGAGGGTGGAAAGGGTTGAGGGAAGAATAAAGGGGGTGACTGGTGGTGAAATGTTGGCAGCCATTGGTTCACAGCAATGGCGAAGGCAAGATTTCCCCAAGAGACAGAGACACTTGACCATTTAGCAAGTAAATGGGCCCCGGGGAGAGAAAAGGGACAGGACCTCTGGGAGAGTAAAAGAGTGAGGTGTCCGGCTTGTGCTGGCTGAAGGGCCTGAAGTTTTGTTCAGGGGACATATAATCCTGGATGGAGCCAGGCAGGAAGAGGGGAGAACAAAGACTGACCAAGGCTGAGGTGGGTGGAAGCAACACATTCTGGGCTCATAGTTCATAAGAAGAAGGAAAGAGCAGTATTAGGAGGGAAAAAGAGCCCACCAAGCCTGGCAGGGGACCAACATGTAGTCTGAGGTTGTACAGCTTGGTCCATGAAGGCTTCATCCTTCGGGCCTGTGTCTGGGCTGGTCCATGAAGACCAAGAAATTGTCCTGCAAACTCAGCTAAGATGTATGGGCTTTGTCTACTCTGTGGCCACCAAGCTCAGGTAGGTTACAACGTACTGAAATGTTGGAAGTGGTGGTGGCCGTGACCCCTCAGGTAAGAACCTGTGGCATGAGGGGCTGAGAGCCAAGACCTCTCGAACATGGCTGTGTACGAAGCTGATCTCCCTTCCCTGGTGTGTTCCTTTTGAGATGATTTTCCAGGAAACACTTTTTCTGTGCAGATTATTTGAGTGTTTTCTGATCTCAGAAAATGAAAGCTGTCACTCGATGTGCTGCTGTTCCCAGGAACAGAGTCTAATTTATGGTTTGCCACTTGAGATGGGCTTTGCTAAGGGCTTCACATGACTTGCACACTTGGGTTAGACTTCACTCCTTTGTCCTGAAATGTCCTGTCTTTATAATGAATCCTCGCAGAAGCCTGATTCTTAATTGACCTAAAAGAACAACACAAATTCATGTGTATACATGCACACACTCACACACACACACACACACACACACACACACACAATCCTACAGACACACACACAGTATAAACTCATCCACATGTACTATCATAAATAATAATTTGGCAAAACTCATTTGACATGTATGCATGAAGCTCCTGCTATATTTGTGCCAAGAACTAGGATGGTTTAGGCCCTTTTTCGAAGCAAGAAGCCGTCATGTCTCCTGAGGTAAGTTTGCAAACCTACAATTATTTCCCTCCCTGCATCCATGCCTCTTAAAATATGACTTTGCACATTTTCCCCACCTAGAAGTAGAATCTAGTTCTTCACCCCTTGAATCTGGGCTGGCTTCATGGATTGCTTTAGCCAACGGAAAGGGATGGGAGTGAAATAGCACCAGTTCCAAGCCGACTTCTCAAGAGTTGAATTGAACATTTCCATTCTCTTTCTTGGAAACTTGCGCAGCTGCCATGTGAACAAGCCCAGCTAGGTTTTCCTTCTGTAGAATGAAGACCACATGAGCCTCTTCTAGACAACTCACTAGACAGCAGACATGTGAGTGAATGCTGCTGCGAGTGGCCTGGCCCAGCCCAGACCAGCGGAGTGGTCTAGCCAACTAATCGTAAATGGGTTTTTTTGAAGACACTAAGTTTGAGGTGGTTTGTTACCTCAAAAAGCTAACAGATATACTTTCTATGTGAAGGACCAAATCTGAAGTTTTCCTGAAAGTAATATGACCTTAAAAGTCAGATGTTCAGACCTTGAAACAATTCTATTGCTGATTATAAAGCCCCAGAGGATGTGATCAAAAGGGCACTGCTTTGGAAGCAAGGAGACCTAAACCTTCATCCCACCTCTGCTACCAACTGCCTGTGTGACCTTGGGCAAGTGACTTGACATCTCTGGACTTTGATTTCTTTATCTATAAATTAGAAGAGTAAGTTTAGCTAGTTTTAGGCCCTTCAGGCTTTGACACACATTCTGTGGTCCTGTCATTCTCAGTGTCTGTTTCTTTCATCTAAAAAGCAAGAAAAGATAATTCCCAATTCTTTCTGTCTTGCAGGATAATCCAAAAGGACGAGGTGCTATTTCCTGGGTGGCACCTCTGCTTCCAGACACTTTCAAGAATTTGAGTGTCTATACAGCAGGACACCCTTAGATGCCAGCTTTGTGATAATTCACTGGGTTTCACTGACACGTGTGAGCGCCCAGATGTTCGGCTCATATTAGAAGTTGGGATAGAGCGGGTGACTGTGACCCCCAGGCGGTCTCTGTCACATCTCCTAAAAGAAGGACAAGAACCCTATTTGAATGTGCACCCTGGCCCCCTCTTCTCTTCTCTCGGGTTCTCTCTGGAGGTTCATAAAACTTGATTTGTGAGGTGAGATTGGTTTCCCAGGCTCAAAGAGGTTCTGGACAGGCAAAAACATATGTGCATACACAGTTCAAAGAGAAAGTTACTTGGAGCTGTTTGCCTAGTTCTGACAATACACAGATCACTATAAATGTTGAGTGGAGTGAAATTATTCCTGTGGATGATTCTGAATGAGTTCTAATCATTTTATTGAATTTCTTTTCCAGATGTGGAATCTAGGGACGGCCAGGGTAGAAACCAAAATCTTGAGTCTGACAAGACACAGTTGGTGACTCAGGAGCCAGCATTGCAGGTGGACTGTGGGATTGTGGGATCAGGGTCAGGCACTCCCATGAGAGGACACCAAAATCAAAGCCAGCAGAAAGCTATCAATCCAAAGTGCACGGGAAAATCAGACTCAAGGACCATGCCCAGCAGGTCAGCAGTAACGCCAGCACCACAGAGAATAAAGCAAGTAAGGAGACTTTTGCTGGGAGTGTTTACAGACAAAATAAATAGTGAATTCAGGATATTTTGGGCTGCAAGTCATAGAAAATCCAACCCCAAATGACTTCATCTGAAATGGAATTTAATGGATCACAAACTGAAAACTTCAGGGGATAGGATGGTTTTCAGCCATGGCTTCATGCAGGGTTAAAACAATGTCATCAGGACCCAGTTTTCTCCATTTCTTGGTTCGGCTGTGATCCCCTCAATGTGTTGTCTTTGCAAGATTCCTTATTTACATGCATAAGAAGGCTACAGCTGCACCAAGATCTTTGGTTCACTGCAATCTATACCCAACAGGAAGACAGAGTCTCTCTCTCTCTCTCTCTCTCTCTCTCTCTCTCTCTCTCTCTCTCTCTCTCCAGTGTACACAAAGTCCTGAGTCTGACTCTTATTGGTCCATGTGGGCCATGTGATCACACTAGTACCAATCCCTGTGCCTAAAGTTATGCCGTATACTTATTAGCCCAGGCTGATTATGGCCAACCCTGATGGCCGGCAGGGGCCAACCCCACCCAGACCACAGGAACTTAGAATGGAAAAAGAGTAACTCCTCAAAGGAAATTCAAGATTTTTTTGTTTTTTTAAACCAGAAGATAGATCAATAGATTTGGGGAAAAAACAACCCACAGTTGTTCACTATAGGCAGCTATGGATAGAAATATAGAACAAGAATCAGAAGCCTTCCAGCCTGAAAGTCAAAGGTTTTCTGAAAACAAAGAGTAAAAGTTGTTGCAAGCAGGCAAGTTTCTAGACGATACATATTTAGTAAAATAAGCCATATCCTTGCTAGAGATGAAGGAACAGGCTTGTTGGAGAACTCCTCCTGGGCTGGAGGGCTCTTGGGTTATAGGAGTTCAGCTCTCCTGGACATGAGACCCAGAAGACGGATCTGCCAATACATCTGTTAGATAATACATCTGAAACTGTGAAACCAATCACGTGGGGCTAATGTTTTCAGGACCAGGACTCAAAGTAAAGATAAGCTGCCCTGAAAGGAAACAGGTTGGAATTTTTTAAAAATCTAGGCATATTTTAAAGCATATCAAGCAGAGCTCTGATTCTTTCATACATTGTATATACCCCAAATGTAGCCTGCAGACACAAAGGAGGTCACATTTAATGCTCAAATCACCATAGCTCCAAGCTTTCACCTGGTGGATTACATTTATAAAACAGGATCACAGTCTTCTCTGCCGTACTCTGTCACTGAGGCGCAAAGCAGTTCTTCTTATTCCCCGACTGTATGATATCTCTCAACAAAACAACTCAATCAGCTGGTGGTTGTAGTCCTCTAAACCAATGAGGCTTATACCTGACACCTGGAATTAGGAACGAGGGAGGAACAGGTAGTATAGAATCTCGCCCTTCGGTTTCTCGCATCTCTATCCTGTACCTAGACTCCAATAAACTGCCATGCTCCTCCTATAGCTTCTCAATAAATAGAAATAAATATAAATAGGAAACAGTTCATTCATTCAACTAATATTTATTGAGTACATATATACTAGGTGCTTGAGTTTACAGTTTAGTGGAGACGACAGAGAATAAAAAAGTGAACGTGTGTGTGTGTGTGTGTGTGTGTGTGTGTGTGTATGTGTGTATATACACTCAATGATAAGTGCTATTCAAAACTATCTGGATGAAAATCAATTGATGTAATCCATCACTTCCACAGGCTAAAGAAGAAAACCCATATGATCATGTTAATAAATGCAGAAAAACATTTGACAAAATCCCAAACACACTCATGATAAATACTATTAGCAAACTGTAAATAGAGGGGAACTTCCTCAACTTGATAAAGAACGCTTATAAAAACCTACAGTTAACAATTACTTAATAGTGAGAAACTAGCTAACATTCTACTAACAACAGGAACAAGGCCAGGATGTCCCGTCTCACCACTCATTTTCAACATTGTACTGGAAGCCCTCTCTAATGCAATAGGACAAAAGAAGAAAATAAAATGTATACAAATTGGGAAGGAAGACGTAAAACTATGTTTGTTCACAGGTGACATAACTATAACTGTCAATACAGAAAATATCAGAGAGTCAACAACAACAAAATTCCTGAAATAATAAGTGACTACAGCAAGGTTTCAGGATACAAGGTGAACATACAAAAGCTTTTATATAGACAAACAGTGAACAGCTGGAATTTGGAATTAAAAACACAGAATTGTACAGCTTAAATCTATGTAACTTTGCTAACAACTGTCACCCCAATAAACTTTAATTTTTGAAAAAACACAGTATCATTTATATTAACACTCAAAAAATGAAATATTTCGATGTAAATCTAACAAAATATGCATAACATGTATAATATCTATATGAAGAAAACTACAAAACTCTGGTACTAGAAACAAAAGAAGGTCTAAATAAGTGGAGAGATATTCACATACATGAACAGGAAGACTCAGTATTGTCCAGATGTCAGCTCTTCCCAGTTTGATATATAGATTCAATGTAATGCCAAACAAAATCTCAGCAAGTAATTTTGTGTATATAGACAAACTGATTCTAAAGTTTAGATGGAGAGGCAAAGACCTAGAATAGCTAATACAATATTGAGGGAGAACAAAGTCAGTGGGTTGACACTTTCCTCCTTCAAGACTTACTATAAAGCTACAATAAATGAGACACTGTTGGATTGGTGGAAAAACAAATTGATCAATGGAACAGAATAGAGAGACCAGAAATGGACTCACACAAATAGTATAGTCAATTGATTTTTGATGAAGAAGCAAAGGCAATACAATGGAGAAAGGATAGTCTCTGAGACAAATGGTGCTGGAACAACTGGACATGCACATGGGGGAAAAAATGAAGCTAGATAGAGATGCTACACCTTTCACAAAAATTAATTCAAAATGGATTATAAGCCTAAATGTAAGATGCAAATCTATAAAACTCCATAGGAGTTTGTAACAAGTAAAAGATATATATTATAATCTTCAGGGAAATCACTATAAAATACTACATAAAGACATAGATAAAAAGCCAAAAGAGTAACAAAAACGGATTACTAAAATATTTAATTAACCCAAAAAAGACAGAAAAAAGTAACAGAGGAAAAGAAAGATGAGACAAATGAAAATAATTAGCAGGACTTCCTGTCCACATATGAGTAGATGGAATAGACCAATTTTTCCCTGATCCTTCTCACTAAGTACAACCATAAACCCAGGAAATGGTGCAAGAGATAACCAAAGGAGAACTCTAATAATAATGAGCAATTAGGTAGTAAAATAGTAAGAAGAAGGTGAGCTGGTATGCCATACCAGGAACAGCACAATGGCAGGGTATCTTGAGCCCCTACCCCCACCCCCACGTGGGACTCAACAAAGGAAGGCCATGCAGCCCAGCATTTACTGACCTCCAATTTAACAACAGAAGGCAGTCCAGGTAGGCTCATTCTTCCCCTGGGTTGAACAGAAGTCCCCTTGGGCAAAACCAGGTGAGCCTCACATCTTCAATAAGGGAGACTGATTGGCCAAGGAAGGAACTCTCCTAAATGGGTCTAAGTCTCCCCTTTTCCACCAAAATATATTGCCACCAGTGGGTAAAACATGGAGGAGAGATGAAGATACAGCAAGCTGAAAGCTTCTTTTCCCTTGGGTTGGAGACTCTCCTTCTCAAGGGTGGGCAGGCGGAACGGAAAAAGGGACTGAGTCCTGGTGAATGGTGTGGTCCAGGAAGTCTCATTGTCCCCACAGGACCAAAACTCTTCTCACCTTCCCCTCAAAACCAGGAAGTTGGGGGATACCTGTAGAGGGATGCCACCACATCATTTCCCCTCTTAGAGACACCCAGCGTGACCTGGGGAAATCCCTTTTTCCCCCAAACAGCACCAGTAGGAGCCCCAACTGGTGCTGTTTGATGGGGAAAAAGGGATTTCCCTAGGTCAGTGGGAGTCCCAACAGCACGGAATAAACCAAGCAGACCAAAACCCCACCACAAAGACTCTGCCAATTAAATTGCCATTGGAAGCATGGTCCAAAAAATAGGCCAAAGCCCACATGCTAACCCTAAATAAAGTGACTACCTGGTGAAATAAAAGAGTTAAATAGGATCAAGAGTCTCCTAACATACTGGAAAAAAATGTCTAAAATACAAATGAAAATTACCCATTAAAAAAAAACCAAGAATATCACAACTTGAATTAGAAAAGCCAACTGACGCCAACCTTGAGATGAGCTGTTGAAATTATGTGAGAAAGATTTTTAAGTAGTCATCATAAAAATGCTTAATAATTAATCATGAATTTTCCTGAAACAAATGAAACAAATACAAAATCTAGACAAAGAAATAGAAGCCAGAAAAATAACCAGATAAAAATTATGAAACCAGAAAATACAATAACAAATGAAAAACTTGCTGGATGGGCTCAACAGGATAGAATTCATGAACTTGAGAACAAAACAATAGAATACATCTAATCTGAACAAAAGAGGACAAATAGACTAAAAATAATAATAAACAGAGCCTCAGTCACCTGTGGGATAATAAGATCCAACATCCGTATGTGATCAGAGTCACAGAAAGAGAGGAGAGAGTTGTGTTGAAAGAGTATTTAAAGAAAAATTTACTGAAAACTCCCCAAATTTGGCTAAATACACAAACCTATAGATTGAAGAAGGTGTATAAACCACAAACAGGATAAACCCAAATAAATCCATGCCAGGGCACTTCATACCTGCACTTTTGAAAAATTGAACAAGTCTTGAAAACAGCCAGAGGAAAAGGACACATTACCAATAAGAAAACACCAAATTGAATGCAGATTCTTCATCTGAAACCATGGAGTCCAGAAGGAAGTAGCACAATATTTTTCAAGTGATGAAAGAAAAGAACTGTTAGCCATGAATTTTATAACTGGCAGAACTATTCTTCAGGAATAAAGAGGGAAATAAAAACATTTTCAGAAGGAAAATTAAAATGATTTGTCACTAAAAGACCTACCTTTGTAGATTGGAAAATGAAGTTCACCAAACAAAAAGAAAATATGAAAAGAAGGAATTTTGGAATATCAGGAAGGAAAAGGGAACAAGGGAGAAAACAGAATTATAGGCACACACAATAGACTATCTTTTTCCTCATATATCTTATAAATAATATATGATGATTAAAACAAAAATTATAACACCTGATACTCAAGACAAAAATATATAAAAATAAGAAAGACAAAGGGACCGAATGAAGTTGAAGTTTCCACATTTCACTCAAAGTGGTAAAATATTACCAGTAGACTAAGTCCACGTATGTGTATTGTAATACCCAGAGAAACCACAAAGAAAACTATATAAAGAGATACACTTAAAAGCACTATAAATAACGAAGATGGAATCCTAAAAAATGTTCAAGGTTAAGAAGAAAAGAAAGAAAAAAGAAATAGAGGAATGAGAACCAAGTAAATAAACAGATAATAAAATGGCAGAGTTAAACACTAACTTATCAATAACTACCTTAAATGTAAATGGTCTAAATACACCAATCAGAAGATAGACAGAGATCGGTAGAGTGGATAAAAAAGACATGATCCAACTATGTGCTACTTATAAGAAACTAACTTCAAATTCAATGACATGGGTAATTTGGAAGTACAGGCATGAAAAAGTTATACCATGAAACACTAATTTTTTAAAGGCAGGAATGGCAATTTTAATATCTTATAAAGTAGACTTCAGAGAAAAGAAAATTATAGAGACAATAGGAGGATCAGAATAACACTATAAATGAACATAATTTAATTGATATCTCTAGTACACTCCACTGGACAACAGAATACACATTTTTTTCAAGCACCCACAAGACATTCACCAAGATGGACCAAATCCTGGGTCATGAAACAAATCTCAACAATTTAAAAGAACTTAAATCATATAAAGAGCGTCCTCTGACCGCAATAGGAGAAAGGAAATAATAAAGACAAAGGAAGACATCAATAACGTTGAAAATACCAAATGCTGGCAAGGAAGCAGAGAAATGATCACTCATACATTGCTAAGGGGAGTGTAAAATGGTGCAGCCACTCTGAAAAGCAGTCTGGTCGTTTCTTTAAAAACTAAACATGTAATTATCATAAAACCTAGCAATTGTACTCTTGGGCATTTATCCTAGAAAAATGAAATTTTATGTTCACACAAAAACCTATACATGAATGAACATAGAACTTTATTTTTAATAGCCAAAAATTGGAATAAACCCAGATACGGTGTATATATAAAATCTGTAAGATTTTAACTAGATGATACTGCCAAACACTTTGACCTAATGTGGAAGAAAACAGATAATATTCAGGGCATGTACAATGTTCACCAAGATAGATAATATATTGGGCTAAATACAAACCTTCAAAAAGTTTTGAAATATTGAAATCTTACCAAGAATATTTTTAACCCACATTAGAAATAACTAATAATAAGATATCTAAAAAGCCATAAAATATTTCCAAATTAAATAATACTTCAACATTACCTGGATGTCCAAGAAGAAATCGTAAGAAAAATTAGAAACTAGTTCACACTGAATGATAATGAAAACACAACCTATCAAAATTTATAGCATGCAGCTAAAGCAGTACTTAGAGGGAAATCTATAGCTTTAAGTGCTTGTATTAGAATGACCAAAAATCAATTATCTATATTTACAACTTTAAAAGCTATAAAAGAGGTACCAGTTTGGGGTAAGATGGAGTTAGCACCTCCATCCTGCCTCTCCCTCTGAATGCAGCTATAAAACGTGGGCAGATTATATGGAGCAGCAATTTGAGGACTATGAAAAGAAAATAGTAACAAGTAGATTGGGGAAGAGGACAAGAATTCAAAGTACTACTGAACTGATGGTGAGTTTACCAGATTTTTTTCTCTTCTAGTATCCCCTGACTTAATCTCATTGCAGCCCCCAAACCCAGAAGTGAGCACAGAGGTGCAAAAAAGCAGAGCTCCCAGAGAAGCTCTCTAGTTCTGGCTCAAAGAGTGGGGAAGGTCACTTCTAATACTCAGAATGAGCAAAGAAAGAACTGGTTTAGTCTCAGGAGGGTGGGGCAAGACATCATTTCTTTCCCCATTGTCTGTCTGTCTGTCTTCATGTACTTTGGCCTTGGATGCTGGTGCAGTTATAGCAGCATGCGGCAGAGTGGGGTAACTAAAGCTCCAACTTGCTGGAGAACCAAAAATGAGCCCTAAATCATAGAGAGGGAAGAGCTAACAAAAGCCATCTCATAATGTTGTTTTGAATTCCTGGGCTCACCTGCAAATTGCACATGTGTGAATCAGATGGTAACTGATCTGATCAGTATATCAAAGAATTTAAGAACTAAACTGACAGACAGACCAAACTCCAGGTCCAAGACTAGCCTCTGGATGGCACACATAGGGGGAAAGATTCAAATAGTACTGCCAATGCTTTGAAAGCTAAACTAAATTGGAACAACAATCCAAGTTCAGAAGGCCTGAATTTGAAGCCTGAAGTTATCCAGGTAAATTGCCTGCTAAAACAATAATATCTACATCTGCATAGGATTTAAATAAGATTCAAAGTCTAACATAATATTCAAAATATCTAGAATATAATCCAAAAAAGCATTCATACAAAGAAAGAGGAAAATCTCAGATTTCATAGTAAAAGATAATTCACAGATGCCAATATTGTGAAGGCACAGATGTTGAAATTACCTGACAAAAAGTAGCTTTTACAAAAATGCTTCAACAAGTAATGTAAACACTCTTGAAACAAATGGAAAAACAAAAAGTCTCAGAAAAGAAATTTTCGACTGAAAAACATAATAACTACAATGAAAAACACAACAGATGGGTTCAATAGCAAAATGGAGATGACGGGAAAGAAGGAATTTGAGGATAGATCAATAGGAATTATCTAATCCAACCAACAGGAAGAAAGAAGGTTAAAAAAAAAAGAATAGAACCTCAGGAACCTGTGGGACAATAACAAAAATGTCTAACATCTGATACATACTACAATACACTTAACAGAAGAGCAAAAGTTCAAGATTGACAACAAAATATTACCAAGGATATGAAGCAACCAGAACTCTCATATATTGCTAGTGGTGATACAAAATAGTACATCTACTTTGAAATAATTTTTGACATTTCTTATAAAGTTAAGCCTAGAACTACCCGGTGACCCACCAATTCCATTTTTCTTTACCGAAAAGAAATAAATGTCCATTCAAAAAGTTGTTCATGGAAAATTTATTCTAATAACCAAAACCCAGAAACAACCCAAATATATATCAGTATAAGAATGGGCTTTAAAAATTGTGATATATTCAAACAATGGAATACTAATCATCAATAAAAAGGTATGCCACTGACACATGCAACACAGATAAAAAAACATAGATATTATACAGAGAAAAAGAAGTCAGACACGAAACTTTCATATTATATTAGCCTATGTATATGAAGTTCTAAAACAAACAAACCAATGGTGAAAAAGTCAGAACAGTCTGAAAAGTCTGAAAAAGTCAGAAAAGGTCAGAAAAGTCTGGGTTGGGGATAGGAATTGATGGTGAGAATTCATGTAGCAACTTTGTTGATAGGGGTGTGGGTAACACAGATGTATCCATGTGTCAAAACAATACAGCTTATATTTGTTAATTTTAATGTATATACATTTTATTTTAAGAATAAAAACTATTTTTAAAAATATAAAGAAAACAAAAAATAAGGAGCCAGCCATGCAGAGTGAGGGGGCCAAGCCCGATTGTAACAAAGTACTTGTCCTGTTTGAGAAGGTAAAAGTTCAGTGTGGCTGGAATCGAACTGATGAGGAAAGAATGGAATGAGAAAACAATTGAGTTAGATATAGTCCAGGTCACATAGGCCCAGTTAAGTCAGCAGAAGGAGTGTTCATTTTATCTAAAGTGTAGTGGAAAGCTATTGGAGGTTTTAAGCAGGGAACATGGTCCAATTTGTGTTTTTTGAAAGATTACTCTCACTGCTATTACTCTCACCGGGGAATAAATTGGAGAAGCCAAGAGCCAAATCAGAAGAGGCCAGTGTAAGAAATGAAAGTTACGGGGACTAGTGGATGGCAGCAGCAGAGAAAGGAAAGTCTACGGTTTCAGCTATATTTAGGAGGGGAAACGACTGAACTTAATAACAAATTGGATGTGGAGGGAGACTGAAAGAGAGAGAGAAGCAAGGATGGCCTCCAGGTTTCTGAACTGAGAAGTTATGCAGAGGGTGGTGCCATTTGCAAAGATGGGAAGGACTAAGAGAAGTTCCGATGCGTGGAGAGAGAGGAGCCTGAGGACATTTGGACAGGATAAATCTGAGAATCACATGGAGGGATCAATGAGGTTTTCAGATATGCACGTGTGGAAGTCAGAGGAGAGTTTGGTGAGCGTATCAATTAGGGAGTCACCAGCCTGTGATGCGATCAACTCTGGAAATGGGTGAGAGTGTGAAGAAAGTGAAGAGAGAGCAAAAGTGCCAAGGTGAGTGTTGGGGACACAGAGAAGACCACACAGAAGTTCATCACACAGCAACTGGGTGGAGAAGGGGAAACCTGTGAGAAGACTTAGAAGTAGCCAGAGGAATAAGGGAAAAACAGGTATTTGGAGGAGGAGGAAATAATCAACGGTGTTAAATGAAACTGAGAGGCTGAGTAAGAGTAAAATGAGGCAGTGGTGTCTGCGGGATTTAGTAACAAGGGAGTTGCTGGTAACCTTGACAAAACTAGCTATAGTTGGAACAGTGGTAGCTAAACCCAGACTGCACTGAGTAAAAGAATAAATGGGAGATGAGCAAGCGTAGTGTATTATGTGGTCATCTCTTTCTAGAACTTTGCTAGGAATGGGAGCCAAGAGAATTGGAGCACAGAAGGTTTGCAAGAGGGAAAGCATGAAGCCAGCCTCTTGGGGAGTGGGAAATGAGGTATCAGGAGAAGTGTGGGATCGCTGGCCACTGATGAGGGTCCTTCTAAAGACAGCCTGATTTTCATGTGGGATCAGTATATTTCTTAATGAAAATCTCAGTGAAGGAAGGGGTCAAATTAAAAATGATACAAAGCATGGATGTGTGATGTGCTTAACCTTCTTGGATGCAGGCATGGAGAAGACACATGGTTGAGTTCATCCATATTTGAAATTTCTCAGAAGAGTATAATAGATAAGAGATGAGCAAGGGAGTTGAGGCTCTTTGCAAGGATGTGGTTATAGCAATGGACCACAAAATCCCAGTGATAAAATCTCAGTGACAAAGCGATGCTGATAGAGGGTGGAAAAGTGTATGTGTGCTGGGCAGGTGAGAATCAATAATTGGGTTTCAGAATAAATGAATAGAGGGGGGCACTTGAGAAAGTAAATGTAAGGCTAGATTGTAATCAGAGGGCAGGGTGCTGGAATTATAATTCTGGAAGTAGCAGGTACCATTTGGGGTGATACTTTAGAGTCCAGGGGGAAGCTTGAACATCAGTTTTGGAGTGGAAGAAAGTGTCTCTGGAGGATGAGAAGGTATAAAAACCCAAAAGATAGGTGTATTAGTTAGCGAGGGCTGCCATAACAAAATACCACACACGAGGTGGCTTACACTGCAGAAAATTATTTTCTCATTGTTCTGGAGGTTACAAGTCTGAGATAAAGGTGTCAGCAAGGTTGTTTTTTTCTAAGTCTGCTCTCGTTGGCTTGTAGATAAATGGCTGTATTTTCACTGTGTCCTCACACAATCATTCCTTAGACTATGTGCTTATGTGTGTGCTCTCATCTCTTGTAAGGACACCAGTTATACTGGATTAGGACCCTTTCATCTGACTTCATTTTAACTTAATTAACTCTTTAGAGGGCCTGTCTTGACAATGTTTCTCTCCTTGACCAAACTCTAGTTAGCTACTCTGAACTCTGTTCTCAAATAGGTCCTAGGTTTTAGACTTCCATGTCCACCTCTGCTTTGTCAAGTTTAGCAAGGATCCTGCTAAGTCATTTTTATCAGCATCTCCCCCTCTCAACATCTGATCTTCCTCGATATCTGAGAGGTTCCCCATCCTCCACCGTCCCCCAGGTTGCCTGCAGCAAGAATCTCGTTAGGTCGGTTTAGACACATGCCCCCCTTACCCCTGATGCTTCACCTTAGTAATTTTCCACCCACCAGTCCCCCTACCTGGTTCCTTGGCTATAAAATCCACACTTTTTCTTGTATTCAGAGTTCAGCCCAATCTCTCTCCCCGACTGCAGAACCCCACGGCTGTTGTCCCTAGACCTGTCATGATAGACGCCTTAAATCAAGTCTGCCTTATCATTCTTCACACATTCTTGTCATGAATAATTAATTTAACCATCTTCAAATGAGTCACATTCTGAGGTACTGGGGGTTAGGACTTGAACATGTGAACTTGGAGAAGGTCACAATTCAGCCGATAACAACAGGGTACGAGATGAGTCATTTATGTGGACGTTAGGGTACTCAGCCACTGGGGCATAAAAGGAGATAAAGAACCAGCAAGGCTCCAGTAAAAGGGGGGAATCACCAGGCCAGTGGTAGCAGCAATGGGGTGTGTGAGGGGAGCTGGGGATACGCTGATGCATGAGTCTCAAGAGAGCAGCCACTTTTGAAGAGAGAGAGAGAAAGAGAGAGAGAGAGAGAGAGAGTCTAGAAGCGGCCCTGAGAAGTGAAAAAGACAACCAGGTCTCCCTCCCTGGTCCCAAGGCCTTTGGAGATAATATTTTCAGGGTTGTAATAATAATAAAAATTAGTATTAATAATAAAAATTATTATTATTATTATTACAACCGGGAAAATACAGTTCCCAGATGAAAGAGATGCCTCAGCAGTGATCTCTTCGGGCAATAGCCATGTGTTTTCAAAGGCAGGAGGTGGATGGGATCTTGGGAGGAGAGGCTGAGGATAAGAGGAATTTGCTAATCAGAGCGGGAGTCTACGTCTGCAGTGCCTGGGCCCCAGCCCTGTGTGCACCTGTGTGTGTGTATGCATGTGAGCGTGTATGTGCGTGCATTCCATCTATTTCAAAGCCATCATTCAGTCTTTCCCATCTCCAAAGCAATAACTCACACTGTCTACTGCCCACGTGGGATATTTTCACGACTTTAAATTTGTGGCTAGCAGAACCATGCTTACTCAATGGTAAGATTAGGACACCTGTGAAATGGCAGCTGATTCGCCAATTGAACTTTCAAATTCATTTGTCAGTTCGTTCCTGGTGAGTAGTGCCCCCAAGAGCTCCCACAGTCAGCTCGTTCTCCATTACTCCAAGGACAGCTTGAAGTTAAAGAATCCCATCCTGGGATTTGGTGTCTCTGTTGGCCTCTCTCATCAAAAACATCGGACTAAAGTTCCAAGGGCTCAAAATGCCTCTGTTTTTGATTCACGTAAGGCCAGGTGATTCCTCCTTTCAGCGTTGTATATTAATGTTCAAAATAAACAGTCAGCTGTGCAGTGGCTTAAACTAATCCTACAAGACACATTTAGCCAAATAAGCATGTGCAAATGCAGAAATGTGGGTTTTGAACTGGAACAGCTGAAGGACAGGATGTGCCTGCACGTTTAGTGGAATGAGCCAGGCACTTTAGGAAGATGATGCATTGCTGAAGACTGTCTAGAAACAGAAAAATGAACCCGAGCCAGGGCAGGCTCCCTCAGCTTATGTAGAGAGGAATCCGTAATGCGGGCCTTAAGAAAATGGGTTGCATTTGAACTATTTTAATCACTAAGAAGAAAGGAATCAGTACTTTTGAAAAGAAATTGAATATGTGAGACTATTTGGGCATCTCACTTTCAATAATAATAAATTCATCATGTAAATAATTTTATTTTCATTCATTCAACCAGAATTTTTTTTAATCTATTTTGTCTCATGTCTTATGCTAGGTGCTGGGGATATAAAAAAGGTAGGACATCCCTAAGACGTCCCAATCTAGGGGAAGACAGTCACAGAGGGTATCAATTCCTATTAGAAAACGGCCTCAACTAGATCCTGACTCCCAGCTTGTAAACTCAGGAGCCCAGGGCAGAGGGCATCCAAATTTGCAAAGTTTTATTGCATCAGGTATTTTCCAGAAAAACATTTATTTCACATGGATATGTGCTATTTTAAAGGAGAGTGAATGAAGTTATGATTAACAAAAAGAAAAGAAAATTTCAAAGCTTTTCTGCACTCATGGAGCTCCTAGCCATTGTGTACTTTCTCAGTCAGTGGATACCAAAAGTACAGCTACATCTGGAAATCCAAGAACTATTTTGAAGGTCAAAAAGGGGCTTCAAACTAGGAAGAGCTGGTAACCACAGGTCTAGTCCCTGGCATGGGATCACTGCTTCCTAGTATAATCCAGCCCAGTGGGAGTGCAGGATTAGATGTTTCGTCTGACCCAAGGCTGACCCTCCACCTGGGTTCCAGATTCCATGCCCCTTTCCTCCTTGGGAACCACACTCTACCGATGACCTCTTCTCTTTAATATCTTCACTGTCGTCTTCTCTACTAGATCTTTTCCCTTTGTCCATATATATGCTCAACTCTCTTTCACCTTTGGAAGAATATTCTCTATTGTGTCAGTTGTACAGAAACTTATTGGGCTTCTGTATAACTTTATCTGGAAAATGCTTGATAGAATACCTGAGAAGGTGGAAGTTTATCTCAGAATAATGAGTAGACATCGGCCAGCAAATATAGGAGCAGGGGGTACAATGGGAGTTCCAAGCCTTTTATCTTATCTCCTAAAATATCTCTTAAAACCATTCGCTTTTCTCCATCTTCAATGTCAGCTAGCCCAAGCTGCCATCAGCTCCTGCCTGGATATCATAATGTTCTCATAACTGATCTAACTGCAGTTACTCTTACCTCTTATTTGTCTGGTCTCTATACTACAGCCAGAGTGGTCTTTTCACAATGTGACTCTTCCCAACTTCTTGCCACCACCTCTTCCAAAGCCCTGGTGGTGTAGCCTCTGCCTAAATCTCCTGCCTCACTAAACGTCCTTCATTCCCTCACACCTTCCTGTCTATCCCACATTGGCTTTGCAGTATTCCATATTTGCTCTGCTCCCTCCTCTTGCATTTTTCCTCAGCCTGAACTCAGTGTTGGGGAATTCGACTTCGTTTTAAGAGCAATGGGAAGTCTCTGAAGGATTTTTAAGCAGAGTGACAACATGTGATCTGACTTACATTCCTAAAAGAGCACCCTGCCTACTGTGTGAAGAGTGAATTTGAGGGAGCAGAGGATGAAGCAAAGAGACCAGTGAGGAGGCTATTTCAGAGGCCCAGGTAAGAAATAATGGTCGTGTGGACCCAGGTGATGGCAATACAGATGGAGAGAAATAGGCTTATGAGATATTGGGAACTGGAACCAGTAGAATTTGCTGATGGATTCGGTGACAGAGAGTGAGGGAAGTGGGGTAACTTAAGGATGACCCTCCCAAGATTTTTACTTTCGCACTTGAATGACTGCTAGATTCATTTACGGAGGGAGAACCTGTAGAAGGGTCGGCTGTGAATGGTCACTGTCCTATGTCTACTGATCACCTGCTCTGTCCACCTCTTTATGGGCTGTGAGTTGTTAGAGTAATTGGGGTGTAAAATGCTTGATTAGGAGCAAACTGAAAGATGCCAATGTATGGAGAAGATTTAAGAGCATAGCCTATTTAAAGCATCATGACGTTCGCTCCTTAGTGATGAACTTGAGAGGTTACCTTGCTGGCCCATGAGCCAGCATTCATTTATCTCCATATGTCAGCCACTCCTGTCTGTACTTCCTGCCTTGGCCACTTCGATGCCATTTCTTATCACTTCAACCTCTCTCTTACCAATACCCTTGCCCCAGTGTTCCCCCGGTTCAACTTCTGGCAACACACCAACTTCAAATGAATCCAATTATTGTTCATATCTGGTTGCTGGATATCCACACAGATTGGTGCCACTATAAATCAGTGGTGCCACTCTAAATGCATGGTCTCCAACTTCAGATGGACCCTTCGTGCTACCTGACAATCCTTCTCTATTTCCCTTGTCATCTCTCTCTCATTCTCCAGGTGGCTAGTGCAGATTTTAACCCTCTCTTAAGCCCACTTCCCCTTTTCTCTCAGCAGATGACTTCATTCCTACTTCACAGAGACTATTCAAGCCCTCAGAAAGGAGAACTTCCTCAGCCTTCTTCCATCATTGATATCCTTACTTAAGTCTAAAACTATCCTTTCTCCAGGAAAAGCCATAAATATCTGGAGATTAAACAACATGCTTTTAAAGAACAACTGGGTCAAAGAAGAAATAAGAGGAGAGATCATAGATACATAGAAACAAGTAAGAATGAAAATACATCCTATCAAAATTATTGGGATGCAGTGAAAGCAGTAATAAGATGGAAATTTATATCATTACACGCCTATCTCAAGAAACAAGAAATATCCCAAATAAACAACATCATGTTACACCTTAAAGAACTAGAAAAAGAACAAATGAAACCCACAGTCAGCAGAAGGAAAGAAATAATAAAAATCAGAGCAGAACTAAATGAAATAGAGAACAAAAAGACAATAGAAAAAACTAATGCAAAAAAGAGCTGGCTCTTTGAAAAGATTAACAAAATTAACAAACCCTTGGCTAGACTCACTAAGACAAAAAGAGAAAAGACACTAATAAACAAAATCAGAAATGAAAAAGGGGAAGTTATCACGGACACCACAGAAATACAAAGGATCATCCAAGAATACTATGAAGGACTATATGACACCAAATTCAACAACCTAGAAGAAATGGACAAGTTCTTAGAAACATTTAGCCTTCCAAGACTGAACCATGAAGAACTGGAAAATCTACATAGACCAATAACAGTAAGGAAATTGAATTAGTCATCCAAAACCTTCCCAAAAGCAAAAGTCCAGGACCAGATGGCTTTACTTGTGAATTCTACCAAACATTCAAAGAGGATCTAATATCTGTCCTACTCAAACTCTTCCAAAAAATTGAAGAAGAGATAATACTTCCTAACTCATTTTATGAGGCTAACATTACTCTAATACCAAAACCTGGTAAGGATAACACACAAAATGAAAATTACAGACAAATATTTCTGATGAATACAGATGCAAAAATCCTAAACAAATTTTTAGCAAATCGAATACAACAATGCATCAAAAAGATTATTCATCACGACCAAGTAGGGTTCATCCCCGGGGCACAAGGATTGTTCAACATAAGCAAATCAATCAATGTCATACATCACATAAACAAAATAAAGGACAAAAATCATATGATTATATAAATAGGTGCAAAAAAAAAATTTGATAAGATACAACACCTATTTATGATTAAAACACTTAATAAAATAGGTATAGAAGGAAAATACCTTAACATAATAAAGACCATATATGACAAGCCCTCAGCTAATCTCATAATTAATGGGGAAAAACTGAAGCCTTTTGCACTATGTTCAGGAACACGACAGGGATGTCCCCTATCACCTCTGCTTTTCAACATAGTGTTGGAAGTCCTCGCCAGAATAATCAGGCAAGAGAAAGAAAGAAAAGGCACCTGAATTTGGAATGAAGAAGTTAAAATCACTCTTCGCAGATGACATGATGCTATATATAGAAAACCCTAAAGACTCCACCAAAAAGCTATTAGAAACAATCAACGAATACAGTAAAGCTGCCAGCTACAAAATCAACATACAAAATCCATTGCATTCCTATATACTAACAATGAAATCTCAGAAAAAGAAATACAAAAAACAATTCCTTTCGCAATTGCAGCAAAAAGAATAAAATACCTAGGAATAAACTTAACCAAGGATGTGAAGGACCTATATGCTGAAAACTATAAGACATTTTTGAAAGTCATTGAAGAAGACACAAAGAAATGGAAAGACATTCTGTGTTCATGGATTGGAAGAATCTACATAGTTAAAATGGCCATATTACCCAAAGCAACATACAGATTTAATGCAATCCCCATAAAAATCCCAATGGCATTTTTAAAAGAAATAGAACAAAAAATCATCAGATTTATATGGAACCACAAAAGACTCCAAATAGCCAAAGAGATCCTAAGAAAAAGAATAATGCTGGAGGTATCACACTCCCTGACTTTAGCTTGTACTATAGAGTAAAACACCATGGTATTGGCAGAAAAACAGACACACAGACCAATGGAATAGAATTGAAAATCCAGAAATAAACCCACATAAATATGAACAGATAATTTTCGACAAAGGAGCCAAAAACATACAATGGAGAAAAGAAAGCCTCTTCAATAAATGGTGCTGGGAAAATTGGAAAGCCACGTGCAAAAGAAGAAACTAGACTGTTATCTGTCACCACATACCAAAATTAACTCAAAATGGATCAAAGACCTACACATAAGACCTGAAACAATAGACTGCATAAAAGAAAAAATAGGTACTAAACTTATGGACCTTGGGTTCAAAGAGCATTTCATGAATTTGACCTCAAAGGCAGGACAAGTGAAAGCTAAAATAAATGAATGGAACTATATCAAACTAAAAAGCTTCCAATTCCGCACAGCAAAAGAAACCATCGACAGAATAAACAGGCAACTAACCGAATGGGAGAAGATATTTGTAAACAATGCCTGTGATAAGGGGCTAATATCCAAAATATGTAAGGAATTCATACAACTCAACAACCACAACAAAACAAACAATCCAATTAAATCCTTTCTTTTCTCTTTCCAATTACATTTTTTCTCCAGTCTCAAAGTAACATTCAACTTGGATCTCATTCCCTTCCACTTTTCAGGACTCTTCTTGATGTAGCTCCTGTATTCCAATATTGTTCAACCACTCCTTTCCAGTGCCCTCCCAACTGCATTGAAACTTGCTCAGGTTCCTCCATTAAAAAAATAAATAAATAAAATAATAATAATAATAATAATAATAATAATTTGAGAAACCTATTTTTCCCTCTACCAAATCTCTTCCTTTCTTATTGAAACTTTCTGAAAATATTGTCAACACTGTTTTTGTCTCCAATACTTACTGCTCACTCTCTCCAAAAACCACTATAGTCTTGTTTTCACCATGAGCCTGCTCTCATCATTGTCACCAACGACCTCCATTTGGAATTCCAACGGTCACATTTCAGTCCCAATGCCCCTTGGATTCTCAGCAGCCTTGATGCCGTTAACCACTTCTCTCTTCCAGAGACTCTATCTTCTTGGCTCTGGGAACCAAGTTCTCCTCATGACCTCTTAGGCTACTCAGTCTTCCTCTGCTTGACCTTGAATGACAGAGTTATATGCTGGGCTTTCCTCTCTTTTCCTTATATACCTTAATCTTAGATGGGTTCTGTGGCAGATTACTTGTAAAAATGGTCCCAATTATCTACCCCTCCTTGTGTCTATGTTTTTTGTAAAGTAACTTTGCAACTCATCCTATCAAGAGGTAGAATCTGTTCCTCTCCTTCATGATTCTGGACTGGTCTTGGCTTACTTTGGCCAATAGAATATGGTGAAGCAATGTTGTGCCAGCTGCTAACCTGGGCCTTACTGCCACGTAAGCAAGCCTGGGCTAGCCTCCTGGACGAGGAGAATCCTATGGCCCAGTCACCTCAGCCGATAGCTGATGAAGCAGCTGGCGAGTGAGGCTATGTGAGACCAGTCAGCCTCAGCCACCCTACCAGACCATAGACACATGAGCAAGCCCATCTTAGACCAGCCGAGCCCGGCCCAGATCACAGAACTTCTACACTCATGAACAATAATACATGGTTGTTTTAAGCCACTAAGTTTGGGGATGATTTGCTATGCAGTAAAAACTAACTAATATAGTTTTACTCCCACCCATGCTTTAAATGATCATCTTTATGTTAATCATTTCCTACCCTACATCTCTAGCATAGCTCTACCTGCTTACGGCCAGACTCACATTTATACTTGCCGACTAGACAACAGCATTTATTCAGCTTTTTATGTGGTCCAGATGCAATACTACACACACGTCTTCTTCATCCTCTCACCCACCCTATGTGGTGGATTTTTTTTCATTATCCCATCTTACAGATGAGAAAACTGAGGCAAAGAGAAGTTAATGACATACCCATAATCACACAGCAGAAACTGGTAGATTTAGGATTTAAATCCAAGTCTATCAGACTCCAAAGCCTTTGATTGTCACACTATATTCTCTAACCCCACTATTTGCACGTCCAAGTACATACCACACTCTCATGCCTCTAATTTTACTCATGTTGACTTTTCTTCCTTAATATGTTCTATTCACCTGCTCTTCCTGGCTACCTCCTACTCATCCTTCACAACTCTGCTTGGCTACTACCTCCTTAAGAAGTTCCTCTGACTTTCCCTCCTTCCACCAGAGTGGATTAGATGATTCTCCTCTCTGTCACCATAGCACATACTACATGTATCTACCTACTCTCACTGTATTATATTAAAGTTATGTCTCTCTCCCTAGACTGTGAAACTCTTAAGAACAGGGACTCTGGCCCCAGAAATGGGACCAGTGTGTGCTAAGTGCTAGGTGCTGGCTTTATGCGGCCGGGCACCATGACCGAAAGAATGGTTGCTCAGATATCATCATGGCACAGCCCAAAGTCAGATAAGTAGAGCTGGAGTCCCCAAACCTGCTCAAAACACCAGATGCCCATATAGAAATGGAAATTTTAGTCCATTTGGCAATTTCTAAGGTAATGGGTCTTAAAATGAACTTTTTGCAACAAAGAATTTGCAAAGCCACTCACCCCAAACTCCAATATGCGGGCTTGACGAGAAACTGCAAAGTACAGAGTTCCAACTCTTCCTTCTTTATTTCACTAATAGACACTTTATCATGAAAAACATACTTTAAAAGGTGCTACAAATGAGAGATTTGAGGAATGGAACCAGTAACCCCAGCCATATTTCAGAAAACACAAGATTCAGATGGTCCCAGAAGGACACATTGTTTTTGACGATGAAAGCAAACCCTGTCTACGATGGGCGAGGCTTCCCCAGAGCACCCTGCTCAGAAGCTGCTGTCACCCAGCTGGGGAGGACAAGAAGTTATATAGTACAGGGCCATCCATTCCACTTCAGCCATCGTTGATGTGATGAGACAGTGATGGAAAAAAAGCTGCCTTCAGAAGAGGAGAGATTTTAGAGAACAAAATTCTGGGTTCCTGCAAGTGTCCCAAGCAATTAAAAAAACCATTACAAAGTGCACAGGGAGTGAACACTGATATGGTGATAAAACATGTCTAGAGTACATTTTGCAAAGTGTCTCAGAGAAACACCAGGGAATCTTTAGCTATCTACCTTTCAGAGCTTTCTCTTAAAAGTCCTTGATTCTAAAATTAAGTGCACCCCAGTGAGGGGTTATGGAGCTAGCCCAGTCATGTGGGGCTGTGGGACGTTGATCTTTGAATTAGTGGTGTTTGCATTGTAATAATGGTTTGTTGTTATTTTGGAATGTAGATACTGTTGTAAATAAAAGTGAGAAAAACTAATAAATTTCACCAACAATCCATGTATTTCTCTTCTTCTTGCTTACACAGCTATACTACATTTCCCAGTGTCCTTTGCATTTAAGTGTGGCCATGAGACTAAATTCTAGCCATTAAAACATGAAAGAAATGATGTGTACCACTTCTAGGCTTGGCCCTTAAAAATTCCTACACATCAGTTTTACAAGATAAAAATAGTTCTAGAGTGCATGGTAGTGATGATTGTACAACAATGTGAATGTACTTAATGCCATGGAACAGAACACTTAAAAATGGTTAAAATGGTAAACTTTATGTTACGTATATTTTACCACAGTTTTACATAAATTTTAAAAATTTCCATGCTCCATAACATTCTTGTTTCCTTCCAACAAGCTGAAATGGAGACAAACAACTTAAGGGCAATCTTGGAAGCCATTGAAAATGACAGAGTCTCTATAAGCATGGCTATAAGTACTAGGAATAACCTTCCATTGTATCTGAGTCACTGTAGGTATTGGGATCTCTATTAATTATTTATTACTGTGTAACAAAATGTCCCAAATCATAGTGGCTCAAAACAACACTTGTTATCTCACAATTTCTGTGGGTCAGAAATTTAGGTGCAGCTTAGGTGGGTCCTGTATTTCAAAGTCCCTCACATGCTGAAAATAAGGTGTCAACCAGGGCTACTGTCATCTCAAGCCTTGACGGGAGAAGTAAGGATCTGCTTCCAAGCTCACTCATATGATTATTGGCAGCAATTAGCTCATCGTGGGCTGTCGGCTGGAGGCAGCCCTCAGTTCCTGGCTATGTGGTCATCTCTAAAGAGCAGCTCACATGACAGCTTGCTTCATCACAGAAAGAAAGCAAGAAGAACCAGAGAGAGAGAGAGATAGAGAGAGACTGTGTGTGACCAAGACAGAAATCGCCATCTTTTATAACCTAATTTCAGAAGTGATATCCCATCTTTTTGCTGCATTCTACACATTAGAAGCAAGTCACTGGGTCCAGCACACACTCAAAGGGAAGGAATTACACAAGAGTATGAAAGCTAGTGGACAGGGATCATTGGAAGGCATTTCAGAGGCTTTATACCACCAGGTCTATTTTTCACTGCAGCTAGCCTACCCTAACTATTACAATAAGTCTAATGGAGCAGTTTGCAGCTTTGCTACTGGTGAGACTTTAAAAGTTGTTTGAACATTTTACCCCATGCATGCTGTCTATTCCCTGGGAACAGAGGCAGAAGTACCCAATTTCAGGTTATTCGTAACTGAAGAGATAAGTGATGACATTTCAAAGCGGACTGACTTTCCTCAGCAGGATTAAGGTAAGCTTCATGACCATAGCTGACCAAACCCAAGACCAAATGAAGAATTAGTTCCTGCTTGCTGCCAGGTGTGCCCAGTGACTAAAAACCATGGCACAGGACTTCCCCACCGTGGTGGTTTTGTCACCATGTTCTCTGAAAGGTCTGGTCAGTTTCTAATACTTCAGAAGGTGGAGAGAGAGCATATTGGTCTGGATTTCCAAACCATAGATTGAGGAGGGGCTGGCCAGACAGCTGTCAGATGCAAAGATCCTCGCTTTGTCTATAGCTCAACTTAATTGCTCATCTGGCTAAGCCCCGTTCCTCTCCAGATGTTGTATCATGGCACTGCTGGAATCGCTGCTTTCAGCCTCCTCTCATCACCCTAATTAAGCCAAAATAATAAGGCAACATGTTAGACACAATGATGAAGTTTTAATTAGACTTTGATAAACCCAATGTGAATTTGGTCTCATCAGGTGCAACATTTCTGATGAGCAGTGAGGTCAGTGAATCATGAGATGGTTTGGGTATAAATAGCAACTATAGTCTCAATCTCATCTGTGTGGAGGGAGGCCTGGGATTGGGCATTATGCAACCATCATAACCCTTTACATCTGAGGAACACTTTATAGTTTGCAAAGTTCTTTCAGCTCATTGTTATGTGATTGTGTGAGCTGAGGCTCATTTGGCAATAAGGTATCCAGGTCCAGATGGAGAGAAGAAGGAAGAAGCTAAGTTTCAGTTAATTCCTAAGACATGCCAGGAACTGTGCTAGGAGCATCATATGTGGAATACAAGTCAAATGTCGCACCCAAAGTCTCAGGACTTAAGAAGTGTCAGAGAGAGAACTTCCACCCACATCTGTTCATTTCGTCTCTACGATTCTCTTCTCCAGTTCATGCAGTCTTTCAAAGGTGACTGTCACAGAGGCAAGAGCCACAGAATTAGGCTGAAAGTGACCTTCGAGAGAGATCCAACCTCTTAACTGTACAGATGGGGAAACTGAGGCATAGAAAGGCGAAGGCATGCACCCTGGTCATACAATAATTTGGTGGCAGAACCAGACAAGGCTAACACTGCCACTCTCTCTAATTCATTTAATTCAATTTGATTCAGCAAATATTTGTTGAGCATCTACTATGTGCCAAGCCCTGTTTTAGGCATGTATCAATAGATTAAAAGAGATAAAGAGCCATGTTCTAGTGGATTTCCGTTCTGGATAGTGAATGATAAATAAGTAAATTATACGGTATGTTAAGAGAGAATAAATTCTATGAACAAAAAAAAAAGCAATAGAGTAGGATCAGGGGCCTGGAGAGCAGCAGAGCTGGGTGAGCATAAACTTAAAATAGGACGATTAGGGCAGGTCTTATTGAGACTGAGAACGCTTCTTAAAAGCAAAGTTTCCATTCATTTGTTCATTCACTTATTCATTCTTTGAGACTTTCCTGAATACTCACGTGTGCCCAGACTTGATAGAGGTGGGCAGTAACGTCAATAGAACCCAGCTGAATTCCCAAGAACACTACTGTGGTCTGAGCTCATTTTTCCTAACAAATGGCATTCCCCAAGCTCCCTACCAGCCAGGTGGCTCCAATGTTCCTGACCACTTCCATGTGGCAAGGAACATCTAGACGCAACATGAAAAATGTGATAGCCAAGCAGTGGCCAGGCACGGAAGGAAACAAGCCATTTGTCTGCAGAACCCTTCCTCCCCTCCCGATAACTCACTACACATGGTACCTTTACAAGTTTCCTTTCCTGGAAAACGTCCCACCTAACTTTTGCCCACCTTTCCCCTCAAGGTTTCCCTGGACTGGAGCTCACGATCAAAGCCCTGTGTGAAGCCCCCAGGTGCCAACTAGTTACCCCTGTAAGCTAAATGAATCTGTAGATTCCTGTGTCTACTCCAGCCTGCTAATTGGGGTCTACTGACCCCAGACCATTAATTTTCTCCTTCCTTTTAATTTGTTGAAACAGCATTCTAGAGATAAGTGGTCTCTGCCAAGAGCCTTCGTATTACACTATGTGAGAGCAATAACACTTTGCATTTGATAGAATATTACAATTGACAAGGTGCTTCCACATCCATCATGTTATCTGAGCCCATGAAAGTGCTGGTTCATTATTCCTTTGTTTCCCCTCGATTGGTCAGCCTATGCTCTTAGGAATGAAAGATTTGTCCAACACTGCACATTGAAACACAACTAAATGTCCAGTGCTCTTTCTAGAACTCCAAGCTGGCTGGCCACGTGGACACTCGGTGACAGGCCGGATGGACAAAGCAGAGGTGACCCAGCCTCAAGTTGAACAGAAAAGTAATAGAGAGAGCAGCATAAAATCCAGGAGCAATAGAGTGTACTACTATTTCCCAAACTTTAATGTGTCCCCAAATCCCCTGGATCTTGTTCAAATGCAGATTCTGAGTCCATAGTCTGGAACAAAGGGCATTTCTTTAAAACTCCCAGGTGATGCCCATATAGCTGACCCTCAGGTCACACTTTTGAGTAGCAAGAGGAGGAGCAAGTCCACACACTGAGTCGTTTGACTGCAAGGAACTCAGATCACAGTTCTGCCCTTTCGTTGCCCTGTGACGTGAGCCAAGTGTTTTTACCAAGCTGAAACTCAGGGTAGTCGTTATTTTTTCCCCAAAACTTGGCAACAGAGAAATGCCATGATGGGCACTCAAATTTATCCCAAACAAGACCTTGACTGACCAATGCCCAGAGACTGTCAGGTAGGGTTATCCAAGATGTGGCCTGCACTAAGGCACCCACGCGTGGGGGTTGGGTGTCAGCTGAGAGCCAGCCTAGACTCCACTCACCATGCAGCACCCGCTGCACAAGGCTATATCCATCTAGAAGAAGGGGCACCATTTCTCTCATTTACAAAACAGCACCTCATGGACCAGTGGGGGTCTTATATACCTTCTCACCATTCTTGACAACTGCTCGTGGCCTAATTGATCTGCCTCTATAGGGCTTGATCTAGTTGCCAAGCTACTCATCTATACTGTGTCTCCTCCTCATTCAAGTAATGACCTCTTTGCCTCCTCTTACAGGACTCCACTGAGTTCCACCCTTATCAATAGCTTTGTGGTAGGGCCCACGTTCATTTATCACCATTCATTCATTCATTCATTCATTCATTCATTCATTCAATAGCAAATGTTTATGCAGTATCCTCTGTGTGCCAAGCATGGTTCCAACACCAAGAATACAGTAGAGAGTAAAAACAGAGCCCCTGCTCTTACGGAGCTACCATTCTCAAAGGGAAGAGACCATCCATAAATAATGTTTAAGAAAATGGCAGGCAGTAATACGTGTATTGAGGAAAATGAGGCAGGAGGTGATACCTGAGCAGAGACCTGAAGAAGGCAAGAGAGTGAGCCTTGTGGGGTGGTAAAGAAGTGCAATTTGGGCAGAGGAATGGCTTCTGCAACAGGTCCTGAGGCAGCAATGTGCTTGGCATGGTCAAGGGAACAGCAAGAAGGCCCGCGTGGCTGGAGCAGTGCATCAGGGGACCAGCCCATGGAAAACTTTGGATTTTATTCTAAATGTGATGGGATAATGCTGAAAGCTTTATGCCAAGGCCATTGCTGCTGTGACAGTTATGCTCCCCTTGTTTCCAGTAATATTGTAAGGGGGTGGGCTGTGGCATAACTCATTCAACAAATCCTACAAATATATCTTGAGTCCCTAGCATGTGCCAGGCACTGTTCTAGGCCCCAATCTAGGTCCTGGGATAATTACCATTGAGCAAGATCAGCAAACTACCCTCTCTTGAGGGGCTTACATTGCTATCAATGGGAAGATTAATCTCCATACTTCTCTCTTCTTGCTGAGATCCACGTGGGGATGAGGTATGCTGGCACTTTTTTCATGGAGCCTACCTCTGTTTGGATTTGCAAACTAGTTTGGGGTGGGATAAGCCAGAAAGGGTTGAGGGGCCTCCTGCTACCTATACACAAATGCTTTGTGTTGGTGACACTTGGGAAAAATCAAGAATAAGAGGCTGATACCACATTGAGGTCCATATGAAGCAGAGGGAAAGGATAGGCCCAGGAAGGAAATGCTTGTGGGGCTGAGATTCCGGAAGGAGCTGGAACTGACCTTGAAAATAAACATAAACCTTGGGAATGCACTTCAATTCTGGGGAGCAATGGAAATGGCATGGGAGGCTTCACCTTGTTTGTATTTTACATTCATGAACAGAAGCACTGTATTTGCCCAAATTGTATTTGTCCAAGAGCCAGTTTATAAAGTGTCTCCTTTATAGGAGCATTCTTAAAAACCTCCATTACTTCTGCCTTCCAGCAATGCCTTACCCTGTACCTAGGACAGCGCTTCCAGTGCCTAGCACAGAGCCTCGCTCATAGCAGACACTCAATAAATACTTGCTGTGTAAGTAAATGGGTGGATGAGTGGGTGGGTGGATGGATGGAAGCATGGAGGGGTGGATGGATGGATGGATGGATGGATGGATAAGTGAATGGATGACATAATGCCCATCTGGGTATAGTTTTATCTCAGACTCGCTTGTTGTCTCCAAGGTGTATGCATGTGGACATGAGGGAACCTGCAGGAAATATCTGAGACTGATTAATTAATCTATTTTTCTCCTGTAGCACCTAGACTGTGGCCTTGTACATAATAAGCGTCCAATAAATGTGCACTGAATGAAAGAAGATAAGCTTTGACCAGAAATATGAGTCTACGGGTTCAGTTTTTTCCATGAAACTTTAATGCCAAAAAAGGATGTCTGCATATGAAATTTACCCTTCTCGGCTCACCTTTACATAATTCAAGCAGCATGAGGTCCCTTGGGGACTTCTTTGGACATTAAGTTCTCTCTCAACAGTCCGAGGATTGAACAGCTGCATTTAAGCAATTACCATCGATTTGTCATTATGAGGGGGGTATTGGAGCAGTGGGAGGAAGGGCCTGGAGACGAGACAGGGGTGCAGAAAAGCCCAGGGACAGAGGGGCCCAAGGACCAAGAAACATGGAGATTGCCTTTGTGGAGGCCAGGAGCGGGGAGAAGTCAGTGTCCCTGGAAGAACTGAATGCCAAACAAGGCCATTCATGCCCCCAGGGCATGGGAGCCTTTAAGCTGGTCCCTGATGTGCTTGTTTCTTTCCCCTTGAACAGTGTCCAGCTCATGCCCCTCAACATCGGCCTGACAAGCACCTCTCAAGGCAAGTCAGCCAAGTGAAGAGGCTGTCTTTGTTTCCCAGCGAAAACCCAGGAGACGGTGAGGAAAACATCAAGGTGCTCTTTGAAGATGGGAGTCTCCCAGGAGCTGTCAGAGAGGGGGGAAATGTCTCAGGCAGGGTTTGCAGGCTCTCCCACCCTTGGCTCCCAGAAAATCTGTGCTGATGACTTGATAAGAAGAGATGCCTGCATAAGAATAGGTCCAGATTGGAGATGAGGAAGACGGCAGTGGAGCAACGGGCTGGGATCCTCGGGCAGGAAAGATAACACATGGCTTCTGCATGGCTCCCAAACTCAGAAAGGGCAAGCCCTGAGAAAGAGGAGGAGACATTTCCCTCCCAGTCTCCTCATTAAAAGGAAATCGCCTCCAGTGGAGGTGGAGTGGGAGAAGAAAACCCTCAGCCCCTCCTGCTTCATTGTGAAAGCCCAGTAATGCTAAATAAACCCTCTGCAGGACAGCGACACCTGGAGAGAGAGGTGAAGAGAAAACTAACATTTAGCATCCATGCCACTCTGAGACAGGCACATTTACATAGCTTGTCTTATCAAACCCTTACAACAAGTCTCTGAGAAAAGTTCTATGATTCCCTGTAGTGGGTCGAATTGTGGTCCTCCAGAAGATGCATCCTGGTCCCCAGAAAGGTATGTTATTGTGATGTTATTTGGGAAAAGGGTCTTTGCAGACGCAATTAAGTTAAGGATCTTGAGATGAGATCATGCTGGGTTATCAGGTGATTCCTAAATTCAATGCCAAGTGTACTTATAAGAGACATCCAGAAGACGCCAACACCATGGAGACGGCCACGTGAAGATGCAGGCAAAGATCAGAGCGATGCCACCACAATCCTAGGGCTGCTTGGAGCCACCAGAAGCTGGAAGAGACAGGAAGGAGTCTCCCCTAGAGCCTTCAGAGGCAGTGCAGCCCTGCTGACACTTTGCTTTCATATTTTTGGCATCCAGAACTATGAGAGAATAAATACCTGTTGTTTTAAGCCACTAAGTTTGTGGTCATTTATACAGCAGTCCTATTACTTCGTTTCATAGATGAGAAAAATGAGGTCAACAATGAGCAACCTCTCTAAGGACACCTGGCTCTGATGAGACAGGTCTGGGTTACAGACCTCGAAGCAGAGCAAAGATTAGCTTTTGCCCCAGAGCACCTGCAAAAACAAGTCCAGAAAGACCACCTAAATGGAGTTCCATAGTCAAAAAAGTTGGGAAACACTCTGCCCCGTGCTCGCTGCTAGCGTGCCTGGTAAAAGCTCTAAGCAACCCGCTTCAACTTCACTTCTTTAGCAAGACCTGTCCTCATGCTGGAGAAGGTGTGCTGACCATTCCTTCTCGTAGTACCTTCCCTGGGCTTCCGTCCTTTGCACTTACAATCATGAGCCTGAGGAAACGCATTTAGAGTTTGTTTTTGTGAAACATCTTTCTCCCCACCTAGGTCATAAGCTCCATGACAGGCGGGACTGTGTCCGATTTCTTCCCTGTGGTACTTTTGGCCCAACACTGGGTATATGGCAGGTGCCCATGAATAACTACTAAATGGATAATCAAGAAAAAATTGTTTAACTTTAACCCAAGGTTTTCCAAACTGATTTAACCATTAAACTCTTCCCCCTAAAACACTTGAGAACATAAGATTTGAAGAGAGGTGGGGGTCTCTGGCAACAAGTTTTCCCCTGAGGCAGGCTTGAGTTCAGACCTCTCCAGGCAGGAGAATCTGCTCTCTACTTGGTAAATCGAGATATTCATGAGGCCCTGTAATCCCAAGGAGCATACCTACAGGATTTGGGGGCTGGGGTGGGGTGGGGTTAGGGAGGAACAGACAAGATGATTTAAAGGCTACATGGGAAAACCAACATGTGATACTAGACAGAAAAATTCTGAAATTAAAAAAGGAATACATAAAATGACAAACCTTGCCAGATATTAAAACATAATAAAAATCTACAATATTTAAAACTGGTACTAAGACAAGCCAGTCGAGTAAAGGAAAGTAGAATCCAGATAGAAATCCAAGAATACACAGGAATCTCATACATGATGAATATGGTATTTCAAATCAGGCCAAAAGGATTCTTCAACAAAGGGAGTTGAGACAACCAACTTGCCATCTGGAAAAAAGTGAAGCTGGATCTTGTCTTCACTTCTCACATTAAAGCAAATTCCAGATGGAATGAGGATTTCAATATAAAAAAATAAACCCATAACGATACTAGAGAGGAACATAGAAGGCTTTTTATGACTATGGAGTAGAGCCAGACTTTCTAAGCAAGATAAACTCTAAGCTGAAAAAGTAAAGAATTGATTCATTTGAGTAAAAAAATTAAATTTTCTGAACTTTAAAAAGTACCATAAGTAAATTCAAAAACCAACCAAAAAACTGGGGTGGGGGTGGGGGGTGGGAAATCTGCAACTCATGTGACAAACATAGGCCTAATCCACTTAATATATCAAAAGCTCTTAGAGATTGATAAGAAAATGACCAATAACTCAACGGGGGGAAAAATGGTCAAAAATCAAACCAAAACAAAAAACACAGATAACTCAGAGAAAACACATGCAGAAGGTAATAACATATTTTAAAGATATTTAAACCACCTTTCATAATTAAAGAAATACACATTTAAAATGATAAATTATTTTTCACCTATCAGATTGGCAAAATTCAGAAATTTGGTAAGACACTGTAGCAGCATGGGGTAGGGAAATAGACACCCCCGTGCCTATTGGTGGAAACATAAATTGGTGCAGGTTCTTTTCCGGGGAAATTGGCGACATCTATCAAAGTGAAAAGAGTGGGACAGATGCTCAATGGAAGCAGATTCCTGCTTCAGGAATCCTTAGGTTGAGCCCTGGCCAGCCCCTCAGTGTCCCCAAGGCTACCTCTCCTCTGCCACCTGCCAGGACGCCACAACCACCTTGAACAACCACGAGCACAGGAGACCTCTGTCAACCCCACACCAGCCTGGAGCTCTGCGCCGCCTGCACCTACGGTCCACGTCTTACCACTTTGACAAGAATGATGTGGCTTTGAAGAACTCTGCCAGATGTTTTCTGATCAAATCCCATTGAGAGAGGGAACATGCTGAGGAACCAACAGCACTGCAGAACCTCCAAGGGGGCCAATCCTCCTTCAGAACCCCAAGAAAGCAGCCCATAGCCAATGGAGGGGGGATTGAATGCAGTGATGTGTGAGTTACACTCGAACAAGAGTATGACTGGGTTATTATGGAAATTGCACAAACTAGCCACGGACCCAAGTGACCCCCACTTTGTGAGTTCTCTGAGATCCATTACCTGATGAGTAGATATAATCCATCAAAGAATGGGGTGACCATGGAACCAGCTTCTCCACCACAGAACCAACTTCCACAAGATGCTGGCCCAGGAGTTTGGCATGGTGGAGTATCATTTTGGCAAGCACATGCTGGGAGATGGTGACAGTGAGAGCTAAGCCCCAGGCTGGCTTTCTCATAACCATGAAGATGGCTTCCCAATGCAGCATGTGTATCCTTGGGTTACCTTTCACCTTTCTGTATGGGGTACCCAAACACCTAAGTTTTCTTTGAATATTTCCACTACTCCTTCTATAAATAAATCTTGTACCCAAAGAAATATTAAAACAGTACATATATTTTAACCCAGCAGTCTGTCTTTTGGAACTTATCTTTCATATATGCTCACACATGTGCTAAAGACATGTACGATTATAGGATTAGTAGTAATAGCAACAGACAGGAAATAAGTGTTAATCAATCAAGAACCACTTAGATAAATTATAGGAAATCGTGCAATGGAAAATTTGGTACCCATGTAAAAGGATGAGACAGCTGGTATAGATACATCTGAGATACATCAATTTTTTTAAGAAAAAAACCAAGGTACTGAATGTTCCATCATTGATGCAGAAAAGGATTATATACGCAGAGAGTATTTCTAGAAGAAAAATTGTCAGTACAGAAGGTATAACAATAAAAAGGATAGCATCTTCCCGTTGCAGGCCAACCTCACCCTAACTCTAAAGAGGGAAGGTGTATTCTCTGAACTGTGAGGATCTTCAGGTGTGGTCCTTCTCTCAACCCACCAATGCAGATCATAGAATTGGCCACTCGTTGAGGTTTGTCATCCAAAATCGGCTTGACCGACCAGGCCCTCAGCAAGGATGGGTGGGTGAGGTTGCTCTGTTTTGGCCAGGCTCCTGACAGCTAGAAACTAGACCCATTCCAAGAATATGTGTCTCCATGAACAATTGCCCATGATGTGTGGAGTGTGTGGAACACCCAGCACCGCCTCCTGGAGTCCTGAGTCAGTCATACCTCCTGCGTGAACACTGCCTCCTGGAATATTTACAACTATACCTGCAGTATCGGGCACTGCTTCCTGAAGTGCTGGGCTTTACCTTCAGGAAAACCGGGTACTACCCCCTGGAGTCATCAGCCCCAACAGATGCCCACAGTCCTCAGTGCTACCTCCTGGAGTCCTGAGGGCTCTGCCTAGAGTGCTGATGGCCGTCTGTCTGGAGCACAGAGCACGGCTTACCTGGAGGTCAGAACACTTCAGCCCTGAGCCTTCGCTGCCAGAGACCTGGGCAGGGCCCACGCATGCTGAGGACCGCGTGATGGACCATGGGTTCTAGTGTGGTAAGGACTTTGAGCACTGTCTTTGGAGATGTGATCATTGTGTCTGGCTGATTGGGAGGGATCCCCACCTCTACCCGCACTACCACATCACAAATCACTACTGTCCCAGACTAGGTGTTTTTTCTTCCTGCAATCTGACCTCCTATTCAATATCTTCCCCAGGATAGCTCTACTGTACAATAACCGTAACATATTCATTGAACACCTACTGTGTAGTGGGCACAGTGGTACCTTGATCCCTACTGTGTGCTGGGCACAGTAGTTACCTTGACCCCTACTGTGTGCTGGTTATGGTGGAAACTTTAACACCTACTCTGTGCTAGGCACGATAGAAGTCATCTAGATTGGTAGTAATAGCAAAGACCGTCACCTGCTTCCTTGACCTTGGTCTTGCTTAGATGCATGCGGGGTGGTCTGGCATTTTTCTGAGCTGCACAGAGTGAGTTTAGCAGTCAGGATACAGATATTGGTTGGCCAAGTTCCCAGAAAGCTGAGGGCTAGAAAGATGGATTGACTTCATTTCAGGAGTGGCCAAAAGATCGGAGATTTGTTGTGAATTCTGATAGATTGGAGCCCAAGGTGTGCTTCATGAGACTCCGGGTAGATCAGGAAAACCCATGCATGTCTGTTGGGTCGGAGATTAGACCAGGGGGCCCCAGGCTACTTGGCCCCTGTTGGGGGTCCACCCTTCTCCCCATCACCAATTTAGGCATAGTTATAATTAAGCCATTCCAAGTCATGAGAGCAGATTTTGCCAGATGCTCCCTAGGAGATGGCATCAGCAGCTGGTTTGCCCCTGGGCTGCCAACCTGGGCATGTGGTCAGTGGTTAGTAGTCAATCTCTGCCAGGGGTCACTTTCTCTCCCACTTTTTCCCCATGCTAATCTGTGTCCCCAGTGCTGGCTCAGGCTTTCTGGAGGAAGATGTCTCCAGGCAGTCTCATTCCTGCTTGAGATACATCACAAATTATAATACCAATCAGAAAGCTCTGTGACCATAACTACCATGTGTGACATCCTCATGGTGTGCAGTGGTAACTAAGCATGTGAGCGCCGAAGCCAGAGCACCTGGCTGTACATCTCAGTCTCACGTTGCTTAACTTCTCCATACCTTCGTTTTTGCACTGGCAAAAGAGGATAAAACTCATATCTATTTCATAGGGTTGTGGTGAAAATTAAATGAATCAATATACCTAAAAGCACTTAAAACAATGCCTGACACACACTACATGCTTAAAAAAATATTAGCTATTATCACTGCTAAGAATGATATACTACTGGACCTCAATAAGGTCCTTCACATGTGTTCTCTTATTTAATTCTCACACAGTATTCAGAGGCAGGTAGTGTCACCACCCCCTTTGATTGATAAGAAAACTGAGTCAAAGAGAAGGAAAGAAACTTGCCCAGGGATCTGATGTCTAGAACATGGTCAGGCTGAAATGTGAACCCAGGCAGTTGGGCTCAGAGCCCATTTTGTCTCTAACCATTGTACACACTGTCCAGCAGAGGCAGCCTTCTCGAATGGGTTTGTTAGAAACGTCATTGGACCCCAGGTTGTTTTTCAGAGACAAAAGACCCTGCAAAGCCTCCTACAGGTATGTCAGGGACCTCTCCTTGTGGCACAGCAGGGTACCTGGCTGAGGTCACTTAGCAGTCGTCCTTGGTATAGGGGAGCTGGCTCCAAGCAGCAAGTGCGAAAAAACCAGGATGGGAGTCAGCGTTCACAAGAGCTAGCACCTACCCAGCACTGAGTTAAACACTTCATCCTCATTCAAGCTTCAAACAGCAGCCCTATGACTGAGGTACTAATTTATCCCATCTCATAAATGAAGAAGCTGAGACACAGACAAGTAATTTGCCCAAGATCACACAGTTCAGAAGTGACAGAACCAGGACTGATCCCCAGACAATCTCGCTCAAGAGGCCATGTCTTAAACACTCCCCTAAACTGCATCTGAAGTTGGTAGCCCAGAGCACATCCACAGAAGGTTAAGGGTTGACGCCCCAAGACTTCCTACACTTCAGCAAAGCGAGAAGGAGCCCAGACCCAGGGAGATCAAGGAAAATCTGACAATCCCACGGGAGCATATATTTGGAAGGTGTCAGGAGAGGTGGGACTCCGGTCACTCCTACGTGTGGCTCCAAGAGCTGCGGGAAGGAGGCTGCAGAGCACAGAAGGACTACAGGGCTGGGGGGCCGGGGAGCTGGGTTCTGGCTCCAGATGCATGACCCCCAGGCATCAGTTCCCCTCTCTGGACATCAGCATTTTTGTTTGTAAATCAGGGTGAGCAGCTGATATGAATGCGAAAGCTCTCTTTTGTTCTGACCTTCTTTGTTATGTCAAAAGAATTGTGTGGATGACCCATCAGAAGCTGACAGCTCCCAGAGGGTGGGGACTACCCCTCTACTCTTCTTGGGAGTGACCTGACTGGGTACAGTATATGTCATTCGCACTGGCAGATGCTGAGAAGGTGATGTCTTCACTTCTGATATGAGTGGTCCCTCAAAAGACCCGGGAGGTGGAATGAATCCTGGGTAGCTTCCCAGGCCAAAGCTTAAGCCAAGGGCAGAAGCTGAGGAAGAACAGTACTCAGCTCTGTACAGGACACGCAGTGTAATGAGTTGTCTTATGGAAGAGGGAGCTCCTCATCTGTGCAGAGATACGTGTTCATCTACAGGGGCTTTGGAGAGGGAGCCCCTTTCTTCCCCAGTAGATTCAGGATGGACCACATTTTGGTCCATTTATGTATCATCCATGTGTTCCCCCAGTGGGTAGTTAATGATCAGCTACTATGTCTCAGACACTGGGCTAGAAACAATTGCTATAAAGATGAATAAGATGCAGTCTTACCTTTGACCACAGAGGTGTATTGTGATACCAGGGGCATTGAGAAAGACTCTCACCCCCTGCCTTGGAACATTTTGTGAGTCATGTACCACTTGAAGAAACTTTTTGACATGCTCACCTACATAATATTTTATATCCACATGTGAAGACCCCAAGGAAATGAGAGATTGTGTCCTAGAGTCCATGTTCCCAACCTATTGGCTCCCATGCCCATACAGCTGAGCAGGGGCTGGCTGGCTGCTGGCCATGCTGGAAAGATGGCAGACACATCCAGGAACAAGGAGATGGAGCTAGCAGGAATGCAGGGCAGCTGCGGATGGAACTAGTGTCATGGGAAGCCAGCCATGGTGACAGAATCCAAGCACAGGGAGGGCGTGGGCAGATCTGCTGCATCAGCTCAGGGTCCAAGAGCAACGAACGCTTCTGGGAGGATGGTCAGGGAAAGGTGTTTTGAAGAGCAGGCCAGGGACTAGGGGAGAATGAGATTCAGAGCCAGGTCTTTTCCGGAATTCCAGGAGAAAAATCAAACGAGGCTCATTCTGGGGGATAACGTTGAAGCAGACCCAGGCAGAAAGCAGGGTACTGTCAGTCCCCCTCCAGTCCTTGGAAGGATTAGATGGGCTAGGGGTGGAAAAATACAACATATCCACGGAGTCTGGTCAGAGAAGCACTGGGCAGCTACCCCAGTTTCCCACAGGGATTTCTCTGCTTTTGCTCTGCAAAGAGCAGCCAAGACTATTTCTAACTTCACTACTATTTCCAGGACAAAATCTCTTGCTGTTGGGCTCTGTGGGAGGTTAGGGCTGACTGCAGACCAAGGGTGTCCAGAGGGGTGGAGACTGAATGAGCAAGCGCTGCCAAGAACCCTCAGAAATGCCACTAGAATCCAGACCCCAGGGTCGGCCCAGGTCACGTGGGCAGTAGGGCTAGGGCCTCAACTTTCTCAGGGTCAATCCTAGAGAACAAAGGGGCTGAGACCACCCCTGAAGAAGTCTTAGATGGCAGAAAACTAGATGAAAAATTGGGATTAGAGGACCTGCCTCTGAAATGAAACTGACCATTGATTCATCTTCCATCAAGAAGGGGTTCAAAGAGTTTCTCCCGGGTGACATTTTCCCCAGCAGCGGTCTTTCATGATAAAAGCCTGAGGTAGCCGTTCTCATTGGCAGGAAGGCCCACGGGACAGAGGCGGCCTATCTCTACCCAACTTCCCGTTAACTTAAAAAAGACGGAGCCCACAATCTCCTCCCACCGTGTGCCAGACACTTCTGGCCACATTGCCTGCACATCTCCTATAATCCTCAACAATCACCATTGTCTTTTTAGCCAGGTAGGAAAAAATAAAATAAAAAGCTGGGATTTGGAGAGTTTCAGTAATTGTCCAAGGTGCCAAGTTACTAATGGTCGAGTTAGGATTCAGACCCAGTCAGTCTGGGAGTTGCACACGGGGCAACCCTGTCCCCTTGTCACTTGTCCTGGCCCAGCTCCTTCAGTGATGCCACAGAGGCATCTTCTTTCATAGCCTTTCACACTTTGGCTTTTCAACACCCACAACAACCACACTCCTTGTTGGCGGCAATCGGGACTCAGCTTCTGGTTGGTCCTCTCTCTGGCTTTCTCCCTCTGATGGCAGCATTAGCTCCAACCGGCTGGCACCCCCACACTTCCACCTCTATTCTGGCAACTGGCACCTCCATGCCGCGGATCCTTCATGCCAATGCTCCTCCTTTGGTGATATTTTACCAAGCTTCTCAGCAGCACTAGCACTCGGCCTCATTCTCACTCGCGTATCAGCCCACCCACCACTCAGCCTGCGGAGACGCTGGAGGCAGGCTGGCTGGCCCTGGTGCCATCCACTTTGTCTGCACTCCACTACGATCCCTCCATAAATATCTTCGGATTATTTCACAGGCTTTAAGCCTGCGCCTCATCCACATTTAGTGCAGCATTCCCCAGCCACAGAAAATTATCTTTCTCCAAAACTGGTTCTGCCAGCTGAGATTTTCTGTCCTAAAATGGTCTTGCCCAGGATGTCCAAAAATCTGTCTCTAAGTTAACTGAGGTTGGTTCCATTACATCTCAGCCTAGGACAGATCTGGAAGTTCAGTAGATTGGCCACCACGATCGACGGGAGAAGCTGGACCCACTGCTCCATCTGGCCCATCTCTGAACAAGCATTTGGCCCTTAAACAAATGCCATCATGAGCCATGACTTAACTGTTTCTGGTCTTCTCTCCCCAACTCGATTCTAGTGTCTCACGGTTAGTCTCACATGACATGTTCAAAATAATTAATTTAATCAATAAGCGGAGGAGGAAGAGAGGGGTCCCCTCATTCACTGGACACTGACCTTGAAAAAAGCACTAAGGAGCAGCCATGTACTGAATGTGTCCCCTCCTAAATTCAGATGGGGAAGCCCCAAATCCCACTGTGATGGCATCTAGAGATGGGCGTTTTGGAGGTGATTAGGGTTAGATGAGGTCATGAGAGTGAAGCCCTCGCGATGGGATTAGACGGACACTGGAGAGCTTTCTCTCTCTCCACATGCACACAGAGAAGAGGTTGTGTGAGCACACAGAGAGATCATGGCTGCCTGCAAGCCAAGAGAAGAGGCCTCAGAATGAAACTACCGTGCTCCATCTTGGAATTCCCAGCCTCCAGAACTGTGAGATATGAATGCCTGTTGTTTGGGCCCCCCGGTCTGCGGTGTTTTGTTATGGCAGCCTGAGCACAGTAAACCAGGGCTTTCTGTCTTTCAACTCTAACAACCTGTGAGGTAGTGGAGCACACACCTCTGCTTTCTACCCCAAGCCATCTCCCTTGCTTCCTTAGTTTAAAGAATCCCAATTTAGCCTCTGTAATAGGCATATCTAATGCACTTGGGAAGGTAGGTCCCCTCTCCAGCCACAGGACCTCACCTTATGCTGAACAAGTGAACGTAACCTTCATTCAAAGTCGTTATAGAGTCTGAGCGCTATAGACAAACTCATTGGAGTTTGTCAAATTTCACCTCTGACAATTAATTACCTGCTGAGTAGCTTTGGGCAAGTTTCTTTTTTAACCTCTGTGCCCCTTAGAAATAGCACCCATTTCTTGGTATTGTTGTGAGTATTTAGTAAGGGAACCCACGTAAGTGTTTAGAAAGACGCCTGCCATGCAGTAAGTACTCCATAAATGCGACTATTGTTAGTATCATTATTACTACTGTGGTTGTTACCATGCGCTGTAACGGGGAACGCTCCTAGGTGCTTCTATGCAACATTATGCTCCTTGATAAAAAGGGAGGTGACAAGGAAGGCTGCCCCCTTCTTTTTGCCCTGAATTTGATTGGGATTGGGAGTTTAGAACAATAACCTAAGGAAGAAGAAGCAAACATGCTGGTACGACAAGACTGAAACTTAAAACAGCCTATTTTCAAATTTCTCTTTATGTGCAATAATGATTGGCATTCTATGTTATTGTTAACCCATTGCACCAATGGGGAAACTGAGGCTGGGGCAGGGTGCAGAGTGATTGATTTGCTTAGGATCACACAGCTGGATGGCCCATCTAGCCCAGGCTCTTCCCTTGCAACCAACAGGCCTGGAGGCTTGGAGAAAAGAGTACACACTTTGGAGAGGAAGTGAGGGAAGGGCGGCTTTGTCTGACTTCGTGCTTCCTCGGAAGAGGTGTATCGGAGCAGGTGCCTGCCTGCCTCCAGTGCCTCGGCTGTCAATAAAACCCCCAGCCTGGCTGTGGCAAGCTGCAGATTCATGCAAATTCAAGGCCTATATTTAGCAGTAATTTAGCTGTCATCAGTCAAAGGGAGAAGAAAAAGCCCTCCCCAATGTAATGGTTATTCATATCGACTACCTACTCCTCAGACGCCTTATAAATCCAATGGAATCTGACTCAAAGCAGAAGTGGCATGCGGGGGGGCTGGCTGACTTGGATTATTCTGCCTGCCCCCCTGGGCAGAGATGATGGGGCAATGGCTGGAGTACCAAAGGAAGGAAGGTTCATTTTTCATGGCGGGTGATGATAAGGGAGAGAGATGGAGAAAGATGAGTCAGTCATAGAAATCTAATAAAAAACCTGAAATAAGAAGGATGCCAATGAGTCAGCGGATGCTGAGGCCGGGAACACCCTGGGAAATCAAGCAGGCCAGCCCTGAGGAAACTGAGACCAGACAGGGCATTACTCGTAATAATAGCTATCCTAATTGCCATTAATTGAAAGCTTGCTCTCTACACCAGCCACTGTACTGGGCACATTACAGGTGTGCAGTCCTTTGGTTCTCCCAGTAACCCTACAAGACCAGCATTATTGTCTCATTTTACAGACCTGAGACCTGCGATACAAAGAGATGTAGTCACTTGCTTTCAGTCCAAACACAGCAGAGCCAGGATTTGAACCCAGGTTGGTCTGACACCCTAGTCTTTGCTCGTCACCACTAATAATATTGTGAGATGTGTCAACCATTACTCGTGGTTAATAAATGTCAGAGATGGACATGGCTTGACCCACTCCTGGTCCGTTTCCTTTCTCCCGTATCCTCCAAGTAGTAAAACGAGATGACTAGAGAACGGAAGAAGGAAAAAGTGAATGTGATTGACGGACGGGAGAGTGGGTTTGTGCTTAAGGCGGTTGGAAGTTTTGGGGGGAAAAGTGAATGTACTGCTTTCCCTCTCTAGTGTGCACTTATCGAGTTTATTTAAGGATGTTTTGTGGTGTCTGGAAGACTGGGGGGAGAGGCTGCTTTGGAAAGAGGTGCAGGGAACACGTCTGGGGAGGCGTGGTCATAGGGGATTTGGGCACCACGAGGGCATGCAGACAGTGGAGAGCTGGACACAGAAAGGGAAGGCGATGGAGTGAACTCTGCCTACCATTGCCGAAGAACTGCTCTCTTGCCTAAGGCAGACCAGGAGCCACTTTGCGCCAAGAGCCTTCAGGAAAAGAAACAACCCTAGAAGGGAGTGAAATTCAGGCAATGTACTTGATCTAATAAGGGTTGGGCCAGGAAGGAGCCATGCCCCTGCTTTTGGCCCACAGAACCTGACCACAGATTTCAAAAGAATTAAATGAACCTCCCTCACAAACAGCTCCTCCAGGACTAGGAACATGGACTCTGGGACCAAAATTCCCTGGGTCCAAATCCTTATTAGCTATGTAACCTTGGGTAAGACACTTAACCTTCCTGTGCCTCAGTTTCCTCATCTATACAATTGGAATAATAATGGTCCTTACCTCTTAGGGTTGATGTGAGGATGAACTGAGTCAATATACATAAGGCGCTTAGTGGTGCCTGGCAGAGCCAGTTCTGTGTAAGTGTTAGCTATTACTGTTGGTTTTGTTGTTTGTTCTGAGGTGTTTTTGTCTGCCAGAGCAGGTCTATAGCACTGAGCATTCTCCCTGTGAATACTCGGGATGATTAAATCACCCCCAGCCATGCCACAGAAGATACGCACCAGTCACTCAGATAATATGCAAAAATATATTTCTCATCACCATGTCCCCCAACCTTCCCCCACACCCTGACACATACCACCTCCTCGCAACTACATTTATCTGGATAATAGAGAAATAAATACCTGCTTTGTCCTCAAACTGTTCGGGTGTCTTAAGGTCAGTTCATTTGGGAATATTTTGGCCCGGAGTAACTCTGGCCAGGCTCCTCTTCCGCTTGCGCCCCCACCCCCACCCTGGCCGCTACTACATCACATCCCCCCCACCCCTGCCTCACGCTGCTCTGGTCCCCTGGGACAGAGACCATTGTATCCCTCCTTTCTATCCTGGATGTTTCAGACATCAAGTGTGGCTTCACCATCAGCACTTTATACCTACCCTGAGAAGCCAGGAAGAGACATTGCCACAAATAACCGTGCTAATGGAGGTAATGGAAAGAGGGAGACTGATGTCTCCAGTTCATAGGGGAGCTGGTGGCACAGGCTCGCTGAGCCAAGCCCCGCCAGAGCACTTCTGCCAGCTGCAAGCTCCTTAAAGAAAAACACTGTGGACCAAGTTACCTGACTGCATCTCATGAAAGAGTCCCATGGGCCTCAGGGCTGAGGAACATGAAGAGAGGGCATTCTGTTTATTTTCCTGCCTCCAAAAGACCAGCCCCAACTTTTCCCTTTCAAAGCCCTTCACGGGAGGGAAGTGCACAGAGAGCAAATGGTATGGTCATCATCGGCTCTCTGTTTGCAACCTTTGTCCCTACAGCAGCACCTGGGAACTTGTTAGAAATGCAAACTCCCAGGCTCTACCCCACATCTACTAAATACTGAAATAGGGACTCTGGAGGTGAGTCCCTGCAAGCTGAGTTGTAACAAGCCCTCTGGGGAATTCTGCAGCACGTGCAAGTCAGAGACACGTTGGTCTAGTCCACTGTTCCCAAACTTTGCTGAATAGTAAAATCACCTGGGGAGCTTTTAAAACTCTCAATGACCTGAACACACTCCAGCCTCTTACATCAGAATCCCTCAGGGTGGGACCCAGACGTCATTGTTTCTAAGTTACTCTTCTGATAGACGTTGAGGGTGGCAAACCACCCATCTAAATATTTAACAGACAAATCCAACGATCTCCTTTTCCAATATCACTGTGCTTAGCGAAAGCCATAAGGACATTATGCCTCTCTGCAAGAAAAAGGAAGTAAAGTTTATGACACCTCTATTCACACCAGGGTGTTTCTGTATCTGTTTTATCACGGAATAAAGGAAGGCACATAATTATTAAGCAGCTTGTCCACAATCAGATGCAAGGCCACTGTAGGCAGACTACACAGGGTGTAACCTGAGGCCTCAGGCTCGATCCCGGGCTGGGTCTGGAGCTAGACCCCAACACCCCGTGCCGTGGAAAATGTGCACACCACTGCTGTCTCAACAAAAGCAGTCATTTCAACTCTGCCTCAGCTCTTGTGAGTGACATCACCAGCTGACACCCCTTCAGTACATTCAACCAATGGGAATTCAGCAAGGCCAAGATCACACACGTCAGACACACATTTGTCTACAGTAGCAACACAGGACAGAGATCAGACTTGTAGTTGTAGAGGGCGCGACATACTATATAAAACGTTACCTCTGGATAGCACCTAAAAACAGAAATTAGAAATTTTCAACCACCACAAATGGAAGATATCATGTCAAGGATAAGAAATCTAAATCGGATGGTGCAACGAAACCAAAACGGTGATTTAGTCATTGATTTCAGCTACTTTCTGGCCTTGGTTCCCCATCAGGTAAGTTTCAGAGCCAGAATTTGAATCCTCCTATGCCTGATCCTAAAACTCAGGCACTTAATACTACTTTGGAGGATTAATCCTTAGGGAAAAATTCAATAGAAGTAAAAAACAAAACTTCTGTATAAAGATGTTTATTAAAGCACTACCTATAATTGTTAAAAAAAAAATCTGAAAACAAAAATGGTAACAATAATGAGTGTCTACCCTTACTAAGTGCTCCCATGTTCTTGAGACACTGTGCTAGGAACTTCACAGGTATTATTCCATTTTAATTATACGAAAGGTCAGACAACTAAGTTCGCGAACTTTCCACCAAGTAAGTACACAGTGGGAAGTTCGTGAACTTAATTGTCTGACTTTTTTTTTTTTTTTTGGATGTTGTGGAAATAAGTGTAACAACATATATGTAATTCCACAATTATATGTTGTGGAAATTATCAAATGTTTCTAATTCTCCCTTTCTAAGACTCAAGAAAAGATTATACTTCTGGTCCCCTTTGTTGGTGGGTGGGCACATGTACTTCTGTCAAGACAGTTGTAAACAGGTGATACATGGTTGCTTTGTCAGCCTGAGTTTCTAAGTAACTGGAATGAGCAGAACCACACTACCACCAACACCCTCCCCCCACCAATTACCCATGATGCTCACGTTAACGTGAAGAAGAAATAAACCTTTGTGTCTTAAGCCACTGAGACTTGGGGGATTGTTTGTTACACAACACACAGCCTATGCTGACTGATGCTTACATATTATCTCATTTTAACCCCGACAACATCCCTCAGTGATTAGTATTGATTCCATTTTGTAGATGTAAAAACTGAGGCTCAGGGAGTTTAAATTACTAACTTGCCCAAAGTCACAGAGCTGGTAGGGTTTAAATGAGGCAGGCTAACCCTGAGACCACGCTATCAATCACTGCCCTAAGAAAATAGTATAGCTACTACAAAGGACTAGTATGAAACCATTAAGGGATCAATAATTTTAAAGATAATGCAAAAATAGAGACAGAATGTGTATGATGGAATAATAAATGAAAGCAGATTACCAAACGGTGGGAATATTGTGTGTGCAATTCTATGTATACGTGTGTGAGATGAACCAACCCAGGAAGGAAATCGGCGAAAGTGGAAGTGGCTGATGAATTAGAGCAGTGGGATTATGTCGGACTTGTCAAAACTTTCTCCAGTGTTATTTTAATCGCTTTTTCATTAATAAAACAAATCAATCTTCTTTTTCAAATGCCTCCAGATCTGCACGATGTTAAACACGTGGGTGGAAGGTAAAGACGTGCCATCCGTCAGCAGCATGCATCTCTTGCCCAACATCAGACATCTGGAAAGTCTGAATGAGCCAAATGACTGAAGTTTTCATGCTTCACTGAAGATTTTGGGGAGTGGGGAGGACCGCTCTCTCTCTGAATAGCTTGTGAGCATCATGGAGAAGCCGACTTAGGTGAACATCAATGTTGTGCTGAGGAAAAGTATAGGAGGGAGAGGACACAATCTCCCCAGCAACTCGGATGAAAGACGTTTTCCTGTTCAGCCACCTCTGCCTCAGCTCCTGCGGAGAAACATGGTTACTGGGGAAACATGGTGGCTGGTGACAGATGCTGGGGTTTGTGAGAACAGGTCCTATCGAGCCAGACCCTGTGAACCCCTGAATATGGGAAGCTCTGAGGATTCTTTCAATCTACCTGAAGGAAATGAGAGCCAGGTCAATATTCATCAAACTACAGGGCAGCGGCAGTCTCCAAACAGTCATGCCCACTACTCCCATCCAGTGAAGTCCTTCTGCAAAAGTTGTCATGCTGGTATTATGTGACCATCTCACAGATGCCACCACAGGAGAGCACCTAGGCCAGGGGGCACACAAGCGACAAGCTTGCCTGTGGCCTCTGACTTGGTCTAGCCAGAAAGCTCTACTCAGAGTGATGCTGGAGGCTCCCAGGCGTGTCCCGAAGCAGACTCAACCTGGAGCAGAAACCAGGTTCCTGTCTTCTTGCAAGAAAGAATTCAAAAGCAAGACAAATGTAGGAAAACTTAGGGCGTTTCTTAAAGTGAAAGCACACACTTGAGAAGGAAGTACGGGCAAACTCAGATCAAGTCACCCCAAGAAGGTCTTGATTAGGGTGTTCATCACTCTTAGGGGCAAGAATTTGGGGACATCAGCCTGTCTCCTCCTCTCTAGGGAGGGGATCTCTGTTTTCCTCCTTTTTGGCCTTATTTGGTTCCTCTGGAACTGTCATGGCGTCAGGTGCCTGATGGGAGTCTCGGTAACCACAAAGTAAATGAGATTATAATGACATTAAAATGAGCAAAACGTCAGGCCCGAGTCATGGATACTGGCCCTGCCAAATGATACAAGTTCTTGTTTATCTCTAGCCGCGGGTGTCGGGTGTAGGTCCTCGTTTTACTTCCCTGAAAGGAGGTACCTCGTTCGGTATCCTGGAGGGGGGTGTCGATACCCTAGGCTATCTATCCTGCCTCAAAAAGACAATGTCATCTCACCGACTGAGACCAACTGAGGGGGTAGTAACATGAGGTAGAGTGGGCAGGTGATAGCAGGAACAGAAGTGGGAAAACACACAAGGAGAAACTGAGATGAGCTTCCTGGTCGCCCTCATGGTGGAGCACGGGACGCGCTCTTACTTCTAAGGGGCAGATGGGCAGCACTAACTGACTGGGTGGTTTAGCAGTGATGGAACCTGGAGCATCTTCCGGTTCCCTTCAGTCTCCGGGTTCCAAGGCTATAGGGTTGGTCCTAGGATACTTTGTTTGAGAGTGTTTCCTCGGGTCATTCCTATAACATAGGGTTTACTGGAAGGGCAAGAAGCTTTGTCCAGGGAGTGGGAGAGGGATGCCAGGGCAGCAATAAAGGGAAGTGACCACGCAGTTCTGCATATATACTTCCAGGTCTAGTTGAATGGTCCAGGAGTCCGCAAAATTTTTCTGTAAAGGGCTGTCTAGTAAATATTTTCATATTTGAGAGCCAAATCGTCTTTGTCACAATGATTCAGCTCTGCTGTTGTGGCTTGAAGTCGGTCATAAACAATGTGGAAACAAATGGGTAAGGCTGTGTGCCAATAAAACTTCACTTACAAAAACAGGCAGCGGGCTGAATTTGGCCCCTGGGCGGTCGTTTGCTAACCCTGGGTTGGACCATCAGGTTCCTCAATCTGGTGGTGACACGTCCACATGCATCTCCAGGAGAGCTTGTCCACAGACCATTAAATGTCGTCCCACACACCGCAGCTGGTAATGGTAGTGGAGGGATTAGCTCAGAGGAGCAATGGCATTAGTCTCCAGCTAATGTCACCTTCTCCCCCTCTGTGACCTGTATGTCTTTTGAAGCTCCTGGATTCCAGGGAAAGCCCGATAATGAGAAGATACGAGGATGACAGAGGGCCCAGCTCCAGCGCCCTGCCTCTTCTAACAACTCCTCTGCCTTCTGGGGAAAAACAGCCTCCTAAGGTGTGAGGAGACAGTGACTGTTTCAAGAAAAGAAAACACCATCTGTGAAAATAAGAAACCTACTTCTTGACTCCACCCACCTTTAAATAAATCCTCTTGCTCATGGAAAAGCAGTTTTCTAACAAGGCCCAACCACTTCTATACCAATCATTTCCCCCGGACATGCCACACTGTCTGCTTTCAAAGCCTCTGCCCTGAGCTCAAGATACCTGTAGACAACTGTCTCCACTTGGGTGTCCAGTTTCCACCTCCTGATTTCCACTCCCTATGGGCCCAGATCTGTTCTTCCTCTAGTTTTTCCACGTCATTAAAATGTCACCTTCAATTACTCAATTGCTCAGACCTAAATCTGAGGAATTCTTGTTCCCTCTTACCTCGTACATCCAATCCATCAACAAGTTTGATCAGTTTCACCTCTAAACGTTCTCAAATCTTTTATCCTGCCTTCTTCCCCACTACCAGTTCTGGAGTGCAAGCCTGACCATCACTCCTTGGAATAGCTTCAAAAGTGTTCTTTTTTCTTCTCTCCCTGATCCCTATCGTCCAGTCTCCATTCATCAGCTGGAGTGTTATTTTTTATAACAGAAAGACGGGGCTCAGGTTATCCCTCAGCCCCCTGCTCAAACTCCCCCCTGGAATAATCTGACTCCTGCCCACTTCACTAATCTCATCCTGTAATATTCCCCTTGCTTACAACACTCCTCCTATACTGGTCTCCTTTCTGTTCTTTGAATGCAACAAGGCTCCTCTAACCTCTAGACCTTTACGCTTGCTGTTCCCTCTGCCTGGAAGGCACTTGCCCCAGTTCTCTGCATGGTTGGCTTATTTCCAGCCCTCAGGTCTCAGTTCAAATGCAACTGTCCCATAGAGGCTGCCATGTCCACAATCCCACCCCAAGTTAGTGTCATACCCTGTTCATCTATTTCCTTCACAACCCTTGTAGCCTGAAATGATTGTTTGTGATGTTTATTTACTTGTTTATTATTGCTTTCCCTATTAGAATCTAATCTCTAGGACGACAGGAATCTTGTCTGTCTGCTCTGCTTTTGCCTGTGTGAATACCTGGCACCGACTCTGTGTTTAGTAAATACTTGTTGATTGAATGAGGAACCTCACTCCACAACATATGGGGAAAATCCAGTGGTCATCCTCTCCTCCTTCTCCCCACTCACTCAGGACTCTTGGTCTTGATTACTTCAGCTACATTTCCAGCTCACAGGAGAAGGAACTCTTTTGTGTGTGGGGGGGGAGAACAGATAACATGAGATCTATTCTCTTACCCTCAGGACTCTTTTTTCAGTGTACAGCACAGTGTTGTTCATTATAACCACAGTGTTGTACAGCAGATCTCTAGAACTTGTTCACTTTGCAGAACTGACACTGTACACCTACCTCTTGAACAACAACTCTCCGTTCCCCCCCCCTGCCCCCAGCCCCTGGAACCACCATTCTACTTTCTGTGAGTTTGACTACTTTCGATTCCACTTACAAGTGGAACCATGCACTATTTGTCCCTCAGTAACTGGCTTATTTCATTAACACAGTGTTCTCAGAGTTATCCATGTTGTCACATATGGCAGGATTTAAGAAGGGACTTGTTTTGAAGTGTGCTAGGTGAGCGGGGGAGGGAGGGCTGCACATAGACTTTGCCTCACAGCCAAGAGCAGAAGGAGTTAGACAAGAGAGGACGTGTTCAGCACACGAGCCCAAAGCAGCAGGGGTCCCCCATCAGACTCTGATATCCTGTGCTCGGAGGAGAGCCCTTGACTGAGAGTTCCAGTCTCCTTGCTCTGAGGGAGGATCAACAATGGCTCCCTCACAGGGTTATTGTCAGGGTCAAATGAGAGAACATGCATGACGCTAACTTAGTACAAAGAAACTCCAGAAACCTGGGGGAGGGGGAGGGCTTTCGGGCACCGCCTTAGTGGACATGTTGACCAGTGTCACATCAGAGGAGGACACCCAAAGACTCTCTAGAAGAACGCAAGCTCCATGGAGCGGAAACTATGTTTTATCATGGCTGTCTACCCAGTGCCTAGAACAGTGCCTGGCACGTAGCAGGCGCTCAAGATTCCAGGTGAATTCGTCAGTGGAGGCCAAGCGTTGTTGCTTGTTGTTAATCAAAAATGAGAGACACAGGAATCAGACAAATTAGTCTGAGTTAACACAGATGAAATCCTTTGCTCTTAGTTATAATTTTAAAAAGAAAGAAATTGGAATGAAAGAAACGGGGGAAAAGTGTAGCTGGCTATGGTCAGGAGGGTAATGAAATATGTTGAACCTGTTTGGGAGTTAACTACAGGGTTTAGCACTCAGGAACCTTGTTCTACTGGACTGTTATTTTGCCTCTTTCTCATCTCTCTCCTATTTGGACTCAATATATTTCCAGCAGCAAGCCTTCCATATTACTTTTCTACCATGCTTCACTTCCTCCAGACAGACTCTGGGATTAACTTGGCCAATCCATTCTGTTCAGATGAGGGAACTCTTCATTTGGTCTGATGAATGTAGAAACAAAAAGTAAATTATTCACTCAGAATCAGTCACTCTTTGTCAACCGTGGTGAGAAGGCAGCAGCCTGGGTTCCAGCCTCTCTCTCCTGCCTCGGTGCCTGCGGCTGACGGTAGCAAGGCTCCTCCAAACTGATTCAGTCCCAGGACCCTCCACTTCCCTCCTAGGTCAGTTCCCAAAGCAAAGCAATTCACTGTAACCATTTGGGTGCCTAGACAGAGCCCAGGGCACCAACCAGGGGCTACTACTGACTTGAGGCCGTGCGTCTGAGCTTTCTTAGCAAAGTTCAGGGTATGGATGAAATTGAGAATGGAAGGAGCAGATTCTTAGAAGCCATCTGGTCCCAGCCCCATCCTAAGCAGCTCTCAGTTTGCCATGAGCCTCTGCCTGGGATGTTTCTTCTGCAAGAAAAACTCTCCTTCTGCCATTTGGTTTATTTGTCCCTTAAGATTTAGCACGGGTACTTCCAAGGAGTCCTTCACGATCTCACTGAGGAGTCAGGGGTCCTTCTCCCAACCCCTGTACTGACCTCTGACCCAGACCTGAACTCCTATCTTCCCCACTACACTGTACCCGGTCAGCTCCCTCAGGGCAGGAACTTGCCTCATTCCTCTTTGATTAACAGTGTCCAAAATAGGACATATCACATAGTAGGCGTCAGTGAATGACGGGGCGAATAAATGAAGCAACTCTCTGAAGATCACATAGCCCAGAAGTGGTGAAGACAGGTATATGGGGCAGCTTTGAAGTATAACAAACAACCCCCAAGCTCAAGGCTTCAAACAACAGACATTTACTTTATGCTCATGTTACATGTCGGCAGCAGCCTGACAGCTATGGTTCTTCTTAGCTCTGCTCTATGTGTCTTCTCACTCTGGGACCCAGGTGGCAGAAGCATCCTCTGTGTAACATATACCCATTCTCATGGTAGAGGGGAAGAGTAAGAGGCTGACACAAGCCACACATTTCAAGCTTTTGTTCAGACATAGCATATGTCAACTTTGCTCACATTACTTTAGCCAAAGCAAGTAACATGTCCAAGCCCAACGTAAGTGGGCTGGGGAGATACGCTTCTCCTTCAGATAATATTTAAGTAGAATGTAACAGTCTACCACCCCAGGACTGTATGTCCCCCAAGCGGTCCATCTTTCTTCTGTTGCCTGTTTTTTAGCTTAGAAGCCTCTAGCTAGACTTAAACCTTAGGAAATAAAGGACGGGGAAGGATCCAGATGTAGAGAGGGAGGCTGGTGGTGAAGTAGCATCGGGGCACCTTTCTGAAAAAGCTGTGTTTATCTTCCATTTTGATGACAAATATGCAATGTTTACACCATCGTGGCACAGGTAGAACCATGACTTCCACAACTGACTGCATGCATTTTAGGCAGCCCTATCACGTTTCAAGGAATCATAAACTTTCTTTCTCCTCTGGGAACCATGTTTTCAAAATACAATGCTTAGAGAAATAATCATAGGAAACACATCCAATATGAGCTCAATTCTCTTCCCAAGTCTACATTTATGAGCCCCAAAATATCAGCTGATATAAGAAAGAGCTATACTGAGCTAGAGGCTGCATTTCAAGCCAGGATCATGACAATATCTGCCAATTGTGAGATGACATTTCTCCTCAGGAATACAGGCCTGACTGTCCCTCTTCCCATAATGCCCTGCCTCTTTGGGGCCCATGTGGCGTCTGGGTGCCATTTGAACTTCCCAAGGAGCTGGGAAGGAGAAGAAAGTCAGAGAGAGGCTAATGCCTATTTGCAAATTAGACGCCAATCAGTGACAGGCAACATGAAAAAAAATCTGGAGATATCAACATTCTATTATAATAGAATCAACCCAAAAATAGTAAAAGGAAGGAAATAACAAGAAGAACACAGTTATTAAAATTAGAAATATGTACAATAGAGGCAATCAGCAAAGTCAAAAGTAAATACTTCAAAAAGACAAATAATTATCAAATATCTAGTAAGATTCTTATAGAAATTTAAAATACTAGATATATAAAAGGGGACACATATAGATATTACACAGAATTTAAAAGGCAATAAAAAACTGTTATGAACAACTGTACAGTAAATTTGACAATGTAGATAACATGAAGAAATAACTAGAAAAAAATGCAAAGCTTATAAAAAAAATAGATAACATGAACAGTTCTATAACAATTAAAGAGAGTCAGTAATGTAAAATTGTTCCATGTAGAAAATAAAGGGCCAGAAGGTTATACCCATTAGTTTTACCAATCATTTAATAAACAGGTCATTCCAAAATTACACAAATTATTTGAGAGACTACACAACGAAGGAACAGTTCTCAAATCATATTATGAGGCTAGTATCCTTTGATACCTAAAGCTAACAAGGTCAACAAAAGAAAACAAAATCACAATCCAATATCACTTATAAACGTAGATACAAACTTAAACAAAATATAAAATGACTGATGAAATATTATAATATCAATGGATGTAACTTACTCGTTAACAAGTTAAAGGAGAAATAGCACATCATTATCTCAGGAGATGCAGAAAAGCTTTCAACAAAATTCAACATCCATTGATATTTTAAAAAAAAACATATACTATTACCAGCTCAGAATAGAAGGAAACTTCCTTAAACTGATACAGGGTTGACTACAATAACCTTACAGCAAACAGCATATGATTAGTGTACATTTTAAAAATTCTCTTTAAAATTAGGAATAAGTCTCCAGTCAAGATGGCACAGCAGGTAAATGCTGTGCTCACCTCCTCTCAGGACCACATCAATTACAACTAAATCACAGAACACCCATTATTGAGAATTGCCTAAATTCTAGCTGAACCAAAGTCCTACAACCACAGACATACAGAAGAAGCCACCTTGAGACTGGTAGGAGGGGCAGAGATGCAAAATGGGCTGGTCCCATACCCACGTGTGAACATTAAAAACTGGGAGGGATATCTTAGCTGCGGAGGTGCCCCCCCCCCGAGGAGTGAGGGGTCCCAGCCCAGGGTTTCAGTGCTGGGGAGAGAATTCCCTATAATTTCTGGCTGTGAAAACCAGCAGACTGTAGCTGAGTGAGACGGAGGGCAGCTTCACTCCCAGGTGTTCCTCTTAAAGGGAATGTGCATGGACTTACTCATTAATGGACTTACTCACTCTGAGCTCCAGTGCTGGGGCAGCAGCTTGAAAGGCATCAGGGACATATGGGGAGGAACTGAATTGTCTAGCTTCAGGGTGAGGACTGGAGGGGCAGCTTTCTTCCGGAAGGAGGAACTGGCAAAAGCCATTGTTTCTTTACTGAGCCCTCCCCTTCCCTGCATGCAGATACAGGCAGACACCATGTCTGAGTCTCCATCAAACTGGCTATCACCCTACTTATTCCCTCAGACCCTAATTTCAGGCACACCCACGCTGCTTCCAGTGGCTTTCCCATATAAACAGCCTGCCTTGGCGCATGCTGCACACTTTCCTAAAATCTCTCAAAGGTTCACAAAACCCAAATAAGCAGCATCTGGCTTCAGCGTGTCCCAAACTCTGGCTGAGCAGCCCCAAGCCCAGCACTAGTTACAGCTGGCCTTGGTTCGTGCCTTGGCCTCTCAAGACAACTCCAAGTACAGTGCAGGTGGCAGCCATCTCTGGATGGTCCTGTGGCTCATGCCAGGAGGCCCCAGGCAGGGCACAGACTGTGGCTGATCTTGGGCTTTAGAGGGTGTCCCCCAGGAGGCCCAGGGCTGGCAAGCTCAGTGGCCAGCTTCAGACTGGGCCAGAGCATTACCAGCCACCTCCAAGAATGACACACCCAAAGGGCACACTGGGCAGGCACCAGAGCTCCACTAAGGCAAATCTTGCTCAGTAGGGTCACTCCTGCACAATAGCTCTTCCACTGTAGTCACAGCCAGTCCTCACAACCAATCAGCATGAGAGTATATCCCTCCCATTAATGTACAAACAGCAATCAAGTCTCAACTACAAAAGGAGGTCATATGCAACCCACACAAGGAATACACCTGGAGCACCCAGCTCTAGTAACCAGGGAGACTGTACCACTGGGTCCCACAGCACACCTACTACATAAGGCCACTCTACTAAGACCAGGAGGCATAGCAGCCATACTCAGAAACAAACATAGGGAGGCAGCCAAAATGGGGAGACAAAGAAACATGTCCCAAATAGAAGAACAGAATAAAGCTCCAGAAAAAGAACTAAACAAAATGGAGACAAACATTCTTCCAGATGCAGAATTCCAAACCCTGGTTCTAAGGAGGAACTTCAACCAAGAGATAGGAAACATAAAAATGGAGATAGAAAACATTTAAAAAGTCATAAATGAAGACTACATTAGAGGGAGTCAACAGTAGATTAGGTGAAGCAGAGACTCAAATCAGCAATTGAGAAGACAAGGTAGCAGAAAACACCCAAACAAACACCTAAAAGAAAACAGAATCCAAAAAAAGTGAAGAGAGTTTAAGAGGTTTCTGGGACAGCATCAAGCATACCAACATTTGCATCGTAGGGGTACCAGAAAGAGTCGAGAGAGTGCAAGGAATTGAAACCTATTTGAAGAAAGAATGACTGAAAACTTTCCTAACCTGGTGAAGGAAATAGACACACAAGCCCAGGAAATGCAGATAGTCCCAAACAAGATGACCCCAAAAATGCCCACACCAATACACATCATAATTAAAATGTCAGAGGTTAAATACAAAGAGAATCTTAAAGGCAGCAAGTGAAAAGCAGTTAGTTACCTACAAGGGAGCTCCTTGTAAGACTGTCAGCTGATTTCTCAACAGAAACTTTGCAGGCCAGAAGGGATTGGCACAAAATATTCCATGTGATGAAAAGCACATTTGCTGGGTAATCTTGGTTGTAGGTCCTTACAAAAGCACAACTCCTGGGTTGTAGCTCTACCCAGCAAAGCTATCATTTAGAATCAAAACACAGAAAAAGAGCTTCCAAGACACGAAAAAGCTAAAGGAGTTTCTCACCACCAAACCAGTATTAAAAGAAATGTAAAAGTGACTTCTTTAAGACATAAACAAATGAAAAAAATAAATAAATAAATAAATAAAATGAATAATGAAATGGCAATAACTACATATCTATCAATAATTACTTCAATAGTAAATGGATTAAATGCTGCAATCAAAATGTAGTGTGGCTGAATGGATAAGAAAATAAGACCCTTACATACAAGGTCTGACAATTAAGTTCATGAACTTGGTGCACCGATGTTGCTAACCTTTTTTGACATCAGAGGAATTCTTATTATGAATTTGCACCAACTGGACAAACTGTTAACCAAATTTATTATTTGGAAGTGCTGAAAAGACTATGTGAAAAAGTTAGATGACCTGAAATTTTTGCCAACAATTCATGGCTCTTGCATCATGACAATGCACCAGCTCACCCGACACAGTCTGTGAGGGAGTTTTTAGCCAGTAAACAAATAACTGTATTGGAATACCCTCCCTACTCACCTGATCTGGACCCCAATGACTTCTTTCTTTACCCAAAGATAAAGGAAATATTGAAAGGAAGACATTTTGATGACATTCAGGACATCAAAGGTAATACAATGACAGCTCTGATGACCATTCCAGAAAAAGAGTTCCAAAATTTCTTTGACGGGTGGACTAGGTGCTGGCATTGATGCATAGCTTCCCAAGGGGAGTACTTCAAAGGTGGCTGTAGTGATATTTAGCAATGAGGCATGTAGCAGTTTTTCTAGGATGAATTTGTGAACTTAATTGTCAGACCTCATATGCTGCCTACAAGAGACTCACTTCAGATCAAAAGACACACAGAGACTGAAAGTAAAGGGATGGGAAAAATAAAGTTTTTGAAAATGGAAACAAACAACAACAAAAAAGGTTGTGGTAGCAATACTTATACCAGACAAAATAGACTTCATAGCATAGGTTATAACAAGTGACAAAGAAGGACCCAGTAATCCCACTTCTGGGTAATTATCCAAAGAAACCCAAAACACTATTTTGAGGGGATATGTGCATCCATATGTTCACTACAGCATTGTTTACAATGGTCAAGATGTAGAGGCAGCCTGGTTGTCTGTCAAAGGAAGAATGGATAAAGAGGAGGTGGTACATATATACAATGGAACATTGCTCAGCCATGGAAGGGAATGTGTTCTCACCACCTCTGGCAGCATAGATGAACCTGAAGGGTATTGTGCTGAGTGAAGTATGTCAGACAGAGAAATATAAATGCAATGTGATTTTACTTATATGTGGGAGCTAAAGAACAAAATAAACCAACAAAGCAGAAACAAAGTCATAGAGAATACTTTGATGATTGTCAAACAGAAGGGGGGTTGGTAATGGGTAAAAAAGGGGAAGGGATTAATAAGTACAAATTGGTTGTTAAAAAGTAGTCATGGGGATGTGGGGTACAGCATTAGAAATATAGTCAATAATATTGTAATAACTATGTAGGGTGTCAGATGGGTATTACATTTTTTGGAGTGGTAGATGGGAGGAGGATTGAGGAACAGGGTGAAAAACGTGAAGTAGTTATGAAATTGGTATTTACAAAATAATCATGGGGATGTAAACTAAAGCATAGGGAATATAGTCAATATATGGTAATAATTATGTGTAGTGCCAGGTGGGTACTAGACTAGTCAGGGGGCTCACTTCTAAAATTATATAAATGTCTAACCACTGTGCTGTACACCTGAAATGAATGTAAAATAATATAGACATCCAGACGGATAAAACCCTGAAGATTCCAAACAGGCTGAACGTAAAGAAGTCTACACTGAGACACATTGTAACTAAATTGTCAACAATCAAAGAGAGAATTTTGAATGCAGCAAGAGAAAAGCAACTTATCACATTCAAAGGAGCGCCTATAAGACAGTTAGAAGATTTCTCAGAAAAATTTTGCAAGGCAAGTAAGAGTGGGATGATATATTCAAAGTGCTAAAAGAAAAACTACAAACCAAGAATACTATACTGTAAAGTAAACATAATGCGAGTTAGGTGCCCTTGTGCCTTCCACTTGTTGCGTCAGGGGAATGCTCTGTCCGGGTGGCACCCGGACATTGACTCCCCCGCCAGCAGAAGTAAACTCGGGAAGGCCTTGCCAGCCTCCCTGGTTGGACAATTAGTTGACCCGCTGGTGGAACGCATGAATAGGATCACGTAGGTTGCTCTGTGGCCATAGTACCCTCATGTACATTGTGAAACTGCCGGAATCATGTCCCACTGCCTTCTACCCTAGATAATTACCCTGAAACTGGTGATTCATTGTCCATATGCTTGCTGATTATAATCGCTATGGCCTAGCATTCTTTCCCGACTGGTAATCTATTGGAAAAAACCCTATATAATTAGTGTCCTGGGGAAGTCATAGTTGGAACTCTCTGACGGGGATGCTTGCCGGACACACCTGCAGCCAAGAGGCTGTCTTGGTTCCCCAGCGCCTTGGAAATGCTCTTCAGGTGGTGAGAACTCACTGTTGCTCTTTGTCTTACTTTGCTTTATTCTGTCTATCTTACTTATTGCCTCACTTAATAAATAGTGTTTTGCTGCCTCAACTCTGTCTCAGTGTGCATGGTGAATGTGTATTCGACACCCAAACTCTGTTGCCACTTAAAATGTAGCTCCTTGCTGCTACATATACCCAGCAAAACGGTCCTTTAAAAATGTAGGAGAAATAAAGACTTTCTCAGACAAACACTTGCCTTAAAAGAAGTGCTAAAGGGAATTCTTCAAATTGAAATGAGGGAATTCTTTAAAAAATACAAAAACATAAATCTCACTAGTAAAGGTAAATATATAGACAAATATACAATAATGTAATATTGTGATGGCACTGTATAAATCATTTTAACCCAAGTATAAAATTTAAAAACCAAAAATATTAATAACTATAGCCACAAAAATGTGTTAATGGATACACAATATAAAAAGAAGTAAATTCTGATATCAATGACATAAAGTGTTGCAAAGTAAAACTGTAGAATTTTTGTATGTGATTGTTATCAGCTTAAAACAGACTGTCATAAATATAAGAAGTTTTATGCAAGCCTCATAACCACAAAGAAAATACCTATAGTAGATACCAAAAAGGAAATAAAGAACGAACCAAAGTATATTTCTACAAAAAAAAAAAAAAAAAAAAAATCACATCACAAAAGAAGACAGCAAAACAGAAACAAAATAACTACAAAACAGAAAACAATAAACAAAATGGCAATAGTAAGTCCTTATCTATCAATAATTACTTTAAATTTAAATGGATTAGACCATTCAAGACATATAGAGTGGCTGAATGACTTTTTAAAAAGATCTAACTATATGCTGTCTTCAAGAAACTCATTTTAGATTTAAAGATATACATAGTAGACACTGAAGTGATGGAAAAAGATAGTCCATGCAAATGGTAACCAAAAGAGAGCAGGGATGGCTATACTTATATGAGACAAAATAGATTTTAAGTAAAAAAGTCACAAGAAACAAAGAAGGTCATTACATAACAATGAAAAAATCAATTCAACAGGAAGATATAACAATTGCAAATGTTCATGCACCCACCATCAGAGTGCCTGAACATATAAAGCAAGCATTGTCAGAACTAAACAGAGAAATAAAAAAATAAACAGCAAAATAATAATAGTATGTGATTTCAATACCCCACTTTCAATAATTGAAGGATTGCCCAGACAGAAAATCAGTAAGGAAACAGCAGAATTGAACAACACAATAGACAAATGGACATAACAGACATAAGCAGAACACTTAACCCAAAAGAAGCAAAATATACATTCTTCTCAAGTGCTCACAGAAAATTCTCCAGAATAAATTACATGCAAAGTTACAAAAGAAGTCTTAACCAATTTAAGATTGAGAGCATTCCAAGTCTCTTTCTCAACCATAATGGAACAAAACTAGAAACCAAAACAAAAGGAAAACAAGAAAACTAACAAACACATGGAAATTAAACAACACACTCTTGAACAACCATTGGGTCAAAGAATAAATCAAAAGAGAAATTAGAGGGCTGGCCCGGTGGCTCAGGTGGTTAGAGCTCCATGCTCCTAACTACGAAGGCTGCCAGTTTGATTCCCACATGGGCCAGTGGGCTCTCAACCACAAGGTTGCCGGTTCAACTCCTCGAGTCCCACAAGGGATGGTGGGCTCTGCCCCCTGCAACTAAGATTGAACACAGTTACCTTGAGCTGAGCTGCCTCCTGGATGGCTCAGTTGGTTGGAGCACATTCCCTGAACCACAAGGTTGCCAGTTTGATTCCTCGACTCCCCCAAGGGATGGTGGGCAGTGTCCCCTGCAACTAAAATTGAACACGGCACCTTGAGCTGAGCTGCCGCTGAGCTTCCGGATGGCTCTGTTGGTTGGAGGGCATCCTCTCAACCTGGTTGGTGGTTGCCGGTTCGACTCCTGCAAGGGATGGTGGGCTGTGCCCCCTGCAACTAGAAACGGCAACTGGACCTGGAGCTGAGTTGTGCCTTCCACAACTAAGACTGAAAGGACAACAACTTGACTTGGAAAAAAGGCCTGGAAGTACACACTCTTCCCTAATAAAGTCCTGTTCCCCTTCCCCAATAAAATAAAAATAAAAAAAAAGAGAAATTAGAAAATATCTTGAGACAAAGAAAAATGAAAACACAAGATACCAAAACTTATTGGATACAAAGAAAGCAGTGCTAAGAAGGAATTTATAGTAATAAATATTTACATTCAAAAAGAAGAAAGACCTCAAATTAGCCTAACTTTACACCTCAAGGCACTACAAAAATAAGAACACACTAAGCCCAAAGTTACCAGAAGGAAGGAAATAATTAAGATTCGAGCATCAATAAATGAAATAAAGAATAGAAAAACAAGGAGGGGAAAATCAATGAAACTAAGAGGTTTTTTTTGAAAAGATAAACAAATCAACTAACTTCAGCTTGGTTAACTAAGAAAAAAAGAGAGAACAATCAAATAAAATCAGAAATGAAAGGAAGTTAAACTGATACCACAGAAATACAAAGGAACATAAGATACTACTATGAATAATTAGATGCCAACAAATTGGATAACTTAGAAGAAATGGATAAATTCCTAGAAACATAAAACATATCAAGATTAAATCAAGAAGAAATAGAAAGCCTGAACACACCAATAAGAAATAAGGAGATTGAATCAATAATCAATAACCTCCCAACAAAGAAAAGCTTAGAACCAGATGGCTTCACAAGTCAATTCTGCCAGGAATTTAAAGAAGAATTAATTCAAATTCTTCTTTAAATTCTTATGAAAAATAGAAGAGGGAATACTTCCAAACTCATTTTATGAAGCCAGCATGAGGCCTTGATGCTAATGCCAGAAAAAGACACCACAGGAAGAAAAAAAAAAACAAAAAAAAAACTACAAAACAAATCCAATATCCCTGATGAACATGGATGCAAAAATCACTAACAAAATATTAGAAACCAAATTCAATAGCACATTAAAGGGATTATACACCATGACCAGGGATTTATCCCTGGAATACAAGGATGGTTCAACCCACACAAATCAATCAATGTGATACACCACGTTAACAGAATAAGGGATGAAAATCACATGATCTGCAAACGCATGGATGAAATTTAAATGCATACCACAAAGTGAAAAAAGAAAATTTGAAAAGGCTTCATACGGTACAATTTCCAAAAATATGACATTTTGGAAGAGACAAAACTTTGGAGACAGTAAAATGATCAATGGTTCGCAGGGGCTGTGGAGTGCGATGAATAACCAGAGCACAGAGGCAGTGAAAATACTCTCTATAATATTAAAATAAATACATATCACTATGTATGTGTCCAAATCCATAGAATGTATAACACTAAGAGTGAACCCTAACGTAAACCATGGATGTTAGGTGATTTTGCTGTGTCGATGTAGGCTCATCAGTTGTAACAAAGGTACCACTCTGGTGCTGAATGTTGATAATGGGGAAGGCTATACATGTGTGAGGGCAGGGAAGATATGGGAAATACCTGTACCTTCCTCTCAATATTGCTGTGAACCTAAGACTACTCCAAAAATTGTTTTGTTTTTTGTTAAATAATAATAATAATAGTCAGAATTGATGAAACTTAGTGACCAACTGGATGTTGGAGGTGAAGGAGATGAAGGAATCCAGGATGGCTCCAGGTTTCTGTCTCATAGTTGCTGAGGCCATTTATCCAGGCCATCTACAATATCTCCTGTAATCCTATGATTAACTCCATTCTGGAGAAGCCCTGGGCTCTGCATTTGGAAATAATTAAAGTCTGCATTAAAAAAAAAAAAAGAAAAGAAAAGAAAAGAAAGAAAAGAAAAAATCATAAAACCTGACCAAGTGTTTGAAACAGAGGAGTCAAACGGAATAAAGTAAAAAGGTGTAGCTACTGATGAATCCTTACAGAAGAGCAAAGATTGAATGATACAAGTTACTAAATACAGGTGAGTAGTCATTATCTGGGTCATGGCCAAACAAATAGAAAACACTCTGAGCTTATAGGTGAGAAGGTTTGTCTTTTAACTGGTCCTGTTTGCTCATTGGAATGAATACTCTGCTGCAGGGTGACAGGAGGGTAGTTTTGAAGCTGGAGCTTAGATTAAATCACATGCACAAGGTTTCACAGGTGGTAAGTGGCAGGGAGAGGATTCAAATAATAGCTAACATATATGGAGCACTTTCTAAGTATCGAAAACTATTCTCAGTTCATAACATGTATGAGTTCATTTACTAAATCTCCCAGCTTTCTAAGGCAGGAAATATTATTATTCCCATTTTACAGATAAGAAAACTGAGGCCCACGGAGGCTAAATAACCTATCCAAGATAGCACACAGAAAAGGTAGGAACCAGACCCTGGCAACTTGGCACCAAAGCTTGCTCTCTTGGTCACTACCAATATCCCAGGTCTGTCTGTCCAACACTGGAGACTGAGTCACTATAACTATTGATCCATACTGTCCTGACATGGAAGGGAGTCTAGGCATAAGGTGAGATGGTGAAGAGTGTCTAGGTTCAGGGTAGTGAGAGGCTGGGAAAGTGAAGTGGGTCTGTGTGGGCCCCTGAATCCAAGAGACCTGGGATAGGGAGGGGGCAGCAGCAGGATTGATGGGTACAGACCACTCTGGACAGAGGCAAGTGAGGGATTGAGGGATTGCAGATTTCCATCCAGGCTGCAGTCAAGACGTGGTGGTGGGAGGGCCTAGGAGACTGGGGGTACCAGAGCTCGTTGAGATTCTATGAGGAAACCATAGAAGAATCAGCCTTTCTGTGTCTTGTGAAATTGATTTTAATGTCTTAAGTTTGTGCCAGGATGTTATTTCTCAGTTGAATTCCTTTGACTACTTCTATCTCTAAATTACACTCTCATATTCCTCCTGTAACTGTGCTTTCATTCCCACGTCCAACAAGGACTCTGCAAGCAGACAAGCCTTGTTTCCTGTAGCTAAGCGTGTTGTCTGCATGTTGGCCGTGACCCAGAAAAGGAGCTCTTTCCAAGTCTAGTAACCTGTGTTAAGTCAGATTTTCTCCCTTAACCATCAGTCACTGGTTTGTTTTTTTTTCCTTTCTTTTAGAAATGTTTTATTTACCTTACCTTTTTTCTCCAGGGTCCCTTTTTTTCCTTTTCTTTTTTTAACTGTAGAAATTCAGTGACCACCACAGTTTAAAAGTTTAAAAGTACCAGGAGCACTATCCTTTGCTTCTTGCCTTTGGCACCAGCTAACAGGCTCCATCTAAACTTCAGTGCCCTTGGGCAAGGCTACGTCCTACTTAAGATTCTACTTTCCCCAGAGGCTCTTTCTGATAGAAGCATCCTCAAGAACAAGCAGAGGGAAAGGGGGTGGGGAAGCACATGTACTGAGTCCCAATTCTATACATTGCAAATACTGGGCATTCTCCAATTTAATACTAGGTGCCAGACTCCATGATAAGTGCTTTACAAAAACCTTTAAAAATGCACATGTAGGCCTGCCACCTTCCTGCTAAAAACTACTTAAGGGATTCCTCTGAGGATGGCATTCAAAATGGAGTTCTTACCAAGGTCTACGAGGCTGTCTGTGGTCTGGTCCCTGACGACACCTGCAGCCTCGTCGCATCACCCCTTACTCCTTCATCTGCTAACTTAACTCTGCTATTCTTCCTCCAGACCTCAGCTCGAAAGCCCTAGTATATGGTAGGGAGCTGAGCCCATGGTTTCTGGGCGTGGTCTCTCTACAGCCAAACTGTCTGGGTTCAAATCCCATCTCTATGACTGATTGGTCTGGTTTGGATTATGTGCCCATCAATGAGCCAATCACTGGCCAAGGCCATGGGAAACTCAGTGCTGCCCCTGGGCGGCCAGGGGTGAAATCAGCTTTACTGGCAGCAGGTTGGGCTGAGAGTGGAGAAGAGACGATTCACCACAACAAATCAGGAAGTATTGCCCAAGAAGGCAAAGCAGAGGCAGAAATAACGTATGTCCACTTCACTGTCATGCCGTGTTGTACAGACTTTGACCCCTGTGTTTCTTCTCCATGATACTTGTCTTACTCGTTTAATTAGTATTTTTTCCACTCCCTTTTTGTACGTAGAGCTTTATTTTAAAACAAATGTATTTATATCCCTGCTGTAAATGAAAACCAAGATGACTTGCCATAAATAGGAGGTAATCTCAAAGTTTTTAACAGTGAAAACAAAACTGTTATTAAATTCCAGCCAGAGACTGCGGCCTGCTAAAAATGCTCCAGGATTGTGGCCTTGTTCTCTCTTTGTTAAAAAGCGAGATTATCAAGTGTTCGAGAGGTGTAAAGACATGCTAACACCAAACGGAGCTTTTCTCCCCGATGTAATCAGAAGGCCTAAGCAAGAATTGAAAAGGAAATTACTTTCTCACTATGTGATTCAATGTGATGTGAGGCCGTATCCATACAGCATGGAAAAGTCATTTTCCATGCCACTTGCAATCATTTGGTATGCGACTAGGGTTATCTGCCCAAAGCTTTAAGGAACACTGTCTTAATGTTTGAAATTGGTCCAAATTGTTGAATGAATGGCCAAAGACAGAGAGTCTGAGGACCCATGGCTTATTAGAGAGGGTGGGAGGTAAAAAAGCCAGCACACTTTTCAACAGAAAATTATCTCTTTGTTTAATCAGTTCTTTCTGAGGAGAGATGAAAGGAATTAGCTCCTTGCTTCCCGCTGAGCTGCCCCTCCTCTATGTCAGACCCTGTCCTTCTAAGCTGGTGTCCACATAGTCTTCCCAATGAAAGACCCCTCCTTCTGCCCACTCAGACACCTGGTGACACCTCCTATTCACTCAACAATTTCCCCAGCATATTCAGTCATTTTCACCTCCTACATATGTTCGCAAATCTATCCATTTCTATTCCTCGCCACTGCAATCACTGTTGTTCATACCAGCATTATCTGGACTACGACAATGGCCTTCTGTCATTCTGCTTCCCTTTTTGCCCTGCTTCCCCAATCCACTTTCCACCAATCATCCAGAGTGATCGTCTCAGAAAGTGATTTGGAATGCTCCCTCCTCGGCATGAAGTCTTCAGTGGTTTATTGAGGGGAGAATAAAAGCTATAGCCAGGCTACCTGACTGTGTCATCTTGACATGCCTCCATCTCACCTCACTCTACCCTCATCCCTCCCTGCGCCAGACACCTTTCATTCTCCTTCCTCGGGTCCGGGTTCAGGGGCCTCCCTATCCCTGGAGCCATCCCCCTACTCTCTGCCCCTGCTCCGACTCTGGTACGTTCCTTCTCATCCTTCAGTAATGCCCTTAATGCCTTCCCTGGCCTCCAGTACAAAGTACATCTCCTCATCTTAGGACCCCATTCTCTGTTTTCGTAGCACTTTTCGCTGCTTAACCTATTTATATAGTGTACGTTTGCTTAATGTCATTCTCCTCCATCAGACTAAAAGCTTCACAAGAGGAGAGAACAGTTCTGTCCTTCTTATTCCCTGATACATCCCAACAATTAGCCCAGAGCCTGGCAATCATTCGTGTTTGTTAAAAAGCAGAAATACTTTCCATAAAGCAAATAATGTTTTTAATGTCTAAAATTGACTAAAAGGGAAATGCGTTGCATTAGAAGAGAATTTGTAGTTTAAGCATTAAGTCTATTGACTGTATTTGGTAAGAGGTTTGGTCGCGGATAAAATATAATTATGTAGCTAAATATGTTGACGGATGACTTGTGTTTTATGTTTAGTTGGTGGAAATTTTAAGAAGTCTATTAAGTTTTGGAATTCCAGAAACCCTGAAGAGTTCATTAAGACATTGGACAAAACAGGCAGGATAGCTCAGAGGATGCTAAGTGTTCACCTCCTTGAGACCACAGGAGTGAGCTGAGCCGTGGTCATGGCCGGGTTCTAAATAAATAGAAAAGAGGGTCCACCGAAGGCTAAACCATGTAGCCATCACTCCATTTGCCCTGCTCCTCCTATTAATTACACCAGAAATAGAAAACTTGCCTGCAGATGGGGCTGGTACAACATGCAGTCAAGCTAGCTAGCTCCACCTTGGAAGGCATTGGGTAGAAAGAGAAGGGGTTTGGGGAGAGGCTAAAATGTGACATCCTGTGGGATGACACTTCGGGGTGTTTAACAAAAGAATATACTGATCCTTGGTGCTTGAAAACACCTTGAAGAGTTACCTTCCTGCACGTTTCACCTGCAAGCATGTGGCGGTCGTTGATGAAGGATTTGTGAAGCCACATCTCCTCCCGTGCTGCTCTCCACCACTGCTGCTTGGAGCCGGGGAGCCGGGAGCCAGGCAAGGAAAAGCCTATAGTCTCCACCAGATTTTAAAAGTCAGATATCTTATTCCTATTACACTGATAAGGCCAACAGGGTGGGGAGACATGAAAGGTTGACAGGATGGGCTCTTATGTGATCAGTACATACATACTGTATGTGTATGTAGTCAGTATATAATCCCCAGAACTTAGAAGTAACGTAACTCTTTGTGAGTGAATCTGTTAAAAGTGTCTACTAGAAAGTAAGTCTGACCATCAACACACGGCTCCAACTGGGTAAACCAGTGGTGTGCTGGGGCCAGCTCATACCAGTTCTCAAGAGCCAATTAACTGTTAAACTTTCCCGAATTTGCGGACCAGTTGTTAGGCACAGACATTATTAATACTTCTGTTTTGAAACCTACAATTAAAATACATTTTATTAAAAACCAAGATAACATACTCAAAACTCATCACTTGCTAATTATTCTACAACGTTTTGCTACTATCTCTGCTCTTGAGGTTGTTTACTTCTATGGTACCTGTATGGTGGAAATACCACATAACGGTGTGCTACTGCGTACACATCTCCTCCCAACTCGGTATTCAGCGACATCACATCAGTGGCTTGAAACAGGCCAAGGTGGGAGTATTTATACCATGGGAATCAGAAAATGGTACAAATCAGGACTTGATGAATTGTTTTGTTGATTGTCTCGACTTAAGAAAGTGATGGAGAAAGTGTTAATGATGCAGATTAAACTTCAAAGCCTGCTGTGTCTGTAAATGTTACATTGTGAATGGCACGACAATTGAGGAAATATTCTTCCAGTATTTGAAAGCTATTATCTGGTTCGGCAAAGCAGTCACTCGTGTCGCTGATGAGCAAGTGGAATTCCGGCATGTTTTCGTTGTCTCGCTTTTATTTTACTTGTTAATGTAAAGGAAAATATCAGCCAACGTTCATGTCAGAACTACACTCATTCACCAATTGCTGCTTTAGGTTGGCTGTAGGTAAAAGTGTTCAGCAAAATTCAATGAAATCATCCTATGAATATCAGCTGGCTATATATGGAGTTTATAAAAATATAGTGCTATGTATATTATTATTTGCAAATTGTCTGATGTATCAGTGAAATTTCTATCAGTGAAATTTTAACAAACTTATGTTTATATGGACAGGACATACATATCTTTTTGAAAGCTGGGTGTTAAACGTTGAGCAGCATACCACTTGGTACCTCCCAAACCAAAGCAGGTGACTGAGCACAAGCGGTCACTGGGTTCTAATCAATGATGTTGATAGTTTTCAAGAAATGCCACTGGAAGGAAGCTGAACTTTATGAAGCCCTGAGAGGATCCAGCAAAGGGGAATTTCCCTGTTTATCCAATCCTGCCCCAGTGAAAGAATACACGGAGGCTGATAGTAACAAGCATTAGAGTCATTTTCTGCTGAGGAGAACAAAGGTTTCATCAGATCTCACCACTGTCTAGATCAGTTTCTCAATCTTGGCACTATTTTGCACCAGATAATTCTTAACTGTGAGGGTTGCCCTGTGCATTACAGGATGTTTAGCAACATCCTTGGCCTTTACCGACTAGATGCCAGTATCACCTCTTCAAATCAGGCAACCAAAAACGTCTGCAGACATTAGCCCTGGGGGGTAAAGTTGCCCTCAGTTGGAAATCACTAGCTTGGATGAAATATCACTTCAGTACCATTCAACTCAACAAATAGCTATTATCACCTACTATGTGTGAGGCACTGTTGCAGGCACTTGGGATCCATAGTGAACAAAACAAAGAGACCTGCTGCCATGGAGCTGCCAGGCTACATGCCTTTGATGACCTCTGAGCTGATTTTCTCCCCCAAGGGAGACTGTGAGCTCCTTGAGAGCAGAAATTGTGTCTTATTTATCTCTGGATCTCCTGCCTTTCATGGCACAAGGCCTGGCACCAAGGTCCTCAGTAAATGTTGAGCTGGAGTGATCTGAACACCTTGGCTGGTTGAACACGCTGCCTACCTCTGGAGCCCACCCCGGTTTTCTCCACTGTGCTTCAGCCCTGCTGAGCTATTTGGCTTCCCAATGTTCTCATGCCTTCTTTCCCTTTGAGATTTTTCTTATTGTTGTGCCCTGGGTGTGTTAGTTTTCAATTGATGCATAACAAATCACTACAAGCATAGCAATTTAAAACAACACCCAGTTATTATCTCACAATTTCTGTAGGTCAGAAGTCCAGACACATGGTGCCTGGGTTCTCTGCTCAGGTTCTCATGAGTCTGAAATCAAGGTATCAGCTGACTGCATTCTCAGTGGGAGCTTGGAGGTTTTCTTTCAAGCTCATTCAGGTTATTAGCTGAATCCATTTCCTAGCTGACTGTGGGGGGGTAGGGGTGTTTAGGGGTCATGCTCACTTCCAAGAGGCCACTCTCCTGTCCTTGTCACATAGGCAACTCCATTTCCAAAAACAAGCAATGGAAAACTCTCACATTAAATTTCCCTCATGCTTTGAATCTATCTGAGTTTTATCTCTTTCTCAAGAAAGGGCCTTGTCCCTTTTAAGGGCTCATGGGATTACATCAGTTTCACTGAGGATAATCTCCCTTTCTTAGTCAACTATGCCACAGAACATTATGGAAGTAATATCCCATCTTACTCACAGGTTCCTTCCCACCTGGAGATTGAGGGCATTATACGGGGAGTGGAACCTTGGAGATCATTTCATAATTCTGCCCACCATACTTGGACTCTCCACCCTCCCCAACTCCACTGTGTCAGCCCTCTTGCCATTTAGATCTCGGCTTAGGTATCACTATTTAATAAAAATAGTAGCTTACTTTTGTTATTTCTAAAAGCAGTGCACCATGCTCTATGTATAATATTGTATTTACATTTCACAACAATGGTATGAAGTAGATTTTATTTTTATTCTTTGCACTTAAAGGGTTCTCTCTGCCTAACACTCTTCCACCTAATTTTCATATTCATTCCTTCACTTCTTTCTGGTATCCACTCAACTAGCACCTCCTCAAAGAAGCCTTCCCTGATGACTCTATCTAAAGATAGCTCAGGGGCGGCCTGACGGCTCAGTTGGTTAGAGCGCGAGCTCTCAACAACAAGGTTGCATGGGATGGTGGGCTGTGCCCCCTACAACTAAGATTGAAAGTGGACTGGACTTGGAGCTGAGCTGCACCCTCCACAACTAGATTAAAAGACAACAACTTAGAGCTGATGGGCCCTGTAAAAACACACCGTTCCCCAATTTAAAAAAAAAATAAAATAAAATAAAAAGTAAAGATAGCTCATTGTATTGAGAGATCCAAGATGGTGGAGTAGATAAATGCTGTGCCTGCTTCCTTCCACGAACACATTAAAATTACAACTAAATTACAGAACAATCAACCTGGAGAACCATCTGAAGTTTGGCTGAACACAAGTTTTATAACTAACGATATAAAGAAGCCACATCAAGACTGGTAGGAGGGGTGGAGATGTGAAACGGACTGGCCCCAAACCTCTGTGTGGCAGTTGAAAATAGGGAGGGATATCTCAGCCATGGAGGTTCCTCCCAGACAAGCGAAAGACGCCAGTCCCACACCAGTCTCCCCAGCCCAGAGTACTGGTGCTGGGAAGAGAAGCACCACAATACCTGGCTGTGAAAAACAGTGGAGATTCCGACCCTCTGGGTGAGAGGGAAGGCTGCGGGAAACCCAGAGGGCCTCTTAAATGGCCCACATACAGTCTCACTCGCTCGCAGGCACTTACCCTGGGCTCGCAGAAGAACGATGACTGGGGGGGGGGGGGCATCAGAGGCATACAAGAAGCAGGCTTAGATGTGTGGCTCTGAGGCAAGTGCTGGAAGGCAGTTGCCAATTTCCCTGAGAGAGGTTCGCTTTCATGCAGCCAGCACCATCTTTACTGTGTTGAGCCCGCCCCCCACAGGCCAAATCTGAATCTGATTGGCCTGATGAGCTCCACTGGGCCTCCACCCCAGCCAACTCCCCCAACACCAGAGGTACTTTCTCACAAGCAGCCAGCCCTGCTTACATTGCACTCTTTCTTTGAAAACTCTCAGAATTTGAGGGCCCCAGGCAGACGGCAACTCACCTCAGTGTGCTCTGAGACTTCTGCTGAGTAGCTTCAGGCATAGCACTGACACCAAACCAGAGTCTACATTAACCTGGTGACCACAATTCTTCCCACTCTAGTGACTCAATGAGACCGTGCATCACCCAACTCACATATAGCACCAGGCTTTATCAGGGGCTGAACCTTAATGGATCTGGTAGGTGGTAGCAGGCCTTGGGGCTCCTGGTTTTTTTTTTTGGAGCTACCCCAGGCCCGGTACTGGTGGCAGCCATCCCTGGTTCACAGTGTAGCCTCTCCCGTGTGTCTCCAACTTTAACATAGGCAGTGAACAACCATGGATCACTTTGTAGCTTCTACTAGGCAGTCCCCGATCTGGTCACAGGCAGTGGGTGACTTGGGCCTGTACCCAAGCCCCTCCCAAGAGGCCCCAGAACAAATATACTTGGAGATTGGCTTCATACCACAGCAGAGCACCACCTAATTAGCGACACAAGCAGCACACACAAAGGCGGTCTCAACAGGCACGAGAGCTCACTGGGACAAATCCCACTCCATGGGATAAGCCCTCCATAAAGCAGCCCACAAGCTGTGGACATGGCCACACCCCACAGCCAATGAGTCTGAGGGCCAATGCCAAACGCAGACGTGCCAATGGCAATCAAGGCTGAACTGTAACAGAAAGGCACACACAGACCACATAAAAGACACTCCTGGAGCACGAAAAACAGGTGACCAGGGAGACTGTACCAGGGCCCCACAGGGTACCTATTACATAAGACCACCCAGCCAAGGCTGGGAGATGTAGATACACCCAATACATAGAAAGAAACATAGAGAAGCAGTCAAAATGAGGAAACAAAGAAATACATGCTAAACAAAAGAATAGGAGAAAACTCCAGAAAAGGAGTTAAATGAAAGGGAGGCAGGCAACCTAGCAGGGACAGAGGTCAAAACAATGGTTATAAGGATGCTCAAGGAACTTAGTGAGAACATCAACAAAAAGATAGCAAACATAAAAACGGACATAGAAACCATAAAAAAGAACCAGTCAGAAGTGAAGAATACAACAAGTGAAATGAAGAATGCACTAGAAGGAATCACCAGCAGACTAGATGAAGCAGAGGATCGAATCAGAGATTTGGAAGACAAGGTAGCAGAAAACACCCAATCAAAACAACAAAAAGAAAAATAAAATGAGGATAGTATAAGAGACCTCTGGGACAACATCAAGTGTAACAATATTCATAGGGGTACCAGAAAGAGACGAGAGAAAGCACGTGATTAAGAAGCTCTTTGAAGAAATAATGACTGAAAACTTTCTTAACCTGGCAAAGGAAATAGACATACAAATTTAGGAAGCACAGAGAGTCCCAAACAAGATGAACCCAAACAGGCCCACACCAAGACATATTATAATTAAAATGGCAAAGGTTAAAGACAAAGAGGGAAGCCTAAAAGCAACAAGAGAAAGGCAACTAGTTACTTATAAAGGAGTCCCCAGAAGATTGTCAGCTGATTTCTCAACAGAGACATTATAGGCCAGAAGGGATTGGCACAACATATTCAATGTGATACAAAGCAAAGACCTACAACCAAGGGTACTGTACACAGGAAGGCTAGTATTTAAAATTGAAAGACAGATAAAGAGCTTCCCAGGCAAGAAAAAGTTAAAGGAGTTCATCACCACCAAACCAGCATTACAAAGAACGTTATAGGGACTTCTTTAAGATTGGGTGAAAAAGATCAAAATCATAAATAATAAAATGGCAATAGCTACATATCTATCAATAATAACTTTCAGTGTAAATGCATTAAATGCTCCAATCAAAAGACATAGGAGGGCTGAATGGATAAGAAAACAGAACCCTTACATATGCTGCCTACAAGAGACTTACTTTAGATTGAAAGACACAGCGACAGAAGGTAAAAGGATGGAAAAGTTATTTCATGAAAATGGAAATTAAAAAAACCAACCAACAAACAAAAAGCTGAGGAAGCAATACTTAAACCAGACAAATTAGACTTTAAAACAAAAGCTATAACAAGCAACAAAGAAGGACCCAGTAATCCCATTTCTGGGTAGTTACCCGAAGAATCCCAAAATGCTACTTCAAGGGGACCTGTGCATCCATATGTTCATTGCAGCATTGTTTATGATCGCCAAGACACCGAGGCAGCCTGGGTATCCATTAATGGAATAATGGATAAAGAGGAGGTAGTACATATACACAATGGAATATTGCTCGGCCATGGAAGGGAATGGGTTCTTGACATCTGTGGAGGTATGAATGGACCTGGCAGTTACTGTACTGAGTGGAGTGTCAGACGGAGAAATAGAGATGCAATGTGATTTCACTTATATATGGAATCTTAAGAACAAAACAAACAAACAGAAACAAACTCATAAATATAGAAAACGTTTTGATGATTGGCTGGTGGAAGGGGGTTTGGGGATGTGGGTGAAAAAAGAGGAAGGGATTAAAAAGTAAAAAATGGGGTCAGCCCTGTGGCTCAGGTGGTTGGAGCTCCATGCTCCTAATGCCAAAGGCTGCCGGTTCGATTCTCACATGGGCCAGTGCCAGATGGCTCAGTTGATTGGAGTGCGGGCTCTCAACTACAAGGTTGCCAGTTCGACTCCGGCAAGGGATGGTGGGCTGTGCTCCCTGCAACTAACAATGGCAACTGGACCTGGAGCTGAGCTGCGCCCTCCACAACTAAGACTGAAAGGACAACAACTTGACTTGGAAAAAGTCCCAGAAGTACACACTGTTCCCCCAATAAAGTCCTGTTCCCCTTTCCAAAATAAAATAAAATAAAATAAATAAAATAAAATAAAATAAAATAAAATAAATAAAATAAAATAAAATAAAATATAAAATAAAATAAAATAAAATAAAATAAAATAATAAAATAAAATAAAGTAAAAAAGTAAATAAAAATGAATAAAAAATAAAAAATTGGTTGCTAAAAAGTAGTTATGGGGATGTAGAGTATAGTATAAGGAATATAGTCAATAATATTATAATAACTAGGTATGGTATCAGATGGGTATTAGATTTGTTGGGTTGATAGTTGGGAGTGTGTAAGAGGCAGGGTGAAAAAGGTGAAGGGAATAAAAAGTACAAATGGATAGAGTTACAAAATAGTCATGGGGATGTCAAGTAAAGCACAGGAAATATAGTCAATGATATGGTAATATCATTGAGCCAGGTGGGTACTAGACTAGTCAAGGGGATCATTTCTTAAATTATATAAATGTCTAACCACTATGCTGTACACCTGAAATTAATGTTAAATAGCATTAAATGTCTATTGTAATTGAAAAAATTAAAAGGGGGGGAAGGTGAAGGGGAATAAAAGGTCCAAATTTCCAGGTATAAAATAAATAAGTCATGGGATGTAATGTAAAGCATGGGGAATATAGTCAATAATATTGTGACAGCATAGTGTGGTGTCAGATGGTTGCTGGACTTACCATGGTGATCACTTCTTTAGGTATATAAATGTTGAATAACTATGGTGTACCCCTGAAACTAATATAATATTGTATGTTAGCTGTATTTTTAATAAAAAATCTTTTAAAAATAAAGATAGCTCATAGTAAACTGCCAACTAATAAACTCAAAATGAATAATGGAATTAGAAAATCACCTTTTTGCATCCATTACCATTGATTCAGAAAGAATCATCAATGGATGCTAAAACTAATGGGTAAAAGTTTGTTGAGAAACAGGGTAATTATATAGGTTCCAAGTGTCTCCCCCAAAAAATACTTCTTAGTTATAAAAGAAAAAATAGTGGCTTTATGATGGAGAAAGCTGGCAAACATTACCTTAATTAATGAGATAAAGCTACCCCATGTGTCTCCTAATATGATGATCTGAAAAGGACACATTACTTCCATGGTTTTCCTGTCTTACCAGTTATGCCCAAACTGAGGGATCACTTTACAAAACAAGCAACCCCTACTCTTCCAAAAGATCAAGACAAAGAAAAGCTAAACAACTCTTCCCAGTTAAAGGAGATTACAGAGACATGACAACTAAATGGAATGTATGATCCTAGACCAGAAAAAAAGGTGTGTTCTTTTTGGTTTTTTTTTTTAGTGTGAAGGATATTATTGGTATAGCTATTAAAATTTTAATAAGGCCTGCAGAATAGATAATAATATTAATTTCCTGAGTTTGATACTTGTACAGTGACTGTGTAAAGAAAATGTCTTTGCTCTCAGAAAATACACATTGAAGTATTCAGGAGGAGGGGGGTCTCATACTCGTAGCTATGCAATAAATATGTGTTGAATGAAACACCTCCATTTTGGAGAAGAGACTTCGGAAAAATTGTAGGCACATGCTTCCGAACTACTACTAACTATGATGTTTTCCTGGCCCTGTTGTTCCAGGAAGTCCCCTAGCCTCCGTGTACTCCCCTCCCCTGGAGGGTGGGCTGGGCCTTGTAACTCACAGCTAATGAGTAAAATATAGCAACGGTGGTGGGATGTTACTTCTGTGATTGGGTTAGTTACAAGAAGACTGTGACTTCCATCTTGTTCGTGGACTCTCACTGGCACTTTGTCTTGCTGTCTTGCTTGCCTGTCACCATGTTGTGAGGTGCTTTATGTAGAGGCCCATATAGCAAGCAACCAAGGGAGGCCTCCAGCCAATGGTCTGCAAGGAATTGACTCTTGCCAACAAACACACGAGAACTCACTTGAGAAGTGGATCTTCCCCAGTTGAACCTTCTGATGAGACAGGGGCCCCCGTAGACACTTGGATTGCAGCTTGTGAGAGACCTGCCTGAAGCAGAGGACCCAGCTGAGCCACAGCCAAGTTTTCCACATACAGAAACTGTGTTGTTTGAAGCCACTACATTTTAAAGTAATTTGTTACACAGCAAAAGATAACTAACACTACAGGCCTCTGAATCGCCACAGCTAAGTTCTACTACTGTAGAAACATTTTGCTTTATATTTATCTGTATCTTCCACTCTCCCTGTCACCCATACTGTAAGTTCTTTGTGGCCATGAACTGATTTGTTTACCATTTATTCCTTCTATAGTTCATAGCACAGTGGCCATTTCACAGTTGGACCTCATAGTAAGTCACTTACGTGACTTAAATATGATCCAGGAGTATCTCATTCGATATAAATTGTAGTTGGGTTTATATATCAACCTATGAATTTGGTCAGATCTAAGGACTCTGATAATGTTCTGCATTTGCAAAGCTCAGAAGCAGAGCCTGAACTGTGGGCACTTCACCCGGGCTTTGCCCCCTGTGCGGCCCCATCGAGGTGGCCAGTGGGTCCCCTGGACGACATCTCTATCTCAGCTTCTTCAACGTTATAATTCTTGAAATTAGAGTTCGTAACACTAAGCCACACGAGAGGACAAAGTGACCTGCCCATCCACCTATTCTAATTAATATACTTTTAAAGCTTGCAAGGAAAATCATTTCTCTTCCTTACTTTACACCAAACAAAGATTTAGCCATAAAATTTCAGCTTAAAGTAATCACATCCTGAATCAATGGATTCTTTTTGAGTTAAGAGAAAAAAAACCCCTCTAACATGTTCATTTTAATTTTAAAAATGCTATTTTAAATGGTAGGGAGCCTTTTAATTCTCCACTCTGGGTTATAAAAAAATAATAGATAGGCAGAAATGTGTTATTAAAGCTATTTTTCTTGGCGTTCTGGTAATTTAATAAACTGCTGAAGCTAAGCCTTGAGACTTTATGATGCAGCAAGAAGACGACTTGCCTGTTGATTAATAGTTTCTGATCATCCCCCACCCACCCCCCCTCCCTGCTTCCTGGGATGATTCCTGAAGGACAATGGGTGATTTCTGAAGAATGAAGATTAGGAGAAACATTCTGTAAAAATGTCTTGTCCAAGGAATTTTAATCTCCAAGAATACCCACATGCTTTTCTCTAAGGCCCAGAGTGCTGATGCACTGGTTGAGGTAAGTCTCAGAAGATAACTCTTGAGGTGGCTTCTTCTATATTTGACAACTTCAGAGCATTTCAGCAACCTTGAAAATTTTGTATGTCAAGATCATCAGGGGTGTCTTTGTCTATCCAGGCTGCCATAAGCAGCAGAAATTTATTTCTCACAGTTCTGGATGCTGGAAAGTCCAATATCAAGATACCAGCAAGGTATATTTTATTCTGAGTCCTCTTTTCTTAGTTTGTAGGTGGCTGCCAACTCTCTATGTGCTCACATGACCTCTTTTGTGTGTGTGTGTGTGTGTGTGTGTGTGTGTGTGTGTGTGAGCTCTCTGATATCTCTACTCATAAGGGCACTAATCCCACCATAAAGGCCCCACCCTCATGATTTCATCTAATCTTAGTTATTCCCCAAGGGTCTCATATCCAAATAGCATCACATTGGGGCTTAGAGCTTCAACAAATGAATTTGGAGGGCGGTGGACATAAACATTCAGTCAATAACACGGTATATTCCAGTTATGCCTCCATCACATGGCTTCACACCCACACCTAATGATCTTGAAACTCTGTGAACCATATTTCTTTTTTTTTTTAATTTTATTTTATTAAATTTATTGGGGTGACAATTGTTAGTAAAATTACATAACCATATTTCTAATTTGCCTGCTGGCTCTCTCTTAGGCTCTGTCCAACAGGGGCACTAGAGGGTGACCCAAAGCTGGAGGAGGAAGAAGAGACTTGATCTCTCCTGTTTGGCCCCCATTCTAGTCAGCCTTACCTTCGCAATGCCGATATTTTCCAATAGTAGCAATTGTATCCAGGTTGCCATTTTCCAGCACTTACAGAACCAGCCTCACTATGCCTTCTTACAACACCCACGCCAGCAGGCTGGTGTCTCCTTCACAGAGGTCTGCTACCCCATGGTGCCCCTCCTCTGAACCCAGAGACAGATACCAACATCAGCCAAACAATCCCTGCTCCCCAGATACAGATGTCTGAGATTCAGCTCCTCCAGGATTCTGAATTTTAATAATTCTACCTTCTTCTCTTTGGATGGTAGCTTCTTTCTGCTGTTACTACTTCTTTGTTACCTTTGGGATTCTTTGCCTTTTCAGTTTTTCGATATACAGTTAACAATTATTTATTTATATTAAATGTTTTTCTGTTAAAATAATTGCCTGAGCCATGACTAATAGTGAGGACTTGGAGCCATTCATTTAACAGAAAGATGCAATTCCCAAATTATATATAGGCTGCTTTTGAAATCTCTAGTCCTGTTTCTCTCATTGCAAAGTGAATCAAATGGTGTGACAACATGGATGGTCCTAGAAGGTATATTATGCTAAGTAAAATAAGTCAGACAGAACAACAAATGCCATATAATTTCACTTATATGTGGAATCTAAAAAAAGTAAATAAACAGAAACAAACTCATAGATAGAGAACAAACAGATGGTTTCCAGGTGGAAGGGGGGTTGGGTGAAAAAGGTGCAGGGATTAAGAAGTACAAATTGGCAGTTATAAACTAGTCATGGGGATGTAAGGTACAGCATAGGGAATATAGTCACTAATCTTGTAATAACCATGTATGGTGCTGGGGGAGTACTAGACTTATGGGGGGATCATTTCATAGCTTACATGAATGCCTAACCACTGTGCTGTACACCTGAACCTAACATAATATTGAATGTCAACTGTAATTTAAAAATAAAAAATAATAAAGTAAATCAAATGGTTTCATGAATAAGACTGACCTCACTAAGCCAATGTTATTTTTCTTTTGGTAATGTCTGGGCTCTAGGGTTGTTTATTAAATTATCAACCTTCCTTGTTGATAAGTTTTCTTTATGTATAGATAGACAACTCTATGAAGAAAGAGAATATGATTGTCCAACTATGTAACTCAGGACCTAGCCCAATGCCTGGTACAAGGAAGGCATTCAATAAATGTCTGGTACGTGATGAATGAATAAATAGAAAGATGCATAAATGCAGGATAGATAGATAGGTGGGTGAGGAATGCATGATGGATGGATGGATCGATGGAGGTTGTTACCCGATCTCAAGAACATCTAGTAGTAAGAAGAAGAAAGCCTTTTTGAAGGAACGGTTGTTTCATTTTTGAGGACGTCAGTTAGGATCAGGTTTGACTATGTAGGAAAAAACCCAAATAACAATGACTCTTAAAAGGAGTTCACTTTCTTCTCACATAAACAAGGTCCTAGGACTGGCACTCCAGGGCTGGCCTGGCACCTCCACAATCATCACAGCCTCAGTTCTTTCCACCTTGGTTGCTCTACCAGCTTCATAACGTAGTTTCGACCTCCAGAAATTACACAAAACACTTCTGCCTACATCTCATTGGGCCAGAAAGAAGCCACATATTCTAGGTGGTCACATGCCAACCTGAAAAGTGGAGTCCTATTACTAAGGAAAAATGGAGCAATGCATAGTTGGTACAAAATCTGTCATACCAAGAAACAGGTGACACAAAGCTAGGGATACCTTTCTGAAGGAGGGAGACTTGGAGGAGAACTTAAGACCTGGAAGAGGAGTTTGAAGGTGAAGAACTGATCCCTTTTCTCCAGAGGACCCGTCCTTTCTCTACGGCTCCTTCCTTCTCTGTCCTTAGCCCCTGCCTCCCACTGCTAATGACAGTGGCTTAACACTGGAAAATGACTTAGAGGTTTTCATTGTCTGGAAACTTAATAGTCATTAACCATTTGATATAAGTTTCAACAAAGTTCATTCACTCTTTGCTGGTTACTAGAAAGAGGGAAGTGGGAGGAAAAGTAGGTAAGAATATTGACTTTGAGTCACTTACCATGTGACCTTAAATGAGATACTTAATCACTCTGAATCTTCATTTCTGTATATGTAATAAATATATATATCACTGAGTTATTATGACCATTACACTATATAATAAAGGTGATGTGTACAGCACTATGCCTGCTCCATTGTAAGTGCTCAGTGATTAGTAGCTGTTATTTTATTAAGTATTTCTGGAACCCTCAGAAACATGCTACTCCTCAGTTTTGTTGCTTAAATCACACACATGGACTATTATTAGTTTTGAGATTTGCAGATAAAGTAGACTAGGTACTTGCAACTTGAAAACACATCAGATGAGAATTAGATGCAGGGACCAGAAATGTTACAAGAGCAGACATCACTTGTCTGACACTCTGAACTGGGGTGGGTGTCCTGCTATGTGCTCTCATATAGCACTTTAATGACCTCATCACCTTTCATGTAACTATGATTTAATGCCTTAAGCTTAAAATGTGTGCCTTAATCTTAAAAGTGCCTACTGCTGTGACACTAAGAATGAGTCTCAGTGAATATGTGCTGAATACATGGAATGGAGAGGTGGTTGGAAGGAACAGAGGGAAGAGCTGGGAGTTTCCAATCCCTTGTGAACCTGGACGAGCACTCAGGATCCATGTTCCCACTACTCCCCAAGTGTTTCTGGAATTCCCGGAGAGGTGAGTGGAGTCAGGGAATGCAGTGTGTTGGAAAAGCACTGGGCTTTGGCTCCAGCCCTCCCTTAACTAAGTTTCCTCCTAAAGAATTTTTTTAGGGGAAAAAATTCATAGAGCTTCTGAGAATCTGATTTTCAGACAGCCCAAGAAGTGGGCTTCGGCGCTGGGCTCTAGCTGAGTCAGAATGCAGTGCAATAGAATGCAACAAGCATTTTTGACACCACCAATCCCAGGTGCCATACTAGACGGTGTTCTACGTGCAAGTTTTTTTACATAAATGCTTATTTTTATTAAAGTAATACATGCACATGGTTTAAAAGCCAAATAATGCTGAAAGGCTCATGAACAAGGCAGCGATCCTTGCACCATCACCCCTCACAAACCCATCCTGTTTCTCACAGGCAATTCCTTCAACTCTCTTGTCTCTTTATTCGGGGATTTACTTGCGGATTTCTACATAATTATGGAAATTCCACTTGCATTATCTCTCGAATCATCCATTTTAGATATTACCTGGTGACTTCCTATTAGGATAAATGAAGATTCTAGCTCTCTTCACACCTCTCTTCCTACTATAGTTATAATGCAATTTAGGTGAAATCCATATTTGTGCTTTTTATTATTATGGTCACATAAACATTATTCACTGATGAGTTAATAACAATTGTTTCATTTTATATGTGAATTTATTGCTAAATCTTCCCACCCCCACCAACCACTATAAAAGAACTCTTGAATTTTCCACATAATCAACTCTGTCAGAATAATCAGTCGTTTTCTTTTTTTTCCAGCCCCTTCCGACACCCCACTGACACACCTCCTTTCTGAAGTCTCCAACTTCCTGCTCCACCTGGACTGGCGGTGCTTGCTGGCTTTCCAGTCTCTGCTTCTTGGTTCTGTTCTTGAGCTAAGAACTTCCTATTTCATCCCCTCAGGAGTCTCCTCAGCCTCCCTCCTGCTGAGTTTCCATTGGGTAGCCATTTCCCGCACTCCGTGTCTCCTATCTTGATTTCTTTGTCTTGGTAGAGCATCTCCTCCTTTAGCTTCCAGACAAAGTTGTAAGGAGGTAAATTTTTTAAGACGTTGCGTTTCTGAAAACACCTTCAGTCTCCCTTCACAGATGTGAGCCTCCTTTTCGAATTCTAGACTGAAAATCATTGCCACTCAAACCGATGACAACCTTGTCCCAGGGCCTTCTAGGTTCCCATGTTACTGTTGAGAAATCTGATGCCATTTTGATTCTCGAACATTTGTACGTGAGCTGGGTTTTCTGAAATTTTTATAATCGTGCCTTTATCCCTGATATTCTGAAATTTCACAGCGATATGCCTTGATGTAGATATTTTTCATTTATTTTGCTGAGCACGGGTCTGAAGTGTTCAATTTGGGAAATTTTCTTGTGTTTTTCTGTGAATACTTCCCTCCCCTGTCCTCTCTCTGTTTTGCCTAGAACTACCATTACCCAGATATTTGGCCTCCCGAATCGATCCTCTCATTCTCTTCCCTTTTATCTCATAATCCATCCCATGTCTTTTTTGAATTCTCCTTTCCATGAGATCTCTCTGATGTTAGCTTCCAACTTTTCAGTGAAAAAAAAAAAAAAATCCGCTATCACTGTTTTAATTTCAAAAGGACTTTCTTGTTCTGATTTTTTAAAATAAGCGTATAACATGCTGTCCTTAGTTTTAAAACATACCATCTTCTCTTATCTCCCTGAGAGTATTATGATCTGTCTCTCTCTTCTTAGTTCCTTTTTTGTCTTTGTTTTGATCTGTTTCTTGTTGGAGGTTGTCCATTCTTATTAAGCAGCGCGTCCTAAGAAGTTGATGGAAGCTGTTTGTGAGAGGGCATTATCATAGGGTAATTTTTATGGGTACCTCTAAGTGTCCTTGGGCAATTAAGTTTCTTTGGAGGACCCTCCAAACTCTTGCCTCTTGGTTAAAGCCTAGCTGCTGGCATTGGAGTGTGTGTATTTCATCTGGGCCCTCATCTTCACAATTCTTATGCTTACAATCTGTGAATTTGCTCCAGAGGAAATGCTTCCTAGCTCCTGTAGAACTCTCCATGGTCTCTGGCTTTGTGGACCAGGACAGAAGCTACCTCTTACATCAACCCCTCAATTTCATCTCTCTCCAGACCCACCTTCCATGGTGTCTGGCCCCTGGCACTTCCGGTTCCTGAGACCTTCAGGGCTCTACATGGGAAAATGGTTTGTTTCATGTTCACGTATCTCCTTCAGCCGGCATTTCAAAGTGATCTTCCCCTGTTCTTCTAAGGCATTTACCATTTCTCCGTCCTATTTCTGCTTTTGTAAATAGCGGACGGGATTGCTGGCTTCTCCTAGTTTCATTGAGAATGAAGCTTGTGTAGCATTTCTTGCTCTCCTTGTCATTTGAGGGTAAATTTTAAGAGAAGAGGGGCAGCAATATCTTTATCCCACCATCTTAAAACCACAAGAATACATGAGGCAGGCATTAAGTCTGTAGTAAGCCTACATTATCTGTTAATCTTCACAGCTATTAACATTACCGTTAGTGGAACTGACCAAAGTCAAGTTGGGAAGTGGCTAAGAACCCGGGTCTGGCCAGGAGGAAATTCATGCTCTTTTGCTTAGTCTTTTTTCCCTCTGAACACTCTGAGATCAAGAGAGGGTGGCAAACTATGGTCCAGCCTGGGTTAATGCCTGAAGTTATACTATGGGCGGGGGTGAGGGGTCCTTTAGGGAATAAAGGGTCTCCTGCATTTGTGAGAACTTCTAGGTGGTGATTAGCTCTCAGAGTCCATGGAGACTCTAGACTGTTAACCAAGATTAACAACAAGAAACATGATGTACCAAAAGTAGGGTCAGCCTTGGAGAAAGGGCTGAAGGACTCAGGGGGAATCCCAGACTTAGATCATGGAGAAGGCATACGTCCTAAGAGAATTTGGGAGAGAAATTGGTTTCCAAGGATCCAGAAAAAAAGGCCAGTGAGGCCAATGGTGTCACACTGTGAGGGCAAGAGAGATGCTTTTGTGGGCGCTGGACTTAAGCCAATTCCGAGACACTGGTGACTTCTAAACCCCAGTTTTTCATTGCTATCAGGATTAGGGCTCCTAATGTTCCCCAGACCTGGCTCTCACCTCAGCCAGCCTGGGATTGAGCTTTCAGGTGACTAACAGGGTTGGGAGTAGAGTAACTTAGAACTGACAACATTGGTCCATCTGTATGTGCAGAGCTCATTTTGTAGACCCAGTGGTAGGTCCTTACATTAACCCTCTGTTTAATTTCATCTTATCAGAGTTTGCCAAAGGACAGCACATGGGTTTCATTTCATAGACCAGCCCTGATCAGTGGACCACGATAGAAAGAATGATTCTGCGGCTCAGGGTAACAGCTGCTTAGGGATGCCTGCCATGGGTGTAGAATAGGAGAGTTAAAGTACATGTGTATCACTGATTCAGGCCATCGCCTCTTCCCAGATTTGTGTTCTCCATACATGTGACCAGGATGCTGTTAGTGGCCATATTCAAGTCACTGATAAAAGTCGATTGAAATAGATCCAAGGGCAGTGCCATTAGGTGCAGTTTTGAGATTGACCTGGAGCTTGGCACTGATATACAATCACTGGATATAGTCTGTCACATTTAGGATTATTTTTTGAATTGATTTCCCGCAACATTTTCCCATCTCGTGTCCAAGAGAGAGTCTTCCTGTAAGACCACCACCTGGATAGGATAGAAGAGGGTCCACTTCTTTCACATCCATTCGTGAGATACATAAACTGGGATGTTGAGAAGTGAGTGGATCACAGAAAAGAAGAGATAAGCCCTGAGATGTATGATCTCTGGGGTCCCATATTTAGAGAGCAGCACTTCAGGACTCCAGCCCACGGTCTGGCTTCATGTCCTCAGTAAACACCGAGCCCCGTGGGGAAAACGAGCAGTGACGATTATACAGAACATAACAAAAAAACCAAACAGGCACACTGCATTTCAAGCAGCTCATACTTTTATCATAAAATACAAACTTTCTAAAATTAAGTGTCTTACTTCTATTTTACCGACAACAACAACAAAAACAAAAACCACTCATGTTAGCTAAATACAGGTGCACAGGCGGTTGAGCAAGTGAGTATGAATCTGGGGGGCGGGGAAAGGGGTGTGCTTTGGGCTGTGTGTGAGCATTGGTCAATAGATGAGTCTGGCCTTGCTGTCTTCTGTCTGTGACCTGACTGGAACCTTGGCTTTCCAAACTTCATGCCAACCTGTTGAAGAGTCTAGAATTCCAGAGCTAAGGCAGGAGGCGGGAGAAGGGAAGGAGACCTAAAAATTTATGCCATTCCCACTGGAGGAAAAATAGGGGCTATTCATCAGGGGCCCACCAGACGTTGAGCCGAACCTGGAAGAGAAAGAAGATGGATGTCATGAAGAAATTCCTGATATTAGAAGAGATATTAGGAAAAGTAATGCTTTAATTTTGCGGCTGTCAGAAACTGTGAAGGTCATGACAAGATTGGAGGCTGAAAGCCCTAGCATAATAATAAAAAAAAAAAAGCTTTGGCTCTGGGAAAATCAAATATTAAAATGATACAACTGGAGGACAACAAAGAGCTTTTTTCTGTCACTAACTTAGGTCAGGAAGCCCCCGGCAGCCTGTAGGGATAATTTCTATGGGGCCTACACTCCCACCAGGTGCAGGAACACAGGGCAGGGAGCTTCTCTGGGTCTGAGCACCTCACCTGTGGTCTGTGGCCACTCTACCTGCTTTAGAGGACCAGATGTGTTCTTCAGGAAATTCCACAATATCGGACAACTCAGTGCCATGTCCCAGCACGCGTCTGGACAATCCCAGGGCTCCTCCCCTTATCAGCACCAAGCTAGCTCAGGCTCTTTGTTTCAATGCCAGTGCAAGAGGTAAGCGCTGAGACATCACTGAATGCCTGGGACTTAGGTGGACCCTCAGGGAGGGAAGAGCCAAGAAGGTCTGAAGCTCACCCTCCAAGAGCAGAAATACACGCGCTGCTTTCTCTCCCTGGCACACTCCTACTCATACTTTAAAAGAGAGTTCAAAAGCCATCTCCTCTGTGAAGCCTTCCCTGACCTTTCCAGATGGCATGATTTACTCGTACTTCTGGGATCCTATTGCAATTTCGCCACCCATCTGCTAGGATACTTGGAATGAATGAGAGCAGAGCTCAGCACAAATTGCAGCAGAGCAAATAGCAAGATTTAGTCTAATCCAGGGATTCTCACTCACTTTGCAGCAGGGCAGATGCATCTTACAGATGCTCACGTCCATGGCACCCTCCCCTGAATTGATAAAATGAAAAAGGGGGGCGGGGGAGGGAAGAAGCAATGGGAACAAACCACTGCATTCATTTGTAATGCGTCAGCTGGGGATCGGTATCTGTTGCTCACTGAGTGTCTGGGGACAAACTAGGCTTCGTGTTAGGTTCGATTCCCTTCGCACCAACATAGATTCTATGACAGCAGGGACATTATCTGGACTGTCTACCATTTTACACCCAGAGTCCAGCCCAGGACCTGGCATGAGGTAGATGCCTGATAAGCAATTAATGCCAGCAGTAACTCTACAGCTTTTTCTCTCTTTCAAAAATAGTATTGGGATATAAATGATTGAGAGTGATGTTCCTATAGAGATACCCTGGATTCCACTCTGATTTATAAAGTAAAGGCCATAACCCATACTTCATATCTAATAATTCCCAGTAACAAATTCCTCAGAGCATGCCTTTTATGTGATTACCATACCACAGGCCTCTGGGCCCTTCAGGTTGAGAACTTCTGATCGGATCAACTGTCAAGGGCATGGTCTAAACAGGATGAACACTAGAGGGCCGGGAAGAGGGGTAATCCATGTGGACTAGAGTTATCAAGGAATGCTTCCTGGAGGAAGAAGGTGGAGTTTGAACTGCCTCTTGAGCATGGTGACCTGTTTTGGTTTGCCCGGGACAGTTTCTACACCGGGTTTTCCAGTGCAATTATTATTTGTGCTCCTTTCAATTCTGAAACTTATTATTACTTGGAAGATCAATTCTGTGGTTTTCCTACCCTGATGAATGTATGCACATTGATCTGGCAGAGAGAAGAGAGGGCTATCCTGCTTCTTCCTGAGGCCATGGAAGCCAGCTCTTCGTTCCTCTCCCACTTCATATATTGTCTCTCGTTCTCTCCTCTGCTTCTGACCCTGAGGAAGCCCTGACCCTCCTTGTCTCCTGGACTAAACTCCTTCCCTGCTCAGAGAAGCTTCTCCCAGACCTTGTTCCATCCAGCACCACTGGTGACCCCCGAACCCAAGGCCGCTGTTGTGCATAGTGCTCCCAGCATTCCATCCTACAGGGACTGGGTTTTCTTGCCATCACCCTGTGAGCCCTCCTTCTCTCCTCTAGGAAATAATTTCTTCACTTGGCTTCCTGAATTGTATACTCTCCTACTTTACCTCCCACCTCATAATGCTCCTTCTTAGACCCTTGGCTGGTTCCTCCTCATCTCCCCAACCTCTCCACACGCTGGAGGCCCAGGGGCTCCAACCTTGGACCTCCTCTCTTCTCTATGTACCACACTCCCTGGGTGACCTCGTCCCTGCCTTGAAAGGTCATCTATATGCTAATGCCTCCCAGATTTATATTACCAGCCCCAACCTCTGCCCTGAGCCCCAGACTTATACCTCCACCTGCCTCTCAACAGCTGCACTCACATGTCTAACAGGCACCTCAAATGTTACATATCCCAAGCCAAACTTTTGATCAACAGATCTTTGCTCTCATCTTCGTGACCTTGGCATTTTGACACTGTCACTTATCCAGCCATTCAAGTCTCAAAAACCTAGGAATAAGGTTTTTTCCTCTCTTCCTCATTCCCCAGCCAGTGATGACAAAGTCCTGTCGATTCTGCCAAGACAATAAACACTCCAGATCTGTCACTTGTCCTCTGTCCCATGGTCACCGCTGGTGGTTCACAGCACCAGCATCTCTTGCTCAGATGGCTATAAAGGCTCCGATCCTCCTTCCCTGCATCAGCTCTGCATCCACAGTCCACTCTTCACACCTCAGCCAACGTCATCTTTCCCAAATAGAAAGTTGAAACATGTCCTCACCAACTTGAAAGTCTTAATGGTTTCTCACTGCTCGTAAAAAAAAAAAAAAAAAAAAAAAAAAACAGAAAAAAACACACAAAAAACACACACACACACACAGAAAAAACAAACCTCCATGTCATGCCTACCAGGGCCTATCTAGTCTGGCCCTGGCTACTCTGATTTCAATTCCGCCCACTCTCTCTCCCCCACTCATTGTGCTCCAGTTACATTTCTCATCTCGGGCCACTGCACCTACTATTCTTTCTGCCCAGAGTGCTCATCGCCCACATATACGCCTGGTTCATTCTCTCACATCCTTTAGATCTCAGCTCAAGAGACTTCCCTTCATTCCCTCTCCCCTTTCTCCCAGCACCTGGCGTGTATGCTGCTGGTTTATTTTCTCATTGTCTGTTTCTCCCCTTGGAATGAGAGAAGAGAAACTTTGTCTCGTTCACTCCAGGTACCAGTGCCTAGAGCAGTGCGAGGCACATAGAAGGTACTCAAGGAATATTTTTTAAATCACCAAGTCATCCTTTCTTGGCGACACAGGCCTGTACCCCTTGCCGCACTTTTCCGACCTCACTTTCCTGGTCTTCTCAACCTCTCAGGTGGCTTCTCCACCCTGCTGACTGCTGCCACTCCCGTCACTCTCCTCCTTTGCCCATGTTGTCTCCGGCTGCCCCCAGGCTCCCTCCCACTTTCAAGATGGCTCCTTCCTGCTTGCTCCTTTTCCTCTCCCTGCCATTGCAAACAGCCAGAGACCAGGTCTCAAACCCCACCCTTCCTGCTCCCCAGGAGGGCTTCTCAGCCCCTGACTGATGAGACCTCAGGACCATGCTCCCTCCCAAGTACAGCCAGTTCGAGCTTCTGCAGTGAGTCTCTATTCCCTTGAGCCCAGAGTCATAGCGTCAAATGTGGGGAGTTTGCCTGCCTGCAAGTCGTCTGTCTTGATCTGCCTGCAATGCAGTCTCAGTTACTCTTATTTCCAGGGAGGTAAGAACCCCTCGCAGGGACCCCTACAGTCACCTCCAGACTACACCTTCTTGCTTCCTGTTTCTCTCCCCTCCAGTCTTATTAATTTATCCTAATATGCACAAATCTGCATTGGATCCCCAGGCTAGCAGTCAGAAGCCTTTAATAATCCAGGCCCAAGCTCCTTTTTTTTCAATCCTATTTTCTACCTTTTTGAGGGACAAATCTAATAATTCAACCAGATGTCATTATTCCCCAGGCCTCAAGCTTGTCATGCATCTTCGCATCTGGGGCCTCACTGCTACTGCCTGGAATGCCGCTTCTGCAATCGCTGCTCATGGGAACCTCCCCACGCTGCAGTCCCCTCACTGTCCATTCAGCGGGTATCCTCCCTCTGTCCTCGGGCCACTTCCATGGTCTTTACTTTGTCAGGGCTCTGACGCTCTAATGTCACGATGCTTACATCTCCCCCACTCTCAGTTCTTTGAAGGAAGGAACCATGTCCTAATCATCTATGGCCCCGACAGGCTAAATTCATGTGAAGTATGTAAATCAGTGCGGCGCTTTCCAGGGTGTGTTGGGTGGGACACACCATGATATGCCCTACAAGAAAAAGGAAGATAAAAGGTGGAGGGAGGGAGGGAAGTGGGAAAGAAGGGAGGGAGGGAGAATAAAAGGGAAGAAGCCAGGATAAGAGAAAAAAGGAAAGCAAGAGAAAAATACGGGGTTGTGTGTTTTATGTTCAAATAACACTGTCGACCACCTTGGACATTTTCCTTGCATCCTTGGAAATTAAATGACGAGAATTCTAACAGTTAAGAAATGTGTTCATCTTTCTTTCTCAGCTTTTCCCAAACAGATCTCTCCCTAGCATTTATCCCTTTAAATGAGACACTGTGGGGGGGGGGGGGGCGGCGGGATGAGAGTTTGGGGACACACACCCCACTTCGGGGAGGCTCTGTGAGGGGAGCTGGGGAGGAGAGGAATCAATGTCAGGTCGGCACTTCTGGCCCTAAGTCTATAAACCGAGTTTCTCAAACTGGGGCACAGGTGTCCCAGTGTGTGCCCAGAGACTCGGATTCACAGGAATGGCACACCTGCCTCTTGGAGCTTCATTACTGGTTGAAGATTTAGTGGGTGGGAATGAGCTGCTCTGTGTTGTTACATTAAAACAACAAACACAAATTTAGGACTGACCAGCATGTAAAATTTGTGTGGAACTTTCAGCTAAAATGTCGAGTGTGTGCTGGCTGTTTGCTGCTAAGTCCCTCTCCTCTGTTTGGGGTGCTTTGGTGGAAAAGCGTGAGCAGCCCTGATAAGCAGTGGAAGGTCCTCTGGCAGGGCCTGCCAAAAAGTCAGTGGGATGTTCGGGAGATTAGGCTGGCCAGGAGCTCAGGGTGCAGTGGGGGGGGGGGGGGGCAGTTGTAAGAAGATTACCTGGCCATGTCCTGTTGTAAGCCAAGCAAGTGGGTAAAGACAAATACATCATGCTCTGCCACCTGCCACCTGCTACGATGGAGTGCCATCCACTACTGACTGCACAGTGGCATTTCTGCAACCAGACTGTAGGGCCCCAGGCCCGAAATGGGCCAAAGAAAGGGGCCCACCAGGGCCCAGACCCTGTTCACCTCACTAGGTGCGACCATGATGTACACAGCTTCCAGAAACGGGCACAGCGCCCTCCCTTCCCACAGCAGTGACGCCCCGCACACTCGCCCCCAACCCTCAGCAGCTCTTTGGACACAAGCTGGGTTTCCAGTGCGGGCTGAGGACTCACCTGTAAGGCTGGGGGAAGAGGAACTGTGGCCCATCTCCTGCCATGGGGGAAGGCTCTCGGGGGTTGGTGGACAGCTTTGGAGGTGTCCTCTGAGGGTACGAATAGTTGGGCTGGACGAAGGGGATGTAGTTCAGCAAGGGGGTGTAGGAAGAGCGGAAAATCTGTTGTCCCATCTGCTGTGGATTGTATGGTGTCACCTGCAGGTCAGACAGAAGAGAGGGGCGAGGTCCAGCAAAGCCCACCGCTTCCAAACACCACAGTTCCTCGACCCTAACTCTAACCCCAGACGCATCCCTCAGCCCTGGGCCCCTCAGTCACTGTGGGATACCTAGAAAGCAACGTGTTGGAATGGAAAAATCACAGGGCTCAACTTTATGTGATAGTGACAAGTGACTGAATTCAGCTGAGCCTCAGTTTCCTCATCTGTAAAATGGGCAAACACTCTCTCTGTTATATGGGAACTGAGTTAACTGATATAAAGAGAGTGGCACATAATGAAGAGCTAATAAATATTATTTCCATATTCTTCCCTGCCTCCCTACCTTTCCTTCTGTCAATGACTATCCTCAAAGTCCCTCGTTAATTTTCAAGTCTTTTACTATCTCAAAAAAAGCTGTTGAGATTTAAACATCCCTGGCTTGTATCTCAGGAGCTCAACAGGTTCCATGTCCAAGACAGCCCTGCCCAGGAAATTCCTGTGATGGATGGCGGAAATGTCCTTTATCTTCATAGTCAGATATGGTAGCCACCAGCGACATGTGGCTAATGAGTACTTGAAATGTGGCCAGTGTGAATGAGGAACTGAATTTAAAATTTCACTTAATTTTAATTGATTCAAATTTAGATAGCCACCCATCACTAGTGGTTATAGAATTGGACAGTGTGAGTCTAGGAGAAAGGGCGAAAAAAGGCATGGGATTCAGCTCAAACTCTAGAGAAAAATAGGAACCCAGTGTGGTTTCAGAGACTACCTGGATCAGACTCCCACCAAGAACCAGAGCTCCCATTATCATGCCCCTGACAAGGCAGGAACCTCATCTGTCTTATTTACTGATGTAGTCTCAGTCCTAAGACAGTGCCTGGCACACAGTAGCTGCTCAATAAACATATGTTAAATGAATGAATGCAAGAAATAAAGAGAGAAGGGGCCAGCTTGGTGGCTCAGATAGTTGGAGCTCCATGCTCCTAATGCTGAAGGTTGCTGGTTTGATTCCCACATGGGCCAGTGCTAGATGGCTCAGTTGGTGGGAGCGCAGGCTCTCAACAACAATGTTGCTGGTTCGACTCCCGCAAGGGATGGTGGGCTGCACCCCCTGCAACTAACAACGGCAACTGGACCTGGAGCTGAACTGTGCCCTCCACAACTAAGAGAGAAAGGACAACAACTTGGAAAAAGTCCCGGAAGTACATACTGTTCCTCAATAAAGTCCTGTTCCCCTTCCCCAATAAAATCTTAAAAAAAAAAAAAAAAAAGAAAGAAAGAAAGAAAGAGAGAAAAAGGAGGAGGAAAGAAGAGATCATTAAGTGTCTGCTTGAATACTTAAAATGACGGGGAGCTCATTACATTATGAGCATTGTATTCCACCACTGACAGCTCCAAATGTCAGAGAACCCTCTCTCGTGTGGAGCTGACATCCATCCTCTTGTGTGCTGAGGTGAGTTTCAGTCAAAACTGGAAAAGCTTCTGGATTTCCACTTTAACAGCAAGAGTCTGGGGTCTGAGCTGCTCAGGGATTCAGCACGCTGAATCACCCTGCACATCCTTATCTAATACAAAATTCACAGAGGCTAGTACTATTGCTTGGGGTGTGCCAGGCCCTTCATATGGATTCTCTCATTTATACTCCGAACTACCCTGTGAGGTAAGACCATTAGTATTCCCGTTTTAGAAATGTGGAGACTGAGGTTCAGAGAAGTCAGGCAGCTTGCTTAGTGTTTCAAGCATCTGAGTTGTGGTCAGGACCCCAGCAGGATGAGCCCAGAGTTCGTGCACCTATGCGGTACTTTTGCATTTGCTCCCCCTGGAAGCCTGAGCCCCTCCCCCTTGGCCCTCCCCATATTTCCCCCATTGGACATACGTGTATAGGATCTGGTGATACTGGACATAGGCATTCAAACCCCAAGATGACAGGCTAAAAGGTCAGAAAGAGCCAAGAGCTTACAGAGCAAGCCCAGGAAGGCACCTCCTAGACAGACGCCTGTGGGTCAGTGTGGCAAAAAATATCCCTGGTTTTCATAGTGCGGAGGTAGAGGGAGGGTGGATCTGGGAGTAGACTGACGTGAAAGAAAAGATTCAGGTCCTAGAGCTTATACAAGCTTTATTTAAAAATGTACCCCGAACTGCATGTAATGGATAAAAACCATAAAATAGAGCTGTGTATACTGTTCTGGAACTATCTTCAAGATAGACTCCCTGCTGACAAAAGCAGTGATAGAATAGTGTTCCCAGGATGCTACATTTGTACAAAAACGTTTGTGTAAATACACATCGCTAGAAGGCTACCCAAGAAACCGGTAACAATGATGGCCTCTAAGATTCATGTTGTACCATGTTCTTACATTACTTTTTCAAATATATGCACATGCATAAGCTCGTGTTAATACATTCTTTCTGGAGCTAGGTGGATGGCATCACTGTTTATGGGGTGGAGGTGAAGTGAGGGGAGGTGAAGTGAGGGGAGGTGAAGTGAGGGGAGGTGAAGTGAGGGGAGGTGAAGTGAGGGGAGGTGAAGTGAGGGGAGGTGATGCGAGGGGAGGAGAATCTCCCCTGAGATTCTATGAGCCAGACTGTCACTCATCTCTCTTTCATCTTGGGATGCAAAAGCTCCCACTGCTGAAAAAGCAGCAGTCCTGGCCCTCGTAATAAAGTAACCTATGGTCCCTTCTTTACCCTCTGCAATATTCTAACATACCTCAGATCAGAGTGCACGTGCAGTTTGCAGAGAAAGGACGGGGCTCCCCGGGGAGAGAGAAGAGGCTGAGCAGTCTGAGTTTGGGGCCTGTCCAGCTGTGTGTGAGGGTGCAAGTCAAGCCTAAGGAGGTAAGCAGGTCCTCAGCTCCTTTCCTTACACCTCCACCCCACCCCAAGATACTCAATATCTCTGAGCATACCTCTGTGTTTTGTGAGCACCTGCAGGGCACATGCAGCTTGGTGGCATGTATATAACTGCGTCTTTGTTTCTCTCTGTATGTGTTTGTATTTTTGTCTCTGCTGCCTTATTTTGATACTGTACTTTTGTGTATCTGTGTAGAAGGGACAGTAACACATGGTGATTGGGCTCATGGACCCTGAAGCCAGGCTAACCCAAGATCAAATCCCAATTCTGCTGTTCTGACATTGTCAAGCAGATATTCACCCTGACCTTCCCAAGGGAGTGGGAATGCCAGATTTAGCAAACAAAAATACAGGCCATCCAGTTAAATTTGAATCTCATATAATTTAATCCCAAATGGAACAATTAACAGTAAATATAAATATTTCCATGCAATATTTGGGACATACTGATACCAAAACTTTATTCACCGTTTATCTAAAATTTGAATTTCACTGGGTGTCTTGTATTTCAACTGCCAAACCGACAGGGGAGGAACATGATTCCCCAGCCCCACTGATGCTGGGCAAAGCCATGTGATTCACTTTGGCCAATGGAAGGCAGGCACACTTTACCACGTACTAGCTCTGAGCTGAGATCCTAGAAGCACTAGGTGTTTCTGCTCACCCCTCCCGCACTCCTGCCATCCATTGTGGCAGGAGCAAAAGCTATTGTATCTTCAGCACATGGGACAGGCTTGCACCCAATCCAAACCCAGCTCAGCTAATCCATAGACTACGAGTGAAAAATAAATATTTATTGTTGAAAGTCTATGAGACATTGAGGCCGTGTGTTGCCACAGCAAAAGCTAACTTATATATTAACGTTATGACCTTGAGCAAGTTATTTAATCTCTCTGTACCTCAGTTTACTCATCTCTAACCCACCTCATAGGGTGGTTGAGAAGGTTAAATTAGTTAATGAGGTAAAGACCTTAGAGAAGGGCCTGGCAAACAGTGAGGGCTCTGTAAGGGCCAGCTGTTATTATCACCTAGGGACACTGGTTTATTTCTACATGTGTGTTGGTATTTGTGTGGACTCTGGGCAAAGGGTGGGCCGGAAAGTTTGTCTGGTGACCACGACATGGGAGCAGATGTCCTTCTGACCCGAAGGCCTTCGTGGAGCTGGGACAGAGGTGAGGGGTCACCTACTCACCTGTTGGGAGTAACACCCCAGCTGGGGGTTCAGGGCCTGCTGGTAGGGCATCCTGGCTGCACGCTGTGGATATAGGCCCTAGGGAGAGAATAGAGAACTCAGTGCCATGGGGCAAAGGCCCTCAGCCAGAGAGCAGCCACAGGACTCAGCTTCCAGCTCACATGCTTAGATCTCCAGACACAGCCATGTCCATCCCACTGTACTGCAACCAGACCCACCAGTTGCCAGGTCCAGTGGGCATCAGGCCAAGCCAGCACAACTCACTCCACACAGGAAGCCCCTGTTTAGCAGGGTTTACAGCCTTTTTGGTGAGTATTTAAGATAAGAGTTTCAGGAACCTGACTGCTTCTTGAGTCTCAGATCTGCCCCTTACTGGCTGTGTGACCTTGGGCAAGTCACTTCACCTCTCTGAACCTCTCTTCCTTTGTCTGTGAAAGTATGTGTCCAAGACTGCAAAGCCTGTGAAGATAGCCAGATTCTCTTCGTTGCTGTCTATACCCCTTCTCTAAATTCCTTTCCCCAAACCCCATTCGTGCCCCAAGACATGAGGTGACCATGTACATCTATACGTACATGTGTTAGTTTGTACCCATGTTTATTTAATCACATCTGCACGTGGACTTCCATTTGTGTCTGCAGCTGTGTGTTTCTGTGTACAAACATGCAACCGTGAACCCAGGTGCATTAGTTTGGGCCTCTGCTGCTGTGTGTCTGTACGTCCGCACATTCACTTGTGTCTGTGCCCTACAATGAGGATTGACGTGAACATATATGAGTTAATGCATCTAAAGGGCTTAGAACAGTGCCCAGCACATAGCAAGGGTTCTGCAAATGTTAGGCATTATTAGTATCTCTCACTGTGCCCCCACTCCTTCTCTGGTAGCTCAGCCAAATGAGAAGTAAAAATTTTATTCACAACTCTGTCCAAGGTGGCCTTGGGTGCACACACACACATACACACACACACACACACACACACGCATGCACGCACACACATAACAGGATGGCTGCGGTGGGTGGGGTCAGCCCATGACCCTTCAAGTCTCAGATTGTCTCTACCTGCCAGTCCAGAGTTACCTCCTAAGATGTAGCTCAAAGCTCAAAACACCTCTAGACCAGAAGACCAAAGCACCCCTAACTTTCTAGAAGATTCTGCACCCTGAGACACTGCCTTGAGTCTGGTCTCAGTTTGTGCCAATTATCAAAGTGCTGATGGCTGGCACTGTGCCCTTGATGACTTCCTCAGAGCCATGAGCTCCTTGTAAAAGACTCTGGATCCCTGACACAGGGTCTGGGGAAAAGTCTCCCAGCTTTCTTAGTGCCCCATATTCCAGGTCCCCAAGAGCACACATCTTCTGAGAGCCCTCCCTTGCTCTCTGCTCCCATGTAGCTGACACTTGACTATTGTGGGGCCCTTCCCACTTATATCAACCACTTCACCTGAAACCAGTGCACCTGCTCCCCTTTTCTCCAAGCTCCATAACCCAGGACAGCCCCACTCACCACCATGACCACAGCCTGGTCCCTGCGACTCCAGCTGGGGCCCAAACCTGGCCAGAGAAGTCAGACAGATGGGGCCTGCCCTGCCTGTTCCCAGCCCTCAGTGAGCTCCAAGACCAAGGTCTAAATGTCACTCCTTTATTTCACTCCCTCCCTCCTCCCCGCTTCTACCCCCATTAGCTCTCAGCTTTGCTTTGCACAGCCAACTCCCCCGGCCACCATCCTCCACCAGCCTTCTCCGGATCTGTGCAAGATAAACAGCTGCCCATCCCTGCTCTGTCCTGGGGCAAATTTTCAAGAGATGGTACTGTATTCATTAGTATGAGCAACACTATATGACTGTAAGGACATTTCTAGTTGTTCCAAATTGCAATTCTGTAAAATCACAAGAAAGGGTAAATAAACGTTCATTCTTCTTTGCTTGCAGCCACAGCCTTCTCCCATGTACCCTCCCTCCTTAATTGGGAGCGGAGTTCCTTTATGCCAAGTAGCCCAGGAGCCTCTGGGGCTCCTTGGTGCTGGGGACCTAGTCTTCCATGGTTTGTGTCCCTCCACAGTGGAGCTCTGAGTAAATTGGATTTCAAACCTCATCTTTATTCCTCATGCCAAGCAGGAAAAGAGATTAGGATAAACTGCTCCCCATTTCTCTTCTCTGTCTCCTCAAGGTCTGCGGAGCTCCCTGACCCTGTTTCCTAGGAAGGTCAGGGCTAAGTAATAACAAAAATCAACATCTGTATCATGCTTTAGGTTTTACGAAGCCTTTTCCCACCCATGGACTCAATTAACCTTACAACCGAATCAAATGGATGCTGTTGCTGCTGTATTTATAATGAGCCCATTTCACAAGTGAGGAAACCAGGGCTCGGAGCATTTGGCTAACTTGCCCAAGGCCACACAGCTTGGAAGCAACAGAAGTCTGCTGATTCCAAAACCTGCCTTCTTTTTATTATCCTGGGCCCCTGGATCATGAGAAGCTGGGAAAGGAAAATTATGCCGTTCTCTTTTACTACCTGGGAGGGTCAACATCTACTGTCGACTTCAGCTGGGCCCAGTCAGTGTCTAAACTGCCTCCCAGGGCCCTCAATCGCTTCTGCCCAGAGGCCAGGGAACCTGGGAGTCATGCCTCGGATGCAGACACTGGCTTCTCTTGAGAAAAAGGACCTTCATGCTTAAAAGAAGCAAATGATTTCACTCATATGTGGGATATGAGACAGAAAGCACCAAATGAACAAGCAAAACAAACTCATAGACACAGACAACAGTATGGTGGTTATCAGAGGGGAAGAGGAGTGGGGGGAGGAGAATGAAGAGGGTAAAGGGGGTCAAATATGTGGCGATGGAAGGAAACCTGACTCTGGGTGGTGAGCACCCAATGCAATTTACAGATGATGTATAATAGAATTGTACACCTGAAACTTATATAATGTTATTAACCAATGTTACCCCAATACATATTTTTAAAATGTCCAAATCTCACCAACTCCAAAAAGTCAAGTCAGAAGAATTAACATAGCAGAGAGATATTATCCCCTCTTTATTAAGCAAACCACTGTGAAGTAGCTTTACATGGTGAGCCCTGGGAGTGCGTTTTACAGGGAATTGGTTTACACTAAATGAAAGTATGCAATTGTTTCTCTTTCAGAGGCGGGAGTGCACATAGTATTGGTCTGGGGTTCCTTCCTGGCTGGTACTGGACTCCAAGCTTCTCAATTACCTTTGAATCCCCTCAGCTAGCCAATGCTCGGCCTACAGTCAGTGCACAGCAAAGGTTTTTTAAATGAATGAGTAAATAAATAAATAAAAGTGAGTGCCTCCGGGAGTAGGTGACTAGAGGACTGAATAGTGAATGAGCAAGTGCAGACATGGAAGGGTGAATCCGTGAGCATGCAAACGGGGCACTTCTCTCCAGACCGGTGTCGGGACAAGATATCATAGATATGGACCGGACAGACTTTGATTTCCCCTTCGATCATGCTTCGTGACCCCCTGTCACCTCTGTGGCGGGGTGTGAGAACAGGGTGGGCACTGGTTCTCTTTTGCAAACAAAAAAAAGGCTTGGAAAGAAACCTTGGGAGAGCAAAAGAGATTTTGCTAAACTCCTTTAGCTCCTGTTTAAGATTCAGGGGCTAAGCCTGGTGGGCCCGCTCAGAAAGGCGTTAGATGGAGTAGAGAAGACAGCTTAATGCTCGGTTGTAAAGAAGGAAATGTATGGACTGAGGGGCGGTGGGAGGGGAAGGGGCACCGGGACAGGACAGGAAGATTTTCAGGTGAACGTCCTTCTCCACTCGCCCTCTCCCGGCTTTACCAGGCCAGGCTGGAGCAGCAGATTCATAAGGAGCTGGCCCCACAAGTTGGTGTGTGTTCTAGCCCTTCCTTCCATAGCCCTACATGCCCCCTGGAGAGGAGCCAGGGAGGGGAATAGAAGACAGAAATCTGAGACACTGAGTGTCTGCCCTGGAGAAGCTGAGCACTACCTAGAGGGACTATGAAGCTATTGGATTAGACAATGGTTTCAACCAGAGTGGACATTTATTTGATTTTTTCCCACTTTCTACCCAGTGGGCAGCAGCTCTTCGGGGAGATTAAGTTGAATAGACAAACTACAGAAACTGCATTTTCCCTGCATAAGTAAGTTCTGTGAGTAAAATTTCTAACCCTGCTATAAGTGTTTCATCATCCCTTTGTGTCTGGCCACTAATTCCCTTTCAGCTATGGGCCCAAGACCAAGAATGAGTACGAAGGCACCTTCGGCAGAACAAGCTAAGACTGCTCAGGTGAAGTTTATGAAGTTTAATTTGTCATCTACACCAGGACGCTTGAGAGTGAAAGAGGTGCTATTAATAATTATTCTGAGACAAAAGTCCTGAACTGGGACTGTCACAGGTAATCTAGGATGCATGTCATGTAACTATAAAGGAAGTCACAGGAGGCGGTGGGTGGGAAAGAAGGACTACGCCATCCCCCCATCCTGGGTGCCCCAGCCCTAGCAATGCAGCTCTGGAATGCACGGCTCAGAGTGCCCAAACAAAGGACATTAGAAATATATAAGCATAGGCATGTGCGTGCCTCCGTGCACATGTGTGAATGTGTGTGCCAAGTAGTCGGTCGGATGTGGTCACGATGAAGCAATTAAGTAATGATTCTCAAGGGTCTTTGTGAATTAGGCTCCCTGACAGCCACACCCCTCCGTGGCCAGAACCGGGTCGATGGCCTCTGGGGAGCCAGGCCCAGGACCCGGTCACTCACCTGGTACTGTGGGAAGGTGGAGTGGTTTGTGAACACTGGCGGAGGTGGATAGTTCAGGTTGAGCCAGAGCGGCTGGTTCAGGGTTGCTGAAGTCAAGGCAGCAGCAAAGCGGGGGGTAAAGACGTTCCCTGTGTACTTGAGGTTGTTTTTGTCAGCCACCATCACAGGTGGGTTATCTGTAAGTCACAGGAGAGGTAGAGGAGTGAAGTGACAGAGGAAGGGAGAGGCCAGGATGCCTTCAGCACCATGACGGCCCCCAGGGTTGATATTCTCAGAGCTCAGGGCTTTTAAGCTCCGAGAGTGTGCTTCAAGTTCTGGTGAATTCCCAACTACAGGAAAATGTCATTAGCTCACACCTTGCCAGTTTGGAAGGTGAGAAACTCCCAGCAGGGCCTGCCTTGGAGCTTCTCTCTCCATCATTCACTAGTAAAGGAGGCAGTGTAGCAAGAGAAGACAATAAACTAGATTGCTAGGGCTATATTTCACCTGCATTCAAAACCAAGTTCTTTCAATTGCTTTAGAAAAATCCAGTTGTATACAAATAACTGGTAGGCTAAGTAGAAGTCATTCTTATCATATTATTAAAACAGCCCCCTGGGGATGTACACTTGACAACACCGAGGACCTTGCACATACTGATGTATCTATATTGGAATCATTTCTTTAAAATAAATATTTGAAAACATTATATAATTCACCATGTTATGACTCAAACTTAATCTGAATGAATGAGATTTAGTTGAGTTGTTTTAGGATATGAATCCTGGATCCTCTCCTCCTGCAATAAGTCTTGTGGGCTTATAGATTCAGAGATGGGGCCTTAATTGGGATCCTTTTTGGGAAAGGAGGTTTGACTCAAACAGTGGTAGGAGGGCAAAGGAAAGAAAGCATGATCGTGAATAATTGCAATATACAAATAGTCTGAAGCATGGATTTTTCTGTGGCTTGGGCTGTGTTCAAATTGACCGCAAAGAATGCCCGTGTGACCCCTCATAGCTAACATTTCTCTAGCAGTTGCATTCCCAATGAGGGACACAGGGAGAAAGTCATTTCTGCCATTTTATAGGTTTCACAACTGACACCCAGAGAGAGACAGTGACTTGCTCATGGATGAGACGGCCATTTGATGGCAGAGCCACTCCCAGGGCCCCTGAGGGTTTCTGACATCCCTTTTTCTACAGACTCTCTCCAGGCAGGGTCAGCTTACGTTTTAGCTCCGGCCCATCCACCTCTTTGCTGCAAAGCCTCAGCTGCCTGCTTGGGTTCTTGGTGGCCCCAAGGAACTCACAGAGCAGGTTCTTCTCAGCTGGCCATGCAGGCTTCTTGGCTGGCAGGGCTATGGACATGGAGCCCACTGGGTCACTGCAACCCTCCTCACCGCAGATGTCCTTCCGGCTCTGGGGCCACTGACTGAGGAAGAGGCTCTCTCGACTCTTGGTTGGTTCCTTGGTGCCAAGGTTCCGTGCTACAGCAGGAGAGAAATTGAGTCAACAATTCTAGAAGGCCAAGTGTTGGATGCAGGGGGTACCTTCTTATGGACTAAGCGATGGATCTTCTACACACCTCAGGCTCAGACCACTCTGGGGTCTCTCTGCCAGCCAAATCCAATCCCAGTCTCTTCCCTGAGGCCTTCACTGACCACTACCCATTCTGGTCTGCCCCTCTTATGCACACATCCATGCATCTATCCATTCTTCCCTTCCTTCCTTCCTTCCTTCCTTCCTTCCTTCCTTCCTTCCTTCCTTCCTTCCTTCCTCCTTCCTTCCCTCCTTCCCTTCCTTCCTTTTTTCTCTCCTCCCTGCCTCCTTTTTTCATCCCTTACCTTCCTTCCCACCCTCCATACTGCCAGGCTCCAGATAAGAGCTGATGTGGACATTGTTCTTGCCTTCAGGGAGCACCTGGCTTAGTGGGGGAGACCCCACTCCCACAGACACATGGTTTGAACCACATTCTGGTTCTTCAGCATGGACCAAGCCTTGGTGCTCACGGGCAGTTTAACTCACTCATCCATGCCAGGCCCTGACCTGGGTACTGGGGACACTGCGATGAGTCAGAGCCAGACTCAGCCCTGCAGGAGCTCACAATAAGGAGGAAGAGAGAGACAGACCCAGAAATAGCTCCGGACAAAGCGGATGGGGACTGTGAGGGGACAGTGGGACACCATGGGCAAAGGTGGCTGCGACAGCTTCTATCCGAGAGGTTCAGAGGGCTTCCAGAAGGAAGTGGCCCTTCAGCAAGGCCTTACATCCAGAGGTACGAGGGAGGAGGGGATGGCAGGCAATGGGAGACTGTAGGCCAAGGCAGGGAGGCATCAGAGAGACAGAGTGAGTCACAGGATGTGGTCAGTGCCAGGCTCAGAGCTTTCTCCAAATAGACCGACCGTTCCCCCAGTGTGAGGACACTGTCTGGACAATCATGGGACCCTCCACATCAGTGGTTTTTACCCATATTTCCTTTTTAGCAATGGAACTCTTTCTCCAGACAAAATTAAGAAGGCACTGCTTGGTTGAAGGAGGGAAGAGGGCTGGGCACCCCCAGCCCCTTCACTCCGTCCCCAGCTAGGAGGTCCTGTTCTCCATGGAGATTGGCTGGGAAATGGCACTGGACATACCTCAGGCACCATGGATCATTTGCAGCAGGCAGATCAGAGGGCCTTTGTCCACTTGCTGATCTCTACTTGTTGGGAGGGGATCTGATCATACCAGCTCTTGCCACATGGCCTTGGGGCTAAGTCTGGGCAGGACTGGACCTGCCCACCTAGCATCATCCCAGCAAAGGAAAGAGCTGCTTTAGCTTGAGCCAATTTAGGAGAAAATGACATTTTTAGCAAAATGTATCCCTAGACTCTCTTCCAAGAGTTTCTCTTGTTGCTGAGTTTTGCCCCCAGCTAGTGTGCTGAAATAACAGTACACACTAATAATAACCTTTCCCCAGAGACCCACACACCTGCAGTCTTTCACACACACCTTCAGTCACCCTAAACATGCTTGCCACTTACTCATTTCCAAAACTCCCTCTTCCAACATCTGTGTACACACTACACACACATTCTTGTCTGTCATTGCTTTGACTCACTCACACGTACACAACTACACACACAGGACAGACACACACAGAAACATAGACACATAGACACACTCAGCTGAACCCACACCCACATTTTCTCTAACAAACATCCTCACACCTGGAAAGCTCCCTTTGGCGCACCTTTGCCCACACATTTATACACACAGACACACGCAAATGGTGGGGAGAGTGGATGAGACAGGACTAACTCCCAGCAGCCCCACTGGAGAGAGATATCCAGGCGTGCTTCCTGGAGAAGGAGGTGGAGGAAAGCCCCCTCCTTCAGGCAGGCTAATCCTCCTACACATACGGCTCAGGGTCCCCAAAGAGCCTTCTGGCTCCTAGAGGCCTGCCTGAGACCCAGAGTCCAGTGTGGGGTCTGCAGCTCTGATTCCTTGGCCTTCCCATAAAGCTCCGGCACACAGATTGTTCTCTAGGGTGACTCTGTTGCTATTTCCTTAGGGACATGGATTTGGGCCCTCTCAATAGAGGCATCTCTCAGTTATCCATCAATGCTCACAGACTGGGGGGACATTTCCTTTTGGTTTTCTCCTAGTGACAACTGATTATAGGCAAATGCCACTGCCATCAGTCTGCTTTCTTGGAACCATCCATTCTGAGTGGCTGAACAAGAAAAGGCACAAACATGCAGAACCTGAGGGTGGGATAGCAGAAACTTGGGAATGGTTGGATCTTTTAGGAAGGATGTGGGCTCCTCAGTTAGGGGATAGAAATATACTTTCCTAAGGGCTTAGAGGCCCCATAGTCTGAACTGCACCTGGAGAATTTAGACATTCATCCCCTGCCCCAGAGAGAGAATCAAGCCTCATGGTCAGAACAGGCACCTCCATCAGAAACCAAATGACTCCAGCTGTCAATCAAATCTCTCTGCCATCCAGCTTAAAGTTCCCATGTTGCATTTCTACCCAGGACTCAGCTTGGGTAAATACTTCTTTCGGTGTACTCTTGATACCTGGTAGATTAAAAAATGAGCCAAGGGGGCCGGCCCGGTGGCTCAGGCAGTTAGAGCTCCATGCTCCTAACTCCGAAGGCTGCTGGTTGGATTCCCACATGGGCCAGTGGGCTCTCAACCACAAGGTTGCCAGTTCAACTCCTTGAGATCCGTAAGGGATGGTGGGCTCCGCCCCCTGCAACTAAGGTTGAACACGGCACCTTGAGCTGAGCTGCCACTGAGCTCCCAGATGGCTCAGTTGGTTGGAGCGCGTCCTCTCAACCACGAGGTTGCTGGTTTAACTCCCACCAAGGGATGGTGTGCTGTGTCCCGTGCAACTAGCAACGGCAACTGGACCTGGAGCTGGGCTGCACCCTCCACAGCTAAGACTGAAAGGACGACAACTTGACTTGGAAAAAAAGTCCTGGAAGTACTCACTGTTCCCCAATAAAGTCCTGTTCCCCTTCCCCAATAAAATCTTTAAAAAATAATAATAATAAATAAATACATTTTTAAAAAATGAGCCAGGTACCAAATGTGCCTGTCCCTCTTCTCAAAGCATGCCGGGATCAGCTGTGCTCTGTAGATGGGCACCCAGCACAGGGGGCCTGTGGGCACTGAAAACAGCTGCACCTAGGGGCTGCACCCACCAGAGAGACCACCTTGTCCTATTCTGCACAAAGATGCTGTATGCACCGCTGCAGCCCAAGTGGTTGTCTGGTAAGTTTCTACTCCCTGCAGGCCCTCCTGCTAGCCCTGCTCCCTGCCCCACTCACCTATCAAGTGGTGGCCCGCCACAGCAGGGTCCGTCTTGGACTTGGAGCAGATCTTGGCAAACACTGGGAGCTGCCTCTTCTGAGCAGGGAGCTCAGAGAGCTTATTGGAGGGTGCGGGGGGAGGCGGGGGAGGCAGCAGCAGGAACGGGCCCTTTGCCCCGGGCTCCCGGGGTCGGGAGCCACTGAACATGCTGTTCTGCAGGAAGTCCTTGATGACCCTTGTCTCCTCCAGCATCACCTTGTTGTCAGCAGCCTTGGACATTTCCATGGACTTCAGCGGGAACTGGGCCAGGAGCTTGCTGATCTCCGAGTTGGAGGCACCGAGGCTGTGGCCCCCGTCTTCTCTCCCCTTGGCACTCTTGACCTTGGTAGCACGCAGGATGCCTGTGACTGTCGACATGGCAGAATCGCAGTCCTGCCGGCTGCCGATAGCAGACATGGCCACCTTCGGCTCCAGAAGCTTGTCACCGGCAATGACAGAGGCTCCTGAGCACTCACTGCTACCTGCCACCAGAGGAGGCATGAGAAGGCAGGGAGCTGGTTGTCTAGGCCCCTTGGGAGAGCTGCTGGGTGCCTCTGGCTCCCCTGAACTCTCTGTGACCAGGATGAGGTGTTCTTTGGTCAGGCTCAAGAACTCCTGCTCCACCAACAGGGAGATCTCATCTTTGCCATTGCTGAGTGCCAGGGCTCTGTAAACAGGTCAGAAAGACAAGTGGCTTTAGTTCCAGCTCATGAAGGGTGGCTCTGCAGCCGGGCCTAGGCCCCAAGGAAAGGGATGGGGAAGACATGTTTCTAGGCAAGAGAAACCGATTGCACTCTCAAGAAAGAAAATGGACCAACGGTATCCAAGAATTTGAGGTAGATAAATGCTGTGATTGCCTCATCCCGTGAATACATCAAAATTACAACTAAGTCATAGAACAATCAACCTGGAGAACCATCTGAAGTCCAGCTGAACAGAAGGTTTATAACTAAGGATATAAAGAAGTCACATCGAGACTGGTAGGAGGGGCAGAGATGCAAAACAGTTTGGCCCCAAACTTCTGCGTGGCAGTTGAGAATCAGGAGGTATAGCTCAGCCTCAAAGGTAACCCCCAGGGGAGCGAAGGACCCCAACCCCACACCAGTCTCCCCAGCCCGGAGCAGCAACCTCCACATCTGGCTGTCAAAACCAGGAGGGATTCCAAACACCCGAGTGGGATGGGAGGCTGCAGGAAACCCAGATGTCCTCTTAAAGGACCCATGCATGGACTCAATTGCTCACAGGCACTCACTCTGGGCTCTAGTGGAGGGACGGTGATTGGAGGGGAGGGGGCATCGGAGGCATAAGGGGAAAGACTGAGTTTTGTGGCTTCAGAGCCTGGAGGGACAGTTGCCATTTTTCCTGGGTGGGTTCCTCCTCCCGTGCATCTTTCCTATATTGCACCCCATCCCATACCCATGGCCAAATCTGAATCTGAATTGGTCTGGTGAGCTCCACTCACTCCACCCTAGTGACTCACTGAGACCCTGCCACACTCAGCTCCCTACCACTGAAGGCTTTATCAGCAGCTTATAGAAGCTGGCAGCTGGCAGCAGTCCTGGCTTTTTGCAGAACTACCCCAGAACTGGTACTGGTGGCAGCTGTCCTCAGTTCACAGTGTGGCTCTCCCCTGTACCTCCAGGTCCAGCACAGGGAGTGACCAACTGTGGATAGCTTTGCAGCTCCTACCAGGTAGTCCCTGGTTGGTCACAGGCAGGGGCTGACCTTGGCCTGCACTGGAGCCGCTCTCAGGGAGCCCCAGAAACAACATGCTTGGAGGTTGGCTTCAGAGCACAGCAGAGTACCACCCAATTAGCCCCACAAGTGGCCCACCCAAAGGGTGGTCTCAATAGGCACCAGAGCTGGCTGGGTGAATCCTGCTCTGTCAGATAAGACCCCCATACAGCAGCCAATAAGCTGTGGATGTGGTCTGACCCTACAGCCAGTCATCCTGAGGGTCAATCCCACTGATGTGCCAATAGCAATCCAGGCTCAACTATAGCATGAGGGCACACACAACCCACACAAGGGACACTCCTGAAGTACCCGGGACAGGTGACCAGGGAGACTGTGCCACTGGGCCCCACAGTGCACCTACTACATAAGGCCATCTGGCGAGATTGGGACACGTATCACATCTACGTGATACATAGAAACAAACACAGAGAGGCAGCCAACATGAGGAAACAAAGAAATATGTCCCAAATGAAAGAAAAGGAGAAAACTCCAGAAAAAGAACTAAACAAAACTGAGGCAAGCAATCTACCAGAGACAGAGTTCAAAACACTGGTTATAAGGACACTCAAGGAACTTAGTAAGAACATATCACAGAGGTCAATGGGCCTGTCAGGAAGCTGGCATTCCCAAAAGGGACAGTACAATACGAAGAATGGAGGGGACCACTTTGGCTGTGCATCCTCCATGTGCCCCTGAAAGACTGCCCAGAGCACCTGGCCCTCCCTGGGACAGACTCTGCAAACTTCTATGTCTGTGCATCTGCCACAAATCCACTACAGGCCAGACAGGAAGCCAGCAATCCACATACATGCTTGAATGTAATCCTCTCTGCACCCCAGGACAATAGACAGTATCATCCCTACTTTACAGATGGGAAAAGTGAGCCTGAAAGAAGCTAAGGACCTTGTCACTGAGAGAGTGAAGAGGCTGGTGTGGGGATGTGGGTGGGTCCAGCTGCCATCACCCCACCAGGCTTTCTATCCAGGGATATTATCCAACGAGGTCTCCCAGCTCGCTCTGAGGCTGGGCTTTGTTCTCCAATCTGAATGCAGTCAGGGGTATCGCTGGGCTCATCCCATCACTCCAGCCTCTGGAGGATCATTGCCATGAATCCCAATACTGTCATCCATGGCATTAGCTGTCCCTCACAGCTCCGTATCAGCTGCACATCTGATGAACATGTCTTCTGGGTCTCCCACCAACTTGTGGATAGAAATGTTGAAGGGGAGAGAATCCAGGGCTGAGCCTTAGCGACTCTGCTGGAGACCCTCCCCGCAGCCTAACAGTAATCCTGGATCAACACTTTGAGGGCATAAATCAATCAATTCAGTCACTATCATCTCATCGCCACTTCTCCAAAGCAGCCTTTGTCTAACACCTCACTACAATCAAGATTCAACACAGTAATCCCTGATGAAGGGTCTTCTGAACTGCCCCCTCCACCTCTAAGAAACAAAATTCATTTGTTCTTATGTGTTCTAGAAAATTGCATATGCACAGAGCTAGGACATTCTCAGAATTCAGATCAAACCATTTCCCCATTTAAACCCTCATGTGCATTACCATTACACATAGAATAAAATACAAAATCCTTTTTGACCCCCAGGGCACTATACAAAATGGCCCGATCATCCCCTCCCACCTTGACTTCCCCCTTTTCCAGCCTCTGTGGCCTTATAAATATTTCTTCACATTTCAAGTTCATTCCAGCCCCCAGGGTCTTTGCACATCCAATGGAATGCCAGATCATTCCTTGACTGGCTCCTTCTCATCATTCATGCCTCAGTTCAAGTTTCATACTCTCAAGTAGCCTTTCCTACCTTTTTTCTAAAAGTGTCCCTCCCACCCCACCTTCCTAGGCACTCTCTGCTCCATCAATCTGTTTATTTTCCTCCTAGTATTTGTCACCACCATACAGTATCTTTCTTTTATGTCTTTATTCCCCACAACAACATATCATCCCTGAGGGCAAGGGCTGTATCTCATTCACCACAGAGGCCTTGGGGACTAGAACAGTGCTTGGCACATAACTCCAGCTCAGTAACTAATCAATGAATAAATGAACGAACTAGTTCATGAACTTGTCTTTACCCTTGTCCGTTTCCAGAGCTCTTGATTTCAAGACCACCGTTGCCAAAGACTGCCCAACTTCTCGCACTAGTTACAACCTGTCTGGTTCTGATTCCATTTTCTGTCCTCTCGTCTCATGTCCCACCTCTGGCCTGGCATCTCCAGGAGCTGTTCACTAACCACCCTGCTGGGCCCAGTCCTGACCTCTGCAAGGCAGTCAGTTCCCTGGCAGACCCCGCACAGAACCCGCCTGACTGTTAGTAACCATGCTGGGGCTCACAGAAAGATTTTTCATTCTCCCTACAACTTTGCTGGGTTCAACATCAAGCCCGCTCGCCTGCATTTCCTGGAATCAATCATTTTTTTCTCTCTTCCTAAGAAGTTTTGCCGATGTTGGCACGTCTCTCGTGCTACTGGCTTTCTCCTTTGAGTTGGTAAAAACCATAAAGTCTGCCACAGACTACCACAGTGAATCACTCAGGGAGGTTAACCCAGCTCCCGGGCGCTGACAAAGGAGCAAGAGTCAGAATTGGTGCCGTGGCTCTAGCTGCTGCCGCCACCTCTGCTTTGCCCAGCCCCAGAAATGATAGGTGTCTGGTGGCAGCTCTGTGCATGGATGCTGGGCATTACATCTGCGTTCACAGTGTACAGACTTATATAAAAATAAAGGCTATTGACTGGCTGGCACCCCTTCCCAGAATAATGACTAAGCAAGCATGCTGTTAGTTCCCCGACAGCAGTTCTGTGTACATGATAACACAGAGCAAAGATGAAAACTGCTATTCATTTGAGCCAAACAACAGAAAAATGCAAGCAGAAAATTGTTAGTGCTGGAAGAGGACATCAAAACAAATATTTTCTTCTCGCTATGGTATTTCAGACCATCCACAAACAGGGTACCCAGGCCTGGTGCCCAGGCCACACGGCCGATTGAAGAGTAAAGCGAGGGAAGTGTTCAGAGTCCCGCACAGACCTGGGCTTGAATGGCGGTCTGTCCGCAGACTGACCTCATGACTGTGGGTGAGATTCTGACTTCTCTGCGTGCCTGCATGGGTGGAACGGCAGAGCACAATGGCTAAGAGTTCAGTTTCTGGAAGGAGGCAGAAACTGGATTCAAATCCCCAGCGCTTCATGGAGGCCAGACCTTAAGTAAGCTGCCTCAGGTCCTAGCTCACAAAATAGGAAGAAGGATTCGCATTTATTGGAGTGCTAACCAGCCAGCCAGGCACTGTGCTATGTACTTTCCACGCAAAACTCAGGTTTTCATCCCCACAACAGCCCCAGTGGGGATTATACCATAGGAACGGCCCCAGATTATCACATCTTTGTCTTTCTGGATCCAGGTCCTTTGGTAATTCCCACCCATCTGGACTCAAGTACTAAGGTAAAGAGCTTGGGCAGTAGGGCTTACCCCCATGTTTGTCTTGGGACTCATTTACCTCAGGTGAATGAGCCCAGGAGAGTCCACTGGCAGATGACGCATCCCCCAGAGGGAAACGAGCAGTGGGCCAGACCCAGCTGACTACAGGCGTTGGGGTCAGTATCAGCCACACCCATCCAAGCCCGGCCCCCACCAGAGAAAACACCCAGCTGACGTCAGCCCAGACTACTGAACTACAGGAATGGAAGCTAAGTAAATAGCTGTTGTTTTGAGTCACTAAGCTTTGGGGTGTTTTGTTGTACATCAAAAGCGAACTGACACAGATAGATACAATTATTCCAGTTTTTAAAATGAAGAAGCCAAGGGGCAGAGAAGGTAAAGAATTTTCCCAAAGTCACAGAATTAAGTAGAGACAAAGTGGTGAACGTGCTCAGATGCCACTGTCTTAACCACTAGGCACACTGCTCTGCAAACCCAAGTGAAATGCTGTATGTAAGAATACCAGGGGTACATACCTAAGTTAGAGTGCGAGAAAGGGCTCTTTGAGGAGGTGTCATTTCAGCTGGGGCCTAATGGACAATAAGCATTTAGCCAGGTAAAGAACGCAAAGAAGAGCTTTCCAGACACAGGGAACGGCATGTGCAAACACTGCAGGATAGGCAAGAGCTTGGTACACGGATGGGATTATGCTCAGGTGGGCGGGGTACATTAATTGGGGGCTGGGACGGTTCACAGCAGGTGAGGTCAGAGATGGTAGAAGTCAGAAACTGCCAGTTCTTAGAGTGATGCTAAAGGATTTCATTCTGAAGGAACAGGGAAGCCATTGGAGAGGTTTCAGCAGGGAAATGTCAGGTTCTGATTTCTCCCAGGGAACAAGCAGTCCAGAGAAGTGACAGAAGGGGACTGAGGCCTGAGCCAGGACCTGCGCTCTGCCTGCCAGGTGCCAGGTATTATACTTGGCACTTGTCTCCACAACCATGAGGAAGAAGTAACATCTTGATTCCCAATTTAGCAAGAGGAAACTGCGCCTCGGGAAGTATGAACGACAAATTCAAGTTCACCCAAGAGAATAAGTACTGAAGCAGGACTGGGTCTCAAGTCCACATGGCTCCAAGCCCCTCCTCTTAGCCACTGCCCTACACGTCCCACAACAGGAGAAGTGGGAGAGAGAGCAGGGCCTTTACAGTCCGGAGACTTGCATTCCAGTCCGGAGACTTGCATTCCAGTCCCAGCTCTGCCCTTCCTGACGGGGTGACCTTAATTCACTTCCCTTCTCTGAGTCTCAGTTGCAGGAGGGCCCAAAGCCAGGAACCAGCCAGGAACTAGGAGAACGAAGCTCAGAAGACAGAACTTGGTGGGCAGGTGGGTGTCCAACTCAGGGATTTGGAGGAGCCATGGCTGTGAGTGAGTAAGGGTGGTAAGGAAGCATCAAAGGGCCCCAAACAAGGAGAGCTCTTCATCATGGACGCAGAGGCTGTAACGCTCAGCCGGGCACCGGCCACCAGGGGGCCCCGACCTTCACTTGACCCAGGCTGGTGGACATTTCTGGATCTTCCTGTCTGCCTGGGACCTATCTTCTATTCCTCTGGTGCACATGTCATAGCACCCAGGGTGGCCCCGGACCAATGTGGAGGGAAGGGACACAGCCATCTCTGTCAAAGATACCTTGTGTCTTCCTCCATCTTCCCTCTCTTCCACATCCATGATTCACTGGACTGTCCTGGGTCCTCCTTCCCATATACACACCACACTATGCACATACACACACACACACACACACACACACACACACACACCAACCTATGTGCACACACACACAGCACCGCTAGGTACACACATGCCAAACTCATGAACATACACTGCACCCATGCACACACACACACAGCACAGCCAAGCACACACACACACTACACATATACACCACAGATAGGCACACACATGCATACACAGCACAGCCATGTACACACCCCCAAAACCATACATATACACCCATGTGCACGCACGTGCGTATACACACACGCATACACACATACACACATACACACACCCTTATGGAAAACCAGCAGGAAGAAAAGGAACCAGGGAAGGAGGATGGATTCCACCTGTCTCCCAACCTGAGGGGTCTGGGTGGAGCTTTTTCGTTTTGCAGATGGAATGGGCAGTTGAGAGAAGCTGCAGATTCAACTGCCATCCAAGGGCCTGTGCACCTGTGTCCTAAAGGTACCTGGAAACCCTCTGAGCTGGGACCTCTCTGGCAAGGGGCTGGGCAGAGGGCCTTTAGAAAGCTCCGGCCTTCCCAACCCGCCCCTCTCCTCCACGCTCTAGGCTGTGGTGAGGATTAAGGGAGATGATGAACGTGAAAGCACTTGGTCAACTGTAGCAGCGCTGTGCAAACGTTAGCAGCTCCGACCGAGAGAACTGTGTGGTGTGGGGGACCCAGCCTGTGACAGGCTTGGAGCCCCACTGACCCTTCAGAGCCCAAGACCGGGCAGGCTAGGGGTGGAAAGTTGGGAAACGTGCCAAAACCGTCTGGGGATGGTGACATTACTGGGTGGGCTTAAAGGAGGTAATACTGTGAAATCCCTCAGCTTCCCCAACACCAAGCCTAGACTTCGCGTCCCTCACATTTTTTAGCAAAGGCCTTCATAGAAAGTAGAGTCATTTTTTACACTGTCACTGGCATACACTTAGAACTCAGGAAAGGTCAGTCTCCTTCCTTCATGCTTCTCTTTGGAACAACTCCTTCTCAAAGCCATGTTCCTGTTAAGCCTGAGGTTCCATCATCTTTGACCCTCAAGGTCTCAGAGAACTTCCTATGCATATGCACACGAGTTACCCGCAGGGCTTGTTTCAAACACAGATTCCTGGGCACTTTGGGGGAAATGGCAGCTCAGCCGGTCCAGAATAAGGCCCAGGTACCTGCATTTGAGCAGGTATTTCTCCTCCATTCTCTGCTCCCTACATATCATTTTGATGCAAATGATATGCTTGGAGGCACCCAGCCAAGTACTAATTTCCCTCCAGACACATTCCAGCTTGTCCCTGCCTGTCTCTCAGGGGAAGTGGGACGGCCTTAGAAGGCAGATTGGCAGGTAGAAGTGAGACACCCACCACTGCCCTGCCCCTCCATTGCCCTGGAAGGGAAAAGAGAGGTTGAGGATACAGGATGCAGGTGTGAGTTGGGCCGAGGACCGGAAGGATTGAGGGTCTGAGGGATTCAGGGAAATAGGGAAGGAGACGGAAATGTGGAGGAATAACGACAGCAATAAAGGACGTTCGGCTGGGAGCTACAGAGTGATTCTTATTGTTCAAATTATCTTTAAAACTTTTCATTTGAATCTGTTTAATAAGAGAAGGCTTACCCTAAGGAAGAGGTATTTTTTTTAATGTGACTAGGGAGCCGAATTGGAAAGAACGTTGCAACCAAGATATTAAAAAGGGGATTAAACCAAACCACTGGTGGCCTATCTCTGCAGGCTTCCACAACCTGCGACACAACTCCTGAAACCATAAAATTAAATTAAAAAGGGGGACACGGGACATGGGACGTTAATCATGATTCGTCTTCCCTTCACTGCTCATGGTTCCCAGTGCTAAGCAGACTCGAAAGGGCTATTGTAAACGCCTCCTGTTGTCTGGGGGCGCTGGTCTTGCAACTCCACAGGGTTCCCGTTCCTGCTGTGCCCTCTTTGAGCTCCAGGGCTCTGAGCAAGTTGCCTAACTTCTCTGAGCCTTGGCTCCTCATCTGTAAAAGGGGAGTAATATCAACCATCTACTGGAAGGGGCTGCTAAGACGATGAGATGAACAGAAAATTAAACACAGCCTGGCATATATCAGGTGCTCAAGAAAATGTTAGTTTCCTTCTCTGCAGCTTAAGGCAGGAGGAAGGAAGAAACCCCTGCAATGGGTCGGCTTATTGCTATTCTGTCCCTATGTCACTCAGTGCTTCCTCTGATGATCGTGACTCCTTGCTTGGATCCTGGCCACCTCTAGGCCTCACTCACCCTCCCTGCAGTGGCATTTTTATGGTTCATCCATCACTCACTTCCTCATTCATTCATATACACTGCATAGCCACCAATTGCCAGGAACTCAGCTGGGTGCTGGGGAAATGAAGATGAGTAAGACACAGCCCTTGCCCTTAAGGAGCCACAGTCAAGTGGGGGAGGAGACTTGTTGCCACAAAGCAGGGTACTTGTGCCAGGTGACTACCTCATCAGAAATCCCATGCCAGAACTGGGCCAATAAATCCAGTTGGGATGTTATGTCTTCCCCTCTGGCTAACGGTCAACTCAAGAACCGGTTCTAAACTGACTCTTCCATTCCATCACCCTCCACGTGGCCCTCAGAGTTAGGGAAGCATTTGTCTGCCCTGACGAGCTTGCCTGCTTTCTCTTATTAGATAATAGGAGTTACGGAAACAGACTGTTATGTTCCCTTTTCGCCCCGGCTGCCAAGAATCTCAAAGCAAAATGCTGTCCTCAGCTAAGTAGTTTCCCTTAGCTTAGGTTTCTGGTACATAAATCTCCTCTCCTCATACCACTCTTGATTACTTAACCCCTGTCATTTTATCCTTGATAATAACAATAACGATGGTGATGGTGGAGATAATGGTGATGATGATGAACTTGGAGGTCTTATGCCAGGTGCTGTGTGAGCTTTATAGACCTTATTTCATTAATCTCCACTATAATTCTTTAAGGTGGTCACTGTGACTTTTTCCATGTTTCAGATGAGGAAACTGGGGCACAGAAAGTTTGAGTAACTTGGTTATAACTAGGAAGTGTGTTGGGATTCTAATTCACTTGTCTCCTTATTTTATTGTTATCTGATATTGATACTGTTATTGCCTTTTAACCTTCAGGAAAGAGAGGGGATATAATTGCTTATTGCAATTGAAAAGAGGAACACGGAAGAGGGAGGAAGAAAAAAAATGCCAAATGGGGTGAGCAGCGACTAATTCGGAGGGTACTGCAGTTATTCGAGGTCTTTAAGGATAGGTAGGATTCAGTAGACAGAGTTCTGGAAGAAAGGCATTCCCAGTAGTGGAGTAACCTGAACCAAAGGCAAGGAGAGATGTCCCTGCTGGGACTTCATCTAGGTTTAGAGAGAGTGTGGGGAAGAGCAGCCAGATGTGCACTAGGGATATAGACAGGGCCAACCACCGAGACCCTTGAAACAAATCACGGGGTTCAGAAGGCAATGAGGGAGACCTGGAAGATGCCTGAGCAGCGCTGTTGATGTGCTTCAGAAAGAAGTTGGTGAAGAGAGAAGGCCACCCAGGAGGAAAAGGAACCAGGTGAGATGTCGTGAAGACGGCAGGAGAGAGACAAGCAGGGAGGCCAGGAGTCAAAGACCATCATGCAGGTGACTGGAGGATGTGAGGAGACTGGAGGAGGGAAGGGTTGGGGGTCTTGGACTTCTGTCTGCTGGCACCATTTCATTCACTAATTCACTTGACCACCAGGATGGGGATGCATTGATGTCAGTGCAATTGGGGTCATAGCAGAGGCTGAGACCCTGTGAAGCTCACGGGAAGAAGACACTTCAATGCTGGATCCAGGAGAAAAAGGGTTCCAACCTGGGGCCCAGGGGTCTCAGAAGCATTCACAAAGTTGAGGGATGTAAGGACATGTTTCAGGCAAAAGGGTGCATAGCAGCTTTCTTCAGAGAGGCGTTTGATGCCTCAAAGGGGAGAAAACACATGCCTAGAGCATTAGATTCTGTTCTAGGGCATCAGTCTGAGTTTCCAACTGTGAGTCTTGTCTTTATCTCTCCTATCACCAGGTTTCAAGTTTTGTTTTGTTTTGTTTTAAATAAAAGTGGGGATATAGCCCAAGCAAAGTATTCCAGATATAGTCCAGAAAAATAGAACTCATCCAATTGCTTAAATACCAGCAACACAAAGAATTGGTTTGTTGCCTGGCACCGAGAAGGCAACTGTTTGTTGAATGAATCCATAAATGACGAATGAACAAATTCGGTCAGGGCAATGGAATCAACAGCAAATCTAAAGCTCCCGCCTGAGGCTGTGCAATTGTAGGGACCAGGGGAATGAATGAATAAGTAAGTAACCTTACAATATGAGTCAGTAAGTTGCTGGCCATAACTCTCTAAGACCAAATTTAAGACTAATTAAAAGATAACTGAACACGATTCTGGAGTGTAATTGACACTAGACAGAACTATTGATTTCTCCCCCCAAAGCCTATTTTCCCCTGTTTCTTCTCCACCACTGTAAATGGCACCACCGTCCAACCGGTGGCTCAAGACAAAAACCTTCAGTCAGCTTTGTTGTTTCTGTTTGAGTGTCTGAACCATCAGCAGGTCTGTTGGCTCCTCTCAAAATACACACTGAGTCCCCTACTTTCTCCAGCCCCTCTGCAATCACTCTGGTCAAGGCACCACCACGGTCGTGCCTCCCCTGGACTCTTGCAGCATCTTCCAAGTGGTCTCCCAACTTCTTCTCTCACACACCTACAAACCATCTCCACACAGCAGCTGAAGCGATCTTCAACAATTACTGAATCTGACCATACTTCACTTCCTTCCCCCAAAGCACCAAGAGTGTCTGTAACACGGAGAGTCAAATCTGAACTCTCTACAAACATCTTCCAGGCTTTCCAAGACCTTGCCTGCCTGCCTCTGCCATCACCTTTCCCATGTCCTGTGACTCAATGCACCCCACTCATGCTGTCCCTCCAAGCCACTTCCACCGCAGCGTCGTGGCAGTTGCTCTCCCTTCTGCCTGGACATCCTTCCCCAGATCGTCACCTGACTGGCTCCTTGGTATCCAGGTCTCAGCTCAAATGACCACCTCTCTTCAGAGTCCTCCCCTCATCACCTCATCTGAAGATGCTCTCCCTAATATTTTACTTGGTTTTATTTCCCTCAGAGCACTCATCATTATCTAAAATGATCTGGTTTACTTTTATGTCTTTATTATTGGTTTCCTCCAATGAGAATGTTCTTTTCACATTCTGAAGCTACCATAGTCTTTTATTTACTTATTTTCTGTTTCTTTGCCTTACTTGAATGTAAGCTGTCGCAAGGCAGGGCCCTGGTTCACAGTTCTATCCCACTAGCTCTTAGCACAGTGCCAAGCACATAATAGATGCTCAATAAATATTTGTTGACTGAATAATTGAATGAATAAATGAATGAATGAACTCAAAATGTGTCCACAGAGTGAAGTCAGCTTGGGGAGAAAAGTGAAAGTGGCATTAGTCACCATACTGAAAATATAGAACATTAACAAGGAAGATCTAATCTATACAGATTGGATCATCCCTGGAATAGGGTACTTGGTGCTGGTTGCTGCACCGCTACAAGGACCAGCGGTGTGGGCAGGAAACTGACCCAGTTGGCACGTGAGGGAAAACTTAGAAAACCAGAGGTGTTCAGCTTGTAGAAACAAGAAATCCTGAGGAATATTGTTGCCACCTTTTAATATCTAAAGGGCTATGGAGAGAAAGAGGGGAGAGACTTGGTTTGGAGCCCTAAGGGCCAAATCCAGATCAAGGGGGATGAGTCTGATCGAGACAGATTTCCATACAGGAAGAAAGTGGTCTTTTGACAGTCGGGGTCCCTAACAAGGGAAGGGACTACTTTATGAAGTGGTAAGCTCCCCATCTCAGAAAGTGTACAAGTGCATAACCACTTGCGGGGATGTAGAGGAGGGACTCAAGCAGCAGCAGATGGCCTCCAACATCCCTTTCAGACTTGAGATGTCTGGGTTTCTAGGATATACAGGGGCACAGTCCAGAAAAAAATGTCTGGCTAACAAGAGTTCTAGAACGTGCTGACTGAGTGGCCTCATAGCAGAAAACATCACCAAAACCAGGTCTACCAATGAAGCAGAGGAAAGTTAGCTGACAGAGGTCTTGTGGGCCTGAAGCCATCCCAGAAACACGCTGGACAGCTCCCTGGGTTTGAAATCTGTTATTGATGTGTGATCATTCAGAGTTTGGGCCTGCCAAATATTTGAACTATCCAAAAAGATGCCTCAGTTTCTAGGGGAAGAGTGCCACCACTATTGGGTAGAAGCTAAGATGGTCCTGGGTTTGCTCTCTGAAACTCCATCGCTGCTGCTGCTTTTTCTTCTTCTTCTTACTATTACTATTATTATTAACTTCAGGTGTACAAACCAATGTAATAGTTAGACATTTACACCCCTCATGAAGTGATAACCCCCCTGCCCCAATATATTACCCCTCTGACATCGTATATACAATTCCATTGACTCTATTTCCTATGCTGTACCCCACATCCTGTGACCATATATATATATATATATATATATATATATATATATATATATATATATATATATATAGTAACCACAATATTGTCACCACTTCTTAACTGTAGGGCCTCAGGCAAAGAAATTAACCCCTCCAAACCCGTTAACCTCCTGTGTGGAAAGGATTTCATTTAAAAACAGAGAGGAGGGAAGAGCTGAAACAATAATGGCATAAATTTGATAATTAGTGAAAGTCAGCAACAGACACATAGACATTGATGATACTATTCTATTTGATGTGTTTGAAAACGCGCATCATAAAAAGTAAAAAGAGGGGGAGTTCAAAATAGCACCTACCCTGTTTATAATAATTGTAGGGCTTAAAGAAATCATCATCGTCATCCCGAGGAAGTTTTACAAATCTTAGTTATTATCAGGAGTGTTGAAATACCCCATTTAATCATCCCAACAACGCTGGGCAAAGCACAGTAATCATCGGCACTTGGCAGATGAGGAAACTGAAGCTCACAAATTAGACAAATCCCACAGCTGTCGCGGGCCTGAAATGCGATTGGAAACCAGCGATCTGACTCCATCATCACAGCTGCCTTTATTTCAAGAACAGCTCGCTGTGCTCTACTTGGTTGATATCTACATGACTTTGATATCATGTATGCATCTAAGTCAGTGGTTTCCCAGCTCTTTTCTCAGTAGTGGGCCCCCCCCTTTTTTTTTTTCAGATGTAGTCTTTACTCAGAGCTCCAGTAAGTAACACCCATAAAAGGTCTGGCTGAAGTGAGGGTTGGGGCCCAGCCACCAGGCCACTTGAGTGCAGGGTGACCCCTGAAGTACCTAGGGTCTATGAGCATAGTGTGAAAACCCCACATTGAAGCCAACAACAACAACCACCAAAAAACACCCCAAGCCCTGAGAGTTAAATTTAAGGACAGCCTCATTTGTATAATGCAGCTTTCAGTCTCCTGTCGCCCATCACATCTGATACTCATTATCAGCTCTGAGGTGAACAAGGCAGGGCATATCATCCTCAATTTGCAGATGAGAAAATCAAGGCCAAATGGAGTTAAGCAACCGGCCAAAGGTGCTCCAGTTCACTTTTCAGCCAAGTGCAGACTGGAAATCGAGTCTGTCTCCATTAACTTGGTGTGACCTGGCAGAGAGGGTGCCATCTACTGGAATTGACACTGACCCTGGTTCACAAAGTGGACACTCAGCTCCTTGGCCATTGAGAGCCTGAGCACAGCCTCACGGGCCCCCTGCCAAGACCTTGTCCCAGAGCAGATGGGATAGGGGAGGGGAGAGGGGCTCAGTGCCACTGGACGGCCAGACTGCAAGATTTTGGCACTAGTCAGGCCATTCCCATCCCAGCCATGTCATGCTGAGCACAGGGAAGAGGAAGCAATGAACAGCCAGTGACTTCCACCTTCCTCGGCAGCCCTAAAAGGGACAGCAGGCAGCGTAGACCTGGGTAGCAGTTCTGCGTTGCCTTTCTTCCTACCTGTTGTCTAGAAATCCCTGAAGCCAGATGCAGCTGATAAGTGCCTGAATGGTTCCCCCACTCCAGAGCAGCTCTGAACTGAGCTGGAGCATGTGTTGGAACAGGCAACACTTAATTATCACTTAGTCTTTAATTAGCCCTTAATTATTAACACTTAATCCATCTGTAAAATGGGGACACTAATACCTGTCTCATAGGGACTCTGGGAGGATTAATTAATGTGTGCAGCCCACTTTGAAGATGCAAAGCATTGAACAAGTACTCAACAGTGGCACTGATAACCACAGCAAATTTACTTGCTTTTGCTAACGAGATCCCTCCTTCCTCTCCTTGTGAATATCCACCGCCAACAATATCTGAATAATTGCTCTGGTGCAGAAACATTTAGCTCTGTGTTTCCCAGACACAGGATTTCCCATCCCGGAAACGGGCTATTTCCACCCATCTCCTCACTCTTCAATTTTCTATTATGTCCTCTAAATATGTCAATGCCTTTCCAGTAAATATTTTGATGTGTGCTCTTGCAGCAGCTTCTGTGGAGTCTGAATGGGACAGCTGCTCCCTATATTAGGGAATTCCAGATGTGGTTTAAAACCACCAGACTTATGTGCCAATGCCTCGCCTTTGGAGATGGGAGGGAGCAAGACTCTCCTAGTTACCTTTGGGGAAGCCATGGGCATCTAACTCTGGGCCTGCCTGGCTAGGGTGGTTTTTCAAGGTCCTCAGATCCACATCTGGTTGCCTTTAGGATGAGAACTGTCCACTTAGTGGGCTGGTGAAGAGGCAGCGGAAAGACAGCCCTTGACTGGCTCTTCACCCAGGTAACTCTATAAGAGTTATATAGTTATAACTCTCCTATAAAGATTGGACAAGGGACATGGAGGGTAGAGGAAAAGTGCATAGTGTTTAGGGTTTAACCATACCGAACAACGTCCCCCAGAAGGTCAGACCTCATCTCCTCCCTTTTCCCTTGGTGCCAGCCATGGAGAGGGGACACTCACTCTTCTTGGAGGCTGAGCCCATTGTCTCTTGGAGTCCCAGCCATGGGGGCAGAGAGCTGTTCCTTCGAGGTCCTGGGCTGCAAGGCCTCTGGCAGGCTCTGAACTCTCTTCCAGATTTCATGACAAGTCTTGTCTAAGCTGTCTTGGGGTGTATCCTGGTGGACCCAGATGTATCTGGGGAATGGCCCCAGGGCAGACGGTCGCTTGGCCACCAGGGCCGAGGACGAGGGGAGCCCATTCCCACTGGCCATCCTCCTCCTCTCTTTGTGGAAGCCCCTGTGTCTGCCCAGGGCTTGAAGTCGGGGGGACCATCCACCACCACCCTTCATTCACCAGGAAGGGAGATGAGGATGGGCAGAAGCAGGTCAGTTCTGTCCGGCTGTTGCTCCAACGAGGTGATTACGTTCAGAGGCCTCTGATTTGTGTGCCAGTGGTGGATGGAGGTCAGCTTTCTTTTGGGGAGGAGGAGCTTATTTTGATTTGTTTTAATTTGCTCTTTCCTAACTTTTGCGCCCCTCCCCCTCTCCCTGAGAAGAAAATATTTAAAAGTCAACAAAAACCAGTAGCTTAGTAACCTTGGAATCCCCCTGAACTCAGGAACCAGGCACCTGGGAGGGCAGAATGACATCTGGGAACAGCTGGAGGGGGAGGGCTGGCTCTCCCCAAGGTCCCTGGCAGTCCCCCGTAGCTACAAGCCCCTGACAGCCTGCGGAGCCTGGGGCTCAGCCCATTCTCACCATGGAGCCTCGCGGATGACTGGTGAGAGCCTGGCACAGTGCTAGGCACGGTTGGGGCAAGAGCCGGCCATTGGGCTCTCACTGAGGCCTTCCCAGGGACCCCAAGGCACACCGAGGGCCAACGGCCCCCGGGCTGGCCCAGCTCCGCCTTGCTAGCCCCACTCCCCCCTCCTGACTCCTCTTTAGCGCCTGGCAGGAAAGTGCCCCAATGTCCAGCGCCCACTGCCCGTCCAGGATCCCCTCGCCTTAAAAGTGTGCTGTCTTTGGTGGGGGAGTGAGGCGGGGCGGCTTGGGCAGATTTGCTTGCTGGTGGCTCCCACACCCTTCCGGTCCAGCGCTGGAATTCCTCGGTGCGTTTCAAACGCAACGGCTCGGCTCCGTGCGGGTGCGCTCGGTGCGCGGGGTGCCCCGGGTGGGTTCGGTTGGGCCGGGGTGGGGGCCCAGAGGGTCCCAGCGCACTTTCACATCTTTGAAGTCGGTGGCACTGCATGCCCGCTTGTCGCCACTCCGCAGGAACCTCAGGGCCTGCCCTGCAACTCGATCATCTGATTTTGCCCCTAACTGCCGTTTTATTGGGCCCTTACATTGTGCCAAGCACTGGGCTTTCTGTGTTTTCATATTCAATCCTAACAAACTCACAGGAAGTTAGTACCGTTGTTGGAAACCGAGTCTGAAAGCCAGAAATGGGCGTGCCCAAGGTCCATTAGGAAGGGAGGAGCTGGGATTCAAACTCACGCTCCCCAGGCCTGATCCCGTGCTCTCAGCCACTGAGAAAGACTGGTCCTTTCTGCGCCGAGTTTAGGGGTCCCGGAGGGGTGGTGGGAGTGGGGGTCTGGCGAGAAGGTGCAGAGAGCAGGGCTCAGTTAGCCATTTGCGGCCCAGTGAGCTCCTCCCCTCACGCTAGATTCTTCTTAAACTCAGAACTGACAAAGTGCCTCTGCCTGCAGGGGATCTCTAGCCCAAGGCGCCAGCCGTTGTACCTCCAGTATTTCCCCAGAAAAAGAGGAGCCAGAGGGCGGGAAAGAATAATGGGTGTGACTAGAGGAGATGGCAGCCCATAGATGAGAGTTGAATCCTGACATTGCCACTTCCTGTGTGACGCTAACAACTTTCTTCGCTTCTTGCATCCTCATCCATTCATTTCCCAGATATTGATGGAACACTTCCTCTGTGCCAGATGAGTTGCCGGGCACTGAAGAAGCCTGAAGGTAAACAAAATTGGCGGGGTCCCTGCTGGAGCCTATATATTCTAGTGGAGGGAGAGGTCAAAAGCACGCAAAACAAGTAAATAAGTAGTGATTACAGATGAAATAAGGACTGTGATGGAAACTTACCAATAAGGTGAGGCAATGGGGAGGGGAATAGCGGCGGCACACGGTGATGGTCCAGGCAGGCCTCTTTGAGGAGATGAGGTAACATTCGAGATGAAACAGAGGGATGAGAAGGAATTCTTCTCTGTAAAATGGTGTAAATAAATGATTATAAAGACCCCATTTCTGGCACATAGTAGGCACTCAATAACTATGTGTTGGATAAGTTAATGGTATACTGTATGGAAAGGGCCTGGCATATAGTAGGTGCCCAATACACAACCTTGCTCTTTACAGAGGGCCTAAGTTCCTAGAAATGTTGACTAAATTTTGAAATCCAACCTCCATTCCCTTTTGATTTTCATTATAAAATTGAAGATGTGTTCCTCTGGGGAAAATTCCGAGGACCTAGACTGAATACAATTATAGTTAAGAATGTAGAAAACCATTTAAAATAGTGTATTTAAAGGAAAAGTGATCATTTCTGGTGAAATATTAATAGTTCTGAAAATGTCACTCTGTGTTTGTCCTGCTTGGCATTTGGTTGGCTCACACCCATGCTTATAGCAGAATGCCCAGGACCCTGCACTGCCCAGGCCACAGCATTCTGGAAAGTTAGCCAGCTTACTATAAAATACAGCAGGGATGGGGAACCAAGACAGGGGCATGTTTCTTGGAGCACACAGTGGAAGTTTCTAGAAGATTCTACAGAAAACTTAAGTGATGCACTTAGAAACAGTATAAAGCTATGTCCAATATTGGCCACTAGCCACTTATTTTTCATTTAATTTTAACGTAAACAAAATTTCAGTTCCTTAGTTATATTAACCACATTTCAAGAGCCACATTTAGCTTGTGGTTACCATACTGGACACACTGGAGAACATTTTCATGATCACAAACCAAATAGACTATAGAGCCAGACTAGCCAGGCTCAAATTCTGAGTTCATGTTTTTTGTTAATGCAGGCTTAGTTACTCTGTGCGTTAGTTTGCTAGGGCTGCCATAAAAAGGTACTATAGACTGGGTGGTTTAAACAACAGAAATGTATTTCCTCACAGTTCTGGAGGCTCAAAGTCCGAGATCAAGGTGTCAGCAGGGTTGGTGCCTTCTGAGGCCTCTCTCGGCTTATAGATGCAATCTTCTTCCTATGTCTTCACATGGTCTTCTCTCTGTGCATGTGTGTTCTAATCTCCTTATAAGGACACCAGTAGTATCGGGGTCCTCACTGTACCTTAAAACCACACTTTAAAGGCCCTATCTACAAATAGTCACATTCTGAGTCACTGAGGGTTAGGACTACAACATATAAATTGGGGAGTGGGGCAGCACTCAACTCGTAACACTTGGTCTCCTCATCTGTAAAATGGGATGATAATAATTAAAATTTTTTTAAAAACCCTGTTGTGTAGACTTGCTGTAGATGTTCTATTACTAAGCAATTACTTCACATTTGGAAAGTCCCTAGAACAATACCTGGCACATAAGACACATAAAAGTGCTATCTATTGGTTTCCTTGTCAATTACATTGAAATGTGTACCACTGGAGTTTTTATATAACAGAGTTTGTGCTCTGTGTAGGGAGGGAGAACTTTAGCTGGACTGGGAATTTGTTCTGTGATGGAGGAATGGACTCAACTCATCAACTAAACCTTTCCATGAGCACCTACCATGGGCCAAGATTGTGCAAGGTGCAGGGTTAGGAGATGAATAAGACCTCTAGCCTGGACATTGTCACAGGCTAGTGAGGAAAGCAAAACATTCCGTAAGTGCCTGGTACACAGCAGGTGTGGGGGAAACTGAGCTTAGTCCAGTCTCCGTTCAAGATGTAGTTATGGTTCTCCGGCACATATATACCTATGTGCCCAGTACTGTTCAAGGAGCTGAAGACACAATAGTGAAGAAGACAGACCTGGTCCCTGCCTTTTTCAGAGCTGAAGTGAAACATTGACTGGCCATGGCCACCATTTCAGCTATGAATTAATTTTAGTTTGGAAAAATTCTTAAATTACCCCTTCATTGTTTAACCTCTTAGACCTTAGGCAGGTTGCTTAACCTCTTAGACCTCAATTTGTTCATCTGTGAAATAGGGATAATAAAACACCGACCTCATAGAGTTGTTTTGTGACAACTGAGGCAATATATGTACTGTGTCAAGAATAGTCTGGCACAGGCTCTGTACCCCATGAATGCTAGCTATTATTGTTTAGGATTCTGGGATTCTGGCTCTTTTATTCAGAACCAGGAAAGCCTCAGGAGGGGGCAATTATCCCTACCTTTGTCTCGCACCAAAGCCTCTACTCACCTGGCTTCCACTGCTGACACAAGCATGGCTTGATTGGAGAACTTAGAAAGGTAAGCCTGGGATAGGGCTCTTTCAAGATCTTCACAAGCTCTGAGTCAGCTTATTCTTGTAGGCCCTATTTTTCATCTAACATATTTAAAATATACCCATCTCCCACCATAAATACAGCTTTTCGGCTGTAAAAGAAAATTGAAAGGATTTTGCCATTTTGCTTTTGAAAATTTTGGGCCATGAGTAATTTATTTAATTTATGGTCCACTCTGATTTCTCACCAATCTTGATGCCTACCCGGGAAAACTTGCTCAGTGAGAAAACTCCAACCTACAAATTGTCACCAAATGTAATAAAAATTTTATGACTATTAACTTCAACAGTTAATGGAGTTGACATAATGTTACATCTTGCATTTAATTAAATATTTACTGATTTCAGTGTTGCAGTTTTTTTCTTTGGATTGTGGAGCTAATACTATTTTCAGGCTACAGACTTTTTGTAGGCTCCTGAAAACCACAGAGACCTCTGTTACTGTGTTGCCCAATGGGTCAAACTGCCCAGAGGCAGACCCATGAATAGGGAAATCCCAGGCAATTGTTCTTCAGGGACTAATTATCAGAACCGGAGAAGAGGAGGGTGCAGCCATGTGTCATGGGAATGGGCCTCCCCTGGTTTGTCCTAGCAACTGAATGAACCTCTCTGCAGAGCAGCTAGCCAATTCCAGGACTTTGAAAAGGACACTGGTGCTCTAGAAGCAAAGCTGTGACTCTGAGGCTCCTCTTTCCTGGCAACACCATCAGCCGTCCGTACCATTTCCCAAGGATTTCATCTCTTATTACTGCCTCCATTCATTGTCTGTGTGTGAGGAGATTGTAAGAGTTTGGGTGATAGCCTCTGACATCCTTGGACTTGAATTCTTGCTCTGCAACTTAGAAAGGGTGGCTTTGCACATGCTTAACTTCTCTGGCATTTCACCATCTACAAAGTGATACAGCCAATAGACAGGTTCGAAGAGGGAGAGGTTCAAAAAGAACATCCATGTAAAGTTCTCAGCACAATCCTTGGATCACAGTTTGACCCCATAAAAGATACCTATTATTGTTATTTTTAGTTATTAATATAAAATGGCAGCCTATGAGATCTCTATTTAAAGTTAGGGATCCAAGATCCAAGATGGCAGAGTAGATAAACACTGTGCCTGCTTCCTTCCATGAACACATTAAAATTACAACTAAATTATACAACAGTCAACCTGGAGAACTGTAGGAAGTCTGGCTGAACAGAAGTTTTATAACTAAGGGCATAAAGAAGACACTTCGAGACTGGTAGGAGGGGCAGAGATGTGAAACGGACTGGCTCCAAACCTCCATGTGGCGGTTAAGAATCAGAAGGGGTATGTCAGCCACAGAGGTTCCGCCCAGAAGAGTGAGGGACCCCAGCCCCACAATGGCCTCTCCCGCCCAAAGTACTGGTGTTGGGAAGAGGAGCCCCCACAATACCTGGCTGCAAAAAACAGTAAGAATTCCAACCACCTGGGTGGGACGGAAGGCTACAGGGAAAACCCAGACATCCTCTTAAAGAGCCCACACAAGCTCACTCACAGGCACTCACCCTGGGCTCCAGGGGCGGGACGGAGACTCAGAGGGCATCAGAGACATACTGGGGGCAGACTGAGATGTGTGGCTGTGGCCAGGGGCTGGAGGACAGTCACCATTTTCACTGTGTTGGATTCTCCTCCCATGCCAGCCAGCAGGAATGATTTTTCCTGTGTTGATCCCTCCCCCATGCCCATAACCAAATCTGAATCTGATTGGCCTGGTGAGCTTTGCTTGCTCCACCCTGCTGACTCCCTGGGACGCCACCCAACAAACTCCCAAAATGCCAGAGGCACTTTCTATGTGTGCAGCCAGCCCAGCCCACATTGTACTCTTTCCTGAAAAACTATCAGAATTCCCAGGTCCCAGGCAGGAGGCGACTGGCCTCAGTGTGCGCTGAGACTCTTGCTGAGTAACTCCAGGCTCAGCACTGGCCCAAGTCTACAAGACCACAACTTTTCCCATTCTAGTGACTCCCTGAGACCCTGCCTCATCGAACTCACATACCTCACGAGGCTTTATCGGTGGCTGAACCAGAAGGGAGCTAGCAAGTGGCAACAGGCGTCAGGGTGTCCTGGCAGGCCACGGTGTCCCAGGCCTGCTACTGGTGGCAGCCATCATCGATTTGCAGCGTGGCCTCTCCCACCTTAGCACAGGCAGTGAACAACTGCGGATCACTTTGTAGCTCCTACCAGGTAATCTCCAGCCAACCATAGGCAGTGGATGACCAGGCCTGCACCAGAGCCCCTCCCTAGAGGCCCCAGAACATACTTGGATGTTGGCTTCAGACCACAGCAGACCAATTAGCCCCACTAGTGGCACACACAAAGGGCAGTCAAAACAAGCACCAGAGCCTGCTGAGGGCAAATCCCATACAGTGGGGTAAGCTCCCACACAGCAGCCTGTAAGCTGTGGATGTGGTCAAAACCCACGGCCTGTCAGCCTGAGGGCCAATGCCATCCACTGACATGCCGATAGCAATCAAGGCTGCCTACAAGAGACCCGCTTCAGAATGAAAGACACACAGAGATGGAAAATAAAAGAATGAAAAAAGTTATTTCATGAAAATGGAACAGAGAAAACATCAAAGAGCTGGGGTAGCAATACTTATACCAGACAAAATAGATTTTAAAACAAAGGCTATAACAAAAGACAAAGAAGGACCCAGTAAGCCCACTTCTGGGTATTTATACAAAGTAACTCAAATGCTACTTTGAAGTGATCTGTGCATCCATATGTTCACTGCAGCATTGTTTACAGTGGCCAAGATGTGGAGGCAGCCTGGGTGTCTGTCGATGGAAGAATGGATAAAGAGGAGGTGATATATATATATATATATATATATATATATATATATATATATATATATATATATCTATCATGGAATATTGCTCAGCCATGGAAGGGAATGGGCTGTTGCCATCTGCAATGGCATGGAAGGACCCAGAAGGTACTGTGCTGAGTGGAGCGTCAGACAGAGACAGATGCAATGTGATTTTCCTTATATATGGAATCTAAAGAACAAAACAAACAAAACAGAAACAAACTCATAGATACAGAAATCATTTTGATGGTTGCCAGATGGGAGGGGGGTTGGAAGTGTGGGTGAAAGAAGGGGAAGGGATTAAGTACAAATTGGGTGTTACACAGAGTCATGGGGATGTAGGGCATAGCATGAGGAATATAGTCAATAATATTATAATAACTATGTATGGTGTCAGATGGGTACTAGATTTGTTGGAGTGATTGATGGGAGGGGTGTTGGGGGGCAGGGTGATAAACGTGAAGGGATTAAGAAGTACAAATTGGTTGTTACAAAATAGTCACGGGGATGTAAAGTACAGCATAGGGAATATAGTCAATAATATGATAATAACTATGTACAGTGCCAGGTGGGTACTAGACTGGACAGGGGGACCACTTTTTAAATCATACAAATGTCTAACCACTATGCTATATACTTGAAATTAATATGAAATAATATTGTATGGTAACTGTAATTGAAAATTTAAAAAGGGAGAAAAAGGTGAAGGGGAATAAGACGTCCAAATTTCCAGGTATGAAACAAATAAGTCATGGGGATGTAAAGCACAGCATAGGGAATATAGTCAATAATATGGTGATAGCATAGTACGGTATCAGATGGTTGCTGGACTTATCATGGTGATCATTCCTTTATATATATAAATGTTGAATAATTATTGTGTACTCCTGAAACTAATAGGATATTGTATGTTAGCTGTATTTTTTATAAAAATCTTAAATAATAATAAAGTTAGGGAAAAGGAAGGCTATAGTTGGTGGAGGAAAAGACTATGACTTGGCAGTAAGGAAGGAACAGTCAGAACCCAGCTGGTCTTTCATTTCCTACTTTGGCCTTCCTGCCAGACCCCTGTCATGAGAGGCACCCCAAGAATTCCTGGAGAAACTGTATATGGGGTCCCCCTCACCTAGAAGCTTGGTCTTCTGCCCTTCCTTCCATTACTGCCATGCCAGGACATTGGTCACCAACATGCATTCCTTTAAGATTTATACTAGCTGACTGCTGAGATGATTTGAGGCAGCTTTCAGATTAAAAAGTAAAAATTATGGTATCAAAGAATAAAGCAAAAGCTGCCTAAAGAAAGCAGAAAGAGTTGCTACTTTCAAGCCCCTGAATTGGTCAGAATGCATGGTAGTAATAAGGTAATAAAACTGGGCATCCCTATTTGTCAGCGAAAGCAAAAATGGAAACACATTGAAAGGCAGAGTTTTTATTTTCTGACGGCAGAAAATACATGTCTTCATCTGCAGAGACAAAATGTTTCCTGGAAATAACCCCAAGCATGAATTTATTATGAGTCCTTGTATAAAGGACACTGAGTGACATAGTGGGCAATATATTCAGCTCTGTTTTCATAAAAACAGAAATGTCATTAAGTTGGTCAGTTTCTCACATCAGGTTCTCAGAAGACAGCACAATGTTAAATCATAACTCAGAGAAGGCATTTCTTTAAGGAACTCAGACAATGAAGTCGAGGAGAGACACCTTTGGGTCCATTCCACTAATGTTACTGAGTACCTGTCAAGCATCCATCCATCCATCCATCCATCCATCCATCCATCCATCCATCCATCCAGCCAGCCAGCCAGCCAGCCAGCCAGCCAGCAAAGTCATGGGACTCAGAATGGCACTGGTGAAGACCACTTATAAGAGCTGATACCTGGTCTGAGTTTTAAAGGACAAATGGGAAAATACCAGACACAGAAGGAGAAGGAGGTTGTTTTAGGCAGAAGGAGCAGCATACACAAAGGCTCAGAGGGAAGGGAGAGAGAAGGCACAGCTCATTTTAGGAGTGCACGGGCCTCCAAATGGCTGGAGCACAGGGCCTGGGAAGTGTGGAAACAGGAGGCTGGAGGGGCAAGCAGGGGCCAGTAATGGGGGCTCCTGTAGAGAGAGGCTAGCAGGGAACTTGGATTTCACTCCATAGGCCATGGGGAAAGGCTAGGGAGGGCAACGGGACTGTAAAGTCAGGTTAGTGCTTTAAAAGATGACTAGTAGCAAAGAAGAAGATACGTTGAAGGGGGCAAGAGCAGAATTGGGGCACTTGTTATGCAGTTGTTTCAAGGAACCAGAGAGACGATGGGGGCCTTGGCTAGGACCTGGGAGAAGTTAAGGAGGCAGAATTTAGAAGACTTGGGGACTGCGTAGATGTGAGGGATGAGTGAGAGGGGAGTCCGAGACCCCAAGGTTTCTGGCTCAGGAGTTGGGTAGACAAGGAAACCATTTCCTGAGATGAGGGGCTGACCAGAGAGGCGGGTTGTGATGAAGGGTTAGAAGTGCGGAGTTCAGTCATGAGTAGCCTGGGGCAGATGGTCTTGTGGGACATCCAAGAGGAGAGTATGCCAGATACCACACAGGCTCTAGGGATTCAGGAAACTTCAGGAGAGAAGTTGTTTGCCATTTAAGGAGCTCCTAGTGGGGGGGTGGGGAGGGGCTAGCAAACAAGTGAGAAAGCCCTCAATTACAGAGAGACTGCAGAGTCAAGAGAACAGACGGATAGTGTCCGTCCCGCACTTCCTCCAGCACCCTGGGCCTCTGAATGCTGTGGGTCATTTACCCCGAATCTACCTCCCTGCACCTGACTAACTGCTCTCTTCCTGGAAAGTGCCACTTCTCACCTGCCCTTCTCCCCAGGTTGAGCTAGGAGCCCTTCTCATTTCCATCACACCCTGAATTTCTGCCAGAGTAATTAATCATGCTCTGCTGTGAAACTCTCTTCTCAATAAACTATCAGCCCCCTGAGGGCAGGGACTACTGGCATCGGACTTATTCTTCTTTATATTTGCTTCCTCAGCACCTAGCACAGAGCCTGGCATGCAGGCTAATGTTTGTGGCATGAACAAATGAATGCGTGAGGGAGGAGGAAGCGAATGAGTACAAGGGATACTACAGAATAAACATGGAGGGGTGTATAAGGGTATTGCTAGCGGTTGTAACACATCCTAGTGGCTTAATGGTGTTAAAGGTCATTTCTCATGTAAGGGTCCAGTGCAGGTCTCCCTAGTTGGTAGGTGACTTTCCTCCACAAGATGCTTTGGGATCTGGGCTTCTTTCATCTTAGGGCTCTGCCATCTCCTAGGACCCCAAATGCTCTATATGCAGGCAGCAGACAGAGTAAGGATGGGAGGATTTACAGGATAAGTGACACATACGACTTCTGCTTACATTCTATGGCTAGAACCTTGTTTTAAGAATGTACTCAACTGCACAGGGGACTGGAAAATGCGGTCTTGGCTGGGTAGCCACTTCTCAGTGATAGTTCAGCACTATTCACATTTTTGGCCAAGTAATTCTTTGGAGTAGAGGGGCGTTTCATCGGGCATTGCAAAATGTTTATCCATCAATATCCCTGGCTTCTACCCCCTAGATGGCAATAGCACCCTCCAGCGGTGACAACAAAATTGTCTGCAGACATTGCCAAATATCCCCTTGGGGGTCAGCATCACCCCTGGTAGAGAGTCACTGCTCTATAGTATGGAAGGGCAAGCATATATTTTTGATGTCCAGCTTAGCTGTCCATGCTGTAAGGGGCATCTAATCCGGCAGGAAGTGCGGAGAGGATTTAGGAGAGGCTACCTGGGGGAGGTGACACTTCACTGAGTGATGATTAGGAATCGTTTACTGCACACATTAGGAGAGGGAATGGTACTGCAGAGGAAACAGCCCTAATAAAGGCGTGGAGGCATGCTGGCTCAGCTGATTGGAGGGGCTTCAAGTGCAGATGATAGCTTAGGGTAGCCCGCCAGAGGTGAACTATGGCCTCTGACAAGCAGAGGAAATGTTCAACCTCTCTCCCACCGACTGAGCTCTGTCCTTTTCCTTGTTTCACAAACGAAGAATGTTCTGCAAGATCTGTCAGAATCCGGTGGCCTCAGCCTGTGGTTGGAGGAATGGTCCAGACTGGGGGCCTTCTCACTTTTCCCTCCTGGTTGTTGAGACCTACAGTCTCCCTGTAGTTTGTTCGGACTTTTTCTTCCTCAACCCCTTCTGTCACCTTTCTTTGGGAGGCAGATCATTGTCATCTCTACAGTGACAGCCTCGCCCTTGGGAAATACTAGCTTCTGTCTGATCTTGCTCAGGATTTGAAATCTCCACCCTCCACTTGTACCCCAGGCTTTTCCTTTGAGCTCTGACCTTTGCTCTGTTTCCCTTCTCTGCACTCTTGCTTAGCCCTGTCTCCATTCCTGCCCTCATTGCTACAGCATCCCATTTGCTGGATCTCGATCTCCCTCTCCCTCTCGCTCTCCCTCTCTCTCTCTCTCTCTCCTTCTCTCTCCTTCACAAAGCTTTTATTTTCTTCTTGAGTCAGAATAAACATTTCAGGGCATCAAGTCTACAGCCCCTACTTGAATCAGGCCAAGTTCTCCAGAGCCATCCGGCCTTGTTTTCTTTCTGAAACAAACTCTGATCTTATCTGGATATTAGGCTTATCTTGGTGAGTCACTATACCTCACTGGGCTTTTTGCAGTGTGCTGTGACCCTGTGGCTGCCTATTGCTCCTGGGGAGAATGGAAGGGGCAGGCAGGGAGCCAGCCCTGGGGGCTGGGCTAAGGGCCACATTCTCCTAGGCAAGGTTATCATCTCTTGGACTCCTGCCTCTCCCTTGCCCTGAAAAACTTTCCAGGGCTCCCATCTATGCCTTTGCCCACATCACTCCCAGCTGAGACTATTGCAGCAACCTCGCAAGTGAGCTTCCCTTTTCCTGCCCCTTCCTTTCCTATCTATGCCCCACAGAGAAATCAGAGTATGCGTCAGGCTGTGCCACTTAGCTCCTATTTCCTGGAAACGAAAAATCCATGTTTCTTGTACCCACTTTTCCAGAGTCTCTCCTGCTAAAACAGTTTCACTATACACAGCTTTAACAGATATCTTGTAAAATATAAATTTTGACTCGCATGCATTTGCTCTCTCTCTTCCACCTGAAAAGTCCTCCCCTCCTGTGATGGGCTGAGTCGTGTACTGCCTTGCCCCCTACATTCTTATGTTGAACTCTTAACCACCAGTACCCCAGAATGTGACTATATTTGAAAACAAGGTTTTAAAGAGGTAACTAAATTGAAATGAGATTAGGGTAGGCTCTAATCCAATATGACCGTTGTACTTTTCAAAAGAGAAAATTTGGACACCGACATGTACAGGGGCAACCATGTGAAGATATAGGGAGAAGACAGCCATCTACAAAGAAAGGCGAGGAGTCAGAAGGAACCAACCCTGTCAACACCTTGATCTCGGATTTCTGGCTTCCAGAACTATGAGGAAATGAATTTCTGTTGTTTAAGCCAGCCAGTGTGTGGTACTTTGGAATGGCAGCCCTAGCAAACTAATACACCTCCTATTTCCCACTGCCTAAGAATAAAGTCCAAACTCCTCACCAGCCCTACGAGACCCTTCTGCTCTGGCCCTGTGCCCACCCTCATCTCCTGGGTATCCCTTCTTGCTCATGTCATCTAGCCCCACCCACCTTCTGCTGGTCCCCTTCTCTTTTCAGGGCCTTGCCCATGCTTTATATACCAAAAACCCTTTCCCCAACTCTTTGTGTGGCTGTCTTGTTTAATTTTCAATCCCACCTTCAAGGTCACCACCTCAGAGAGGCCTTCCCAAACCACCTATTTAAGGTACACACCTCCCCATCCCATTCTTTCTCACAGCCCCATTAACTTTTCCTTCCTAGCCTTCTTAATTAGTCACTTTATATATTTATTTATCTCCTGCCTTCATCAAGCCAGGGACTGACCACTTGGGGGTATATTCATTATCTAGCACAGAGTCCAGCCTGTCGTGATCCTCAAGAAATATTTGTTGAGTAAATCAATCCTCACCTTGTCAAAGTCTCTACCTAGGCCTCAGGGTTCAGCCCAAATCTTACTCCCCTCCTTAAATTAGCCCGCCGATCCCCAAGTCCAGGAAAACCTTACTGGCTTGATATGTCTCTGTAACATGCCCCTTCTGTCATGGTGATTTCCAATGCCTGACTGTATGGGTTGTGTGGGGGTTTCCATTTCTGCCCCACATCCTCCCAAGCCAGACCATACACTATGCATCTCTGCATTGCCCACAGCAGAGGCTGGCACAGGGCCCAGAGCCCAGGAGGCCTCAGTAAAGGTATGTGGACCCAAATACATTCAAGAAGGAGAAAGGGTGGGGGAAGTGAGTAATTGGGTCCGTTATAGGGATACGAAGGGTACCCCTGCCTTCCACAGCTCCCAGGGAGAAAAATGACAAATGTTCCTTTGGCCAGGGAGAGTTTTTCCGGGATAAACATCAGCTGCTGGTTATAGCCACAGAGCAAAGTTCTGAGGCTGAGAAGGTGGTGGGGGAAGTCCACTGGCCTGGAGCCCCAGAATTATAGAACAGCCCAGACTCTCTTATGCCCAGCTGTGGGCTGCCGGGGAGGGCTGGGCTTCTCTGTCATCTCCTTTCTCTGGAGGAGGACGGGGACTGCAGGAGATGGGGAGGGCCCAAGCTTGGGAACCTGGGGGCCCACCCCAGGGAAGATCCTACCCCACCAAGTCCACCACCCACTCACCACCCAGCCAGTCCCTCCACCCCTCCCTCCTCTTCAGGGCTGGTAGGTCCTAGGCCAGTCGTGGCTGGCTGAGCCCTTACTTTGGGGGCTGGGCCTGGACAATGGGAAGCGACAAGCCCCCTCCCCGCTGCCCCAGGGACATAAAGCAGGCCTTTCACACTGGAGCTCTGGCTGCTGCGGTTGGTTCTTGGCACCCAGCGAGGCGGCGTCGGGAGGGGCCAGAAAGCAAGTGTGTTGGGGGTGGGAATGGGGCCGGCGATTCTGAGGCAGCTTGCGGGCCCAGGGGCCACCGGACTGGGTTCCCAGTTGTAGGGTGAGCTCACGCAGGGCCACCGGAACAACTTGGGGTGGAGGAGGGAGAAAGGCATCAAGGAAGCCAGGAGATCGTGGCAATGGCCCTGCCGCGCCACACTCCTCTCCCGGAATCGGCAGCTCCATAGCCCTCTCCTCGCTCTTGCCGGGATATCCCCAGGCCCCTGACCCCTGGGCTCACAAACTCCAGAGCCCCGGCTTGGCCAAACCCCTAAGCCCTGAGCGTAGCCGCTCTAGGGTGTCTGTGGCAAAGGTGGTGGGGTGCTCATCGGCTAATGCCTTTCCGCTGGGCGCGCCAGTGGGGGTGGGGCGCTCCTCCCCGGGCCTTGCCCCTCCGGGTTCCCTCTAGACTCTGTCCCCCGCCCCCAACAGGGTCTCTTTCCTCTCGCCGAGAGTTTGGCGTCGACAGCGAGGGAGCCGTCGTGATTGACGGAGGAGCCTAGAGGAGACGAGACAGAGACGGCGACCGAGTGGGGGTGGGGGATGGGGTGGGGACCGACGCTGAGCCCTTGGGGCCTGGCGGCAGCCGCGACGCGAAAGAGGTAGAGAGCGGCTCACGCCATTGGGAGAAACTCGCCTGGTTTGGGGCCAAGGTTGGGAGGGTGAGGGTAAGAAACGAGCTCTGGTTATTTAATTTTGAGGATAAATTGTACAAGTAACTCTTGCACGTCCTTCAACAACCTCACCCGCCCCCACTCCCTCACCCCAGAGCACACATGCACTCCTTCCATCCTGAGATTTTGTCTTGGTAGGGGCAGGACAGTTCGGAGCCAAACGAACGGGTCCCACACCCCACCCACCCTCCAATTCTCAACCCTGGGTCTACGCACACACGCCCATCTTTTGGGATGGGTAGGAGGCTGCAAACGGGGCTCCATCGCCCCCAGTCCCAGATTTCAAGTTCAAAGCCACCACCCAGCCGTGACTTGGGGATCCGCGTCCTTCTTTGGTTACCTTTTCCCAGACTGTATTCCAATTTCCAAACGTGGAAGAGACGTTGTGTGTATGTGTGTGCGGGCGCGCACCGCCTGTGTGTGAGTGCGTGTGCCTGTATCACTGTATGTGTATGGGGGGTGTATTAATGGGTGATCTTATAAATGGAAACGAGAGAACTGAACTTAAAATAAACTGGTCAATTGTAAAACAAACAGGAATAAACAACCCTTTAGATGTAATTTGTGGTTTCTGTGGAGGTGGAGGTGGCGCTGAAGAGGAACACCCACCTCCCAATATTTTTTTCTTTGCTGCGCCTCCACCCCCAGCGTTTGGAGCGGCGGAGAAGCGGCTCTGGAGTGATTAATCCGGGGATAATTCACCCCCCACCCCCCGGCGCGAACCCCGCGAAGCGGGATTGGAGCGAGTCATTTCCGAGAGCGCAGCGCGCCTCTCCCCGGCCGGGCGGACACTTGGTTCATTCCAGCCGCAGAAGCTCAGGGCTCCCGCGTACTGGGATTTTTTCCGACCAGAAAAAAGCTCCAGAGCTCTCCTGACCTCCTTTCTCCTCAGCGGCAAGCGGAGCCTCTCCCTCGGCGCTGCCGGCCGCGCCATGCCGCGCTCGCGGGAACCGGAGCAGGGGCGCTGCGGCTGCCCCGCGGGGAGGGCTCGCAGCGAAGCCGGGATTTCGGCGCTCGTGCCGGGCGCGGGGAGCCGCTGGGGCCGCCCGCCGCCGCCAACGCCGCCGCCGCTGCTGCTGCTGCTGGGCTGGGGGCTGCTCAGTGCCTCGGCCGCCGCGGGTAAGTCCGGCCGCGCCTGGGAGCCGGCGGCCTCCGCGCGCCCCACCCGAGCCCCAACTCGGTCCCTGTCCCTTTCCCTTCCCTCCCCCTTAACCTTCCACCCCCTCCCCCAGTTGCCCACCCTCATGCTCATCTCCCCCCTCCCCTTTGCCCCAACCGTGTCCTCACCTCCACCCTCACCCTCACCCTCACCCTCACCCTCACCCTCACCCTCACCCTCAGTGCTGCCCACAACCCCAGCCGCAACTTGGCCGCATCCGACTGGTGTGGGGGTCTGGGAGACAGACATCCCTGCCCGGCGTCGCAGGGCACCTGGACCTTGGCTTCAGTTTCTCCAGCCTCCCAGCCCCCAAGGTGCCAGGCTTTTCCCCGATAAACTTTCCTGGAGCCCTTCCCCTTCCTCCCCATTCTGATGGGCACATCCGTCCTGGGGCCTGGAGAGGAATGGCGCCCCCTCCCCATTTCCTAGTCTGCAGGGTCTGCCCTGCCCTGCCCCCGCCCATTTTCTCGCGACTGAAGCCCGCGTCCCCGCTGGAGCCGCCCGGAGACTGCGGCCGCCATCCCCTTCCCCAAGAGTCCATCTCCCTCAGCGCTCTGGGCTTGGAAGGGGATCTGGTGGGCGCGGGCCCAGGGTGGGGGTCCCGAGCAAGCTTTGCCAGAGGACTCAGGTGGGGGTTGGGGGGTGCTGAGCGATGGGGAGGCGGGGGAGGGGGTTATGCCCGGGGGCGGGGGAGGGAGTGTCGCCGCCAGGATCCGCGCCGCCACATTCCCCTCGGTTCCCACTCCGCGCCAAAGTGCCCTTTCCCGCGCCCTGCTGCAGCCGAGCGCCTGGGCTGCGGCAGCAGCAGCGCGGGCGGCGGGACCTGCTCCCGGTGACCGAGTCCGGGAGGGCGGCAGAGCTGGCGGGTGCGGCGAGTCCCGGAACTTCGCGGATGTCTGGCTGCAGCTTGCGGAGCGGGGAAGGCACGCGGCCCTTTGAGAGAACCCAGTCCCCAGTGGGGACCACTGCCTTGGACTGGTGCCTTCCCATTTTATCCCTTGTACTCCTCTGAGGCTCTGCTCTAGCCACAGCCTAGAAAGTTCCGTGTGACCGGGTGGGGACGGGTCCAACGGGCGATGCCCACATTTTTATTTAGCCTGGAGTATGACACCCGTAACACCTGCTGCCCAGGCCTGGACTCAGGGCACCTCCGGCCTGGAGCCGTGTTGGATTTTTTTGTTGTTTTGTTTTGTTTTTAAAACCACCGATTGAACCTCTGAAGCCTTGGCTACACCAGAATCCTAGTGCTCCCTTCTTGGAAAGTGCGCCCCTTCCCTGGCGAGCTCTCCGGCCCCCTCTGGGCTCTATATCTTGTGAGTGGGTCCCCTCAAACCGTGTCGCCAACTCCTTAGCCGGGACTGCTAGGGTTGCTGGTCAGGGAGGGCGCCCCGAGCCTGCCCAGTTCTCCCGTCCCTACTTGACTGACTGGACTTTCTCGGGTTCTCTAGGAGTCATAGCGGCGGACACCCAGAGAGGGGCGCCCACGGTGCGCTCGCCTAGGAGCTCCGGCCTCGCGTACACCCACCCCTACTGGGTGGCTATACTGTTCACATCGACGCCGCTGGTCATCCAGACTTGCTACACGGGCGGTGGGGGGACCCTTGCTACTGGCTATCAGGCCTTTCGACCGTTAGTCCAGGTGTGGCCCCTGCTCTGGCTTAGCAGGTCTGATATTGCCCCTGATGTGATCCAACTATTTTTCTGGCTCGATTTGTCCCAGCCCCCATGGCTTATCCCCGGGGCTTGCTCACTGCTGGGCGCTGCTAGAATCCTGCTTTGTGGACATCCATCTGCCAGCAGCTCTTTGGTCAGTGAAGTTAGGGTGGTGTTGGTGAATGATTTGGGGAAGCGGTGCTTACTCTCTGGCCGGCCTACTCTGGCTTCCAGTGTTTCCATTGCATTTCTTTTTAAACCTTTCCCACATTTAGATGTGCTGTTTGGCCTTGCAAGCAACAAAGATTTCGAAATGGACTTGGTGACAGATAATTGCAAGATTTGGCACATTCGAGGAGGAAGCACATTCATTTTGTATTCTCTTCACACTGTTGACTTTAAAAGATGCTCAGGACTGAACTATCTCCCTTCCTTGGCCCAGTGATGACTGGATAAAATGAATATAAGGATTTGAAAAGAATAACCTCCTCACCCACCTGTACTCAACCCCTTCCATCCGTGCCTTGCTCCCCCTGCACCCAGCCTCCTTGGAGACCTCCCATTAGTACCTCCTCTCCCCACTGTCAGTCATTCTCTCTCAAGTTTCCTCTTGGCCTATAAGCAGCTTGACTGTTTAACATGAAACAAGCCAACCTGACTTCTTGGCCCTATTGACCTTTTAGCTACCATCCCATCTCTTTTTCTCTTTTACAATTCAGCTCTCTTCAAAGAGGTCTTCAACTCACTTTCTCTGTTACCATTCACTCCCTACAGCCTGCCTTCTGTCCCCAGAACTGGAACTCTCTATGAAAGATCACTGATGACCACCCTAATTGCCAAATCTTTCTTTCTGTGGCTTTCTTTCCCTTTTCTTCCCTTCCCTTCCCTTCCCTTCCTTTTCCTTCCCTTCCTTCCTTTCTTCCTCCCTCCCTTCCTTTCTTCCTTTCTCTGTCTTTATCTTCCTTCATCTCTCTGTGACTTTGAATGTTTGGGGTTTTAAAATTTCTCTTCCTTGAACTTCTGGAACACTGCTTTGCTGGTTTTTCTCCTCTCTCCTGGCTGTCCTTCCCCAGTCTCTATAGTAGCACTGATCTCCTCCCTCTTGTGAGTACGGTTTCCTGCAGTGTTCCATTCTTGTGCTTTTCCCTTTCCTTTCCCCACTGCCTGAGTGAGCTCATCCAGGTCCCTCTCTCCCATGACCACACTCTGAAGCTTCCAGACAGATCTCCTGCCAAGATGCTTCTCCTGATCTATGTCTCTTGGCTTCGTTGTCTATGGAAACTCTGGGTCTAGACAGCCCATATATCGGGCTGACTCTTGGATATCTTCACCTAGATGTTTCCTTTCCAAAGCAAAGTCATTAGCTCCTCTTCTGAGCCTCCAGTATTCCCTGTGTAGGCTGGTGCTACCACAGCCTCCCACTTACCAGCTCAGAAATCTTCATATCGTCCTCAAGTCCTTCCTTATCAGGTGGTCATCAAGTTCTGTCAGTTTCATACTCTGTTGTTCTAAAACGCAGCTACTTTTTCTGGATTCAGAGGCTCTGAGCATTGAAAGGGCTGAAATGCCTCCATCCCTTTAATAAGTAATTCAAAATAAAAACATTCTTAAGTATAAGGAATTGTGACAAAGTTCTGATTTTTCCCCCACACTACCTACATCGTTGCTTTAAAAAAAAAAAATCAAATACCAAATTATTTAAAAAGAAAAAATTCTCCCTGCTTTGCTTATTCTGTAAGTGCTTGTTTTCAGAGGCCTCTTGTAGGCTGGAGCACTGACCATACTCAGTGTTTGATTGTAGTACTAACTGAATTATATTCAAAGCGCGCGTTTATCTGCTCCCCCTTTATTGAACTATGAGCTTCCTGAAGGCATGGACAGTGCTTTATTTCTCTTGTATCTTCAGGACCAGCTCAGCGCCTGGTATAGAATTGGTGTCTGATAGATGGTTGTTAAATCAGCAGATGATTAAACATTTTTTTTATCCTCTTGGAGAATTGATAGGGACCTGATAAAGCTAAATCAAGAGTCTCAGGGGTTAAAGAAGCCAGAGATGAAAAGGACACCTGATCTCCAGTTGCCTTCTCCCCAGACCTAAATGTTCCAGATCGTAAGATAGCTCCTTATAGTCTAGGAGCAATGTAACAACAAGCCCTTAGCATACAAACCGGCTTCCCCACCAAGAAAAGGCATTGAATTGCTCAGGCACCAATGTATGGATTTGAATTTCCATTCACAATTGAGCTATGGGTTTATGGTTTAAAAAGAATAAGTTGACTATAGCAGCCAATGTTGACCATGTCTTGGGCGGGTGAGTGTGTGGCTTTGTTTCAGCTGAGGCTAGAAGCATATGGCAAGGGGACTGGAGAACCAGATTGTGGGGTCTTGGACACTGCAAGGTTTGGGTTTGTCCAGAAGAGTCCAGCAGGTAGGTTTGGCAGTGCCACCTTGACTCATATATCTGACCTGCCCCTGTTTCATCATCATTATTATGCCAGCAAATTGAGGAAATCTGATTGCTCAGCAGAGCCCGATGTTCTTTGTTGGAGAACTATCTGGTAGTCAGACCTCTCTCCAAGGCTCAGGTTCCCCACCTGCAAAAGGGACAAGTCCTTCCTGTGTTGTGGAGAGGATTAGACATCAGAGAATCAGTAGACCCAGCACATACCTACCTCATTGAAGGTGCCCATTAAGTAAGTGGAAGCTGGGGTTGAAAAAGGAACACTGAGGACAAAGGACTCAGCCAGGAAATCTGTGCCCTCACCATGTCCTCCCCCAGCAACCGTGCTCAGAAAGCTGTCTGGGTGCCTAGGGGAGTAACAGTAATAGCTGATGTTCATTGATTCCTCACCATGTGTTGGCCCTGTCCCAAGCACTTGCATGTATTAACTGAAACCTCACAACAACCCGGTGAGGCCAGTGATAGATGATCCCCATTGTATCCATGGAGAAATAGGTTCAGAGAGGACCCAGAACTTCCCTACGCAACAAGTCAGTGGCCCAGCCAGGGTTTGAACCTAGTCCTCCTGACTCGAAATCCCTTACTCAAAACTGTTCTCTGACTTCTCAGGGGACCCATCCAACTGGCATGAAACCCCTGGAATCCTTCTGCCTGGGCTGCCAGCCTCTGCCCTGCTCTTCCCACTGGGCCATCCCTTATCAGTTCTGCTGTTTTGCTTTTAGCACATGAAGCCTGGATCCCAACCTTCCGACTCCTCAAGCAGCCATGATCTATCCATCTCCACCTCAGCTCCTGGGGTCGAGGGGAGGGGGTGACTGCAAAGTCATCCTTGGTTTGCTTCTGGTCCCAAACACCCACCTAGACTGAACTCTGCTGTGGGCTCCCCAAGTCCCCTTGCTATAAAATCATCAGGGCACATTGGAATGTCTTGTTTAATGAGGTGATGTCCGTCTTTATTCCTAAAGGTCTGTAAAGTCAGGCGGGGCAGTGCAACCCAGACCACAGCACATAGCAGACACTCAATAAACACCTGTTGAGAGGATCAGAGGCAGGTTCTCTGGAACCCCAGGTGCCCTTTCCCTCAGACTGTCCCGTTGGACATTCTCAAGACGGGGTTTGGAGGAGTGGGAAGAGGTAAGGGGTCACCCCCAAGTGGGAGGTAGTCCAGGTCCCTTCTGCATGCTATGGATAACAGCTCTCCTTTACTGAGTCTTGGCTAATGCTTTATAGACAGTGCTATTCAATTTGCACAACAGTCCAACCACTGTAATAGATTTGAAGAGACTGAGGCTCAAAAATTAAGCAATTTGGCTAAGGTTATAGAGAAAATAGGGGAAGGAGGCAGGATTGAACCTTAGGGTCACCTGACCCTAGGGCCCATCCTCTTAATTCATGGAAAGCATTTGTCACAGTGCGGACCCATTGTTAGCATCGTATATGTTAGATGCTACCTCTACTACTTCTGTTGCTACTACTGTCTACTTGCTTTCTGCACTAGCCTCCGAGAATTACAAGAGAAACAGTTCTAACCCTGTGCCACTCTAAGGTGCCACTATATGCATCAGCAAGAGTGTATCCTCTTTGCTTCTCCCACTGAAAGGACATCCCTTAGATCCTGGCCAACTCCCCCAACCCATCAGCTCTTGCATGTTACCTCTTCTCTTCCTAGAGTGGCAGAAGGGGAGGACCCTCTGTCTCCCCCTAGAGGTTGGAGAATGCCACTGACACTGCCCTCTGAGTTTCACCGCTTGAGTGGGATATGACCTCCCAACCATCCCCTCTCTGCCAGCTGCAGAGATTTCCCACAATAACTGGGGGACATCTGGATGAATCTGCAAATGGAGAATTATTTCAGAGACACTATCTCAGGCTTCACTGGCTTCGAATAGAACTTGGCTCTCCCTTGGACCCACAGAAAGCAAAGGATGGCCATGCATTGTGGGGATTTCTCACATTGAAAATGATGGTGTGGTTCTTAGCGATTTTTCCTGTCTCTTGTAAGTTAAGAGAAACAAAGGAAAATCGTTTATTTTCCTTCTGGACACTTGAGCATTCAACCTCCCAGGACTACCTTTTCATAACCCTACTTTAAAGAGGAGATTCTGTATCTCCTACCCAAATACACAGTTAGCCCATAGATCTTTAGGAGACGGTGAGACCCTTTGTCTTTCTCATGTGGCTCCATGTAACGAAGAATGGTTGTGTCCCTGTATAAATCACAAGTGAGAACTTTGGCCAAGCAGGGGATGGGAGGGGAGGGAATGCAATAGAAGATGATGGAGCGGGATTGGAGAAATAGGATAATTTGAGATGGACTGAGATCAAGTAGGAAGGAATGCGTGGCATTGGATCAAGAGTGGATTGGGATGGGACAGATAGGATGCGTGGAGATGGATTGGGATGGGTGGTGGACTGGAATGGGAGAGGGTGGAGTATAATGTGGTTTGCGGTGGGATTGAGAGGGTAGGATTTAGAATATTCAGGGGTTTGACTGGGATAGGATGGGGTGGGTGGTGCAGGAACGGGTTAGAATGGATTGGGATGGGATGGGATAGAGAGGGGTGGAATGGAACAGTTGGGATATGGTGGACTGGAGGCAAATGTGTCATGTGGAATGGGGTGAGATGGAGGTGAGTCAGATTGTACTGGGGGGGCTTGAGTTGAGTGAATTGAGATGGGATACTGGGAGATGTGGTGGGGTTACGTAGCCACTGAGCGGGCCCTTTGAGAAAATGGGAAATGAAGAGGGCACCAGAAATGACTTACCTTCATTTTACTCCCCAGAACTCAGTTTCTTTTTTACCCGAATGGCGAAGTCTCCAACGGATAGAAAGTTCCCATTATCCCTTGCTTCCACGCTGGCATGGATCCTAAAATGCTGGAGGCTCCACTCTCCTGCTTTAAGGGGTCATTCTTCGGGGAGAAATTGGCAGTCCTGTGTGGCCACCAACACAAACCCTATCAGAGAAAAATATGCCTGGCACATTCCAGGAGCCCCAGTGCAGCCCATGTCAAGCCCAACGTCAGAGAAGGGCTCTGTGCCCACCCTAAAGCTAGTGGGGTGACTGTACCCACAGAAAGCTAAGTCTTGGGGGGTGTAGGGGTTCAGCTCTGTGGCCCTCCTCTTTTGGGGCATCTCCCTGCTGGAAATTGCCTTTTACTTTCTACCTATTTGTTTCTGTATTGCCAGAAAATTTTAAACTGAATTGATCAATTGTTAGTCGTCTCCTTGATAATCATCATTGTAAGGAACTGTTATGGTGCTAAAAATAATGTATGTATAGTTAAATTACTGAGAGCATCAAGATGACTCTTAGAAATTTATTTGAGAATCTCCCGTGTGGTCCAGAGCAGAAAATAAAGGCTCACATTGCGGCAGAAATAGCCTTCCTCCCTGCCAACGTCTAATTTATACTCAATTAAGTGCAATTATAATCCAGATACCTCAAAAAAAAATTATGTGTCCATCTAGGTTTTCAAATAGGAAATAGAATAAGGTCCCTATTAAGTAGCTACACGTATTTATTGAATGAAAGTAAGCGTGTGTGACGGTTGTAACTTTGAAGGGAGAAAGCGGAGACTTTGAAATTTAGACCATTTGAGATACAAGTGTATTATCGGAGAATGCGCAGGCATTTTGTACGGATGATTGATGGCCCATTCTGAGATGAGCAAGCGTGGTAGAGTCGACTCAGGCCTCGGGAGGTTTGTCTACGTGCTGCTGCCTGACTCGGCCCCACCCCAGCCTGAGTCTCACTTGCCACCTACGGGGACCCTCACTGCTTCTTTCATCACCATTTCAGGAATGGGGGTCAAGGATGCAGAGAAGCTCAGAAACTGGGTGAGGCTTAGTGATGATGTGTGTGGGCTTTTGGCACATTAGTTGGCAATAAGAAGGTGCAAGGTCAATGGAAACAACCACCTCAGATGGCATCCCCTCCTCCCAGGGACCCGAGTGGCCCTGCCCTCCTGGCCCTTGTCATTTGGGCAGCCCCAGACGGCCTGACCCATGGCAGCTCCATGGCTTGGAGGAAGATATTTTGATACATTTGATTTATATCTTGAAATTTGGCCTGACAGTCAGGAAACTAGTCTTCCTGCTTTGGTGGTGCCTCTATAGTCTATGTGACATGAGAGAATTAGTTTATCTTCATGGGCCTCCATTTCTTTACCTGTAAAATGGGGATAAGAATACCTACCATGTCTATGTAATGCTGGGCTTGAAACCTCTTTAATCAACAAAACAAAAATGATCCAGAGATACTAGATTAGGTCACTAGTCTAAGCCTCATCCAATGCAAGATCCTGCCCCAGTGAGCAGGCAGGCTTGGCTTTCCAGGAATGTGAAACTCGCTACCTCTGCAGTGAACCTGCCTGGTCTTCAGGGCACAGAAGTTGTGGGTGAAGGAGGGTAACTCGCTGAACTTCCTGACCCTGAACCATTCTTACTCTCCACTGGCCTGTGTGGCTGCTCCTGACAACTGGAAAGGGAGGACACAAGTGATTCCCATCCACAGCCCATCAGACATCTGCCACCCACCCCAGGGTTCAGTTTGGGAGAGGTGACTGCTCAGGATTCACTTTCACTAACACATCCATCCGGGGACAAGACCTCCATGGAAGCCTTTTAACTTGAGCAAGATGAACATTCTCCACGTTCGAGGACCACTGAGCCTCACATCTCGTATGACATTTTGTTTCAGGAAACTTGGACAGAGGAAAATGTTACAAGGATAATTTCCCTGAGTCATGTGGATGACACATTTGGGTGTTTTTGTGTTTTGCTTTTTTTTTTTTTTCTTTCCTGAGCTTAGGTGCATAACATTGAACTAATCCTACCCTTAGACCACGACACTTTATGACCATCCGTCTATGCCAGGCTCCTCTCTTGTTTTATTTTAAATTGTTTCTTCCCATTATCCCCAATTGTAAGGTGTCAGTACCCACTCTGATCTATTTGTTATATGTCTTGAAATATACCCGGATTCTTATAAAACATGTGAGGTGGTTTTGTGCGCATGTGTACTTTTAATTCACATAAATGAGTGTGAACTACATATTTTATCGTTTCTTACTGTTATTTACTCAACATTGTATTTTAAAGATCTAGCCCTGTGCCCTGTGTGTGTCTAGCCCATGGCTTCTAACTGCTGCATTGTATCATGTATTGTGCATCCATCACATTCTGTATATCCAGTCCCCTGCGGATAGACCTCTGGCTTGTCTGTAACACTTCCTGGCCACACATGAAGTTCTGAAGAACATCTTGTACGTGCTCTCTTGGGACCCTCTGTGAGAATAACTCCGGGCTATACAAATGGAGGAATTGGACCCCTAAGTTAATACGTTAATTTTCTGTGTTCTGCCATAAGGTTTTCTGGAACGGCTGTGCCAGGGTACATTTCCACCAAGAGTACACAAGAGTTTCTGTCTCCCTATGTCATCACCAATACCTAGTATTATCTGCCTTTCTAATTTTTGCCATTCTGACAAGTTTACAGTGCCATCTCATTGTTTTAATATACATTTCTCTGATTACTAGTAACTTTGAATATCTTTTACGCTTGCAGTTGTTTGAACTTCTGTTTTTTGTAAATTGCCTAGTCATAGTCTTTGCCTATTTTTATTTTATTTTATTTTGTTTATTTTATTCATTTTTTAATTAAGACTATAGCTAATATACAATATTATATTAGTTTCAGGGGTACACCATAGTTATTCAACATTTATATGTCTAAAAAAGTGATCACCATGATAAGTCCAGCAACCATCTGACATCATACTATGCTGTCACGATATTATTGACTATATTCCCCATGCTGTATATTACATCCCTATGACTTATTTGTTTTATACCTGGAAATTTGGACCTTTTATTCTCTTTCACCTTTCCTCCCCCTTTTTTTTTTTTCAATTATAGTTAAAATTCAATATTATTTTGTATTAATTTCAGGTGTACAGCATAGTGGTTAGACATTTATCCAGTTTAAGACGTGATCCCCCTGACTAGTCTAGTACCCACCTGGCACTATACATAGTTATTACCATATTATTGACTATATTCCCTATGCTGTACTTTACATCCCCATGACTATTTTGTAAATACCAAATTGTACTTCTTAATTCCTTCACTTTTTCCACCCTTCCCCCAACCCCTTCCATCTATCATCCCAACAAATCTAGTACCCATCTGACACCACAGTTATTACAATCTTATTGACTATATTCCTTATGCTATACCCTATATCCCCACGACTACTTTGTAGCAACCAGTTTGTACTTCATAATCCCTTCCCCTTTTTTTCTCCCATACCCCCAAACCCCTCTGATCGGGCAACCATCAAAATGATGTCTGTATCTATGAGTTTGTTTCTGTTCTTTTTTTTTTGTTGTTGTTCTTTAGATTTCATACATAAGTGAAATCACATTGCATCTGTCTTTCTCTGTCTGACACTCCACTCAGCACAGTACCTTCCAGGCCCATCCATGCCGCTGCAGACGGCAAGAACCCATTCCTTTCCATGGCCGAGCAATATTCCATTGTACATATGTACCACCTCCTCTTTATCCATTCTTCCATCAACAGACACCCAGGCTACCTCCACATCTTGGCCATTGTAAACAATGCTGCAATGAACATATGGATGCACGAGTCCCCTTGAAGTAGTGTTTTGGGTTTCTTTGGATAAAAACCCTGAAGTGGGATTACTGGGTCCTTCTTTGTCTCTTGTTATAGCCTTTGTTTAAAAGTCTATTTTGTCTGGTATAAGTATTGCTACCCCAGTTTTGTTTTTGTTTTTTATTTTTCATTTCCATTTTCATAAAATAAGCTGGAGCTACTCAGCAAAAGTTTCAGAGCACACGAGGCCAGTCACCACCTCCCTGGGGGCTGTGGATTCTAAAAGTGCAATGTGAGCAGGGCTGGCTGTTGGGAGAAAGTGCCTCTGGCATTGGGAGAGTTGGATGGGGTCAGCAGACCTCACGAGGCCAATCAGATTCAGATTTGGCCTGTGGGGGCGGGCTCAACACCGGAAAAGATGGTGCGTTCCTGGGCCTGCCTGTGGGCTGCATGGAGGAAGACCCCTCTCAGGGAAAATGGTGACTGTTACGCCTCAGTCTACCCACCCCTGTGCCTCTGATGTCCCCCAAGTCCCTGTCCCTTCGCTGGAGCCCAGGGTGAGTGCCTGGGAGTGAGAGTCTGTGTGCGGGTAGTCTAAGAGGGTGCCTGGGTTTCCCACAGCCTTTAGTCCCACCCAGATGGTCGGAATCCCCACAGTTTTCACAGCCAGATGTTGTGGGGCTCCTTTTCCCCCGGCACCAGTACTCCAGGCTGGGGAGACTGGTGTGGGGCTGGGGTCTTTCATTCGTCTGTCTGGGGGGAACCTCTATGGCTGAGATATCTCTCCCGGTTCTCAACCGCCATGCGGAGGTTTGGGGTTGGCCAGTTCATCATCCCTGCCCTTCCTCCCAGTCTCCACGTGGCTTCTTCTTTATATCCTTAGTTACAAAATTTCTGTTTAGCCAGACTTCAGATGGTTCTCCAGGTTGATTGTTCTATAATTTAGTTGTAATTTCAGTTGGAAGGACACAGGCACAGATTTTATCTATTCCGCCATCTTGGATCTTAGCCTTTGCCTATTTTTAAATTGTACTTCTGTCTTAATTTATAAAAATTTTTGGTTGATTTGCAGATTTTTTTTTGTTTATTCTAGATTGTGCCCTTTGTCACTTTTAAAGTTTACAGGTAACCTCTCCCAACCTTTCATCTGTCTGTTTCATTTATGGTATCTTTCTTTGGACAGAAGTGTTTCATTTTAATGTGGTCAGATTCATCAATGTTTTGTGGAAAGCAGAAGTTGGGACACATGGGGGCTCTCATGAGCTAGGGGATAGGATTTACCCTCCTGCAGGGCTAGCTCTCTCTGTGGAGGGCTTTGAGGAGTTCCAGAACTTTCTTGCCCATACTGGACTTCCAAATCCTATAGGAGGTCTTTCATTTGGCTGAAGGCCCTGTATTACCTGAAGGTGCCAGTTAAAGTACAAATCAACTACTTGATGGGTGCCACACTTGGAGAATGTGAGGGCTTACTCAGTCCTACAGCAAGCACTTACTGAGGGCCCTCCTTTGCCTGAGCTCTCAGATGCACTGGGGACATAGACACATTCCATAGATAAGGGTACATAAGAGAGGCAACTGCACACACGTTCATAGTCGCATTATTCACAGTATCTAAAAGTAGCCATCAATGGGTGCATTGATAAATAAAATATGGCATATGCATACAGTGAAATATCATTTAATCTTAAAAAGGAGGGGTCTCTACTTGCCACAACATGGATGAACCTTGAAGACATTGTGCTAAGTGAAGTAAGCCAGTCACAGCGGGACAAATACTGTATGATTTCACTTATGTGAGATACCTAGGGTAGTGAAATTCATAGAGACAGGAAGTAGAAGGGGGTTGCCAGGGGCTGGGGAGAGGGAGATATGGGGAGTTAGTGTTTAATGGGCACAGAGTTTTAGTTCTGCAAGATGAAAAGAGTTCTGGAGCTGGATGGCGGTGATGGTAGCACAACAATGTGAAAGTACTTAGTGTCCCTGCACCAGACACTTAAGAATGGTTAACGTGGTAAATTTTGTGTTGTATATATTTTGCTACAATTAAAAATAAAGAGGGGGAACTGTCCAGACTCAAGGGTTTCAGGGAAGGCTCCCAGAACAAGTGATGTGTGAGGTGAGACTTGCAGGATAGATAGTACAGAGCAGAGGAAGAGAAGCAGCAGGGGGAAATATTCCAACAGTGGAAACCTATTTGCATAGGCTCTCGGTTGAGTGGAAGCAAGGCTTGCTCAAGGTCTGGGAGAAGTTCAGTGTGAAGTGGAGGGCCGCTAACTGAAGAAGGGCAGTGAGGGGTCTGGAGGGTTTTGGAGCAGGGGCATGGCCCGATTGGCTTGGTTACCAGGTGGCACCGGTCTCTGAAGGAAGGAGGTGACAATGAGGGCAGATCCTGGGGCTAGAGCACTGCTGAGTGCGTGTGTGTGTGTGTGTGTGTGTGTGGGGGGGTGCTTAGAGCCCCACGGAGAGAGGTCAGCACGATGAGAATGAGGCAAATCCTTTCCTTTCCATGTGTTTTCCACCCTGTTTCCTCCTTCCCAGAGAGCGTGGACATCTGATAAGCTGTGAAAAGTCCATGAAACTCATCCCATATACTGTGGGTCATAAAAGTAAAGTTCTGTGAATCCTGCCTCAGTGAGAACAGTACAAAACTTTCATCAGGAAAGAAGGTAAAAATAGGAAATCTATCTGCTTGGGGATTTGCCATTTAGTATCCTGACTGGTGGGGAGAACTACCGTGTTCTGCCTTGTCCAAAGCATGTGTGAGCCTTGGTCATTCTGCCTCTCCTGTCTTGTCTCTCCTCTTCCAACCTCCTCCACTCATCTCCCTTCTTTTCCCTGGTCCTGTTATTTCCCTGGGCACCAGGATTCTTTTCCCTCTTTACCCTCAGCCTCAGCGTCAGTGTGAGCCTCTTTCTGACCTTTGATCTTATTGTCTCCGCCCACACCTTGCCCAGGACCTTCCCTCTTCACGGCATTTCCTGTTGGGGTCAGCAAGGAGGATTTTTAAAGCCTTAGGCTGCTCCCATCTGCTTAGGAGCAGTGGGCCGGATCATTTGAACATCCGCTGAGTACCTAGCAGTGGCCCTGGGCTGGGGGCCATGGATACCAAAACCATTTAAAGCCAAGTGCCCTCCCCCAAAGACAGTTATAAGCTTCCAAAGGCTGAGGGAACTGAATAGAGGAGGGGTTGGGGCTGGCAGGGCAGGCTTTACCCAGAGGGGCAAGCAGGCTCTCCACGAGTGAGCGGGTGTCCCTTGGAGGAGGATAATTCGGGGTAGGAGGTCCCAGACAGACACCAGCGGCATGGACATAGGCTTAATGAGGCAAGCTACATCTGGGGGATGCCAAGTTTGCATTCTCCCTCTATCAGCACCGCCATCGTTGTCACGGAGCTGGAAGCAGTCCTTTTAGGGAACACTTAAAACCCGTGCTGAGAGCTACACATTCCTCTCCTTACACGTTAGGACACTCCTAACAAGTCAGTCATTCTGCCGTTGAGGAAAGTGATATTTAAGGAGATGAAGTTACTAACCCAAGATCACACAGCTAGGGAGGGGGAGAGCCTGGATTTAAACGTAGACAGGTTTTGGAGTCCACAGGCTTAGGCACGGCAGCCAAGTTTCCGAGTTCCACAGGTAAGGCCCTCCCCGGCCTCTGAGTCAGAGCATCTAGGCGCAGGGCGTGCAGTCTGCCTCTCTACCCGCTGCCCGCTGTGATGCCGGTGATGATGGTGGGCGGTACGTGTGTGTGGAACCTCTTAGGTGTACTGCTCCCCAGGTCTGAAGGTGGAGCTCACAGGAGACGGGCCTTCAGCCATCTGTACTCCTTGGCACACCTGCCGATGACCCTGGTCTTGTCTACACCCAGGAGTGAACAGAGGCAGGGCCTTGGGCCTGGGTGGCTTGGGAGTAGAGGCTCCACCAGCTGGGCTGCCATCTGCAGCCCTGTCTCTCTGGCTTCCCGCCCTCCGCTCTCTCCTTTACTCTCAGTCCGGCCCCCAGGGGAGCCAGGACCTGTTCCCAGAGGCTGCAACACCCCAGAGATGACCAGATTTGTACCTATGAGGTGGTCCCCAGAGGAGACCGGGGGACTGTGTTAGCCCCCTGCATGAACATTTCTGAACTGCTTAACACACTTAACGAAAGTCCTGTTGGTGAGGATTGGCCTGACAGCTCAGAGCTCCTGAATCACCACCACGTCCCACCAGCCCTGATTTGTTAGGTGAGGGCACTCAGGGTTGTCTTATCCTCAATTTCCTCCATGTACTAATTCCTGTGATTCTAGATTTAATACTCGAGGAAGACTAGACACAAAGCACTGAAATGCCATTTTCCTCGGGTCTGTTGGTGAAAGGCAGTGAGCATTTTAGGACAGGCATGGCAGGCAGGCTAAGGCAGGGTTAGCTGGGTGGGGTCAGGCCAGGCTGGGAAGGAACCCGAGGATGGGGCCCAGGAGTCCATTGTCCACCCTCACTTTGTTCCTGACTGGAGTGGGACCCAACCCCTAGGGGAGAGGCATTTAGAGAGTCTGCAGTCCCAGGGAGGAGCCAGGGGGCTCAGCAGGGATACAGAGGCAAAGGGCCAGTTATGCAAATAGGGATGATAAGGCAGGAAGTGCAGAGACACTGGGAGACCCAGGGTGCATTCATTCATTTATTCATTCATTCCTCCCTCCAAAGGGTTCTTGGGTTCCAGAAGTGAGGTAGGGACCATTAAATGAGTGCCCTGGAAAAAAAGATTTCGTGCTCAGATGAATTTGGAAAACTAGGCCTGTGGTTTCCCACATGTGGTTCAAGGCCTTCCCAGGAAGCCTCTTAGAAATGCAGCCTCTTTGGCGCCACTGCCCACCTATTGAATCAGAATCTGCATTTTAACAAGATGGCAGGTGACTCATGTGCCCAAGAGAGTCTGAGAAGCACAAGGGAAACATGCTCTGAGCACAAACTTTGGAGTAAGGCCAACCCAGGGCAAATCCTGGCTCTTGTTCATTATGGGCCTCAGCAGCCACAGGAGTGAAAGGGAGGCAAAAAGCCTGACCTCACAGTCATGCCTATAAAGGTCCCTGTTTGCGGAGTGTTGGGCTCTGAGCACACATCTCTCCTGTCCTTTGTCCCCATAAGTCCATGTCCCACTGACAAGGGGTTTGGCTTTTTTATTCACCTCTGTGTCCCAGCACATAGGACCGTGTGCCTGGAGCATGGTAGGTGCTCACTCCATCAATATTTGTTGAATGAATGAATGCTCGTCAAGCGGTTGTCAGGTCAAATGGAACACCCTGGAAACTGCTTTCTGTGGCGGCAAAGTCACTGAAGTTTTCCTTTCTGTTTCCTGTTGCTGCCACAGATTATGGCAGATTTCCCAAGGTGAAGGATTGCTGAGAGGCTGGGGCAAGGGGACGGTGGAAATTTTTGATGCAGATAGCTGCTCTGTGTCAGCCTGTGTTTCAGGAAGATTCTGTTGTTGCTGAAATCTTTGAGTTGAAAGCCATTGTTAAAATGAAATATTCTGAGAGGCGCTGGCCCTGAATACCTTAGTACACACGAGCTGATCTGTGTGGAGAGCGTAAGGTCTGGCAGGTGGTAAAGGGTAAGTTTGTGTGTCTGAAGCCACCCATTGTTCCCAGATATTGAACCCAGAAGTGAATCTGACCCATCTTGGCCCTCCGTTTCCTCGTGATCCAGCCTTTGTTGGCCCCTTCCACTCAGCTCAGTCCCTGGGGCATCTCGCCCCTGGCTCTGTGCCAGTCTGAACCAGGACTCCATCTTGGGGCCATTCTCATCTGTGGGGCAGCCTCACCCACTTTCTCTCCTGAACAACCTTGTTACTTGCAGCACAGAAAACAAATGGCACTAAAGGAAACAACTGCATGAACCTTGTTGCTGAATTTGGGTGGGGGAGCGCTGAGGACGCTGGGTCTTGTGCGACCCAGGAAGGTCACCGCTGTAATGGGTGTCCCTGCTCCCCATTCTCCGATCCCTCCCTCCCCTGTTTCTTTCCCATTAGCCCATAAACACACTCTGTTTCCATCTTTAAAACATGTGAAACAGCACCCCTTCCTTGACTCTGCACCCCCTTTTGGCTGTCACCTTGTCTCTCTCCTTCCCTTCCAAACCATGCTTCCTGAGAGGGTGTCTGCCAACTCATTTCTTAGTGCCTGTCATCTGGCTTTCACTCCTCCCCCCCAGGGGACGTGCTCCAGCGCAGGGCTCCACAGAACTGCCCACTGCCCAGATCCAAGCATCTCTTGGCTTCTGGACCCGCCCCGGGCTGGCCTCAGCCCGCCTCCTGACCTTCCTCCTGTCCTTCCAGCTCTTCAGCATCTCACTGGTCATCATCCCCTCCCACGGAAAGTTTGCTTTCATATCAGTGCTTCCAGGTCTTAGCTCTCCTGTCTGTCTGGTCTACATGCCATTCCTTCCTGTGGCTTTACCACCCCTCTCCAAATGCTCATAAACCCCACATCTCACATTGAGTCCTCCAGTGAAGAGCTTGCCCCTGAACTCCAGACCTCCCACCACGCCCACGATCCTTGGCCCATACTCATCATGCCAGAAACAGAGTTCTTCCTTTTGTTGTCACCTCTATCACCCCCTACCCCACCCCCAGCAGTCTCACCATCCCACACTCTTTTGTGTCCTGCCTTCACTAGTCCTGCATCTTCCTAGACCGGAAACCTGGGAATCGTCTGTGATGTCCACGCCCACCCACCCCCTTTCACTAGTCACATCGTGTGGATTCTACCACTCAGACAGCGCTCCTGTTTCCTCACTGGCATGGCTATGCCTTGGGCCTCACCCTCTTGGACACTTGAGTCTCACTTGAGTGGGACCCAGCACTTTGATAGCTGCAGTGGCGACGTGTGGTTTCCCACATCCATGCTTGCCTTCCTCTAGTTGGGGCCCACTTGGGTCAGAGAGAGACGCAGGGGTGTGGCTCTGCTGTCTAGGATGGAAGGGGAGGGGCACGATGAAGATCAGTGAGAAGTCACTACCCTCAAAGTGGCAACGCCTGAAGCTCCTGGGTAAGAGTGAGCCTTGGAACCAGTTTAAGCCGATAGACCATTAACACCTGCCAATGACAGCCCCTCTCTTCTGGGGTCCCACTGATGGGGTATAAAGACAAAGCACGCTAGTGGGATGTAAGGGAAAGCACTGGTTCATTTATTAATAGCTGGGCATGTGCCCGTACCCCTCCAAGCACAGGCCTGTCAGTGCATGTGCTGGCTAACACAGCTCCGGCCTGAGCCCAGTGGGGGTTTCCACCCCCCTCAGGAGCATCTGCAGAATTAGGGCTGGGACCGGGCTGCAGAGCAGTCAGCGTCCCCTTTCCCAGCCAGCTCTCAGCATAAGAATGACAGGCTTGCGATAACCCCCGTTTTAGGTAGAACGGGGGGCATCTGGGGGACACAATTTGCCTTCCAGTTCAGTGCCCCTGTCCCTGGTAGAACATGGCCCAACAAGGGGTGAGGAGGAGATGACAAGCAGCAAACTGTCTTCTGAGGCCCCTCGTGTGGGCAAAAGGGAAGTCCCCCCTTCTCTGAGTGTTGAGACTGCCATGGGGACGAGGGTGCAAGGCTCCTAAGCGTCTCTCCCGCCCTCAACACGGCCCAATCTGGTTATGACGGGACGCTTTCCCATCCACTGACTTCCTCCCAAGAAGCGGAGGTTTCAGGCACTGTTTCCAGCAGATGCATCGATTCCGAGGGGCATGGATTCTTTCCCCCCTGGTTTCATTCCTAAGACTCATGTGACTGCCAGTTGTTTTCACATCTGTTGTCACTGATCAGGTCTCTCCCCAGATCCCATCCACGCTGTAACAGTTACAGGGAGACTTCGCCAAGGGGGTGGGAACAAGTGGACCCGAGTTTCCAGCTTCCTTCAGACCTGCCTCCAGACTGAGAAGGGCAAAGCCACATCCAACAGGCAGACGCAGACGTATGGCCCCTCCTTTCCACCTTTCTGCTCTCCTGTTCCAGGACTCCAGCTCCCCTTCCTCCTCTCCTGTGGCCTGGGCCTTCCTTTCCCCGCCACGTATTATCTGAGTTGAGGCTGTGAGGCTTTCATTTTCCTAACTTGGGTAGTTCTGTTCTTTGGCCCTGGGAAAAGGCATCTTCTTGGGAATTCATTCTTATTCCTTTTATCTAAGGTTGAGACTAACCCCATTCATTCCCCGCAATGCACCTCACTGCAGTTTCCCTTTTCAAAGCAGACAGCCCTGCCAAGGGGCTAAAGTTTCTCATGCAGTAAGCAGAGGGACTTGGGCAACCCAGAATCCCTTAATTGTCAAGCCTGTGGGGTCCCTGGAGGGCGGCAGCTCGATCCTACCAATCAAAATGGACAAAGGGCAGTGTGACCTCACTGACTGGGAAAAGTTCCAGCCCAAACCAGACACTTGGCATTTATTTGGTCAGTGCATTTTGATCGTGGATAAATGCAGTTTCTGTTAGGCTCTTTGAAATATTGAAAATAGCTTACAAATTCTCATTAGTGCCTTTGAGGACCCATAGGGGTCTGGGAACTCCAGCCAGGGAACACTGAGCTTGTCCAATCCCACCTCTGCATCCTCCTGTCATGCGTTTCTTTCCCTCTCAAGTTTGGAACCCACTGAGTGAAAAACACAAGCGGTCTCAAATGGAGAGATCAAAATGTCAGCTTCATTTCGGAGAAAGCTGATTGGAGAATGTGGCTTTGGATGTGCAGGCAAATTGGCTTGTTCATACATCGCTTTTGAATGGGAGAGACTTACCCAGCCATTCCTGGGGACAATCTCAGGCCTCCCATGCAGGGGCCAAGCCTGCTGGACAAGTTTAGGGAGGTGCGAGGCAGATGGGCTGAATGGAGGTGCCAGCTTCTCTCCCCAAACTCACTATGTAGACACGTCGCCCCTACCCCCTGCATGGGGAGAGAGTGAGGGGTCAGGGTGAGAATGGAAAAACACGTGTGTCTGCGGTACTTTGCCCTCTGGGGCATGGAGTGAGAGCTCCCCCCTCTGTGGGGTAGGGGTGGGGTGTGTGTGTTCCCTGAGCCAGCCACGGTGGATCTGGGCCTGAGCGGGTCGCATTGCCTGCCGCTGGGAGGGGCCTAGGCGGGCAGGACCTGTCCCACTGCCCGGGGAGCCATGGTTAGAGCACCCCCCACCTTGGGTGCAGCTATCGATGCCAGCCAGCCTTGCAGGTTCTCAAAGCCCTTACCCGAGGGGAGATGGCGACTAAGACGTACATCGTCTGGCTCACTTATCTCTGTGATGTATTTAAATAAGAAAATAAATGGTTCATTTTTCCCTTCATTGTCCCCTGGCAGGGTAAATGGAGAATGTGTTTCATCCAGGTGAATTGTTAGGAAATGGGACCGCTGTTTAAAATGCATCTGTTCTGGAGTCGGACCTGATTCTTCCTTGGTTAATGCCTTGATAGAAACTGAAGTCAGATTCTGAAGGCATCAAACATTTGCTTTGCAGATGAAGGACCCAGATTGAGTGGAATAATAGATTCAAGGCAAGAGGAGCCGGCGGGGGAGGACAGAAAGTTACTAGCTTTCTAGTAAGAAGCGGTAGCAAGGCCAGGACTCTTTCCTTCTTTCCTCTGCCTTCCTTCATTCCTTCTTTCTCGCTTCTCCTCCCCCCCTTCCTTTTTTCCTTCCTTCCATGCATCCAGCCATCCATGCATCCATTCAGCCAAGTTGTATTGAGCTCCCACTTTGTGCTGGGCACTGTGTGAGCTTTGGGATATGGAGCTGGTGACATGCAGGGTATCTGTCCCCTCACCCCCTTCCCCACTCCCTGAGCTTTCATTCTTTCTAATGTATCACTCCTGGGGAGGTCAGATAATGAAACAGGTAATTTCAGTGCAATGTGACGCGTATCACAAGAGAGTTTAGTGTGAGGCTGGGGTGGGGGTTACGGGCATAGAGGAAGGGCAGGAACCCAGCCAGGGGCTATCAGGGATGGCTTCCTGTATGTATCTTCAAGGTCGAACCGACAGGTCCTGCAGATGTTAGTCTGGGGAAGACAGAGAAGAGCAAACTGCGGCTCGCTCTGTGGCTGTTGTTGGTAATGGCCCTGGAGGCTGCTTCTCTGGGGTAAGCATGTTGTCTGCATGGGATACCTGTCCGATTCCAATTCCGACTCTGCTGAGCACGTCGCTGTACCCAGGCACTATGCCAGGTGTGTAATATGTATTATCATATTCAATGGTGACAAGACCCCGCTGAGGCTGGTAGTGTAGTTATTCCCATTTTATAGACGCAGAAACTGAGGTTTGGGGAAATGAAATGACTGTCCAAGGATCACAGAGCAGGTGAGGAATGGAGCTAGGACTGTTGCTACTGCACGTCACTCCCCATGCAGCGTCTCCTGGTAGAGTCCCTACAGCTGTTTCCAGCACAGCACACAACCCAGGGTCTCTAGGCAGAGTCCAGCACCAGCACTGACCACTGGCCATTTCTGTTATACTAGCAGCAGTAACGCTATCATCCTCTTCTACAGTTTCACACAGAAAATGGAGAAAGGAGGCCCTTCTCATCTTGCATCCTCACTCCCTTCACATATTCCTGCTCCGTTCCAGGCCTCAGTTTCTCATCTGTGTAAAGGGGACAGTCATTCCTGCCTGCTTTGAACAGAGACGGTGGTGGGCTCACCAGGGCCTGGCAAATGCTGCATTTCCCTGGGCTTATAAGGCACTCCCAACTGAACTTCAGGGCGCTCGTCTGCCCAGGGCTGGGTGTCTGCTGAGAGGTGACTGAGGGGGCAGAGGGGAGCCCCTCGTGGGCCTCAGCTCCAGAGACAAATTCGTTGTCTGATCTCATCATTCAGCTCCGTTGTTTCTTGGAGGTACAGACCAGATGTGCGGATAAGAGCATCTTTGCAGACTGAGGGGGCAGCTGGCCCAGGATGATCCCTGTCTCTTCCCAGGAGGCCATGGCAGCAAAAGGAAGGCTCAGAGGAGCTGTTCAGGACATGTCATGACTCACGCACTCGTCAAACATGAATGGGCCTGGCCCTGTGCAGTGTGGCCGAGGTGGATGGATGCTGTCTCCACCTCCAGAAGCTCCGACTCCTGTGGGGGAAACGCACAGTGCAGTGTGGTGCCCAGAAACCTGGCATTCATCCTCGTTGCTCCCCTTTCTCCTTTCCTCGCCCCCCACATCGAGTCATGAGCAGCCCTGGTGGGCTCTCCCTTCAGAATACATCCAGGATCCAACCCTCCTCCACCACCTCCATTGCACCCCCTGGAGTCCCAGCCAGAATCTCCTTTGTCTGAAGGCCTGCAGGTGACCCTCTGCGGCTTCCTTCCTTCCATTCTTGCCTCTTGCCAATCCAGCCACTGGAGAGCTTTGAACAGTGTTACTCGGATTGTTTATTCCCCTGCTTGGAATCCTCCAATGGCTGCCAGCGCGTTCAGAAACAGGTCAAGGTCCTTTCCATGTTCTCGCCCCTGGGTCCTCCCCGATCTCCTCTCCCCTAAGCCTTGCCCAGCTCACTATGCTTCAGCCGAGTGGCTCCCCTGCCGTTCCTCAGACCTCAGGCTGGCTTGTCTCAAATAGGTCCTGGGCTCAATGCCCTCCGCCCGGAAAGCCCCAGTCCATCGCTTCTGTCAGCTCTTGCTAAGAAGTCTCCCCCTCAGAGAGGCCTCCCCAACTTCCTTATGCAGTTACACCCTCCTGCCCTTCCTCTGCCCTCGGTTTCTTCAGCGTCCTTTTAACTGCCTGATATAGTATATGTGCATTCCCCCCCCCCCCCTTATTTACTATCTGTCTCCTCAAGTAAGTTCCATGAGATGAATGAGGTGGTCTGGTTTGTTCTCTGTGGAATGCCCACCTCCTAGAATAGCGTCTTACACATAGTAGGCGCCCAATGACTGTTTATTGGGTGTTAAATGAGTGACTGGAAAGATGGTACTTATGGAAGCAGATGCAGCAAACAACTCCAGGGTGTGGGTAGGTGGGGTCACTGCTGGGTGAGGTGACATGTGAGTTCAGACATTTAGGTGGGGCAGGCAGTTTTCTTGGGGAGAAAAGAGGGGAAGGATACCAGGAAGAGGCCCAGACCTCAAAGGGCCCATGTTGACGGGAGCAGAGACGTTCCGCGTGGTGGGGGGCGCCTTGTGTCGTGGCTGGGGCTGAGAAACGAGCTTGGAGGGGGGCAGGTGGCAGAAGGGAGAGAGTTTGGCCGCTCCCTGTGGCATGATTGTGAGCCTAGACTCTGGAGCCGGCCCCACCGGCTTCACGTCCCAGCCCTGTAGGGAAAACTCGTAAGTCACCACTTGAGGTGGCTATTAAATCATAGCTCAGGACCTCGGAGAACAGTGCTGGGTGTTTTCAGAAGCGCGTGGAGCTTCAGAGAGACCTGGGCTTAAATCCTGGCCCTGCCGGGTCCTAGCCTGCATAAGACTTAATCTCTTTTGGCCTCGGTTCCCATCTCTAGAACAAGAACAATAATCCCTAATTCACAAAATCTTTTTAAGGATGCAGTGAGATGATGTATGTGAAGAACTTACTTAGGCCTGGACGGAGACTAGACCATGGTTGCCAAGGCAACGAGGACTGCTGCATCCAGTGGGTTCAGAACTGGGAGAAAACTTGCTCTTTCAGCTCTTGGTGGGGCCGCAGGTGTTCTCCAGACATTTACTCAGCACTCACCTGCGAGGGGCCACACGTTTGCTCCGAGACGCTGCACTGCAGCCTGCTTCTGCCTTCCGGTCCTTAGGGAGCTGTGCTTCCTCTCGTCTCGGGGCCTTCGCACGGCTGATGCCTCCATCTGGAGTGTTCTGCCTCCTTTCACACCATCAACCATGGCTCATCTGTCACATCTTGGCTGAAGGTTCACTTCCTCCCAGACTCCATGTCTAGATCATTCCCCTAGAATTGTATTCCTGACCCTCAGATAGCTTATCTCTGGTGATAATAATACATTGATCAGAGTTACTAACTTACCATCTTCACTTTCCCTCATGGACTGTACGCTTTGGGAGGGCAGGGCCTGTGTACAGTATCATCCTATCCTATAGGATTTACGTATCATCCTGTCTCCGGACCATGGATGGTCCCTGGCGAATTGTAGCTTCTCCGTTAGCATCAAGAATGACGCAGGGAAGATGGAAGTGACATGTACAACTGTAGCGACCTTGCCTTCTCCTGTTCTTTCCCAAACAAGCTCGGGAAGACTGAAGGAAGCACCATAGCCATGAACGGCTCAGCGCTAGGAGGAATGCCAGTTCTTTTTTATTTATAACAACAACAACAATAATAAATAACACATCCTCAGTCGCTACGCTAAGTACTCTGTAGACATTACTTCATTTAATTGAAACGTCATTATTATTGAGTGAGAAAAACAAGATGCCAAGAAGTGTATATAATATGATCCAATTTAAAAAAGATAAACAATGTCAAACCCCTACTATATATGTAAATGTGTATATGGGAGTCTTTAAGTTTATGTTCGTATCTGGTTTTATGAGCAAGAGTGAAAATATGGAAAGATGCAAACGCGATTGTTAATATGGGGTAGCGAGGGGCGTGTGTTGCCTGGTGGATAGTGTGGGGGAGGGTGGGCAGGGAGAGAGAGAAAGCCAAGTGAGAAACAGGAAATGGAAAACTAAAATCACACTACAAATCCAATATGCATAATAAGATCATACTTATGTATTCATGCGAGATTCTATATGAATGTGTGTGTAAAAAGAAGTATAAAAATTGTTCCCCCAAAAGTACTATATGCTGACAGGGGTGCAGTGCGATAGGCGTGTACACACTGTCTGGAGGAGTGTACATTGTTACAAACGTTCTGGAAAACAGCTTGGCAGTACACTGTCCACAGCCTTAAAGAGAGTCATATATTTGGACTCGGGATTCCACTTCAAGGAATTCTCCCTGAAGATATCATCAGAGTTGCAGTCTACCATTTATGTGTAAGATGCATAGCGTTGTTTCTAATAGAGGGAAAAGTGGAAATAAACTTAATAGCCGATAATAAGAGAAAGGTCAAACAAACTGTTACGTCAGAAAAATAAATTGCGGTGTCGTGACAGCTCTGTAGACAGGAGGACTCTTGCCATCTCCTGTTTACAGATGGAGGAAACAGGCACACCATGGTGAAGGAAGGGGCCAGAGTCACATGGCAAGTGAGTGCTGCAGCAAGGTTGGAACCGCGGTGAATTTGCAGAAACATGAGCATGCCTTCCTTCCCAATAGATTTGTGAACAGGGCGAGCAACAGTTGTTCACGTTCTTCTCCTGGCCGGAATGGTCGTGCCCCAAACCCTCTGCTCCACTATAGTGTGTGGCGGGACCCCTCCGAAGGATCATCAAAGTGACATCCCTTTCTTCTTAATGAAATAATACATAGAAAGTTTTTAGCCAGCCCCTGACATAGTTTGGACTCAGTATATACTATGAGTTATAATTCATATGATTTTTTGTTTTGTTTTGTTTTAGAGAAGCAGTTACAAAAATGGGGCTTTCTCTTCCTAATCATTCTGATTTCTTCTCTCTGTGTTATCTTGGACATTGTCCTTCAGTGGCAGCTTTTGGGAGTTGGAAAGAGCCAAAGCTTTGGAGTCAGATCTGTGTTTGAATTCTGAAATTGCCTTTTAGCAGCTGTGTGATTTTAGACACATTACTTACCCTCTCTGAGCCTCTTTGCCTAACTCAGAATTGTGGTAAAGATGAAATTAGATGTCAAATAGAAAGTGCCTAACATAGTTCATACCTTGTAGTAGGTGTTCATTAAATGTTAGGTTCCGTGCCTTCCCAATTGGAAGACACAGTATTTGATGGAAACCTCGTTGAGTGGAACTGGATTGGGAGTGGTTTTAGGCCAAGTTGGGCCAGGCCAGACCAGGATGTCAACGGAGCCAGGGACACAGCCATCGTATCATGGCTGGGGATTCACCCAAGGCTAGAGTTCAAAGTGGAGATGGGGTAGAAGAGAAAGGAACACGGAGCTGCCTGGGCCCAGGACGGGCGCTAGAGGTTACAGGCAGGTTTTGAGCCTGATGTTTTGCCCTTTGTCTGTACCCAGAAGTCACAGGTGATCAAAGACCAGTGGGGAAGTCTGGGCATGAAAAAAAAGAGGAGGGATATGAAGTTTGGATAAAGATTTGCTGTTTCCAGGGCTCAGATGTGTCCTAGGTGAAGAGCTTGTCTAGTAGGTCTTGGGAAAGTAGCAGGGTTTCAATCACTTTCTTTTTCTTGTAACATCATTTGACCTTGTTTGCCCCAGAGGCACAGCAAGGTCCAGGCTATAAGGTGAGATGAAGAGATGCAATTGATGAATGGTTGACTGGGGATGGATGAATGGATTTATGGATGGTTGGATGGATGAATAGGATGGATAGATGGTAGGTGATGGACGGATGGATGGGTGGATGAGATGGATAACTAGATGGGATTGATAGGTATTTGGGATGGATGTACAGATGGATGGGCTAATATATGGGGGTATGGGTGAATGCATACATGGCTAGGATAGAAAGATGAGGTTGGTTGATAGGCTAGTAAAATGGAAGGATAGATGGCATAGACAGAGGATAGATGAATGGAGTGGATGAATAAGGGAAAGATGAGTGGAGGGATGAATGGATAGACGATGGCAAGATTGGCTTGATAGATTATGCAGATGAAATGGGGTGGCTGAATGAAAGGATTGAGAGAATGGGCAATGAGTGGATTCATGGACGAGGTAGATTTATGAGTGTTTGGATAGATGCATGGAAAAAAGAAAGAACCCAAGGATGGGTGGATGGAAGGATGATTGGATAATAGATGAATCAGAGGATATTCAAATTTATTGTCCAAGCAAATCCGTTTGGGGGCTGGCTGGTCAACACTGGAGATAAGGACTGGATGGGAGAATAACAGATATCGGCTGTTTCGAGGGACGGCCTGGCCTCATAGGCACCCGGACTCCTAGGCATCATTCTCTTATCAGTTCCTGTGATGTCCTTAGTGAAAACTCGTGTTATATCAGGCTTAGAACACCAACACAGCCCGTGTTCACAGACCCCTGTGGAAACAGACTGTCTCTTCTAATGCACAAACATAGTCTTTACTGACTCTTCCATGCAAATGTCAGATATGTCTACACTGGTGTTTATACTCACATGCAACTTGTAATGGAAACCACCTGTTTACATTCTGCCCCTGAAACCAAATGAGAGTCAGGGGCTCACAGTCCACACTCCATTGTGTGGAATGGGCCAACAGGAAGGAAAGCAGGCGGCTCAGGGACCCTTGCCTTGTGTAATTGATGTGGGTTTTTTTTTTTTTTTCTTTGTTAAACAAGTAATTTATTTTGAAAGCCACCAATTCAGTGAGAAACAGAGTTTTCAGTTTTTCTTTATCAACCTGGGTGGGTGAAGATAGAAGGCATCTCTGAGCTTCTCAACTGGGGCCTGAATAGTCTCCAGAATGCAGCTGCCCAAATGATCTAATTGCCCTTTCCTCCCAGCCATGCTTCCCTCTCTCGCTTGCTCTTTCTCTTTCTTTTAAGTTAATTAGTTTAACTACTTTTCAGCTACTATAAAAGTAACACATACTCAGAGCAAAAATTCAAACAGTGTATAGAGGGCATGTGGTGAAAAAAGACCTCCCCTCTGCGGATCCTGAATCCCACTTATTAATAGTTTGTTCTGAATTACTCCAGAAAATTTCAAAACTATAAGGAAGTAGAAACAATAACACAAGTTCTTTATATCTCACACAAATGGGATCATTCTAGATACATCAAATATACTATCCTGTAACGTGCCTTTTTCCCTTAGCAAGATCTCTTAATACATCTTTCTGGGCAGGCATCTATAGAATCATCTCATTCTTCTTAATGACTACATAGTATTCCATAAATTACCATAAAGGACTCCGTCAGTCCTTTATTATTGAGGCTTTTTCTAGTTCTTGGCTACCCTCAAACTATACCACAATAAAATAAGTGTGTGTGTGTGTGTGTGTGTGTGTGTGTGTGTGTGTATGTGTGTATGTGAATGATTTCAACATGAATGAACTACTCTGTAGAATAGAGTTTTAGATATATTGCCTTGGGATATGTGCATTTATGCTGAGAAAAATGCCAAATGACATTTAAATACTACTACCAAGAGCACTTTAGAGTTCTTGGTTTCTCTGCATGTGTGAATGTATCAGAATCCCCTGGAGGGATTGTTAAAGTAGAAATTTCCAGATTGAAGGGTTTCTGATTCAGTACATCAGAGGTGGAGTAGGTCTGGCATGGGATTGAGAATTTGCATTTCTAACAGTTTTCCCAGGTGATGCTGATGTGCTGGTCCAGGAAGCACTGCTCTGTACCTGTCCCAACAACTATTTAAAAATCTGCCAATCTGATGTCTGTCAGAAAGAGAGCTCGTTATTTCACCTCTTTCATTATAAATGAAATTAAGCATCTTCTCATGTTTCTTAGTCATTTGTATCTCTTTTCCTGTAAACTGTCTGTTCATGTACTTTGCTCATTTTTCATGGCAGTGTTCATTTTTTTTCTTATTGATTTGTAAGAACTTTTCACATATGAAGGATATTGGTTCTTTATCTGTAGCAGTGCAGTAATTTTTTCCCCCCAAGTTTGGAGCTTGTCTTTAGACTCTGTGATTGGTTGGCTTATTTATTTTTTTACTTATTTATTTACTTATCTATGTATCTATTTATCTCATTTATACATATAGAAGTCCTACAAGTTTATGCAATCCAATTTGTCCATGTTCTGGCTTTCCAGTTTTATACTATAGTTAAAGAAAGCTCTTTCTCACTCTAAGATTATATAAAAGTTAATAATGAATGTGTGTTAATGCTTGTTTTATATTTTCTAATCTAAAATAGGGCAGCAAGTGTTACTATGGCAATATAGTAATTACTTAATTGAAAATGAACATGTGAAGTCTTCACATTTCCGAATTAACCTGAAGGGATCTTTCGGCTTCTTCATCCCTTGGGCTTGTAAAAGAGAAAAGAAACTCCCATTTGATGATTTCCCCTTCTTCAGGCTATTGCTGTGATGAGTTGAGATTAACGAAAAAAGAGTTTGAAGTTTGAGGGCAAAGTGTATAGGCTGTTTTCAGGCAAACAGATGTTTCTAAAGTGATGGAGGCACAAGCGTGAGATGGCATAGCGCACCAAAGCGCCCTCTCCTTGTGCCAGGCTGGCTTTCAGTTGCACAATGCCCTTCTCCACTGAGTGTGCTCTCGTCCATGGAGCCGCAAGGCTTACCAGTGGAAAAAAGGATTGGAAGTAGAGAATTGTCAAACAGAGCCTTTTGCACAGCTGGTCACAATATATGCACCAATAAATATGGGCTGATTGAATTAATGGAAGCATCATGATTTTGAAAGGCTTGCCTCTTATTTTTGTTTCATTCAGACAACTTCACATGCAGAGTCCCATGCTAGATATTGGGACAACGTCCTTGACAAGCCACTTACCAGCCTCGGAGGAACTGGCAGTCTAGTGGACAGCTAGATATCATAACAGATGGTATTGTAGAAAAGGGAGAGAGGTGATAATAGAAGGTGCTAGATGGTATCTCGATCAGGGACCATGTCTTATCCATTCTGTCCTAGCACAGAACCTGACACTTAGGCAATCAACCAGTGTTTGCCGATTGAATGAATGAGTTTGGGAGCAGAGAGGAGGGAGTAAGGAACTCTGCCTGGGGAAGAGGGGATATGTGAGTCTTAACAGGAAGAAGAAGGGTCACAGAGAGAAGTGGGTAACAAGCAAGGTGGGTCTCTGTAGCTGCCACCTATTGCTCACCAGGGCTCAGGATGGATTCTACATGTCACATGGCAAGAGTGGAGGTGTAGGCTTTATTAGGAAAAGGGAGCATTGGCAAAGTCAGTCAGCACGACGGGATGGCACGGGTCTCTCGTTCTCTCTTACGTCTGTGGAGGGGTGTGCCGGGGCCATGGCCTCCAGCGTGGGTCTGTGTTCCAGATGAGGGTCCCTCTCCAGCTGTTGCTCTTCCTTCTTATAGGTAAGCATATGAGCCATGTGGAGATCAGAAGGGCGGTTTATGCCCTTATCGAGCACTTCCTATGTGCCATATATCTAGTGGGCAGGAACAAAAAGGAGTATAGATGCCATGTCTGTGCTTGAGTCCTAGGATGGCAGTGGTTTATCCTTCAAACCGGGAACCAAGTGTTGTGGATGCACAGAGGTGGGGACCAGGGGCCCCTTCTTGAAGAGATGGCCTTTGAAAATATGCTCACAGAGACTTAGAAGCAGCCTCTGCAGTCAGTCATCAGAGAAGTCACCTTGGGTTGGGAGTCTGAGAATGGATAGGACAGTGGGAGACCGTGGATACTGGGAGGGCATTGGGGGTCGGGGTGGGTCAGGATGGGTCCTTACAACCTTTCTGTCTTTCCCCAGGGATAGCAGCTCCCTGGCTGGTCTTCCTGCTGCCTCTGTGCTCACCTGTGTTTACTCTTCCCACAGCAGCCAGAGAGAGATCCTAAAGCTTGTGGATCAGACTGGGTCACGTGTGTCCCCACGTGCACCCAGGAAAACCATCCTGACTTGCTCTGGCCTTGACTGCCCACCTGCTCCCATCTCGTCTCCCACCCGTCCCGCCACATTCTCTGCACCCTGGGATTGCTGGCCTTCTTGTTTTTTGCTTGAAAACAACAGGCTGGCTCCTGTCTCCAGGCATTTACACCTGCTCTTTTGTCTGCCCGGAATGCTCTCCCCGCAGATCTCCCATGGCTCACTCTTACTCCCCATCAGGTCTCTGCTCCAGTGACATCCTCAGAGGTGGACGGCAGATGAAGCTCCGTCACATACCTCGTTATATTATTTGCTGATTGTTTACCTGCTTATCATCTGTCTCAGACGCCCCTACGTAGAAACAAGCTGAGTGAGGATGAGCACAGGGAACTGGCCCCTCTGGTGCCTACGGCAGGTTTGACACACTGTTAGTGCTCAATAAATACTCATCAGCTGCATGAATGAAAGGCACAAGCGGGGGTGGAAGAGAGAGAATGAGTGGTAATTAATGTTTACTGATTTCCCTGTGCCTGGCGTTTCACATCTGTCATCTCATTCAGTCTTCCCAGTGTGCCTGTTATTGTAATATGTTTTATTATCCCTGTTTTATAGACGAGGGAACTGAGGCTCAGAGAGGGTGAGCAGGGTGCCCAAGGTCACACAGCTAGCACATGTCAGAGTGGGGCTGTGCATTCAGGTCTGTCGTCAGACTCTATCGGCCAAGCTGGCTTCTCCCCATGGTCCTGTGGGGTGCTTGTGGTGTCTGCTGGGAGCCGTGAACAGGCCGGGTGGCTGACGGCCCGGAATGTGTGCGTGTCTGCGGTATAGGTAGGGGTGCAGTGCAGATTAAATTGTAGCTCTCCTGGCCTCTTTTAAAATTCCCCTCACACTTCCATGTATCCTTCCATGTATTCTAATCTATATGTGTACACAGGCTTCTGTTCACACATGTGTTCACACAGACAAAATTTCACCGATATGCATACCACGCTACCATTCAAAGACACAGCACCAGGTGGAGAAGACACCGAGCGCTTTGCACAGATTCTGCTGGGAGGCCGCGGGGGTCCTGATGGAGGGAGGGGAGCTGCGGGAGGACCCACAGTCCTCCCTGCAGGATGGCGGGGTGGCAGCATGGGAGCATGGGGTGTGCACTGTGAATTGAAGAGCTGTGTGCATGTGGTAGAACTGTGTGTGCAAGGTGTATGCAGCTGTGTCATGGACGTGGACGTTTGTGTCTGGAGATGCTGATGTCCGTGTGCCTGTGACCTCTGTGCCAGGGCTTGGGCCTCAAGAACATCTTGCTTCACCTGGGTCCCAGCTCCCAGCCCCCAGCCCCAAGATGGGTCAGGTTCTGACCTTGAAGTCCCCTGCCCCAGTCACTGTCCTTCTGAGCTGGCAGAGTTTACGTGTCAGACCCCTCCCAGACCACACTTGATGGCTGTTTTTCCCTCTCCATGCTGCTCTCTGATGGCCCAGGATATGAGTCTGTGCTTGGCAACCATGCCTGGCAACAACCAGGGCCCAGCCAGGAGGGCAGCTGCATGAAGCCTGCGGGCCATGAGGGTCCTTCAGGGAGGCAGTGGCCTGGCGCTCTGGGCTCAGCAGGTCGGGGTCTGTACCTCTTCCTGACTTGCAGGCCAATGTGAGCTTTGGGGGAGCTGCAGCGTCTTTGAGAACCTGCTTTCTGGGGGGGAGACAGGGAGGGGGAAGGGAAGGGTCACACCCTCAGGCTGCCTTTGAGTGCAGTCTTTGGAGGACATGTGATTCCCCAAAATTTCTACAAGCCCAAGAGGTTTTCTGCCTCAGTCTCTTCACACTAAGTCTTTCGAATGCTGTAAAGAAGAGGCTCAGAAGTTTCCAGAGCTAGGGTGTGTGGGCCCGGCAAGGGTCTGCTGCCTGGGTTTTATTTACCACCTCTGAGCCATCAGCACTGAGTATGGAGCAGAGAAGCCCTCAGCGCAGTTTGGATTGAGCTCATAGTCTAAAGGGAATGTGGGAGGAAGGATGCCCACGGCCCTGGTGTGGAGCAAAAGTGGGACCAGGGAGCAGCTGAGGCCGAGCTGAGAAGGCGGAGGGAGATGCCACTTCCCCAGAGGTAGGAACCCAGAACAGCAGCTCAAGGCACATTGAGGTCATGGCTGGCTGGGGCTAGCCGAGGAGAGCCCAGGAACCAGAAGGCACAGGAGGTGGGTGGAATGATGGGTGTGGGCAGTGCCCAGCTGTGCAAGTGCTCTTTAAAAGCTGGACACCTCCAGCCTTGCAACAGCTCCATTCTCCCAAGCAGCTTCTCTCAGCCCCTTCCCTTCATTACTAAGGCCTGTGGGTCTCTACTCTACACCCTTTGGATGACTGAGCCACTGGGACCCTCCACCTTTAATCCTCTGCAGCCCCTGCTCTCAAAGCTCCGTCCTGGATCCGTTCCACCAGCCAGCTCTTTGCCTCCCTCCTGGGCTGTGCGTCCTGCCGCAGTGTGCTCTGAGCCCAGCACAGCTGAGCTCTCTTGCTGTTGGCTACCTGGTCAGCTTCCTGCCTGAATCCCGAGAGGGTCCGTTCCAACACAGAAAGTCTCCTGGGTCCATCGCAAGATGGCCTGGCCAGTACCCCACTGAGAACATTTAGACCATCAGGAATGTGCTTGTCTCACATCCTGCCACTCTTTCTTCTGCACCTACGGCCGCTCCTTCCCCCTCCCCTACTCCCCTAGGAAGAGGTGGGGTCCCTCCTGCAGTTCCCAGTTCCCAGAGCTCTGGGTCCCTTTCTCCTCTCTCCCACTTCTGGGGTTTAGCTCTTCTCTCCCCTCCGCCTCTCCCATTTTATTTTTCTGTTCTACCTACTTTACTCTTTAAATTTAAAACATGTTCAAAATAACAAGGGGGCTCTCTTTGGGCCCTGAGCCCCTCTCTCTAGCTGCTCCCCGTGGCTTATATTCAGTCTTCATTTCTTCCCAGTAACTCACATGGGTCCCTCGTTAGGTGACACCGACAGCCTTTGTCATGAGGCTGAGGGGAACAGGTGACTCCTCTTGTGTCTCACTCTACACCTCTCTCTTGATTGTTACCTGTTCTGTCCCTATTTGGTCTCGCTTTGTCTTGTCTCTGTCACTTGTGTCCGTCCCTTGGTTACTTTTTCTCTCCTTTTCTGTCTCCCTCTCTCTTTCTTGTAGTCTCTTGCCATGTCTGCCTTTGTGTCTGTTTCTACCTGCCCATTTCTCTTCTGCCCGTTTCTTTGAGTCCCTAGTTTTCTCTGTCATTTTCTATCTGTCTTTCCAGCTTTCCTTGGGGTGTCCAGCCCTGGATGTGTGACTAAAGGGACCCCGGTGGGTCCTGGAGATGCCACCTCGAGAACCTGTCCTGGGTCCTGGACAGGAGCAGGACAGGTCTGCTGTTCCAGGGCTTGGCACAGTGGCCCCATCTAAGGAAATGCCTGCTGGGCGAGTCCATCTCTGCGTGGATCTGTGGAGGTGTGCAAACAGCGAGGCCTGGAGTGCCTCTAGTTAGTGTAATTACATTCTTCCTGCTGACAGTTCCCACCATGGTTTCAATTGGATGTGACATTCTTATTAAATAACTTCACCAGTAACTAGTAATAATAACATAGTCCTTATTTCCTGACCTAAATTGCTCGATGCTATTTTGGTGAGCAGCAACGCTGCTGCAGGGCTTCTGCAGAATGGCCTGCCAGATTGCTACCAACAGAACGAGCGCGCACGCACAGACACATGTGTAGGACGGGCTGATGGGAAGTGTGCACACACTGTCTGTGCACAACCTACATGCATGTGTCTGGGAGCACATGGGAGGCCTGTACTTACTCTCCATCCTGGGTGGCCTGGATACTTGATAGCGCAGCTTTCCTGGCAGGAAATACTCTTCAGCCAGCCTGGTTATCACACAGAATGGAGATGTGACTTCCAAAGGGTCTCTTGATTCTGTGTGCCTCTCTCTAGCCTGCTCCAGCCTCTGCATTCATAGCTGCCTTCCCCTGTCTCTGAAGTTTCCTTCCCTTCCTTTTCCATCAGGTGAAATGTATTCGTCCTTCAAGGCCCAGTGCAGATGTTCCTTCTTCCAAGAAGTCATCTCTGGTCTGCTGTCGTGGACTTGTCACTCCCACTGCTGCATTCTGTGTGGTTTGGCACTCTGCTCTCATTTTGTTAGCTGGATAGAGGATTGTCTTTTGACCAATAGACCATCATTTCTTTAAAGGCGGGGACTGGGTTATAACCGTTTCTGATAGTGTAGCTACCCACCCCCATCGTAAGACTCGTGGGTTTACTGAACGGGAGTGGATGAAGGTTTGTGTGGGGAGTGTGGAGACGTGGTGGTGGCTTTCTCCACAAATACGAAACCTTTGTGAGACCCTTCATCTGTCTTTGTTTTTATTTTCCATCTTAACAACAACAACAAAAAAGTGAGATGCTCACTCTCGCAGAACAAATAGAACTGTGACTTTGGTTTCACAATTTACGTGGCTGATTTTGTCAGCTTTTGACAGTTCTGTCGTGTTCCTGACAGTTACAATTTGGTTTCTCTCTGGGACCTCGGGATGATAAGTTGGGATGCCAAGCTTGCATTGATCCGTTGGGGGAGCACACGGCCCCTTTGGGTTTCTCCTCTGCTGTGCTTAGGAATTTGAAGCTCTGAGTAAGCCAGGCGGAGGGCAGGTGGGGGGAATAAGGCGACGTGAACATGTGCAAGTGAGTGTGTGCCGGGGTAGGGGAGTCACCTGGGTCACCTGAGCCAGGAGACTACCTGAGGACATGCGCGGTGCCTGCTTGGAGTTTCCCAGACCTCTTCCCCACAGCTGCTTTGTCTCCCAGAGCACAGGCCTCAGCGGACTCCCCTGCCGTCCTGTGCCTTCTCCTTCCTGCCTAGTCCACCTGCCCGCCTGCAGCATGGCTCCGGAAGGTGATGTGAGCTCTTGAACAAATGGGTCGTGGCTGGTTTCTGTCTGGATCCATAACATGCAGCGTAGGCCTGGCCCTCAAGAAACATCAAGACGTGTGTGCTGCGTGCACGATGAATGAACGAATGGGTGAATAGATGAAAGAACGAATGGGTGAATAGATGAGTGAACGAATGGGTGAATAGATGAATGAACGAGTGGTTCCGTCTTCTGCAGCCTGTTTTTCTTCCCTAATCTGAGTGTAGGATTTTGAGTCTGTCTTACATTTGCATCCTTGATCCATGGATCACTAGCTGAGTGATTCTGGAAGGTTATTTTGCCTTTTGGAAGCGGGTTTCCATCTGTAATATGAAGAACGGAATCGAGGCCTGCCTGCATTGTTGTCGAGGTGAAATGTGTGGGGGACCACAGAGTGTAGTGGTCTGAACCCAAACTGCCGGGGTCCACATCCTCACTCAACTGCTTTCTAGCTGTGTGACCTTGGGCAACTCACGCTGTCTCTGTACCTCAGTCTGCTCCTCTGTACATGGGCATAACAGCGGTGCCCGCCTCCCAGGGCTATTGGGAGGAATACACGAGACGAAGCATTTAAAGCAGGGCCTGGCATATAACAAGTACCCAAGACATGTGTGACAGGACAGCTTGGCAGAGTCACAGCTGAGATTCAGATATTAAAGCATTTAGGAATCAAGCTATCTGTCCCCTGGTCAGGTGTCGCCTTACCTTCATGGAACTTTTGAGGCAACTGACCCCACCACTGGTTTGGATGGGGTTTAAGGAGTTTCACAAGGAAGAACTTGAATCCTGAGCACCAATGGGGTTTGGAAATATGTAGCCTTGTCTAATGGGTGGAGGGAGATCCATGAAAATTAAAATTAGCTGGGCGAGGTAGCAGCACCAGAGAGACAATTCACCGTGAACGAGTAACGGACCCAGCAGGGCCCATGACCTGAGGGTCGAGAGAAAGCAGGAGTTCTGGATCAAAGACAATCAAATATGTCTCCAGACATCACCTAATGCCCCGTGGGACAAGGGGAGAAAAAACTCGGCTGAGAACCATGGTTCTACTAGTGGGAAGAGGATGACAGTGGGCAAGAGAAGTGAGAAGTGCAAGTCAGAAGGTGGGAAAACGGGAAAGTTCTTGCAGCTGTCTAAGGGTTGTAATGCTCTTGCATGTCGCAGGTCGAGGTGGGCCAGTTGTCAACGTGTACTAGCTCTCAGCAGGCCCTCCGCAACAGCAGGGACCGTCCAGCAGCCCTGCATGGAGGCTGTGGAGGACCCGTACGGCTGCTGGGTGAGGACAGCAGGGTCCAAAGCGACGGCTGTGCTGCCCTGTGGGTCGTGCCTTTGGAGAGCCCCCGGAATGCTGCTTCTCAAGCTTGGCCGTACCTTTCCAGGGTCCCGCTCCCCGACATTTGAATTGAATTGATCTGGGTCGGGGGCCTGGGCATTGAGATTGTACAAAGCTTCCCAGGTGCTACAAGGTTGAGACCCAGGCTCTGGAAGCAAGGCTCTGCATCAGTATTCCCTGGGAGCTGGTTAGAAATGCAGATTCCCAGGCCCCACCCAGGCCTCATGAGCACCCAGCTGATTCGTATACACATGTAAGTTTGAGAAGCCCTGACCATGGGAATGAACAACGGAAAGACTGAGGACCTTGCAGTCTGACAGATGGAGTCCTTAAAGAAAAACAGTTATAGCAAACTAGCAAAAGCTAATGGGCATAGTCGCTACTCTTTTGCTGAACCAGAAGGGACCACGGGCAGAGACCCTCTAGTGGACGGGCCTTCCCCATCCCTCATAAACCAGAAACCCCCAGAAGCCCAACCAAAAGACATCTGCTTGTCCTAGTCTGTTGTTGTCTTCCTCCCCTTCTCTCTTTACCAAGAAGATTGATGAATGCAGGACAGAAGCCCCAGACTTCATACGCCCTGTCTCAGCTCTCCCCACCTCCACATTCATTCATTCATTCATTCATTCATTCAGATGTTTATTGTGCACCTACTATAGGCCACACATTCTTCTTGAGGATTCAGTGATAAACAAGAAAGAAACAGAAACATTCCTAACCTCAGGGACCTTGCATGTTTGGTTATTTGCAGACAATAAACAGCTAAATAAGTAGATACGTAAACTTAAGTTGGATGGGGATAAGTGCTCTGAAGAAAAATAAAGCAGGAATAGGGAGGTTGAAAAGACCTCTCTGAACATATGGAAGGGGGAGACTTTTTTCTCCCCTCTCATTGGAAGGGGTGAAATTAAAGTCACCAGTTAGTTGTCCCAACACACGACTCATATGGCTCTCTGTATAAATTGTGCCCACACCCCTGAGCCTCCTCCCTTGTTCTTTATTGTGGTAAAAAACACTGCATAAAATTTACCATCTTAACCATTTTAAATGTCCAGTACAGTAGTGTTAACCATATGTACCTTGTTGTGCAACAGATCTCTAGAATTGTTTCATCTTGCAAAACTGAAACTCTATAACCATTGAACAACAGTTCCACTTCCCTCCCCACCCCCTTCCCCCAGCCCCTGGCAACCACCATTCTACTTTCTGTTGTTCAGAGTTTGACACTTTAGCTACCTTGTGTAAGTGGAATCATACAGTATTTGGCTTTTTGTGACCAGCTTATTTTACTGCGCTTAATGTCCTCAAGCTTTATCCACATTGTAGTGTATTACAGGGGTTCTTCCTTTTTCAGGCAGAACAATATTTCACTGTGTGGATACACTACATTTTCTTTATGCATTCATTTGTTGGTGGACATTTGGGTTGCTTCCACTTCTGGGCTATTGTGAATAATGCTGCTATGAATATGGGTGTGCAAATATCTCTTCCAGATCCTATTTTCAATTCTTTTGGACATAGATCCAAAAGTGGGATTGCTGGCTCGTATGGTAGTTCCATTTTTAATCAGTTGAGGAACCTCATATTGTTTTCCATAGTGGCTGCACCATTTTACATTCTCACCAACAGTGCCCAAGAATTCCAATTTCTCCACATCCTCACCAATTCGTGTTAGGCCCCCCCCCCCCCCACCATCCTAAGGGGTGTGAGGCATTTCATTGTGATTTTGATTTGCATTTCTATGATGATTAGTGATGTTGAGCATCTTTTCATATGTTTATTGGGCATTTGCATATTTTTGGAGGAATGGTTATTTCAGTCTTTTTCCCATTTTCAAATCAGATTGTTTGGTTTTTGGTTGTTGAGTTGTAGGAGTTCTTTATATATTCTGAATAATCACCCTTTATCAGGTGTATGGTTTGCAGATATTTTCTTCTGTTGTGTAGGTTGCTTTTTTACTTTGTTGTTTCTTTTGCTGTACTGAAGTTTTTACATTTGATGTAATTCTGTTTGGCTATTTTTGCTTTTGTGGCCTGCGTCTTTGGTGACATATCCAAGAAATCATTGCCAAATCCAATGTTATGAAGTTCTCTATATTTTCTTTTAGAAGTTTTATAGTTTCAGGTTTTACATTTAGATCTTTAATCAATTTTGAGTTAATTTTTGTATATGGTGTAAGTTCATTTTTGAGGGTCCAAGTTCGTTTTTTCTTTTTTTTTTTTTACATGTGGGTATCCAGTTTTACCAGTATCATTTGTTGAAGAGACTTTTATTCTTTCCATTGTGTAGCCTTGGTGTGCCTATCGAAAATCATTTGACCATATACGAGGTGGTTTATTTCCGGGCTCTCTATGCTATTCCAGTGGTCTACCTTTATGCCAGTGACATGTTGTTTTGATTATTGTAACATTGAAATATGTTTTGAAATCAGGACATCCAGGATTATTATAACATTGAAATATGTTTTGAAATCCAGCTTTGTTTTTATTTCTGAAGTTTTTTTTTTTTTTTTTTTTTTTTTTTTTTGGCTATGAGGTCCTTTGAAATACCATATAAGTTTTAGGATGGTTTTCTCTATTTTTGTAAAAACTACCATTGGAATTTTGATAGGGGTTGCATTGAATCTGTAGACCACTTTGGGTAGTGTGGACATTTTAACAATACTAAATCTTTTTAATCCATGAATACAGGATGTTTTTCCATTTATTATGTCTTTAATTTCTTTCAGCCTTTTTTTTTTTTTTTTTTGTAGTTATCAGGGAATAAATCTTCTGCCTCCTTGGTTAAATATATTTCTAAAAATTTTACTTTAATATTTTTGATGCTATTGTAAATAAGATTGTTTTCTTCATTTCCTTTTTAAATTGTTAGTGTATAGAAACACAACTGATTTTTATGTGTTGATTTTGTATCCTGCAACTTTGCTGAATTTCTTTATTCTAACATTTGGAATAAGTCCCACTTAGTCATGGTGTATAATACTTTTAATGTTTCATTGAATGTGGTTTGCTAGTGTTTTGTTGAGCACTTTTGCATCAGTATACATCAGGGATATTGGTCTGTAGTTTTCTTGTAGTACCTTTGTCTGATTTTGGTGTCAGATCAAAATTATAATGCTGGCCTCAAAATGAGTTTGGAAGTATTCCCTCTTCTTTAATTTTTGGAAAGAGTTTGAGAAGGATTGTTGTTAATTATTATTTAATTTGCCAGTGAAGCCATCTGGTTCTGGGCTTTTCTTTGTTGGGAAGTTTTTGATTACTAATTCAATCTCCTTACTAGCTATGGATCTATTTAGATCTCTTATTCAATATTCAGTGTTGGTTGGTTATATGTTTCTAGAAATTTATCCATTTCTTCTAGGTTATCTAATTTAGGAGCATATAATTGTTAATAATAGTCTTTTGTGATCCTCCTTATTTCTGTGGCATCAGTTTTAATATCTCTTTTGTTTCTAATTTTTGTTATTTGAACCTTCTTTTTTTTAAGTTAGAATAACTAAAGTCAAATTTTATCTTAAATCTAGAGTACCATAGAAAGTATATACTGTGTTTCCCAAAAAATAAGACCTAGCCAGACAATCAGCTCTAATGCGTCTTTTGGAGCAAAAATTAATATTTAAGGTCCTCAGTCTTTCCATTTTTCATACCCACGGTCAGTTCTTCAACATGAAGAACTCCCGTTAGCAATTCTTGTAAGGCCGGTCTAGTGGTGATGAATTTCTTCAGCTTTTGTTTATCTGGGAAGTCTTTATCTATCTTTAAAGTTTTTGACAGTTTTGCTAGATATAGTATTCTTGATTGGCAGTTTTTTCCTTTCATCACTTGGAATATATTTCCCACTATCTTCTGGCATACAAGGTTTTCACTGAGAAATCCACTGATAATCTTAGGAGAATTCCATTGTACTTGACAAATTGCTTTTTCTCTTGTTGCTTTTGAGACTCTCTTTTGGTATTTGACTTTTGGCAGTTTGATTATAATGTGTCCCAGTGTGGGCCTCTTTGGGTTCATCCTAGTTGGAGTCTTACTGGAATTTAGGCGTTCATTTCCTTCCTTGGATTGGGGAAGTTTTTGCCATTATTCCCTTAAATAAGCTCTATGCTCCTTTCTTTCTCCTTCTTCTCAGACTCCTGTAATATGTGTATTAGTCCTCTTAAGAGTGTTTCCTAAATCCCTATGCTTTCTTTACCTCATTTTTTTTGTTCCTCTAACTTCATAATTTAAAAGGACATGCACTTGAGTTCACTGTTTCTTTCTTCTGCTTGATCAAGTCTGCTGTTGAACCCCTCTAGTGAATTTTTCAATTCAGTTATATTCCTCAGATCCAAATCTCTATTTGACTTTTATAATTTCTATCTCTGCTGATACTGTCATTCATTTTATTCGTGCATTGTTTTTTGATTTCATTTAGGTGTCTGTGTTCTCTTGTAGTGCATTGAGATTATTTAAGGTGATTGCTTTGAATTCTTTGTCAGTAATTCATGGAACCCCATTTCTTTAGGGTCGGTTTCTGGAGATTTATTTTGTTCCTTTGATTGGGCCATGCTTTCCTGTTCCTACATGTGCCTTATTATGTTTTGCTGTGATTTGTGCATTTGAAAAAATAGCCACCTTTCCTATATATATGGACTGGCTTTATACAGGGGAAGACGTTCACCAATCAACCTAGCTAGAGCTTTTGGATAATTTCAAATCTTGTCCAGGAATGTGTCTTCTTTGAGATTGTGTGTATAGTTTCTCAGAAGTCTGCCTCCCCCCCCCCCCCCCCCCCCCCCGCCCCAGGTGCTTGTAATTTCTTGCTCCTCCTGGTGTCGACGTGCGGTACTGCAGGTTTCCTGGTGCTGCAACAAGCACTGAGCCTCTGTTTTGTTCATGGCTCCCGAGCATCCAAAGAATGCTGGTTCCGTGTTTGCACTCTAAGTCAGGAGAGATAGAAACAAGTCCTTTGGGCAGTTGCCTGAAACGCTGGAACATTGGACTTTCATTCTACTCTTGTCTTTCCTTGCCAAGTGAGAAGCTGCTGGTTGGGATTTTCTTCCCAGTTGTGCTGAGCTCTGTGCTGGCGTGGGGCAAGGGCTATTGTGGTTGCTGTGAAATGGCTTTTCTCACCTGTTTCAACGCAACTGTTCTTGACTTTGAGCTTGCCTGGAGTACTATAACTTCTTAAATCGTTTCTAGACAAAGACTTTTTGGGCCATATATTGTTTAGTTGGTGTACCTGTGGGGGCACAAAATCTGGGACTTTGTATTTTGCCATTGTGCTGATGTCACTCCCTAAGCCCCTTTTGAATGGCATCTTGTGCAGGCACCCTTCCTCACTGTCCCCCGGCAGAGACCACTGGACTCTTAGGGGCTTGAGATGCACCTGGGCGTTGCCCCTGCAAAGACCTTGCTGGATCGTAATAAACTCTCTGCCATCCAGTAGGTGACCATGGGGCATGTGATAGTTGAATGTAAGTGTATTCCTGCTTTGTCCGCCCAAGGGCAGCTCTCACAGCCTCCGTGCTACAGGTGGATGAGGGCGTTTAGCCATTTCAAGGACAGACGGGTTTTGAGAGGACATTGCCTCTGTGGGATCTGTCAGGAGTCAGAGGTTCTGGTCCCAGCTCTATCACCCTAATAGATGTGACACCTCTGGTTTTTCTAGTTGTGCGTGATTAGATCCACATTTCCCTCTTGGGAGGCACAAGGAAATGGGTTCTAAGAGCCTAAGAATCCACATGGGAAGTTTCACCAGGAGAGTGTAAGAAGTAGGGACAGAACAGGTTCCCTAGCCTGAGCTAAGAGGTCCGAGCTTAGAGGTGGTCCAGCCAGAGAGCTTAGCTCTTGCGGTGGGGATGAATGTGGGTTCTCCCTCTCTCTCTGTGTCCCTCTTTTTCTTTTTTTTATGAATTCCCTACCCTTCACTGTTAGACACTCGCTTTCCAGCTGCCATGTGACTATAAGCGTTGTCAGGGAAGCACCATAATCTTTTGTAGGAGGGACTAGTAAATATCCGTTGGCATAGCTGGAATTCTAGTTCCATGTTACTCCTCAGACTGCTCTGTTTCCTGCCAGGAATCCCCAACATTGGGACCAACTAGATTCTAGAAGGCCCTACTAGGCTTTCTTCCTCTTTCTGGATTCTCCCATTGGAAGGCCCATTCATTCATTCATTCATTCATTCATTCATTCAACATATACTTTTGATTTTTCTCAAGGCCACCCAGCAGATGGCCCTGGGAATTCTTACCCCTGTCTCTGGCATGGTGACTCAATTTCGACATGACCCTAGGAGAAAGGAGCCAACCTTGGCAGGATTTCGGAGGCCCCAAAGGGTCTCATTCATAGCCATCTGCAGAGCAGTTCGTTCTCTGGGAGGCACTTTGCATGACTTCATGTGCTGAGTGCCAATAGATGGGGCTCTCTGCTGGATCGAGGAGCTACCAGGACAGCAGGTGGCTGTATAGATGGGGGCTGGGAGTGACCAGGTGGGAGGAGGCCCAGGGAGAACGAAGGCCCCTGAGGCCAGCACTGGCTGTCTGCGGAAATGGCCTGGAGATGTCTTCTAAGCAGAAGTCTGAGGTCATTGGAGCAGGTTCTGAACCAGATCCCTTCACAGGCCCAGCCTAACTGCATTGTTCCTCACAGCTTGCACGTGTGTGGGTGAGGGGCCACGGTGGAGCTGTGGTGATCGCCTTTTATAGAGATTTTAAGAGGAAGTGCATTTCTCCACTACTCCCTGACACAGTTTTAAAATTATCCACCCACTCAAATATGTTTGCCCTCAGTTCATTCAGGGAGAGAGAGAGAGAGAGAGAGAGAGAGAGAGAGAGAGAGAGAGAGAGAGAGAGAGAGAATAAAAGAATTAATTAAAATCAAGTCTCTTTTAGGACAAGATGTCATCTCTATGCTTCCTCTGGGGTGGGGAGATGGGAACAGGGCTGGGATGGATTCATGTCCAGCCAAGAAGAAAAGCCCTTAGCTCCAGCGAACTCTTTTAGTCCCCCTGCTACGTCTGGCATATGGCTTGCCTCACATTTTCCTCCTTCCCTCCCTCCCTTTCCCCTTTCCTTCATTCTTTTCTTCCTTCCTTCTTTCCTTCATCTTTCTGTCCCTTCCTCCTTCTCCCTCTTCCTCTTTATTTCCTTCCCTTCCCACCTCTCTTTCATCCCACTCAGTGGTAGAGAATATACTTTTCAATTTCAGTCTCAGAAGTCAGATGAACCTGTGTTTGAACCTCTGCTTTGCTATCTATTATTGCATGTGTGAACTTGGGCAAATTGCTTAGCCTAACCCTCATTTGTTAAATAATTCCCAGCTTCTTGGGGTGTTGTGACAATGGTGCGACTAAGGAGCTCCACATTGTGCATGTACGTAGCTAAGTGGTGGCTGAAATTCCTTCAGCCTTGTGCTTCCTGATGTTTGCTTTGACTGGCAGCCTTGTACTAGGCCCTCAAGGATGTATCGATAAAAAAGGCAGACTCTGCTCTCTGCCCTCAGGGAGCGCAGTCCAGTGGGGAGATGGCTATGGAAGCAGAGGGCAGTGGCACCCACGGTCCCCCACCCCCCTCTAATTCCACTGGGGTCTGGATCTGTAGGACTCTTCCATCCCAAACTGCTTTCAGACAGCCACACCAGCCGGTTGGGCTCCCAAGCCTTTCAGGAGTGGGGCCCACAAGAGTTATGCATTTGTGAGTGCCCTGGGTTATAGTTCATTCATTCGACAACTATTTACTGAGTACCTACTGTGTGCCAGGCACTTGGGATAAGTCAATGAATAAAGCAAAGACCTTACTCTTGTGAATTCTAGCAAGAGGAAACATAATTGACAATAAACACAATATATAAGTAAATTCCGTTGGGCTCTATAGAGTGATGCATGCTATGGCAAAAAACAAAACAAAACAAAACAAAAAACAGACTAGGTAGGTGCCAGAGATGGAGGTGGAGGGCGGGTTATGATTTTATAAAGGGTAAAGTAGACCTCGCTGAGAAGGCAATGCTGAACAAAGATTTAACGGAGGATAGGCGTTTGTCTTATCAGGGAAAAAGAACTTTGCGAGAAGAGGGGACAGCAAGTGCAAAGGCCCTGAGGCAGGAGTATGTCCAACTTGTGGGAGGAGGAGAAGGGAGACAAGAGTAGCTGGGGAGGAGTGAGCAGGAGAGGAAAGCCCTGTGAGAGCAGTGACTGTCAGGTGGCAGAAGTACCGTGAGTGCTGGCTGAATGAATAACTCCTCGCTTACGTCTATGCTGATCGGCTCTGGGTCGACCCAGGCCTGACCTCCTCACTCATTTGCTTGAACAGAAGGGGCTAATTTAAGCTTTCCCTTTTGAAAGGAACAATCTTCAAATCATCAACAGAGCTCATATAGAATTAAAATATGCAGTCCGAGGCATCAAAACACAAAGCCCTTTCCTTAGCGTGTAAAAAGAGCAGCACATCTGCCGAAGAGTGGGAAAAACAAAATAAAATTATGGATGACCTTTGAATGCCTAATTTAAAGGCAAGTCTATACTGAGCTTTCTCTGGAGCTGCTATGAAAGTTTACATGAGTGAGCTGTTTGGATTTCTAGCAAATGTCCAATGTGAAGCTGCTGGAGAAACGGGGGTGGGAGGAAATCTAGGGGGGACCCTGTGGAGAAAGAAGATGACCACACGTCATGTCCTTCCTGACTCTGGCCCTCAGGATGTCTGAGTTTGTGTCTTACTCTGTATCTCAAGGCTCCCACCTCCTCCTCTCCAGAGAGCTAGTTACTCATCTGTACTACGCCATGAGGATTGGCTGCTGAGGATTAAGGGCCAGGAACATCTCAGGAATACACTCCTAGGATTCCTGTGTCAAACCACCTATAGTGTGACCTCAGTTCTGTTTGGCCCAAGGCTGGAGGGCATTGTCTCAGGCACTCAGGGCCTCCGAGTGCAGCTCCAGTGCTCTCTGCATTCTTCTCCACCCTGTCAGCACCTTTCCCCAGTTCTCTCTCCCTCCCCCTCCCCCTCTCCCTCCCCCTCCCCCTCCCCTCCCCTCCCCCTCTCCCTTCCCTTCCCCCTTCCCCTCTCCCTCTCTCTCCCCCTCCATCTTGTTCATCTCAGCAACTCAGTTTTTCCTTTCTCACCTGGTGCAGAAATCCTGTGAGAAATTGCTCAGGCATCCCCAGTGGTCAGGAGAAACAACAGACCCTGAGGGCATTAATGGTTCAGGACCATGGACAGGGCTCCTTGACTCCAGGCAGCACCAACCACTCACTGGGGTCAGTTAATCAGGGCATCGGTGTGAAGGGAGCTTTGAGAGCCCCCATTTTATAGATGGAGGGGCGGGGGTCTTACGTGACTAAGGGACTTAACAATATTCTGTACTATTAAGTGGCAAAGCAGACTTAAGAAACTAGGCTTTCTGATTCTTTCCATTGTATAATGTTAAGGTTTTACATTTTTTAAATTTTTAAATTTTCAAATGTGGGTCACATGAGGGCAAAGGGCTGGAAGTTGCCTGTGTCTCTTAGGGAAGAGGCCAGTTCCATTATGGATGTGTGTGTCAGACAAAACCCCAGCTGTGAGCTTTTAATGACTGGAGAAAGAAAGAAATGAAAAGAAAAAAAAGGCACAGATGACAAGTGGAAATACTAATCTATTTACTCAACAAATATTAACTGAGTGTCTTATGAAATGCCAGCACATGTGCTGGGGACTTAACCGTGAATCAGATGTGGTCCTTGCCATTAGGAAGCGCTCAGGCAGGTGGCAGTGGCAGAGACGTACGCTCAGTTTCACATACTTTTAACAATTCATTCCTGTGTCCCAAGTGACTGTTTTTTTTTTCTCCTGTGAGGTTCAGTGTACACAGAATTACCCACGTGGTCTCCATTCTGACGCCATGCTAAGCCTCACCATAGTGGGCTCAGCCCCAGCGGGACAGACAGGATGGCAGAAGCTGAGGAGTTTGAGCTCAGTGATTGACACTCAAGGAGAGGGCTCCCCAAGGCAACCATCTTTTTCTATGAGAGTGGTCTAGAGAGAGGTGTGGCTTATCATATTGGCCAAGTAAACATCTAGCCACACACCCCTTACCCCACCTCAATTCATCTATCCATCTATGGAGTAGTGGTTAAAAAGACAGGATTTAGCACCAGATCACCTGAGGTTGAATCTTGTTTCCACAATTTATCAGCTCTCTGACCTTGGGCAGTTTACTTAACCTTATTGTGCCTCAGTTTCCTTATCTGTGAAATGGGAATCATACTAGTACCTACCTAAGACAGTTGTGAGGGTGGAATGAGTTATTACACATAAAGTACATAAGACGACACTTGGCATAGAAAAATATCTACTAATCTATTATTGTTAGACTTAAACTCCATGAGGAAAGGGATAGTTCCTGAGACACAGTGGGTGCTTAATACTAAGTTTTAAATGAGTCAATGAGTGACTCAGGCATTTTCTAAGCCCTGAACATTGTATCTCAGCTCCTGTGCTCAGCTAGTTCCCTGGACCGAAGCCACAGCTCAGGTATCTTCTCAGCTGAGGAGTACTCACTGACAGCTCCCTATATTCATGCTGAAAAACCCAGCCAGGAGCAGGACCAGCGTGGCAGAGGCAGCTGTCCCCAGACACCTGGCCCTTTCTCTCGGTGCTGATCCAGGGGATGTGGCACACAACCGAGTGAGTGAGAGGGTCTGCCATCAGCTATGCAGAGATACCTCTGCTGGGCCAGGATTCCCCATCAACATAATAAACAACCCTTGGCTGATGTTGGCTCAAAATGATGACAAATGAGCTGCCTCTGTGTCGCCAGGCAGGGAAAATCATATTTGGTCCACAGTGCTGGCTTCTGTGTTCAGCATGTGCAGGGGAGTCAGAAAGCCTGGAGTTGGAAATAGGAAGCTGAGCATCGTAGGTTTGATTCCGCAGAGCAATTGGATGTGGTGCAGGGACAGGCTTGCTACCTCACCCTGTCTGCCTCGCATTGTTTTGTGCCTTCGCTGAATGCTTCCCCAGCTTGAGAGGAGGAAGGAGACCCTGCTTTGTTTCCATTCCCTGTGGCATGTTGCACTAAACTCTTTTTAATAAACCCCAGGTTCTGCCCTAGCACTGGGTGCAGAGTGGAAACAGGACCGTAGCTTTGGAAGTGTGTCCCCAGATGGTGTATGGAGGAATCCTTACAGCCTGGCAGGGGAAGGGGCCTGAGCTTTGCTTTCGCACAGATCTGGGTTCGAATCCGAGCTCTTCTACTGCTACCTGTTTGACCTTGAGCACATTCTTCAACCTTGAGGAACGTCAGTGTCTTCACCTGTAAAGTGGAAGGGGCGTTACAGCCACTTCTAAGGTTCATTGCGAATGTCAGGGAGATAATGTTAGTGAAGCATGTGGATAAATATTGGTTCCCTTCTCAGATGTGCACAGAAACACCAGTCTTTCTGGGTTTGTATGTATGTGCTCTCTGCCGTCCCCCTGGGATCCAACAGTGAGGTCTCCCTGAATCACTCATCAGGTGGAGACATTGTTAGTAAGATGGGCTGTCCTCTGTCTGTCTCTATACTCCACTGTGAACTCCTGGCAGGCATGGACCATATTATACAAAACCCACCTCTCCCACCTCCCCACCCCCATACATATACACAAGGCCTGGAGCTAGCAGTCCCCAGAGCTGCTGAATGGAAGATTGAATTTGGCTTGGACCTCTGGGGTACTTGATAGAATCTAGGGGGTCCTTAACTTGCATGGGGAAAATTGTATCTACCTGTTCGCTAATCTCTGATTGAAACTTAGCATTTCTACGAACCATGAGTCTAGGCAACACAGCACAGCAGTGCGAGCAGTACCTATGAGTTTGTCACTGATCATGGCTGTCTTCACAGGACATTACAATACTTGCAACTGTCTAGAGATAGCATTTATGCTTCAAACTACAGTATTTATCAAGCCCACTGCTATCTCTTGTTAACAAAGTACCTACATGACTACATGACACATTTTCAGAATATTTTGAAAACCATATTTCAATATAATTGGATTTCTTTGTAATTTCATATATTTCATTTTATGCATTTATAAATATCATTTGAAGAAGTCTCATCAGGCTGCCAAGGGGGCCATGGCACAACTAAGGTGGAGAAACCCTGGTCTGGGAGGTCCGTGGATAGCCTTCTTTGGTCTGTGACTCCCCCAAAGTGAATGAAAAAGGTGGGAGGTTAGATGCCTTGGTATATTGTTCTAGAGAGATCATTTCTAGCGTCCATTAAGAACTCCAAAAAAGCTAAGACTTAGACCAATGGTTCTCACCTAGGGGCGACCTTCCCTCCCAGGGGACATTTGGCCATGTCCGAAGACATTTTTGAATGTCAAACTGGGGGGGTTTATTCGTCATTTGGTGGGTAGAGCCCAGGGATCCTGCTAAGCGTCTTATATGCACAAACACGGTGTCCTGCCCAAAATGCCAACAGTGCTAAGGTGGAGAAAACCTGCTCTAGACTGTCCCATATTGATAGAAATTTCTCTCATTGTTAACACTGCTAGGAAAAAAAAAATCAATGCATAACTTCATTCGAAACACATGTGATAATTCTCTCCTCCCAAACTCAGTGTACATCTGCAGTCTGTACCAGGCCTCGAGGACTCGGGAGGAGCCCTGGGTCTGCAATTCAGCAGGACGTGTGCCCTAGTAGAGTTGCGTGCAAGGTGCAGCCATTATGTAAATCTCTCCTGGGCACCTGTTGTCCAGGCAACCTGCTGGGGATCTGTGTGCACGTGACAGAACATGGTTTCTGCCTCAAGGAACCCGCACCTCCCAGGGAAGACAGACACTAAACGATGCCCTGACGTGGGCTGTGTGTGATGATGGAGACGCAGGACGCTGTGAGGACACGCGGCAGCGTGTGTGCTGGAGTGTGTGTTGCAGATAACACACCTTAGTGTACCCGTCAGTAAGGTCTCTGGGGGTGGTGAAGTTTAAGCTGTGACCTAAAAAATGAGTAGGAGTTGAACAGACCAGGGGATGGGGAAAGGATGCTTCAGTCAGAGGGAACAGCAAGTCTGAAGACTCAGCAAAAGAATGTGGAGTTTTAAAGGAACCAATGGAGCGTGGCTTGGGCTGGAGTGCCATTGAAGGGAACGAGTGGCAAGAAGGGAAGCCTGGGAGAGGTGCAGGGGCCAATGGGGGCTCTTGTGCACCGTAGTTAGGATTTGGGGCTTGATCTGGAAAAACCATGGAAGGATTTTAAGCAAGAGTGGCGGGTGATTTTTGGTTTTTTTTGAATGGTACTGATTGGGAAGGAAGAGACATGGAATTTGGTGGATAGCTGTTGAGAGAGAGAGAGAGAGAGAGAGAGAGAGAGAGAACACGACTATCGCTGCCCAGGACACCAGGGGACACTCCTCAGAGGAGGTGCTATGTGAATTGAATCTGGGAATAGGTTTGCTAGGTCGAGGAGGCAGGTGAAGAACAAAAGTAAAGGCCTGGAAGGGCCTGGAGTGTTTGGAGATGATGAGCTATTTGGTGTGACCGAAGCATGATGTGCAGGGGAGAGGGGCTAAGATGGGACTCAGTGCCAGCATCTGTGTGACCGTGGCCTCTGGCCCGCTCCTAAAGGGTGATTGCAGGGCCAGAGATACTGTTTGACCCCTGCTTCTCCCATCTGTCCAGACAAGGTGCCCTGTCAGAAGGCATGCACGGAGCTGGGCCAGAGTCCTGTCAGAGAGTTGAGGTGCACAGTTGGCTCTCCATGTGGCAGGTGAGACATGTTCAGTGGGCATGTGACTTGCCCTGCATCTGTAGCTGTCCTCTGTGTTTCCTCTTAGGCCCGTTTCATTAATTGCATGGCTCTGACAAACCCATGATTGCAGCCCAGACTGTGCTCCCAAATTCCAGTCTCCAGCCCTAATTGCCTTCTGGCCATCTCCGTCTGGATGTCCCACTGGCATCTCCGACTAAATTTGTCCGAAATTGACCTTAGCAGTCAATAAATATTTGCAGAATTGAATTGAATTTTCCTGCCAAACTTCTCAAAAGAGTTATCTCTTCAAAATTATCATTATTTGTTGACAAGATGATTGTGTACCTAAAACACCCAAGGGAATCAACTGAGAAATCTTTAGAATTCATAAGGGTTCGGGAACCCAGTTGGATGCAAGGTGAGTGTCTAAAAATCAATAGGTTTTCTGTAGATCAGTAATAACCAGCTAGGAAAAAAAGTAATGGGAAAAATGTCATTCACTAGAGCAACAAAAAGTGCATAAAATGTCTGGGAATAACCTTAACAAGATGTGACTGAGACTTATATAAAGAAAAGTACAAATCTTTACTGAAAGATTAGTTGGTCACTTACAGCATGTCGGGACTGTACTGGGCATTTAGCAATTTACCAGGTATTTTCACATTAATCTGTAAACCATTCTAGAAGTGGGTGCTAATTTTTAAGATACTGAAGCTAACGTTTAAAGAGTTTATATAAGTTACCCCCAAAATATTAGGTGGCCAAATGGAAATTTGAACCCAAGACGTTTTGTCGAGTCTCCAGGCATCTCCAGAAGAAACCATAAATACACAGACAAATGAAGTCAGTAGGTGTGATCTGAGTATTATACAAAAATTAACTCGTTCCCCTTATCCGTTCTTTCCAAACATATGTCCCGAGTGTCTACTGTGGGTAAGAACTGAGCGAGGTAGTGGGATAAAGAGAAGGAAATCTCAAGGAGTTCACTGGAGGAGAAGCCACATAAACACATCATTGTGTCACCGTTGGTGCAGGCAGTGATATTCACTAACTCACTGATTCCTTCACTGAGGGTGAGCAGGCAAAGGAAGAATACTTGCCATTGTCTTGAGCGTTCCAGAAGGCTTCCTAGAGGAGGCATTCAGTGGTCAAGTGCCTGGAGTTAGCTGGGTGAAGGCACTAGAGAGAGAAAGAGAGAGAGCGTGTTCCGAGCAAGGAATGCTGGATGGGCAGTTAATATCCATGAATTCATTCATTCAATCAGCAACTCTTCTGTGAGCCTCTGCTGTGTGTGGGTACAAGTCTGGATGCTGGAGAAAGAGAGCAGGGAACAAAATAGGCACCGCTCCCCCACCCCGTGCTCTGCTGGAGATTGCATTCTAATGGGGGGCAGGGGGAGACAGAGAGTCAACAGGAAAGTGTCTGTCAGAGGGTCCTAAGTGCTGTGCAGACAAATAAAGCAGGAACCTGGAATACCTGGTTTGAGAGGAGGGAGGCTTGGGTTTTCTTTAGGGTGGTCTCTGCTTCTTTAGGGTGGTCTCCGTGGAGGTGATATTTGACTCTGACGGAGGAAGTGAGGGAGTGGATCATACAGCATTGGGGGAAGGGCTTTCTGGCCTGAAGGTTGAGCAAATGCAAGTGTCCCAGGTGTGTGTGTGGTGGGCTTCAGGAATAGCCAGGAGGCAGCATGGCCGATCACAGGGATGAAGGGGTGAGAGACAGGACGGGAGGTCAGGGGCAGCGGGTGTCCCTGCAGGTAGGACTTTGGAGGCACAGCAAGGACTTTGACTTTTCTGTGCAATGAGACGAGAAGCCAGAGAGGTCTTTCTAAACTTCAAAAAAGGAAATATATTACCAAGAAAAAGACAGGTAAATGTGACTGCCTGTGCAAACTGGATCTTTTAATCCACATGAAAAATCTAAACAAAACAAAAGCACCCAAGCTGGTAGAAAACAGATATTTGCAACAAGTAAGGCAAGTGTAAAATCCTGATTCTACAAAGAGTTCGTACACGTTAAGAAGAAAAACAGTAAGAGCTCATAGAAGATTTAGGTACATAAAATTTAGAAACCTCTGTATGTCAAACAGCATAAAATTAAAAGGCCAAAACGACTACAAAATGTACACAGGTACGGCATGGGACGCACAGAGGTGTAAATGTGTAAATCCATAAGAAAAAATAAATACCACATTGGAAAGTGAGCCAAAGAGTTCATCAGATAGTTCCCAAGAGGAGGAATTAAAATCATTAGGAAAAATCTGAAAAATTATTGAATCTGAGTCACAAAGAGATGCTAAATAAAATAAGGTAGCATTTTTTTTTTTACACCTATCAAGTAGGCCAAAACTTCTTAATCAGATAAGGTACAACATTGGTGAATATGCCTGGAGATAGGCCTTCCTGCACATGGCTGTTGAGAAGGTAATGAGTGCGTGTTTTTTGGGTGATTCAGAGTCAAAGCGTCAGCAACGTCATCCCCTTTGACCAAGTAGCCTGCACTTTGGAAGTCTGTCCTTGGGAAATCATCCAAAAACAAATGCATGGACAACAACCTGAAGAGTCTAGTTCTCCAGGATTGTTCTTGAGCCTGAGTTGGGTCTTGGCCGCGTTTGGTAGCTGCACTGACTTAGAGTCGTGGGTGAGAGAAGGCAGACACCATCCTGGGTACCGAGAGAGAAATGCAAGGTGCCCTCAGATGAAAGTCTCTAGCAGCATTCCCGTCTACAGGGCAGCAAGCTAAGCTGACTACTAGAAGTGAAGACCAGGTAGCCTTTGTCTTGGAAGAAACTCAGCATCTCATTGGCATGAAAGGACATTTAGCCACTTTGCATGGGCTCCGACTCTACTAGTGTTTCAATCTGGAGTGGCTGCTCTGGGGTGTAACTTTCTCAAGTCATTAACATGCATTTGATTTCAGGGAGACTTCCAAAGGAGTCAGGCTTCCAGCTCTATCTAACCACCTCCGACAGTGCCCGTCCCAAGGTCAGCCAGCTCAATATGGACAATATCCCCCTATCCCCCTGAGACCAAAGCTGGATGCCACTACTGCAAAAATGAACATTCGTTCTGGGACTCTGGCCATGGAAAAGAATTTTCCACTGCACTGACCAGCATTCTGTCACAAGACCTCACTAAGAGTCCAGGTCTTATTTATAACAGAAAAAAAAAAAAGAGTCCAGAAACAATTGAAATATTTGGCAATAGGAGAATGGTTGAGTAAATTCTAGTATAACCATATATTGGAATGTTGTGCATCCATATAAAATGCTGTTTATCAACGGATTCAATATCTTGGGGAAAAGCTTATGTTATAATGTTTACTGAATTGTTGCAAAAGAAAAGCGAGAAATGACCGGAATGGCTATCAGCAGGGGAGTGGTTGAATAAATTGAGATACATCCATGCGGTGGAATATTACACATTTATATAAAAAATAAGTTAGATACGTATCTACTGACCTGGAAGGTGTCCTTGATGGATTGTTAAGTGAAAGAGCGAGTTGCAGAGAAGTGAACTAAACTCCAATCTCATTTTTAAAACAAAATAACAAAAATTCTCCCGGAATGTGTCTATTTGTTTGCATGAAAGAGAAGGTTCCAGAGCGACGCATACCTGCCTGTTAACCTCAGTGATTTAGGATTGGGTGGAAGGGAGAGAAACGAGAGATTATTTCTTCTTTATAACCTTTGTGTTGCATATATGTATATCTATGCATATTAAAAGTGCATATCGACTTTATTGACTGAAGAGTAATTTACAGAAAAAAAGAGCATGCACAATTATATACCCATTATCTCACCAACGTGAAATACGCATGGAAAAATCTAGAAAAATATAAATGAAAATATTAACAACAATTGCCTCTGGAAGGAAGGTGAGATTATAATCTTTCCTGTTTTTCTCTATTCTTGCCTATATTTTCCAAATTTTCTACACTGAGAAAAATGTATAAATGGCTGTTTAAGGTATAATGGCCTCCACCTTCTCACCCCCCAATCTTGCCTTTACTTCTGGCCACCTTGCCACCAGCCACCGGCCTTTTCTGAAATTTGTGTATCCATTCAGCAAATACTGAACTCGAGGCACTGGGATGAAGCAGGAGCCAGACAAAGCTCCTGCTCTCGGCGTTCTTACTCCAGAGGGACTGTTTAGACATCAGACAGTGTGACCTTCTCCAAGACCCTCATCTTAGCCTGTCTGTGGTGCTCACCACATCAGGTAACCTTCTCCTGTGCAGAATCACCCTCTGGTTCTCCTCCCACCATGCTGCCTGCCTCCCTGCTCCCTGCTCTGTCACCTTTCCTGTCCGCCGTACATGGAAAATGTTTCCCCGGACTCACTTCTGAGCCCCTTTCGCTTGCCTGTGCTGGGCTGAGCCAAGGCCGCAGTCTGGGAAGCTGGGATGGCGCTGAATGCTGCTATCTGATGTCCAGGAAACGAATGAGGCTAGCCCTTAAGATGTGGCTCCTGTGGGATCTGGACCCCAAATCCCTCTGTGCACCCCATTTAGCAGGGTACTGCCATGTGGTTGTATTTGCTTATGTGTAGGCTGTGATCTGAACCCCGTGGCCCATCACAGGGTCTAACCTAGAGGGATGAATGATTGAATGAATGAATGCATGAGTGAATGCATGACATGATACAGTGACACCACTGCGCAGGTTTTGGAACATGAGCTGAATAGATCTGGTGCTGCTGCCAGAGAGGGGAAGGTTAGGGAAGTGAACGAGGGGGCTCCTTTGTGGAGATAGAAGCTTTATTTCATTGTTATCATCGTTGACTACTTTTCTGGGTTCCGGGCCACTTAGGTCTTTTGTGAACTAAGTAGTGCAAGACCTTGTCCAGCTTTTCAATTATAGTGCTTGTTGTTTTTCTATCGGTTAGTAAAAGTTCTTTCTATATTAAGGATATTACTTTTCTACCTAACATTTTTATATGCCTTTTGATTTTGATTCTATTTTTGACATACAATGATCAGTACTTTTTGTATAAAACTATCAATCTCATAGTATCTTCCACAGCTTTTATGTTCAGAAAAATCATAGTTAGTTAATTATATGCCTATGTTTTCTTCTAATTATTTTTTGGCTTGATTTTTTTAAAACTTCGAATGCTTTATTCCTTCTGGAATTTATTTTAGTGTATGGTGTGAGTTGAGGATATAATTCTTTCCCCCAAACAGTTAATTAGTTGACCCTACAAAAATGGTTTTCTTTTTTCATTGATGTTTTAATGTTGTCTTACACACATTTCAGTTTTTATGTGTATGAAGGCAATTCTTGCAATAGTGTTTCCTGTTCTGCCTGTCCCCTCTTGGACCACCTCCACACCATTTTCATGAGTGTCATTTAGTGATCCTGTTTAGTATCTTGTAGGATAAGACGACTATATTTACTACTTTTTAAAAACATTGTGCTCTTTGCTGCGTCTGCTGTGAGGATGAAGACCATTCTCAGCAGTCAGACTGTGGACGACATTCCATCACTCTGAAGGGACCGCAGTTATCAGGAGGGTCCCAGGAGCACCCTGTGGAGGGACTTCAATCACAGCCATGTAGAGCTCAGTCTCCTTGGAAAGAAGAAGAGGCTTCGGGTGGACAAATGGTGGGGAGATAGGAAGGAGCTGGCTGTTGCCCGCACTATGTAGTCACGTACAAAACACGATCAAGGGTTACCTTGGGCGTCCGTTACAAGATGAAGTCTGTGTGTGCTCACTTCCCGTCCAAATCGTTATTCAGGAGAATGGTTCTCCTGTTGAAATCCGAAATTTCTTGGGTGAAAAATACATCCTCAGGGTTCGGATGAGGCCAGGTGTTGCTTGTTCAGTATCTTAAGCCCAGAAAGATGAGTTAATTCTTGAAGGAAATGATATTGAACTTGTATCAAATTCAGCTGCTTTGATTCAACAAGCCACAGCAGTTAAAAACAAGGATATCAGAACATTTTTGGATGGCATCTATGTTTCTGAAAAAGGAACAGTTCAGCAGGCTGATGAATAAGATCTAAGTTGTCCAGCTACAGAAATACCAAGATATCGGGTGCTTCCTCAGACTTATTTAGGATACTTTAAAGATGCAATAAAAGTCATGTATTGATTTGGAAAAAACACATAAATAAAGAAAGAAAACCTTTGCATTGTCTATGACTGTCGATTTGTCCAGTTAAACCTAGGTATTATTTTACTAAATTTAAAACAGGTCATCAAATTTTTGATCGGAATTGGATTAAGCTTATAAATTAACTTTTTAATAACTTTTCAAAAGGTTAATACTCTAAATTAACCTTTCAGTTGTTCGTCTTCCCACTCAAGATTATGCTATGTCTCTTTCATTATTCAAAAAATTTTATCCCTCTGTAAAAGTTATTTTCACACAGTGCCTGTATCTTCCTTATTAAGTTTATTTCTATTTCTTTCATGCATAATAAACACCTGTTTTCTTTATATTTTTGTCTGTCACTGGCATATAGAAATGTTTTTGATTTTGTATATTTATTTTGCATATGGTTACTGCACTGAAATTTCTTGTTAATTCTAATAGCTTTATAATTGAATCCCCTGGGTTTTCTGGGTATATTAACATATCATCTACAAACCATATTTTTGCTGGCTTCCTCATCATTTCCCTGTCTTGTGTCGCATGGGCTGGCTCTTCCAATAAGGCGTGAAATCTCAGAGGTGATAGTAGCATTTCTGTCTCATTCTTGATCTTAATCAGGTGTTTCACCGTAAGTGTGATGTAGGCCATTGTGGTTAAGGAAATATTCTTTTTCTAGTCCCGAATGCTTATTTTAATCAGGTTTACTCGTCTCGTTTTATTAAATGCCAATTTGGCATTTATTCAGAAGACCTTAACTTTTTTTTCTTTTAATGGGAGACTCTGCGTTAAGACTTTTTTTTTTTTCAATATTAAGGTCATTTTAGAGATTAACTGTCCTTTGTCAGTTCTTCCCCAAAGTGGGCTTCACAAAAGTTAGCATTGAGTCTGCTTATTAGCGTCATCGTTAAGAAGGTTGATCGGAAGTTGACTGCTTACGTTTGAGTCCCATCTGTGAGTAATGCTGGGACTTGGGCCCCCTTCCTTAATTTCCGCCGGACCCATCAGTGACCTTAGTAGACCTGTTGGGGTAGGTTAGTGGGACCAGAAGGCAGGCATGACGGGGCTGGAGAGTGAGTGGGAAGTAAGGACAGGGAGATAAAAATTATAGAGAGACTGTGCTTTCGAGAAATTTGACTGTGAAGGGGAAGCCAGAGACGAGGCTGGAGGGCGATGCGGAGGGGAGTGGGGATTGTTTTCTTAATGATAGATTCTTGAGCACATTTAAAATGGGAAGGTTCTAGTGGAGAGGTAACAAACATGTTAACATATGCGTATATAAGAGAGACATGTATAAGGTTCTTCAAGAGGAGGGAGGGATGGGATCCAATGGGCCCGTGCAAGTATTATGTTTAGATAAAAGGAATGGTGGTACCTCCGTAGGACGAGGGAAGACAGCGTGGGCTAGATGGCTTTGGAATTGGGAAGACCAGGGATCCCCACGGAGGGCTTTTATTTTCTGTGGAGAGTGAGAGGAAAGGATGGTAGCTGAGAGGAGGGGTCAGAAGAGTCAGGAGGCTGTGGAAGATGGAGAAGCATTGCCATAGTCATTCTGGCATCTGCTGTAAAGGGAAGCGCGTGGTCCTGGTTGCCTTTTCGCTCACACTCTGAGCCTTACTGTCCTACCTCGCGGAGTTGTTCTGAGGCTTGACTACCACGATGCACATGTCGTCACTTGGACAGTGCATGGCGCAGCACACTTGTACTCAGCGTCAGTCACCCATCTTCCCCGCCCCTGTGCCAAGCACAGGGATGGCCCAGAGGAAGTGCTTGGGAAAGCGGGTTCGTGATTCTCTAACATGTTGCTCCTGTCTCTCTGGAAGCGTCTAGGAGTTCTAGCCGCACTGAACTGCTCCCTTTCTCTCTCCCAGGCCAGAACTGCACGTTCCAACTGCAGGGTCCCAATGGGACTGTGGAGAGCCCAGGGTTCCCGTATGGCTACCCCAATTATGCCAACTGCACTTGGACCATCACCGCGGAGGACCAGCACAGGATCCAGCTTGTCTTCCAGTCCTTTGCCCTGGAAGAGGACTTTGACGTCCTGTCGGTGTTTGATGGGCCACCCCAGCCAGAGAACCTGCGAACCAGGTACCACCTCCCCCTTCCCTGTATCGAAGAGCTCGGCCCTGAGCCAAGCTCGCTGAGAGGAAGTACCCACTGGGTGAGAAGTTTGTGGTCATCAACAAAGACCTCTGTTTTTTATGAAGGCCGCCCTCAACTCCTCTGCTTTCTTTATGTTTCCCAGTTTGTTTGTCCTGCTTAGAAGCACCCAGAGGCAAGGTTAATGAGTAAGACGTTTGGGAAGACTCACTAGAAGATATAAAAGTGTTAAAGAGAAATTCAAATCTTTCTATTGAACCTGGTTTTGCATGCATATGGCTGTATATGTATGTATCTGTCAGTGTGTATTGTTTGCACACACAGAAATGTATTTTATCCTCTTGGGCCTAGAAGATAGAAGATGAAGGCGAATAGTAACTGTGTCTTGCATCCTGTACTTGGAAACCATCGATACTTTGTTGGAACTTGCCTTGCATTGCGTGGCCTGGGCTGTGGGTATAGAATCAGGAATTTGGGGAAGTTCCCCCTCTCTCAAACCCCGTCTCAGTTGATGGAACGGAAAACCATGGAGAAGGGGAGACTGCTTTTCTGTACCAGAGGGAGACAGGGATAGAAGCTACCACCTCTGCAGAAAGGGCAGATTTTTCTGGGGTAGATGTAAAGGTCCGGGAGTGATAGCTCTCAGGTTTTGTTGACGGCGACCTGTTGTGCTCCATTGCAAGCTTTGACCTGGTCCTGCCTGCCAGGCGTTGCGCTCCCCAGGAAGCCAAAGGGTTCATGGCTTACCAGCCAGGCCCTGGGCAACCCCAGTGCTAATGAATGGTGCACTAATGAGAGGTTCCCTGCCAAATCCTTAACCTTAAGTCTTTGTGTAAGATGCTAGGAGCAGGGTCACAAACAACACTGGCAGTTCAGCGCCAGTCCTTGTTTCTCTGGCTCCCTGCCCTCTCAGGGCAGTGCAGAGGTGAGGCTGCCAGGCCTGCAGCAGAGGTTTGGCACACAGTAGGTGTTCAGTGAACCATGGATGAAGGGACTGCCGTCTCCTCATTCATTCCACTAATATGTCATGAGCACCTAGTATTTCCAGACCCTGGCCTGAGTGCTGGGGAGATAGCAGTGAGCAAAACAAAGCTGCTGCCTTTGTGAAGGTTACATGCTAATGGGACTTGAAAATGTGAGGTTGAGTTCAAGGACATCGGGGCTGGAGATTTAACATTGGGAGACTGGCTAGTGCTTCAAACCATGAAACTGGGTGAAGACACAGGAAGGAGTCCTCCCGTCACATGTTGAGTTCAGGTGACACCATGCAGGGCACCTTCATAGACTTTTGATGAATGTCGAATGAGATAAACAGTCAATCAGACTAATGGACTGCTTGGCTGGGGTATGGATGGTCGGAGGCACACTCTCTAATTCTGCCTACGGGAGTTATTCCAGCTTCCGTGCTCTGAAAAGCAGTGTCCACGTACGTGTGATCAGGTCTCTATTTTCTGACCCTTGGGTTTGCTGGCTCTGGGAGTGACGTGTAGAAGACCCACCAGAGGTGGGGATTGCTCTGGCCTGGAAGGGTGGGGGTTTCCATGACCTGGGGAGGTGGTCCTGGCCGGGGAGGCCCTGGTTTATAGTCCTGGCCCTGGCACTCCCTGCTCTGGCCTACAAGCCGTTTGAGGAGGAGGCGCCCAGGTTTTGTATCTTCACGAGGTCATCCCTGCTTGGATTCCTCCTCTGCCGTCTTCCTGATCTGCTCGTTCCAGTTCACTTCAGAAATAGCCAAGGGCATGCAGGCTCAGCTAGGGGGAAGGGCTGGAAAGGGTCCTGTGCCTCTTAGCACCCCTAGAGAAGAGGAGCTCACACCTTGGAGGGCACTGGGGGGGAAGTGACCCCAGAGGGCCATCCACATAGCATCAGAATACGCGCTCCTTGAAGGTTGTGGAATGGCACTTCTTTGGGCATGTAGGGGGGGTACAGGTGTGTGTTTGGTGGGGACCCTTGGGTCTTTGCAAAATTTTTTATGTTCCTGTGTGGTTATTAGTCTACTCGTATTTTCTTCTTCTTCATAAATCAGTTTCTATGTGTATGTTTGTCTAGGAAATCATCCATGTTATGGAGATTGTCAAGGGTATCAGCATAGAATTGTATATAGTTTGCCCTTGCAATATTTCTATCCCCAGAGTATCTGGGGTCACACCCCTGCCTTTTCTCGTGTCTGCTCCTTTGCATTTGTGTTTTCTCTATTTTCACTTATTTAGTATTCCCAGAAGTTTGCCTATTTCATTGGTCTTTTTAAAACTCCAACTCTAGGGCCATGAATTTTATTCCTTCCCTATTATAGAACTTACTGACTCTGCTTTTACCTTTATTCATTCTTTTCTCCCATTCACCTTAGGCCCATATGGTTCTTTTGCTGATTTTGTGAATTGAATTAGTTTCATTATTTTTGTTTGATAATGAAACATTAAGAGGCATTTTCCCCTAAGTACGACTTTGACCATATCCCATTAATTTTGATGGATAGTCGTTATTGCAGAAAGAGTCTCTAATTGCCTTTTTTTCCTTCCTTGACTCTAGGGTTTTGTTTTTTTTTCCTCTCAAATTTTCCAGTAATTTTTTTTTATACTTAAGAAATTATTATGTAGTTGTATTGCATTATGATCAGATCATGATTTCCACTTTGAAGAATTTGTTGACTTTTTCCCCACAGTATAAGATCTTTTTAATGTAAATGTCATGTGAGTATTTGAAAAGAACATCTATTTTGTGTTTGAAGGGTAAAAAAAATTCATGTTATTAATATTATTTAATTTTTCTACTTTCTTATTTACCATCTAAATAATATTTGTCAAGGATTATCAGTGTATTGTTTTTACATTTTCATTATTGTTTTTTGGTCAATTTCTTCTTTTATTCCTATATCTTTAAAAATGTATTTTGATGCTATACTCTTCAATGTGTAAGTATTTTTAAACTTTAGATCTTCAGGGGGAATTATATATTTTTTCAATATAAAAATTATCTTTATCCTGAAATGTTTTTGCCTTAACTTGTACTTTGATACGAATGGTTCTGCTTTTCTTTTCTTTTAGGTTTGCTTTTATTGACTTCATCTTTGCCAATTGCTCTATTATTAATATTTCTATGTCATTGTTTTAGGTGTACCTCTTAGTACAGCATATAGTTGGATTTTTAAATCTTTCCTGAGAGTCTATTCTTTAACAGAAAAGTTTAATTCACTCACATATTTTTGGTGATAACGGACATATTTGCTCTCATGTTATATTTGTATAATACTTAATACTGTCTGTTTTTAAGCTTTGCTACTATTCCTTTTCTCTGTTTTCAGGGTAAGTTTTCTTTGCCTTTTCTATGACTTTTATTCTACTGGTGGTTAAAGTTACTTCTGCAAAACGAATTTTAAACTTTATTTCTCTGTCAGCATCTTGTCTAGTTAGCCTTTTTCTTAATCAGGTCTAACTGTCATTGCATCTTCTAGAAATTTCTTAGTGTTTGTAGCATGTAGTGTCTGTCTCTTTTTCCTAGTTTCCAATATGGACATACATAGTCTCTCTTTTTATCTACCTTGGATTATTTCCATGAGTATTTAGGGGTCAGTTGAAGGGGAGCTTAACATGTTGTCTTGCCTGTCCATCTTGAACGGGAAATTTCTCTTAAGATCTTTATTCTTTTTGATGCTATTGTGAATAGAATTATTTTTAATTTAATTTTATTTTTGGATTATTCATTGCTAATATATAGAAATGTAATTGATTTTTGTGTATTGATCTTGTATCCTGTGACCTAGCTGAACTTGTTATTAACAGTTCTAATAGTTTTTTTTATATCTGCAAATCAAAACAGTTTTAGTTGTTCTTTGCCAACCTAGTTGTCATTAATTAATTGTACTGGACAGAACCTTCTGTATAATATTGAATAGAAGTGGTGAGAGTGGACATCTTGCCTTGTTCCTGATCTTAAAACATTTAGTCTTTCCCACTAAGTATGATGTTAGCTGTAGGTGTTTGGTAGATAGCTTTCTAATGAAGGTTTGAAGCAGAGGATTTGGGCATGATCTGATTGCAGTGTGGAAAATGCACGGGGGTGAGGTCCAGACCTATGACTGCCAGGCCAGGCGAGAGACTGTGGTGGCCTAAACCTTCGCAATGAAGAGAGACGATGGTGTCCATTTATATGATGTTATGGGAACGTGTTGTCCCCGGAGTTAAGAGTGGATTTATAAGGACTGTGGAATGGGAGTAAGAAAAAGGAAGGGGTGGAGGATGACTCCACAGTGTCTGGCTTGGAAGCAGGGAACAAGCCAGATGGGGCTACAGTGAATTTCAGTCTCCAATGAAATGTGTTCTCACGGCATAGCAGGGGATTTGCTGCACTGACGGTATCCTTCATTCGTCTAGCTGAACAGGTAGGTCACCTCCTCTCCCAGTGTTTTCCTAGGAGACAGTAGGGTACAGTGGGGACAGGCCTAGATTTATACTCAGCTCGGTTCTCCATTTATTTGTGCTGTGACCTGTGCAAGGTTGGGCTTCTCTGAGCCTCATCTATAAAATGGAGGTGACACTGACGTGCCTCACAGGGTTGTTGGATATGAGCCACCTGCTGCAGATTCCTCAGTGCTCCGTACACATTTGCCGTTTTCCCTGCCCTTTTGTGCTCAGGACCTAGGAATTTGGACTGTTCCAGAGGGCTTTGGTGCCGTCTTGACACTTTCCCTGTGGCTCCACCATTAGGCCTTTGTAGATCAGGGGATGCAGATGTGGTTACAGACACTGGAGAAGGTATTGGGCGCAATGGGAGTCGTCCTCTGTGGGTGGCGTTACTGATCGCGTGGGAGCCCGAGTGGGGCAGGACCACCAGGAAGCCTAGAGTGGGTTTCTCTGTGTGTGTATCCCTCAGGGCTCTCTGTGCTGATTGTCTATAGCTTGACAGGCATAAGTTTTGCGCTTCTGCTGTCTGTGTATTTTTAATGCATTTCTCTTTTCTTCTCTTACTTCCAACACTGTTTTGCGTTACTTATGGATGCGTTCCAGCGAAAGGTGGAAGAGTCCACTCTCCACCCCAGTCCCCAAGCTCCTTCAGCTCATCTTTCTCCAGCTGCGTTCTCATGGGTTGTGTTGATAGCAACAAGCTTCCCTCCTGCTTAGGTTCAAAGCTCCTTGAAGCTGGGAGTCAAGCCTCCTACTAGGTTGCACTGTGGCAGAGCCATGCAGTGAAATAAACATCTTGCAGGTGGATGACATGGGTTTCATGAGTTTCCAGCTCTTCCCTGGGTACTTGGCATTGGCAAATCCCTTCCACTCTTATCCTCAGTACCCTCATCTGTGAAGTGGGTGTAGCAATGTCTACCTCGTAGGCTGCTTGGGGAGGTTTAATGAAATAATATGTGTAAACTGCTTTGAACTGGGATGAGGTGTAAACAAAAGGAGTACTTGTATGTTTGTAGAAAAAAATAGAAAACAATTAAGCACACACACACACACACACACACACACCCCTCTCATAAAATGAACGTTATGAGGTAGAACAGTGATTCTCAGCTGAAGATGATTTTGAACTCCTGGGGACAAGTGACAGTGTCTGGAAACATTTTTGACTGTCACAACTGAGGAGGGGCTATGGCATCTAGTGGGTGAGGCCGGGGGTACTGCTAATCATCCCGCCATGCACAGGACAGCTCTTCCCCCCCACCCGAATACATATGCCAGTAGTGCTAAGGTTGAAAGGTCTAGGTAACTGAGGAGTTCAGGCCTTTAGCATCAGACATACCCGGGTTCTAATCCTACTTTAGTGACCTTGGACAAATGAGTCAACCCATCTGAGCCTCAGTTTCCTCCTCAGCTCTCAGTGGTGTCAAGCTGCACCTGGCATCATCTATGAAGAGGTGCCAACAGGCACCGCACAGCTGGTTCTCTGTGCAGGTGCCATTCATCTCCCAGCGACCCTGTTTCTCCAGCAGGAGTTCATAGCCATCTTCTTGAAAGCATCTCACATTTCATCTGGAGCTATTCACAAGCAGCGATATCCCAGGGTGCCAGGAGGCAGTGTCTGGCTGCTTGAAATTAAATTTACAATAGAAGCTGATCAGATTCTTCTCATAATGGATCAGGGTGGGAAATGGGAGTAGAAGCTGATCCTGAAGGCCGGGGAGCCTGTAAGAGCTTGGAAATTAGCAAGGAAAGAACAAAGAGCCTTCCAGAGAATGCAGTGTCAGCCCTGCCTGGATAAATGACTGCAACAATCCCCACATCTCTGCTTTCGCACAATTAGATGGCCTTTCTGTGCTGGCAGACGTCCGATTGCATTGCGGTTTAATGTGGAATGAAGTTTTCTAATGGAACACAAGCGAATATAATCTATGGAGACGTTGCTAACAAACTGCCTCTCTGTATATTGGAGGGTTTATAGGGTGCTGGTGATGACTGCACCAGTTAAGCACAGCTCAGCATCCTCTAATTTAGACATTTGGGCTCCAGTTATGAGAAGCACTACAACTCTTTCCCTCAATTACTGGCAATACACATTCTGTCATCGGCCTAAGGTGGAATGCAGTTAGTCATTTGGAGCTGGTTGCAGATTTCACTCAACTGGCGTTAGACACCTGTTTGGAAGTTGTAAAAAAATATATCAATTTGCCAGATTTACTGTCTTCTTATTATGAATATATATCATAGCCCATAAAGGACCTGCATGTTGATTCCTTAAAAAGTTTGCCTTGTACATCAGTGGAGTTGTCCTTGGAGGGTCCTCTCCACAGAGAGCCTCGAAAATGTGCTCTTGTGGGCAGGAAGTGTCTGGGAGGACCCATCGGGATGAGGGAGCATTTCCCGTTTAGAGAGAGGACACGAGAACAGGGAAAGAAGAAATGATAACCCCGAACACCTATGATGGGCCAGCCACTATGCTAGACATATTCATTCATTCATTCATTCATTCATTCATTCACTGTCATTTATTCAAGATTGATTGAATGCCTGCCAGGAACACCAGGTGTTGAGATCTTTGTACATTCTGATCTGTGGGCCTGGGATGCTGCTCCCTCATCTGCCCTTTGGTTCGGTTACCGCCTCACTCATTCTTCAGATCACAACTCACTTGTCACTTCCTCACCCAGGGAATCCTCTGAGATACCGCCACTTCTCAACCTGGTCAAATTAGATGGTGATACCCCTTCAGATTACCTGTATCCGTCCTTCATGGTTTTACATGTGTGTGCGTGCTGTAACTTGATTTATGCCCACCTCTCCCAAGACTGTAAGCTCCTTGACTACAGGGGGATTGTTTCTATTTCACTTTCCATGGTATCTCCAGGGCCTGGCTCATAGTAGGTGTTCAACAAATATTTAAGGAGTGAGTGAACGCTCTCTGGAGGAATAGGGCATGGAAGGAGGGATAGGGAAAGTGTTTCGTGCTAAGGGAATAGTATGTACACAGGTCCAGGCAAAACTGAGGGAAAGGTGAGGTGCAAATGGAATCGGTTCATTGTGGGTCGGGTGTCATGGGGAGGTGGGAGCGTGGCTGGGCCCGATCACCAGGGGTCCTATTTGCCATACTGGGGAGCTTGTGCCCTATCCCAAGGGAAGTGGAGACACCCACAAAGTCTTAAGCAGGCACTGCAGGTGTTATGTAGTAATTCAACAACACCCCCGTGAGATGGGTAGTATTAATTGCAGAGGTTAAATAAGCGTTAAGAGCTCTGAGCTGCTAAGTGGCTAAGGGAGGAGTGGCCCCGGGTCTCCTAGAGCCAGGAACCTGCTTTCTTCCCCAAGCCAAGAAGCTGCCTCGCTGCTGGGGACTCATTTGCATTTGCTCCATTTCCTTTTTAAAAATCGATTCCGTTTTCCTTGTTAAGCAGTTTCTTTAAAACAGTAAAAGTCACAGGAACTTGCTACTTTTAAAAAGTTAAGGAGTGCAGCAGTGTATCGCGTAAAAAAACTCAACTGCCTCCTAAAAACGCAGCCCTGCTCCCTGGAGGTAACCGCTGTTAACAGTTTGGTGTGTGTCCAATTTCTTTTTAACTACAGATTCATTAAACTGCCCATGAGGCTTATTGGGACATCCATCAGCCCTTTAAAAATTGTTCTGATGAATTAAGTGTAAACTAATTAGAAACATGGATTCAATTACCCTCGAAACACACAAGGGTTTAATAATTAATAGGAAGAGGGCTTGAGGCCAGAGGCATTATGGATTTGATCAAACCCCTAATATCTGAAAAGTAAATATGTTTGATTCATCCTAAATGCTGGCAGAGTTGCCATCCGGAGGCAAACCTGTTGGTAGGAGTTTTGTATTTAATCAGAAAGTTATCTGTGATTAATCAGGAGTCAGCCGAAGAGGGGAGAGCTGAGCCTGCCTGACGGACAGGCTGCCTGCGACCGAGCAGCGGCTTGTCTGTCTGGGTTAGCACTGGCGGCTTTCCTCACGATTGTTCACCAGGCAAGCTTTGGGGGATCCACTGAGGTCCCCAGTGAGATCACTGACACTTACTGTGGGCCTACAGCATCTAGGGAGCAGTTCTGGGACAAGAAATACTGCAGGGCTTTGGGGGGAGGGAAGGACATTCTGTTTAATCTCCTTGAACTGTGAACTATGGTGACTTAGAGAGACTTAGAGGAGGGTTGGGCGGTTGGAATAAATATTTACCTGCTGTTCGCCAGGTGCTTTATGGACAATATCTCATTTAATCTTCAGAATTATCCTGGTGATAAGAATTATTACTTCCATTTTTATTACTAAGAAAACTGAGTCTCCCACAAGCTACATGCCTTGGGGCAGCTGTATTTAAACTCCCAGATTTGCTTGACACCCAAATTCACACAGGTTGGCACAGCCACACCATGACTGGAGGGGGTTGTGGAAGGGGAGGAAGCAGAGTCTGCCGGGATTGTGGCTCGGGAAAGCAACTGCTGTGACCCAGGGGGCAACCGCGTGCTCCATCCCTAATGCCAAAGGGTGGGTGTGGGGGGAGGGCCTGGCAGACGGTGATATACAAAGCCAGGTGGGCAGCAGTGTTGGGGGCCTGAGCAATCTCTCCACTCAGAGTAGGACCCTGTGGTTCAACGTCAAAGTCAGTTTTTGTGGCAAAGCCTCCCCTTGCTTATTTGCCAAATCTGCTAGTTAATAGCGGCCAAAATTTAAATTCCTCTCTTGGACCAAAAGGGCTGTGCTGCCTACACCCCTCCCCATGATGGATCCTGCCCACAGTGTCAAAGGAGTTGGTCAAAGAGGGGACATTCCCCCAGAATGGAGTTGGCCACCCCTTGACCCTCATCTCCCCCTTCGTTGTAAGTGGTGGCCAACAGGGCTGTTGCTGACATAAGAAAGTGTCTCCTTCTTTACCCTCAACGCTTATTCTCTGAACCTTTGGGACAGCAGAAAGCACTGTGCAAGGGGCCCTGTCACCTGGGGATGGTGTCCGCAGGGTCCAGGCAGGCTTGGATATGTAATTCTAGAAATGACTGTTTCCTTGTTAGCAGATGTGCTACCCAAACAACAGCTCCCAAGTGTTGAGCGCCTTGTTCCCTTAGAATTAAATAAAGTAAATAGAAAAGAAAACCAATTCTCAGCACTTAAGTGAAAAGGAGCCAAGTTATTGCTTCCGGGGGTGGGTCTGAGCTGATGTGGTACCAGAGGCAGACCTGGGGCAAGGAGGCCTGGGTTCTGTCTCAGCTCAGCCGCTGGTTTGCCTGTGATCTTCACCAAATCCTGTTCCCTCTGGGCGCCAGCTGCATTCTCTTGTCTTATAAATTGAGGACTTAAGTTTTAGGAGAACTCCAAAGCATCTTCGGGCTCTGAAATTGTGTGATTGAGTGACGCTGGAGATGTATGTAGAAGGGCCATAAGACACCCCTGATTTTCTTGGGTTATTTCTGCCTGACGCAGGTACTGCTTTGGCTGTTTCAACAATTCTGCCATTTGTCTTTGGCATCAGGGTTTATTTTCCAATGGCCTGTTAAGCAGTGTGGCAGAGAAAGCTAACTGTCCACCATCATTCTTGCTCCTCTTCCACAGTGTAAAGTTGTCCATGGGAAGCAGCTGTCCAGCTAGGAATGATATTTCCCAGACTCCCTTGCATCTAGGTGGGGCCGTGTAGCTTAGTGGTCAGTAGGAAGTGGACAGAAGTCTTAATGTACATCCCTCCCAGACCTGGCCTAGAAAAGCTCCCCTGTCATCTCCTTTCTTTCCTTGGAGACAGAATTAAGAATCCTTGTCGCCTGGATGACTTTATGAAGAACTCAGCCCTCCCCCAACTGCTGCTGATTGGCTGGATTTTACACAAACTTAGACTTCTGAGAGGCCAGGGTTTTTTCTACCGTGTTTCCCCAAAAATAAGACGGGGTCATATATTAATTTTTGCTCCAAAGGTGCATTAGGGTGTATTTTCAGGGGATGTCTTATTTTTTCATGTACAACAATCTACATTTATTCATATACAGTCATGTCATCTTCTTCTGGAACATCGTCGTAATGTACTAAATGCATCCGTCTGGCTGACGATCTTAACTGGGGCTTATTTTGGGGGAAACACAGTATCACTGTAGCTTAGCTAGCGTCCCCTTAGTCAGTCAGTCATTGCAAGCTCTGAGTCTTGGTATGTAAGAATTATTTTAGAACCTAGAGGTAGGTGAGGATTCCAGGCAGCAGAGTCTACTAGAATTGACCCTTCATCTTGTTTACTTTGAGGCAGATGAGGCTCCGGGATTGTCTGGCCTTTGTGCCTAAAACGAGGCTGTTGTCCCATAAGTGCGTTATATCTGAAAGCAACTTTTTGTGCTTCTGACTTTTGGTGGCGCCTCCTTGGCACCAAAATGTGGTTCTGGTCGTAGGCCTGACCCCCATCCCATCCCCGGCAGCCCCCGCTGAGCACACAGTGTGGTGTCGTGGTTAGGAGACAGGCTCTGGAGCCAGCCTGCTGGGGTTCAGGCCTTTGCTCTGCTTCTTCCTGGCTGTGTGACTTTGAGGGAGTCACTTCTCTCTGAGTCTCAGTTTCTACAGCACCAAGTTGGGATTATAGTAGTATCTCCCTTGCAGGGAAGTTGTGAAGATTCAGCTACCCAACAAAGCAGGGGTGCGTGAAGATGCTGGGCATGGGAAAATGAGCTTTTCCAAAGCTCACCTCTCCCAACTGCCTCCACTGCCTCCACTCTGGTCCAGGCCACTGTCATCTCCTGCCACAGGGATCACAACAGCCTCCTCCTGGTCTCCCTGCTATTACCTTTGCCACCTTCAGAGCGATGCTTAATACCAGAGCTAGAGGGATCTTTCATTCTTCCCTTTTTAAAGAATAAAGTTTTAATGAAAACAAATAGAAATAGTTCTAAATGTAGAGAAAAGTTGTGACGATGGTACAGAGTTCCTATACACCCCTCCCCCAGATTCCCTTATTATTAACACCTTACATTTGTCACAACGAATGAACCAGTATTGATAGATCGTTATTAACTCAAGCCCACGTTTTATTCACCTTCCCTTAGTTTTTATGTAACCTCCTTTTTCTGTGCTAGGATCCCATCCAGGGATCCCATTTTGTTCAGCTGTCATGTCTCCTAAGGCTCCTTTTGGCTGTGACAGTGTCTCAGACTTTTCTTGTTTTTCAGACTGACAGTTTTGGGGATGTCAGTACCTGACAGGGCTGGTCAGGTACGTCCTTGTGCAATGTCCTTCTGTTGGGATTTGTCTGATGTTTTCCTCATGATTAGACGGGAGTAGTATGCTTTTGGAAGGAAGACCACGTTTTCATCACATCCTATCAAAGATACATGCTGTGAACATGACTTACCCCTGGTGATGTTGACCTTGATCGCCTGGCAGAGGTCGTGTCTGTCAGACTTCTCCGCTGTAAAGGGCCCCCCCACCCCCGCACTGTCCTCTTTGGAAGGAAGTCACTCTGTGCGGCCCACACCTACAGAGTAGGGTCTTGTTTCACCTGGAGGGCAGAGTATCTACATAAATTATTTGGAATTCTTCAGGAGAGGTCTGTTTTCCTCCATTTATTGATTTATTTATATCAGTATGGATTCCTGGCTATTTGTGTTATACTTTGGGTTATAATCCAGGACTAGGTTATTGATTTTGTTGCTCAAAGCGTCCCAGCCTCGGCCGCTGGGAGCTCTGCTCCTGCTGTTGCTGCTGCTACTGCTGTTTTCCCAAAGCTCCTTGGAGACGTGAGCTTCGGTTCCTTTCCCTGGAAAATGGTCTTAGGAACCAAGGTGGGTGTCCTCAGTCCTCTTGGGGTGTCATTGGTTCTAGGCCCGCTCAGCCAACAGAGCAGGGCAATAGCGGTGTGTGTACTAACCCCTGGATGTGCACATGTCTGCAAGTGTTTTCTCTGTATCCATCTGGGTCTGCGCTCAGCTAACCCTGAGTTCACACTGAAGTCCCCAACACTAAGCCTGTACCACCTGGGTCCTTCGAAACTCCGCCCCGTGCTTATCTGGAACCTTTCACTCCAACAGTGAGAAACCTGGCTCCCGCCATCTGCCATCCATTTACTTAATTGTTCAGTTCCAGGATACATGTAGAGTAGTGTCAGAATTGTTCATCCGTACCCTAGTGGGAAACCTTTTCAACTAGAGAACAGTGATTATGTGCGGTTCTTTTTGCCTTCGTCTTACGGATTCTCCTCATTCTGAAAGTTTCTTAGATAAACACCATGAAGAAAATACACATCAAGGAAGGGGTATGATGTGTAAAGGGAGAGGCTTTAATAGGGTGGCCAAGGAAGCCATCTCAAACAAGGTGACTTTGGAGTAAAAACCTGAAACAAGGTGAATTTGGTGTCTCCACCTATTTTCAGGTGGCTTCAGGGCACCTGCGGTGTTGGGTTGTGTGTTTATGTGTGTTTCCTTTCTCTGGGTCCATCTGGTTTTATTAAGGAACTTTAAGGGAGAGGAAACATACTCATTGGTAACTTCAGGTGACATGCTAGACACTGGCACACGATGGCACCTGTCCCCCAGGAGCTGTGCTGACTGGGGTTCCCAGGGTCACATGATAAAGGCAGTGAAAACTGTAGAGCTAGAAACCACAGACGTGATTTCTGACCTCATGATGCCCCTGAGCATCTGAGAAGCCGACCTGTAGTGTCCTGAATCCTGTACGAAGGAGAAGATGTTTTCACAAGGTTCATATCAGCGAGCTTCTCGCCATCTGGCAGTGGCTTTCACTGTCCCCTCCTGATTTACTCCGCCCCATCACCATGGCCACTTTCATCCCTTAATAAGCAGTGGTGGTCTTACCATGCAGCTTTATCAAGGAAGAAAATCTCTATATTTGGCCCTACCTTCCCGATTTGAGTATTTTGTCCCAAAAGGCTCTCAACTAGTGAGAGGGGGGCTTTGCGATGCCCCGGGTAGTTGGTAGAAGCATATCCACTCTCCCTCTTCTCCAGAGTCCTACAGTCACATACAGCAGACAAGGTGGATCTGAGACTTACACAAACCCTACGCAGCAAAGGGGAAAGGTGACAGCTCCCTGCTCCAGTAGTCCAGCTGTGTTTCCATTATAACAGGACTTCATCATGGTTCATAGCTAAATTCAGAAAATGAGGGAAATCTGTCCAGACCCTTGGTAGGTGGGAAAAAGGAGACAAGAGGAGTTCTTGCAGTCCAGGGTGGGTTTGGAAATATGCGCCAGCTGCAAGGCTCCAGCCTCTAAGAGCCCGGCGTTGCTCCTCCTAACCCTGATTGGTTGTTAAAGCTACCCGGGCACATTTGTGTGATTCACTTCTCTCATTCATCCAATAAGAGTCTTTGTCTCATTCTACAGAGGAGAAAGCTCAGGTTCAGAATGAGGAATAAACACAAGTCTAAGAAGAGGTGGCCAAGTTCTCAGTGTTTTATCCCTGCTTTGAACAGTGCCATCCAGCCGCATGGGAGGCAGGCAGCCTGAACCAGGAGCCATTGGTCCTCAAGGGCATCCACGGGTGAGAGGGAACCTATCAGAGATGGGATTCCTCTTCCACAGCCCACCCTCCACCCCCATATTGGAATTTACTTGAACTTGGGCAAAAAGGCAAGGAGAATGGAGTAACTGTCTTCTCTCTGCTGTGCCCCTCCTCCAGTGTAAACGGGGTGAAGGCCTCGACAGGGCAGATGATTTGCAGAACCCCAAAGGAGTGAATTCCTTCTATTTTGGAGCATGAGACGAGTAAAGATTTTCTTTAATTAGATAGTGCCGGATAGATTTAATTAAAGCTTCAAACCTGCAATTTTCTTTGTTTGATTGATCAGTTGGTGCTGATTGCCTGGAGTAATTATGAAGGGGAAGGCGGAGTTTTCAGAGTCTGTGGCGATAAGAAGCAGACTGAACCACCTCCCGGATACTTGGTTGTCAGAGTGGATTCTGAAAAAGTGTAAATTGCACAAATGTTTGTTAGCTGGTCAAATGAAAAATAAGGGGTCTAAATTACACTTTTGTGTACATCTTGCTCCCGATGATGTGCTTCTGTAGAAAACTTCCCTTGTCCCTCCTTTCTCCAGATGTGACCATGCCCCTGAGACCAGGTGATATTCTGTTATTTTTGTCTTTCTTCTGTGAAATAATTGAAGAGCATTGTTGGGAGTGTCTCCTAACGGCCCTTTTAAATTGCTGGAACCCATGGACAGTCAGGAGAGAAAGACAGCCTTTCATAAGCACAGCATGAATGTAGGGAACTCAGAAAGAGTTTTTCTTTTTTTCTTTAATGTATATTTTTTAATTTTTCAATTACAGTTGACATATTTTATTAGTTTCAGGTGTACAACATAGTAATTAGACATTTATATAACTTATGAAGCGATCCCCTCCGATAAGTCTAGTACCTGTCTGACACCACACCTAGTTATTACAACGTTATTGACTCTATTCCCTGTGCTGTACTTTACATCCCCGTCACTACTTTTATAACTGGCAATTTGTACTTAATCCCTTTCACCTTTCTCACCTACCCCCATCGACCCCTCTCCCATCTGGCGACCATCAATTTGTTCTATTATAAATGAACAAGCAAAACAGAAACAAGCTGAGAAGGCGTTTTGAAGCTGGGCAGTCCTGGGTTTGCGTCCTTGCTCCGTGATCTTTTCCTCACCTGCAAAGAGGGAGAGTTGTCAAGAGGATCACATGCGCTGATGTGTGCATCTCTAGGGTCCAGCCTGGTGTGGGGTGTCACCGGATGTCTGTCGCTTCCCCTTCCTGTGCTCTGCAGCCTCACTGAGGTCCCCACCACCATGAAAGTTCCGTGAGCTTGTGAGACCAGAGCCGTCTTAGTTACTCTTACGAAAGAGCCCTTGGTGCACTGCTTGGGACACGGCGGGTCTTAACACATATTTGTCCAGTGGATGAATAAATGAATGAATACTTTGTGCGTTTAGGTTCCCCCCACAGTGGGTGACACCTGTACAGGGTGGTAAATGTGGCTCCATTCACGAGATCCTGAGGGGCCTTGGTCCCTGTCGGGTCCAGTGTGAACGGTGTGGTAGCATCTGCTGTTTGGAAGCATTAGTGGGAGAAACTGTTCTCTTTTCTTCTGAACGGGTCAAACCATCCATGGAGACTGAGTTAACTTCTCAGTTGTACACAGAAGGGGGATGCAGAAGACAATTGTCAAGACTGTTGCAGCATCGAAAAATGTTTGATTAACAAAACAAAGCAGGTGACAGAATTCCCTGTGCAGTATGTATATCACGGTGTAAAGAACATACACTCGGGTGAGAAAGACTGGAGTTCAGCACAGCAGCACGCTGATAATACAGGTATTAGGGTGGCTTGGTTATAAGTGATTTTTTATCTTTATTAAGAATGTCTTGTCACATGGTTGTGTGGTTTTTGCAATAAGGATGCATTTTCAATTACTACAAAGTTAAATCTAGAGGAAAAAGAAGAAGCTTATATATATTCCTGCCTGCTCACACCCACAGAGGGACACTGGCGCACCGAAGTGATCCAAAGGAGAATGACCAGGGTGAAGATTGAGTTAGTTTACGTTACAAGATGGAAGTTGAAGGACTTTGGGGTTTCCTTGGAGGAAGGAGACTCTTGGGGGAAATGGGTGTTGTCAAAGGCCTGGGGAAGGGAGTCAAAAGCTGACATCAGATGGCGGCTCTCAGGCTGTGAAATGGAGGGGACAGGGGAGCACATTTCAAGTCAGTTCTTGAAATAACACTTGAACCTATATATTATAGAATTGGGACTTTCGCCCTCAGGAGGCCCCGAACTTCCTGCTTCCGGAAGAGTTTAGTGCAGAAGTTGGAACTTCTAGGGCTGCCCCTCTCTGGGCCACACACACCCGCCCTGCTTGGTGGGGGCTGTTCTCTATAGATCAGTGATTCTCCCCCTGGGGACATGGCTTCCCTCACCCTGACCCCGGGAGTGGGGGGAGTGGTGTCACATCAAGTATTCTAGGGAGGAGAGGGGGTACATGTGCAGTTGAAAAAAAGCATCTTCAGAATAGCCATTGCTTTGATTAGTTTGCATTCACTTTTTGAGGGGGAAGGGGGAATTTTAAACCACATTAAAGCAGGAAGTGTTCATTTGATGTGGATCACAGGTGCCCCAGGATTGTAGAAGATTGACAGTAGTCTAGATGGGTGCTTTGCAAACTTGAACGTGCGTGCAAGTCCCCGGGAATTTTGTGGATGTGTCAATTCAGATTCCACAGGCCTGGGGGGTGGGGCACAACATTCTGCGAGCTCCCAGGTGATGCCAGCGTCACCAGCTCATGGGCTACTCAAGACGATCCCTATCCCCGAGGCCCTTCCCACAGCCCCCGGGGCTCTGGCTCCCTGGATGGGCAGAATGTCGGTTGCACATGTACAAGTCCTTGGTCCATCCTTTATAGAGTCTATTAAATGGAGAAGAACCCAGGCACGGATGAATCCAGGCAGGACTTAAGGACTGTGTGTTTGTAGAACTAGAACTAGGCATTTATTGTTCAGATTCACATCTGCACGTGTTTATCTCTGTGCCCAGGACTGTTGATCGTTTGCAAATAATGCTCTGTTGTCTTAATCCTGCTTCTATGGCTAATGATGTGTGTTTCATTCTGATGAAGCGTATATTTGAGTAAACATACATTTCTCAATATTTTCCCTGTAATCGCTACCCAGGGCTGTGAGTCATTCGAGGAAATCATGTGCGAGGGAGGAGGCTCATTCCTGGAGTCCATCCCCTCGTGCAGCCTTCTCTGCCGCCCACCCCGGGCCTGGTGGGCTGAGCCTGTTATCCCCGCATGTGTCTCTGCTGCCAGCCTAGGGAGCCAGCATGACTTTCTCCATGAATCTACACGGGCACAACGGGCCTGCCAATAGCATTGATCGCCGCCGCCCCCTCAGAGAAGAGTCGTTTCACTCTCATTTCCAGGAATTTGTTACGTTTCTAATTTGATTACTGAGTCTCCCTCTCCATCGCCCCACTCCTCCCCAGCTGCAGACCCCGTGCTGCTCCTGCCTCAGTCTGACTGCGCAGAGGCCCCGTCCTTACCAGAGAGTGGCTGACGGCTCAGCACCCGGGACACGCAGCTGGCTGCTGTGCTGCGGTGTGCCCGGCCCCCTGGCGGGTCCACGCCCGGCCCCCTGGGTGGTCCATGCCTGTCCTGAGCCCTGGGCCAGGCCTGGACGCTACTTGACTCTTGCTAGGCCACTTCTCCTAGCAGCTGACTCTGTTCCTGACACCTGACTCAAGTCAGACTCGGCCCCCAGGGCCCTGCTAGCCTTTGGGCCTTGAGTCTCCAGCCTCACTGCACGTCCTCCTCCATCAGGCTGGATGCTGAACCCCAGACTTTGATTCTTCCCCGTCTCTTCCATCCTCTGCCCCTTCCCTCAGCTGACCGAGAGGATGCTTCGTGATGCCGGTGAGCAGGGAATGCTGAGGGACAGGCAGCGCTGAGGCGTAGAGGCGGAGACAGAAAGGAACGAGCAGGGGGAGGGCGGGACGGGTCAACAACAGGCTTTGCACAGTAAAAATGAACACGTACCCAATTTCATGTATATTATATACACACGCATACACACATATGATACATATATAATCATTTACATATCTGTGTGTGCATTTGTATCACACACATGTACACACACACACACACACACACACACACACACCCCGTGTGTGTGCCCAGCGTTCTTCTAACGCACGTGGATATGCAGCATTGGCACTCAGTGCCCCCCCGTAGCCTGTGGAGGGGGTACTATTATTTGCCCCGTGTTACTGATGGAAACGGAAGTGAGGAGTAGTGAAGTGACTGCCACGGTCACACAGCCAGGAAGTGGCAGAGGCAGGGTCTGGACCCAGGAGGCCTTAGCCGCTGTATAGTGTTGTCCCAAGGTTTTAACTTTGGCAGGGTAGGGGTTACCGACCCCTCTGAACTTCTGTAGATCACCATAGACTCTCCCCTGCAAATATGCACACAGTCATTTTCAAAGAAGTGCTTTTAATTTTGAGGGATAGAGACGTAAACCACTTGGGAGCCGCCTTTGAGCCCCAGGTCCCGATCACCCGCTCCGGGGGCAGTGCACGTGCGCAGCCACACTGGTAACAGACACTTGCAGTTTGTTGAGCATTGACTACCTACCGGGCACTGGCTAAAGTCTGTGAATAGCTCATGTACTCCTCATAATTCCCTGAGATAGGCATTGCTGCCCCCATTGTACAGATAGGGAAATTGAGGTTGAGAGAGATCAAGTCAGTGCCCCAAGCTCAAGCAGCCAGTGAGCCCCAGAGGTGAACTTAAACCCAGGTCTGCTGTCTTCGTAGCCAGTGCCCTGTATGCTCTGCAGCTGCCCTGCAGAGGGCTGGGTGGTGCCCTTAGACTGGGCCTACCTAACCCGAAGGAGAGAAGCAGAGATATGGGAAATGGTTTCTAATGGATGCTCCTGGGGCATTTTGCTGTTTGAAATCATGGGCTGTGTGCACATCAGCCGACTTAGCCCTAGCTTAGAAAGCAGGAAGTTAGTCGGGGGTGGCGGGGAGCAGGAAAGGGTTGGGACACCCACAGGCAGAACTTGGCGTGGAAGAGAGGAGGAAGAAGGTGTGTTCCAGGAAACCTGGAGACCCTTTCAGAGGAAAGAGAACATCATGGGGGGTGGGGGGTGGTGGTGAGGGAGGAAGACCCCTAAGAAAGGGGAGGGATTCGTGGAGCGTCCTCTTGCAGAGTAGGGTTTGAGCATTGGTCTCTGCAGCCAGTTTTGTCTCTGTTTCTCCAGGGACTGTCAGTTGTGGGGTCGCACAACAGGGCCCTAGAGACCTACAGAAGCCAGGATGGGGCTGGTGGCCATGGCGCAGGACAAGCCTCAGCAGAGCTAGGTCCAGACACAGAGACCCTGGCTGTCCTCCCACGCCTGGCTGCTCTGCCCTCTGAGTGGGGTTTTATACTCTGTTTTCATGCTTATGGTCCTGCCCGCTGCCCCTCGCTCTGCCCTTTCCACCACCTTCCCTGTCTTCTGTTTCCAGTCCTGCCAGCTCAAATGTCTATCCTGAAACATGACCCTAGCAGGACTTCCTAGCTTGGCCACTTTAAAGCATCCACATTAAAGTGGCAGTGTCAGGATGCAGGCCACTCTTGTTACCAGGCGCATGTGCCATGGACACCCCTGATAAATGCCAACAACAGGTGTGACTTGGTAATAAACATAGATGAAAGTTGAAGGGTTTATTTTGAGGCTGAATCCTAATGTTGCTGCCTCAACATGTCACTGCAGCATCCCAGAGGGCCTGGTGGGTGCTAGCCCTGTTGCGCCCTGAGCTGCTGCCAGCTCCCGGGTCCCAGTGAGGTCACAGGCCCTGGCAGTGCTCTGGTTCATATTAGTGTCACCAAGGTTAGGAGTGCAGGGTCCTAAGAGCCACCTCTGTCCTGCTGGACTCCCCACTGGAGGGAGTCAATCCCCAACCTGATCCCGTTCCCAGATATGGGGAGGCTCAAAGCAAGTTCAGCCACAAGCTCCTCCCTGGGAAAACGGGGGCATAGTTCTGACCGCTAGGCTGTGAGTGTGATGGCAATAGTAGAAACAGGTTCTCAGGCCTTGAAGAGGTGCTCTGGCAGCCGGAACCAAAGTGTGCGTGTCCCTGTGTGTGGCAGCAGGGATGTACTGTGGTTCTGGGGAGTTAGGGTGCCCGGATCCGTTTTACTCACCTGGGGAATATTCATGGCTACTGTTTGTTGAGCACTTACCATGTGCCAGGCACTGCTCTAAGCACTTGACACGTATGAACTCCTTGACGGCTTACATCAACCCTATGAAGTAGGTGTCCCCATTTTATAGATGAGGAAGCTGGGAGAGTAAGTGACTAGTAAGCGGTGATGCTGGGATTTGAATTTGGGCAGTTGGGCCCCTGAGCCCACTCTTGATGGTGAGATGGGCAGAAGCGGTGAGCGGTGACGCTCGGTGCCAAGGAGAAGCCAGGGCATTGTTTTTCACCGTGAGAGAGCCTTGGTGAGTGTCTGGGTAACCTGAAGATGGGTCAGGGTCAGAGGCCACCTGCTGCCCTCATGAGAAGGTGCACGGAGCCTGGCACACTGTTGGGCAGGTTTTCTCACTGTGGCACTACTGATATTTGGCACTGGGTTTTTCTTCATTGATGGGGGCTGTCCTCCACATTGTACGATATTTAGCAGCAGCCCTGGCCCAGTAGCTCCCCTTCCCCCATTGAAGAACGCAAACAATGTCTTCAAGCATTGCTATGTGTCCCTGGACTGGGGGTTGGAATTGCCCCTGGCTGAGGGCCACTGCTTAGGAAGCAGACGTGTGCTTCCCTTCTGTCCCTAGGTCTCTTTCGTACCTACAGGTTACAGTTTCCTGTACCATTAATGAGCTGCCTCCAACTGTAGCCCAAAGCTGGCTTTTCCAGCCCCTAGGGATGCAGGTGGGTAGGGCTTTTGTGCATCTCAGCTTCCAGGCCAGAGCAGGGGTGTGAGTGGGGGAGGGGCACGAAGGTGAGGTCTTGCCAGATGGGGACTGGCCAGTGGCTGCTTTCCATGCCTTCATGGCCTTTTTATCCTGTTTCATTAACAAGATACATGGCGCTTCTGTTATTCCATTTCCACAAAGAATCAATTCAAAAGAGAAAAATATGGCATCTGGAGAGTTTAAAATTAGATTCTTACAAAATATAAAGTGGAAGAGAGAGGAAAAAAATAGAAACAGGGAGCCCCATGACTTGTACAAACCCTGCATTTGTTGCCTGGGAGCTGAGCAGTGTGGCCTCCAGATGAGCAGGAATTCTGGGACGCCAGGGGTGGGGTGCACTGGGGAGCAGGGAGGTGCCAGCCTTTAGGACTCCCCCGTGCCCTTCCCCCTCCCCTGCCTCCCATCCTCAGCTTCCTAGTCCTTCCCTGCCCTTTCCTTTGATACATAGACTTTTGTTATATCAATATATTCTAATTATAGACAACTCAGAATAGCAGACTATCACAAAGCAGAATTCTAGAAAATCAGCTGTGATGTTGCCACTCCGAAAGAACCACCGACGAGACACCCCCGTACACTTATATCCTGAATTTTACCAAAATTGGATTAATCATACTGTATATCCTGTCTTATAACTGTGTTCTTTTTTCTCCACTTCATTTGTCCTAGACCAGTGGAGGAATCCAGCCTTTCTGGGGTCCCCTCGCCCCTCAGCCTATCACCCATGAAACAGCTGCATGGGTGTCCAGGGCCCTCAGTGTTGCAGACAGGGCTGAGCACAGCGTCCCCCCTACCCCTGACTGCCCTTGAGTGCTCACATGTTACACAGAACACAGACCATTCATGGCCTGAGACTTGTCACAAGGCCACGTCTTATCTGGGAAGACTCCCCGGGAGGACCCCAGCTTTGAAGAATCAATCAGACATGGCTGGAAGGTGGAGCAAGGGAGGGCGCCCCAGGGAAGGGTGCAGTGTGAGCCGTGGCTGGGAGGAGGACCCCCCCCACCCCCAGGCCTGTTGGGGCATCTGGAGAACTCCCTCCTGCCGACTACACTGAGGATGGCAGTTGTTGGAAAGGTGGGTTTAAGGCCGGCTGCTGGAGGAATTGGATTTTCCTGGAGGCCCAGGAGAGTGCCTTGATCCCGTCAGTGGTGTGCGGCTGGTCGGGGGGCTGGAGGGGAAAGGCCTGGATCCAGTTCCCATAGAACCCCCCCCGGCTGCCGCCTGAGTCCGTGCAGACATGGGCTGGGCAGTGCCACTTCAGAGTTGCACTGGCTCCCGTGGCCCTCCCTATGGTCTAGAGCGCCCTGGTCCCCCATCCTGCATCCTATGCCGGCCCTTCCAAACCTCCTCTGTCTCCTGACTTCGTCCACTCTTCTCATCTTTGTGCACAGCAAGGGCCAGCGTCATGGCTGTGCGACCTGCGCGGTCACACAGGCTCTGTGCTTGGAAAGGGCCTACACTTGTCTAACGTTCTGCTGTCACCATCGTAACACTTCTAATAATTTTTGAACCTTGCTCTGAATTTTCATTGTCCTTGGGACTCCGTGCATCACGTGGCTGGTCTTACCCCAGGGGAAGGCCTCGCTTCGCATTTCACCCAGGTCTTCGTGAAGGTCCTTCTGCCTCAGACACCTGCCTGGTTTCTACCCGTCCCTCCTCCTTCGCGGCCACACTTCTCTCTGGCTCTCAGATCTGTTCCCTCTTGGACTTTGCCCCACTGATGTCTCTCTCGCTCTGCTCCCCTCACTCGCCCTCTCCTGCTTCTTCCCTGCTGCCTACTCATAGGCTTGGTTGTTGTCATTCTTCCCAAGCAAATTAAAAAATCACTTTCTTGCACACCTATCCAGCCCTCCCCTCCCAACTGCCCGCACTCTCCACCCCCCCACACCCCTCCACCCCCCCCACCCCCCACCCCGCTTCCCTAGGAAATCTCTGCTCCTTGTCCACATCTGCCAGTCTTGTTTCTGAGTCCCGCCCCCTCTGCAGAGCATCTTCTCAGAATGTTCACACATAGACTATGGGCCTTAGCTCACCCTCCTTGCCGTCCGAGGCACCGGCTCCGCTGGCCTTTCCTGTCCTGGCCTTCACCCTCAGCTCCTGGCCCCTTGTGCTTTTCTGTCCTTCTTTCCCTCTCTTGTCCGTCTCACAGAGGTGGTGAAGTAGAAGGGGTCTGTTCTTGCCATGCCCATGGCTTCTGGTAGCCCAGAGGGGGCCCTGTGAAGACGACCCAGTGGTCCAGCATGGCAGGGGACAGAGAGGTGGGCATTTGAATGAACACAGATGAGATGGAATCAGCCAGGTGAGAGTCCAAATGGGGGTGGTATCTAGTTAGGATTCAGCCCACAGGGATCTGGGGCAGGAAAGCAAGCAACACCCCCCAGGACCGGGATGTGTTGCAGTCCATTTATTCCCCCAAATAGTCACCGAGCACTTATTGGGACCAGGCACTGAGGGCCACCATATAATGTGTTAATTATACTGGGCCATGTGGTCACCCTGCAGGGGTGAACAAGGCTTTGGGAAAACAGTGGGGGAACAAAGTACACCTCTACCAAATGTAGCCTCTAGTCGTAAAGACGGGTAAGTAAACAAAGAAACAAACTAAACAAAGTGATTACAGCTTTCGATAAGCTTTCTGATGGAAATAAATGGGGTGCCAGCAGAGAGACTTCAGTGGGGGCTGGCATGAGTATTTGCAGGACCGTAGGGATTTGCGGAGTGGGGCAGAGGGTGAGCAGAGCGGAGGGGAGAGGGTGCCAGGCAGAGGCACACCTGGCACAGGTGCTGAGCCAGGAAGGTGGGTGGCCTTTTCCAGGCACTGAAGTCCCTTCTTGGACCTCCCAACCGGCGGGGCTCAGCCATTGCTGGTGGCTGGACTCCTGCTGATATTGACAGCTCCATCCTTTCTCTCCTTTTTCATGTGGAGCAGTGACCTTAGGGCACAATGTCCCTGAGTACTTAAGCCCTCACGTCTCAAGCAGAGCCCAGTCCGGCACATAACTGGGGTCACTGCCTGTTTCTTCCTGTCCTGCTGTGACCCTTCGTGCTTCTGTCCCATGGGACAGAGCAAGGAGTCCAGTCTCTAGATTTGCAGGGACCTCAAAAATGGGATGAGGTGGAAGTGGGAGGGGGCCCAGGGATAGGTTTCATGGCCTGGGACGTTCACTGACCAGTGCGCAGGAGTCAGAGAGTCCTGAAGCTGGTTCAGGCCGCTCCACAGCGACCCCCAAGGGTGAAAGCAAGTTGGAATCTAAGAAGGTAGCATTCAGGGCTTCCAGCTTGTAACAGTGTCCCATGTCTGGCAGGGGGTGGGGTACAATGCAGGGGTGAGGTGTGGTGAGCAGGGTCCAGTCTTCTGGGGAAGGGGACTAACCAGAGCTCGGGAGGCAGGCTGAGCGGGGCTGAAGGCCAGGTGTGTGCATCGGGAACCAGGGTGGTCCCAATGACAGGCATGAGTGGACCTTCAGACCTCACCCCGCTACCTACCTGTCGATCCCCAGGCCGCAGGCACAGGTGGCAGTTCTGGCTCTGAACCCGGCCTGCTGCCTGTCCCGTCCACCTCAGTGGGGAGAATCTCTCTGCTGCTGGGGGTCCTTCGCATATTCGTTCTGATATCACAGCCTTGCAGACTGTGGCCTGACAGTTAATTCCTTCTCTTTCCTTGGAATAGGTATTGGTTTATTTTTCTTCATAAATTGTGTTGGAAGCTGTAGGAACAGAGCGTAGAGGATTCGTTTTCATAGCATCATCATCATCATCTTCATATCAGCCCCTTATTGTTGGCCGGCGTCATGCGAAGCGTCTTTCCTGTATTAACCCCCTGAATCCTCACCACGATCTTCTGCGGGAGGTACTGTCATTTGGCAGATGAGGAAACGAGGATCGGAGAGGGCAAGTGACCTGTCTAGGGTCACACAGGGAGTAAATGGCAGAGCCAGGGGTCTGATTCAACCATGCGAGCGCTGTTTGAACCAGCGCCCCTGGGATGTGGGACCCTGGGGAAGGGGGGTCCTTCCTGCTCTCCCAGCACAAAGGCCATCCTTTGCAAAGGGACGTCTTGGTGTCATCACCTCCCACTGCAGCTGTGCCCACCTCTGCCCCTGACCAGGTGGCTGTGCCGAGTGAGCTTCTCCTTTCACTCCGCCAGCCCCCACACTGGTCCCCTTTCTGCTGATTTCAGGCCAAGCTTGCCAGATACTCCGGGTTAAAAGAGGAGTCAGAAGCCCCTCTGGCCGATGTCACTGCCAGCCTAGAGCAGGCCTCACCTTGCCCCAGCCCTCAGCTTGCCTACCAGCGCTCAGATGTGTGGTGCTATAAAAAGCCAAGTAGTAATATGCAAATCATGCTGATTATTTATGGCCAAGTTAGTAAATAAGCAGGAGAGACAAGGTGGGATGTTGTTTTTATGATCTCTGCAGTCCTCACAGGAAAATCTATGGTAAGCAGAGTACGGTGAGCAGAGAGCCAGAGCCCATGGTTTAATAAACACAGCCTAATTACCAGGCACCGGGGACAAAAAGCGAGGGGTTGTGGAAGGAAGTAATGAGCAGGCGGCAGCAGAGCGGGATGGAGACGGAGGGGCGGAGGGCAGGAATGGGCAGCTGCATTTCCTCGCCACCCACCTCTCTCTGTCCCAGCCTCTGAGCAGCCTGCTGGGAGGGGGCAGGGACCCAGCCACAAATCACTGTAATGGTCTATACACGTTGCCATGGGGCCTGCCTGTGTGTCAGGAGCTGCCAGCTACTAAAGCTGCAGAAAAAAAATGTCAGAAGGGGACTGGCTCGGGTGGCTCAGGGGTTGAGGGGCCTGGGAGAGGGAGAAAGGACGCTTTCTGCCAGCTATCAGCCTGGCACTGAGGATGGCATGGGCTGCTGGCTGGATACCTCAGTCAGTTTTCAGCACTGTTGCATCTCTCTGTGGTCAGGATGGCGTCAGGGAGAGAGATGAGGCAGGGGGCCAGCGGCACTCGAGGGACTTGAGGAGCAGAGGAAGCCAGGCCTCCAGGGGCACAGTCAGAAGTCCTGTTGAGCATCTGCCCCCCTGCTCTCCCGCCAGATCATGTGGTCCAGTATCAAACGGGAGTGGAAGGGAGACCCAGTAGATCCAGTAGATGCTTGATCATAGCTAATTGGTGGGAGCTCATGTCCCCAAGAGCAACCAGCGACCAGCAAAGGAAGCTCGTTGGTGGACAGATACCCCGGCTTCCTCGCCCTGCAATGGGATAACTGATTTGCATGTTCTACACTGACTCCCAGCGTCTCCAGTGGGATTCCCCACTGCAGTGGCACATTATGTGGCTAAGACCCTGATATAGGTCACCTTCCCTTTCCCGTCTCACTTCTCTCCCTCACTGTGCTTCCTGGGATCAATTCACAAACTCACTTGCACCCAATTCCTTAACCCAGGTCCTGCTTTTGTGGAAATCCAACCCGAGTGACAATAGCTACCAGGTGCTAAACACTTTGACAGAAATAATGATAATAATAGCTATCGAGTACTTATGATGTGCCAAGACCTATTCTAAACATCTTACCTATACTAACTCATTGAATAATCTCAATACTCTATGCAGGAGATACCGTTGTTAATCTCCCATTTGACAAAGGGGAAGATGAGGCACAGAGATGTTAAGGAACCTGACCAAGGTCACACAGCTAGTAAGTAACAGAACTGGATGGAAACCCAAGTACTACTAGCTTTAGAAGCTCTTTTCTCAGTCATCACACTAAAGGCCTTTCAAATATTCCCAGACACCTCTTCATTCCAGGCCTATGCTTGGACCTTGGGACCTAGCAATGAACTGGACATGGGCCCTGCCCTCGGAGAACTTGAGGTGTTCAGGCAGAAACAAAGGAAACAGGGCAGTTCAGTTTGGAGAGATGTGCCCAGAGCAAGGGGAGTTCAGAGGCATTGCATTAGAGGAATAAGGGAAGACACTACTGAGGAGTTACCACTTGAACAAAGTCCTAAAGAAGAAATTGGCATTGGAAGGTGGCAGGGGATGAACGGGGCGTGAAGAGTCCAGGCAAGGGGAACAGTGGGTGGAAAGGGGCTGGAGTGTGTGTGCCCTGGCGATATTCGGGGAGTCGCCTGACGTCCTGGATGGCTGGAGAGCTGGGGGTGAGTTGGCTTTCTGCTTGTTTGTTGGTTGTTGTTGTTGTTTGGGATGGGGGTGATGACTGATGGGAGAAGAGGCAGAGGCCAGATTCTGAAGGGTCTCGTCATGGAGGGAGCGCTCCAGCTGTGTTGGAGTGCTTCGTTTCCTAGGCAGGTCTTGAATACACAGGTGCTCATTGTATTTTTCTCTAGCCTTTCTTGTGTTTCTGAAAGATGCTTATTTTTAAAAATGATTGAGAAACATCACAGCAGTTACAAGGTAAACAGACCCACAAGGATAGAGCAGAATCATCACCCTCTCCCTACAGACACCCCAGTCCTGCGAAGGCATCCCCAGATCTCGTAAGCCTTCTTGGCAACAGGGAGCACAGTCAGCTGCAGGCTCCCGTGATGTTCGGCAACTGCTTTTACAGTTTGGGTCTAGAGTTTGGGTCTAAGTTCAGTCGTGTCTGTCTTCAATGCAAGTCCTCTAGATTAAGCCTGTGGGAACCTTTTGGGTTGGGTCTCGGTCAAACCAGTCATAAGTTGAAAGGTGTACCAGCTGTGTTCCCACACAAGATGTTAAAAATTTTAGCACCATACGCAGTGTGGTATCCTGGGTTGGATCTTGGAGGAGAAAAAACACATTTGTGGAAAAACTGGTGAAATCCAAATAAAGCCTGATTTAGTTAATAGTAAAATGCCAATGTTCATCTCTTCGTTTTGGTCAATTACCATGGTTATGGAAGATGACAAATTAGAACTTAAGTGAAAGGTGTGTGGGGACTCTCTGTACCCTCTTTGCAACTCTCCTCTAAATTTCAAATTATTCTAACATAAGGAATTTATTTAAAAATGATGGTGGTCAGGGCAGGACTCAGGACAGCAAAAGCACTCTGTCACAAAGCCCTACATCTCGCTGACGTGTGCGTGGTCGTTGGGCCAGGAAAAAACCCGTCTGGTTGTGATAACGTCTAGTCCCCCTTTCCTCTCCTCGTGCATTTATAAATATCTGTTGAAACCGCATGTTCCATCCCTGTCACATTTCCCTGATCTTCTCACCCAGTAACTCGTTTCAGAAGGGAGTAAAAGTGATGCTAATTCACTTTGCAGAGAGCTTTCCTCTTGATCAAAAGACTCACCAGGGGTGGCTTTCTGACCACATTACAGGAGCTCATCTAGTACTAAAATTGTATTTTTATTTGCCTTTTTGGAAATCTCTAGAGCAGTGCAGACCTGTTTTCCCCAAGGAAGGAAGACAGGAAGATGGCTTCAAGGACAGCAGAGCCCAGCCATGAAAATGGACCCACATTGAACCTACAAATGCCACCGAACTTTTACCTTTTTTGGCGACATCTTCTCTCTCATTCGCTTGGAGGGACCCGAGAAGGTGGACTAAGGAGCAGTCAGTCACCCATGGAGGTGTCCCATTCTGACCTAGAGATAGTGGGCACCTCTCAGGCTTTCCTACACAGACAACACAACTATTTGTCTTCCACTTACATCCTTCTAATTGTCCCTGCTGATTAATTAGGTCACTTAAGGTATCAATTATTGTCCTGAAAAGGGAATGAGTATCAGACAGAAATAAATGCCTATGAACCTGCTTATTCTATTAAAGAATAAAGTAATGAGAGATGAGGAATGGCGCCCTGAGAGAGGCAAGAGGAAGGGACAAGCAGGAGGGAAGGTAGAAATGGACATCTTCTGATTGGGGGCAAAGAGGCTTTTCTTTCCAAGTAGCTTTTGGTTGACCCTCTTCTTTTCAACACCACTTCTTGAGAGAGCTGTCTAGACTCAGTGCCTCCACTTCCTCCCTTCCTGTTAACAGCTTAACCCACTTTAACTGACTTTCAGTCTTACCACTGCACCAATACTGCTCTGGAAAAAGTCACCCCTGTTCTCCCACATCCACTGACCTGCTCCTTCCTTTACCAGTCCCTTCAAAAAAGTTTGCTGCTGTGAACCTCATTCTTCCGGAAACACTTTCTTTTCCTAGCTTCTCTGACACCACCGACTGCTTACACACTTATTCGTTCCATTTCACACGTATTTACTGAGCATCTACTGTGTGCCAGGCCCTGTGCTAAGCACTGAACATATAAAGGGAACCAAGATGGATGAAGTCCTTGCTCTACATGGAGTTTACGTTCAAGCAGAGGAAGATAAGCAATGAACCAATGCACACATATAAATACGCCGTTCAGTGTTATGAGGAAATAGAGCCAAGTGACTGATGGAGTTTGGTGATAGTCTGCTCACATGTGAGGTGTGACCGAGGGGAACCTCTCTGTGAATGTGATACCTCCCTTGCTTTCAAACTTGCTGCTGTCTCCAGGCTTCTGTGTCTTCCTGTGTGTCCTCTCACGCTCCATGGGCTCTGGGGGATGAAGGGATTGAGCTGGATCAGTCCCTGCTTTGCGGAGTGTGGCACCAAGGATGACAGAAAAGATGGCATCCAAGGGGCAAACCCCAATTTCAAATTCAAGCCGACAGTCTTCCAATTCTGAGGCTTCAGGGAGAGAGACAGAATTCAGGAATAAGGTAACAGTTCTGAATCCAGGGCCATCGACTGTGACAGAAACGGCCCCCCTCAGAGTTGTGCAATGTGGTAGCTCTGAAAAATCCTGGAGAGTTAGAGATTCAGACAGATATTGGGAAATGGAGCCTGAGAGATTCCCCAAACCCCTTGTAAAAAAACCCCAGGTGACCAAACTGTCTCACTGCCCCTGTGGCTTATCCCTCTCAGGTCTCCAGCTGAGGGCGCGCGGGGAAGGGTTCTTTCCCGTCAACTTCCCATAGCTCTTGTTTGGATGTGATCACTCAGATCGGCCCACTGCTGCTCACAACCACCATCACCGGTGACCTGTGACCTGGCCTTTGGGGCTGTGCTTCATGCTGCACAGCTGTGGGCCCAGCTGGCCGTGTGTCCACAGCCCAGCCTGCCCCTGGACACCCAGCCCGCGCAGAGCCCCTGTCGTTCCTTTTGCCCAGAAGGGAATCTGCACGGTGCCCCCGTAAGGCCATAGTTCTAGAAGCTCCTATTCATCCTGGTTCCCTGGAGCATGAGAAAACACTGGACATGGTGCACTGTGTGTCCTGGGCCTGGCCCTGCCATCCATCTGTGTCCAAGAGGCATTGTCCAATTCACCAGGATCAGGTCTAAACTCCTCTGCTTCGTATCCAGCACCTGTCCCAGGTGGGCATGCAGCTGCTGATCATGGTGACAGTTGTCATTCACCTGGGCACAGCTGCTGCACACTGTGAAGTACTGTCCCTAATAGGGAGACCCAACCTTTCAGACCCGGTGCCATGCTCAGAACAGGCTCTGGTGGCCAACAGGGAGGGCATCGCGGTGCAGAAGCAGGTAGGTAGGGCCGCCCCATTCTCCTGGTACAGCCTCCCCAGCCTCTTGCAGATATTTTCAGCATCTTGAGCCTCCCAGAGCTCTCGGGGGCTCCACTTGCTCCCTTCCCAGGGTGGCCTTGGCAGCCGTGAGAGGCTAGGTGTGCACAAGTCCTTGGATGGAGACTCTCCAGGGAGGGACACCACCAACCACTCACTCTTATTTAGACAACTATTGTTTGTCTTCCTGGTACGAGAGGAACAGAAAAGGTAGTGTTCTTCCAGGTAGTGCCAATCCTAGCATGGTGCCTGTGAGGGTCCAAGTCGACCCCAGCTGCTCCATGGAGACTCGCGGCGCTGCGGGCTTTCAGAGCAGCCTCGATGGAAGGAGAATAGCCCCTATTCCCAAATGCGGGATGCCACCGGTCTGATTGGGGAGAGGTAGTCACTGGGGCAGCAGTCTTCTGGAACATGATGGCCTCTCTTCCTCAAAGCTTCCTTCCCCATTTCCATCCCACTAACCTTCCTGACCCCCCAGTGCTGGAGGTTTCAGCCTCTATCATAGAAGAACCAGCAGGATGAGGGTTTTCCAGGATCCCGTGGAAGCAAATCAACTCTGCATCTGCTAGAAGGCTAAGAAGCCTCAAAAAAAAAAAAAGAACCCATTCTCTCAGGGGGACTGGTAATTAAGCAGTCACGGCAAACACATGGAGGATGAACGGCTGGTTGTATCCATTTGTTCTCCTGTCATTGGTTGGAGAACAATTTCATAAATTACATGTAAAGGTGGATTTTGTCTCTTCTCCACTCATGCCACCCCTTTCCTTGAGATGACCTCCCTGTCTTCCCACTACCTTCCATGCTCTGTGGATGATTTGCTAACAGTTTATATTTTTAGATCAGCTAAAGCTGGTAATAGCTAATTCCCTGGGTACATAGGTGTCACTGCACTTACTGGGTTGCATTATCATTGTGTCTTCAACAATAATAAAATTAGTTATTAACTCCTACTGTGTACCTGGCACTATTCTCTAATGCCGGGCCTAGACCAGGAAAAATGGATAAAAAGCCCTGTCCTCATGGAACTCACATGCTTGCGGTGTGCTTAGTAAATAAGGGTTAATCAAATGTGTAATGTGTTAGGTGGTGATAAGTGTTGTGGGGAAAATGCAGGATGGAGGGACGAGGAGCCAGCAACTGAGGCAGGAGAGGGAGAGGGTTGCAATGTTAAGTAGAGGGGTCACTGTAGGCCTCGGTGTAAGGGTGCTATGTGAGCAAACACCTGAAGAAGACGAGGGAGCCAGCTGTGAACATGTGGGGGAAGAGATGGGATAGCTAGGGAAAGCTGAGGGAACAGAAAGTGCAAAGGCCCTGTGGCAGACACTTGCCAGGTGTTTTCGCAGAACAACAAGGCGCCACTGTGGCTGGAGTGAGTGAGCAGGGGAGACCAACTGGTGATAAAGAGAGAGGTAATGGAGTGCGAGTGAGTAATGGCGGCAGAGGATTGCCCAGGGCCATTAGTTCGTTAGGAAGATTTTAAGTTTGTCTTAAATCAAGTGCGACACCTCTAAAAGGGTTCTAAGCACAGAAATGACACGGTCTGACTTAAAATGATCATACCAGCTGTTGTGCTGAGAATGGGCTGTAGGTGGACATGGGGGAAGTAGGGAGACCAGTTAGGAGGTTATTAACCTCTGAGGCAAGAGATGGAGGTGGCCCAAAGCAGGATGGTAGTGATTAATGAAGGTGATAAGAAGTGGCCAAATTAACAGATAAATTAATGTAAATGCCTCCTTTTGAGGGTCAACTCCTTGAGGTTTATATCTTAATAAATTTCTCTCCTCAGAACCAAGCATAGTACATGACCGTTAATAGGGCACAAAATGAATATTTATTGAATGAATGATTGATGAGAAATAATTTTTAAATGCTGATCATGGGAATAAGTAAGTCTCTGGTCTCTTTTTTGAATGTATCAGATCATAGAACAAACCCTGGGTCACATCCACCTAGATTTCCCAAGATTTCTGATATCAGAACGAAGGCGATTCATGGATGTGTTGAACCCTGAAGTGTGGGGTGTGCTGGCTTCAACTATGTCTGTGCGTTTTTCTTGCTGCAGGACTTCTCAGAACCTTTAATACACTAATGCACAGGTTCCTAACATTTCTTAGTTTGAGGTACCACGAAGCGCTTCAGTAACGTTTGCATGGTGTTCCATTGAGCTCCATTTATTGAACAGTAAGGTCTGAGTAGCTGAATAACTACTTACACCCTAACTATTTTGTAGCTGTTTGAAAAACGAGTGAATATAACTGGAGGGGAAAACCTCTTCTTTATCCTCAAATAACCACAATTATTAGGTTGGTGCAAAAGTAATTGTGGTTTTTGCAATTATTTTTAACCTTTTGAACCGCAATTACTTTTGCACCAACCTAGTACTTCCTAAGGGAATGTGTGTGCTCGTTGGGCTCTGCACAGTTTCTCAAACCTGGGAATCAGATTGGACTCCACCACCCTCATATCCTGTTCTGCGCTGACTTTCACGTGCTGCCGCTTACATCACACCAGCCACCGAACACCCAGCTTTGCGAAGACATGGTGTCATCCAATGGAATGTAGCTTCATGTCGAAACTGTGAGCTACTTCGAGCTAATACTTCGTGTGTCCAAGAGATATTGGGTTATCATGGTTTCCCTTGAAAATTTAAACTATCCCTCAATGCTCTTGTAAATTTCCTGCAGCACCCTAGGGTACCATAGCACACAATTTGGGAACTGTAGTGCTACTGTGTATATAGCATTTTCCAAAATTTTGTGTGCATTTTCTCAGGCAAATCTACTGGCTGGATGGTGTTCCGTGCAACGTGCTTTGGGAACTGTTGGGATAGAGCATGGAGAGAGAATACCTAGGACTCCTGGCTGCAGACCTGGAAGCTGCAGTTCTGTGGGTGTTGCCAGAGTGAGTGTGCTTGGAGGATTGGCATTCTGAATGCAGAGTGCTGCTTCTTTGTTTTTAGACCTCAACAGGTGGTCCTGCTTTGACTCCAGACCTTGCTTCTCAAGGCAGAACATATCCTAGGAAGTGTCTTTGGAGATCTCGACAGAGTTTTGGTTACTGTGGGTTTCAGGGCTTCTGAGACCAGGAGTATCAATAATCTGGTGATCAATGAAGCAACGGAGTGAGCTCGTGACCTGCCTTCTCTGGCATTTCACATCCCAGAGGGTGTTCCACAGAACCCCAGTCCACAGGATGCGCGAAGGAAAAAAGAGTTTATGGTATATATATATATATCATATATATATGCTTGAAAGCCCAGAAAGCCCAATGTTTCCAAGTTTCCCAGTATTCGAAGCTCTTGATGAAATGCAAATGGGCATTACCAGAGAGAACATGTGTCTGTAGGGTGTATGTGTGTGTCTGAGTATTGTGTATGATGATGACTAATGTCCATCAATTACCTGCAAATTACTAGATGTTGCCTGTAATGATAGTTCTGTTTTTAGCATAATGGTTTATGTATCTAACTAGTGGCTGCTGTCTGGAGTAGGGCTGCTGGCAAATCAAAACACTGTTTGCCAAGCCTGTCAGTATGACAGATGTTGCTTACATTGACTCTTTTATTCCCAAGGTCAATTGACATGTCTTTTTTAATATCACTGTTTGATGTGCTAAGAGCCTTAAATGAGAGGCATTCAATAAAGGTCCAATTTGCTAGATTACTGTTTATTCCTGGATAATTCTGTATTAGTTCAGCTCTTTAAGATTGCAAGGAGGAGACATGCATGGATCACTCTCAGAAACGGGGATTTATCCCAAGGATCTCCAGATCGTGGGCAGCACAAGAGCCATCTCATAAGCCTTTTGGTCACGATGGGTTTCAGGGCTTCTGAGATGGGGAGCGTCAGCAGCCTTCCAGCCACTGTATTAATAGCAAGAGCCTCTGTGACCTGCCTCCTCTGGGCATGTTGTTTCCCAGAGAGGATTCCCCAGAACTCCAGCCTACATGCCACTCTAAGAATAAAAGGGTCTCTGCTGAAGTGGGTTGCGGAGCTGTTACATAATCTATTCCTGCCTTGGATGTTTGTTATTAGCTTTTAAAAGTCCCCACAAGCACTTTATTTTGTATTTTATGAAAAATTCTTGCTTCATGTTGTTTAACCCAGCATTTCTCAATTCTGTTTAACCATAAGCACCCTAGAATGTCCTTTGGAGAATAATCTAGTGTTTGTATTTTCCAGAAGACTCTGGTTGTGTTCATTTGTCACCCTCTGTGTTGGGGTCCCCACAGCCAACCTCAGTGATTTGCTAGGGAGGACTCATAGGATTCAGCATACAGTTGCTCTCCTGGCTATGATTTATTACAGTGAAAGGACGCAGAGCAAAACAACAAAGGAAAACCATGCATGGGGTGAGGTCTGGGGAAGACCAGGCGGAGCTTCCAAGAGTCCGTCGTCGTCCCCCCCCCCCCCCCCCCCCCGCCCCGCGGTGTCACACAGGGTGTGCTTACTCCTCCAGCGATGTGAAAGGTTGCCATGTGGGGAGGCTCACTAGAGACTCAGTGCCCAGAGTTTTTATTAGGGGCAGATTACTTAGGCACCTTCTGCCTGGCACGTAGCAAAGTTCAGACTCCCAGAGGGAAAGCAGGTGTTCGGTGTAAACCATAATGTTTGTACAAATAGTTCAGGCTGCTCTTCTCAGTTCTGGGAATGGTGGGGTCCCTCATGAAAGCCATGTTCCTAGATGCCAGCCAAGGGCCAACCTTCTAACCTGTCCTTTTAAAGGACTTCAGTCAGGCCTTTTCTGTCCACTCTTTAATAGTTGAACATTCATTCATTCATTCATTCATTCATTCATTCATTCATTCAGTAGTTGTCTTAATCAGGTCGGGCTGCTATAACAAAGATTCCATGGACTGGGTGCTTATAAACAAGAGATTTATTTCCCATGGTTCTGGAGGCTAGAAGTTCAAGATCAGGGTGCCAGCATGGTGAGAATTTGGTGAGAGCCATCCTTGGGTTGTAGACTCCTAACTTCTTGTTGTGCCTTCGTGGTGGAGAGCAGAGAAGGGAAGCAAGCTCTCTAGTAGCTCTGATAAGGGTAGTAATCCCATTCAAGACGGCTCCACCTGCACAGCCACTGTTTTCCTGGAGCTTTTCCTTCCAGTCCGGGAGACCTTAATAAAATGATCACACAAATAATACAAATATTTACGCCAATAAGCATCTAGTTAGGAACTATGATGAATGATAGCAAAGAACAAAAAAGACTAAGAGTCAGGATGGGCCATGTTGTGCTGTATTAATCACGTTTTTATTTTCTGTATTTTCTGATGCCTTGACATCTTGGAACCCCGCTGAACCAGGAGAGACAGCCCCTCCTGGGATGAGCTAGTAGTTCCAAGAGATCGCAAACTACTTTCCTAGGAGTGAGCCTTTCATATACAAACCAACCAGCCTAACCTCCTTTATTGATCTCTACTTGTTAAGCCCGCCCTCCTCATCCCAGGGCCAGGAGTCAGATAACTAAGGGCAGTCAGTCCTTGCACCCCGGAGCCCTGTGGAATTCTTCAAACCATCCAATCCTAAACTCGCCTCGCCTGTTCACCTGGCCTCACCCCTTCCCTCTCCTGTGAAAACCCCAGGAAAGGCTCTTACTCCCCTTTTATTCCTGCTCTTTCTACCTCCTGAATGACCCTAGCGCTTCCCCGTGTGGCCTTGGGTGGCACGGTGTGCCCCTCCTCTCGGGAACTACAAGTGACAATCTTTTCAGTGGCCATTGTCTCCTGATGTGTTGGCCTCACCAGACCTGAGTAATAATGAAATCTACATTTTAAAACACTGTGGTAACAACCCCTCAAATCTCAGTGGCTTAACTCCCCACAATTTTCTTTATTGCCATTTTACATGTTCAAAGGCGCTTTGCAGGGACTCCCTGCTTAGTAGAGTCCCTCAGGGACCCGGCTGATAGAGACTCTGGGCCACTGCAGCAGGGGGAAGGGCAAAGGAATTCTGCAAAAGATGCACAGGCTTCTCAAGTCTCCCTCCCAGAAACACCACGGCGCACTGCTGCTCACATCTCCTTTGCAGAGCCAGTGCCATGGCCACGCCTGACCTCAGCCAGGATGAGCAGGCGCCATTCTTCCACAAGTCTGGAAGGGAAGTTGGGGATACGAGCGGAAGAGTACCAGGGACGTCCACAGGACCTGTACGGGTGCACAATAGATGGACTAGTCTGGGAGCTCAAGAATATATCTTTCTGAAAAAACTGTTGAGACATTAGCGATGAGATTTCAATGATGAGAATGAGTTAATGAGCCACACGGGTGGAGGGGATGTGCGAAAGTGTTCTAACAAGGAAACAGCATGTGCAAAGACCCTGAGGAGGGCGGCTCCAGGAGTGGCAAATTGAAGGAACCAAAGCCAGCAGTGTGCCAGCGAGGAGGGTGGGGAAGAGTATTTTGTCACAGACGTTGGGAGTGCGGACTCAGGGTGGTAACAAGGAGTGAACTTTTCAAGTTCGTTTTATTATTGTTTTCAAATTCTCCACAGGACATGCACCCCTTATTGGCTGCGCTCTGGGCTGACCACTGCCCCTGGCCTTGACCAAAGAAGAGTGGAGCGACTGGAGCCAGGCAGGAGCTAGGGCAGGGACCCAGCAGGCTGAGTCGTACAGGCCTTGGTAAACTCATTAGGGATTTTGGCCATTAATGGATTCTGAACAGGGAGAGTGAGACGTTTGGGGTCCTCGATATCACCTGTTTCTAAGACCCTGGGTTACTCTAGGCAGGGAGACAGAAGCAAAAAGAAGGTGCTTTTTGTTGTTTTTTATTTTTTAATTAAAGTTTATTGGGGTGACATTTGTTAGTAAAGTTACATAGATTTCAGGTGTACAATTCTGTATTACATCATCTATATATCACATTCTGTGTTCACCACCCAGAGTCAGTTCTCCTTCCATCACCATGTATTTGATCCCTTTTACCCTCATCTCCCACCCCCACCCCCCTTACCCTCTGGTAACCACTAAACTATTGTCTGTGTCTATGAGTTTTTGTTTCTTTGTTTGTCTTTATTGTTTTCAGTTTTATATACCACATATCAGTGAAATCAGATGGTTCTCTACTTTTTCTGTCTGACTTATTTCACTTCACATAATAATCTCGAGATCCATCCATGTTGTCACAAATGGTCCTATTGTATCTTTTCTTACCGCCGAATAGTATTCCATTGTGTATATATACCACAATTTCTTTATCCATTCATCTATCGAAGGACACTTCGGTTGTTTCCATGTCTTGGCCACCGTAAACAAAGCTGCAATGAACATTGGAGCACACATGTCTTTATGGATAAATGTTTTCAGATTTTTCGGGTAGATACCCAGGAGAGGGATTGAGGGGTCATATGGTAATTCTATTCTTAATTTTTTGAGGAACCTCCACACTGCCTTCCATAACGGCTGCACCAGTCTGCATTCCCACCAACAGTGTATGAGGGTTCCTTTTTCTCCACAGCCTCTCCAACACTTGTTACTATTTGTCTTGTTGATGATAGCCATTCTAACTGGTATGAGGTAATAATAGCTCATTGTGGTTTTTATTTGCATTTCTCTGATGATTAGTGATGTTGAGCATTTTTTCATATGTCTATTGGCCATTTATATGTCCTCTTTGGAGAAATGTCTCTTCAGATCCTCTGCCTGTATCCAATTGTTTTATTGGATTGTTGTTGTGTTTTGTTGTTGTTGTTGAATTGTATGACTTCCTTATATATTTTGGATATTAGCCCCTTATCGGAGGCGTTGTTTGCAAAAATCTCCCATTTGGTTGGTTGCCTCTTTATTTTGTTGATGGTTTCTTTTGCTGTGCAGAAGCTTTTAAGTTTGATATAGGCCCATGCATGTATTTTAGCTTTTACTTCCCTTTCCTTTGAAGTCAAATTCATAAAATCCTCTTTGAACCCAAGGTCCATAAGTTTAGTACGTATGTTTTCTTCTGTGCAGTTTATTGTGTCAGGTCTTATGTTTAGGTCATTGATCCATTTTGAGTTAATCATCAGATTTGTTTGGAACCACAAAAGACCCTGAATAGCCAAAGCAATCGTAAGAAACAAGAACAATGCTGGAGGTATCACACTCCATGACTTCAGCTTGTACTACAGGACAACAATAATCAAAACAGCATGGTATTAGCAGAAAAACAGACACACAGACCAGACCAATGGAATAGAATTGAGAACCCAGAAATAAACCACATAAATATGGACAGATAATTTTCGACAGAGAAGGCCAAAAGCATACAATGAAGAAAAGACAGCCTCTTCAATAAATGGTGCTGGGAGAATTGGATAGCCACGTGCAAAAGAATGAAACTGGACTGCTCTCTTCACCATGTACCAAAGAAGGTTCTTGAGAAGTAGGAAAGACAACAGGCCTTAAGAAAGTGGAAAAGGAATATTAGCTTACCTCTGTGGCCACGACAGCTGTTTGCAAAAGCTGTTGTCTGCACATTTTAGATTCAACAGGGAGGCAACCAACAGCAGTAGGGGGCGGTTGCTTTTCTTGCCATTGTTTTATCCCATTTTCCTAATACGTCTGAATTTCAATATCAATACCTCACTCCTTTCAATAAGGTATTTAGACTTGTCAGATGAAAGATGGGACGGTCTGAAAGTTTTATTTGCTCATTTGAACATGCGACGTGATAATTCCTCCTGACTTGCGGGTCATCAGCTTGTCTAAAATCTATTCAGTGGTAATGAGTAGATGAGGGAAGAGTGGGCAATGGGGCAGGGGGATGACGACTCAAATATACAGATGGGGAGATCCAAGCTCTCACACCCCCTCCAGTTTTAGTACCTTTGAGGATTTCTCCATGTTAGAATTTATCTACCAAGCCTGGGAAATAGCAGAGCAGTGGTAAATATCTGATTAGAGAAAATGCCTCGTAAGCTGCAATTCCGTATATCGCAAGTGATAAAACTGTAATTGTTTGTTGACAGTGTACATTAGCTATTCACAGCTTGTGTCAGTATAGTACCAAGAAACCAGAGTCTAGGAATCTGTAATGGCAGCTCAGAAATATCATGGAGCTAACTAGGGGAATAAAATCCACAAGTTCTACTTGGTGGGAAGCTTGCCATTCCCATAGGTGAGTTCATGGGAGAAGCCTTGGTGAGGTGTGCGATTCCTCCATGAAGCTGTGTGTTGTTGAAGAGGGCTCTCCCCAGCTGAGTGTCAGGGAAGGGCACCCAAGGGCATAACTCTGGCAGACACGGGTGAGAGGCAGGTTGCAGCTGCTGTGCATGGGGCTCATTTGGAGGTAGACTACCAGGGCCACGTAGGTTGGGGCCTAGAGATGAGATACAGATAGAGGTCTGGCCCCAATGGGGACAGTTTGGCATTTTCATGCCAGGGTCCTTTGGGGACAGGAAGCTGTCATCAGCGGAAATGAAAATGTGGGGGTGGGAGCAGGTTATCTGGGGCATGAGCCAGCCAGTGGGAAGCCAGGGCACAGGCAAGTGTCCCTTCCTCCCCTGTTTCGGAGCCAGTGCTGTGGTTCTGGGGTCGGTCCATGTCCAAGGCCCCAGCCAGTGCTGTAGGTGTGTGTGAGGGGCCGCGGGAGCAGTGTGGGCGTTGGAATGAACAGGACGCAGCTGAAGGGAGAGGCCGAGTGGGAGCTCCAGGCTCAAGCTAGGTGGACTGAGTTTGGGTCAGATCTAATGCAGGACTGAGGTGTTCTCCAATAGAAATGTAGTAGGGCCACATATATATGTATATATATTTTTTTTTAAAAATTAATTTTGATATAATTATAGACTCACAGGACGATACAAGGATAGTACACAGAGGTTCCATGTATCTTTCCTCGTTTCCCCTACTGGGTACAGCTGAAGTCACTATAGTGCAGCATCAAGACCAGGAAATCGACATGGTGCAATGTGTGTCTACTTCTGTGCCATTTTATCACATGTGGAGATTCACGTCACCACCACTACCATCGAGATGCAGCTCTGCTCCTTTGCCACAGAGATCTCTCGGGTGCCACCCCTTTAGTCACCCCCACTGCCTTCTTTGACTATCCCTAAACCCTGGCAACCACGGGTCTGTTTGCCATCTCTTTAATGCTGTCATTTCAAAACTGTTATATAAATGGAGTCACCTGGTATGTCATTCTTTGAAGATGAGCCTTTCCCCACTCCACATATTGATGTTGAGATCCGTCCAAGTTGTGATATGTGTCGATAGCCCATTCCTTTTTATTGCTGAGTAGTATTACATGGTATGGATGTACCACAGTTTGTTTAGTAGGTACAGCCTATTGTAGGACATTTTGTTCATTTCCAGTTTTTGACTATTATGGGGGAAAAAATATAAAAGCCTGCTATGGACAATCGTGTACAGGTTTTTGTGTGGACACAAGGTTTCACTTCTCTGGGATAAATGCCCAGGAGTGTGATTGATGAGTTGTATTAGTGTATGTGTAGCTGTTGTTGTTGTGTTTTTTTTTTTAAAGAAACTGCCTAACTGTTTTCCAGAGTGTCTGTGCCATTTTACACTTTACCAGCATTGTGCAAGAGATCCATTTGTTTCACATCAGTACCAGCATTTGGTGTTGTCACTATTTTTATTTTATCTCTTTTAGTGATATGCAGTAATATCTCTTCCTGGTCTTACATTGCATTGCCCTAGTAGCTAATGATGCTGAACATTTTTCATGTACTTATTTGCCAAACGTATATCTTTGTTAGTAAAATGTCTCTTCGTGTCTTTTGCAGATTTTCCAATTGGATTGCTAGATCCTTGCTTCATTGTCAATCTTAGGGGAAAAGTATTCAGTCTTTCACCATTAATTGTGATGTTAGCTATATAGGAGTTTTGTAGATGTTTTTTATCAAGTTAGGGAGGAAATGTCCCTCTGGTCTTAGTTTTCTGAAAGTTTTTTTTGTTTTTAAATCATGAATGAGAGTATTGAATTTTGTCAAGTGTTTTCCCTACATCAGTTGATATGATCATGGGTTTTTTTTTTGTTTGTTTGTTTTTTTACACTTTTGGCCTCTTTATATGGTGAATTACATTGATTGATTTTCAAATACTGAACCAGCCTTGTATCCTTGGGATAAACCCCACTTGACTATGGTGTATAATTGTTTTTATATGTTGCTGAATCCTCTTTGCTAATATTTTATTAAGGATTTTTGTCTTTATGTTCATATGGGATATTGATCTTTCGTTTTCTTTATTTGTAGTATTTTTGGTTTTGGTATCAGGGTAATACTGATATCATAAAATGTATTTGAAAGTGTTCCTTTCTCCTCTATTTTCTGGAAGAGATTGTGTGGAATTGGTGTTAATTCTTCTTTATAAATTTGATAGAATTCTCTAGTGAAACCATGTGGGCCTGTGTACTTTTGGGGGAGGGATATTTTAAATTACTAATTCAATTTCCTTAATAGTTATAGTGCTATTCAATTGATCTATCTTATATCGGGAAAGTTATGGTAGTTTGTGCTCTTCAAGAAACTAGTCTTTTTCCTCTTAAGTTATCAAACGTATGTGTGTAATTTGTAGTGTTTCCTTAGTATCCTATTGATAACTAACTACAGGATCTGTTTTCCTTAACCCTGGACATTTGTCAGTCTGATAAGTGGAAAATGAGCAGTGGAACCGTTTTCATATTTTTTATATTCATTAGGTAGATCATCTTTCTGTTTTTGTTTGTTTATATCTTTGCCCTTTTGCTCTTTACCTGTTTACCTTTTTCATATTGATGTATAAGTGTTCTTTATAGATTATAAATACTAACCCTCTTCCTGTCATACGTATCCTACATAATCTTCCCAGTTTGTGTTTTTCTCTTTATTATTATTATTTTTTTACAGTGTTCTTTTTGCTCACCATACATGTTTTTAATTTTCATGTAATTAAATCAATTGATAGTTTTCCTTTAAGGCCTCTGGGGTTTCATGGTGTATTCATTAGTACTCAGTCAATTTCAAGAGACAGAACCCAAATCAAACCAGCTTGAACAACAACGACAAAAAGATCAAAGAAGGAGGGAAGGAAACAAGCAAGCAAGCAAAGGAATAAAGAATGTTGGCTCACGTAACTACGCACTGCAGAGCTAGGTCTCTCTGCATGGCTGGGTCAGGGATCTCAGGAATGTATCAGCAGGGCTGTCTCTCTTCTCTCCTCACTGTTCAACTTGGTCTATATCTATGTGGGTATCATTTTCTTTAAAGAAAATAGGCTCTGTGTGATGATAAAAAGGCTGCTGTCGGTCCCAAGTTTACATTCTAGTGATTTAGGATCCAAAAATAAAGGACTCTCAGAGTTTGTATGTCACCTCCCATGGAAGGACTCAGAACGACCCTGCTTTGGTGATGTGCCCTCTTCCTTCTTCTCCGTGCCTTGAACCAATCCATAACGCTGAGTGATGTGCCGTGATCGGTCATTGGCCCAGTTCTGTGCTTACTGAGCAGGTGGGATACCTGTCAGAACCCCACGCAATGAGAGCTCCCCAGAAGAAAGATAGACAGCTAGGAGCCAAAGGAGTTCTCTAAACATGTCACTCTTAGAAAGACCTTCCCCAGTATAAGATGATTTAAAAAAAAAAAAAAAAAAAAAAGTGTTTCCTTCTAATATGTATGGTTTCATTATTTTAAATATAAATTCTGACCCACATGAGAAAGTGAGGGAGCCAGAGAAAGACAGGGGCAGGAAAGGGGAGAGAACATGGCATGAGGTAGGGATCCTTCGCTGGCTATTTTTATACCTGAGGAGAAGATGACCTTACAACTTATTGGGCTACTCGTTTCACAGTTTGATCACTTTTCCTTAAGTTTGTTCTGTGTTAACATGAGTCCTATAGTGTGAGGATGATAGGAAGGACACGTGCTTGGTCTAGCACGAGGCTTTTCACAGTGGGCACTAACAAATACCTGATTTAACTTGCCTGAACCCAATACTTATGCCCTCCAGGGGACATCCGGGCATCCAGATATTATATAACAATGGGAGGAATACAGAGGGATCCAGGAGCACCACAGATGTCCCAAAGTACTTAAAAATGGGGCAAAGGTAAACCTTGAATTCCCTGCCAGAGCCCTGATGGGGGTTGGGGGAGGCAGAGGGAGCCTAAAATGGAGACAAAGGACACAGGTAGACAGACAGGAGGCTGGCCACCTCTCTACCACCTGTCGGTACAGTCAGGTCACCTGTGGGGACCACCATGTGTGGACATCAGCAGTGGACAACTTCTTTCCTAAAATATGTTTCTCAGTGTTCAGTGAAAGCATCATTATATTGTCTTTTTCACATTAGAAGAATCTTCTAGAAATGACTCTTGTGTTAAAAACATATTATATCAGGTTCAATAATTCCTTCCATTTCACCCCGTTTCTTTTTCTTCATTTGCAGAAAAAAAGGAGCATTTAAATTTTAAAAGCAAGTACAGTATGATCCCATTTGTATGAAATTATTTCATTAACTATGATCCCATTTATTGATCCTTCCATCTCTTTGTATATCAGCTGTCAAGAATGATTATTTCTAGGTTGCATTGGGGTTTTGTTTTTTGCTTTCGTCTTTTAAAAATAATAAGCACTTATTAGTTTCTATAAAAGCAGTAGACATTCCTGTTAAAGAATAAAGTCTACGATAAGAAGCATCCACATTCTGCTACTTAGAATTGGACATATCTTCCTCGATCCCTGAATAAATATCGTCTATTGGCACTTATTAGTTGTGCATTTGTGGTGAAATCTACCCAGAACCTCAAAGGACCTCAGCCAGAAGGGGGAGACAGGAGAAGACAACTAGAGATGAAAAGAGAAGAGACATACATGAGGCAGGCCTCCAGGTTGGGGAAAGCCCATGGCGTCAGGGAAGTAGCCCCCCGATGTTTGTGTGACAGAAGATGCCTGGTTTCCACGCCACTTTGAAGACCTTGCATAGGCCTGGTGTTAGGCTTCTTTCGTAGCCCTCCCTGTGCCTAGACAGCATTGTGCATCCAACAGGCGCTCAATAAATGCATAATGGATGTACCATTCCCAAGGGGGTCATTCTCCCTAAATTGTACCTCTTTGTCTTTCAGGCTCACAGGCTTTCAGCTGCCAGCCACCATCGTCAGCGCGGCCACCACGCTGTCTCTGCGCCTCATCAGTGACTACGCGGTCAGTGCGCAGGGCTTCCACGCCAGCTACGAAGGTAGGCGTCCCCCAGCCCTGGCCATGGGGGCCTGACATGTGAGGCCGTGATAGCTGCAGGCAGGGCTGTGCTGCTCTGGGCTGCAGGGAAGGGCTGCTTCGGATTCAGAGCTTGCGCCTGTCCTAACAAGGCTGGTTACTGCCCAGTAACTCAGTTACTTAAATTGCTCAACCGTGTTTCTTAGAAGCTGAGAATTCACATCAGAGCTCAGGCCGCAATGGCTTATCCTGAGGGCCTGATAACGTCTACTTCTCTGTACCCTTAACTGGGTTTCGTTGTGTTTTTATTTTTTCAGTTCTGTTTTCTGCTAGGCTTAATTATATAAGGTACCTCAGCTTGCTTTTGGAAATAAGAGAGATATCAACCCTAAGTAAAAGAAATAAAATAAGTCACTGAAAAAAAATGTCTGCTCAATATAGTGACTGGAAAGAGTCAGTTTTCTATCATTCAGAGAACAATTACTACTTTTTTCCTTAATAGCATGGATTAGGGTTTCTTGGTTTGAGTTATGCAAATAATTTCCACTTCTCTCAGCCTGTTTCAATACGGTGTTAATGTTCAAATTAACACTAATATCTTCAGATTATACACTATTATTATTATTAACTTTATTATGTGAGTTCGGAAGGTGGTACTTCTAGATCTCTGTCATTTCCCTGGGAAATTTACATCTCATTAATAGGTAATTATGCTGCTCTTGGCTAACAACCCACACTGCTATTTCGTGTTGAGATCATTAATAGGCATATTTTAATATTGTTAATGATAATTAATAACAGTAATGACATAATACCTTAATAAAGCGTGCTAGTTATTCTAAAGCTTTCTTTCCCTTGCCTCCAAGAACTTAAAGAATAAGGGATGCTTTCTTGAATGAAGTTGTAGCAATACAGAAATAGATACCACCTTCATCTTGCTAGGAATATACCTCGGAAAGAGGGAAAATCCTGCCTTCTTGGAAAAATCCCCTGTCATGGTAGGGGTGTTGGGGACACAGTTTGATGTTTTAACCTGAGCAACTGAGGGCTCCTGAGAAGGTCTCAGTTATTTTTAACTACAGCTTCCTAAAAAGACTCCAGAGAAAGTTCTACATGCCTTTAACTGAGGGCTTCTGACATAATCCCACTCACCTTTAACTGAGGGCTCCTGAACAGACCTCCCTGTCTTTAAAATGAGGTCTCCTGAGATAGCCCAATTTCTCTTGAAAAAGCAACCAGTTCCTCCCAATATGAAGCCTGTGGTCTTGGTCATCCAGGTTACATCTCCACCTTGAACCCTGGCCCTGAACCCAAACCCATTCTCTCCAAGTTTGAGCTCCAACCTCCTTACTTAGAGAGGCCTCCTCAGAAGCTCCTGACAGCCTCGCTGGCTGCCAGCTTCTTCCACAATATGTCGGCCTCGGGAAGATTGGCCGTGTTTGGGGCTGGTTGGGGGAATGAGTCAGTGACACTAGAGTTGGTACCTGCAGAGATCCTGGGAGGGGCTGACACACAGGGGGACATGGCTGGTCTCTCGTGGTGTCCTCATTCAACAATCCCTGTAGATACTTGTCTGAGGCCTGGACTCTCATGAGACTTTAAGAAAAGTGTCCTATTGGGGTGGCCAGTTAGCTCAGTTAGAGCGTGGTGCTGGTAGTACCAAGGTTGCCGGTTTGATCCCTGCATGGGCCACTGAGAGCTGTGCCCTCCTTAAAAACAAAAACGGTGTCCTATTGATCTCTGACCACTGTCCCCCTCTCGGCAACAGTGCCAAGTACGTCTCTGTCACCCAGAGTGGATCTGAGGGTACATCCCTAGAGCCCTTTTAAAACAGTGGCCCTTGCCTGCAATTCATGGGCAAGGTCTATAGTTGGGCATAAAAGGTGTGTAAACCCCTTGTAATTGGAGGCAAAATTCCAAAAGTATAAGGATATGTGTATTTTTTCCTAGGAAGGGTCTAGAGCAGGAATCAACAAACTATAACCCTCCGGCTACATCCAGCCCCAACCTGTTTTTGTAAATAAAGTCAAGCCCTTTTGCTGACATATTTTTTATGACTGTGTATGCACTGCAGCTTCAGTGGCGAGTTCTTGCCACAGAGAACATATGATCTGCAAAAGCTGAACGATTTGCTCTCTGGCCCTTTACAGACCGCTTGTCTAGAGCTGTGCTGTGTAATATAGTAGCCATTGACCTCATGTGACTATTTACATTTAAATCAATCAAAATGATTCAATCTACAAATCAGTTTCTCTGTCACACTAGCCTCATATCAAGTGTTCAAGAGCCACAGATGACTTGTGGCTACGGTACTGGATAGCACAGACAGAGAACATTGCAAAAAGTTCTACCGGATAGAGCTGAGCTAGCGTTTCCCTCAGATTCACAAAGGGTCTGAGATTCAAAGGAGGATACAAGATGTTAGCATAACGTAGAGGCTGATGGGTCCTTCCTCCCACCTGCCTGGCCCAGTGGAGGCAGCCCAGACATGACAATGCTCCTCATTCCACAGCAGGACTGTCTTCCCTCAGCCAGTAATGGTGTCAGGTCTCTAAGTCGTTAGTGCTAAGACAAGCCTTGCGGGCACGTCCAGGCAAACCCGAGCCAGTGCAGACAGGTTGCTGTAGCTGAACGAGTCCCTGTGCAGTCACCTGTGCAGTTTCTGACAAGTGCATAGTCAGTATGGCTGCTGTCTTTGTGCTGCCCGGCCGAGTGCCTCACAGATGACTGTGCTAACACCGGATTCAGGCACAGAGGAGCCAAGGCTGGGGCTATCACCAAACCCCATTGGTCTTAGGACTGGACCACAGGGCAATTTGTGGATCCGGAAAAGTGAGTTGCACTGACTTTTGGCACACCCAAAGTAGGAGGGAAAAGGAGGGAAGGTAGGAGGAACCAGGAGGGCAGCCACTGCTGGGAACAGACCGCGTGATACATGTCAAGAACCCACAATGGTGGCCTGGGCCTTCTCTATCACTGGACTTATTAGCAAGACACCGGATAATCCCATATTTGGGGATTTACTGATAAACACTAGCTTCTTGAGCCTATGACTGACTAACTGACCTTGGGTAGATTTTTTAAAACTCTCTGGGCCTCATTGGGAGGCACAGGGAGATCCAGGAGTCAAAAGGAATCTGAAGATTTGGCTCTCAGGGAAGGAAGTCAGCCCTGCCCTCCATTGCAGAGTCCACTTTAGTCATTTGTGCTGAGCAGCAGCGGACACAGATAGACAGGCTCCAGAGGAGAAGGGGCCCCCTACTGGCCAGGGCGCCCCCCACTCAGGACAGCCTTCTTCCAGTCTCTATCCAGGAAGTCGCCGTGCCCAAATGACATCGGGCCCTGCTGTTTGTGGCCCTCCTTGGCTATTAAAGCAAGTCTGATCCTCCTCGGGAGAGTGAAAAGTGCAGATAAGGAACTGAACTGCTGCTGGGGATTTTGGAGAAAGGTGAAGTCAGGTGAAGAGTGTCAGCTCACAGCTGCGGCTGCTCAAGGAAAAGATCAAAAAGGCCAGTCGTCAAACCCTGAGAAGACAGGAGATGCTTGATTTCTAATCCCTGGGGGCAGGAGCCTGGGCTTCCAGGAGGGAAGGGGATCAACCTGTATTAAGCGCTGACTATATGCCAGGCACTTTACATACATTACCTCATGTCATCCCCCTGCCAGCCTACTGGACAGACCTTGCTATCTCCATCTTACAGACGTACCAGCTGGGACTCAGGAGTTTTGTGTTCAGCTTAAGGCTACTTATTTGATGCCCGGGAGTGGCTTTTCTGGCACTGAAGACTATATGTTCTTCTCTTACCCTGTACTCTTTGCAAAACTCCTGGAGTAAGGCAGAGACTGGTGCCTCTATTTCATAGGCGAGTAAACTAGAGCTAAGTCAGAGCCAGAGGAGGACACAGGATGGCGTGGGCCATTCCAGGGAGGCAACCAGAGATGTGTTCCAGAGCTTCTCAGCTAAGGTGGCTGCAGAAAATACAGGATGCCCAGTTAATTTGAATTTTAAAGTATTCACATTTTTTAAATTTGAATTTATTTTTTTTAGTATAAGTATATCCCAAATATTTCATGGGACATACTTATGCTAAAAAAGAAATTATCTGTTGTTCACTTGAAATTCAAATTTAATGGAGCATGCTGTATTTCTGTTTGCTAGACCTGACTACCCCATTCTCAGCACTGAGTCTGCAGGAACCCTCACCCCACTTACCTCCTCCTCCTGACTCCCAGATCTGCTTCTGTCCTGCTCTGCCCAGTTGGGGCTGCCCTGCCCGTCCACCATAGAGGGTCTGGCCTCACCTCTGCCATTCCAGTGAGCGAACATCTAGACAGCTCTCTGCAGACGCGCGCACGTGCACACACACACTCACACACACGCACACGCACACACACGTGCGCAGACTCAGATCCCTGTGCACTTGGGGTTATGCTATGTGTGCAGTTCTGATGTCTGGTTAATGAGGCCAACATTTTTCTTTCTTAATAATAGTCCTGCTCTGTCCTTCCTAATGAATATCAGGGAGTGAGCCCTGTGGTTTGCAGATACCAAAATTATTTAACCGGTCATCTTCTGTGGAAATTCATGTGAAGAAATACCCTTGTATGTACAACTTAAACCCTCACCTAATTATCTTCTTAGAATAAATTCTTGGAAGCGCAGTTGCTGGGTCAAAGACTGTGTGGATTTTGTTTTTATACATAATTCCACAGTGTCTTTAGCAAAGTTATACTGATGTCCACGTCCGCCCACGGTGCCTGATAGGGGGCCCACCCCCCACATTTGACCTACATTACATGAGTTGTAAATCAGTTTCATTGATTAAAGTGGGTGAAAGATGCAACCTCATCTGTGGTTATAGTTTGCATCTCTTTGATGATAGAAAAGGTTGAGCATCTATCATCCCTTACTGGCCATTGGTAGATCATTTTGAAAATTGCCTGTCCTCGTCTCTGCCTACTTTTCTTTTAGGGTGTTAGGATTTTTTTTCTTATTTTTTTCTTCTTTGTAAGTGGTTTTGCATATTAAGGATATTAATATTATGAGTTTCCTTTTTATGTGCAGCAGTTTTAATTTTTATGCCAGTAATTTAAACATTTTTAATTTTTCCTTTATAGTCTACCTTTGGTGTTATGCTTGGAAAGGCCTTTTCCCTGCCAAGCTCAGAGAAATAGTCATTTCAATTGTTCATCTTATTCTTTCAGGGTTTTATTCTTTCCATTTTACTTTTAAACCTCTCTGGAGTGCAGTTGTGTTTGTCTTGGTTTCTGTGACTCTCTGTGTGTCTCTCTCTAATGCTCGCTGTGTGTCTTTCTGTCTCTCTCTCTCTCTGAGTGTGTGGAAGCCTCTTACTTCCCAATTTGCCCTCCACGTGTCTCTCCCTGAAGTTTCTAGTCTTGCTGCTGTTGGGACATGATTTCTTCCACCCTAGTCCCCAGGCTTCCCAACTTTGTCACACACAACTCTCAAACATTATGTGGGATTGTTTCTCCCTAGTCCAGACTCATCAGCAGGTAAACAAGAGTTATAAGCAGATCAGAAATCTCAATTAGATTAAGAGTCTCTGCAGGTTTTTAATGCCTAATCCTGGTTGCACCTTTGCATATTAGCAGCGTTAATCTTGAGCGGTCACTTTGACACTTTGATGAAGGAGAACCCATCTCTGAGTGCTGGGTCTCAGTCAGTTAGATCTATTTAATCATCTAGGTCTAAAAACAGGCATTTCTGTTTAGCTAAATCTGTCATCTTGGGATCTCACTATTAAAATACAGGAGGCTTCCTTAAATATCAGACCTGTTCCATTTCACTTATTATTATCTCCACATAGAATCTAGAAGGATGAGGAACCTTATGTTTGCAAACTCCCTTGTAGGAGGGGTAGCCAAGTACAATGACTAAGACCTCAGGTTCTGGGTTCAAATATATCGAATCAGATCCCATCTCTGCCACTCACTTGCTGTGTGACGTTGGGCAAGCTATTTCATTTCTCTGAGCTCTGGCCGCCACACGTGTAAAATCAGGATAAGACTCCTACTTCATCTTGTGAAGATCGAGGAAGAGAATACACAGGTCACATGGTGTGCTCAGGAGAGGGCTGGGCAAATTGTCAGAGCTCTATAAATGTCAGCTATTTAGTGAAGTGACCCTCCTCCTGACCTTACTAGACGGGGAGTCTTCAGGAGATGGAGGAAAAGCTATGTTAACTCCACAGGTTGCAATTCCAGCCCCATCGCAGCCCCTGGCTGCTGAGTTTGCATAAAATCCTCACCCCACTTGTCCATGGTGTGTCTAGTCTCCCGAACAAACTGTGGCTTCTTTGGGGAAGGAGCAGAGTGTTCTTCACGTCTGTGAGCACTACCTGAGAAAGCGCCTGTCTGGTGGGGATGAGGTCTTGGGCCCCGTCACCGGCTGGATCACAGATAATGAGGTCAAGGCCAGACCTCTTTTTCATGGCCTCTTCCCTTTAGATCGGAGACATTGGCGTTAGAGCTAAAGGTGTCAGGAACATGTTCAGTGGGCCCTAGACTTTATTTTTCCAGACACAGATTTGCAGACACACACACACACACACACACACACACACACACCACTTTTCCATATTTTTTTCATATAATTCCGATGCGCTGAACCTACTCTACCTGAAAAACCCAGAGAGGCTGACATCACACATAAAGTTGTGGTGGAAACTCTTTCATTCATCAAACTAATGTTTGTTGAGCACCTACTATATGCCTGTCCTGATTTTTCATCCAAGCCTCATCTCCACTGTCACGATGGACTCCGTCTCTCCCTATCCACTCACAATCCCGAAGGTGAACGGAATGGGGAGGAAGCAGAGGTGCTCAATGTAGTGTCACTTCTATAAAAACACCTTGGTGTGTGCTTTTGCTACCAGTGGACGTCAGTAATGTCCTCTCCGCATGGTGAAACAGTCAGACAGTCACGTCTGTGAGGACAGACAGCGAATCTGGAGCTCCCCATTGCCCCTGTACCAGGAGAGGGCTGTTTGGAGTGAGCTGCAGGACAAAGTGTGCTTTCATGGCGTTTGGAGGAGGGAGCAGGGTTGAAGGTGATCATGGCACTGTGCACACAGCGAAATTGGGGTCCAGAAATGGACCCCTCGTGATTTGTTCCTTCCTGTAATTAGATCTGCTGATTTCCCTCTCCCAGTTTCAGCCTCTCAGACAATTTCCTCATTCTGAAAGATTCCCGCAATTCTGGGACATTATGCAGACACCTCGAAATTGGGCTAATGGAAGTTATTTGACTGTATATATATGATATGCAATTTGCACCATCAGGCCACTGCACGCCAGAACGGCAGGCCTGGCGAGACCTCCTCCAGGGTGGGCGGCAATGAGTGTCCTTTCCCTCTGCCCAGGAGGGATGGTGTTCGCTTCCTGAGTGAACTTGCTTCATTTCCGATGGCTCTGCCTTGGGAGTTGGAGAACATTCCTCTTAATCAGTACTGTGGAGTAGCAAATTAATACATAGAGATGTGACATTTGAGACAAATTGGGCAGCACTTCTCAATAAGTGGGGAATCAGGATGAATTTCATATCACGTCCTCAATAAGCCCACAAACAGTTCATCATGTAGAGTGATATTTTCCCCTTTGGGGAAGGGTAAGAACATACCTTGAAAATGATAGCATACCACATTCGAGTGACTTGGCTCTCCTCAGGTCAGAGTGTCAGAAGACATAGAGATGAAAGGGAAGGAGCATTTCAGAGGCTAGGTGACCTGCAGGAAAGGTGTTCATCCGCTTTACTTCCTTTACCTCTCTGTCCCCGTGAGTTCATTCAGTCATTCAACAAATATGTACCACGTCCCTGCTCTACGCCAGGTCCTGAGGCAGACCTTGAGGAATACAAACGAATAGAATTTGTGCCTACCTTCAGGTACCTCTGAGACCTAAAATGCTTGGCGAGGAGGAAGAGCAGAGGAGCGGGGTTCAAACTCTGGCCAGCTGTGAGAATTGAACTAGTTTCCCAACCTCCCTGAGCTGATTGTTTTTGCAAAAGAGAATCTGTAACGCCCACTTCAGTGGGCTGTAATGAAGATTCAAAGAGTTAATGAATGGGAAATGCCTGGCACAGAGTCTCTCTCTATTCAGTAAATACTAATTCCTCAACCACAAGGAGAAAATGCTCTCCTGCCTCGTTGGGTCTCTGGAGATTAAGTTTGAGCTCTGCCATGTCCCTGCTGTGCGACCCTGGGTGAGACACTGAACCTTTTAGCTTCCTCCTATGGAAAATGAGATAACATTCACTTCCTTTCAAGGGAGAGGGTGTGTGAAAATAAGTGATAAGGCATGGAAAGCACCTAGCAGACATTTGGCACATAGTAGGCACTCAGTAAAAGGAAGCTACTATAATGGGGCCTGATATATTTTGAGGGAGTGAGGAAAAAAACCTTTCCCATGACACAACCTTTGGTCAAGACTTGTGGCTCTCCAGGAGCAAGGAATGTCTCCTATGTTTTGTTTTCTGTCACCATGGTACATTAGCTCAGGTCTTGGCACACCGTAGGTATACTGCAATTAAACCTAGTGCTTGCCTCTTCTGACCTGGATCCCCACGAGTCCATATTGGGCTTTTATGCAGATTAGCACAGGTGGCCACCCTGAGGGGACACAGCCACATGAGCATGTGGCTTAGTGGATGGAGCAGAGGCTGGGTTTTAGTTCCATCCGCCCTCCGCCTGGGCACCCGTTTGCAGTACTCAACCTGAGTAGCTGCACATGGGGGCTTTGCTTCAGAGCCTTCCTCTCAGGGGTCCAACAAAGGTTCAGAGAATCATTAGATGCTGGGTGCAAGGATCTGAGAGAGCTTTCACTGAAAACCCTCTGGTTGCTTCCAGGACGGAGTACAAACTCCTTACCTGGCCGCTAAGCCCTGTCCTCCACGCCTTCCTTCTCCGGCCACACTGGACTTTGTCAGTCTTTAGACTACACAGTCTCTCTGCTCATTCCTCAGACACACTGGGGCCCCTCCCGTTCTCTCCGAGCTCCCTGTGCGCCTCGTTCCCTCATGTACAGGGGTCACGTGCACCACTCGTGTGTTTCCTGTTCTTCGTTTGCCTTCCCTGCTCCTGTGTTTGGCTCCGACAGCCGGAACACACAGCAGCACACCGCGGTTACCAGCTCAGAGTCTGAAGGAAGAATCGACTCCCACCTCAGCCTGTGAGGAGCCAGGGTGGGACTTTGAGAGGGTCACTTAACCTGCACTGACCTCCCTGGTCAGGAAAGGACAATAATAATAATCTCTACTCTGTGGGATTATCGCTGGGAACAAATCAGGCAATACACGCCAAGGGTTCCTAACAGTGCCTGGAGTGAAATGCACACTCCAAAAGCAGCCATGTGGGTCTAGAGCAGCGTCTGACACATGGTAGATGCTCAATAAATAATGATGAGTTAAGTGAGTGGATGAATAAAAGACCCAGCCAAGGAAAGAGGTTCGCTCACGGTACCCGGGACCATATTCTCATTGACTCCAAGATGCCCTCAGTTATAAGAGGACCACTTTATTTGATGTACCACTAAGAAAGAAAAAGTGCTGCCAATTAAAACATGACATTGCCATTGATTATAAGACACATCCTAATTTCAAAGGTATTAGATTATTGAAAAATATGCACCCTAAAACCAGTGAAATATGGTAACTGCTTAATTGCTTTTAACTATCCCTCAGCCTCATTTGGGGTGGGTTCATCCATCTGACCTCTTCTCACACCCAGGGCTCTGATGGTCAGGGCTGTCCCCCTTTTTCAGCATTCAGGTGGTAGCTCTCGCCAGCCATGTGATCCCCTCTTAATTTATTCTTTCAGCTCCTAGTCTCGTTACTTCTCAATTTTCTGCATTGAACTCTATTTAACACCTATTAGCACAGGTCTTCATCTGATAAATGCTCTTTTCACAGGAGGCAGCAAGATACCCCAGTCTTGACCCTTCCTCTTGTGTCTGTGCCCAAGGCGGGGAGCAAATAGATGCCAAACATGGCTTACCCAGGCAACTGCCAGCGCCCTCCCCACCCCTCCCACAAGGGCCCGGGGAACACGGCTGGCTGGGGACCTGACTGATTCTGCCCATTGGGATGGGGATGTGTGGGAGGGTCAGCCTTCAGCCCCTGTTCTGGCAGTGACTGTAGCTGGACACATGTCTGTCTCCCTCCTGTGGACCTGCTGACCCCATCAGAGCTGCCTTCACTAACCTCAGCCCTGGAGGTTCAGGGGATGCCTTTTTCGGTGGTGGTATATCTCCCAACCCATGAACTGAGCATCAGCAGGGAGAAAATGGTTCCAAATAGAAATATCAGATAGACTATTTCAATCCTGCTTTTCCCATTAATTGATAAATTGGGGGTGATTAGACACTGTGTTTTGGCTTATTCTTTCCAGGCCTTCCCTTCATTAGTGTGGATAATCGAGGTGGAAGCCAGTGACATTTCATTTTAGCAGCAGGGGAGAAAGCACTTACTGCCTTGGGTAGGAGATTCTGATGTGGAGATCTGGCATTTGACGATGACATCTCTCTCTTTCCCCTTTAAATGATCCCATGAAATGATGGGAATTGTTCCACAGCCCTGTACCCTCATGCAAAGCACAGGATCGTAAGCTCAGGGCCTCTGAGATGAGGAAAACCAAGGCAGCAGCACTCGCTGAGCACCGCCGACATGCCCGGCAGTACAGTGGGAGCTTTGCAGACACCGACACATCACCACTTCTCAAGCAAGACCTTAGGATCCCCGTTTGACAGATAAGCAAGCCAAGGCTCAGACAGGTTAGGTACCTGAGGTTATATAGCTCGTAAGGGTCACTCACAGTGTGAAAATCTGTTTGATTCGAAAGCCCACCTCTCTCCACTCTGTGCCACCTCTCAAAATAAGTCCCACACTGTTCTTCAAGCCTGTCCCTCCTACCTGTCCTGACCCCACAGAAAAGAGGGGGCACAGAGTGCCAGGTGAGCCAGCACACGGCATTGGGGCATCTCCTAGGGCCTGCAGTCCCTGGCTTGGCCTTGCAGGGACATCCTTGCTGCTGCAACCCCGTCGTGGAGATGGTGGCTTTGCTTCCCTGCTTTTCTCCTCTCCCTTCCTGCTCCTCCCTAAGACCTTTGTCCACTGTATTTCAGGAGTAACCCAGGCTGGGCTTGGTAAGGAATTCACTTACCAGACTTGGTTCTATGAAGTGGAGGGGACAGAGGAATGGGCAAGCCACGCACATTTCAGCCTCAGGGTCTCCATACATTCTGTTCCCTTTGTCTGCACTGCTCTGCCCTGCTGGCCCCATAGCACGCTGTCTTTCTCGCTTGCTCTCTGTCTCTCTCTCACTTTGTTCAGGTCTCTGCTTAAATATCCCCTAAGCAGAGAGGATATTTCCTGACCACACTATATAACACAGCCTCCCGTGCCGTCACTCCCTATCACACTGCGACATATGGTACGATATTGTTTTCTTATTTTATGTTCCCACCCCCCCGCCCTGCCCCCGGCTCCTGCCAAAGTGTGCGTTTCTGGGAGTCAGGGCCTTTGTCATTTTTTTGCATTATTGTTGTTCTTTGCTGAATCCTTAGCTCCTAGAACAGGTCCTGGCACACATTAGGTGCTCAACAAATGTTTGGTGAATGACTAAATGAATGAAATCAGAAGAAAGAACGAACACATGTATTTGGTCATCAGCAAGAGCGCCCGCAGGACTGAGGTGTAGAGGGTGAGACGCGGGAATAGCAGGACTGAGCTGGGTGAGGGTCAGGGCCCAGCTCGTGCAGGGCCTGGGAGGCCTTGGGAAGGAGTTTGCGCTTTGTTTGCAGAGAGAGGCAAGCACCAAAGGGTCTTAGGCAGGTGACACAGTGATGTTTATGCTTGAGAGATGGTGAGGAGGGCAGGGGGCATCCTGGAAACCAGGGGGCCAGTTGCAGGCAGGGACTATTGCCCAGCACAAAATGTTACAGGACCTTCATCCGCCCTGGGGAGGGTGCCAGGAAAGGGGAGGCCTAGCCTGAGGCTCACACCACGCCGCCCACATTCCCTGTGGATGAGCAGCTAAGCTGCTGGAACAAAAGGACTGCTCTACACGTGAAGCAGCTTGGTTTTTCCAATGGCTTTAACAAAAAAATATATATATATATATATTTTTTTTAATTTTATTTTATTAAATTTATTGGGGTGACAATTGTTAGTAAAATTACACAGATTTCAGGTGTACAATTCTGTATTACATCATCTATAAATCCCATTGTGTGTTCATCACCCAGAGTCAGTTCTCCTTCCATCACCATATATTCGATCTCCCTTACCCTCATCTCCCACCCCCCACCCCCCATCCCCCTTACCCTCTGGCAACCACTAAACTATTATCTGTGTCTATAAGTTTCTGTTTCTCATTTGTTTGTCTTGTTCGAGGCTGTGGAGAAACAGGAACCCTCATACACTGTTGGTGGGAATGCAGACTGGTGCAGCCGTTATGGAAGGCAGTGTGGAGGTTCCTCAAAAAATTACGAATAGAATTACCATATGACCCAGCAATCCCTCTCCTGGGTATCTACCCAAAAAATCTGAAAACATTTAGAGATAAAGACACGTGTGCTCCAATGTTCATTGCAGCTTTGTTTACGGTGGCCAAGACATGGAAACAACCAAAATGTCCTTCGATAGATGAATGGATAAAGAACTTGTGGTATATATATACAATGGAATACTATTCGGCGGTAAGAAAAGATGATATAGGAACATTTGTGACAACATGGATGGATCTTGAGAGAGTAATGCTGAGCGAAATAAGTCAGACAGAAAAAGCAGAGAACCATGTGATTTCACTGATATGTGGTATAACAAAAATATTTATGATATTCTTATCTGTTCTGTAGACATTTATGATGTGACTAGAACTGATTTTGAATAAGCTCACTTTTTAAGAGTCTCAATGAATGGGTGAATGTTCCAGTGCTTGGGTATCCAGTTATAAGCAATGTGGATGAAACCCTAGAGATCACACTTGGAAATTTCACAGAGGAGTCAAGAGCAAATGCATTGGACAATGATGGCTGCAAGGATGATGATGAAAGCTGACATTGCTTCAGCTCTTACCAGGTGTCACGCACTCTTCTAAGTGCCTTACATTTTAACTTGGCATCCTCACAACAATCCTGTGAGGTAGGCACTATAATTATCCCCATTTTACTGATGAGGCACAGAGAAGTTAAGTAACTTGCTTGTGGTCACACAGCTAGTAGGAGGTAGAATGTGGGTTTGAACCCAGGCAGTTTGGCTTGAGCCTGCAAAAAAGAATAAAATAATTTCACACAGCTGGGACTATTGGATCAAAAGAAAATATTCCAGTATAGTAGAGAGCAATGCCGAGCTTTGTACTTTAAAGAATCTAACAAAAGGAAAAGATGTACTAATCTGACTATATTCAAATGTAAATATTCTGTACAATAAAACCCAGAAATGGAAAGAAAAACTGACTGTTGAATAACATTATGCCAGATATGGCAGGAAAGGGTCAATCTCTCTAGTACACAGAGAACCCGTACAAAGTGGTAACAAAGGGCTCTGGGGTTCACACCCGAGGAAATAGAGGCAGCAAGTAAATACACAGGAAAGCTATTCTGTCTTGCTGGTAATCAATGTCAATTAAAACAGAGAAGGGATGCTTGATCCTGGTGAAGTGCCTTAGGAAGATCTGATAGAGTGCTGGAGCAGTCGTGGAGAAATAGGCACCGTCACACGTTTCTGGTGGCAATGTAAAGTAGTCCTTTGGGAATCCAATTTGACCATTGCTATCAAGAGTCATAAAATGCTCGTGTCATTTGACCCAGTAATTCCCCTCCTGGGAATATAATTCAACAGAAGAAGAAAGTTATGTGCAGGAAAGTGTTGATTTCAGCATTATTAATAATGATGAAAAATTGGAAACTGTAAAAATGTCCAACAATAGGGGAATGGCTAGGAAAATTATGGTATATCTACCTAATGGATTTATGTAGCCATTTAAAATTATAAAAGCATTATTTAGTAATACCAGAAGATGTTTATCATATTATTTGCAGTTGAACAAAGCAGGATGCAAAATGATTTCCCCGTATTTTTTTACAACCAGGTAACGTAGATGTTATAGGGACGGGGGCTGGATAGAAACAATTGATATTGGAGGGCAGTGAGATTATAGGTGATTTTTAAAAGCGTTTCTCTTTATGGCCGCTCTAGTTTTGATTGTGTGATAAAGAGCCAACAGGAGAAAATCTGAAATCAAAGAGTAAACTGAAATCAATAGTAATTAAGTCCTGGCTTATGTGAAAACTACATAGAGGTTTCAACTGGCTTTGGATATAATGTGAGCCAAATGTCACATGGTTCTATGAATAGAAATATAGACTCCAGATCTTGGGAGGTGGGTGTATTCAGAGGAAGAAAACCCACAAAATAAAGCAATGATCAGTAGCAAGGTGTTTTTGAGGGTCATGGATTGTATCTCCAGTATATGACTCAGCATAGAGTAGATGTTTCAGAGAATGAATGAGAGAAGTAATAAAGAGAAGGCCTGGAAGTAATTGAAGGATTTGTGATGTAGAAGACAAATAAATGTGTATTCTGGATTGCGTCAGAGAGCAGAACAATATCTAATGATAGATGTTAGCGATAAGTTAATTTCAACCAAGAAACAAGAAGAAATTTTACATAACTTTAATTATCATAAGCTGAAGTAGGCTGCCTGGTGAGGTAGTGAGCTCCCCATCTCCGAAGGTGCTCAAGCAAGGGTTTGATTGATCAAGCTCTGCTCTAGATGCCATTAACATACTTCTCAAAATGATGTATGTACTAGATTTCATCAATTTAACATCCATCGATTGTAAGATGCATCATCATTTTATGTACCACAAAGAAAGAAAAAAACACGGTCAGTTAAACTATGACACATTCTTGATTATAGGGCTCATCTCAATTTCTGAGCTGTTTAAATGTTAATTGTGAAAAAATGTCAATGAACTACTGTATAGCCTGGGGGGACCAATGGTGTATTTTGAGTGCCCAAATCTGTAGGCTAATCCATGGTAGCAGTAAGAAAGCGCACGTACACACACACACATACGCGCACGCGCACACACACACACACACACACACACACACACAGTGAGAGAGGGAGCGGAGATATTAAGGTGAGTCAAATGCAAATGAGCATTTGTTAAAAGACAGAGTGAGAAACATCCGAGGCGCGTCCCACTGTGGCTGACCACACTAACCTGAGCCCCTAGACCCCAGGTGCACACACTGCTTTTCCTGCGGCAGATTTCCCTGGTGTGAGATGGCCTGAACTGGATAGGGGGTTTCCTTAGATGCCTTCTAAAATTCATGACAAATCTGAGTTGCTAATTCAATGGCTTTGTGATTCTGTAACTCACTACTTTGTATCCGTAACTCCTCATCCATTCATTTGATGGACTTCGATTCTAAAGTGTTTTGTAACCTCTAGTATTGGCCGAGCCCTGCCTGTCAAGCCCCATTAACACTGTGACTGGTACATGACCCATCCCCTAACTCCCTTCCTGACCCACATTCCAGCATCTTCTGGAGCCACTGCAGCCCTTTTGTGACCCAGGGAGCTGTGGAGGGCCTGAGAAGGTATGGCAGCCTCACCTGGGGTTTTAGCCTTCCTCAGGCACAGGTAAGCCTAGAGCCACAGTGCCCTCTTCATACCTCCCACTTAGCTACTCTCTCACCTGCTCTGGAGGCAGGAGGGAAGCGAGAAGTAGCCAAGACAATAGAATGAGCTTGCATTTTAGAACCACGCCGTCCTTGGGTTCCGCTGCCATTCTCTGTGTATTATCTGGAGAATGCACTGTACCATCTCTGTGCCTCAGTTTTCTCCGCTGTAAAATGCCTAAGCACAGTGAGATAACAGCAGTGTTCCTTTATAGCCATGCCCAGTGGGACTGAGTTTGCTTCCTCCTCCAAGATCCCTTACTGTGGGAGCACACGAGACTCTTCTAAAGCTTCTCACATTGAGGGTGACGGGTGGGAAGATTACATTCCTTCCCTGGGAAATGTCTCAAAGGCTGTGGTTTTAGCAGCTCCACCCTTCACAAGCTGGGGGGAATGTTCTCTTCCCTGTGCTGCACACCCAGCTGTCTTGGGGAACATTACGGACCCTGCTTAGAGGCGCACATGGGCTGGCTGGCTTCTCGTGAGGCTTTTTTGGCACACAGAGCATATTCCTTAGTTTTTCTCTGTCCAATCAAGCACAGACAGGAGAAAATGTCCCAAACACTGTAAAGGTTATGAAAACCTAGTTTTTTTGCCCATCCATCCATCCATCCATCCATCCATCCATCCATCCATCCATTGGTAAACATGCCTTGACTACCTACTCTGAACGAGGTCTGGGCAAACATAATGAGTAAGATACAGTCCTTGACCTTGGACAATCATGATCTAATTGGGAAGACAGAATCCGTTAACTACGGTGCAGTGTAATAACTGCTGGAGAGATGAGGGCCTGGGGCATGGTGGTCACTCGCTTCGGCTCCAGGGAAAGAACTCCCTGGATGCACTTTGGGTTCCATACCATCACTTACGGGGGAATCTTCAGGTGCTCAGTCAGTAACACCCCGGCCTCCCAAAGTGGGACTTTGCCTGGCACATTTGAAGAACAGAGACGACCCAGTGTGGCCAGAGTGAAGGGAGTGGTGGGAGGGTGGTAGGAAATGATAAAGTCAGAGAGGGAAGAAGGGACCAAGTCAGACACAGCCGTTAGATTATGGGAAGGACTTGGCTTTTGCTCTGAGTGTGACAGAGCCTGTTGGTGAGTTCTGAGCAGAGGGTGGCCTGCTTTGACCTTCCTTGAAACAGCTGCTGTGTGTGTGTGCGGGCATTAAAGGAAGGCAAAGTGGGGGCAGGGAGACTGGCCAGGAGTCTGCTGCGGCCATGCAGGTGAGAGATGAGCTCAGACCAGGGCAGTAGCCGTAGAGGGGCTGAGAAGTGGGCCTCTCCCAGGTAGATTCTGAAGGTGGAGCTAACAGAATCGGCTGACAGATCGGTTGTGGGGTGTTAGAGAGAAGTCAATAGTAAATCCAAGGATGGGGCAGCTAGCAGCATGGAGCTGCCATTAGCTGAGACAGGGAAGCCCTTGGGTGGAGCAGGCTTGGGGTGTGGGGGCTGGGAGCTCAGTTGGGACTCTTACGAGCGATATGTCCTCTGGGCATCAAGGGGACCTGGTGGGTAGGAAGTTGGATGGAGAGAGTCTGCCTGCAGACATGTTGGGGTCCTCTCAGAATGTAGACAGTACTTGAAGCCATGAGGTCAGATGAGATGACTTTGAGCGGGAGGAAAGACAGAAAAGAAATTCACTTCACTCCCCAAAGCTGCATTTGGCTAAGGTATTCAGAGAAAGCCCATCACCCTGCTTTCCGTGCATGCCTCTGGGAACCAGTTATGCCTGTTTCCTGGTTCTTGCAGCGGCTGTAGCTTCAATTCCTTCTAGAGGTCTAGAGGAGGGCAGGTCAGCCCCTGGCAAAGGGACTGGTTCCTGTCCCGAGGGGCTTATCAGCGAGCTCCCTTCCTGTCATCCTGGAGCAGGTGGCTGAGCAGAGGGATTCAGGGTCTTGGGAGAGTGGGAGAGCTGATGAGTTTTACCCCGAGGTCCTGAGAGAAAAGAGAAGGCCTGTGTTGCTGAGAAGACACCCCCCTGAGCAGTGAGGCAGGTCGTGGGTGTGGGTGCTGGGGAAGGTGGGGGCTGGTGGCAGCAGAGACAAAGGCTCGCCTGTAGCACAGGGAGCAGAAGCTCATCCTTGCCTTCTGCCTGGCGGGCACCTACTGCCTGGGGAACTATGGATTGAAAAAATCCATAACGGGCATGACAGTGATTGATAATACTTGAAAGGAAACCTGCGACGTCTGCTTTCAAAGCCATGTTCCCCCAGAATGCCTGTCTGAGCACCGTTCCCGCAGCTGTGACTTTGGAGATGGCCGTGAACACTTAGCCACCTTGTTGGTGTTAGTACACGGAGAACAGCAAAGGAAACCTGTGGCTTGGGCCTGGTGTTGGGCTTCCTTCTAAAGGCTAATCAGTGATTCACGAAAGTGAGGCCTTAGGGACAGACTCATTGTGGGTGGGGGCTCCAGGAAACAGTGGTTGGTCCTGGTTACAGTGAAATGCAGACAAGTTTGGGGAGAGGCAGACGTGTCACTTCTGTTCCCAAGCCCTGACAGCTGTAATAAAAGAGCGGTTTAGGATTTGGCGATATTTCACTGGCTTCATTTATGGAACTGTGTGTTCTTGATGGAGACTCATGCATTCATTCAACAAATATTTACTGAGCACCTACTATGTGCCAGGCACAATTTAAAATTCTGGGCTTAAAGCAGTGAACAAAATAAATGCCCTATGGAACTTACATTCTAGTATATGGATCAGATAATAGACATACTAAATGAGTAAATTATACAGTATATAGATGTGGTTGAGTGCAAAGCAACTAAAAGGAAGTTAAAAGGGACAGAATGGGTCTAGGATGGGGCGGCTACAATTTTAGATTGGGTGACCGGGGAAACCTTGAGAAAGTGGTCTTTGTGTGAAGACCTGAAGGAGGCGAAGGAGTCAGCCAGGAGGATGTCGGGGAAAGACTGTTCCAGGCAGCAGGAATAGCATGTGCAAAGGCCCTGAGGTAGGCCTGACATGTTCAGGGAACAACAAGGAGTCAAGGGTGGCTGGAGGGGATGACTAGGGGTAAGATGAATAGGGGGCAGAATTAGAGAGGCCACAGGGCCAGATGACATAGGCCCTGATAAACTGGTTTGCAACTAGAAGAAAACTTTGAACCATTCAACCTAAATTCCCATTTTTTTGGATGAGGAAACAGACCCCAGCAAGCAAAGTGTTTGTCCAGGGTCTCGCTGTCAGTAGCTGTCCTGGTTCTAACACTCAGGGCCCTAACAGCCAGATAATTCCTTTTCATTCAGCTTATTTAGTCTTTCAGAAAAATGTTTATAGACATTTCACTCACTATTGGAAATGAAAAGTAAAACTGGTGGAGAGGCCCAGAGAACTAGGATGGAGAAGGATGGACTCTCATGAGAAGATGCTCATAGATAATCTTTGTTTGTATTTTTTCTCTTGATGAAAGCCTTTAAAAACACACCCCAGAGCAAGTGGAAATTGGGACTTGCAATGCCCAGTTTCCCAAGCTGATTTCTGGACTTTGGTCAGTCTTGGTATCAGTCCACCTCCACCCACCTTTACATCTGGAAGTTATTAGGTAGCGTTATTAGACCAGGGCTCAGCCTCCAGTGGGAAAAGAAGCCCAGCACGTAGTAATTTGATCAGGAATTACTGGCGCAGTGCAAGGCGGTGGGGACTCACTGGTGATTAAACTCAGCCTGTGCCTCAGCCCGCATGGCGCTCCCAGCCCAGCGGGGGGAGAGGCCGGCAGTCACGGCACCGTGGTTAGGGCTGTGACGGGGTTGACAGGGCAGTGGGGGTGCCGAGGAAGGGTATCTGAACCTGACTGAAGGTGAGTGGCTTAGGGAAGCTCTCCTAGAGGAAGCAGAATCCCAGAGGATGAGAGGAGATCCCAGAATTTCCGGAGTCAGAGGCAGACTCAGAAACAAATCGTTGAGACGGTCGGTGTGGCAGGCTCTGGCAATTATCAGCCTAGATTCAGATCCAGTCCCGCTGGTTATGAAGGCTGTGCCCTTGGGGAAGTCATGGAACCTCTCTAAGCCTCCCTTTCCTCCTTTGTGGAATGGGGATAACAATACAACTTACAGAGGTATAGTGAGGGTAAAATAGGAGAATGCAGGGAAGCTAGCTAGCCAATGTAAATGCTCAGCAGATGGTAGATGTCACTAGAATCCAGTAGGGTAGGGTGTTGTGGACCCCAGCTCGCTGCCTGGGCTCTGCTTCCTGGAAGTGGGGCCACAGGGCTGCGTCTTAAAGGAAGAGGGCCTGTGAGTGAGGGGCGAGTAGAGAAGTGGAGAGGAAGGCATTCCAGGAGGAAGGGCAGCCTAAACCGAAAGCATGGAGGCAAAAGCCGCATGGGGGATGGGAAGAGCTCCATGTGGTTCAGGGTTAATGATTAATTAATAATAATTAGAAGGTAAGGAAGGGGGTAAGAAGACACTAAAACCAGGCAGGATCTAGAGCATAGCGGCCTGCGTGAAGGTCATGCATCTGAATGTCGTCCTATAGGCAGTGGAGAGCCAACGAAGGACGCTTAGAAGCAAGGAGGTGGCATGGACAGACATTTCGAAAGACCACTCTGGCTGCTGGAGAGAGGATGGATTCCCAGGGTGCAAAACGGGAGGGAGGGGCCCACCCAGGACAGTAATGCGTGGGTCCAGGTGCGAGCTGAGGAGGCCTGGGCTGCGATAATGGCCCTGGCGGAGAGGAAAGGCTGGGGTTGAGTCAGTCGGGAGCAAAGTCAAGCAGGTCTTAATACTTTATTAAGTTTGGGGGCTGGGGAGAGGCAATGAAAGAAAAGGAAGATCTAAGATATCCCAGGAGGTCAAGTCCGTTTTGGGAAAGACATTCCTAGTGTATTTAGGAGTTCATGGCTTAATGTGTGTGTTGGGGTTCTTCAGAGAAACAGACCCAGTAGTGTGTGTGTGTGTGTGTGTGTGTGTAAAATGAGGAAGTGGCTCACACGACTATGGAGGCCGAGAAGTCCCACAATCTGCCATCTGGAGACCCAGGAAAGCTGGTCGTGTGATTCAGTCCAATTCCAAAGGCCTGAGAAGCCAGGGAACCAGCACTGTAAATCCCAGTCTGAAGGCAGGAGATGAGATGCGGTGTCCCAGCTCAGCAGTGAGGCAGGAGAAAGGGGCAAATCCCTTCTTCCACCTTTTGTTCTATTCAGGCCCCCAGTGGATTGAGTGACACCCACCCACACTGGGGAGGCCCACCTCCCTTACTAAGTCCACCGATTGAGGGCCGATCTCATCCAGAAAGGAGAAATCCTGTTTACTCTGGGCACCCTGTGGCCAGTCAAGACGACACCATAACATTAACCATCGCACCGTGGTAGTCAGCACCGTGAGAGGGTGTCAGTCACTCAGGGAGAGGCTGTCCCCGCGGGAAGTACAGTGGGCAGAGCCTGGAGCCCTGGGACACACCCAGGACAGGCCGAGGAAGAGGTTTACCTGGAGGCACCATCCCTGAGGCCCTAGGAGAGTAGGAGGAAGGTGCACAGAGTCTAAGGTGTCGGGGCCTCCAGGAGGAGGGGGAGCAGCAGTGAGAAATGCAGCTCAGCATCCAGGAAGCCCAGGACTGCACAGTGTCTGCTGGATTCGGCCCCAGGGGGAGTGGAGTTCGCCAGGGATGGTCCCCTCATCCCCCAGTGCAAGGAGCTGAGTCATGAATGGGGGGTGAAGGACAGATGAGTATCTAGACACCTCTTTAGAGACGATTGAGTGATAAGGGGAGATGTGGGGCAATTGAGGTTCTGGGTTTGTTTGGCTTTGTTTTTACTGTCGGAGAGACAAGGGTGGCTTTAAAAACTGAGAAGGAGCTTGCTGGAAAGGAGAGAAGGGGCTGACAAAGTCCTGTGTGGTCAGCTGAGCATGTGTTTTGTACCCAAACCTGTAGTTCTGCTTTGTTCTCTTGTTGACCAGAACAAGGCAGTGATAGAGCCCCGTGGCAGACCACTGCAGACCGCCTGCAGATGGACAAAAGTCCACTCCACTGACTTAATCTAGATCATTTTCCTAGTACTGAGGCCTAACAATTTCTCCACTTGACTCACAAGAAACTTCTGCCCGTCCACAGTGCTCCAGATGAGGCCAGATGGCACAGCACGGCTGGAAGAGTTGGGAGTCGGAATCAGGAAACCTGGATTAATCCCAGCCTGGCTCCTCCCTAGAGGGACAAGTTTGGTCGGGACATTTAATCTTTCAGGACCTGCATTTCCTCCTGTATATGAATGGGCTTAATGCTAATACCTGCCATGCCTTTTTCATGCAGAACTTGGTTGGGAAGGTTGAAGGGAAGGAAAGAGTGGCAAGATGGGTGGTTAATGGAAAAGCGCTGAGCACAGCTGTGGTGTTTCAGGGCTCACCTGTGCCCTCTTGGAGGAAGAGCCACTGACTGATGAGTGCAGAGAACTAGCCAGTTCAGGACCCGGATTTAGTTTGGCATGCTTTATGAAGCATAATCATTTGTTTAAGTGAGATCTCCAGGCTTCTTCAGATTCAAACAATGTGCACTCAAACTCCAGCTTGACAGCCAGACTCACAGGTGCTCATCTTTGTTTCAAAAGTACGTGTCTTGCTTTTACAGATTACAAAAGTGCATATTACACGTTCATGGGAGGAAATGGGCAAAATACACCAAAGCACATAGAAAAATTACAATCAACTGTGATCCCATCCTATAGATGTGATCACAATTAATATCTTGGTATTTATCCTTCCAGACATATGTGTACATGAAATTGGAATGATATATTCTAATGTTTATATTGCTATAATTATTTAACCAGTCCCCTGTGTTTGAAATTTAAATTGTTTCCACTTTTCCCTTATGATAGGTAATGCTGTAATGAAAAACTCCTGTACATAAATCACTGGGTGCATCCAATTATTTCTTTAGAATAAATCCATAAGGGCATGGCCATTTCATAGACTTTTGGTGGGTGGTTTCAAATTGCTTTCCAGAAAGATTTATATTCTTGCCAGCAACGTATACCCATCTCCTCACACCCTCCCAACACTGAATATTAACAATGGTTTAATGTTAGAGCGATGGTTCACCAATTTGGCAGATAAAAGATGGTTCATCAACAGGGGCCAGTCCTGAGGAGTCACCTGGACCCCAGCAGTTTTAGGACTTCTTGTGCCATGGCCACTGCCCAGGCCTGCCCCTCATTCATCGCGGACCCAGTGAGTGTCTCTGTACATGTGCCCCAATGGGTGGTACTCCCAGGAGGATGAGGTCAGGCCTGATGGGTAATGATGCTCAGGGTGTCTGAATCCTGGAGAGAGAGAGAGAGAGAGAGAGAGAGAGAGAGAGAGAGAGAGAGAGAGAGAGAGAGAGAGAAAGAAAGAATTTCAGGTGGGGGAGGCTAGTCCCCTATATGTCATCTTGGATGTACTTCTGGGCTCAGATTCTAGTGCCCTCTTTTGGTCTCTACCCATACTCTAGTATGTTCTCTTGTTCTCTGGGCCTTCCTCTTCCTGGACTAGATGCAGACCGTCTGGAGGCAGTGAGCTGGTACAGTGTTCAGAGGATCCATGCTGGAGCCCGTCTGGCCAGCTGCTGCCTGGAGGATGCTCACTGCCCTGCCCATCAGTGCCTTCTTGTTATTCCCTGGAGCTTCCATTCTGTCAAACCTGGGGCAGTGCCCCTCTCCACCATAAGTGGCCATGTCTCCGCCCTGCCTGGCTGGAGGCCCATGGGAAAGAGGAGGTGGGCACCCAAGGATGAACTGTGGCTCATTCATTTATTCATCCTGCCTTGCATCATGCTGCTAGGAGATAATGAAGAGGAACAGGACCAGGGGCTTTGGTGCCTCCAGGAGCTCACAACCAAGTGAGACAGACAAGCCTATAAAGCAGCACTCACACACGAGGGGCTGAGAGATAAGGCCCAGATCAGTTTCTTTCTGAGACTCTAGAAGCCCAGGCTACTCACCTATCTTCATGTGTTATTTGCGCCTTAGAAAAAATTCTTCTGGAAGCAGGGAAGGCTGGTTAAGTGGAATAGGTGATGGGAGCTGGGGTGGGATGAGTGGGTTATGAGTTCCTGACCTGTTGGCGGCTGTTGGTTGGAAGCTCCTGGAATAATAAGAGCAGGTATGAGTAGGGCCTAGAAACCACAAAGTTCTCCAGGTGCAATGTGCAGGTTCTCCTCTTAGGAGGCAGCATCTTTGTCTCCAAGTTAGGGACCGAGGGAATCAGGGGCAGCCTGGGAGGAGTGCCCCAAAGTTGTCTGATTTGACTAGGTCTCACGATGGGTTGGGGCCGAAAGGGCAGGGGGCACAGATGGGCTGACAGAAGGATCTGGCAGAAAGTGCAAATGTGTCTCAGCTTGAATGCCAGCATCAGTCAATTGGCCGTGGGTGCCAAGGACCGTGTGTTGAGGCCACATCTAGATTCCCTGAGAAGAGTGTGCAGAGCAGTGGAGTGATGTCCGCATGGGAGTGGAGGAGAGGAAGGGTGGCATGTTTGCAAGACCACAGAAGATACTGCTGGATGGCAGAGAGGACAGCATCACGATGGTGTGCATGATTTCTGCGTGTCTCTGGGAAGAGGGCTGTGTAGGCCCCCCTGGAATACAAATCCAAGGTGCCAGAGGAGCAGGAGCCATCCAGGGTCCCAGCGGAGCATCCGGGTCTCCGTCTTGGTGAACAGATTCAGATAAGGTTCCAGTCTTAGAGGAGCTGTACTACCAGTCAAGGAAATTGAGGCAGGAACCCAGTCATACACATCTGGGCAACGTGGTGAATGCTAGGGAGCTCCAGCTCAGTGGGTTCTCCTTGGCTCTGCTACTGGGCCAGTGGTCACATAGCTAATTTGTACTCTACCTTCTAATGCCCTCCCGGCCCTATTCAGGACCACATCAGGACCTGGACAAAAGCAAGCCTACAGGGACTGTATGGATTACATCTACTCATAAACGTGTCGTGGATCAGCCATATATAGGGGAAGGAGGATTCCTGTCAAGTGAGCTTTTAGGAGCATTAAAAAGTCTTCTTTTCTTCCTCCGTGAAATCCTCTCCTGTGTGGATTTCCAACCTCAGAGGTGGCCCCTTAAAATGCCCAAGCCAGAAATGAGCACATGACCCATCACTGTTCAGGAAGTAGATTGCTCACCTTCCCTCAGCTTCTTGGCCAAGGCAGAGGGGGCACCCCTAGCGGAAAGTGCTTCTGTCTGGGCTCATTGTATTTTTCTGGGAAAATTCCTCCATCTCAGATCTGACTAGCTTCCCTACTGATTGTTTTCCCCCAAACAGGGACTCCGCTCATGGGTCGGCCATGTCTAGGGAGGGCCATTTGATGGACGGTGGTAGGAGACTGTGCCCCAGCTACAGCCTCTCCATCTGCACTGTCTTCAGTGGTAATTGGCGCCTGACCAATAGTAGCAGGACCTGAGCTGCCCAGCCCAGCTGAGAGAGAAAGAAGTATTTGCTGGGGAAGACGGAGGGAGGTTGAGGATTGGCTCGTCCAGAGCTAGTTGGAGAACCCTCTCTCAAAGTGACTTCAAGCTCCCAGGGGTAGGAGAGACTTGGAAATAATAGAATTGAACGGATTAAGATGGTAGTTGCTCAGGTCACAATAATACCTGGACCCTATCTCAGACCATCCCTTCCTGAAAAGCCCCCTAGAAAAGCTCCATATCTCCTCAATTCTAAGATGTATTCTTTGCCCTCCTACACTCCACCCAATAATTTAACACTATGAAATGATGACAAATTTTAAAACAATCCACAAATGCAGTTTATGCTGTATTTTTCCCCCCAAAAAAACCCCCCAAAACAAAAACCTCTAATTAAATTGACAGTACATGCCATTACTGATGGCATGCATGCTTGAATCAAGGAAATACGATATATATATGTAATACATATATCTATATATCTATATCTATACCTATATCTGTATCTATATCTATATCTGTATCTATATCTATATCTGTATATATATCGTGTTTCCCCAAAAATAAGACCAAGTCTTTTACCATATTTCCCAGAAAATAAGACCAGGTCCAATATTAATTTTTGCTCCAAAAGATGCATTATGGTGTATTTTCAGGGGATGTCTTATTTTTTCATGTACAACAATCTACATTTATTCAAATACAGTCATGTCATCTTCTTCTGGAACATCGTCATAATGTACTAAATGTGTCCGTCTGGCTGGCGATCTTAACGGGATTTATTTTTGGGGAAACACGGTATATATATATATATATATATATATATATATATATATATAAAGAATGAAGCTTGCAAAGGAATTCTTGGTTATTACATAAAGCCGTCACTCCAAGTGCTCTGGTGAGCTGGCTGGATTCCAATAAACATGTCTTTATCTCACTTCCATGATTCTTTCGCTGGTACATGAGAGAGAGCCAGCTCAAAGAAACTTGAACACGAAAGGGGACTTACTGGCTTAGGGCCCAAGGAGGTCCAAAGGGTGGATGGCTTCAGGAACAGCTGGGTCCATTATTACTGGGACCCTCTTCATCTTTCGGCCTCTGCTTTATCTCTCTTGTGTGGCAACAAGATGGCTTCTGCGAGCTTTGGGCTTATGTGAACCTAGAGAAAGAGAGCGATCCTAGTTCTCCCGACATCCCTGTGGAATCCATGTGGGAAAGCTGTGATTGTCCATGCTGGAGTCTTGTACCGCCCCCAGGAGAAATCACAGCGGGCTGGGGATGAAATGCCATATCGACGAGCTAGATGGCAGGCAGGGCAGTGTGGTTTGGGGGACAGTCTGCACAGAGCACTTGGGATGGAAGCAGGGCAGTTCTCCAGTGGGAAGAGAGAAGTACTGGGCAGCTAAAAGCTGTCGCTGTCCATTCTTGGGTCAGCCTGAAGGGCTTAGAACCAGAGTTCTTCCACTCAGAGTTTAATCTGAGACTTGACTCTGTGCCACTTCCGTTTGAGGAAAGGCCAGTCTGGCATAGCCTATCGGACAGAGGACAAGGCGAGGAAGAGGCCGGTTGTGATACTGCTCCAGTGCCTGGTGGGTGCAGCAGAGTCCTTTCCAGCTCAGGGGGCTGCTCCTGGACATGTCCCTACAGAGGGGACATGAGTGTCTACAGAGAAGGAACAAAATAGCTGGAGAGACTTAGGGCAGCCTAAGCCACCGGTACCGACAAGGAAGGAAGGGGCTGAGGAGAGCCATGTCCGCGGTGAAGATAATGCATGGGGATGCTTAGCTCAGTGCCAGGCACCTGGCGCCCAATCAATAAATGGCAGCTATTATTATTGGCCATTAGGGATCGTCCCTCAGCGCCTGCAGTCTGGGCATGATGGATGCAGGCTGTGTGTGTGTAATGGGGATTATTTATTAGTCACCTTGTAAAAAGCAATGACAGAAAGGCACAAAACTATGTTACCACAGAGGGATCTTATCTTGTGGAAATCAAAAGCTTCTGTTTTTCCACTAGGAAACAAGAGCACTTGTTCTCAGAGATTAAATCCAATTCCTCCTTAAGATCTAAAGGGGGAGAAGGAGATGTAATTCCCACAGGTCTCAGGGCTGCTTTTAGGATAATTCTTCTCCAGTCCCTAAGTACCTGTGACGCGTGTGTGTGTGTGTGTGTGTGTGTGTGTGTGTGTGTGTGTGTGTGTGTTGGGAATTGCAGAAGGGAGGGGGAAGTTGGTGTGGAAAGGCTGAAGATTCCCCTTGGAGCTCACTTCAGCCTTGGCCCCAGCTTTTCTACCTTTGTGGGCTCAGGGCCAAGCCCCAGAGGTGGTGTTTCTATTGGTGGGGAGAGGCTGAAACACCGTGACTGCTCCCCGCTCCTCTTTCACCCCCACCCCTCCAGCCACACTTGCTTTCAGCTGCCTTACCTTGCCCACTGCTGACCCAGGACCCATTTTACAAAACTGGCCCCATTACCCATGGCCATCTAGCGACATATACTATTTTAGAACTACTTAATTTTTTTATTTTATTTTATTTTTCCAGTTAATAGAGGTAGCAAAAGCATATTTATATGCCAATACTCATATAACAATTCAGTGGCCACGCAATCCCCTAATGCATGAGATTAGGTCCTTTGCTAATTGCTTGTTTAATAACAGCTCTGCCTCACAACAGTTGCAGATCTAAAGACAGTCATCAGCCACTGTTCCCCAAAGAACACGAGGACATTTTAAATTTATGTGGAGAATAGGAGAGAACGCACAAATCACTTCTTATTAGCATGCGGTGAGACTCTGTGGCCACTCTGAGTATGATATTTATAAAGCTCTTACAATGCCCGGCACTTTATGGTCATTATCTTATTTACTCCCTCAAACTATTCTCTGAGGTAGGTGCTACCATTATTGTCCCGATATTACAGGAGAGGAAACTGAGGCACCGAGAGATTAATAGACTGGGGGAGCATTGAACCCAGATAGTCTGAGCTGGTGCCTGCCCTCGGGTGGGATCTGTCATGGAGACACCACAGCAGCATGTAAAAAGGCATCATGATTTTATTTTTTTAAAATGATTTGCGTCTATTACAAACATTAAAGAGATACAACAAAATGATAAATAAAAACCATTTTGTCATCGCACAAAATTCCACCAATCCCAAAGTAAACCACTGTTAACATTTTGAGAGCATTAACCACGACAGCTAGCTCCTAGGGAGATAACAAGCGAATGAGACCGCTGGGAAGATAGAATTTGAGGGGGGGAAAATGGAATTGCTATGTGTTCTCCATTATTTTTACTTTTTGAAAATTTTACTTGGATTCAACATATGGAGAAAAATTGAAGGACTTGTTAAACTTCAGATAAATAGACATTAGTTCTTAAAATATACCTCTCAAGCTAAAAATAAAGTTTAAAGAACACATTGAGAAATTGCAGTTATTATTATTGTTCTTTCTGTTATTGTTTTTGCAACATTTATTAACTGCCTGCCTTGAAAGATGAGGAGGTGAGTGCATTTATTCTTGTTCTCATTTCTTCACCCTCTTTATCCTAGTTAAAGATTTAATTTTTTTTTTTAACCTGGCAAGGTCTGTAACATTATATTCTGTTCTGTACAAATCACTCTCACAGTTGTGTTGTCTTGGCTTCATGTTTATAAAAGGATTTAACACTCACCACCAATCTTCTCAGCACAGATTTTATATCCCAGCATTCTGTAATTGATTGATCTCTTGGTTTGCTGAAGTTCACTGTCAAATATTTTTAACACGAAGGGCTCATGGGTGTTGTATTCTCTGAATTCCTACATGAGCTCAAGAGCGTCTGCCTATTATCTAAATACTTAAATGACAACTTCACTGGGTATACAGTTCTTAAGCTGTGATTCTCCTCAGAGCTCCCCTGGATGGATCTAGACCTAACCGGACGTACACCTCTTTTGTTTAGCTTGTTTTCTCTGCCTGGGTGCCCAGATGATTCATCCGTTATGCTTGAAATTTAGTAACTTCATCAGGATGTCTGTGAGGTGATTGCTGCATGTACAGGTGTAGCGGCGTCTTGCCCTTTTGGTCTTCAGATTCAGCTTCCTCTGTTACAGGATGTTTTCATTGATTATATCTTTGTATATTTTTCTCTGTGGATATGTTGGGTCTCTTTTTTTCAATATTCTATGATCTTCTCTATAATCATTTATATATTTGATCTTTTCCATTTAGTTGTTTAATCTTCTCAAACTTACCTACAAGTCCTTGCTTGGGTTTCCAGACATGCTTAATTCGTGCCTCCTCCCGCTCCTCCTTGCTTTAACTGCGATCTTTTTCTTTTTTCCCTTTACCCTGCTCCGCAAGCTCACCTGTCATGTCTTTTGTTTATCTTATAATTTCCCTTTTAGAGCCTCAAAACTCTTCTTTGAATTTTTTTTTTTTTTTTTTTAGGATCTGTAATTTCTTTGAGACTAGAGAACCATGTTTTTCTGAACTCATTGTTTCCTTTGAGAATTCCTTCTGAGATATATGTGTCTCATTGCCTTTGACTTTATTAATATCTTCCTTTCTTACTTTGTTTATTTATTCTGTGATTTCTACTTACACTTCTCTGGCTAGGTCCCTAGTAATTATCTCTGCTTTTTGAATCGGAGCAAATATTTGCTAAAGAATAGTGTGCAGAACTCTGGGGCCTGGGAAATGAGGGGTTATGAACTGAGCAGTTCTGTGTTGCCAGTCAGGCTTTATGGCTCAGATATCCTCTCACTAAATCCAGCATTCCTATTTACCCTGTGCCAGAGCTTCTCTGTGTGGTGGTTTGGGGATGGATGCCCCCCTCATCCACTGCCTTGCTCTGCAGCCTCCCCAGGACAGAGGCAGGGCCATAGATCATTCGAGGAGAAAGCCAGGATGACCTCTCCTTCGGTCTCCGCACCTCCTTTTCTGCCTCTAGTGTTGATGGGGTTTCCGTGGGACACACCCAATCCCCCTCGGGCTGGTCCACATTTGGACATCTTGTCACTCTCATCAAAATTTCATTGAAGCTTTTCGGGGGCTTAGATATTTATTTTAAGAAAACCTGCATGTTGCTGGAGGTCTGAGGATACTCTCAACATTCTACCTTGTTAAGGTCCAAATACTGCAGTATTTGGTGAATATGCTTCATGGCTTATGGTTGGACCATTTCCTTGTATCCCTGAAAATGCAGGTTTTACTTCCTTATATTTCGTTCTCTTTGTTGTTGTTGTTGTCATTGGGTTTCAAAAAACCCAAAAAAGCGTAAAAGCCTTTGCTTGATTTCTTTAAGAAGTCTTTCGTGGCATCATGGTTGCATGGTTGTGTAGAATTTCGTGGTACCAACAGCAAAGTTTAACTTACTAAAATTCTCTGGTGAAGGACAGTTATGTTTCCTTTTTTATTCTTCTTTTTGTTTTTAATATAAACAATGCTGTGATGAATATCCTTGGATACTTGTCCAATTGCCCTTACCCCTTACCCACATTTTTAAAAACCGGGGGAAAGCCTCAGAGAAGGTAAAGGGTTTGCCCAAGGGCAAGAATCTAGTTACTAGTTACAAATGCAAGCCCAGCTTTGAGACCCATTTCAAAGCTGTCTAGCCTTGTATACGCCACCTTCTCTTCTTCCCAGGAAAGACCCTTCCCATGTCCTGGCCTCTGCAAGTTTACTGCTTCCTCCTCCAGCTTTGCATTCTTGTGGATTTAGCCCCTGTCCTCAGAGGGATTAACTGTAAGAGGATTTCTTTGCTGCTTTTCTCTTGGATTCACACAAAAGGACTTAGATAAGTCTTGGCTTATGGGGCCTTAATGTGCCATTAGGGGAAACTGGAGCATCTGGGGCCACCTCTAACCAGAGGGCGGTATCGGGGAGCCTGGGACATGCCTGCCTGCGAGGGCCTTCCAAAAGCCTCTTCTTCAGTGCTCTCTTGAAATGCAGACCCTGGGAGTCTGGGCTGTTTATTCCACCCAGGTATTGGGACTTTTCTTTCATTGAGGCTCCACTCTTTGGGGGCATTCACACGCAAATGACAAATCACCGAGTAGCTACCATGTACCCAGGGCTGGCTTCATACGCCTGCGACCTGCACATTGCACAGGGCCAGCCCTTGGAAGGGCCCGAGTTTGCTGTAATGCTCTGCTGCTGTCCTCTTGAAATTCTCAGTCATGTTGGAACAAGGGGCCCTGCATTGTCATTTTGCACTGGCCGCTGCTTAGGTAGCTGTTCCTTCCTGCGCCAGATACACTCCTTGAGCTCTTTACACCTGGGCGAGTTGAGGCTGTCAGGGGAAGAAGCAGAGAACGGGGTCTGAGAGCTGCCGGGCTGGGCGTCTTCAAAGCCTGTGCACTGCAGTCAGGTAGCCTGGCATTAGAGCAGCAGCCAGGCTGATGCAGCCGTGCAGACAGAGGGACACCTGCACAAGGTGACTGTCTTCAGGTCACACTGCAAAGAGCAGCCTGTGGGGGGTCTCCAGGCTGGACCTCGCGGGCAGATGAGATGCCCATCCTGCCTCTCTGGACTGCAGCCCCCTGATCGACGGAGGTTGCTAGAAAAGAAGGCGTTTATTAGGTTTGCACTCCATTTTCCTTCCATCACCAGCAGCACCACCAAAGTGAAGGAGCTCAGTTCCACTAGCACCGTAGACAGATTTCAGCATTCCATCCTCACCGTGGCTAGAAGACGGCTTCCCTCTCTCTCCCTGTCCAGGTCTCTCTCTTTCTCTTTTCTTTCTTCTGTTTTATTAGCTGCACACACACAAAAAGATTTTTATTACTCAAATGAGCTCTCAGCACGTCTGCTAATACACTCCTAATGGGTTTTAAGACTTAAAAGCAACAGCACGGATCACCATTTGCCTGCTCAGCAAGAATTTGCCTGGTGGGACGGCAGGATGAGGGAGGGGAGGAAGGCAGGGAACAGGAGATACCTCTGCTGGCCAGACCCGCCATGCAAATGAGCTGGGATGCGGTCCCAACATATTAAATGGATCAGAGCAGCTTCTTGTTCACATGTGCAAATTAGATTAATCAGCGCAGACGCAGAAAGAGGAGAATAATAATTCTGTTACTAAGGACACACAGGCTCCCACAGGGACACTTGGGAACTGCACTCGGACTGAAAATCATCTTTGGGTGACGGGTTATGACCTGGCTTCTCCCATCCAGTCCTCCAGCCCGGCCCGGATCCATCAAATAATTTCAGCCTTGCCAGCCATCCAGGTCCTTCCTGTTGGGCCCGGCAGCTTCCAAGGCACCAATGAGCAGGAAATCCAACTCCAGATTCTTCACTGCCTCTTTGGAGTGTGGGCACACATCCAGGCTTTAGAGCGGTGCAGTGTGGTCTGAGGGTTCAGAGCACAAAACCTGAAGTCTGATGAACTGGCACTGTTACTGACTCACTGCACAACCTTAAGAAAGTGACTTGATGACTGAAGTTCCGTTTCTGCAGGTGTTAATGATAGCTCCCTTACAAGGGTTGTGCTGTGGATTAAGTGAGATAATACATGCCAAGCACAGCCCAGTATGATAAATATTAGCTATGATTTCTTCCCTCCTTTTCTCCCTCCTCCTTCCCCTCGCCCCCCGTCTCTCCCTCTTTTTTCCTTCCTTTTTCCTTTTCTGATTCATGGAATCAGTTCCAGTTTTCTCTAAGTTGATTCATAAAATTGACTTCACAGTTTTTCTAATTTAATCTTCCAGGAGAGACACACAAAACCCATCCCACCCAGAGATGGCAACTTTGGGAACCTCCAGCCGTCTGCCTGGAGCAGCCCCTTGGGCGAGCACCCCTTTTCTTCCAGTCTGTGCACGTTCCTCTGCTTCTTTCTTGGGGGGCTCAGCTTAGCCCTCTTACCTGCCCAGCTCTCAGGAGCCCCAGGACAATTAGAACCCGCTGCCAAGACACTGTGTTTGCTCCCTGCGTGTTATTGTGTCCTGAAAACTGATCTGGACAGAATCTACATACCTGCGCCAGGATCTGTGGGCAGAGACTTCTGTGGAAAAGCCACAAGCTAGGAGAGAGGAACTCAAAGCTTGACAGAGTGTGGCTTCTCATCCTTCCACACTCTTTCAGCCCTCTGTGCCGATTATTTGGGCAGGTCCTGTGTGTCCTGGACGGGGGCGGGTGGGGATCTAGTCACAGGGCGTGGCCTTGGAACTCTGCTCTGATTATCAGTGAGCCTGAGCACCTTCTCAGCAAACTGACCCTTTGCATTTCCTTCCCTGGGAATTTTCTGGGCATATCCTTTGCCTGTTTTCTTGGGTCATTTGAATTTCTTTTCCTTTTTCAGTAATTTGCAGGAGCGCTTAATAATATTCGAGCGTTTAGTCTTTGTTTATATAATTGTGCATGTTTTCTCCCAGTTAGCTGCTAGTCCTTGCTCTGTAGGTTGTGTTTTTCACCATGCGCATCACCCCAGCTGACCTTGGCGAGGCAGGCACCAGCCTCACAGTGTGCACCGTTACAGATGGTTGGGGTCACCCCTGGGAGTAAGAATTGTCAGGTGTGTATCAACAGAAAAATCCAGATGAACTGCCCGTTCCAGGTTACTGAATATTAGCGCGGTTGGACTTTGAAATTTTAAAAACATTCCTTTTCCTATTTGCAATAAGTCATTTTCTTTCCCAGGTGAAATGAGAGCTGAGACATGATGAACTCACTCTCACAGCCCTATTGTAGCTGGGAACTGAGTTGGAATAAATCGTTATAGAATAATTCAGGTGTGGGGGCTGGTGAGACACCGCCATGTTTTCCTATTTCCTGAGAGCTAAGCTTGACCTAAGGGCTCTGGGGTCGCGAAGGGTCTGCAGAGGCCTAAAGTCGTGACCAGGAGGCCAATTACAGAACGTAATCCCACAACAGGAGGCAAACAGTGGCTTTTGGTCCTACATTGCCAGGCTGGTAAGAAGTGGTGTCCAAGGGAACCCGGGCCTAAGGCCCTGGGGCATAGCCCTGCAGCTGCCAGCCCTGCCTGAGTCAGAAACTTGTCAGCTTCTGGTGGCGACCACATAGCAGCCTGCAGCTGTGGGTTTAAAGTGGATGATTCCAGCCTGGGTAAAGTCAAAGCCCCTCCCCGCGCCCCCCCCCCGGCCCCCCATGTGTGTACAGCTCAGGGCACTCATTCTCTGGGAAGCCAAGACAGTCCAGGTAGGAACTTCTGGGGCGTCTACCTAGATCCATGGTGAGAACTCCCCGTCTTAGAGAATGTTTCTTCTCTCTCTTCATCATCGAGAAACACATTCACCAAGCACCTATTGTGTTCAGGACTGGTAGGAGATGGATCATGGATGGATCGTGGAGATGGATGTTTCTTAGCTGTATATGGGAGAGTGTCTACCAGATGGAAAGCTACAAGTGGAATTGCTGTGTCACAGAGAACACAGGCTACGATTGTCCTATTGTTAATTGCCCTCCCCCAAAGCCATATTCATTTGTAATCCTACCAGTGGCCTACGTTGATTTCCTTACCCTCTCCCAACGCTAGAGCTTATCAGTCTTTTTCATTTCTGCCAATCTGATTGTCAAATAATGCTATCTCATTGTTGTCTCGATTTGCATTTTCCTGATTATTAGCCAGGTGTCTCTTGCCATACGCTTACCCTCCGTTTGTATTTTTCCCCCAGTGTTCATATCTCCTGCCCATTTTTTTTTTCTGTTGGGTCATTTTCCTGTTTCTTATTGACTTTGAGCTCTTAATATATTCTGGACATCACTGTTTTGTCCATCATCTATGTTGGGAGTTTCTTTCCCCTGCTTTGTATGTTCACTTTGTTTTGAGGTCCATTTTAGTGATGAAGAAACTGAGTCAGAGAGAGCTCCCTTACATGACCTGCGCAGAGCTGTTTTCTGACTCCCAGTTCAGTATTCCTCTTAGGACAGCAAAGCTATGTCCTCCGCTGGCTCCCATTCAGGGCAATTTGGGAAACTGAACACATACCTAGGACTGAGCCAAAGTTGTGTCAAGCTGCAGAGCTGGATGAGGCAGAGAGACCCGTGATGGTGGCTTCTGTTCAGCTCTGCTCCACCTCTTCCATCTCCCGTCTATATTCCAGTGGAAGAGTTTCAAAGATTTACCAGCCCAAAGCTCATGTTGGCTTCGGACCTGCTGCTGTAAATTAGAGGGTTTCACACTGTTCTCTGGAGCCTTAAATGTTCGAGGTTCATGTATCAGGGCTACCTGGAAAGGGTTGCCAGACTTCACAAATAAAAAATAACAGGAAACCCAGTTAAGTGTGAATTTCAGATAAACGTAAGTACTTTTTTAGTATGTCTCAGGCAATATCCTAGTACAAGTATGCTCCATGCAGCATTTACTTATACTAGAAAATCATCCCTTGTTTATCTGAAATCACACTTAACTGGGATCATGTATTTTGTCTGGCAACCCTAATCTGGAGGAGGTCGGAAAAGTGGCGGCAACTGGGTAGACTCAGGATCCCTTCCCCACCTCCCAGCCCGAACCAAAAGGGGACACATTTAAATGTCTTAGATTTTTAGATTTAGAAAATTAAAAGTACAAAGAGATCAAGTAGCTTGGCAGAGCTGAGAGCAGGATCTGAGAGCAGAGCCCCTGATTCTTCCCATGTGCCCTGAATTTGGGGAAGCCAGCTCTCCTCTTTATGGCTCCCCACCATGCTGGGGACGGCCCAGGAGCAGAAAAGGGTGCGAGGAGAGAGAGCCGTTTTAACAGGGGCTTCCATGTGGAGAGAGAGTAGTGTGAGGGAACCGATGGAGAGAGAGTAATGTGCGTTTTCTGCAAGACTCTCATCACCTTAAATGGAGTGAATCCACATTAATTCAAATTAAATAACTGTTTAATTGGCTTTAACTCCATCTCCAGGAGTGAGTTCACAGCCATGTGTACATGTTGGGGCCTCTGATGACTAAATATCTTACATTCCTACACATCCTGTCACTTTTTTTGATTTGATGCCTATTCTAAATGCTTTTTTAAAAAATCAACCTTTATTGAAATAGAATTAAAATACAATAAAATGCACCAATCTTAAGTATATAATTGAATGAGTTTTGACAAGTGTATGCGTCTGCCTAACTGCCACCGCAATCAAGACGTAAGTATTTCCATGACCCCAAAGAGTTCCTTTGTGTCCCTTCTTAGTCATCCAGGTAACTGATCTGCTCTCTGTCACTTCACATTACATTTGTCTTTCCCAGAGTTTCAAATAATAGAATCATAGAGGATAATCATACATCAAATACTCTTTTGTGTCTGGCTTCTTTCAGGATGATTGTGAAATTCATCCATGTTGTTACATGTATCAGAAGTTCATTAATTTTTCCAGCTGAATAATATTCAGTTGTATTAATGTACCCTAATTTGTTTATCCATTCACCTGTTACTGGAAATAGGGTTTGTTTCAAGTTTGGGGCCATTATAAAGAAAGCTGCTATGAATGAACATTCATATAAAAGTGTTTGTGTGGGCATATGCTTTCATTTCTCTTGGGTAAATACCTAGGAATAAAATTGTTAGGTCATGTGGTAAGAGTATGTTTAACTTCATGGAAAATTGCTGAGCTGCCTTCCAAAGTGGTTGTACCATTTTACGTTTCCTTCAATAATGCATGATAGACAGACCCATGCTAAAATCTGGTATCCTCAGTCTTGTGAATTTTAATCATATTAATGGGTGGTTAGCAGTGTCTCAGTGTGGTTTTAATTTGCACTTCCCTGCTGGCCAATGATGATAAACATCTTTTCATGGGTTCATTGGCCATTTGGATATTTTTTGTTCAAGTCTTCTGCTCATTTTTAAATTAAGTTATTGAGTTGCTTGTCTTCTTATGAGTGAGTTATAAGATTATATATATATATATATATATATATATATATATAATCTTATAACTCACTCATATATATATATGTATATATATATATACACACACATATATATATATATAATCTTATAACTCACTCATATATATATATATATGTATATATATATATACACACACATATATATATATATAATCTTATAACTCACTCATATATATATATATATGTATATATATATATACACACACATATATATAAACATATTTGTGCATTTATGTATGTACATATATGAGGTGTGTCAAACAATATGATGAATGTTTAAATAAATAAAATGTATTCCAGTAAAAGACACATTGCCATTAATCCCCCTCAAAATACTCCCCCTCATTTTGAACACACTTATCCCATCATTGTTGCCACTTTCTGAAGCAGTTCTGGAAGTCCTCTTTCTTGAGTGTCTTTGGTTGTGCTGTCATGGCTGCCTCCATGTCCTGAATCATTTTGACTTTGGGGAAGAGCCAGAAGCTGCACGGTGCTAGATCCGGTGAATAAGGTGGATGATGACACACCGTAATGTTTTTATTTGACAGAAATTGCTGTACCAGAGCGATGTGTGACATGGAGTGTTGTTATGATGAGGATGATTGACAGCACACTTGAAAACACACCTTCTCTCAACCGTAGCTCACACCCAACTGACTGCACCGAACAAGTCGAAACTTATCACACACGGTTACTAAGGTTTGACGAGCCATTTCTGGTATTGAAGATCCCTGCCTTTCCGTTGGATGGCACTCAGCAGCAGCATTCACCGTATATTTTGATTACAACGAAAGGCTCCGTGTCACACATCGCTTCTCGTATGGCTTCTCGTATGCGGCGATTTCTGTCAAATAAAAATACTACTGTGTGTCTTCATCCACCTTATTCACCGGATCTGGCACCGTGTGACTTCTGGCTCTTCCCCAAAGTCAAAATGATTCAGGACATCGAGGCAGCCAGAACAGTGCAACTAAAGATACTCAGGAAAGAGGACTTCCAGAACTGCTTCAGGAAGTGGCAAGAACCATGGGATAAGTGTTTTCGAAGCAAGGGGGAGTATTTTGAGGGGCATTAATGGCAGTGTGTCTTTTACTATAATACGTTTTTTAAATTTAAACATTCATCCTATTTTGTGATCACACCTGTGTGTGTGTGTGTGTGTGTGTGTGCGCGCGCGCGGAAAGAGTGAGAGCGAGAGAGAGAGAGAGAGAGAGAGAGAGAGAGAGAGAGAGAGAGAGACAGAGACAGAGGATACCAGGTTCATTCCCCCCCCCCCCATATGGATATGAAGTTGTTCCAGCACCACTGATTGAAAAGACTATTAGATCATATTTTGGTGAAGATGCAATATGTATCAATCAATCAATAAGGATTGATTCCTTACCAGCCCTTTCATTTCTTTTACTTTTTTTTTCCCTCAACACATTTTCCGTTGCGTTTCCCGTACTGCCAGGCATTGTTTTGAGTGCTGGTCATCAGCTGTGAGCAAGGTGGGCAAGTCCCCGCCCTCATGGAGGTTATCGTCTAGCGGCAGGAGACAGACAATCAACAACTTAACCAAAACGAGTAACAGCAGACCAGGTCCTAGAAAGAAAGAAACAAGCATGAGGGAATATAGAGAGGCTGGAGTGAGCCAGGGAGGGCAGAGACCTGAGGAATGGAGGGCGCAGGGACTCAGCTCTCCGCAGACGGGCATTTAAGGGAAGGCTTCCTGCCAGACACACACCCCATTCATCACCAGCTCCACTTCTCAGAAACCTCCTTAGGGTCCACTGTTGCGGCAGCATCCCTCTGCAGAGTCCTTTGTCTTGTCACATGTCGGGTCAGGCCTCTTGTATGCCCTGGCTGCGCCAGCCACCACTCAGAACTGGATCTTGCAGCAGTGAATATGCTGCCAGTCCGCTAGGAATGGTCTTAGCAGACTTCACTCCTTCATTCATTTCTTCAAAGGCCCTATATTAAGGACACTAAGTGTGCTTGGCACTGTACCCGTCTGTGGGGAGATAGAGATGAACCAATAAATGGGAGAGGGCTGGGAAATGGGCCTGAGTTACTGCTTCAGCAGGAGCCAGTTCAAGAAAACTCTTAAGTGCACTTAGTACATTAGGTCTGTCCTCTGTAGGCAGGGGAGCTCGTGAAATGGCTGAGGCAGTGGCTTCTCCTGCTGTTGTACAGCTACTGGATTTTATTTTGTGGGGGGCGGTGACTGGAGGACAAATAAGGCTACGCTTAAGAGACGTTGCAATAATTCAGGCAGGACACACTGCAGGTATGAATTAAAGCAGTGGAGATGGAGGTGGGGGCGGGGAGACTCTAGGTGATTCCAGGTTTCTGACTTGAACAAAGGGGATTGCTGGTGCCACTGATTGCCCTAGGGGACACTGGAGGAGCAGGTTTGGAATGGGTAGTGGGTGGGTGGGGTGATGATGAAGTCATTTGGGGGCATGTTGGCAGTGAGGTACGCCGGGTAGAAATGTCTAGGAAGGTCTGAAGGTCATGAAGGAAGTCTAGGCTGGAGGTCAAGCCTTGGGAGTCATCCACAGAGAGATCATGGGTGATGCCAGAGGTGGATGAGGGGCTCCCAGGAGGTATCTAAACACCGCTTGCTCTGTGCCAGCCTTCGCAGGCAACACATTGTTAAATGGGTATTATAGTGGTTACGACGGTCCCTGGGTTCAAATCTCAGCATTCCCACTTACGAGACATTCACTTCACCTCTCTATGCTTCTGCTTCTTTGTCTATGAAATGGTGACAATAATACATTTACCTTGTGGGGGTATTATGAGGATTAAATTATTTAGAACATGTATAGCCCTTAGAATAGGGTTATACTTTGTGACCAATACATGTTAGTTAATTATAATGCCCTTTAATTCTCACAGCATACCTATAAAATAGGAATTATCATAACCCATTTTACAGATGGGAAAATCCAGGTCTGACAGGTCCATGCCCAAGGTCATGAAAGCAGGAAGTGGAAGAACCAGAACTTGAACCCAGGTCTGTGTATCCCCAGATGCAAGGCTTGTCTACCCTGGTGGCAAAAGGCCTGAGCATTCATTGGCTTCTTGAATAATTCAGGCCCTCTGAGCAGAGGGGTTTTGATACTTGGTAGAGCCCTCATCACCACTGTGGCATCAGCTATTGCCACCTTCCTCCCACACCCAGCCTGGGCCAGAATACCAAGCAGACGTGCCTGCAGCTCTATGTATGCATGAGTAGGACACTGCCTTTCTTACCACCTCCAGTTGCCCCCTGCTCTTCAGAATCCAGGTCCTGCCACCTCTTCTAGGAAGCCTTCCCTGACCACCTTGGTTTCCAGGAGCCGTCTTCCTCTGGGCACCATTAGCTCTGATGGCCTGACCTGTTCACTTGGGACTTGCACACACACTGCCCTGGGCAACCTTTGGCATTTCGTGGTATGATGTTCTTCATGAACCGACTGTGCTGTGTCTGAGGCAGGTGCTGTATGTTCCCTGCCTCAGACTCAGGGCCGAGGGAGAGAGGAGTCAATGCTGATGGAAGTCCTGCCCAGGCCCTGCATTAAGCTCCAGGTGCCCCATTTGGAGAAGAGAGCTAGTCAGAGCCCTGGCTGAGAGCGCGTGCAGCCTGGGGCTGAAGCCAGGAGAGCAGGCTTGGAAGGACTTGAGGCTATTAGCAAATAAAGCCCAGCTAGAGGCCAGGAGTTCTGACAGGAGCCAGGGTTGAGGATGAGGCTGAGTCATAGCCCAGCAGGAAGCAGGAAGGCAGCCAGCCCTGGGGAGAGCACAGAGAGCCAGCAGACCTGGGCTGGAAGACTGGCTCGGCTTGCCTGCTCTACAGCAAGATGCCCTGCCTACCTCAGCTTCAGTTTCCTCAGCTGTAAAATGGGTATGACATGGGTCTATCTCTTTGAAGGATGTCGGGAGAACTCCATGCTGTGCTAAAGGAGTCACACTTTAGCTTCCCTTCCCCTGTCCCTGCCTCCTCAGGGATGGAGACTTCCTGCAGAGGGCAAGCCTTAAGCAGTATCTGGGAGACACAGAAGGACATGGATTGAGAGAGCAGAGCGAGGAGGATGTTGCTGCAAGGGTCCGAGTCCCGCAGCCCCTGACAGCAGCTGTGCGGAGGACTCCAGGATGGAGGGATTAATGGGCATTTGTGTACAAAGAAGGAAGGAACTGGCAACTGTCATTCTATAATTCCTGGCTGGTACCAGCTCTGTGCCCAGCCTTCAGCTGGACCTGGGTGGTGCCAAGGCAAATGACGCGCCATCTCGGCCCTTAAGGAACTCCCCGGCGGTGGGACAGTCAGACTCATTAATGGGGCATCTCCATCCAGGGTGGTACGTGATGGTCAAGGAGTGAACCAGGGACACAGGTCAGGTGAGAGAGCGATTGCTTCTGGCTGGTTCTTCTGATAGAGCATTGATTGCTGTGGCCTAGAAGCTTAGAAGTGGACTGAGACCCTGTGTTCCTCTAAGGGTGGAGGGGTATCAGAGAGGCTGTGCAGACTGGATGCTAGAAGGGCAGCATAGTTCATACCAGCAGGACTACGCTGGGCAGTGCCTTGAGAACCTTAACCTCCAGCTGGGGAGAAACAAGGACACCACATCTGCTGGGCAGCAGGGACCTCACAAACTCCCCTGATATACAAAAATATCCTTTTTCTTGTATTTTTTTTCTTGTTGTTTTGTCTGAAGCCCAGAGAGGTCAAACAGTGTACCTAGTGCTACACAGTCAGCCAGTGGTAGCACCAAGGTTGCCCCTGGGGTCCTTGTGGCTCCCCTGGCCTGGTCTTTCCCACGTGCCCCCTCCTGCAGGCCTGGTGCCTTCCCAACAGATGGCCACTCCCGTCTCTGCCAACTCCTGCAGACGCCACGACGTCCTGCTTCCACGATGTCCTGCCTCCCTCCCGAGGAGCCCCGGCAGCCATGGGCCTGGCCCACCACAGTCCCTCCTGCCCTCCGCCGCCGCCAAACCACTAATTAGTGGGCCTGGTGTTGTGGCCTCCGCTGTGTACTAGCAATTGTCCCTCCTGCTTCCCTCTCACTTCCCTAGAAAGCCTGGTCACCAGCTAGGTTTAGCAGCGGCTACAAGGCAGGGAGGGCCAGGGGGTGGAGAAGGAAGGGAAGGCTAAGTCCAGTCAGAGCTGCAGGTGGCCACACCGAGAGGCGGGCAGTCAGGGCAGCCTCTGTGTCGCCGTGGCCTTGGGGCCGCTGTGCACATGTGGTTTGGATATGATGGATGCTGAGGCCCAGGTAAAATAGCCATAGAAATCCTGCACAATGGACTTCTGTCGTCATCAGAGCCTCCTTGTTTTCATTGGCGGGATTTGTAGTAAGCGAGCATCACACGTGTATGGGTACGCTACTTATATATTCACGTCCCCTGCTTCATACATTGGGGTTCTGTGTGAGGTTTCTTTTGAGAGGGGTTTGTTCCTTTAAAAAATAAATGTTTGGAAATCAGAAGCTTCAGCCTGTAGTGCCCTGCTGCTCAGAGTGTAGTCCATGGAGTGGGGGCAGGGGCATCACCTGTGAGCTTGTTAAAATGTGGACCCCCGGGCCCCACTGCAGACTGGGTGAAAGTAGAACCTGCGCTTTATAAAGTCTAGGGGTGATTCCTCTGCTATTTGAGAAGCACTACTTAGTATAGATGAGAACCAGAGGGGCAGCTTGTGAAAGGCAGACTCCCTGGCCTCCTTCATGAGCTCCTGACCGAGGACTAGGGAAGGCCCAGGTCATCTACGTGTTTCTGGGGCGGCCCTCCATCTGCTCTCAGAGATACTCGTGCTCACGCTCTGCTAACAGCAGCAAGCAGGCTGGTGAACAAATGGCCAGCAACATGCTTTCCTGTGAACGTCTTTTCTCTCCTCCCTGAGCTGTTCTTCCTTGAGGTCCCTGAGCCCAGGGGCAGGGGGATGGTGACATCCTCTACATGCTCAGTTGGGGGGGGAAACCCACAGATTCGCAAGTTCTCCCTTTGGCCTTGACCACGTTGACAGACGTCTTTCAGCCGTAGGGAGAGAAGGACCGAGGCAGTGGACACTCTGAGAACCAGGCCTGTCCTCAAGAGGAGGCAGCTATGGTCCCACATCAGAGCTGCAGACTCTTCCAAATCGCTTTCTACATAACCACTCACCAAGGGGCTGATGCCAGTTCTTTCCTGCCCTTCCTGCCCTGTCCAGACCTTCCCACAGAGAAAAGTGTTCCCAAGAAGAGAGAGGATGTCCCAAGGGAAGTGGCAAGGAGAGGAGAGACAGGGGATCACGACGGTGGTTTGCTCACGTCATATCCCTGTTCAATCCGGAGCATGAAGCCCTGGATGACTTCTGGGCACCTGCTAAGTGCTCAAAAACACTCGTGGAATTAAAAACTAAAGACCGTCCCGCACCTGGATTGTTGTTGCAGAAGCCGTCCTTCACGTCATCCTTTGTAGGCCCCCAGGTCCTGCCATTTCTTGTTCTGGGTCCTCTGTGGCTCCCTGGGACTCCCAGGGTTTGATTCAAACACCTCAGTAGGACTTACGGGGCCTCACGACCTAGGCCCTGCCCACCTCCCCGGCCTGTCTGTCTGTCCCTCCATGTGCCTCATGCTCCGCCAGCCCCACATTATGTCCAAGGCCTTGAGTGCTCCATGCCCCGGGCCTCTCTGTCTGTGTACCTGCTGTTCCCTCGGCCAGGGATACCCTTTCCTCCACCCACTGGCAGGTCTCCTACGACTCATCCCAGGAGGCACCTCATTGGTCCATCAGTATTCAGCTCTTCAATAAGAATTCAGTAAGTTCCTACTGTGTGTGAGGCAGTCAGCATTCCTACTACGTGTGAGGCAGTAAGATGGAGTCAGGGGAATAAACTACAGTTAACTAATTGAAAGTTCTCACAGACCAATAGCATTAGGGTCATCTCTCCCTCCCCCCTAGCCATCACTGATACAGAAGCAGAGGTACAGATGGGTTAAATGACTTGCTCAAGAAAAACCATCTCGAAGGAAGAGGCCCAGGATTTGAATGCACAGTCCAGGTCGGAGGCCGCGGCTGAGGCACGTGCTGCTGTGCAGCCCTGTTGCAGAGGCTTCTTCTCAGTGTCATCCGGCTCCCCGACCCCCATCCTCCCGCTCCCCTGTCCTCTGGCCCTGGTCCTTCTGGCTCCCAGCTCAGAGAACGGAACCACTGGTCATCCAATAGACCCAATCAGAACCCTGGAAGTCGTCTTGGCCTCTGTCCTCCATCACCCAGTCCGGTCTGTCAGCCTCCTGAAGTCTCTCACCCCAGTCCCCTTCTCGCCAGTCTCCTACCAACTCCGAGTCCGAGGCCCGCTCGCCTCTCACCTGGACGACTGCAGTCATTGCCGTTGCTACTCTCACTCTTGCCCCTACAGTTCGTTCTTCACAGAAACCAACAGATTCATAGCCATGTTGACCAGGTCACTCCAACCTGACTCCCGTTGCCTCGGATGCCACCCATACTTTTCAAGCTCCTGTCACCTGGCCATGTGTCATCCCTGTCTCTTGAACATCTGCACATGTCATCCCATCTGCCCGGAGCCTCTTCTCATCCCCCGTCTATAATTGTGCCCATTCTTCAGCTCTCAGCTCAAACAACGTCCATTACCCCAGGGGCCGCCTCTGATCACCTGTCCGGCCCCAGTTCCTTTGCTTTCTTCATGGAACTGTCTCGCTTTGTGATTACACACTTACTGGTGTTGCTACCTTATCAACACTTGTCTCCTTCACGAGACTGAAAACTCCAGGAGAGCAGTGACATGTCTAGTTCTAGTCTCCACTGTATCCCTAGCATCTGGCAATGCTCGATGTATAGTAGGCACGCCAGAAATATTTCATTAGTAAATGAAGGGGTTGCTGTGAGATTAAATCAGACAGCACATGTAAAAGCACATGGTACACTCGCTAGCCTACAGCAGGGACTCAATTGTTAGCTAATAGCAATAGCTGTTGTTGTTAGATCTAATCCTGAGCAAGCCTTACCTGATGCTCAAAAGAGGGGTGGAAATTGCAAATAACTGGGGTGGTGACTGCAAACAGCTGGAGAGAAATTATGGCGAGCTGAAGGTGGTAGCTGCCGACAGCTGGGAAGGTGACCGTGACAGCTGGGGTGGGGGACTGGAAGTGTCTGTGATGACTGCACAGCTGGGGTGTTGCTTGTGTACCCCTGAGGATAAGACTGCAAATAAGTGGGTAGTGACTGCAAATAGCTGGAGTGTTGAACTGCAAACAACTGGGAGTGCGCACGGCAAACACCTGGAGAAGAGGCTGCAAATAGCTGGGGAGGGCAGCGTGCGGTACGGCCTGCCCTCTCTCCCACACCGGCCCCGGACCCCAGCGGGCAGTACGGTATCCCAGCCCCTGCACGTCCTCCTGTCTCCTGACACAGCGGGCGAAGGAGACCCCAGAGGGTGTCTCGGAGCCCACAAACACATCCAGTCCACCGCCTGTGTCAGGTCACCTGGGTGACTTCTTGCCACTCCTGTGCTCCAGGCATCCCGCCTTCTCTCGGTGTCTTAGGTGGGCTGTGCTTCCTCCAGCCACCTGGCCTCTGCCTGTGCCTGTCTCACCTCCTGGAAGCCCCACCCTGTCCTTCAGATCCTAGTTCCAATATCGTTTTGTCAGAAGGACTAGATCAGATTCGACTTCTCCATCTTCCTGCCTTTCTTCTTCCTCCCCGAGAACAATGATTATTATTCCTTGGCTTGCATCTACCTGCAGGGTGTCCTGATAAATTCCCACCTCCCTTATGAGACTGTGAACATCCAGAGAGCAGAGGCCATGACTGCACTGTGTGCTTAGCACCTAGCCCACCCCTGGCACAAGTTGGTGCTTATCAATGGGAGATGGTGGGAGGATGGATGGAGGAACTGAAACAGTGGCCGAGGGGGCATGGAGCGTTCCTAGACGACAGGGGCAAAGAAAATACACACCTCATTTATTGAGTGCCTGCTGTATACCTGGCCTTGGGGTAGGTTACCCTTTGAGTTAGTGCTCAGGAATGAACTATTTTATGCTTCTCCAGAGAGTCAGAAGACCTTAATTCTCACCTTGGCTCAGCCACAGCTTCACTGTGGGGCCTGGCCTATGAGGAAGTCTGTTAGGAAAGAACAAAATAGACCTGCTGGCACTCCATGGTGACAGCCACCCACCCCTGCACCCTGCTTCAGACATGGCAAGGAAGGGACCAACAACCCGGGCCTCAGCGCCCCACCTTCGCAGAGGCTCCTATGTGGCTGATGCCTGCAGCCCGTGCCAGCTGCGATGGTCTGAGTCTGGGGCTGCCTCAGGAGCTCCTTATGTTCTCATTCTAGAACCAGCCAGGCCCTCCCAAGAGTGTTACTCCCAGACCAAGGTCAGGGGCTCTGGCCACCACGCCCTGTGCCCTGGCCAGGAAAGGGTCCAGAGGGTAGACTGTGCCCTGGCTCCAGGTCACGTGTTCCATCCATTGACTTGCCTACAATAGTCTCACAGCTCGATAAGCAGGCACAGAACCATCTACACAGGCACATAAAACTACTAAGAGACCCCAGATAATAATACTAGCCAGCCCTTAAAGCACTGTCTAGGTGCTCTAAACAGAAGCTCAGAGAGGTTAAGGAACTTGCCTGCAGTCACACAGCTAGTATGTGATAGGGCTGGGCTTTGGACTGAAGCAGGTAGGCTCCAGAGTCCTGCTCTCCACTCCTGCATCGTAGTCAGAGACACACAGACTCACACAAGTCCACACACACAAAACACAGTTGGGGTTTTTCGGGGAAGCCACCGAAATGGTTCCTATCTTCCTCTTTCCTCTCCTAACGCACACTTAGGCTCTGCCGGCTCAAAGCTCCACGCAGACCTAGAAAAGGTCTCTCATTCCCAGTAGGGCTCACTCTCAGATGGATTGGTTTTCCGGGTCTCCCTGCCAGCCAGGCTGGAAATGAGGTTTGGGAAGCACTGAGCCTGCAGTTCCCCTGCACACTGGTACTGCAGCTGTGTGTGTGTGTGGCGGGGGGAGGGGGGAGCAGGGCTATTTCTCAGCGGGCCCCTGGCTGGCTTGACAGCTGCTTTGGACCGTAGCTGAAATGTCTCCTTAATCTGTCCCATTAATTCAAAGATACCGTAGGAAACCTGTTAGGGAAAAAACAAAATAGCCCTGCTGGTACTCTGTAGCAGTGGCCACCCCTCCTCCACTGTGTGTCCGCCCAACACAGCCAGGAAGGGAACTCAGGCAGCTGTGAGCAGCAGGGACCTGCCCTGCACAGCCACCCTGGGCATCTCGTCTGCAGAAGGTGGGGTGTGGGGTGGACAGGGAGAACCTGAGTAAACCAGCAGGAGAGCTAAGAGCGTGACAGATGGGCGCCTAGAGCAACAGAAATGTGGGGATGAAGGAGCTTCCAGAAAAGGGTAGGTGGGTACCTGGGACAGTGGTGCAGACGGGAGGTGAGGCTGCTGATCCTGACTCCGCCCCTGACCTACTGGCTGTGTGGCTTCTTGACTCTGTGCTTCAGTTCTTGGGATGTGCTGCCCTCTCTTGGCCTTCGCACATGCTGTTCCCTCCACATGAAGCACTCTTCCCCCAGTTCTCCGGATTAATTCCTACAGTGGTGCGAAGTCAATATGTTGGGAACGACTGAAAGAACTACTCTCGTGTCCGATATTAGAATTCCGTCCCATCCGGCTTGCGTGCTTCTTGAAGACCACATTGGACACATCGCTTCGCACCTGGAAGACACACTGAGGTGCCGAACGCGATGTGGTTAAGAGCACAGGCTCTGGACTCACCTGCTGGGTTTTAATTCATCTCCTTCCTTAGTAGCTGCATGACCTTGTGGAAGTCAGTTACCCTTTCTTTCCTCAAGCTCCTCATCCACAAACTGGGAATAATAAGAGAAGCTGGGGGAATCGGCAAGCTAATACACTGAAATTGCTTAGAATGAGCTCTCTGGGTCAGCCTGAGTCATCTTAGACTTGGCCATCCTTTCAACACCTGCTCTGCCCACCTTGGGAATCGTGTCTGCCCCGAACCTGCCCCTTTTGCTCTTCTGTCGACTGTTTTAGTAGGTTGTAGAAGAGGCTGTAATTTTTCTCTAATTTAATGTTGATATCCTTTTATGTCCTAACCACAAACAAACAAAAGGCGGTAAAGGTTTAAAAAAGGGAAATGAAAACCTTGTTGGTTAGGACAGGGCAGGGTATCACATTTGAGCCCTGGTCGGTCCCCATCTGGGTGGCTGGGTTGGCAGCGTCTGATGTGGCCCCAACCTCAGCCCCACCAGGCCCAGAACAGCCCTGCTAAGCAGGCTCAAAGCCACCAGGTGCTGGACTGGCCAGAGTGTTCTCAGCCAGATGGCCTGTGAATGAATGGTGGGGTGTGTGTGTGTGTGTGTGTGTGTGTGTGTGTGTGTGTGTGTGTGCTGTGCACAGGGGTGGGGTGGGGTGTGTGTTCTCAGCCAGATGACCTGTGCATGAATAGTGGTATGCGTGTGTGTGCGTGCGTGTGCGTGTGTGTGTGTGCTGTGCACAGGGGCTGTGAGGTGTGTGAGGCGGTGGGAGCCAGGCCGTCCCTCTCCCTGCCCCTCTGCCCCCCAGGTGATCTCGGTCTTTGTGTCTGTACACCCTGATTGTCTCTGGTTTCTGGCTGGGAATAAAGGTCTCCAAACATGGATCACGTGCCAGGTCCTAATGTCCCGCACGTTCTCACCAGCCCCAACCTGAGGGACTGGATCTGCTCTCCATCCTTTCAGCTGCCAGCTGGGCCTGCTTCACATCTGGCAACCTCCCCACCCCAATTGCCCCCAAACTCCAGATGAATGACTTACCAGGTCAAATTGAAGATAGCATTCGCTCCCATCAAGGTCCCAGAAGGCTTCAGGGCCACGCCCACAAATGTTAGGACCCAGAATCGAGACCAAAAGCCAGTTGTGGAATACTAGCTTCTGCAGACTGGGTTCATGCTCACCTCTCGCCCCCCCACTCCCCAGGCTCCCTCTGCTCTCTGAGTCCCAGCGGCACTGGCCTTCCAGGAAGTCCCTGGAATGCACCACGCCTCCCCAGGGCCTTGGCAGTGGTGTTCCCTCACCTAAGATGTTGTTCCTCTGCGGCCCTGTCCTCTCATCCTGCAGAGAGCTCAAAGGTCCAATTTCAAGAGACCCCCAACACTAGGCACAGTCCTGCTGCCACTCATTCCTGTGGTTCCCAGAAGCTGTTCTCCATCAACGTTATCATCACTTATCAGTTAATGCGTATTTCTGTTTGATTGCTCTGTGTCTTCCCTGTAGACTGGAAGCCCCGTGAGGGCAAGGCCTGTATCTTCTTTACTCACCAGCCGCTGCTCATTGTGAGCAGACTTATTTTGAGCCCCCACGGTGCGCCACTAGGCATTCAGCCACATGCTGCAGGTGTCACGGTGAATGAGACCAGAAATTTACCTGCCGTGGGTTAAATGGCAGGTGACCTGGCTGCTGGGGCGCAGAGCAGAGGGAGAAGCTCCGAAACCCCAGTCTGTCAGGGGGAAGGCCATGGGGAGAAGGCGATGTCTGAGTTGAGACTTCCAGTCCCACAATCGTGGGTTCTGTTTCTTGAGCTCTTATTCCATAGGGTCAGCTGTGTTGAAAGGGTTGGGAAAGGGTTTTTCCCAACAGGCAGAGGAGAAGGCAGGAGCAAAGGCTGGAGCCTGGGAAGGGGATACATAGGAGCCCTGGCAGCTCGGGGTCCTGTTGCTGCGGGGGGGGGGGGCAGGAGAGGGAGCTGAGGGGTCGGAGGCAGCTTGGTCTGGGGGTTAGGGTGCATCAGGGTGAGGGTTTGGGATCTAGCCTGAAGACAGCAGTGCGCGCCACCAGGGGTTAAGTAGAGGGGTCCTTTAGGGTGATCCCCCTGAGGAAGGACTGACGGAGGAATTTGCTGGGTGATGATGGGGGTGTCTTTGAACATCCCTGGGGTGAGTCTCCTATTTCCACAGGACCCAGTTCTTCCCCAGACATCACTCCCCCAAACCCTCTCTCTCTCTCTCTCTCTCTCTCACACACACACACACACACACACACACACACACACACACACACACACACACTGGGATGGCTGCTAATCTGCCAACTCCCCACGACCTCTATGGCCAGACTGGGCTTCTAATGGCAGGGTCTTTTCTGCCCACATCTTCACCCTCAGCACCCTGGACAGGGCCTGGCCCAGAGCCTAGACCTGTCCTGTTTCCTTCCTTCCTCCTTTTCTTCTTTCTTTCTAACTTCCTAACTCACTTCATCACCCACCACCCTCCCTCTCTACATCTTTCCTCGGAGCCTGGATTATGAACTGATTTCTCTCGTCTGTTTCCCACGCTTCCTTCCCCCCATCCCATTATCTGCCACTTCTTTGCCGAAAAAGCTCTGAACTTAGTGACACTTGAAGAAGGTAAAGGGAGGGATGGAAAGAACTGTTGTCAGCTGAGCACCTTCTACACGCCAAGAACTATGCTAGGAGCTTTACGTGGATTAATTCATTTCATGTTTAAATCAATCCAAGGAGGTAGCTATTAATGTCATCTTATAAACGAGGACCCAAGCAGCTCAAAGCTGCCCAGTGTCACATTATGGGAGAACCAGAGACCTCTCCAAAAGAAAGAGTCTGCAGTGGTAGAACTTCAGGAGTTGTGATGAGGCAGTGTGTTGTGAGCGGGACATGACTATCAAAGTAGCAGTCTCACACACATTTGTGTCTTTCCACAATGTCAGACTTTACTAGAATAAAGCCACGGATCTAGTCCTACTGACTCAGTTTACCACAGGCATTAACCTAGGCTCCGGCCAGAGGATAGTCGAGGTAGAGCGGTGTCACACAAGAGGGTCACACAGGTTTGCAAGCAATAGGGTTCAGCAAGGTGAACAGTCTTACGAAAGAAGGATGAGAGACAGAGTCCGGTGTTTAGCATGAGTCCCAACCGCGCTGGGGTGTGTGGCGTCAGGCGTCAGGCTGGGCTGGTGAGATGGTCAGGAGGTGAGGCTTCCAGCGCTCTGTCTGGGATGAGTGCAGATACGGCTGTCAGCTCGTCAGCTGAGGCCTGAGCAGTGAGCCATTAGAGAGCTCTGATTTTATGCCCAAGACTGGGTGCGGTGCCCCCATCTGCAGTCTGATAAAGCCGTCCAGATGGTCACACTCCAGCCTGTGTCTGGAGTTACCTGGTTAGGGCGTTGACTGGTCACACCTTTCACGGGATCCTCTGGCATGACTGTCACTTTGTGACTGACATAGCTGTCGGAATTATTCAAGTCCATTCTGTGTTCATAATGAGTGTTCTGTACACAGTGGGAGAGAGATTTGGAGCAGAGACCTTCCCAGACCACTCACGTCACACCCAGCAGTGATGCCTCCATCCCTCGGCCTTGGCTCGGGGATGCCTGGTCGGCGCCCTGCCCTGAGCCTGGAGCAGGTGGGTCCTGACACCCCCGCTTCACCAGCCGCTCCATTTGGACCCCTATCACTGTCCTCCGTCTGCCCCTATATATATCTCCATACCCCTGACACAGCCCTCGGCTAGGGCTGATATGCTTTTGTTCTGGGCCTCAGCGCAGCAGATGGAAACCCAGAGCCATCCACACCCTGAGCCAGCTTCCTCCTGAAGTCAGATCAGTCCATTCTATTCAGGTGAGAGAGCAACCTCGGTCCCTTAGCTTGGCATCAAAGGGCCCAGAATTATCAGCAAGTTGCTTTTGAAAGAGTAGAGAAACGAAACGTGTGAGGCTATAACTTTTAATTTAAAATACTGTGCCCTCTGCATTTGGGTGTCAGGAGGGATCCTGAGTGACATTTGTGGAGCTGCTGGGGTGAGCGTGTGAGGTCAAGCATACTCATTAGCCATGCTTAGAGGCAGCGGAGGGGGCGAGGGGAGTAAGTCGGCTCTGCCGACCCGGTTTCCTATCCGGAGGGAAGCAGAGCTCAGTCTCCCTTCAGCGTCCCTCAGGTGGGGCCACGGCCAGGCGCACACAGAGCATCCATGGGGTCACCGTGGAGCATTGGGGGATGGGGAGGGAGACCCACAGGTGGCTCTTTTAGAGGTGGCACGTGTGTGGCTTCATCTCTGTTTAGAGAAAACCAGATCTGGGCTGCCAGGAATTTTGTCAGTGAAGGAACCTGGCTGACCAGATATTGTGTGGAATTCCCTAACCCATGGACCTTAGATATTTATGCTGCAGTGTGTGTGTGTGTGTGTGTGTGTGTGTGTGTGTGTGTGTGTGTGTACGTACTCCTGAAAAGGGGAGGATCCACAGGTAAATATTCAAAGGGGTCCATTCATTTATTAAAAAAAAAAAAAAATACCTGTTGAGCAATTACTATGTGCCTGGGACTGCCCTAGGTACTGGGGAGATGGCCGTGAACAAAACAGTCCGTTTATCCTCTAATCCAGGAGACGGAAAGTAAATACACGAGCCAACACCCGTGCCATGTTTGGTGGTCCTATGTATGTGCCATGAAGAATAAAGCTCGGTAAGGAGAATAGAGATGATGGACAATAGTATACTTGGGCGCACGCCCCTAACCCGTCAGGAGCCCTTGGCGTAGACAGTCAGTGGATTCCACTCCATGCGAAGGGTGTCCCTGGATCCACTGCACCTTGTAGAACAAGTCTGAGGTGTGAGCTGGGTGCGTCTGGGAGCCAGGTCCACTGGTGACGGGAATGCACTCCGGAGACACACCGTGCCCCCTGCCACCCCTCCTTCCTGCACCTTCCCGGTGCCAGGCCCCTGAACGGAAGGCTGGAGCTTGCCCAGCCAGGGGCAGGCTGAGTGGAGCTCCTTGCCGTGGAAAGGACCTGGCTTCAGGGTTGTGAGCTGGGTTGATCCAGCCTCCTCCTCCCTCAGGTTTGAGGTGGGTGGGCACAGCAAGCAACAGCACTGTGTGTGGCCCACTCTGGCTCACGTGGCTGCTCCGTGCGTAAAATGCCCTCCTCCTTTGGCCTGTTAGGGACACTCACAGATAAAAAGCGTGCCAGCATCCAAGTGTACTGGTGTGGTAGGGCTAGGCGGCTCCGGGCCTAAGGAGGTCATGCCTTGGAGAAGCTCCTTCCGATCTGGGGGACTCGGCGGCTTCACTGTGCAGTGGAGGAACTGGGTTCTGCCATAGGCCTATGGGCCCTGCTGGCTTCCAAGTTCATGCTCACACGTTTCCCAGTATTTTCCTGAAGGCTGCTTTGTGCTGAGCCCTGTGCCAAGATGAGCGACACTCAACCCTGACCTTGGGCCGCTCCCCATCCAATGGAGGAAATGTGCAAGCAAAGCGGCCCTACCACTGACCAGCCTTACGACCTTGAGCACACGACTTAAACTTCCTTGGATTTCAGTTTCCTCATCTGCAAAATCGGTATATGTCAGAGGACCTCCTCGTGCTTTTGCAAGGATTAAATGAGTCACAACATACAGAGCAGTGAGCACAGCTCGCAGGAAAACTAGCTCCTTAGGGACGAGAGGCCTGAGTGGCTCGTGTCCGTGCCCTTCATGCCTGGTCCAGTTCCTGGCCTGGAGAAGCATTTCCAGAAGAAAGGAGGAATGAAGAATGGCAGGAGGACTTTCTTCTGGGTTATCAGATTTTGGAGGCACGTGAGATTTGTGGGAGCTCCTGTGACCCCCCAGACAGTTCCCGCAGGCTGTTGTAAAGCTTTCACCAACACCGGTCCCTGCAGCCTCTGCATTGTGTATTCGAGCCTTTGATGTACAGGGGGGATGTTTGCCAAGGGAGAGAAATGTTATTGGACATTTTTTGTGGTTGTAAAGATTACTTCTTGATGAAAACACACACAAAGAAAGACTTACAAGCCACCCTTAAGGAAGGCACATGAACGATGTGTGTTTACAGCATCCCAGCCATTGCTTAGGGCTGTCAGCTCCAAGTGGCTCCTCGCAGGGGTGGGGACAGAGGAAGGCACAGCCATAGGGGCCTCGGGCATAAGCGAGGGGCAGTTCTGTGCTCACACCCCTGCAGCCCCTTATTCTGAACCATCCCTTGACTCTCTCTGCTCCTCTCAGATTGTCTAAGTGTTTTCTGTCAAAGACCCAGCCTTTTCCTTGAGGTCTGTCCTGGTTCCTCCCCACTCCCCAAACTAGAAGGGCCCTTTTGCTGGGTGCATCTACCTGGAGCATCCACCCCCTGCTCTGGCACCGTGGGGCTCAGACCCTTCCCATGGAAGAATCCTGTCTCCAACCAGATCCTAAGTCCAAAAAGGCGGGCAGGGTTCCCAGTCCTTTCTCTGGAGCCCTGAGCAGTTGCCTGCTTGCAACAGGCAGGAAAGAAAGGGCTGTGGCTGAGGGGGACAAGGGAATGGCCTTCAGGCTTCACTTCCTCATTACACTTCACACACCTGTTGCCCCTCACCTGACCTGAGAGTCCCTGTGGGCAGGAACCTTGCTTGTCTCATTCAACCCAGGATCCCCTCGGGCCTTCAGAGCCTGGGGAAGTTTGTGGAATGAATGAATGAGTGAATGAATGAATGAATGAGGGAATAACGAGGCACATTTTCTGTCTCTTTGCTGACACTCCCATTCATTGCAGACCCCATCTTCTTTGCCTGGAAGCCCCCTGGCCTCCTGGTGGGAAGGAATGTCTCCCCCTTGGCTGGCTACGCAGCTTCCTTTGGGTCTGCTTACTGCCTGGCATTGAGAGTTCTCCTTCTTGCTGCAGAGACAGATTGGTGCCCTTGGCTATAAAAATTGTGACCATGCCAGGGTGCCAGGCAATAGTCCCAGAGTATCCTAAGGCAGACAGAGTGGCCGGGGTGCGGCCCAGCAGGGCTGGATACTGGTTGGGCAGGGTCTGGTGTCTGGTTAGGAGAGAGTTAGAGGCACATGGGCCTGCGTCAGGATGGGTGGCTGGGAGCTGGGACTTGGGGTCAGAGGCCAAGATTGACTTAATAGCTGTGCAACCTTGGATGGATGGCTTACCCTCTCTGAACCTCAGCTTCCTTCTCAGTTTCGGAGTGAGAAGCCTGAATGGAGACTCTTGTAGTCCACCAGCTGTGGGGCTCGCCTTCCTGCTTCAGACCCTGTGCCTGTGCAATGGCTTCCTACTGCCACTGCGATGACAAATGACTACAAATCGAGTGGCTTACGGCAATACTAATTTCTTCTCGTAGAATTCTGGAGATCAGAAGTCCAAAGTCAGCCTCAGTGGACTAAAGTCAGGGTGTTGGCAGGGCTGGCTCTTTGTGCAGGCTCTAGTGGAGAATCCGTTTCCTTTTTTTAATTTGTGGCCCCTTCCTGGAATCACTCCAACCTCTTGCTTCCAGGGTCATATTTCCTATATTGACTGACCCACCTGCCTCCCTCCTATAAAGACTTTTGTGATTTTATTGAACGCACTCAGATATTCAAGATAACCTTCCATCCGCCTCACTATCCTTAACTTAATCACATCTGCAAAGTCCTTTTTACCCTGACAGGTAACATATTCACGGGTTCTGGAAATTAGGATATGAACATCTTTGTGGGGGGTGGCGGGCATTGGTAAGCTACCTCAATGTGGTAAAATATAAAACTGAATCAAATAATCATCACATAAATCTATTATTATGAGCTCTAAACGTGCTATGCCACAAAGCAACGCTGTGTTGTGAGAGGGAAAATGGGGATCTGGCTTAGCCTGGGGGGACAGTGAGCGCTGAGCCACATTACCCCCCTTTTTCTCAAGCCCTGTCAGTTCTCACAGCCCCGCCTGCCACCCAGAAGTCCCCAGGGAGTCTCTCTCTCTGCAGCCACCCTCTGTCCATTGCTCCCACCCTGCCCCTGGGGCAGCCATAGGAGTCAGCAAATCCTCAGAAACTTTAAAACACTTTTCCCTCCTAAGTAGCATATGACCCTATACAGACCAGCTTTCCTAGGGAGTGTCAGCGACATTAATATAAATCTTATAAATATCTGTCTCCCGGGCTGGAAGACGTATGAAGCTGGGACTCATTTGGTCCGTGGTGCTGCCTCTCCAGCCACCCAAATCCTCTGTGAGCAGGAGCTTTTTTGCCTCTTCGAAAGTCCTCCGGGAAGCGGTCTTGTCACTGACCTCAAGGACTCCTGTGGCGTCCAAGAGGAGGGAAGATGGGGAGGTCCGTCCTTGGGAACGCAGTCCCTCACCATCTCCCAGAATAGCGGCCCGGCTATCCTGCTGAAGGCGCTTCAACAATCCCACTCGGCCCTCCCAAAGCATCCAGAAAAGACAACGGAGCTATCAGCAACCTCACCACTGGCCTCCACGGGGAAACCATTTCCAATGACTGTGTCTCGCAAAGCTGCTTAGAAGCTGGTGGTTCTGCTTTCGCCCTGCCCCCCCGCCGCCGCCTCCCCCACACACAGCGGAAAGGACATCAGAGTAAGTCTGGTGTGACACCAAAGCTAACATGATGGGGATCTGGAAAGAGGGCCAAGACGGGCCCGCTGCTTCCAGGGGCCCTGCAGGCCATCCTCTGCGAGCAGCATCAGGGCTGGCTCGGCGGTTGTCTTGTCCTCGGCTTGGAGGAAGGTTGGTCGTGAGTGTCCGTGCCCACGCGGCCACCTGTGCTGGCTCAGCCACGCACACGGGGCCCCAGGGACTCTGCATGTCACCACTTAATGTGGCCCTGGCAGGGCCTTCAGGAAAGACAACTGCCGATACTCATCCACTGCATGTGGATGCTTCGGCCGTGCTCTGTGGAGAGGTGTCCTTGGCCGTGCCAGACACCTTGGAGGAGATCCTCTTAACTGCCAGCGACTTCCAAACAGGCCCTGCAGACACCACAAGGGCCACCATCATGATGATGCTACTGATTCTGATGATGGTAATTGCGCCCATTCACAGCGTGTTTGTGCTGTGCCAGGCCCTGTGCTAAGCTCCTTGCACGCATTACCCAATGGATCCTCCCAGCAGCCCGATTATCATCATCCTGATTTTACTGTGGAGGAAACTGAGGCCTCGAGAGTAAGCAATGATGCAGGTGGTTGGTTCAGGAGGGAGGCGGCCTGGATTATGGAAAAAAGAGCATGCATTTTGGAGTTAAATAGATCTGGGTTTGAATTGGCCTGACAAGTCCGTGCCCCGCTCTGTGTTATGGGGAGGCAGGAAAGAGTGAGTGGGCACATATGGGTCCCCCTCCCCAGGGGCCCAGCGCTGGACCTGCACAGGTAGGCAGGGAAGAGCCTCACGGGAAGAAGCCACCTTCCTGGGAAGGGCTGGCAGGCAGGGCTGCTCTGTCAAGTGGACACCTGCTCTTCCCTACCAGGCAGGGCAGGAAGTGGGAGTGTGCCAAGAGAGCTTCTGCAGACCTGCCTGCTCCCAGCGCCAGGCCCGAGCTCAGCCTCAGATGCCATCCGAGGTCACCTTGCGATTCTGTAAAATTGGCCTCATGGGAGCAGAGACCAGGGGGAGATCTAGTGTGATGGTCAACCAATAACTGCAGACATAGGGAGGGGGGAGGGAGGGATGGTCCCTCACAGGAAACCGTCCAAGGAGGACGGTTTGGTATCCTTCTGTTTCTGTTATCCTAGAGGATGGAGCCTTTCAAACCAGCCCTCCTTCCTCTATCTTGTGGTTTATTCTGCTCAGCTGAGGTCCTTCTTCACAGACCAAAGGTCTGAAAGTGGAACAGGAATGAAACAGAGTGCGACCTGGGATCTTCTCAGAGACCCATTGCCCCTAGTGAGGCATTCGCATAGGGTTACTCCAAACCGGTGGTTGCTGAGCTCGTTGGGCATGTCCCATGGGGCATTTCTGCCCAATGTGGAAGCCCTGATTTTCTGGTTAGCATGTGCGGACGTCACAAAGAGTTCATACATTTTCCTCATCGTACCTCTAGAATACCCTGCTGAGTGACTTACGGACCTTTTGCCAGGATTTGACCTGGAGAGTAGAGCGAGGAGGCGATATGATCACCATAGAAAGAGAAGGAAGTCGATAGGTAGATGTATGTGGTGTAGGAGAGGGGCGTGCACACTCGAGCCTGAGCGCAGGTGGGGTGGGCGAGTGAGTTAGAGGACACCTGTGTATGTCCAACCGGGGTGAGTGTGTGTGCCTGTGCGTGTACATCCTTGCAATTCAAAAACTGTATATTTTGACGATGTTCCCAAACGTTCAACTATTTTTATAGCATAGTTGCCCTGTTAAAAATCAGTAAAATGTTTAGTGGGGAAAAAAAGGTATTTTGGTGACTTCTTCAGACCTTTAATGATACCACACATATAAGACCATTTATAAACTATTAAAGTGAGTTCTCCACGAAAATAAACTCCCCTCTACATGGCCTCTGACCATTATTCGCCTCGCATTCATGTGAAGTTTAAGTAGAGCTTCTAAGACAAAAAAGGGGATCATGATGAATAGTGAGGCCACGCCCGTTAACCGCCCCCTCAGCCCGGGAAATCACTTTGCAAAATGTTTAAAGCTTTCCTTGCGTTTCAAGTTCAGTTGGGCAGCCACAAATTTCCTGGCACTGCATGGAAATATTTTGAGGGGCTCCCAGCTCTACTCCAAGTGCATTTCCACGGAGAATCTTGGGTTCCCTGGGCAAATTCTCACAACGCTCTCCACCGTCTTCTTAGCTGTCACCAAAGTATTCAGTCCCGCTCAGTGAGCAATTTTTGCCCTGGCTGAAGCACTTGCTGAAACGATTTCATAAATCATCTTTTTCTTGTTTTCAAACACTCGCAAATCAGAGCCACCATCAAATTCAACATCCACTCCTTAATTCACCCACAGCTTCTATTTTCTAGCTAAACACCATCACTTCCCTAGACTCCCTCACTCACTTTTTGCTTCCATTATCACCCCGGGCAGTTGGCTCTATTTTGGGAAATGGTTTTTCATAATGAAATAAAGATTTTTCGGCACTTGATAAGAGTCGCCGCCTAAGCCCGAGAACAGGACCTCATAGAACTGGAGACGTCGAGTGGTCAGCAAGGTGTCTTCACTGGCCGAGGGTCTCCCTCACATGCCAGCCTCCCAGCATTGGCGATTCGAATCTCAGCCTCGGCGACAGTAGGAATTACGGCCTGGCCAAAGGTACATTGTGTGTCTACTGGGCCTTCAAGGATTTGTAGCCGTAAGGCCGCAAAACTTGCATGGCCACAGGTGGAGAGGTGCAAGTGGACCGGGGTGGGCCTAGAATAGTGGTTGGGAAAGCTCTTCTGCTAGCAGGTTGGCTGGCATCTGGGGTCAAGACCAGAGCCTGAGGATTCTATGGATCGGCAAACTTCCTGGGAATTAGGGAGCCTTGTAGGTTTCCTGTCCTATACACTTCTGAGCTTGAATCATTTCTTCCTGGAAGCCCTCCTGACTTCCCTTTTGCCTCTGCAGAGCAGGACAGCTACTCCCACGAGGTTCATGCCCCCACCCCATTGTGCCGCGGCCATGGGACCTGTGTCTGTGTGCCGTCCTTACCAGCTGACCTCTCTCTCTGCATCTCCCCTTAGACTGGGAACTCCCGAAGGCAAGGACTGCCCTCCCTATCCCCCTCCGCCCAGCCTGCGTTCTGTTTAATCATGGGTCGTGGACAGGATGTACCCTTTATGTAGCTCCCTACGTTCAGGACGAGTGCTGTGGGTGTCCGGCCTCTGCAATCACACAGGCTTTCCTGCTCTGCTGCTGCTGCTGCCTTGACATTCTTAACCAGTTTTTGAACAAGGGGCCCTGGATTTTCAGTGTACACTGGGCCCGGCAAATTATATAGTTGTTTAATGCTCACCTTTAATGTCTTGGTGAACAGGAAGTGTTTTTGGAGAGTTGATGTACCTAGAGGTCTAGTGTTGGTGACATTAGATGAGAATCTCTGAGGGGAAGGGCCGCAGTTTTCCAGCACTTTCTGACAGCACCTAGCATCGGCTCAGGCACAGGTGCATCCTTTACCATCATCCTTACCCAGGCCTTGAGAGGGCAAGTTGAAAATCAGGAGATACTCAGCCTCCAAGAAGACTTTTCAGTGAGAACCCCAGACCTGCTCCTGAAGACTCTGTTTATGGCAATAAGCATGGGAGGTGTTTGTCCTCTGGCATAATTTTATAGCCAAGGATGACGGCTCTGATGAGGCCTCACAAATCAGGTGGGGCCAGCACCTTAAGCCAGAGCTTTCTGTCAGGCCCCTTCCCAACCGTCTTCTGTTGGTGTGGGAGGCAGCGGGCCGTTAGCTCCATGGTCAAGGGATGAGGATGAGTGGTGAGAATTCTAACTCCATCTTGGGTGACTTTGATTCAGAGTCCATGAGGCTGACCAAGGGGAAGCTTGCTAGATAGAGGTGACTGAGGGACAGAGTCTCCGGCTCGGGTGTCAGGCCAAGCAGCCCTCTGCCTCTGTCGCCTGGAGGTATAAACAATAGTAGTGAAGGTTTCCTAAGTGTTTCTTATGTGCCATTTGTCACAGGGCTGAATGTGTTAATGCAAATGCTCATTCCATCCTCCACAAATCTATGGGGATCACTGCTTTATAAATGAGGAAACTGACCATAAAGAGATCTGATGGCCTATCCACAATCTCCTGACTCATTAGGGGCAGGGCAGGGATGTAAACCTCTACCCCTAGTGCTGCGACTCACTGCTCCTCATCCACTGGGGCCCAGGAAGCCCCTGCTCTACCTCTGTGGCCTCTTGGGACTTGGAGGAGGGGCTTGTATATGGGGGGGGGGGTCGTGCATCAGTCTCCCTGGACAGGGGCAGAGGAGAGAGGATGTTTGGGTCCCTATCCTCAGGAATAAAACAGAAAAGCAGAAGTCTTGATGGGAGTGGGAGGGGTGAGTCCCTGAATTATAGCAAAAGGTGCAGGAACCGGGAATGTGAGAGCCTTGAGGATTCTAGAACTTTGGCATTGAACCACTCCTGTTACCTATTTGTCCATCTAGCAGTCATTCCAAAGGGCCCAACATGTGCCGGGAAAAATTTTACTAGGTACCAGAAGTGCAGAGAATAAGAGATAATTACACGTATTTATGAACTGCTAACCGTGTCCCAGGGTCTGTTTTAAGCATATTACAGGGACGTCTTCACAATAACCCTAGGAGGCAGGTGCTGTTATTGTCATCCTATTTTATAAATCAACAAATCAGGGCATAGAAAGGGGAAGCGCCACATGTATTAAGTGGCAAAGCTGGGATTTGAACCAGGCAGTCTTGGTTCAGTCTCCCAGAGCCATCTCTCAGTCACAACATGACACCACTTCAGTTTCAAAGATCTTTTGATCTGCTCAGAGCAGTTGTTCTAAGACCCAGCTGCACGTTAGAACCACCTAGGGGGAGTTTTCTGAGTCGCCATGCTCCCTGAGACTCTCAGACAGTGTGGGTGAGAATGCAAAATGATACAAGCACTTCGAAAAAAATGTTTGGCAGTTCCTTGCAAAGTTAAACATATACCTACCATATGACCCAGCCATTCCACTCCCAGGTGACACCCCAAGAAAAATAAAAGCATATGTCTACACAAGAACTTATGCCCAAATGTCTGTAGCAGCTTTATTTATAAGAACCCCAAACTGGAAATAATACAAATATCGGTTCGCAGGTGAATGGATAAGCAAACCTTGGTATATCCATTCCCTTCCCAGAGAATACTACTCAGCAATAAGCAAGAACAAAGTGCTGAGGGATGTATCATGGATGAATCTCAGATGAGTCGTCCTGAGTGAAAGAAGCCAGACCAAAAAGAGTGTATGCTCTGATTCTATTTACATAACTCTAGGAATTGTGAACTGATTTAGAGTGAGGGAAAGCAGATTAGCGGTTGCCTGGGGAGGGGATAAGGAGGGGTGGAGAGAGACTATGGAGGGTCACAGGGGCCCCTCACGGGTCATCCATACCTTCATTTTCCTGATTGTGGTGATAATTTAACAAGAGTAGATAGAGGTTAAAATTCCCTGAAGTGTGCACTTTCGGTATGTGCAGTTTACTGTGTGCCAACTAGACCTCAGCAAGGCTGTAAAAAAGACAAAACTCATAAACACCCTGCTCAGACCTGATCTCAGAACCAATAAATCAGTCTTTGGGAGAAGAACTCAGACATCAGTATTTTGAAAGCTCCCCAGAGATTCCAATGGGCTTCTAAGGTGCAGAAGGTCCAAGGCAGTGGCAAGACAGGTGCCCACGTAAAAAGGTGGTAGGTACCCAGAGGGAGGTGTGCTCAGAGCAGGGCCGCCGAACTGAGCCTGGGCCCAGGGAGGACGGCTCAGCAAGGTGACAGCTGAGTCACGCATGAGATGACAGCTTTTTGAAGGCTGAATAGGAGTTTTCCAGAGGAAGGAAGGGAGGAGAGGGTGGGACAGGCCAGGGAGGGTGGTCCAGGCAGAATGGGCAGCACCACAGTCAGAGGCACAGAGGACGGAGAGAACGGCCTCTGCGTGGGAACGGCACGGCGACCTGTTGCCTGCGGCTTAGGAGTAGGAGGCAGTGCTGACAGAGGCAGGCCAGGGGCCTGGGGAGGACTTGGGCCTCTATCGGCAAGGTCCCCCTGACGATGAGGAAGAAAGTCCGTCCAATAACGACACTGCCCTTTCCCAGATGTGGCCCTTCCTTTCCTGAGAAGACTTGGGTGCCCCGTCGACGGTTGGGTGAGGGGATCAGTTAGGGACTTTAAGGAGTAGAGTGACATCGTCAGGGCTGCATTTGAGAGGCCACCGTGGGAGCCGGGGTGAGGAAGACCGGAGAGGGCAGGATTTAGACTCTCAGCCCTTTGGCGGGAGGGTCTGTGCTCTCAGGCGGGTGGTGCTGCTTCCTTCCCTTAGTCATTCAGCCCATACTGACCGAGGACCAACTCTGTGCCGGACATGTTCTGTGTGCTAAGGATAGGAAGGAATGAGAGAGACAAACCCCTTCCCTCACAGAGCTGGCGTTCTAGAAAATATAAACCACGTAACAAAATACTATAGAATGTGTTAGATGTTCATCAATGCTATTGAGAAGAAAAAAGCAGGGTAAGAGAGGGGGGCTAAGGGAGGGGCTTGCAGTGTCACACAGGATGGGCAGGGAAGAGCTCACTGAGAAGCTGCCACTTGAGGAAACACCTGACAGAGGCGAGCGACTGAACCTTGCTCATCTTCGGGATGAAGACCATTCCGGGTAGAGGGAATTGCACGTGCAAAGGTCCTGAGGCAGGAAGGGAGGAGGCAGGGGGAGAATGGTAGCGAGCAGGGCAGAGAAGGAACAGTTTATGTGGGGCCTTGCAGGCCCTCGTGAGGACTCTGGCATTTACTTGAGAGAGAAGGGAAGCTGTTGGAGCATTTGAGCAGAGAAGTGGTGATAAATCTATTCCTGCAGGGTTATTTGTAAATCAGATGTTTGTCAAGTGAATCCAGCTTAAAATCCCCTACAAGGACCCAGGCTGACCTGACAGTTCTTGCTTGGAGGTGGCTGGTTTCCACAGAACATTTGCAGAGATGTGCTTTCCCCAAATTAAATCTTTACGTGATTCCCCCCACCCCAGCCCAAACCCTCTGGGTGAGAGACCAAGCCCCTCAAATAGCAGCACTGCCCATCTACAAAGCCCATTTCTCTTCCTTGGAAACTGCTTCGAGGCGGATCTGCTCACCCTCATGAAAAGTGGATGAGGATGAGGCCTGCAGAGAGAGAAGGAAACCTGCAAAGAAGATGTCAGTTGTGAGAGCGGGGCCGCTGGGCCCTAAAGTCAGAGCTCCTGAACAAAGGAGTCTGAACATTCTCTCTCTAGCCCAAACTGCATAGATTTGCTGGAAATACTTCCATTCTAGCCAGCCTAAACAGCTACATACTATTTATTGAGCACTTACTATGTGCCAAGGTCCGTGATAAGTACTTTACGTGACCGAACTCATTTAATTCTCTCAACACCTCCCAGTCTCAGTAACTTCCATTTCTCTGACGAGGTACCTAAGGATCAGAGAGGGGTGCTGTGTATCTCAAAGTCACACAGCTAAGTAGGAGCCTAGGTCTGTCTGACTCCAGAACCGTGCTTAGAATCACCATGTGTGTGACATTGCCTCCCTCTCCCCGCTGTCACTGAAATATTGGCAGCCACTGCTTTCTAAACAGGACAGGCCATTCTAGGCCGGGAGGCCCCATTCCCAACGAGCACAGCTCTCCAGCCCTCCATGGCATAACGGGACATCGGTGGCAGGCCGTAGGGAAGGGGTGGGGTTTGAGCCCATGCTGGGCTGGAACTTGGGGAAGAGGCCAGACTGCAGATCCTAGTGAGGGTGCTCAGGAACACAGCTAAGGAGCCCCAAACCTCCCCTGATACATGTGCGACAGTGGGTGAGACCAGGCAGGCAGATTCTCCAAGCCATGGAGTTTTGGGTGCCCTGTCCTTTGAAAGTGGGACTCCAGTTGGCCAGGAGGGGTTGGGAGGGAAGGGGACTGGTGCTGTCTGTCACCCTGGTGGGCTGGATTTAGTTCCAGGTCCAGTGCTCGCTGGGAATGGGGGAGAAGTTCAGTCGATGGAGAGAAGTTAAGGACCCCTGCCCTAGGGTTTCCTGGGCCAGTACGAGGATCAGAAAAAGGACAGGAGGTCTGGCCCTACTCCAGCCCCTGCCCACCACGGCAGGCTCCCTGGAGCGCTGCCTTCTAATACCTCCCCAGTTCAGGGTTGCCTGCACACCAGATTAGTCCCCCATCCGTGGATGCTTTCTAAGCAAGTCATATGCGTAGACTTCTGCAAAATACCTACAAAGAACCGCGAAATTCTCATCTTCCAGGGAGGTCCTGTTCACTGGGAGAGGAAGCACCTGATTCCCGAGCTTAGAAAGGTTGTCAAATGAGAGTTTCTGTTTCCATGGGAAGTACTTGTGGCCCCGGCTTCCTCCCAGGGCACCTGGCGCAGCATGCCACACCAGCACCCCTCGTCTCCCTGTAATTATTTGTTTACACATCTGTCTCCCCCCACAAGGCCACGGGCCCCTTGAAGGCGAGGTCTGCATCTGATCCCATCCCTATCTCTGATGTCTGGCCCAGGCGGCTCTGTAAAATTATAAAATAAATTAATGAATAATTAGGAAGAAACGGCTGCCAGAGAGCACCAAGGTTCTGAGTCAGTGGTCTGATAACGTCTGTGTGAGGGAATCCGGCTCCCATGGACTCTGTGTGTTGAATAATTGAGTGAGGTGTGCCGGAGGCAGCGCAGATGTGAGACTGCTCCAACCTGACAAATGAAAGACAGTTTCTTACAGAGGAGGTGGACGCGAGCCCAGACCCATCCTGGGGGTTCATCCTCTGGGGCTCCCCCGGGAGGCTGACCTAAGGAGGAGGCAGGAAGAAGTGTGGGTGGGGGCCCAGCTCTGGGTGGAGGAAGGCGGACCGCGCTGGGAGCACCAGGGATGACAAAGGCCACTTCGGTCATCTCTCGTGCTCCCAGCACTGTGCCATCCTGTCCCAGCTCCTGACACCCAGAGGGCTTCTGTCACGTGGGGACCAAGATTTGGAGAGGAGCCAAAAGTCCAGGTAGGAGACAAGGCTTCACCCAGTCATTCGACATGTGTCCTGGGTGCTAGGACCCAGCAGTGAACAGGACATCCGCTGCCCTTAAGGAGGTGGACTTGTGGTGTCTGGTAAATAATCTCATTGCAGCTTGGGCTAAGTGGCGTGTGGAAACAAAGGAAGGCCAGGGAAGGAGAGCGGTGAGTTGAATGGTTTTGGACAGGGCAGTCCAAGAGGACTTCTTGGAGGAGCTGACACTTTTGTGGACACCTGAATGATGCGAATGAGGTCTGCTTTGGTGGCTCAGCTTGGCACGTTTGAGGAGCTGCCTGAAGGCCCGTGTCGCAGGAGTCAGGGGCACCAGGAGGCCAGGTGACCAGCTGTGCTGCTGTGCCCTGACCCAGGGGTTCCTGGGACACAGGACTTGTCATACTAAACCTGGAAATATCCTGGGCAAACTGGGATTAAGTAGGTCACCTAGAGGTAGAGGATGTGAACAGAGGGGCCAGGCTAGTACATGCATGGCCACCTCTGAGGCCGTGCTGAGGGGACTGGTTTTATTCTATGCTTGGTGGGAATGGCAGACAATGACTTATCTGTGAGTTAGCAAATATTTCTCAGTGCCTGGACAGTAAGCCAGGGGGAGGCATACACAATCCTGCCTTCCCAGAGTGTCGGGCTTTCGTATTCCCTCACATGGGCAATTAAGCCAGCGGTGGTACATTGTCACCACACGCCTTCTCTTTGACATTTTCCGACGAGACTCGGGGTAAACAAAGAAACATGTCCACAGCCATCAGAGCAGGCGCCCCTTTTCCATCCCGATCCACAGGACTGTATCATGTCATTGTAACAGAGAGGGAAGCACATGTTATTTGATCCTACGCGGCAGCCCAGGGCATCCTGAAAATCAAACACTGGCTCACTTTGCACACCTGAGTTGGAAGGTCACAGGGCAGCTGGGGAGGCAGAGATGAGTGGGCTGTCTGAAAGCAGCATGAGGAGGGCTGTGGTAGCTGCGTGGGCGGGGACGTGTGGCACCAGCAATAGCGAGTATTCACTAAACACTGTCAGCTTCCCATTGCTGCGTAACAAATTGTCACCAACACACTAGCTTAAAACACCTTCATTATCCTGAAGTTTCTGTGGGTCAGCAGTTTGGGCACGGCTCAACTGGATTCTCTACTCAGGGTCTCACAAAGCTGTAATCAAGGTGCCAGCCGAGGCTGGGATCTTCTCGGAGGCTCACGTGACTGTTGGAAGCCCTCCTTTCCTTGCGGCTGTAGAACCATGGCAGTTTGCTCCTTCAAGATCAGCAAAAGAATCTATGCTGCTTCCAGTCTCTGACTGTCAAACCCTTGGGATCACCTGATTTGGTCAGGTCCACCCAGAATAATTTCTTTTTTTCAATTAACTCAAAGAGTAATTACATCTGCAGAAACAAAAATTCTCTCACCTTGCCATATAACTTTAATCGTCGACGGACATCCCATCATATTCACGGATCCCACCCACACCCAAGGGGAGGGGATTATGGGAGTGGGAGCAAAGGATGGGACCCTTGGGGACCTTCTTCAGATTCTACTTACCATACTAGCCATGTAAGAAGTTCTTTACCCCCACCAATTCATTTAATTCACAGAACAATCCTCTGAGACACTGTCACTGTCCTCAGTTTACAAATGCACAAACGGAGGTAGACAGAGGATAAGTAATAAGTCCAAGGTCCCCAGCTAGGCAGAGCCGGTGCTCGGCTAAGCACAGCCTCCTGGAGCCAGGATCCCTGTGGCAGGCTGGGAAGGAGGGGGGAGGTGAGGGGAACCCACCAAAGTTTCCATTGCTCTTTCATAAAACGTTGCCATGGAAACCCTGCATGAAGCATCACTTAAAGAGCTGTTTGATAATTTTTTCAGGGTGGTATCTGCAGGCACATAGCAGCAGCACCAGCACACACACACACACACACACACACACACACACACACACACCTTGGTTGAGTGAATGGGTCTGGGGCAGCACATGGCAGAGGTCTGGAAGGTCCACTGATAAATGAAAATGTTCATTGGCTCTCTCAGGGCCTGGTCACTGTTCCTGGTGCAGGTAACCCAGCTCTGGGGAACCATTGAGGTCCTGATGCTCGGGGTACTGTCAGTTTTCACTCACTGTGGGCTTGGAGGTACTGTCTCCCAGGTGCCCCCTCTCCTCTCCCACCAGGCTGCATTCCTGGCCCCGTCTCTGCCCTTCCCTTCCTGGGCCTGCTCACAGCAACTGTCTTGGTGCCTTTGCCCACCCAGGGAGGGAGCTAGGACAGTGTAGAATCCATGGGAGTCAAGCCCGGACAGCAGACCTGGGAAGGACCAAACCTGCTCACTAAGCCCTTTTGATGAGTTCTAGCTCCCATCGTGACATAGACAGTCCTAGACATGTACTCATCTTGTCTCAAATCTTAAAGCTAGGACTGGCCTTGCAGATCACTGAAGCCGGCAGTCCAGGGTAATAATTATGACGACAGCCATCACGGTGACTGCCACCTAGCGTGACTTCTTGCCAGAACCCACGTGAAGTGCTTTGAATACATTGTGTTTAATTGATCATCCGTCAATTCGTTCAACAAGTATTTATTGAGCAATGACTCTGTGCCAGGCTCTGGGTACACACCAGCGAAGCAGTTAGACATGGAGCTTACGTTCCGGGAAGGAGATGACAATAAACAAAAGGAGGAAAATATCCAGTTGTGGTAATTGCCATGCAATGAATTACAATAGGACATTGTTGTAGGGAGAGTCTGGGGGCCTTGTTTGACTTGTGTGGTGAGGGGAGGCCTCTCTGAGGTGATAATTAAGCAGAGAGGTAAGCAGACAGCAGAATAAAACGCTGTTCCACGGAGAAGTTACAGCTATTGCAAAGGCTCTGAGCTAGGAACTGGCTAAGCGAGTCCGAGGTGCAAAAGGAAGGACCAATGTGACTCAAACACAGCAAGTAAGGAATAGGCAGTACAAGCAGAGGTTGCCCAGGAGACTTTGTAGACCCAGGTAAGAGTATAGGTTTCATGTGAAGGGAGACGAGAAGCCTTTGAAGTGTTTTCAGCAAGAGGGATACATGCTCCGACTTGTGTTTGAAAAGATCACTCTGGCTGCTGTGTGAAGAATGGCTGTAAGCGGGGAAACAGTGAAATCAGGGAGTCCAGAGTGAAGGATGCTGGTGGCTTGGGCCACGGAGGTGGCACTGCAGCTGGAATGAAATGTGTCAGCAGGACTGGCTGATTAAAGATTTGGATGTGGGAGTGGGGAAAAGGATTCTGGAATATTGCTAGGTTTTGGTCTGAGCAACCAGGTAGGTCAGATAGATTCCATCCTCAGGACAACTCTAAGGTGCATTGTCATCTGCATTTCAAAAGAAGGCCCACAGTCATCTGACAGATGCCACAACTTGGATGAACCCTGAGGACATTATGCTAAGTGGTAATAAGTAGTCAAATCCATAGAGACAGAGAGTAGAATGGTGGTTGCCAGGGGCTGCCAGGAGGAGGGAGGAGTCAGTGTTTAATGATTGCGGAGTTTCAGTTTTGCAGGATGAGAAGAGTTCTGGGATGGATGGATGGATGGTTGGATATAGTGCAATGTGAATGTGCTCAATACCACGGAATTATGCACTTCAAAATGGTTAAGATGGTAAATTTTATCTTATTTTTGTTTTTCCACGATTAAAAAAAAAAGAAAACAGAGAAAGAAAAACAGGCCCAGGATCACACTTGTTAAGAGGTCAAGCCAGGTTTTTCCTGGCCCAGCAAACTCCAGATCTGGTGTCTCTACCTGCTGTATTACCTGCCTCAAGGAACACAGGGCCCCAGGCTGCATGTGAGCTCACCTGCACCTAGGTGAGGATCAGCCCCGCCTTATACTGGTGTGGACACCAAGGGATGACACCAACCTCAGAAGTGGCTGGTTCAATACCTGTTTGGGGATTTGGAAGAGGGACAATAGAAAGCAGACCAAACCCCAGTACTCAATTTTGTCTAATAATAGGGTTGATATATACGAAGCAGGCCTTTAGAGGTGATGATGATGATGATGACGACAAAATGACAAAAATATCAGCTCCCACACATGGACGTATGTGTGCCAAGCCCTTTACATGTAACATTTTATCAATGCTCACCATAACCTTACAATGTAGGTATTTTCATTATCCCCATTCTACAGATGAGAAGACTGAGGCTAAGTAATATTAAGAGACTGGTCCAAGGCTGAACGTCAGTAAGTGGAGGAAAAATTCAAAACCTGGCCTGCCTGTCTCCAGATGTCTTTCTAGTAATGGCCCAGGTTAAGTAAGGGGACTGTATTTAAGAAGGCATAACTGTGCTGTTTCTCAGTGTTCTATATTAAACTTAATATAGGCCAACTTAAAGGGACCTAGAATTATAGGGCCAACTTAAAGGGACCTAGAATTATATCCTGGAATGAGCATCTTTTGCACAGGCTGCAGAATACTCCACACTCAGCCTCCCATGTGGAAGCCTTGGCAACAAGTCACAACAAGGCTCGACACACTCCCGCCCCACCCACTCAGGCAGCACCTCACGCGGTAAAACAAGATAAAACAAAATCAAGCTGCGCTCCTAATTCACATTTCATCTCCAGCAGCTCCTTGATGATAAATAATTCTGGAATTGGAAATGAGGTAGGAGGGAGGTGGATGGAAATCCTGGTGGTGCGGCCTGGCAGACCGTTTCCAGGGGACCGTCCTCTGTGATTCTCCCGGCAGCCAGTGAGGCAGAGCCTCCAGGGGTGAGCGGGCACCTTCGCTTCCTTCTCCTTTTTTTGAATTATTATTTTTAATCATGGTAAAATAGGCATAACAAAGTTTAGCATCTTAACCATTTTCAAGTGACATTAAGGACATTCATATTGTTATACAACCATCACCACTGTCCATCTCCAGAACTTTTTCATCTTCCCCAACTCTGTCCCCAGTAAATACTAATCCCATTCCTCCCTACTCCCAGCCCCTGGCAACCACCATTCTACTTTCTGTCTCTATGATTTTGACTACTCTACATACTGCATATAACTGGAATCATACAAAATTTGCCTTTTTGTGTTTGGCTTATTGCACTTAGCATAATGTCTTTAAGGTTCAGACGTGTTGTAGCATGTGTCATAATTTCCTTCTTTTTTGAAGACTGACTAATATTCCATTGTCTGGATATGCCACATTTTGTTTATCTATTCATCCCTTGATTGATGGACACTTGGGTTGCTTCTACCTTTTGTCCACTGTGGATAATCCTGCCATGAACATGCCCCCTTCTTTACCCCTGCTTGACCATGATTGTGTATAATTAGGGCTTTTAGGTGCTGGGTTAAGTCAGCATCCCCCATAGGACTGCCTGCCACCCTGTGCAGTGCCCCCACATACACCTTACTCACCTCACTCACCTCACCTCACTCACCTCACTTCACCTCACCTCACCTCACCTCACTCACCTCACCTCACTTCACCTCACCTCACTCACCTCACCTCACCTCACTCACCTCACCTCACTTCACTTCACCTCACTCACTTCACCTCACTCACCTCACTCACTTTACCTCACTCACCTCACTCACCTCACCTCACCTCACCTCACCTCACTCACCTCACCTCACTCACCTCATTCACCTCACCTCACCTCACTTCACCTCACTCACCTCACTCACCTCACCTCACCTCACTCACCTCACCTCACTCACTTCACCTCACTCACCTCACTCACTTCACCTCACTCACCTCACTCACTTCACCTCACTCACCTCACTCACTTCACCTCACTCACCTCACTCACCTCACCTCACCTCACTCACCTCACTTCACCTCACCTCACCTCACTCACCTCACCTCACTTCACCTCACCTCACTCACCTCACCTCACCTCACCTCACTCACCTCACCTCACTTCACCTCACCTCACTCACTCCACCTCACTCACCTCACTCACTTCACCTCACTCACCTCACCTCACTTCACCTCACTCACCTCACCTCACCTCACCTCACTCACCTCACCTCACTCACCTCACTCACCTCACCTCACTCACTTCACCTCACTCACCTCACTCACCTCACCTCACCTCACCTCACCTCACTCACCTCACTTCACCTCACTCACCTCACTCACCTCACTTCACCTCACTCACCTCACCTCACTCACTTCACCTCACTCACCTCACCTCACTCACTTCACCTCACTCACCTCACCTCACTCACTTCACCTCACTCACCTCACCTCACTCACTTCACCTCACTCACCTCACCTCACCTCACTCACCTCACTCACCTCACTTCACCTCACTCACCTCACCTCACTCACTTCACCTCACTCACCTCACCTCACTCACTTCACCTCACTCACCTCACCTCACTCACCTCACTCACCTCACTTCACCTCACTCACCTCACCTCCCCTCACCTGACTCACCTCACTGACCTCACTCACCTCACCTGAACAGATCTCAGTGTAGTCCTCGTAGGTTTCCATAGCAATCCTGGGTCACTTAGCTGGGAAAGGTGGTCAGGTATAGTGGTTTGAGGCTGGGCTGTGTCACTTACCAGGTTGGTGACTTCAGGCAAGTTATTTCATGGCTATGGTCTTAGTTTCTTCACCTATAGACCCGGGATCACACAAGTACCGACTTCACAGCTGGGGGAGGGGTTGCAGGAGATAATACAAGCCCTCCTTCTGTGCCAGGTGTCATGCGAGGTGCTTGGCATGGATTATCCAACTTGGTCCTCACAACTACCCTAAGAGGTAGTTATCCCCTTAGTTGGTATAAAGTTAGTATAATGTCATAAAAGTTATTCATTTTCTAGCTGAGGAAACTGAGTCTCAGGGAGGTGAAGGGCTTGCTCGAGGCCCTTCACCTATAAGTGGTGATGCTGGGAAGCTGAGTGCAGCTTGCACTTTCACCTAACACTTCATTCCACCTCCTGTGCAGGGAAGGCACCTAGCATGGTGTCTAATCCCCAGGAAGTGTCCAGCCAATGAGGACCAGTCTGATGAGTTTTGGACATGGCCATAGCTGACTCCTGTTTTGATGAAATATGTCTCCCCCAGGCAGCAGAGTTGGCTTTAACAGGCAAGGTCCTTGTTTGGCTTGCATTTCGAACTTGAGGCTTGGGGCATGACAGATCTGCCCTGCTGGGCAAATGCACTGGGTATCCATGAGTGATCTCGAGGGTCTGTGAATCCTGTCTTCCTGGGAAGAGGGTCCATGCGTTCCATCATTTCTCAAAATGCCCCTGACTCCAAGACAGTAAAGACTTGGATTTTAAATCTGTGGATCTCAGAAAGAGCCGCAGGCTCTAAGGCTTGTGAGCAGCAGGGTCTGTGTTGTGCTGAAAGCTCAGATTGGGGTAAGTTCCTGGGACAGCGGAGCTGCAGTCATCATGGAAACAAGGCAAGTCAGCACAGGTCATAGCTGCAGGACAGACAGAACCAGCCAGAACTCAGGGTCATATGAGAGAAGCTGGTATCAGCTGTAGGGATAATCAGGTGAGAGCACTGAGCATGGCAGGCTCGGCCACGGTCATGAAAAGGCTCGTCTCCATGCATGTGGCTTGTTCCCCAGGACAGCTGGGGGCCAGGTCTGCAGGGAGGGGCGGCTCTCTTGATTTCACTCAGGGAGGGGTGGGAGCTGGTTAATCTTGACGCCCAGGCCCTGGTTCCCTGAAGCTGTCAGCTGCCCGGTTTTGATATGAACATCAAGTCTTGCCCAACTGTGCCAACCACTGGCTTCCCAGTTCTTCTAGATCGCCATCCTCAATAGGCTCTCCCACCTAAATACACATGTGACACACAAATTTACACACACACACACACACACACACTGTGCTGGAGGAGATACAAGGAGTGCAGTGTTGCTGGGACACTGGCTGCGAAGGGAGACAGTGAGGGTTAAGGTTGGAGCTGTGGCCGGGGCCCGCTGGGGGACACCGTGAGTGCCCTTTGAGGGAGTTTGAGCTCTACCTGTAAGTAATGGGGAGCCACCAAGGGCTTTGAGAGGGGAGCAGTGTGGTCCTGTTGGCTGTTTAGAGAATGGGTTAGACCGGAACGAGTGTAAAGACAGAACAGGGAGGAAGGGACTGTCTCCGAGTCCCTGAGAAGAAGGTGAGATTGCAGGGGAGGCTGGGCCTTAGCAGTGGGGGTGGGTAGAGGGGACAAACAGGGAGATGACAGGCAGCCGACTCAAGAACTGGGTGTGAGAGCAGACGAGCTTTCATCTCAGGTGGCTGGAGAGACCACAGGCCAGTCCCAGACACAAGGGACCCAGGAGGAGAATGGGTTTGGGGCGAGGACAGGCGTTCAGTTGGGCCACGTGTAGTTGGGATCATCCGTAAGCCTTCCATGTGGAGAAGCCTAAGGCACTAAGACTTGGGGTCTGGAGACGGGAGGAATGTCTGGGCTGGCACTTCGGCTGCAGGTGGATTTAGGAATCAGTGACACAAGGGACAAAAGCCTAGAAAGCAAGAACACACATGGGGGCTGTGTGCTCCTGGACATGTGCCAACAACTCTACCTGGAATGTCCTCCCTTCTCTGCCAAGACTATATTGAATGTGTCTTCCAGGAAAGTTCTCAGAATTATTCCTTCCCGCCATCCCTGACTGGTGGGCCAGAGCAGCACAGGGCACTGCGGAGAAGGACAGAGAGGGGACAGGGTCCTGGACCTCTGTGTCATCTGCATTTCCCTACTTACTTTGCAGCTGGTAGGACCATTCATGAATTATTATCTTCGATCTAGGGCAGGCCTTTCAGACCGCGGACAGCATGCCCTGCTTGGCTCGGTAAAAGTGGTGGCAGAGCAGGGAGAGCCTCCCATGTTCCAGGTCTGGGGGCCCGTCTGCTCTCTCCAGCTACTGTTCCCAGCTTCTTCTCTTTATTTCCACTCCGGCCTCTCCCGCACTGCCCTGGCACCTTCTTCTGCAGGGACTTGTATATAGTCACATCCCAAATTTATTGAGCATTTACTATGTGGCAGACATTGAGATAAACACTTTGCCTGGTTGATCTTACTTAATCCTCTCAACAGCTCTCTGAGCTGAGTGCACTAATGGCCCCCATTTTATTGATGAGGAAACTGAGGTGCAGGGGGGTGAAACAACTCTATCGTTAAGTAACAGGGATTTGAACCTGGGTCATCTGTCTCCAGAGTCCACTCTCCTAACAAGTGTGCTCTGCTGCCTGTTATACCATAACTGCTAACCCACAGCTAGGAGGGACACAGGCGGAATTCAAAGCCAGGTCTGTGGGACGCCAGAGCCATTCTCTGAACCATACTACTCTGTGCCTCCCGGACCCCAGTAGCCCTCGCTGCCCACTTCATAGATCACTGAGCCAACAGCTGCTTGCAGAATCTCCAAGGGCAGACCTGCACCCCCACCTCCCTCACTGCATTCCATGCTGTGCCAGGAGGACAAGCTCAAACACGCGTGCCAGGAGGCCCCCCCAGTGTGGGGACAGTGACATTGGCCTCCGAGGGGTGCTGTGCTTGTAGAAGGAGATATCTGTCAGGAAGGGTCACTAACCCATAAGAGGCTGTCCAAAAGTGGATGGTTATTTTGATACCCAAGTAGTTTATTTGCATATATGGGAGAGTGTGTCTGTCGTCATATGTGTGAATGTAAGAGCTATGTACAGATGCATTCTGGGCTTGTCTGTCTTTATAGGTGCATGTTTGTATGTGAGAATGTATGGGGGGCAGGAAGCACGTGTGTGTGTGTGTGTGTGTGTGTGTGTGTGTGTGTGTGTGTGTATGTGTGTGTGTGTGTGCGTGTGAATGGGTGGATTTGTGCATATTGGATGTGAAAGTACGTTGGAATGCTTGTGTCACCTACAAGAGATTGTGGCCCCCTGCCAAGTGAGGAGTTTCTCCAGGGGAGAGCCAGTTCTACCTCCTGCCTCTTGGCCCTGAGATGGTCTCCACCTGCACCGGGACCTCCATGAAGCCTTTGGATTGGGGACTTCAGAGATGAGTAAAACTGTATTACAAGCAATAGGCAGGACCATCCGTTTCCCGCTGTTCCTGATTCTCAAGCTACAGAATGTTCACCGGGCACTGTCTCTGGCCAGGTTGGGGGCACCTTGGGAAATGGGCCTCGGAGCTGACGTCTCTGCCTCACCAACCCATCCTCTGCCTCGTCACGCAAATGCAGCAGCTAAGGAAGAAGGTGCACAGTCAGGCTGACCAGGTGTACACCACAGCTGCCTCCCCCAGCTCCTCGTCGTGTGACTGTGAGCACCTTAGCCTCCCTCATGTGCTTACCTGTGAAATGGAGATGGTGCCGAACTCACAGTGTTATCGGGAGGATGAAATGGGACAGGATTCAATGTCCAGTCCGCCCATAGCATGGTCAGCACGTGATGGAGCTAATGATGAAGAAGAAGGGGACGAGCAGGAGGACGAGCAGACATCCTGCTCAGATGCACTTTTAGTCCACATCTTCTGTAGTCGCTGTATCCACCATCCTTTTCAGAAAGTACAAGAAATAGGGGGATGGTGGTGGCTGAAAGCCTGACTTCTTAGTCCCTCTCCATGCTCTTCCACCTAATTCTTCTAGAGAGAGGGAGCCAAGGGGTCTGGAGCCTTTGGAAAATTGCGCCTTTCCCAGTGGGATGCGGGTTAAACTTTCCTGCTTGAAGAAGGAAGAAGGCTGCAAGGTATGCTGGGGCTTCTGGGCCCTGAACAGGCAGCCAAGTGCAGGAAGTAGGGGTTCTGAGGCTCTGCTGTCCCCAGGGCTGGGGTTGGCGGGAGGGGCATCCCCACGGGCGTCTAAATGATGCCCACGCTCAGAGGCGGCACTTCCTTGCTAGCCAGCAGGAGACAGGGGACAAAGTCCCAGCCTTGGAGAGGGGGCTTCAAGGCCTGGGCTGGGTGCAGAGCAGGGCTCCCACCCTGTGGGAGGTTAGGGGACAAACAAGCCAGTTATGCAGCCGTGGGACAGCCTCAGCAAGGGACAGGATGGCCTCCCACGTGGGTAGCCTCACCCAGGGTTAAAAGTCCCAGGCTCACGGCAGGAACCCCTGCCCAGCCATGCCAGGCTTCTGCCTCTTACCACTCCTTTGCCAGGACTGGTTCAGGATTCATCACTCCTAACTGCAGCTGGGCAGGGCTGAGGGCCAGACACAGCTGGCCCTGGCCACAGACCTCCGGAAGTTGGGCCCAGAGGTCATTCTGCCCAGCCAGACTGAAAACATACCTGCTGGAAAAGTTGTCAGATGAAAAGAGAGAACCTAGGCCCTTGCCCTTTTGTAACACTTGCTGTGTTTACCTGGAAGAGCTAAGTTTCCTTCTTTAGTAAGAATCGATCCCACTCCCCAAATGGGGACTGGGAGACCTCAGGCCATTCCAGCCCCCAGAAAAACATAGGATTGGACGTGCCAAAGGGGGATGTGTTTGTGAAAACAATGCATGTTAACCTGGAATACTCTATATAAATGTCAGCTATCCTTGCTATTATTCTTTGATGATGATTAAGATTTTAAAGGAAAACAGCCGTTTAGGTTTATCTCATCCTAGAATCTAGCAATCCCCAAAGTGTATTCCACAGAACACTTCAGAAATTAATAGGTATTTCCAAGGGGGATAAAAGAAGGAGAAGAGAGATTCTATAGTCAGATTTCTGGAACTTCTGGATTAAGTAGGGTTAAATGGTTTCTTTCCTGCAGAACCTCTCAGATAAACTAACCTCCTGAGTGTTGGTTTCTTCGTGAGGAGGGAATTTCTGCAGTGTTTTTCAGGATTACTTGACCAACTGAATGTTTTTCTCACGGAATTTATTTCTCAGCCCGTGTTGTATGGACATACTTTGGAAAACATTTCTAGGTTCTATTCTGCCACTAATCAGATTTAGCCCCCAGTTGCATAGTTATTCTATGCTTAACACTGACATACTTTGCAGCGTTTCCCGTAGGGTACCACGGATTCTCCACACATTGCTCTTTCTAGACAAGTGGGAGAATCCCTGTGCTCGAGTACAGTGGGGGCAGGGAAGGCTGAATGGGGAGCAGCGGGGTTTGGGCTGCAGAGATCAACAGAGGCTGCATCACGGAGGACCTTGTGCCTGCCTGTAGCTCTTCATCGGAGGGCCTGAGACCCCAGTCTCCTAAAACAGGAGAGGGGCACGTTGGTGCAGAAAAACACACTGAGCATCCTTAGAGAGTGCCTGGAGGAGGGAGAAGGCAGTACAGCTCACCACACCCCTGGAATCCTGTTGTACCCCAACCTCCACAGGCCCCACCCTGGGGGGCTCTGAAGCTCCCCCGTCTGCAGCCTCCCCTTGGGCTCAATGCTGTGTTCCTTACAGGCAGGCCTGGCTCTCCCCTTTCCCCAGAGGAATCCCCAGTTCTTTAAGAAGCTCATGTTACTGATGCAAAGGAGACTCCCCTCTGGGGCAGGGTTGCCAACACTGGCAAATGAAAATACAAGACGCCCACTGAAATTTGAATTTCAAATAACAAACAATTCTTAGTATAAGTATATCCCAAATATGGCATGGCATATACTTACGCTAAAAAAGTATTTGTGTTTCTCTGAAATTCAAATTTAACTGAGTGACCTGTATTTTTATTGGCTCTATTCTGAGTCCCAGGATGTTACCTTTTAAGTGTTGCTTCTAAAGACTCTCAGGTGAAAGAGAGGCCGCCATGGGGCACTGCGGATATGAACCATCAGGAGGAGCTGCACTGACAGCCCATCTGTGGCCCCTGCTGGTGGGATGACGGATGTCTGTGCAGCCCCAGCTAGTCAGGGTGGGGGGAAGGGGCTGACGAGGGACCTAACTGTGTCTGGGTTCCTCATGCTCTAGTCACAACAGGGAGAGACTGGGATGCTGGGAAAGACCTCGAAGGTTGGGAGGTCAAGGTGCCCCCTGATAAAGGACACAGGTAGGACAGTCAGATGGCTCTGGTTTCAAACCCAGCCCTGATCCCAGCGGGGGCATGACCCAGGGTTAGCATTAGCCTTGCTGTTCCTCATTCCCCGTCTCCATCCCGCATACAGGGGACAGAATACCTCTTTCAGGGTAAGATGAAACGGAAGGATGCAGATAAAGTACTGAGCAGACTGCCTGCCTCATATGACACACTCAGAGGTGGCTATCATTATTACTACTAACTGTGTGACCCTTCAGGTCTCTAAATTCAGCTCTTTTTGATAAAATGAGGTTCATAATTCCCCACTTAAGGAGGGGCTATGAGGACTAAAATAAACCCTGTTTTAACGGGAAAGAGTGGGGACTCAATACATACCAGCCCTTCCCTGCAGCCAGCACAGTGCCACCTGTCCCAGGGCCAGATTTAGAGGAAAGGAAATTTGATTTTGATCTCAGTCTTCAGGTGCCAACTTCCTGTCTTTTCCCTGCCCCCTTCCTCCCAGTCCCTTTCTGTTCAGGGCCCTCACCTGCACAGCCCACTGTCCCCCCAGCCCCTTTCCATCCTTGACTCCCAGTAACACCGATTTTTCTCTATTTTGGGGAGAGGGGACGGTCCAGAGATGTAAGCTGTACACCCAAGATAAGTACAGAACTGAATATACAGTACAGGGTTGCTGAACTGTGGTCTGTGGGCTGGCTGCCTGTTTTATAAGTAAAGTTTTATTGTAACGTGTATTGTCTTTAGCTGTTTTTGCACTATGGTAGAAAAGTTGAGTCATTGAAACAGAGACCATGTGGCCTACGAGGCCAAAAGTATTTACTACCTGGTCCTTTAGAGAAAAAGTTGGCCAACTGTGCACTAGCTTATTGTCATTATATGTATATAATTCATTTAATACATTCCAACAGGACACCTTCTTCCTGCCAGGCATTCAATCAAACCCGAGATATGTAAGGAATAAATACAACGTCTTTCCTGCCCCTGGGTGGACACCTAAACAAACAATTATGAGCAGGTTTAGCTCCTGTTTGGAAGGTAGCGTATTATGAAGTACTGGATGAATGACTTGCAATGTTATGTGACAAGGGCAGGAATTGACGTGCGAGGAAAGCCCCAACATGACTCCATAAGTGGGGTGCCAAAAACCCATGGGATTGTGAGATTGCAAAATTAATGAAACGACCAAGAGCAAGCCCGTGGAGTTAATGGGCTGGGAGTTTCAGAATTCTGGGAGCGAATTGTCAATCACATTATGCCTGAATTTACATTCTATCCCAGTGTGTTCTTTTGGGATTTTACAGTTTAGACGCGATATCAAGGGTATCAAGGAGGGTTTCACAGAGATAGTGACATTTAAGTGTAGCCTTGAAGGAGTAGGAGTTTGCCAGCTGAGAATTTGGGAGGACCCAAGGTGTGCTTGGGGAGCCTGTGGTTTAGCATAACAATGGTGGGGGGACCAGACTGAGGACGCAGGAGATAAGGCAGAAAATGTCAGCAGGGTTCACATCACAGAAGAATGGGGCTGTGTGAGCCAAGATTTCCTTTATCCTGCCAGCAGTGGGAAGGTTCACTAGTTTTTCTTTCCTTTTGTTTATTTTCATCAGTCGGTCACCTCATTAGTATTCTTGTGTGAATCATGCAGAAGGGCCGGAATCATTTGTGTGGGCCATTGTGGTAGGAAACCCACTTTTGTTTGGCACGTGTGTGCCTGAAGAGTGACCAGGGCATGGCTGTGGTGAATATATCATTCTAGACCGTTCACTCTGGCATCAGTAGGGCAATGCATTGGATGAGGGCAAGGCCAACAGCAGGGAGGTTAGAGGGGGCTGCCGAAGTCCAGGGGAGCGAGGACAAGGGTCTTCAAATGAGAAGGAAGGACAGGGCGAGTGGGATTTGTAGAAGACAGGGAAGTCCCAGCGACAGGCTGGCCTCCCTGCCCCCAGCAGTCGGAGACCAGCAACCAGAAAGGCCCTGGTCACAGAATAGTTCACAGCTCAGAGAGATGAATGTACCTGGCCTAATGGAATAACTTACGTGAGTAGGTTACCATGCGTTGTTCTCCATCTCAGCTCTGCTTTGTAGTCACCTAGAAGAGCCCAGGGCCAACCTCTGAAATTCTGATTCAGTAGGTTTGGGAATAGGGTCCAGGCATCGTTATCTTTATAAAACTCCCCACGTGACTCTCATGCTGACGGTTACAACATCACAAATGTGAGCCCAAAGAATGGGCTCACAGTGGAGAGCTTATCCCCAGTGACCATTAGGGACAGGCCTGGGGACACGGGGGTGGCATACCCTGTCTGAGGCCCTGGTGCCCCTGCGTTTGTTTGATTAACAGGTGGCAGGAAATGTACAGGACCAGGCTAGGGGTCAGCTTGCCTGGTTGGCCCCCCAAGTCATCCCCCCAAGGAGAATGAGAATGAGTCCCTTAGGAGGGTGTTTTAAGGTACCCCATGGTCTCTATGTGGAATGGTCAGTGTAAGAACAGCCCGGTGCAAGCGGAAACTCCATGGGCGCAGTCTCTGGGCACAGCTGTGGAAACCCAGCTGTACGCTACACGGAGCTGTGCAGCCTTGGGTAAAGGCCCCTACCTCTCTGGAATTCATGCTCATCTCACCAAGAGATAATGACGACACTTCTGTCAGTGGGTTGTTGGGAGGATTAAATAAGGTCATTAAGTCATTCAATAAACGTTTATCAAGGTGTTATTATACATTATGCACTGTTCTGGGAATTGGGACACAGAAGCGAACAAAAATGAACAAAAACTATCTGTCCTTATGGAGCTTCCAATGTAGCAGGGTGAGGAAAAACAACAAACAAATGAATGTACCAGATGTACGATATGTCAGATGGGAGGAGAGGAAGTGGAATCAGTAAGGACAGACAACTCTTTGGGGATGGATAGATATACAAAGCACTTGACACTGAGGATATACAATGAAGTATGTGTCCAAGGCCAAAGAGCTAAAAGTAAGGGACTGATAAAGATTAACGAAGGTCATGTGTGATGCAGACGTGCCATCACCGTGTAGGCACTGAAAACATGGTGCTTTTTATTCCTTACTCCGGAGACCGTGCCCACTCCCCCTCCATCTCCCACATGTACATACAGGCATGCACACACGTGGTGCCACCTCCTCTTTCCACAGTCAGGGCTGTGGCACACTAACTCCTCCCTGAATCCTTCTTCCCAAACATCCCTCCACTTTGTATCAACTCTCTGGCCGTAGAGATGAAACAAGTTCCTTGATGGAAGATAAGAAATCAAAACATATGGAGGGTGCTTGTCCAGAGCATAAACGCCTCTTCATTATAATATGGGAACTAAAGTCTCAAATTAAAAATAAAAGAAGGCAGGATGTAGCTTCTGCTGCACTCCAACCACAGAGGCGCTTCATTGTCATACAATCACTGAGAATATTATGCTGATTGGCAAGAGCCAGGCTTTGTAGAAGGGACAAAATTCCCCACTGCTAATCTACAATGGAATTGTTCAATGTCAGGCACAGCTTTAATAATATTGTTCTGGGCTGCGCTGGATGTAAATATCCCACTCTTCATTTTGTAAGCAATCAAAGGGAAGTTTTATAGACGAGAGAGCATGAACAGTTATAATATCGCTGCCAAGAAACACATGGGCAAAATCGAAAAAATCAAAGAAAACTGTGCCTTAGAAAGGTTTTGCTTTGTGGTTTATCTCCGATCTCTTCTGTCTGTCCAGCAAGTTGTGCATCAGACACATTACAAAAGACCGCACTTTGAATGTTGCCCTTGACATTATTAAAAAGTACAATAATGTCAAATCAGACTGGAGGAAAAAACCAGACTATTAAATCTCACTGTCAGGTAATCACCCTCTGTCTTATCGCAGTGCCTGGAATGATCAAGAAAGGAAGGGAACTGTTGTTTATTAAGCACCCACTATGTGCTGGGCACTTTGTTATCCATCAGAAGCAGTATTTCATTCCAATTAGGGGTGTTGAACATGGAGTCAGAAAGACCTAGATTCACAATGTAGCTCTTTCATTTTATAGCTGTGTATACCTTGGGCAAGTTACTTAAGATCTTTGTGCCTCAGTTTTTCCATCTGTAAAATGAGGATAATAGGTATCCCACAAGATGGTTTTGAGGATTAAACAAAATAGACTTGTAGCCCTGGGCCCAAAACATACTAGGCACTCAATAGTGGATATTATAAATCTAACTTAATTTGCACAACGCTCTGTTATAGGTTGAATTGCGCCCCTCCCCAAATACATTGAAATCTGAACCCCCAGTAGTTGTGAATGTGCTCCTATTTGAAAATAAGGTCTTTGAACATGATGCAGTTAAGAGGCCAGTAGGGTGTATCCTGATCCAGGAGGACTAGTGTCCTCATAAAAAGGTGAAATTTGGACATAGAGACACAGCGGGAGAATGCCATGTGAAGACAAGGGATTGGATGATGCATTTAGCAGCCAAGGAATGCCAAAAATTGCAAGAAAAATAGCAGAAGTGAAGAAAAGGGTTCCCCTACATGTTTCAGAGAGATCCTGGCCCTGCCGACACCATGTTTTTGGACTTCTAGCCTCTAGAACTGTGAGACAATAAGTATCTGTTGTTTTTTGTCAGCCAGTTTGTAGTACTTTGTTACAGCAGCCCTACGAAGCAAATACAGCCTCGCCATGGGAAGAAAAAGTGTCCGCATTTTTGGATGAAGAATTGAAGCCCAGAGAGGTAGAGTTTACAGCGCAAGAGCACTCAGCTAGAGGCAGATGAGCTGAGATTTGACCCAGCCCTCTGTGAGCCCTTCGTCTGTCCTCTCTCCATTTACGGTGTGACCTCTCAGGAACAGACCTCAAGATGAAAAGGGTGGTGGGGTTGGAAACGAACCCCCATTCATCATACCCAACTCCTGGTGGAGGTGCCAGGTCAGACTGGTCTGATTAGGAACAGCTCATTAAGTAAAAAGCAGCGAGCATTCGAGAGTGACTTTTTAAAAAGAATCGACTTTTATTTATAGTGACGTTCCAGTCATTAATTTTGAAGGAAGAAAGCCCAAAGCAGAAGCAGGTTCATTAAAAATTTGACATTAGTAATTTAATTAAATTGGGTCTTTGCGTCCCGTTGCGGAAAATGAAACGTTAGTTCTACACCAATTCTCAGCCCATGTCCCCTGGTCGGCTCCCTCCCCTAACCTTAGCTTGCTTTCTTCTCCAAATGTTTACCTGACCCACCTCTCTAACCCCCAGTGCCCACAAACACACACCCATCACAGTCACTACCTCTGCTGCAAGGCAGCAGCACAGGATCATGGGAAACTCCAAGTAAGCCAGCAGCATGGGATCATGGGAAACATTCAAGAAGACAGCAGCCCATCATGGGAAACACCAAGGAAACCAGCAGTGTGGGATCAATAAGAAATGCTAAGCTGAACTAATGGATACGGTCAGTGGAGGTAAATTCTTTCACTTGGGTCATCTCACTTGACAGGTAGAAAACTGGGCAAGGAAGAGCTCTATCTTCCTTAAGATAACTCATGAAAACATCAACCTCTTGAAGGCAGGGACTCTCTTTGTCGAGTTCACTGCTATAGTCCCAGCTCTCAGCACAGTAGGTCCACAATAAATTTGTGTTGCATGAAGGAATTAATACATGAATGAGTAACTCTCCCAAACAAGTAATTAATGAACACACAAAAATATGTCCCCACAAGTGCCAGGCTCTGTTAGGCTCCCAGGATCCAACCATGGACCAGACCAGGCCCCTTCCTTCATGGTTCTACAGCCCAGTGGAATAACACCTGCCATGTTTTGAGCGTCAGATACGTGCTGGGCACAGTGCCAGGCGTACATCATTTATTATCAGCATCTTCCTCAACCACTAGGGATTCCTGTCCCCCTTTCTCAGTTGAGGAAACCAGGGTTCAGAGAGATCATATGACTGAAGACCACTGAGTAAGACAGTAACAGCGCCTGGTTTCAGACCCAGATCAAGCTGGTTCCAAAGTCTATCCTTTCCCTCTACACCAAGCTGCCTCCACGTGGAAGGAGAGGAGAAGAAGGGGAGGGAAAGCCTTCCTTCTGTGGGTTCTGAGACCATCAGAGCTGGCAAAAGGGTTCCTGGCAACATGGGCAGGAAGAGGGTACTGCAAGGGCCGGGGAAGCCCTCTAGAATCCTGGCTGCCATCTCCACTTCTTCACCTTTATTCCTCATCGTTGCCACCTGTACCTCTCAGCCCAGGCTCCCTGAGTTCCTAGGTGATCTCTAGCCTCAGAGCCTTTGCACATATTTCCTCTTCCTGGAACACTCTTGGGCCTAGCTAGGAATTCTTACCAATCTCTCATGGTTCAGCCTAGATGTCACCGCTTCCAGGAAGCTGTCTCTGACCCATCCAGACTAGGTTTGGCCCCTGCCTGGTCCCTATCCCATCATAACACGTAACATATCTTGAATCACTCACAACTCCCACTGCACTTGTGTTATATTCACTGACACTGTCCTATGCACTTTACATACCTTATCTCGTTTAATTTTCACAACAACCCCGTGAGGGAGGAAAGGATTGTTGTGACCCCATCTTACAATGAGGAAACTGAGGCATAGAGGTTGAGAGACTTGCTCAAGGTCCCCCTAGCTGTCAGACAGGGATGGATGCAAACCCATGCACGGTGGCTCTCCAGTCTTTACTGAACCCCGCTCTGCTCTCCAGTCTCAAATAAATTATCACCAGGTGAATTAATGGAGATGTACTTTGGTGGGAGTCTGGATGTGGCTGTGACTCCTCACCCTCGCCCTTTGGGGACCTCCTGGAATGGTGGGAGGTGACCTTCAGGGCACAGGCAGTTTCTATGCTCTGGAGAAAGGCAGAGAGTAGGCGGAGCTGTGTCAGAGTGCACATGACTCAGGCCCAGAGAAGCTGCGTTCTCTCTCCCTCCCTCCTGATTCGTGGGTCATGATTGTCTCGCACCCTCACCAAGACTTTTCCTCCGGATGACGAGAGCACACGTGCAGCTGACCATGATGCCTGTGGGGGCAGAGCCCCAGAAAGAAGTTTCCAGGCTCTCGGCCTCACATAGACAGGTGCCTGGCTCAGGTAGTAAATGGCCATCAACTGTGATTGCATGGCCATCGCTGTGGCTAGTTGGCCGTCAGCTGTAACCAGTGAGCCATTGGCCACTAATATAACTGCCGTGGCTGTGCTAGCAGAGAGAGAGAGAAAGAATGGGGACTAGCAAGAAGATGGCGGCTGGGCTGGCAAGCGTGGATGGCGGTTTGCGGACAGTGTGGATCCAGCCTCCAGTGAGAGTATAGAGCCGCCAGAAAGAATATAGTGGTATGACTCCCCTACCTATGGCTCCGTGGGTGTTCCTTTTTGGCCTCACCATATCCTGCGTTCTTGTGTGGGGAGCGGGAGCAGAGAACCTGCAGGCCACCCCGCAGGCATCCCAGCACGACAAATGGCGCAGCGAGCAGGGTCTCCCGCATGACATGCCTTTGTCTCGGGTCACACACTATACATTGTACTGGATCAGAACTCAGGCTCTTGTCTTCCTACCTCACTGCCTATTCCAGCACCAGTGACCCCTTCAATTCCCCCAAAGCCCCTGGGCCAAAGGACCCCTTTGGCTGCCAGAACAGACTCACATGAAAGAAAGCAAACTGGGTTTAATGAGCACCTACTCCATGATCTGCCCTGCCTCTTCCATGGTGTTTATAAGAAGGAGTGTGGCGTCTGAAATCAGGGCAATCAAACTCGAGAGAGTAAAGTGATTTCCCTGGGACATCTTGAGTGATGGGATGGAGGTAATCCACACCCAGGGCTGTGCACGAGACAAGGCAAGAAACCTGATGTTCAATGATAAATGGCACGTGTGGCACCTCCTGAGCACGTGACCTCTTTGAGCCGCCTTGAGAGGGCCAGCCCCTTCCCGGAGGAGAAAGGAGACGCAGGGAGGAGACGTGCCCCAGAAGCGGAAGCACTGCTTGGAGGCAGGTGTCTGGCCTCCAGCCCCGCTCACAGGCTGTGTCTCTCTCCCTCCTTACAGTGCTCCCCAGTCACACGTGTGGGAACCCTGGGCGGCTGCCCAACGGCATCCAGCAGGGCTCAACCTTCAACTTGGGCGACAAGGTCCGCTACAGCTGCAATCCCGGCTTCTTCCTGGAGGGCCACGCTGTGCTCACCTGCCACGCTGGCTCCGACAACAGTGCCACGTGGGACTTCCCCCTGCCCTCCTGCAGAGGTAGGTGGCCAGCGAGGGTCCGTCAAGTGGGTGGCAACTGGGACGGGACGCTGGACCTTGCAGTGGGACCCAGTCTCTAGTGGGCAAGCTGCACCATCCAGTCCAGCAGGGTGTGGGGTACCCACTCTGGGGGACAACTGAGGGTTTTCAGGGCCCCCAGGCATTCTAGGGTCTTCTTAGCCTCATCTGACGTCCTAGTCCTCAGGTGTGCACTCTCTCAAACTCCTTCCGCTATATCAACAAACATTTTTAGCCAGTTTGCCCTCACCTCCTGCCCTCCTGTCTCAGAATAAACATGGTTTCTCTTCCCATTACAGGCCACGTGTCCTCTTGTGCGTGGATCTGTCTCCCAGCTGCTTTCCTCTGACCTCACCCTGGCAATTATGCTTTTCTCCTTCCTACAAATCTAACCTCTCTCCCTAGTGAATGGTGCCCTCATCTCAGTCTCCAAATATGCTCAAAACCTCTTTACCCCAACAGTCACGCCCCCCCCCAAAAACCCTACTTCCCTACAATGCTACATCAGCCTCAGCCTCCCAACTAGGGTGACCAACTTGTCCTGGGTTCCCCGGACTTTCCCATTTTTAGCTCTGAAAGCTCCAAAATCTGGGAACCCCCTCAGATCCAGGCAAACTGGGATGATAGGTCATTCTCTTCCCGACTACTACTTACTGCCCCCCAACAAAAAATAACCACGCTTATTTCTAAAATAATTTCCCGTGCTTCTTATCTGATGATAAAAATAACACATGATCATTTATAAAAGATCTTAGAAAATATGGAAAAGAATAAACAAAATGTACCCGTTTTAACCATGACTTTCATGTATTTCCTTCCTATTTTCTTTCAGTATATATGGCATGTATGCATACATTAGGAATATGTACATAATTAAGATTATAATGTGAACAGATATTTTTTCTTTACCTTTTAAAATTGCTACCGCACTGCCGGGTTTCCCCACACCACCAACAATGCCCAGCATCTTAAAAGCTTCATGCAGCCTGTCTCCTCCTCGGCTCCCATTTACTGCGCTGCAGGCTGACCTTTGCCCCACATATTCTGCATCTTGTTGCCAAATCAGGTGGGAACTGTGTTGGCCCTTATATTCTTTGAGTTCTCAACAGCCTTTGCACAACTGACCACTCTTTTCCTCTGGAAACTCTCATCTTTAAATCCTGTGGGTTTCAGAACGCCCAGATACAGGTCTGGGAGGATCATTTCAAGAAGTTGGGAAATAATTGGAACAAGATAGCCCTCCATGGGTTTCATTTCACCTTTCTCTTAGAGGAAGTCTTCCTGTAATTACTCCCACCGTATGCACACACCCTTTTCACCGTCTACACCAGGGATGGAAAATACTTGGTGCGTACATCTCTCCCCCTTCTTCCCACTCCCATGGCAGACAAAATTAATTTTTTTTTTTTTTGCCAGCTTGCACCCTTTCTGCTTGAATCCAGACACAGCTGTGAATTTCTCCCCAACAGGCAAGCCACCAACGTCCAGTCAGGATTGCCACTTGACTCTATGTTTGTTTAGCCCTCTTCAACTAATAGCATAGGCCTCAGCCATGTTGGTTCTTCTTGTTAGAGCCCAAGGGAACTAGAGTCTCCTTTCTTGCCTTCCTAGGTGTCATGCAGGGAGGCAGGCGGGGTCTCAGCTCCCGCTCCCCACATACGAACGCAGGACGTGGTGAGGCCAAAAAGGAACATCCACGAAGCCATAGATAGGGGAGTCACACCACTACAGTCTTGCTGGCGGCTGGGTTGGAAACACAGGAAGCAGGAACCACACGATCCGCAACCCACCATCCACTTCTCTCTGCCAAACAACCTCACTTGCTAGCTGCAATCCACCCTGCTAACTGCAATCCGCTGCTCTTCTAGCTCAGCCACCATCTTCTTGCTAGCCCCCATTTTTCTGCTAGTGTAGCCACTGCAGTTATATTAGTGGCCAATGACTCATTGGTTACAGCTGACGGCCAACTAGCCACAGCTGCTGGCCATCCAATCACAGTTGATGGCCATTTACTACCCGAGCCAGCACCTTTCCACGTGACGGCGAGAGCCTAGAAACTACACACCTGGCTCTGTCCCCACACTAGGTCCCCTCCTCTCAGGCCACATTTCTCACTTGGGACATTTGTATTGGGAATGACCAAATTAATCACGTGATTGATATCAGGAATAACCAAACCCATCAGGCCCCTGTGCACAGCTGTGTGGCCCAGAGTAGCTTCACCATGGCCTGAAGCTGCTGTATCCCCTTCCTTACAGCATCCATACCCACCACCTGCCCAGAGGATGTCACAATTTAACACTCTGGCCTTCCAAGGAGGGATGTGAGAGTGGTGGCGTGATAATAGAATATAAAGCATGGTAGTAAATGCGTATTTATGCTGTGAAACAAAAAGCAACAGTTCTTTCTTTTTTATGGCACTACAAATCTCGTACACTCTTAATCAACACAAAAACTCAAAACAAATGCAGCCCAAGTATTGGGGTAGAGGGATTGTCACCCTGTCCTGTGAAGTATAATTCACATCAACCTCCCATCCGAATGTGGTGGAAACCGCTATCCCTCCCAGTATCTTCAGGAAGCTTTGTCCGCTTTAGCTTCTTCTCAACCTTGTACTCACTACTGTGTCTCACCTCCCTGGGTTCTGCTCGGCCAACTTAGGTCAGGAATTGGCCCCTCTTTCTTGATTCCCCCGAAACAGAAAACAAAAACCACTCCCAGCGGTGTCTGCATGTACATGGCCATTACTGAAGATTTGCGGCGGTGCAGACAGCCTGCATCTCAGCAACGCAAATGGCTTAAAATGAAAGTTGGACGACCAGGAGCCTCCACGTCTTTTGGCCCCTTCCCCCTGGCTTCTGCCTCGACACGCTCTGGCTTCCCCTGTGGTGCGTGTTGCACCCCCTCTTCTTTCTCAGCCTCCTCCCCTTTGCTGCCTCTCAACCTTGCCCCCCTCTGGGATTCTTAGGCATGGAGCCAGTTGTCCCAGGGCTTTGCCATCTCCTTACAGGCTCATGTCTCCCTTCCCCACCCAAGCAAGCTATTTATGTATAGAATGGGGTTTTTCATTTGTTTTGTTTTATCTTTCCTTTTCCCACAAAAAGAGCTTTTTCCTGAAAGAAACTCTGGGGCTGGCTGTTCCAACATCTTGTTTTGTTCACCCACTAGTGAAAGACAGGTCATGGGGGCCGCCGCTTGGTCTTCCTCCAGGTGGGATCAGGACTCCGTCGGTCAGTGTCTTGGCGTCTGGGCATGGGGGGCAGTGAGGATGGCCTTTCAGTGGACAGAGTGGGCCGGGGTGATGCTGCCCCCCTGGCAGTCACATCACAGCAGGAATTCACGGCCACGGCGCCTTTTTGTGGCAAGACTCTTAAGTGCCTCCTGATCCTCTTCCGGCTTCCCAGCTGATGATTCTTCTTAAATGCGAGAGGGCCCAGTGTGGCCTCTTTTCTGGGAACTTCATGCGTCTCTTGGAATTTCTCATCACATCCTGGCTTCTAATTGTTGCTTGGGGGCAACTCTTGGGTCTCTCCCTCCAGCCCTGCCCCCATCCTAAGCTCCAGGCCCAAATGGAGATCAGTTTCTACTGAACTCCTTCCTGGAGTGTCTCAATGGGGCATATCCAAAACCCCACTCTTTCAGTTTCCCTAAACCTGCTCTTTTTGCTGCCTTCCTCAGCTCAGTGAAGAGCGTCACCAGGTAAGGTGGCCCAGCCAGACACCCTAGTGGCACCTTACGCTCCTCACCATCTTTGTTCTCTGCATCATCAGTCACCATGTCCTGGCCAATCTCCTGCCCCCTCCTCCATGCCTCCGCCACTATTCACGGGGTCCCAGCTGGTGACAGCCCAGGCCCGCTCATCTCTCCCCTGTCTCACTGCAAAGTGTGCCTCCCTGGGCAGCCGTCCTCCAGGCCCCCACCACACACATCCAGCCCATTCCCCACTGCTGGAGCGAACTTTTAAGACGTAGATCGGACAGAATCCGTCATTACTTAGAATCCTACCTGTGGCTCTTTATCACTGACAGGGTCAAGTTCAGATTCCTTAACATGGGGCACAAGATCCTTCCGGAAAGAGTCCCAGGCCAACCTTTCCGAGTCCTCTCTCAGTGGCTTCCTGTTTAGCCACAGCAGAGAAGGCTTCCTTCTGACCACACCCGAGAAGCCAGCCGAGGATGGCGGGTCTTGCTCTCAGAAGGACTTGGAGCCCCCCAACACTCCCTGGTGCCTGAGAGGGCTTTGATGTGGCTCTCCCACTCTCCACGCCCCCAGTGTCTCCCCCACCCCTGTGCTTCAGGTCCATTTCTCGATTCTGATTTGCCACCAGCTGTAAGAATAGCCTGAGAAGCACCCTCACGAATGGCAGGATTTCCTGAGAGCGATTTTGCAAACTGCCCTTCCTTAGGAAGAGGCTAAGCTGAAAGGAGTGGGGCGTGCGCTGAGTGCCACGCCGAGCCAGGAGCTGCCGTCATGCCAGAATTCACGGTTTCATACTCGGGAAGGATTAAAGCCTTTTGGCCTTTCTTTCTCTCATGTAGAACTCTCAAGGGCTGGCATGTGTGAGTAGATAAACCTCATCCACGGGGCAGTGGTCCGTAAATATTTGCTGTATGAACGGATGGCTGGATAGGTCTAATTCGCCATCAGGATTATGTAGACAGGCATACAAGCCCCAAAGGGAAATTACTGGCCTGGGTTAGCCCACCTGCCCAACAGCTCTGAGTGGCACACGGGGTCTTTGAGTTCAAAGCTTCCAGTAGCAGGTTAGTGTGCCTCTGCTTCACACAGGAAATGCCATGTGCTTGGCTGAAAGGTGGGCTGGGTCTGGGGACATAGCCGAAATGAAGGGGGAATGGAGAGCAGCTAGATCAGGGGGCAGAGTAGGTGTGAGGCTGACCTCGGCTTGTCCAGCTGGCAGAGGGAAGAAGGCAGGGTCTGTGCCCTCCCTCTGCTTTGTGTCACTCTGGACACATTTTCAAAGGCTGAGGTCCCTGGGGGACACTCAGCTCTCTGCAACCTCTTTGATCCACAAGAAGGAACACCATGTAGTTTTCAGCCACGGGCCTTTGACTTGTGAGGGACATTGGCCCTGGATCAAAGAAGACGACATGGGGAAGGAACAGGGTTCAGATACGCTGGGGGCTGAGAGGCAGCTGGTGGAAAGAAAACAGCCTGGGCAAGAACTGCCTGGCATCTGAGGCTCAAGCCTAACTCTGCAGGCTGCCCCAGACCCAGGGAAACGGGCATTTGCTCTGCAGAAGCTCAGGCTTCCAGTGCTGAGCTACATTCCAAGTTTCCTGGCCTCGGGAGGAACCTGCGGAATGTGAAACAGAAAGGCATGGAGTCACACAGGCCTAAGTTCAGCTCAGAGCTGTGGGTGGCCAGTGTGCTGCTAAACCCCTCTGAGTTGTAAAAGGGGTGCACGAGCCACAGCCTTACAGGGCAGATTGCTTACTCGTGTTCATTCGGGATTCAACTACTTTTTATTGAGTGCCTACTATGTGCCGGACAGTCCCTGATTCAGTCATTACGTGGTGGCTGCCTGTTAAGTACTAGATATGGTTCAAGATACAAAGAATTGCTGTGATGAACAAGTCAGACCAAGTTCCATGATCCTGTGGAGTTTACATTCTAGCAGCCGGGAGGCAGAAGACAGATAAAAACCAAGTAAACATATTTCAGATCATGATAGGAGCTCTGAGGGAAATAAAGTAGCGAGTGACAAGGAAGGCTACTTTCGATGGCACTGTCAGGAGAGGAGTGTCTGTGGAGGTGACATTTGAACTGAGTCCTGAATGACAAGGAGCCTGTTATGTGAAGACACTGGGAAGTGCATTCCTGACAAAAGGAACAGCAGGTACACAACCTGACGTGTTAAGGAACAGAAAACAGGTCCATGTGGCAAAGCAGAACGGGCAGGGGATGGAAGGGCGGGGCTGTGGTGAAGCTGGGCAAGAAGTTTAGGTTTGGTTCTGAGTTCAGGAGGGAGCCAGGGAAGAGTTCTAAGCAGAGCTCTGGTGCGATTTAACCTAACTTTTTAAAAGATCACTCTGGATGCTAGAAGGGAGAGGGGTTGCAGGAGGCACTACCTGGAGACCAGCTGGGAGGCAGCCTTTGCAGGTATGCAGGCTGGAGACGATGCATCCTGGTGGAGAGTGGCCATGGGAGAGATGGATGCAAGGGGGTACATTGGAGATGTGGTTTGGGGGTACATTGGAGATGTGGTTTTGGGGCACAGCTGATGGCCTTGATGATGGATGGGATGTAGGTGCTGATGGAATGAAGGGTCAAAGTTGATTCCTAGGCTCTTTCTGGAGTGCTGGTCAGCTGGGGATGCCAGTGACCGAGATGGGGGTGCCCAGGACAGGGAGCAGGAAGTACGAGCCTGGAGACTCAAGAGAGCGCTTTTTGTCCAGGGGAAAATTTGAGATGCCTGTGAGCTTCTGAGTGGGGGTATTCATACTGTGGCTGGGGACTGTTCTGAGCTAGAAAGAGGTTGGGAGGGGGATAAGAGACCCGAAGGTGGGGATGTAGGTGGCAAACGGGGTCTGGGCACTGCCCGCTGGGCCCACTGTGGTGATCAAATTCAACAATGTACAGAAAGCACCAAACCATGATAGGGGGTGTGGATCTTGAGTGATTCTGGGCATGGGACCTTGGCGTGGACCACAGCTCCCAGAAACATCTAACGACGGGGTTCCTGCTGCCACAGGAATCATTGGTCTGTCTCCTCGTCGACATTATAGCAGCACCATTCGGAGCTCGGCTCTGAAGTCCAAACACCTGGATTCGAATCCTGGCCTTGCCACTCACACCCACTAGCTGAGTGACGTTCGGCTAGTTACTCGGCCTCACTGTGCCCCAGTTTTCTCATCTGTAAATGAGAATAATAAGAGTACTTAACACCCAAGATGGAAGTGAGGCTCGAGCTGGTAAATGTTATACACACAGTGTAATGACTCGATGAGAACTAGCTGCCGTTGTGATTCTGACTGCCCCGGCCACCACTAGCTGGCAGTTATCAAACACTAACTGTGTGCCACACCCTGTATTACCTAATTTAATCCTCCCCAAAACCCTAGGAGGTTAAGATATTGTTAGTCCTAAATACAGGTGAGGGAACTGAGGCCAGGGAGGTGAGGTATTTTCCCTGTGATCACACAGCTAGAGGGTGGTAGAGCCAGGATTCCACCCGAGTCCGTGTGCCTTCCAGCCATGATCTTGACCTGCACTGTCTGCTGTGGGCAAGGACGACGGCCTGTGATCTGTGGCAGGAGACCCATGATGACACCGTTACTGCTGGAGCTCCTCCAGCGTTGTGGTCCAGGGCCTGAGACCTGGGTCCTCTTGCAGGTGCATCTCCTATGCAGGTCCACCTGGCCAGCCATGTGCTTCCCCACTTGGTCTCTTTAACTTGCCCCCTGAGCTCTTTAGGAGAGAAGACTCAGGGAGAGGTCTTGACATCCTTCTGCTGGTTAATACTGCTTCAGGGAGGGACCGGGGGCTGCTTTCATTCTCAGGAAGAATCCTAACCCAAGACTCATCCCTCTCCAGATGGGCATGGGTATCTGGGCTCAGACTTTGGGGGCCACACAAAGCCTTAGGCCCCTCAGGCAGAGGAAAGGGAGCAGAAGGAGGCTTCGCACACCTGGGAAACCCCTCTCTATGGCCTGCTGCTTCCAGAAGGCTGCTCTGTTCTGTGTCCGGAAAGGCAGACAGCCACCGAGGCCTGAGGCAGAGCAATTGGGTAACGGTGTGGATCTGGAGTCAGTGTCCTGGATTCGAATCCCGCCTCCAATATTTCGCAGCCATGTGACTGCAGGCAAGTTTCCTCATCTGTACAGTGTGGTTGATATACTACGTATTTCTACAAGTGGCTTGAGGACTAAATGAGAAAATGCAGGTGAAGCATTTAGGACAATGCCTGGCCTATAACGAAAGCTCAAATGAAGAATAGTTATATAACCAAATACCATGCCTGGTCTGTATCTCCTCAGGAGACCACCTTGTGTGGCAGTGCAGTGGGTCCCCCCTTACCTGCAGTTTTGCTTTCCATGGTTTCAGTTACGTGTTGTCAACTGCAGTTTGAAAATAGTAAATGGAAAAATTCCAGAAATGAACAATTCTTAAGTTTTAAATTGCGCCTGCTCTGAGTACCTCACTTCACCTCATCACGTAGGCACAGATCAGCTCACATCCTCACAAGCAGAACAAGGGTTGTACAGCACAACAAGATACTTTGAGGGAGGGAGAGAGACCACATTCACATTGCGTTTGTTACAGTATATTGTGCTAATTGTTCCATTTTATTATTGGTTGTTATTAATCTCTCACTGTGCCTAATTTATAAAGTCAACTTTAATATAGGTCTGTATGTGTAGAACAAAACAGTGTATATACAGGCTTTGGTACCAGCCTTGGTTTCAGGCATCCCCTGGGGGTCTTGGACCATATCCCTCGTAGATAAGCGGGGAGTACTGTATCTGTGGGAAGAGTCTGAGGTGGCAGAAATAGTGCTTCTCTTAGGCGATTAGTAATTTCTTAATTTTAAGAAGAGGAGTGCTTGATAAAGCCAAGGATAAAGGGACCGAATCCTGAGCCCCCAGAAGCGGGGACTGACGAGGTTGAGCAGGTCATTGCAGCCCCAACAGGGACGGACACTGAGCTACACAGCACAAGAAAAGGGGGAGCACTGTGGTTTTGGGGCACTCGTGCCCCGACTCTGTCAGTCTTGCACTTGAGTTGTAAGGTGGCCTAGTGGGATTTTTGTTTCCTCAGGGACTGAGAAGCCCTGTGGAGGCGGGCTGTGGGCGGAAGCCGAGGACCTCAAAGCTGCCGGGCATCCAAGAGTGTGCCCTGGAGTCGGAGGTGTGGGGAATATGATGCAGGTTCCTCCGTCCCTCCCTGACGTGTGAATCATTGGAGAGTCCACAGACGTCCAAGGGGGCTGAAGGATAGTTCTCTAAAATTATAGTTAATTGAAGAAATTTCAGTGAAACTTAAAGTCGATCATAAATAAAGTCGTAAACTTGGAAAGGCAACTATCAGCTTAACACACCTGCACCTTCGCATAACATGGCTTAATGGCCATGCAGAATGCCCGTTGCCAGAGAAGGAGAACGTGTAAATTAATACTTTAGGACTGTGGTGTCAGCTGAAGGTTATGTTTTATGACTCTGAAGTTGTAACTATGAAATATGATGCCTTATTTAAAGTGTGAGAAAATCTCCAAACAACTTTTACAGCATCTTCAATCAAAACAGGACAGTGCAGGAACCAGCGTGTCAGGGGAACGTGAGAGGCAGGGATGGCATAAATGGCAAAGGTGCCATCTTTGGGGTAGACTGGTGGCTCTGGCCAGAGGGACTGCGGCTCCCGAGTCCCCATCTCCTGCATGGTCTAAGAGTCATCGACTAAAACCGGTAAGCTTGAAGATCTCAGGATGGCTTACCAAACTGCTTTCAGGCAGGGAGGTGTGATGTCATACAGGAGACCGCAGTCCTGGTGCCAGAGAGACTCAGCTGGAATCCTGATGTGGCCACCTACTGTGTGACCTTAGGAAAGTTACTTGGCCTCTCTGAGCTTCAGTTGCCTGGTTTATTTATTTATTTGTTCATAAGGTATTTATTGACTGCCTGCTATATACCAGGAAATGCAGTAGTTGCTGGAGACAGAGAGACTTGGCTCCTGCCCTCATGGAGTTTACTGTCTGGACATTAAATAAGTGATATAATTGATTAATTAGTTATGGGAAAGAATTAATTATGGGAAAGTATGTGGTGCTCTGAAAATGTATGATGGGGGTGGGGGGAAGGAGTATTATGTTTCCAGAAAAATCCTTGAGGAAGTGACGCTTAAACTGGGACCTAAAGGCTGAGAAGGGGCCAGCCAGGCCCAGTGAGATAAGGACAAAGTTTCCAGAAAGGGAAAATAGCATTTTCACAGGTCCTGGAACAGGGAGATACTTGGCCTTCTAAGGTCCTTGTCAGCCATGGGATATTCTACTTCATCCTGATAGTGGGAGTGTCTTGCAGGGTGGCACGCGGTGTCTCTAGTCCCGCTCCCCACATAAGAACGCAGGATATGGTGAGGCCAAAAAGGAACACCCACGGAGCCATAGATAGGGGAGTCACACCGCTATAGTCTTGCTGGCAGCTGGGTTGGAGACACAGGAGGCAGGAGCCACACGATCCGCAACCCGCCGTCCACTTGTCTCTGCCAAACAACCTCACTTGCTAGCTGCAATCTGCCGTGCTAACTGCAATCCGCGCTTGCTAGCTCAGCCACCATCCTCTTTCTAGCCCCCATTTTTGCTGCTAGCGTAGCCACAGCAGTTATATTAGTGGCCAATGGCTCACCGGTTACAGCTGACGACCAACTAGCCACAGCTGACGGCCATCCAATCACAGTTGATGGCCATTTACTACCTGAGCCAGCACCTTTCCACGTGAGGGCGAGAGCCTGGAAACTGCACTCCTGGCTCTGTCCCCACAGGGAGTTATTGAAGCTTCCTGTAAGACGAGTGCTTTCCAGGATCACTGGGGCCTTCATGAAGAGTGGGTGGGTGGAATGGGAGGGAGGCACCCTGGTAGGGGTGACGTGGAGCACGGCTGGTTTAGAGTAGAGCAGTAGTGAAGATGCGAGACAGAATCGAGCCACTTAGGAGGACGGATAGGATTTGGTCACAGGCTGGGTGCAGGGAGTGGGAGTTGAGGATGTCCCCAGCCCCTGGCATGGGGCACTGGCTGAATAGTGCTGACGCTCTCCAAGACCGGAACCTCTGGAGGAAGGCAGGGTTTAGTGGGAGGTGAGGGTGAGGAGGGTCTTGGTGGCTTGAGGTTGAGAACAACGTCGGATGTCTAGTTGGGTTTCTAAGACCAGAACTAGGCAGGAGGCTATGGGGTCGCTCTCTCTCCCCCAAGACCTGCTTCCCGTCTGGTATTCCTGGCTGCCGTGTCATCCATCTCGATGCCACGTGTCGACTTCTCCATGCACAGGGCTGGGCCTGCTCACATCCCAGCAGCTCAGAGTCCCTGCGCCCCTGACCCCACTCTCTCACCTTCTCCACCCCAGGAGACCACCTCCCGCTGCTCTTTCTAAGCCTCCTCTCACGTGCCGTTACTTCTGCTTGCAGCTCAGTAAGTGTCCCTTCTGTCCCCAGCCTTCTCCGTTCTCCTGGAGCCAGCTCACGCTTCGTCCTGCTGCGTCCAGACCTCGCAGGCTCTGGGTCCCGGGTCCTCTTGACGTGGCTCCAGACCCGTGGGCGTGGCCACCTGTTTATCCCTCAGGAACTCCCACGCAGCCTGGGAGTAGGGAGGGCAGAAGAGGAGCGGCCACCGCTGTCCTGCTTCACTGTCAGCCCGGCCGCCCTGTCAGACACCTTGGCCGTGTCCTCTTTCCCGCCTCCTCTCCTTCACTGCCCACTCCCTGGGGAGGTCACATCCTCTTCTACCCTAGGCTGGCACTTGAATTTCTCCTTCACTTCCTTCTCTTCCCTCCCACTGCCGTTGCCAGTAGTTCAGGCTGCAGTGATTGGGACACCCTCTTTGCTGTTCTCCTCGCTGCTGGTCTCCCCACTTGCCACCCTCGCCGCCTCCAAACCACAGCACCCATTTATCATGCGGGGACCAGAGGCATCTTTCTAAAACAGGCCTGGGCTTTACTCCCCACTGCAAATGGCTCCTGACACCTGCAAGGTAGAATTTAAACCTTAGCATGAATGTCAGGCCTTTCTGAGCCGATCTCTGCTTCCCTGTCCATATGGACCCCACAACTCATCTCCTGCATCCTGCACTTTCATGCTGGAAAGCTGGCCATTGCCCACGCATGCCACACCCATCAGGCCTCCCGGCCTTCGAATGCCTTATTTCCTCTGCCGGGAACCTTTCTTTTTTCTCCCTCCAGCACACTCCTCCTTTCTCAAGGTTCAGACTACGTGTCCCTTCTTTCACCATGATTTTTATAACCTCCAGTGCAGTCGAGATTAAGCTATTGTGGCTAGGGGTGTAGATAGTTCCACCCGGTATAGACAAAGCCAGGGAAGGGCTGTTGGGGATTGGCAGGCCCAGCGCTTTCTGGGAGTGACATTGACAAATCTACCGCTTGCTGATTGGCTCCTGTAGCTTATCTCTCTCGTAATGGTCACCGTGAAGTTTTTATATCAGAAGCAGCCTCTGGGACTCTGCCTTGGATGTCAGACTTCACAGCCTCCTTCCAGAGAGGTACCCAAGGCGGTCATACCATGCAACTTCGTACAACAAATAAACAGCCCTAGCAAACGGGATTTAAAGCCCAGCAAAGCAAATCTGCCTACCTCCCTTTCCTCCCTCCTTCCCGAGGCCTGGGCACCTAGATTCGGGGTAGCTAAGGAGGAAGGGAGCACGGGGAGGAGGATAGAACCACAGCTCTTTCACTTGGCATCCAAGGCCCTTCACAGTGCAGCCCTTAACTTCCTGCCAGCCCAGCTCCGCCATCTCTACTTTCCCTTTGAGCTCAGACAGCCCTGACTAGGAAGTCCCCAAATACGCCACACTCACCCACTTCAGCTCCCTTGCTCTTGCTGTTTCCTCTGTACAGGACACACTCTCCCCTGAGGCCTACCCGACAGTCAGCTCTCAGTTGAATTATATCCTGCCAGCCTGGCGTTTAAAACGTAGCTCGATTCTGACTGCATCTCCCGGGTGACACCGAGTCCCGGTCACCATCCTCTCTCACCTGGCTCATCACAGTAGCCTCTGCAGGCCCCCTGCTTCTTCCCTGGCCCTCTCTAGTCTGTTGTCTACGCAGCAGCTTGAGGGATCCTGTTAATACACAAATCAGATCATGTCATCCTCTACTCAGTATCCTCACTGGGTTCTCATTTCTCTCAAAGGCCCAAATCCTGTCAGTGGCCTGGAAGGCCCTGTGTGGGGCTTTGTTCCCTCCTGTGGGGCCTTGTACTCTCCTTGCTTCCACTGCCCCTCAGGTCCCTTGATGCTCCTCAATGGTACCAGGCCTCTGTACACGGTCACCTTTGCACTTGCTGTTCCATCTGGAGTGTTCTTCCCCCAGATAGCCACATGGCTTCCCCTCTCACTCCTTCAGGTCTTTGCTCAAATGTGAATTTGTTAGTGAGGCCCTGTCTGAATTGTCCACAGCCCCACTCCCAGCACAGGATGCTCCTGTTCTCCTTCTGTATTTATCACTACCTCACTCACCATAGAGTTTACTGATGGTTCTTCAGTATTGTCTGTCTCACTGGAATGTAAACTCCATGAGGGTAGGAATTTTTTTAAAATCATTTTTTATTTTTCAATGGCAGTTGACATACAGTATTATATTAGTTTCAGGTGTACAACATAGTGATTAGACATTTATATAACTTATGAAGTGATCACCCCAATAAATCTAGTACCCGTCTGACACCATACATAGTTATTACAATGTTATGGACTATGTTCCCTATGCTTTACTTTATATCTCTATGACTATTTTGTAATTACCAATTTGTATCTCTTAATTCCTTCCCCCTTTCACTCATCTCCCTAACTCCCTTCCCATCTGGCAACCATCAAAATGTTCTCTGTATCTATGAGTTTGTTTCATTTTTGTTTGTTTATTTATTTTGGTTTTGAGATTGCACATATAAGTGAAATCGTGTGGTATTTGTCTTTCTTTATCTGATTTCACTCAGCATGATACCCTCTGGTTGCAGATGGCAAGATTTCATTCATTTTAATTGCTAAGTAATATTCCATTGTACATATGTACTACTTCCTTATCCATTCATCTGTTGATGGACACTTAGATTGCTTCCATATCTTGACTATTGTAAATAATACTGCAATGAACATATGGATGCATGTGTCTTTTTGAATTAGTGTTTTGAGTTTCTTTGGATAAATACCCAGAAGTGGAATTACTGGATCCTTCTTTTTCTCTTGTTAGACTCTTTGTTTTAAAGTCTATTTTGTATAGCATGAGTATTGCTACCTCAGCTTTTTATTTTTATTTTCATTTTAATGAAATATCTTTTTCCATCTCTTTACTTTCAGGCTGTGTGTGTCTTTCCATCTGACATAGTCTCTTGTAGGCAGCATATGTAAGAGTCTTGTTTTCTTATCCATTTAGCCACCCTGTACCTTTTGCTTGGAAGATTCACATTTAAATTAATTGTTGATGGAAATGTAGATATTGCCATTTTATATTTTTAATCTTTTTCTTCTTCTTAAAGAAGTTTCTCTAACATTTCTTGTAATACTTGTTTGGTGGTGATGAACTCCTCTAGCTTTTTCTTGTCTGGGAAGTTCTTTATCTGTCCTTTAATTCTAAACGATAGCTTTGCTGAGTAGAGTAATCTTAGTTGTAGGTCCTCACTTTTCATCACTTTGAATATTTTGTGCCAACCTGTCTGGCCCTCAAAGTTTCTGTAGAGAAATCAGTTGACAGTCTTATGGGAGCTCCTTTGTAGATAACTAATAACTGCCTTTCTCCTACTGCTTTTAAAGTTCTCTCTTTGTCTTTAACTTTTGGCTTTTTAATTATGATGTGTCTTGGTGTTGGCCTCTTTTGGTTCATCTTATTTATGACTCTCTGTGCTTCCTGGGCTTGTATGTCTATTTCCTTCACCAGGTTAGGGATGTTTTGCCATTATTTCTTCAAATAGATTTTCAATTCCTCACTCTCTTTCTTCTCCTTCTGGTACCCCAGATGATGCAAATGTTGGTACGCTTGATGTAATCCCAGAGGCCTCTTAAATTATTAACATTATTTTGGATTCTGTTTTCCTTTTTGCTGTTCTGATTAGGTGTTTTCTGCTACCTTATCTTCCAAATTGCTGATTTGATCCTCTGCTTTATCTAATCTGTTGTTGATTCATCTAATGTATTCTTCATTTCAGTTACCGTATTCTTCTTTCCTGACTGTTTCCCTTTTATATTTTCTAGCTCCATTGTTATGTGTCCTGTGTGTTTATTGAGATTCTTGCTGAGATCATTGAGTATCCTTATAACCAGTATTATAAACTCTGTATCTGGTAGATTCCCTGTCTCCATTTTGTTTAGTTCTTTTTCTGGACCTTTGTTCTATTCTTTCATTTGGGACATGTTTTTTTATCTTCTAATTTTGTCCACCTCCCTGTGTGTTTTCCGTGTAATATGTAAGGCTGCTGTTTCCCAGTCTTAGTAGGGTGGCCTTATGTAGTAGGTGTCCTGTGGGGCCCAGTGGCACACTCTTCCTGGTCACCTGAGCAGGGTGCTCCAGGTGTATTCCTTGTGTGGGCGGCATGTACCCTCCTATTGTAGTTGAGCTTTGATTGCTATTTACATGTCAATGGGAGGGATTGACCCTCAGGGTGACTGGTTGTGAAGACTAGCTGTGACTATAGTGGAGGAGCTGTTGTGCAAGAGCTGGCTCTATGGAGCAGGATTCGCTTTAGCAGGGCTTGGTGCCTGCTGAGTCTGCCCTTTGGATGTGTTGTATGTGGAGGTGGTTGGGTGAGGTGATCTGAAGCTGGCCACCAGGTGTGTTGGTTCTGGGGCCTCTATAGAGGTGCTCTAGTGCAGGCCAAGTTCAGCCGCTGCCTCTGCCTTGCCCAAGGTCACTTGGTATGAACTACAAAGTGATCTGCAGATGATTGCCACTTGTGCTAGGCTTAGAGGTGCCTAAGAGAGGCTGAGCTGGGAACTGATGCTGGCTGCTGCTAGTGCTAGGCTTGTGGCTACTTAGCAAAAGGAATGGGGCATGCTAAGGCCAAATGCTACTTGTTTGGGGTTTGTGAACTTTCAGAGATTTTAGGAAATTTCACAGCATGAGCCCAGACAGGCTGTTTGTATGGAAAATCCACTGGAAATGGCTTAGGTAGACTCCCAAGTTGGGTGGGGCTGGGTCTCAGGGAATCACCAGGGTGGGATGAATGATGTTAGCTAGGTTAATGAAGGCTCAGATATGGCTCCTGCCTGCATGTGCAGGTTGGGTGGAGGGAGGGCTCAACAAAGCAACAATATTTTCTGCCAGCACTTCTATCTTGGATGAAGCTGCCCCTCCAACCTTCTCCCTGAAGCCAGATAATTCATTTCCTCCCTGTATGTCCCTGGTGCCTTTTGACCTGCTGCCCCAGTGCTGAAGCTCAGAGCAAGCGAGTCCATCAGTTTGTAAGTCTGTGCATGGGCCCTGTAAGAGGAGCGCCTGGGACTCCAGAGCCCGCAGACTCATTCAGCCACAATCTCCGCTGGTTTTCACAGCCAGAAGTTGTGGGGACTTCTCTTTTCAGCGCTGGAACCCTGGGCTGGGGAGCCTGGTGTGGGGCTGGGACCTCTCGCTCCTCAGGGGGGACCTCCACAGCTGAAATTTCCCTCCTGATTTTTAACTGCTATATGTTGGTGTGGGAACAGCCCGTTCCACATCTCTGCCCCTCCTACCTTTCTTCAGGTGGTTTCTTCTGTTTGTCCTTAGTTGTAGGGCTTCTGTTTAGCTAGACTTCAGGTGATTCCCAATCTTGGTGGTTCTATAGTTTAGTTGTAATTTTCAGGTGGTTGTGGGAGGAGGCAAGCACATTATTTACCAGTTCAGTTGCTCCACCATTTTGACTTCAGCAAATACATGTTTTGAGTGTATGATCCTGAGCACCTAGAATAGAGCCTGACACATAGTAGCCACTCAGTAAACATTTGTTGAATGAATGAATGAGTGAATGAATGAATGTCTCAACATAAATGTTGCCTCCTCTGTGAAGCCTTCCGTCAGTCCTGTGTGCTATCACTGTGCCTTGACTCCTCAGGTATAAGAGTTCTGGGGAGCCACTGCATGTTGGCCTGGTGTCCCTACTCTGAGAAACCCTTGGGGACAGGGATGAAATCAAGTTTTTCTTAATGCAGTATTGGCCCTAGCCCAGTGTTTGGCACATAGTAGGTGCTCAGTTAATGAGTGTGGGAGGGAAACCTTCATGAGCACCTACTGAGTGAGGCCCCTTCATGACTGTGCTCATATGTACTTAAGAGTTGCCATTGAGAAATGGGCTCATTCTCTTGAAGTAGATCTTGACCCTGTAGAATGACATCGAGAAGAATAATTCAAGGCTACTGAATGAACTCACTTTTATCTCCATCCCACACCACTCCTGTGTATCCAACTATCATCTCCATCTCTCTACCAATGTGTCCCCCACACACACCCAGCCCTGGGGTCTGAAACTCCTTGTGACCTGCCACACCCCAAGGTGCTCCCCTCCTGGGCTCCCTGCCACAGGAAATGGCACCTTTCATCCATCCATCCATCCATCCATCCATCCATCCACTTTCATGACAGAAATCCAGAATTCATCCCGTCCAGTTGCTAAGTCCTGTGGATTCTAATTCCTAAATAGTTCTGAAATAAGTCTTCTCACATCCTCCCCATGGCCCAGCTCAGATCTCATCTGGCCTCATCTGGACCGAGGTAACTATGGCCTACCCAAAGCATCCTGCCCGCTCCCCCCATTCAGACCTTCTCTGTACCACAGTCACAGTGGTCCTTCTAAAATTCAAATTTAATCATATTTCTTCACTATCTTTGCTCCTCAAGATGAAGTGGAAGGAAAAGGAGAACTTAGCATTTGGTGGGCAACCACAGTCACTGGTGAATGCTAGGTACTGTCACATTAATTATCCCATTTAGTTATCACAAGTAACCATTGTACAGAGAAGCAAAATGAGTCTTAGGGAAATAAATCACCCAAGATCACATGGCTGAGAAATTGTGGAGCCTGAATTCAAATCTAGACCTCCTGACCTTAAAGTCCATTTTCTTTCCAATATACTCCTCTGCTTTCAAATGCTTTTGGCCCAGTGTTCTCGGTCATGTAGCGCCTTCTACCTTTTTGGTACCAGGACCCATCATTCCTCTCTAGTTACTCTGTGATAAGCCATCTGGAGCTACTTATCTTAGATAATACCTATGCTTTCGTGCTTACAATATTTGGTTATCTCTTAAATGCCTTTCCTTTCTCTATCTAGTGAACTTCTATTCATCCTTCAAAACCCAACTCTAATGGCACCTCCTCTGTTAAGCTTTCCCAAATTGACTTACCTAAGCAAAGTAATTGTTTTTTTACCTATGCCCTGAAGGTGTGAAATGTACTCCTAGGAGACAGAAGAGTATATTGGTTAAGAGCATAGGCCCTGGAATCAGACTATAGTGCTTAGAATTCTAGCTCCTTTCATCACTATGAGCTGTGTCACCTTTGGCAAATAACTGAATCTCTGTGAGCCTTGGTTTCCTTACCTGTAAAATGGGAATGATAATTCACAGGTCCATAGTAAGGATTAAATGAAATGTGTGGAGTAGTTAGACTAGTGCCTGTTACAGTAAAAGTGCTCAATAAATATTAGGCTTTATTACTGTGACTCTGCTGCCTCTGATACACATTTGAACCCGGATGTTGCATTTTTTCTTTCTGTATGATTTAGTCCAAATCTCTAATATAGCATGTGCTAAGTGTATTATAATCACTTACTTGCGTACAGGCTCCAGGAGGGCAGGTGACCCAGCTAGGAAGCAGCAGGGGAAGGATTCAAACTGAGGTCTGCAATAATTCAAAAGCCAGTGCTCTTAACTATTACATGTCAGAGCTTGTTCCTCGAATCATTTTTTCTGAATATCAAGTCTCAGCTGGGAGCAGCGAGACTACACCAGGTTATGCTGCAGGAATGAGTAAAACATGGTCCCTGCCCTTGGGGACTTCCAGTGGAGCTCAGAACCTAAGTGGAAGACAGATATGTGAATAGGTCATTCAAACAGTGCAAAGCACCGAGTCTGAAGTCGGACACAGAGGAGAAACACTGAGGAGAGCAGTACTAAACGCTTGGGGAATAAGGCTTTGCCAAGAGGTGGCATTGGAGTTAGGTCTGCAAGCAGAAGAAGAGCTGCTGTGGACTAGGGACATCCTAGGCAGACGGAACGGTGTGAGCGAAGGGCAGGAGGTCTGAACATGTGCAGCACTGAAACAGAACTGGCCCGGGGACAGGGGCGGGGGGAAAGATTATGGAGGTCTGGCCCAGCTGTGACGGACCTGGGATGCCCTTTGAGTTTTGCCCCAGGATATAGAGTTGAGGTTTTATTCTGGGCTGAGGTTTACTATTTCTATATGGGAAGAAATATCCTATTCACCACAGTTGTGACCATGGAAATAAATGTGACGGCTGACTTCGCCATCCCTCCTTGTCATCATGGAGCTGTGTGGTGTAGTAGTTAATGTGCTCTGAAGCGCATAGTTCCAATCCCAGCTCATTGGCTGTGTGACTGCAGGCAGGTTACTTAACCTCCCTGTGCCTTGGTTTCTTCATCTGTTCAGTGGGAACAATGATATCTAAAATTCTCAGGACAGGGCCTGGTATGTGGTTAGGGCTATGGAAGAGTTTGTAGCATCATTATTAGTTCAATTCAGACTAGGATCTTAGCCCATCCTGTTTGTGTATCAGGTTCCAAGACCCTCTCCACTTCTCACGGTGAAGGGCTCAGTGAGTACCAGGGCCTGTGAACAGGACCAGCTCACAGGAGCCTCTCGTCTCTTGCCCACAGCGGACGATGCCTGTGGCGGGACCCTGCGGGGCCAGAGCGGCATCATCTCCAGCCCCCACTTCCCTTCGGAGTACCACAACAACGCCGACTGCACCTGGACCATCCTGGCCGAGCTGGGAGACACCATTGCTCTGGTCTTCATTGACTTCCAGCTGGAGGATGGGTACGACTTTCTGGAAGTCACGGGGACCGAAGGCTCCTCCCTCTGGTAAGTGCTGTCCCCACCTCCTCTCCTGTCCCCTACAGCTGTGGCTTAAGGGGATGTGGTCTCCCTGGTGCCTGGACTCTTGGCCACTTCTACCCCCACCATTGGAGAGTTTTCCTCTCATCATAATGGGGCATCACTATATTTTTAGAGTCAGGGTAAATTTTTACACGGATTTGGGTATCTGATTTGAAGCATGTCCTTGCTGAAAAATGGCATGATCGGTCTCAGTTGAGTAACTTGCATTTAGACTGAAAATGTTCTGGTCTCAGGACATGGACAGAGTCTTGGTGAAATTATTTGAAATATTGTTACATTTCTGGAAGTCATATTCATAGCATCCAGCAAAGGGAATAGACCCTTACGTGGCAACTGCTTTCCCATGCCCCGCTCTGAGGCGGGAAACTTGTGATGTCTGGGTTTCTGAAGGGAGGGACGAACGGCTCCCCTTCCTTCTGGCTTTACCAACAGCTCGGGCTGTTGTGTGGTGTGCTCCACCCGCCGTGAAGGCTCACTGCTGACGGACACAGGAGGGGAGGGATGATGGAGGCTTACCAGCCTTGCTGCTTGTGGTCTTCCAGACTTGGACCCGCAACACATGCGCCGTGTGAGGTTGGCTTCAGGGTGTGTCCAGCGTCCCGTATGGGTGACGAGCCTTGAGAGTGGTCGTGTGGCGTTTTGAACGCCCTCTCGTATTTTCCTTGTGGTTGTGTTATCAGGGCAGCAGGGGTTCCTGTGTCAGCACATCAGGAGCCAATAGAAGGGTGTGTCCAGATGTGCTTCCGGCCAGATGGGCATTTTTGCACCGTGCCCGGGGAAGGCAGGGCATGGTGCCCATGGATGAGAGCAGAAGAGGCGTCATAAGGACTCTGAGTGAAGCAGAACGTGGGTAACTGCTAGAGGCAGGGAAGGGCAGTGCCTAGGAAAGCACAGTGGTCAGTGGGACTGAGGAGGAATTGGAGGGAGGGGGGGAAGAACACAGGAGGCAGGGACACGTGCATTGAACAGCCAAGTGTTGTGCTGTGATAGAAACACCAGTTGAGTAGCACAGGGTCCTTTGAGGGTGAGAAAATCAGACACACCCACATTAGGAGAGATTCAAGAGTGATTATTTGGAAGGGATCAAGTGGGAATGGACTTCTCCCTAATGTGGACTCCGAGATTTGGGGACCAGTGTAGCCCGGAGAAGTCTCCTGGTGCAGTGGAAGGCAAACCGACCCAGCAGTCAGAGGACCTTGGTGTTGTAAGTTGTCCGTTAACTTGGTCAGGCCCGGATGGGGTGTTGAGAGAAGCACGTGTGAGCCGAAGACTTAAACTGCCCAATGGAGGTTGATGTTCTAGTCTGTGGGCAACGGCTGCACGTTTGGAGCTGGGAGTCAGGTTGAGAGTCTAGATGATCCTTCACTGAATCGGAGCCCCACTGACTGGCCCAGCCTGAGGACCCTCTGTCCCCAGCCTCTTGTAAAATACCTGTGTTTCTGATTATAAATGTCATATAATATGTATGCTCCTTATCGAAAACGTGAAAAATACAAAAAGTTATAGAGAAATGAATAACAGGTGTTAAACTTTTGTCGTACTCCTCTTTGGCTGTTTGCTTTACCGATCAAGCTAGCTGGCTACTTATGTATATATTTTAATGTTGCAACATTAGGTTCTTAACATATCTATCGTTATGTATTTTTAATTTAGCATTCGATCATGAAAACTTTTCTGTATCATTACAGATGCCTGCAAAATATAATAGGTGTGGTAATAGTCTCGTTTATTATCAACATATGGCAGGCTGGCTCTAAGCTCTGAGAGCTCTAATTTCATCTCATCTTTATAAAAAGTCTGTGAAGTAAGTAGCATAATTTTCCTCCTTTTTCAGAGGAGGCAAATGAGGCCCAGAGAGGTTATGTGACATGCCTGAAGTCACACAGCTAGTAATTAGAAGAGCTGGGATTCAACCCCAGGTTAATTGACCTCGAAAGCCCATCTCCTTAGCCATGAAGCCATGAAGCCATGAAGGATTGTTGTGGCTGTGTGGCATCCCTTGTCAGAATGTGCGTACTTCCCTCGTCAGATCTCTTGTTAGGTTGTTCCCAAATTTTTACTTCTGTAAACAGATGCCAAGATGAATATCCCTGCCAATCCCTTTTCCAGTCTCAAGGCCTCTTCGACTCACTTGTTTATGGGCCAAATGGTCTCCCACAGCTTCTGCTGTCCAGGTGTGGGGCTACACGTTGTCCAAACTTCTGGAGTGAAACAAATCTGAAAGAGTATTCCTTTTCCTATTAAGTCACTCAGTGGGGAAGGAATTAAGCAGAGGAAATCGTTAGGGGAGTCATTCAGAACTCTTCTATAAGATTAAATTATAATTATTTACAGGGTTGGTGTCACCACTGCCAGGCAGTATGCATTTCTTGTTCTAATTTATCCTTGCATAGCAATTACGGATAAACAAATTTGGAGGCAGAGGACATATGTGCAAAGAACCCACTCTCTCCCCTGCCCATTCTTTTATGGATCCCTGGATTCTTGTGAAAGTGTGATGCTGCTGGTTTATGAGTGTACTGCTTTTATCAGCTTACATTAAGGCTTTAGGATGTCCTCTTCAGTTCTGTGCCAAGGCATAGAAAGACAGCTGATCCTGTTAAAAAAGATGGATTTGAACAACTGGGCATCCCTTCACCTAGTGAGAAGGCAGAGACTCCTCAGAGAGAAAACAATCCACTACCGCCCTCACTGGACAGTAGGTTCCCACTGATTTGGAAGAGGAGGTGGCATGGAATGTCCTGACTCAGTTTCCACACGCCTCTTCTCCCCCAAGTAGGATAACAACAGGAGAGTTTTAACTAGGGTTCTAGTTTGAATTTCATGGGCCAGTAAAATTTCCAAACAAGTGGGGAAGCGTAGGGTTGATAATTCTTTATTTTGCCAAGTAAGGGTATTAGAAAAAAACCTGCCAAGTCCTCAGAACATTATTTCATAAAACAAAGGACAATAACTCAAAGCCAAAAATGTGGCCGGATAGAATCCACTGTGGCTCCAAGGAAGGAGAGAAAGCCAGAGAACAGGGAGTGGTCTGTGTAGTTGCTCCTGGATGAAGCATTGCGCCTGTGTCTTGGCACCTAACTGGGGAGAGAGCCAGCTTGGGAGTCAGAGGCAACTGGACTCGAAACCCAGATCCACCTCTTAATAGCTGTGTAATCTTGGGATATTTACTAACCTCTCTGAGCCGCAGTTTCCACATCTGGAAAATGGGGCTCATCATATCCACCTACAAAACACGTTCAAAGGGCTGAACATGAGAACTGCTGCCTAGCTCCTGGTGGGCATAATGCTCCTGGGTGGGCACCAGTGTTAGGGGCGCACTCTGGGAGAGGAAGAGGGTAAGTAAGATGAGGCGTCCCCAGCATCGTCCGCCCCATTCTTGGTGCCCCCACTGAGGCCATCTTCCCAGCCTGCCAGCCCAGTGGCATCTCAGCAGGCAGAGAGGCTCAGCCTGGTCACTCCGACTGATCTAGCCCCCACAGGAATTGCCTGGAAACCCAGGTGGGGTGGGCTGGAACAGAGCCCCTGGGTCAGGCTTGAGGATGCCCTTGCAAAGGTCAGAAGCGGGCAGTGATTTTGTCGAAACTGCCTTCCCAGAGCTGTCCTTTATGAGCACATGGAGGGCAATATCCCCTCTTCTCTGCCTGGACCCAGCCCCAGACTGGCCAATCGGCCACTTGGTTAGAAAAGCAGAAGAGGATCTGACTAATTCAGTGACTACTGGCTTTTCTGTGCAGGACTAGGAGCTGGGGGTACTCCACGGGGAGTCAGGCACAGCCCCTACACTGGGGGGCCCGTAGGGTAGGGGAGAAGGGGCAGACAGGATGGTGAGATGTGCAGAGGCCACTGTCCGAGGCAGAGACGGAAGGCCCTTTCTGCCTGGGACCTCTCGCTGTCTCTGGTCGATGAAGTGTGGGTGCAGACTGTATCTGTGTGCGTGTGTGTGGTGGAGGGAGTTCTGAGCTCCGTCCCGTACGTGGGGATGCTGTGTACATCGTGGAACCATCCCCCATCTTCTTGGTTGTCACCCCTGTGAGTCACGTCTCTGCCACGGTTCCTGGTATCTCTTCCTGCCCCCTTCACTCTGTTTCACTCTGATCGTGTGTCTGTCCACCCTCTGTGTGCTCACACCTCCAAGCCCCCCACCGTACATGAAACTGTATGTGACAAACTGGCCTCCACCAAACATTTAAAGTAGGAAACGAAAGGATGGGCTTCAGAGGATGGCAGAGACCAGGGCCTCATGACAGAGACAGCATATGAGACAGGCTTTGAAGGGTGGGTACCGTACTACATGATATGGGACAGGGCGGGGCAGGAAGGGCATCATTTTAGGGCTGCAGCCTGGGCCTCCTGGATAAAGTGGGAGCCCACGGATCCCTGAGACACAGGTCCTGTCAGTGATTCCTGGGATTCTCAAGGGAAGATTCTGGCCACCATGCACTCCCACCCTGGGGCTCTGAGCTGAGGCTGCCCCCACACCTAGAGAAAAATAGAAGAAAGTGCGCTTTAATGTCTGGGTGTCCTAGGTCCTGTCCCCGGGCCACCTAATAGGCAGCATTGCTTTTCAAAAGAGAATTTCCCTGGAAAGCAGCTTCTCTTGGGGGGGCAGGGGTGCTGCGTTTGTTTGCTTTTGTTTTTGTAGGTGGGGATACAAAACTTCCATCTACTTTACAGTCACTTTGAAAATTTTGCTAGCAACACTCTTTCTCCTCTTGAAAGACCTCGTTTTAATTATTAAGCATTTTACACGTGGAATTGGAGCCGACTAGAACCATTTGATCTCAGTGACTTTTAACTAGATATTTCATTCAAGAGCATTAGATTCAGATATAATTAGAATGAGAACAGCATGCCAGCGGGGATTTGTTAATAATAACTATTCACTTATTTTTTTCATTCACATGTACTTTGTCAAACCATTGGTTTAGATCATTTACGTTCTTTGTTACTTTTCCTCTATTTATTTTCGGCAGTCATTTATTGAGAGCCTCCTATGATGAACTAGGCTTTCCTAGGTGTTAAGGAGACAAAGACACAGTCCCATTCCCAAGGGGCTATTTGTTCGCTCCACAAAGGTTTATGTAGGAGCCATGCACTGCGCTGGATGGACCCCCGAGCCCACAGTCTAGGCGAACAGGCAGAATATAACTAAATGCTTTACAATATCAGGTGTCAGGTACTTTTCTAAGAGGTATAAAGAAGTTCCCCTATGGACTGAAAAGAGAAATCTGGTAGCTAGGATTCTTGTGACTCAAGAAACAGAAACCCAACTCCAGCTGACTCAAGCTAAACCGGGAATGTGCTCGCTTCTGTAACTGAAAAGTCTAAGAACTGCCTTCAGGCACTGCTGGATCAAGGTGTGCAGATAATGTCATCTGGAATCTGTTTCTCTCCCTCCCAGGGCTTTGTTCTCCTGTGTGTTGGCTTCATTTTCAGGCACACTTTCCCCATGTGGTAGCAGAGGTGACCACCATCACCAGCTCCCTCTGTCATACAGGTTTAGTGGTTCTAGAAGATAGGAATAACCTCTTTCCTAGTGATGCCCACAAAAGCCCCCAGATGAACCTCAAATGGACTAGATTGAGTCATGTGCCCGGCCCTCAACACCAGTGTAGCCAGAGGGTGTTCTCATTGGCCAGGCTCAGGTCAGGTGGCTATCTGCCTTGCCCAAATCTCATGCCTGGGAATGGAGGAGGGGTGGTTCACCAAAGGTAAACCTCATCACTGGGAGACAAAAGCAAAAAAGATGTCCTCCAAAAAAGTTGTCAGTCTTCCTATTATGACGGAGGGGAGGACTCAGATAAAGAAGTCCCAGAGAGGGTGACTTTTGAGTTGAACTAAGGAGTGAATAAGAGCTTGCCACCAGCATGGAGCAGGAAAGGACTTCTGTGTGTCTGGGGCATTGCAAGTAGGGTGCAGGGTGCAAGAGAGCAAGGGCAGTATATGAGGCCTGAAATGAGCACAGGAAGAGCCTGGGTCAACAAAGAACCATGCCTCCATGTTAATAAGCTGAGAGAGGACACCATAGACTAGAGAAGGCAGTGAAGTGTTTTAAGCAGAGAAGTCACATCAGCAGTCTGAATTTTAATTGGGTCCAACCAGAAGACTGAAAAACCAGCTACAAAATTTTTTTGTGACCACACAGTCAAGAGATGATCCACCCTTGAATTATGGCAGCTGTGAAGAGATAGAGAGGAGGGGGCAACATCAAAAAACATTCTTAGGCAGAATCAGCTGCTTTTCAGGACCCAGTTGAAAGGAGGAGTGAAGGAAGGGGAGGAATCTGTGAAGATTTCCAAGTTTCTGGCCAGATGACTGTGGTAGGGTCTTTTGCCAAACAGAGGAACGCAGGAAGGAGCAGGACTTGGGCAGAATGGGGGATGGTGACACTCACTGACCTCCCCAGCACAAAATGGGCCCAGAGAGGGACATGAAGATCACAGTAGGGAAAGAGATGAGCCTGGATACAGGGACACAGGTGCCCTTGGTTATATCAATCCGTACAGTCTTTGAGGTAAGACGGGAGAAGATGGTCATGGGAAGATGGCCAGGAAAACCCATGCCTGTGCCAGAAGAGAGTGGTGTGCAGGTAAACACTCTGGCAGGGCCTTGAGAAGGTGTCTTCAGGATTTGCTCCAGCATCATCTGTATCAGCAGTCTGTCCGTCATTCCGGCCAGCGTTACCATCTCCATGTTTATTACCAACATTTTCTACCATCATTCATTCATTCAAAAACTACTTAGGCGCTTCTGTTACCTGACATTGTGCTTGGCACGAGGAATACGATGGTAGAGGAGACAGATAAAACCTCTGCCTTTGTGAGACTTCTGGTCTACTTGGGAGGGACTGACATTAATCAAATAAATCACAACATAAATGTAAAATAGACTTGAGATGAGAGTTATGAAAGAAATTAACAGGATGGGGAATAATAGCAGCGGGGATCCTATTAAGAAAAAGGGGTCGAGGGGAGGTCTCCCTGAGTGGGTAGGATTTAAACTGAGGCCTGATTATTGAGAAGGAGCTGCCATGGGAAGAACTTGGAAATCAGCATTTTAGGCAGAAGGAATTGCACATGGAAACGCCCATCATCACAATGCCTCTAATTTGCCCTTGAACTTCATACATGTTTTCTGGGGTTTCAGCCTCTTGGAATGTCAGGGGCAAGGACTCAAGCTGACAGAGAGGCCCAGGAAGCAGCTGAGATGGTACTTGACAGGCTGCTGAACCCAGTGGCACCTTGGACTGACAAGGGGATGGATCTCTTCCAGCCAAGGCACCCCCTGCCTTCCGCGGGGTTTGTGATGCACTTGCTTCCCTCTCCTTCCCTGCCACATTACCATGCTTTAAGCCACCCCAAGAAGCTGTTCTCTTCTGATGGAGCCTATGAAATTGCATCTGTTGTAGCCATCAGGAGCCAGGCCATAAATAACGAGCCCTTTTAAAATCTCATCTTCCCTATCTCTCAGAGTTGGAAATAGCATGACAAGCTCTGTAGCTGAGCGGTAGGAAAGAGCTAGTGCCCTAGCATGCTGCTGGCACAGACATGTCTGGAGGGCCACGGCCAGGGCTCCCGCACACTGCAGAGTATCAGCATGACTTCCTGGTCCTCCAGTGCAAACTCGCTTCCAGAAAGAGAACAAAAGCCACAGCTGGACGGAGTAGGAAGTGAGCCTGCTTGCCCACCATCAGCACAGCAGCTCTGCTAAAGCCTGTGGCTTGGCAAAGTTCTACGCGTGGGAAGCTGAGGTTGAGCAGCGGATGCAACAGGTTTGTACTAAGTGCGTCGTCTGTGCTGGGGCCCGGGCCAGGCTTCTGAAGGTCACCAGACAACAAGATGCTGTCGTCGACCTCTCTCGAGGAGCTGCCCGATGCCTGATGGTGCCACGACGACAGATGGAAGGAGCTGTTCTGGGCCCTTCTGGAGGCCCCTCCGTCTGGAAGACCTGCCTTCCCGAATGATGCTAGTTCACTGGGAACGTTCAAGGCCCCGACCTGGTCTTTGCTTTCACTCTTGGCCACGAAGCTTGTTCCACTCACGCTTGGCTTCACCCAGCCCATGTTTCACACCGGTTTTACCTATCGCTTGCTCCTACAACCCCTACTGGCATCCTAAGACTGACTTAAGTCTTTGGTTCTGACCCTGAGCCGAGACTTTTAATCGCAGCTTCTCCTCATCCAGCGGCTGGTGTGTGACGCCTGCAGACTCACCGAGGAAGCGGGATTCACATAGAAAATTGGCACTTGACAATCCGATGAAATGGCAAGATGGTCACTATTGAACTCAACATATTTTGTCCTTTAGGAAGGGAGAGGGCAGGGTTGGTTTGAACAAAATGGGGAGGCGTCATGGGGGAGCAGAACTCGAGCATCTCTGGGAACTTCTCCTCAAGTTCTCAGAAGAGTGGTCTACACTGGCTGCCTTCTGTCTCCCTTACTGCTTCACCTGCTTCACTATGTCTTCTACCCCCAGCCTCCCCGTGAATCCATTCACATTGAGATCACACTCAGAGAACTACCCCCCTTCCACCCACCCCCAAACCCTACCACTTCCAGTAAAACATAATGTTTAGGTCTCATCTCACTGGACACGTCTGCATTGCTTACATCATTGGTTATTTTCACTCTCCTTTCTCTTTGCCTTCATGGTATTCTCTCTGATTCTTCTTGGACCTCTCTGACCATTCCTTCTGCTTCCTTTGATAGCTCCAAGACTCTGCTCTTGCCTTGCTATTCTGCCTACTCCTTTGGTAATCTTACCCACTCGCTTGGTTTAAAATACCTCCTACTTGTGTGTCTCTCCCAAATCCGGCCCCCTAGCCTGGCCTCCCCACTGTCATCAGACCACAGAGCCAGCTGCTTGTTGGACGTCACCTTGATGTCCCACCAATATCTCCAGCTCAACATGCCCCAAGTTCATGCATAATTAACCCCTAAAATGGTCAGAGTTTGTTTTCTGCTTTATGGCATTTCCCTCTACCTAGTTTTCCAAAAATCTGGGAGTCATCTCTGTGTAGTCCCTTTCTCATCAGCCACATTTAATTAATTGCTAAATTCTTCCAATATACCTCCTGGAACGTGTCTTTCCATCTTTACTACCACTCCCCCGGTTCAGTCCATCATCTTTTCCTCTTTGTGGCTTGTAACAGCCTCTTTACTGATCTCCCAGCTTCCTGGCACTCTTCAATGCATCCTCCCTACTGATACCAGAACGGTTTAATTAAAATGCAGATCTGACATGCTAAGCCCCAGGCAAAAGCTTTCAATCATCTTCCATTGTCTACAGAATAAACCTCCAGCCCTTAATAGGGCACAGAAGGCCCTTCTTGATCCAACCCTTGCCCACCGCCCCTGCCTCATCTCCTGCCACTTCCTTCTTTGAACTCTCATCACCCTAAAACTCAGTGGTATAACACCACAAAGGTTTATTTCTAGCTCATGCTACACGTCTGTTATGGGTCATTGTAAATGGCTCTGGTCCACATAGTCATGCAAGTGGGTGTCCAGGCTCAGGGAGGTGCTACCACCTTGGAGCCGCCACATTGGGAATATGAGGCCTTCTTGAATGCCATGGCGAGGAAATAGAGTAGAGACTCTAGCATGGGCTTTGCACGGCCCCAGCCCAGATGCAATACACATCGCTTCCAACACCCATTTCACTGGCCAGAAATAGTTGCATGGTGCAACCTAGCCACCAGGGAGCCAGGCAGTGGATGAGCAGATGAAGTGGCTGGTGAGCCCGGATCCCTGCTGTGCTCGCACCTCATGCTTCAGTACACAGGGTGCCCTGGCTCCTGTCAAAGTCCAGCCCTTCCCTTTATGCTCCCGATCTCATTGTCCCCAAAGATTTTCCTGCGAAATTCATCTTTTTCTTGCATTTATTAATGTTTTCTTCTCTCTTGAACATTGTTAACAGCTTACAGACATGTCCTAATACCTCCCATCTGAAATGAAAATGAAAACAGCAGGCACCAAACTCCCCCGTTACTCAGCCCCATGCAGAGGCCACCAATTGCTGAGACAGGTCCCATTCGCAGTTCTGCCCTGCCCGCCGCTAACACTGACCTTGCTGAGATTGCCAGTGACCTCCAGGTCGCCAAATCCAGGGTCGCTCCTCTATCTGTATCTGATTTGGTCTCTTAGCAATACGTGACTCCGGGTCATCTGGCCTTCTTGAACTGTTTCCTTTCCTTGACTGACGTGAAACCACAGAGCTAGCTACCTATGGCCTTTCCTTCTCAGTCTGCTCCACTGCTAAACCTCGGTCCCACCTTTCCATGTGGACTGCCCCAGTCTCCTCCCCATCTACCTTCTTTCCCAGGTAACCTCAGCTAATCACATCATCTATATGCCGATGGCTCTCAATATAAATGTCCAGTCCTGATGGACTTTGTGAGTTCTATATACCGGGGGTGCCAAAAAAATGTATACAAGTGGACACTTTGGTCAACGTTGCTCAAACGTAGTTTGCCATAATCAGAAGTGTCTGGACCCTGATGGTAACCACTTTGAGGCACCTCTTGTAATTGGAGAAGTCAAACATGACTTGTATTCATCTTTTGTTATCGGTATATATCGAGTATTACCATTTTAATAGTTTTTTCCTTTGTTAAAATGTGTATACATTTTTTTGGGACCCTCTGTATAATAACAGGAATCTCAAACTGAAATCTTCCAAGCAGACTTTTTTGTTGTGATGGTGAAATATACACAATGTAAAATTTACAATTTTAACCACTTAAGTGTACAATTCGGCGACATTAAGTACATTCACATTGTTGTGCATGCACACCACCCATCTCTAGAACTTTTTTCACCTTCCCAAACTGAAACTCCATACCCATTAAATAATAATTCTCCATCCCCCTCAATCTCTGGTAACCACTAGTCTACTTTCTATCTCTGCTACTCTAGATACTATGTTAAGTGGAATCCCACGGTATTTGTTCTTTGTTTTTGGCTTATTTCACTTAACATGTTTTCAAGGTTCATCCATATTATGGCACGTATCAGAGTTGCCTTTTAAGGCTGAGTAATATTCCGTTGTATGTATCTACCACATTTTGTTTATTCATTCATCTGTCTGTGGACACTGGGTTGTTTCTCATCCCCTCCTCACCCCTACTCTCTTCCTCTCCCAGCCTTCTCCACCTCTGTCTACTGCCCAGAGGAAGCTTCTCCTGTCCATTGGGTGCCACCAGCATCTCGGGCTGCTCAGTGGCCTTGTCTCCCAGCTCTACCCCTTCTGCAATCCATTCTTCATATAATACAGCATCCGGGCTGACTGATGTTTATATATCAAATCATGTATCCCCCATGTAAGGCTTGCTGGCAGGTAAAATAAAATCCTACAAGACTCTACACTCTCTTTGACTTCCGTCCTACCACTCGGGCCCCTAGCTGGGCCTCAGCTACGCTCACCTTCCACCCTGTCCTGGGATGGGCCAAGCAGCTCCCCTTCTAGGGCCTCTTACTAGCTGCTCCCAGGGCTTGAGATCCTCTGCCTTCAAAGTTTTTTAAATACACACACACACACACACACACACACACACACACACGCACGCACGCACCCACGCACCCACGCACGTACGCACCCCCCCAAAAAAAAAACCGGTGTTGTGAAATGCAGAGTTCAATTTACATTTGCCCTCCTTAGAAAGGCCTTCCCGCCCATGGCATCTAAAGTGACCCTTCACTACCACAGCATCTCGTTTTTTAGGCATCTGTCAAGACCTGACATTTTCTTACCTACTTAAGTATTTGTCTTCTTTTGCCTCTCCCCTCCCCCACCGCTGCCTGTAGAAACTTGAGAGGCCTCAAATGCAGGGCTTGGCCCCTAGTAGATGTCCAAGGTGGGTTTGTTTGGAGGAAAGACCCGCCTTTGCCTGCCAGTAACAATGGCCTGTGGCTAATTGCAGAGGTTAACATGGAGCCTCTCCACCAAATATTTTAAGTAATAACCTTCCTGGGGAACATTTACAAATTAGCCCTGACTCTTGCTGATTACTCATCCTAAACTCATTCTGATTAATAATTAATCAGCAAACGGCTTGGCCAGGGCAGGCTGATCAGTGCTAGGAAGGATCTCAAATTATGCACGTCGCTTGGCCAGTTTTAAAAAATAAAAAGCTCAGCAGTCGACGGAACTGGAGAGGTTTGATTGCAATGTGAGTGAGGTAAGGGGTTCGCAGTTGTTTGTTTTTTCCTTTTGGTCTTTTTTTTTTTCTTTTTGACTAAGAAATCAATTAAGCTCCAACTTGCAACCTCAGAGAGAGACTGTGTAACACAGAAATAGAAATGTGTTAAATATCACTTTATTTTTATTTTTTTTCTCTTCAAAAGAGTTTTGGTCTGGGAGACAGAGGTTAAAATTAGCCAGTTTGTTAAGCAAATGTCTGTCTGGCACCCACTGTCAATTTCTGCAGCCATCAGTTTCGGCGACCCCTTCACTTCCTCTGAGCAGCAGCCCACTAGGCCTGGCGGTAAGGAGGGGAGAGATTTGATGGGCACTGCTCTCTCCGCCTGCCCCACTGCTGGGCACAGTCAATTGGCCAGCAGCCTGAGCCCCCAGTAGTCTTTAGAGTGCTCTTTGCCTCCTGCCTACAAACCCCAAGGAGACAGGACAAAAGGAATCAGAGGGTGATGAACAGGCCTCCCACTGCCAGGAGTGAACTCGGTGGGCACCCGGTACCCCTTCTTAATCCTCAGTCTGCAGTCTCCATCCTCACAGGCTGGTCCTGCGGGAGGCTTCATCTTCATCCAGATTCTTCTTCTGGCCACTGGAGATATGGCTGAAGGGGAGACTCAGAGAAAGCACAGGTGTCCGTTGATGTTGATCTCTGGGCCAGAGAAAAGGTGCAGGGGTGTAGGAATTAGTGCAGTTAGTGCAACTCTGATGCCCATTGGATCTACAGCGATGGCAAGGCCACACCCAGACCAACTCAATCAGAATGCCCACGGGTGGGACCAGCCAGCAGTATTTTTCAGAACTCCTCACAGGGTCCCAGTGTACACCCAAGTGGAGAACCATGAACTGATGGAGGGTGATAGGCTTTCGAAAAAGAGATTATGAAGGACATCAAATAGTGAAGGAGAAAATGGGATTTTCAGGAGATGATGGCCTTCCCCAGAAATGAAGGGAGGTCTGTCTGTCTTGTGACAGGCAGGGTGAGGGGAGAAGAAGCAGCCAGACACCAGCTTCTACAATCCCAAAGCTTCTGATCTATCTCAGCTATACCCCTATGTTCAAAAATTACGCTTTAGAACTCAAGAAGACTCACCTGAAAGGTGTTTTAGGATTTTGTGGATTCCAGGTCCTATCCTAGATGACTAAATCTGGAATTTCTGAGGGTTGGGCCCAAAGTCAGTATTTTTAACCAGTATCCTGGGTGTTCTGAAGCGCATGAAAGTTTGAGAGCCACACTGGACCTAAACAGAACTCTTTCCAGAGCAGTAACATGGAGGGGGTGGATTTTTGCCCATTATGAAATGATCCATCTTCTTATGAATCGATCCATTATTGAATTTCTTGGCACAGAAATTCCCAGGTTATATTTGACTTATATGTTTGGTTATGGTTGGTGCACAAGTTTGGGCAAGCACGTCTATCACATAAAATGAAGCACACGGACTCCTAACGGACTTTATGAATTTATTGAACGGATGTTTCTGCCTGCCTCCTCTGCACCAGGTTCTGTGATAAGCCCCGTGACTGTGATGCTGAACTAGAAAGTCTCAACCCTCTGGCTTTAAGGTCTAGCCTCAACTTGTCTACCTGGTGTAGACCTACGCAAAGGCGGTCTCCTTTCTGAAACCCTGAGATGAGGTATCTCTGTGCTCCCTCAACCCTACCCCTCCCGGCCCGGGCGCCTGCTGCACCAGCACAGGCCACGTAGCTACTCTAGCATCCTTCTCCCAACATGAACTCCTAAAGAGCATGAACTTGTAACATCCTCTCTGAATCCTCGATGCTCAGCCAAAGTCCTGGCAACAGACAGGCATAAAATGTGCTGACAATTTGTAGAATAAATGAAGCCACTGAGGACTGAAGAGTCTCAGCACCTTCCTTGCAGCCTCATCTCACCACCGCCAAAAAGAAAGGCATATGGTACCTCGCCTCCCCTTGCCTGGTCCGAGAGCCCTTTGGCAACAGGACAGATATCAAGATAAAGAAACAAGAAATAGTATCTCTTAATTGCCTTTGTGAGCCGATTGGATCCTATGCTGAATGACCTCATACAGCTTGTCTCACTGAACCTTTGCCACCGCCTGTGAGTTAAGTATCACTGTTACCCATGTTGCAGATGAAGAAATTGAGCCTCAGAGACTTAGCTTCCTCCTCCCCGGCGCACTCTCCTCTCCAGCTGGGTCCTTCCCATTCCACTCCTTCTGCAGACCCTGGCCAGCCACTCTGGGGACCATTCCTCGCCCTTTGAGCAGGCTCTGGTGCAGTCTGGTCTCTGATTACCTGTCTCCCACCTGCCTTGACATACCTTCAGGAGTGTAATAACCTTTAAGAGCTACCGTGTGTCGGACACTGTACTGTTTCACATGCATTACCTCACTTAATCCCTACAAAACTCATCCCTGTTTTTTGGGTGGAAAAACTAAGACTCTAAGAGGTTAAGAAACCTACCCAAAGTCATACAGCTCGTAAGTGCCCAAGCCAGGAGTTAGACCCCATTTTCTGGGCTCTAAACCCTGGCCTAACCCCTCTCTCTTCTGCTCTTCTGAGCTCTGACTCATTTTCTGTCCTAACCCTATCGTTCATGACTCCGGTTCTCTCTTCTGAAGTTGCAGGCCCTCTGTCCTCTACCCATCGGCCTGATGAGTCAGTCCTGGAGCCCACCCAGTGGAGAGCGGCCCCCGCCGACTCTGAACGGTCTCCAGAAGTACAGTTCCCACCCGGTCCTTCTTGTGTCCCAGGATAGTCTGAGCTGAGCCAGTGCCTGGCCCTTGAATCAAGCATTTATTTCGGCCTAGAATTCGACTGGTCTCACTCTGTTCCTAACCGTCCATCAATGCTCGTGGGCTGCTTTGAGTAAGGGGTGGGAGGAACACAGCTTCTACCTGCTGCTGCTTCTCCCAGTTTTCCCTCCTGGCAGTCTGTATTGCCAGCTCTGTGAGGTAGACGTGAAACCCCCTTGGAGGCTGTTTGTGGCAGGCGCATGTGGGCTGCTAACTCCCAAGCTGGATGCTGACCACCCCAACCCCATACCTGGTCCCAAGAGGCTGGATCCTCTTCTGTGAATGCCTGTAGCTCTTCTCCGTGACGTGATGACTCTACGTGTCCATGCCCACGTGGAAGGTAGCAAGGGTTTGGCCTGCTCTGCACCCCATTTTCGTCCCTGAGCCCAGGTCTGCAGACCTTGCCGAAAGAGGGACCCCAGATCAGGGTCTCCCCTCCAGCAGCCTAGGCAAGATCCCCAGGACTCCTGCTCATCTGGAACCTCATGGAAGTCAGTGTGGAGTAAGGGACAGAGCACGGCTTTAGGAGTCAGTGTTGGGTTTAAATATTAACTATGCTGCCAACTAATTGTGTGACTTCAGTTAATTTACTCTATCGGGTCCTTACATAGAGTTACAAGAAATACTAATTTTTGGCCTAAAAGACTTTGAACATGTCCAGCTTCCCAGCCTTTAAATCCTGCTTGGGTTCTTCCTCTGACCTTGGGTGGCTGAGGGACCTGGAAGGGCCCCTGCCCCTCCCCCAACCCCTCTCGCCCCACTCATGGAGCCTCCCAGCGTGTGCTCTGTGCAGACGGCTGCACACAGCTCCCTTCTGGGACCCAAGGTGCTGTGGGTCTCAGCTTCTGCAGCTGCTCAATCAGGGAGGCATCTGTGGGTTGGCCCTGAGCAGGAGGCCTCAGCAGGCAGTTGTCATGACCCTCTGGGCCAGGCAGCTCTGAGATCCCAGGGCCATTTGGCTATAGCCTCAAGGGCACACGGAGAAAGACAGGGATGGGCAACACGGCGTTTTGACTCTTTCATCTAAGCAAGACACTCGACTTTCTGAACTTCAGTTGCTCCAGTTTTATAAGGCAAGTGGTGGGTCCTCCCCACTTTCCCCCACCCCCAACCAGCTTGGTGCACAGAGACTTTCTCCGTTTTCACATGTAAACATAGCATCACGGATTCCCATCCAGCAGGGTCCACTCCCTGAGGTGATTTTTCTGGAACTGGGAGGGTTTGAGGAAGAAAAGTATAGTTGACCCTTGAACAATGGGCTTAGGGTTGCCAACCCCTGTGGAGTCTAAAATCCACGTATAACTTAAGTTGGCCTTCTCCCTACTCGGATTCCCAACCTCAGATGGAAAATACTATTTTTGATCCATGTTTGATTGAATCCGCAGATGTGAAACCTGGAGATATGGGGCCAAGTATATTTATTGAAAAATATCCGCCTATAAGTGGACCCACACAGTTCAAACTCACGTTGTTCAGGGGTCAACTATACTCTTTGTAGGGTGCCAACTACATGCCAGGCAATTACACGGATGATTTCCTTTCCTAATATTGCATATTCAAGTAACTGTAAGAAACAGACTCAGCCAGGTCACGTGCCCAAGGTCACAGCGCTGGAAAGGTACAGACTGAACCCAGGGCTGTTTGCCTGCCAGCCCTTGGGCTGGCTCTGCCCCACTAGCTTGGGGTGGGGATTCCAGGCTGGAGAGTCTTTGGGTGCCCTGGAGGATACTCCACGGCCTACCCCTCAGCTCGCCCTCCGTCCCCCTCACGCTGCTTTTGTCCTTCGGCCTGTGCTTGGCTGGAGCTGCGGGCTGCCTTCCCAGGCAGCCAGGCTCATGGAGGCCTCGTCTGCCACGTGCTGCCAGCTCCCTAGAAGACACCCCGTGAGCGCAGGGCAGACTGCCAGCAACCTTCCGCTGAAGGAGTGTCCTGTCACCGCAGACAAATGGCTCATGTCATTCAGCCACATCCTTCTCATTGCTGGACTGTGGCCTGAGTTGTCCAGATTATCCTTTTCATTTAGTGTTGTCTCTATGGATGCCGTGAAGGTCCCCAGGCAATGACAGCCCGACCTTTGCCCCAAGTAAGAGGAGACGCAGGGAGGCCTGCTTCCTGGCTTCTGTGCGCTGCCGGTTCAGCTCTCACAATTATCAGAATCTGTCAAGCTGCATCAACGGACGATTTTTGCATAAAGGCAATTGTTCCTTCAGCCTCACTGTGAGCAGAAGACATCCTGGGTGCTAATGTGGCCTCCGTCCTTCTACCAGCAATTTCCTTTGCATTTGGCCACCTTCTCCCAACCCTTGCCCAGTGATGCCCTGCTAAGCTCCCCTCAAAACTCCCCCAAGCTCTCTGCTTGTAACTACCCTCCCCCAGCTCCACCTCCTCCTGGTACCTTGGCAAGTAATTACCTTCACAAGGAAGTTGACAAGTCTCTGGTGACTTCTAGCCCAGCTGGAAAAGATTCATTATTCTGTATCTGGAAATAACCAGGCCCATCAGCACAGGACTGAGATAACACCAGTGGAGAAGGTTCTCTATTCAGGGGAATTAATTAGGATTCCTTATTAAAGATCCAATTAGGCAAAAGGGCATTTTTATCTGTGATAGTCAGCTGCTCCTATTTTTCTAAAGCTATAACTCCAAGTTTAAACAAAAGAAAAAAACCAGGGGCTGTGTTTTCTTCTAAAACAATTCACTTTTTCAACGTCAGTTATGTCTTCATCAGGATGTGAAAATAGATTTTCTCATTCAATTTGCAATGCTTTATCTCTTCAGAGCCCGGTAATGACTTCGCTGTATCCCCTTAGCAAGAATCACAGCCCTAGCCGGGTATTGGGGAGTGGGCTGCTCGGTTAGGAGGACTGCAAGAGATACAGCATTTTTTTAGCAACCCGATACGTGGGCTGGCAGGAAATGCTGGCTCTGCCACATACTGCCCGTGTGACCTGGGGCCAGGAGCTTAACCTCTCTGAGCCCCAGTTTCCTCCTCTCTAAATCTATCTCCCAGGGCTGTGGAGAGAAATAAGAGTAAAGCGGTGCAATATAAGAAAGTGGCTAAGAGCCCAGGCTCTTGGTTGAGGTTATCTTATAGCAGCACATGTAAGCCAGGGGTCCTTGGACCAGTTAATCTCTCGGAGCCTCGATGTCTTCATCTGTAAAAGGGGAGGGAAATCCCTCCTCCAAGTCTCTGGGAGGATTAGGAGGGAGAACAGGTGTAAGTACCCTGCCTGTGGGGGGCGCCTCATACATGTTTGTCAAACCTGAATCCACCCTTTTGGGTTTCCTTGGGAAAGCCCAGCGAGCATCTGCCTCCCACCCTGGGAGAACTGAGCTCATTTGTGCCGGGTGGGGCCTGGTGCTACGTTCCCTGGCTGATTCTAAAGCCGGGGCTGAGACTGCCACGGGCTCTGCATCATCTCGGTGAGCTCCACTGATGGACACGCTGTGTCCTTCATGGCTCCAGGAAGCAGTACAGGAGGGAGGGGTCACCTCTTGTCCTGCTTTTCCCTCAGCTTGGGGTCTGATGCCCAGATACCTACATGAGTATATGACATGGGCATGCTTGGTGTAAACCCCACAGATTTTTACTTGCATTGTTTAAGAGAGAGGCTGTAGTTTATGTATCCCAGGGAAGAGAAGACTGGGAGGAGTACCAGAATCAGAGGCTTCCAGAAAGTTCTGTAGAAAATGCGTTGTTGCCCTCTGGCCTCATTCCATAGCGGAGGACACTGAGTGCCAGCATCACTCAGCGAGCATGGGGCAGAGCCAGGGTGGGAGCCAGGCTCTCCAACTCTGACTCAGACCTGTTTCCACCACCTTGGATGTTTCCGGGCTACCTACCCCTGGACCAGCCTTGGCCAGACTTCACGTGGGAGAGTCACAGCAGCGTTGTCATCTGATGATCTGTATCCACACAAACCGTACTTCACGCCATGTTCCTCTCATGTCTGCCTGTCCTGACTCCCACAGTGACTGTGCCTCAGTGCCTCAGTTTACCCCACAGACGACCCACTTTATCTTTGGGGGCCTCTTCTTACCTTTCCGTAACATTGTGTTGGCTTAACAGCCTCTTTTAAAGCCCCTGCACCTCTCCTTCTCTCATTACCTCTGACCTTACCTCCTCCTGCTTTCTCTCTGTCATCACTTCTGTAGACACACAGGCCTCCTTGCCAGTCCTTCGATACCAGATGTGCTCGTCCCACCTCAGGGCCTTTGCACTTGCTGTCGCCTCCCCCTAGCATGAGCTCCTTCCCAGACATCCACATAATGCGTTCCCTTGCCTCTTTCAGGTGTCACCTCGAAGGTGACATTCTCAGCGAGGCCTCCCTTGTCCACCTATTTAAAATGACAAGTGCCTTTTCCCCCACTCTTTAGACCGTCCATCTATGTCCGTTTTCTCTCTGCTGGCTCCCCACACCTGAGAGTGCCTAGCACATAAAGAGCCTGAAATTTCTGGTTCCAGCCCCATAGTTGGTTCCATCCCTGGAAGCTCTGTTGCTTAACAGCCATTGTCTCACTCTCCAGATGAGGAAAGCAAGGCACAGGGAGGTGGCACGTGGCTTCCCTAAGATCATCGAGGGAGGTGGTGTCCTAGGGGTACAGTGCCGGTGATCTAAACAACCATAAACAGATGTTCTCTCAGGTCACTCGTGTCTGTCCACCTGGTGTGCGCTGGGCCTCAGGGCCCGGCTTCACTAGGTGGGGCCCGGAGGGCATTCCCTGGGCCTGGCTTCACTAGGTGGGGCCCGGAGGGCATTCCCTGGGCCTGGCTTCACTAGGTGGGGCCTGGAGGGCATTCCCTGGGCCTGGCTTCACTAGGTGGGGCCCGGTGGACATTCATCAAGGCCTCCAGGATGGTGCCAATTTCAAATCCCACATCAAGGAAACAAATGTCCTGCTGCAAAATTGTGTTGCTGAAAGAGAACACAGTCTGGGCTGAGAACCAAGAATTCCTCTCCCCCTTGGCACTGCTCTCCTCACCCTCCATCCCCCCTGCCAATTCCCCCATCAAATAATTCCTGATAATGAAGTTAGGATGATTCATTGGTTTTCTGATGAGCGTGAATTCATCATCAAAATCTACATATTTCAATCCCCTGATATGTGCTCTCAGATTCCTAACCTGATTAATATGTAAAGTACTTTATCCTGTGACTTAACAAGAGGAAACCGAGCTTGGTTTTAGGGGCCCGCCTGGCGCCCAGCCTCTGGGGTTCTAGAGTGTCGGACTTGCTGCTGGCTCCATGTCGGGGATGGTCCAGCAGCTCCTCAGGGATGGGGACAAGGTGTCAGTAGGCGCCTGAGCTGAGAGGATGTTGGCTTCTCAGGGGCAGGCCCTGGGATGCCCAGTGCTGCAGCTTCAGACCTGCCATCTCATAACCCAGAAAGCCCTGGGTGCAAAGTGGCAGCCCCACAGACTTGTAGGGAATAAGCACACCCCACATCTGGGGACCTGGAGGAGATGCAGCCTTCTGAGCCCTTTTTGGAGGGACCGCCAGTGTGCCCACTCACCTTTCAGCAAAAGGAATCTAAGCCTGATCCCTGCACATGTCCCCAGGCCTCTCCAGCGGGAGGCCTCCTGTTCAACAAACAGTCTGGAGTTTGCCTTCCGCAGCCCCAGCCCCAGCCCCTGGGCTGGCCTTGCTTCTGCTCGCCTCTTGTCATATCTAAGATATGACAAGTTCCAGCCACCCCTACTCTTTTCACCTTGCCCACCATACAGCCCCACCCCTCCACCACCAGATTCTGTTGGGGGCCCAGACTGGACCCATTCAGGTCAATGCTCCCTTGGCCTCAGACTGTTGCCGTATGTCCCCAGGTAGGGTCACCCGTGCCTCCTTCAGCCTCCCTCCTCCCTGACCACAGACCCGTATCTACACCCACAGCACTCGTGGGATCTCCTGCCAGGTGCTATGACCACTGAGTCCTTGACCTGTTTGCCTAGAGTGCTGTAGAGTCAGACATGGGTTCAAACCTCAGTGCCAGCATTTAGACAAGACCTTTCACCTCCCTGAGCCTCTATTGCATTATCTTTAAAACAGGGAGTCAGAAACAATCGTTTATACTGCTGAGGGCTGTGGTGAATTTCATGTTAGCACTAAGGAGCCCGTCTAGCACGTAGGTAGCGCTCGGTAATGTCGCTGGTAGTGTTGTTATTCATTCTCATCGCCACTGACTGACGTGGGCTGATACTCCCATCTGTCTAATGTGGCAAAGGTGTTAAGGTTGGGGTGGGCTTGAGGGGAGCAGAGCAGCACCTGTTCTCCACAGAAGTGTGTGGAGCTCTGGGAGAAAAGGATTTGAGACCCTGGGGAAGAGGGGAGTTCCCAAGACGAGACCTGCCCTGCAGGAGATGAGGGCCCAGTCGGGGACCTGGGCAGCCCAACAAGATGGAGAGGTACCAGCAGAGGAGGGCTGCTTCTTGGTACACCATGTGTCTGATGCTGGAGTCCTTACCCTACGCCGTCCCCCGCCGGTACCAGGGTATTTGTCCTCATTTGGATTTTCCCAAACGCAGACCTCAGACAAGGGTTCAAGGGCAAGTCGCTTATCGGGAGGTGCAGGTAACACCAGTGGAGAAGGGGGACGTGATACAGGAAGGGAGAGCGGCCTATAAAGGGTGTGTGATCACAGCTACCATGGTGGGGACCCGGGACATCATCCCACGGAAGATGCTGGGAAACCCAGATCTGCAGAACACAGGTCTTAGAATTATCCCACCACGGAAGGGGTATGTGTACACCAGTTCCTGTTCCTGGGGGGTTAGTGGTTTCCCAGCTCCTCCAGCCTGCTGTGCATGTGGGCAAAGTGGCCTTCTATGGAGAAAAACATGGCCCTGTCACCGGGGTACACATGCCGGCAGATGGCAGTCAGGTGGCCCTCTCTGAAAGATCAGGGTGCTAACAGCAGCTGCTACAGGTTTAAATGGATGAAAGGGCAGTGTGGACGTGCACTGAAAGAGCTGCAACATTTGGGGCCTGGGCAGCTGTTGTGGGAACCCAGCTCACTGGGCAAGACCTTGGGGAAAGAGCATCTTCCCTTAAGCCTTGAGGAGCCAGAGTCTTGGGCAAATACATAGAAAACTGCAGAAGGTCCAGTGGCTCTGGTGAGGACAGCGGGACTTCATTGTCCAGGTAGCCCAGTTGCTGCGGCGCCGAATCCCTCCCCCACCACTGTCAGACAGGAGGAGGTGTAGGCCCAGGGGAGGGTGTGTTTGGATCTCCTGCCCTTCCGGCACCTGCAGCCAGCAAGCAAGAGAACCGCTTCAGGGGTCAGTATCTACCACCCCGAAAGTCCCGGGAGAGGGCTGGGCTGCCTCCTGGTTGGCAATTAGCTATTACCATTTGGAAAATCGGGGATACAAAACCTGTCTTGTCCTTAGGGATGGTAAGTTCTGTGGATTTAGGTCACACACACGTGCACACATACACAGTCACACAAACCAATTATTCACTGATCGCAAGAATCTGCCGTCAACATTCAGGTATTTTGGGCAAGTTTTGCTTTTTCTGGCTGTGCCTTGAGTGAAGTCGTGCTTCTTCCCCAAATTGTAGGCACCAGGGGTGACGTCACAGAGAGCTCACGCATAGTTGAGCAGGTACCACCCACTTCGGGGCTGTATTTAGACACACTCCAGCATTCCTGTCGTCACTTCTGGAACCACCAGAAGTTTCACAGCTCAGCGTGGGGAGAAGCAAAAGGGCTCTGAGTTCAAACACATTCATGACCCATTTACCCTTCTCAAGTACGTGGGTGAAAGCTCCTACGCGCTTTGTTTTCACCTCCTTCCTCCTCTGTCCTTTGGAAGGCGTGCGGGAAGAGCCTGGGACCTGGAGTCAGATAAACTGAGCTCCCCGGGGCATCCTGGGGCACGTGGCCAATCTCTCAGCGCTCCCATGTGCCAAGTGGCCAGAATAGTGCCAAAAATGGTGCTCAAGAGACAAGTGGCGTATAGTAGATGCTCAGTAAGTGCAACTCGTCCCCCTTTCCTTTCTTGTAAGTGATGTTCGTTCCCTCTGTGCTTTAATTTCTCCGCTCCCTTCCTCAGCCATCCAGGTTGTGCCAGGCAGAGATGTGCCCCGATGTCGCTGTTGATGTGGGGAGGAGAAGGATGACTAGTGTGATGATCTGTTCATAATCGTAATAAACAGCACCAACTCGCTGCACAACACGGCTAGACTAACAACAACCCACTAGTCATTTTTAGGGGAACAACAGAACCCCTCAGTCCCATCTCCTCTGGGTCACTCACCTCCAGCAAATGCTCTCAAGTCTGCACGTGGGGCCTAGAAATGCTGAGCCCCCACTTTCTGCTTCAAAATCACCCGACCGGCCTCAGTGGACTGAGGGAAAGAGCAATTATTTTACCGAATTGGTTTCCAACAAAAAAGGAAACAGTTTAAAAAGGGACTATTCGTTTTTTTATTTCCACTATAACTGTAATGCATGGTCATTAAAGAAAACTTAGAAAATAGAGAAAGGCTAGATAAATATAAAAACTCTTATGCATGAATATTTTGATGTATTTCCTTCCATTCTTTTCCTAGGCATGGCTTTGTTTTTAATTTAAAGAGCTGTGTTCTCAATATATATATATATCCTTTTTCATTATTTACAAAAGCAATTTATGCTCATTGTGAAAAATTCAAAATGTACCCAAGAGTACAGAATAAAATGTTAAAGTCAGCTGTTTGTCAACCCCCTACCCTAATTCTACGCTCCTCCCCAGAGGCAAATATAATTACAAAATCAGTGTGTCGACCTGTCCCTATGAATTCCCACACACACAAAACACACACTCACAATTGGGAGTTCAACATAAGCATGTTATTTTACAGCTTGTTTTCTCTTAAGCATAGATGTTAGGTATTTACCATGTCAGTATTTATATCTGTCATTATTATTATTACTGTTATTATTTAGTGATTGCCTAATATAGCATTGTTCACCATTTCAAACAATGCTACAGTTAACACTTTCATGCATGTATCTTGGAGCGTATGTTGGAGCATTTATAGGCTAGTTTCCTTAAAGTGGAACTTCTGGGTCAGAGTGGTTTTTGTTTGCTTGTTTGTTTGTTTTAATTTAGATTCTGCAAAAGTATACTCCAAAAGAGCTATGCCAATTTAATGTTTCCATCAGCCTTGTATGAGACTGGGTATTTCCCCACATTCTTCCCAAATTAAGGTTTTGTTATTCTTATCCATCTCAATGGGTGAAAAATATCACCCCCATCTTCTTTTGATTTCCATTCCTTCAATTATTTGTAGTTGATAATCTTTTATGTATTTATGGTCATTTTTATTTTATTTTCCGAATTACCTATTTATAGTCTTTACCCATTTTTCTATTGGATGGCATGTGTTTTTCCTTCTGATTTTTAGGAGCGCTTTGTATATTTTGAATATTAATATTAGATCTGTGTCAGAGTTCATTGAGGCTGCTATAACATAAAGACCACAAATGGGTGGCTTATAAACAACAGAAATTTATCTGTCACAGTTCTAGAGGCTAGAAGTCCAAGATCAAGGTGGCAGCACACTCGGTTTCTCCTGAGAACCCGCTTCCTGATGCATAGACAGCAGTCTTCTTGACGTTCTCACAGGACCGAGGGGGGCAGTGAGTTCTTGGGGGTCTTTTCTATAAGGGCTCCAATCCTATTCCTGAGGCTCCTCCCTCATGACCTGATCACCTCTCAAAGGCCCTCCCTCCAAATACCATGACATTGGGGGCTGGGTTTCAACATACAGATTTTGGAGGCACCCACACATTCAGTCTATAGCAGTCTATCCTATATGTGGCAAACATTTTCTGTCAGTCAATAACTTCTTTTACCCTTGTTTTATTCTTCCTCGCAGAAGACATTTTGTATTCTTCTGTGATCAATTCAGTTTTTTGTGACTCCTGAGTTTTTTGTCAGCTCAGAATAGCTCCCCACTTGGAGATTATAAAAAGAGTCTTCTCTATTTCTTCTAGAATTCTCAGAGTTTTATATTTTACAGTTAGCTCTTTAATCTACCTGAATTATGTTTTGTGCCAGGTGTGAGATGTAGATCTAACTTTTAGTTCCAAATGAATAATGAATTATCCCCAAACCTGTCCTTTCTGGTTTGAAATGTCCCTTTTATCATAAACTAAGTTCACATCTATCCTTTGGATTTTGGTTCTACATTTGGAGTTTTTCTTCTGTTTCGTTTATCGGTTCTATTTATGTGCCAGAATCACATAATTTCAATTGCCATAGCTTTATGGTAATTTTTGCTTTCTAATACAAGAAGTCCTCCCTTATTATTTTTAAATATTTTATTATCAATTCTTGTGCATTTACTCTTCCAGATATATTGTAGAATAAGATTTTCAGATTTCCCCCAGAAATTCCCCTGTGATTTTGGTTAGAATTTCACAGAAATTTGTAGGTTAATTTGGAGAGAACTGACATTTTTACAACAGGGAATCTTCTTTTACAGGACTATGACATGCCACTCATTTTTCAGATCTTTGTTTATGTTCTTTAATAAAATTTTATAGTTTTCATCGTTTAGGCATAGTAAATTGCTTGTTAGGTTTATTCCTAGGTAGCGTTATAGTTTTTATTGTCATTAGGAATAGTATTTTGCTATTGTGTTTACTAATTGTTGCTGGTAAATAAGAAAGCTATTGATTTTTGTGTATTTCTTTTGTAACCAACTATCTTATTGAGCTCTCTCATTAGCTCTAATAGTTTTAAGGTTAATTATTTTAGATTTCCTAGGTTAGACAATCATATTAGCTGCAAGTAATGCAATTGTGTTTCTTCCTCTCCAATATGTATGCTTTTTTCTTTTTTTTTTTTCCGGCTTGTATAACTACTGCCTCCAAAACTGTATTAAAGAAGAGTGAGTGATAGGATAGGTTTAGCAGTCCCATGATTTCTGCATAGTAGAGACTTAAAGGCAAACACAGTTTTTATTAATTCTGTGTTACAGATGAATAAAATTGCCACAATTTCTACAGATGTTTTTATCCCCATTTTATATAAGATTGAGAAATCAGATGTTGTCCATATTAAGTAATGCTGTTATTTTTTTTTAAAGCTAGAGTGATTTAGAAGGGGCTGATGGCGACTAGAGAGGAAAGTGCCCAGAAAATGGAACCCCCAAGTGGCTCTACGGCACCATCGTATAGTTAGATGATATTTTGCACCATTGTATAGTTAGATGATACTTTGTATAATTTGTATCCTGATTATTTTGCACTTATACCATTGGTGTTTTCCGTGTTATTATAAACTTCGGCCCCAAAATATTCCATTAAGTGGATATATCACAACTTACTTAACCATTCCTCTTTCTGTTGACATTTAGATCGACTCCAGTTGTTCATGTTATAAATATTGCTGTGAAGAACATTGTTGTGTGTAAAGCTTTTTTTTCCCCTCTGAATTTATGATTATTTCTTTAGGAGCGATTCCCAGAATGAATATTTTTTAAGACTCTTGATTCTTATTGCCAAATTGCTTTCCGAAAGCATTCAATCATTTTATGCTGCCACCGGCAGTATGTGGATATCTAAAGAAATGGGGCTTTCAAAATTAAAGATTATGAAATATGTTGTAGAGGAGAGACAATGGGATTTGCAGTCAAGTAGTTGGATTTGAATCCTGGTTCTTCGGTTGACAATCTTGGTCAGATTAAACTCACACACACACAAAACAAACCTGTCTGAGCCTCAGTTTCCCTATCTGTAAAATTTAAAATCAGCGGCTGATTCTTTCTGCAGTCATATTGAAGACTGAACGAGAACAAATAGGTGACACCAAGTAGCTATCAACAAATGAGAGTCACCTTCCCTTTTTTTGGACTCTTTTCAGAGGCTTTTATTTCCTAACCAGTTTTGGAGACTTCCCCTAAAAAACATGCTGTAAAATTAGGAATGACTTCTGTACCTTAGCTGAGGCTGTCTGCCAAGCGGGAAACCCTTTCCTGCAGCTGGACCCTGGCTCCAGCTGTCAGCTGAGAGCCTGTTATGTGCAAGAGCCTCCTCCTATGGGCTGCCCACCATGCCCCTCTCTGTGGATGGGCCACTCAAGCCTCCTGAGCCTGAGGGCAAGAAAGAGCAGCCAGGCCAGCATTCCCAGTGGCAACAGTGGTCAGGGCTTCTCCCCTGATTCACTAACTGAATTCTCTCTTTTATGGGTAGTGCACAGAGCAGGGCAGTTGTCACCTGCTCACTTGTCTTGGTTGCCAAGCCCTGTCCATTCTACCTCCTGAATAGCTTCCCAATTTGTCCCTTTTTCTGCAACGCCAGTACTCCGGACCTCGTTCAGGTGCCCTCACACCTGGAACACTGAAGCAGGCTCCTCCCAGTATCCAGGATTTCTCCTTCCTGTTGGTGCTTTGTCCTGGCCCAGGCAGATCCTTCTAAAAGCCCATACTTGGCCTGCCACTTCCATGCTGAAAACCTCTCGGTGGCTGTTGTCACCCACGGGGTATAGTTCACATGCGTCCCTTAACTTAGCGCCCAGGGCCCTCCAGTTGGCTGTCACTCCTAAGCTGTGCCTCACACTGATGCATTTGTTTATTCAAGAGATTTATTAAGTATCAGGTCCTAGGCAGGGTATCGGAGTTACAGTCAAGCACCGCATAGTGACGTGTATGTATTGGCTACACTGAATACTTTTTATCATTCTTTTAAAGTGTACTCTTTCGACTCACATATAACAAAAATTTTGCTGTAAAACAGTGTGGCATGTTATGCGGGCAGCAGCCTCATACATCTCGTGTTTGCCGTGTCTTTTCATTGCGTCATTTTCTCTTCTGTTTGATTTAATCTCCTGTTGTTTTATAAATTGAGTGTAGCCTAAGTGCAGTGTTTATACGTCTACAGCAGTGGACAGTACCGTCCTAGGCCTTCACATTCACTCCCCACTCACTCACTGCCTCACCAGAGTAACTTCCAGTCCTGCAAGTGCAGTCATGGTAAGGGCCCTATGTAGGTGTGCCGTTTTTTAATCTTTTATGCCATATTTTTACTGTGCTTAGATGTGTTTAGATACACAAATACTGTAGACTGAATGCGTACAGTATTCAGTCCAGTAACGTGCTGTACAGGTTTGTAGCCTGCGCAATAGGCCGTACCATCTAGCCTAGGTGAGTAGTAGGCGGTACCACCTGCGTTTGTGTGGGTGCGCGCTATTATATGATGCTCGCACAATGAGGAAATCACTTACTGACGCGTTTCTCAGAACATAGCCCTGTTGTCAAGTGGTGCATGACTGTAATTATGATATGTTTCAAGCTGACCAGTCAAGAATAAGAATTGTATTGGCTACCAGTTTTTGTCCTCTTTCTAGGCACTGGGTGCTATGCTAAGCGCTTTACATGCATAATCTCTCTTAACCCTTTCAATAATCCTGTGAGGCAGGTATTGTTTTCATCCCCCTTTACACATGAAGAAACTGACGCTTACAAAGTGGACACAGGCTGTCCTAGTTGGCCCTGCCAGGAAGTAGGAGAGCCAAGTTCTCTGTCACCAGAGCCCATGCCCTCAACCACACATCAAGCCCATTTTCCTTCATATGTCTTATGCTCGAGAATTCCTATTAGACTAAACTGGTGGTATCTTCTCTATATACTTATCTTATAGGAAATGTGGGCATAGAATTCACAGTTCTAATTAGCAAAACTACAAAACTCTCCCCTGACCAGCAACCAGCACAAGAACATGGCATATTCTCTACCTCCTAAGTGCTCCAGGGCTGACTACAGGCTTTCTGCCTTGAACCCCAGTTCCCAGCACCCTGATTCCTGCCTCCTCAGGTGGCACCCCTTGCCTGGGTTAGTCGTGACTTCCCAGGAGGGGCCTCTGCCCTTCTCTCTGGACCTTCCGTAGCCGGGCATTACAGGGTGCATAGGAGGCCCTTGATAGCTGCCCTGAGTAAATTGGATCGGCTTGAACCAAATTGGATTCAGAAGCAGATATTCCCCAACAGGGGCTGGGATTTCAGTTGGTTGTTGTCCTGACCATCTTGGGGTGGACGGCCCTGCCTAGTCTATAAGCAGGCTAAGCACTTACGTGTTTGAGGGGCCTGTCCAGACAGGGTAGCTTTTTCTGCATAGACCATTGGCAATAGATCTGAGTTGTGTATGTCCTTTGATGTCATTTTCTGATATGTCGCAGAAGTTAGACAATGCGGGCTTAAGAATGTTCTGTACTACTTGTGCTGCTGCATGATCTTGGGCAAGTTACTTAACCTCTCTGAGCCTCTGTCTCCTCATCTGTCTCTGTCATGGGGATTTTGTGGGGATTAAAATGAGAAATTAAATGTAAAGCTCTTATTATGCATTGTGCATCATGAGCGTGCACAGGTTTCAACAATAATTATAATTGCTCTTTTCTCCCTGTCTCTCCTGTGGGCTGAACTGGATTGGGGGCAGCTACCGTAGGGAAAGGGCAGAGGCCGGTGATCAGAAGCACACTCTTCAGGGAGTCCCGTCAGCCTAGGAGCTCTGGAAGGAGGGGGAGTTCCCAGGATGCACTGGGGGCCCCAGCTCCATCTGAGGGTGGGTCTCAAGTTGGTTACTCTGATATCCGTTGTATCAGGGAAAGGCCTGTGGTGAGCCTGCACGGAGCTGGAGTGAGCCCTGAATATCAGTATGTCGCGCTGGTCCACGAGGCCCTGTTCTGTTCTACTTCTTCCCTTCCCGAGGGCTGATCCTCGCTTTCTAGCTCTATGAAGGTTATAGAAATAGTTTAAGCACTGATCTGCATGGGAGCACCTTTCCCAAGCCCCTTCCACTTCCACATTCCAAATCCCATAATACACAGGGAAGGCCTCTGACAGTGAGCAAAAGAGTGAGACACTCTGACAAGGGGGTGTGTCCCAGTCCAGAGGTGTGTGTCCCTTTGGAACACGTCAGCCAGGGACCAGATGGGGCCTTCAATGTGGACGCCCTAGAAGTTTTGGAGAGTTCCCATATGTGTTAAGACCTTCCAACTTCTTGGCACATGGATGCAACTAAATAAATAGACGTTTCCAAACTTCACTCTCACAGAATGTGACTCAGTATTTTAGGACTATGATCCAGAAATCTACATTTTAAATACCCACCCCAGGCCATCTTGATGCAATAGGTCAGAGATCACCTTTGAGAAATATTGACAGAAAAAGACAATTGTGAGGTGATCCAACATCTAACAATACCCACTATTTGCCATGCCATTCACATTTCATTCACTCTTCACTACTCTCCAGTGAGGTAAATGCGTCATCATTTATGGTCCAGGAAATCATTTGAGACACAGGGATATTTAGCAACTTACCCAAAGACACACAGCTGGTTACCAGCACATTAAGAAGTGGACTCCCAGGTCTGTCTGACTCCAAAGCCTTAGACATTTATACTCCAACACCTGCTAAGAAGAAAATGGTACCTATTTTCAGGTACTTAAATACCTATCACGTGGAAGGAAGTTCAGATAATTGGCAGAAACAGAAACAATGGGTAGTTGCAAGAGTCAGACCTTGACTCACTGCAAGATCTCACAGAACAGAATAGCATTCTGCAAGGGACCACTGTAGTTAAGTAGGTGCTGGACAAATACTAGCTGGAGGTGTTGCAGAGGGGATTTATGGAGTAGGCTGGAGTGTGACTCTGAATCCCTTTCAAGCCTTTAATGTGTAAAATATGGTGTTTTGATGAGATAACTCCTCATGTTCACCCTAGACTTATGTTATTCCATTTGTGGCCATGAAGGGAGAGGGGGAGGAAAGGGAGGCCGGGAGGGAGGGAGAGCAGAAAGAAGGCAGCTAGTAGTTCAAGGTATTAGGATTGAGAGAGGTGTGGATCCCGAATCTTTTCTTCCTTATTGAGTCATTTCTTAATTATGAGACAACTGAGAAAACATGTTGTGGCCGCAGAGAGCTGGGTCCCTCCGCTTTCCTTACGGCTGATTGCAGGATATGCCCAGTGTTGACTTGTTCAGTAAACCCAGGGCTTTAATGAGGAATCCTCCTGGAATTGAACTTCAGATGACCAGGCAAGTTTTCACATGTGCCATTCCCGTGAATGCCAGCGCAAGGTCTGGGTCTGCAAAGGAATAATAGAGAAGAGAATGGTAGACACATTTCATTTCTCTGTGGTCTGAACACCCTCACGTGGGAAGAGGCGTAACATAGGCAGCTTTAGAGAGAGTACGAAGTGACAAATGTTGTCCATTGAACAGCCCATCTTTTGAAGCATCTCATTAGGCCGTCTTCACCTGAGTCAGTTTCAGTTCTCCTGACTCAATTACCCCTGGCCACCCCACTCCCCGTCTCCTCACCAAAATCCTGCCACAGCCCTGTGGATACCAGTGCCCACATTTGATTCCCAGCCCGCCATTCACAAGTCGTTTAATCTTAGGTAAGTCATTTAACCTCTTTGAGCCTCATGCCCTGTTGGTGGGATTATAAATTGGCACAACCTCCATGGAAGCTAGTTTGACAGTAGCGATTAAAACATAAAAGGTGCATGCCTCTTTTAGGAATTTTTCCTGAGGAAATAATGAGAGGTTAATGTAAGATGATATATACAAGGATGTCCGTTGCAGTGTCATTTACTATAGTGGGGAAAAGGAAACAGTGTATGTCCAACATCACAGTTCAATAAACTATGGTGCATGTGGCTGAGAAAACATGTAGCAATTAATGCCAAAGAAGGTTCAGAGAAATTGGAAAAAGCTTAATATGATATTAAGTGACAAATCAACATATAAAACTGAATGTATAGTATGAACTAAAATTTTTACACACATACATTTATATGAGTCATTAAAAAAAGACAAGAAAAAAATATTAACTCCATGAGCTCAGAGTGGAGTGTTAATACGTGTTTTTAACATTCTTCTGTATTCTCTAAGTTTTGCATCAGCATATATGACTTCCTGGGTGCAGAAAAATCAGTCAGTGTGAACATACATTTTGATAGCTCCACCACGTACAGGAAGGAGAACAAACTTAACAGAGGGTTTTCATAATCTGACCCCATCCTAATGCAGCAGCTTCGTCTCCCACAGCTTCTCTCAGCAGCAGCAGCAGCAGCTCCCCACACTGTTCCACATGCCTTGCTTTGGCCACTCCAGGCTGCTTGCCATTCTCTACATACACCATAGCCATTCATCCCGTCAGACCTTTACTCTTCCTGTGCTCTCCATCTGGAATGAGCTCCACATTTTTCAAGAACTAATGCAGGTATCATTACCCCTTCCTTGACATTTAATTATTTCATGTTCATTGTACTTGCAGAATTTTTGCTATATACTTAATCGTTACTTGTTTAATCTATGCCATCCCCATTTTCCCTTCCTTCAAGATTTTGTGGGAACTCCAAGGAGGGAAGACTAACTCTGTCTTGGAGAGTCAGGAAAGGATTCATGGAGGATAGGACATTTGATTGGGTTCTTGAAGGAGTTGGTCAGCGAGACAAAGGACAGTAGACATCCCACACGATTCTGGAACAAGCTCTCAGCTGGCAAGTTCTTGTACCTATTTCTATCACAACCCTTATCTCACTGCATAGTGCACTGCGTGGGGTACGTGTCTCTCCCCCATCAGACAGTAGGTCCTTGAGGGAAGAAAACGTGCCTTGTTTTCCTTGCAGTGTTCAGCACGGTACCTGCCACATGCCAGGCATCATAACTCCATCTGTGTCCCAAAGTTTGAAGGTCTGAAATTACCAATTCAGTAATTACCTTTCTCCTTATCTTAATGCAAATTGGGAAAATATCTTATCACTGGTTTCAAGTACAGGCTCAGAGACGCTGAAAGTACTGTATATATTGTCTGCTGATTTGAACCAAATTGAAGAAGTTGCTCACCTGGTAGGCATTAAGAAGATCTCCTGCAACATTTGGACTTCATTTGAGCATAAAAATCCCACCAACATGAGCTTTGTTTCCCCTTTAAACAGCAAGCCACGGTTTCAGAATGATGCCTTTGAAATAAATCCTATTTGAGTAATGTTTCTCTTGGACTCATAAAATCTTTATGGCAATCTTTTCTCATCTCATAGACTATACGAAGGGAGAGAGAGCCAGAACCACTGAGCTAGAATTGAGGAATGCGGTATTTTCTCATATATGGGTCACACATTAATGTAAATAGTTTTTAAATGCAAATCCAATACTAACTAGATATTAGCTGAAAACTCCTAGCTCTGTCCAAAGTGCTGAATGTATCAGCACTCTGATTAAAGAGTAGCTGGTTTGGAAATTATGTATCCATTCGGATAGAAGGTTTGCATGTATTAAAACATCCAGTAACAGCCACACTGGGGATAAGAACACAAATACTGGCAGAAATAAAACACAGATGAACAGCTCAGTGCCCCCCACTGCAAAGAGAGAGAGGATGGGAATAAGTTGATAGAGCTGAGCTCTCAAACTAGTTAGGCAAAGGAGCACTGATTTGGGAGCCATGCATTAATTCAACACACACTTTTTGAGTGCCTACTATATCCGAGGCATTGTATTAAGACATTAAATGAGATAAATCATAATCTTTTGTCTTCACGAATCACAAGTGCTTGCTCCACCACAGACCAGCTGTTGACCTTGGGCAATTTACTTAACCTCTCAAGCCTCAGATTTCTCATTTAAAAATTTGGGATAATAGAATGTCACAAGATCACTGTGCAAATTAACTAAGGTAATGCAAAGCACTATGAATAGAATTTAACATATTGTAAGCTCTCAATGAATGTTCCATATTAGTATTGTGTGGTACATTATGCTAAGTTCTTTATGTCCATTATCTGATTTATGCTCTCATTTGCTCTGCACCCGTCACGTTGGATAGGTTTTAATAGCCCCTTTCTGCAGGGGAGGAAAATGAGGCTCAGAAGAATGGAGTTAGTTTACTTGCCCAAATTCATACAGTTGGTCAGCAGTGTGGACGCAATTCAGGGCCAGCTCTTTTTACTCTAAAGCCAGTGCTCGTGATTATGATGATGCTTGATAACAGATCAACTGTCCAGATCAACAACCAAGGAAATTTAAGGCAAACTCTATCCTTATGTGAACTGGCATTTTTGAAAAGGCAAATTCCAAGGGAACGAGGTGGGCACATGACCTCAATACTTGTATGAATTTTAGGTCAGGGACATGTGCGGGTTGATGGAGATGGCAAGGATAAATTCCAACTCTCGGGAGAATGGGGCCCAATCCCAGCCATTCGGAAAGAGTTGCACCAAGCTGCCAGCCCAGGAGGGAACAAGAGTTGGGACCAGAGGCTGGAGTGGCCTAGTCGGGCAGATGTGTCACATATAGGTGGAGTGGTTAACTACGAAGGCCACAGGCGTTCTGGTCCCTGGTTCTAAGTCCCAGAGGGTACGTGGCACCCTGGATGGGGGAGGAGAGTGGGCCACCGACTATTTCCAGAATCCACTTGACGAGAGGGGAAGGGGCTCGTGATGAATTGACTGCTGGAGACTCACTGGCACTGGAACAGTGCAGGTTGACCCTGAATAGGTGGCTAAGCATAGGCTGGGCAAAAGCGGGCATCACAGAAGCCACTGTCTCACGTACTCTGGAACCTTCAGCCGAGAGAAATCTGTGATTATGCGGGTCTGTGCCCTATGGAGCGGTGGCAATGGGGGCTTCTGAATTAGTGACAACACATTGCTCGGTGGTAAGCATGTGCTTCTTCTTTTAGTACAAAGCTTATGATTCAGTTCTACAGACACATAAATATATATTCTCTGTGCTTTCCTCCCTGTGGGAGACATAAGGCTGCGAAGCACAACAATACTCACCCCTCCCACCCCCCAAACTGCCTAATAAACTATGGGAGCTGTTTGGATTGTTCTTGATTGAAATCAGAAAGGTCACTTCTCGGTAGTGTCTTTGAGGCTGGCTTTTCCCATTTGTGACAATACCGGGCTGTCCCGGGGCCTCCCTGAGGTGCCTTTCCATCTCTGACCTTCCATGGGTATCTTTTAAATGCAGAGAATCTGGCCAGCCATCAGGCAGGTAAGCGGATCAATGAGGGCTATTCATCAAGTTATGCTCTCAGGGCTTCTGTGTCTGTTGCTTTCGGCCCCTGCTGCCACTGTCAGATCAATGGGGGGACCAGATGGCTGTGCTGTGTCAGAACAATGGCTCCTTTGCAGAGACTTTTCTCAGTCCTTCCCCTTTAGGCTGGCGAGGTCGGAGACAGCCATGCCCCACACCCGGAAGCTCTGGGGAAGCTCGTGTTGGCTTCTGATAAAGGTCGGCAGGGGTCTCCGGAATGGACCACATGCTGGTCTCCCACTCACCTGTTGTTTCTGGTTTGTCTCCGTTAGTGGGAAAGTATAGTTGCTTCTGTGTCGTGTACATGGAGCCTGTGGGGCCTGGCCTCATCTTCCACTGAAGCTGAAGGGAAGACATACTGTGTTAGAGAAAAGAAAGCAGAAGTCTCAGGTCATTTCCAGTGCCTGACCTTCATGCCGTCATGGCTTCATGGGATGGCTCCTGGCTTACGAATGCAAAGGGTTATTGAACAGATACATGGGAGAAGTGCTGGAAAGCAGCTTTCTCAGGTGCTACATAGTCTATTCCCCTTCTCTGCTTGTTTATCAGTACGCGTGGTCACTCCAACCCCTGAATCTGCCTCACCTTCTAGCTCTAGGGACACAACTGGCTCCCAGTTTCTGTATCTCATGATTCAGATTATCAAGAGAGAGAATCTGATTGGCTCAGCTCATTAGTCAAGTGTCAACTCCTTGTCCAATCAGCTGATACTAAGAAGGGGCTCGCTCAACTGGTACAAGCATAGATGTAGGGGCCCATCCCTTCAATAGCAGCTGTGCAGAGAGGGGCAGGGCGGCTCTGAGAAGAGGGCATGGGCTGGGCAAGCAGCCCAAGGTATGTCTTCTACATCGGGTTTGCGTCCCCATCTTCTCTTTGGCCTCCCTCAGGAGGGAATGGAGAAAACGACTTGAGCTAAACAAAATGAGCTGGCCTAAGGGCCTGGCGCTCTGAAGAGAACTTGAGAGCAATTTCAGGGTGTCCTCACCACTACAATATCGTCTGTCTGGATTTCAGTCTGCAAAGGGAGTTCTGTAAATACCAGGGATTACTGTGATGATTACAAATCCCCTAAGCGGCTGAATTTCCCAAATTCTCAGACTTGTGATGCCTCGGGATTTAGAGATATCATTAAGAACAGATGAGCCTCAGAGAGGTTGATGACAACGAGCTGGGGTTGTATCAAAGTGCAGAGAATGTTGACATGAGTTCCAGCATTTCGTCTCCCAGGTAGTGGTGGGACGTGGACAGGAGGGCGGGAAGGACCGTCATTCCTGGAGTCCCTGGGCCCAGGAGTCCTTGCCTCCCAATCTCCCAGAACTGTTGACACACCTATAAACCACACCTCAAGTTAGAACTAGGTCATAGTGAGGTGGCCTTGGATGGTGGCTTCCTGCTGTTACAGGACGGAAGGAGACTGGTCATGGCTGGCCCATTTCCTCTTGGGCAGCCATTTCCTTCTGCCTGCACATCTTGCCACAAGAGGGCTCTTGCTACAGCATTGGGTCATTCCTGCACCCCCTTTGGGTTCTGCTCCTTTCCCAGTGTGTTCCTCTGACTTCAGCACTTACTGAAAGGCCCAGAGGTACCAGTAAGGCTTTGCTGTATTTTATTTGCTCTGCTGAACACAGCGACCTGAATCATGCCAAGAATGTTTTGACCTTCTGAAAGGAGATGAATACTCTCCGAACCAGAGCCAAGCAAGCAGCTTAGACCTTTCCACAAGCAAAAGTCTGGACCGGGGAGTCCCAGGACATTAAATTGCCATCAGACTATGACTCGTCTTGAAGCGCTTACAGCAGGGGAGGGGAAGGAGCAGTGATCCAACAGCTACCAGGAAAGGTGATAGAGTGAGGGTGCTGGAGACAGAATGCCTGAGTTCTGCTACTTGATGGCTGTGTGACCTTAGATAAGTTGCTTAACCTCTCTCTGCCTCTGTCTTCTCACCTGCTAACCAGAGGTTATACCATGTTTCCCCGAAAATAAGATGGGATCTTATATTAAGTTTTGCTCCAAGAGACGCATTAGGGCTTATGTTCAGAGGATGTCATCCTGAAAAATTGTGCTAGGGCTTATTTTCCAGTTAGGTCTTATTTTCAGGGAAACACGGTAACAGAATCTGCATCATGGGGTTGCTGTATTAGATGAACCAAAACATGTGCAGCACTTAGAACGATGGCTGGCATACAAGAAGTGTTTCGAGTGCTACATTGTTTTCAGGTGTTTTATACCGTGTCTTTTTATTTTATTCTCACAATCACCCTGGGAAACAGATTTTTGTGTCCCCATTATGCAGAAAGACAAAATTGAATCTCTGATGTTCACTACATTGTCCAGGGCCATGTAGCTAGTCAGTGGCAGGTGCAGATTTCTGAAGTGGCGCACTCTGGCTCCAAATCTCATGTTCTGTCTCTTCCGTTGTCATGGCCAGTCCCTCCTGGTCAGCCTGGCTTTCTGTAATCATACCCGGCACCCTCCCTTCCCTCTGTTGAGTCTCTGGGGACCCACCCAAGTTTCACTTCCCCTGGAATCACAGTACCACTTCCTACCTATGACAGCTCTTCTCTGAGCCTCAATTTCTTTATTTCTGTAAACTGACACACTAATGAGGCCTGCTGAGAAAGAGAACAGCGGCCCCTGAGGGCCAGAAACTGGCCTGGCATTGCTGGGAGCTGGCCTGGCTCCCACGCCTAGATGGGGGTGCTCTCCTGTTGAACACAAACATCAATACCAGACAAGGCCACGCTATGACTGTGATGGATGAAAGTCAAAAAAAGGACCACTTCCTGATCACGTCCAAACTCAGACCAAAGCAAGAACATTACCGAAATACAAAAATGAGCACGCATTCTTGCTCCTGCATCTTGGCTAACATGAGTGACAGCTGCCCTTTGCCAATTACAACCTTAGTCTTGCTTCATTCCTCCCACCTTCTGGATAAAATTTACTAAGTAACGCACAGTAGAATTACATCTACTTCCTGACAGCATCCAACCCGGAGCCAAGCGCCCTTTCCTTGAAACCTCCCCCAAGTCACCTAACACAAACCCAGCTCCGCAGTAAGTTCTTTGCAACCCCCTGCAAGCCTCTCCACAGTTCCTGTAGTGTGCAGCCTTCCTCATTGCCAAGAGCCAATAATCCTTTGTTCAGCTACAGGTAGATTCCTAGTGGTCTTTGGCTGTGGGGGATCCATGAGTATCCACACTGCCTTCTGGAATGAAATGCCTAGACAACACTTAGAAATAGGGCCGGGTACATAGTAAGTGCCCAGTATATGCTAGTTATTAACATTATATAGATTACAAAAAACGTCCTTATCTTTTGGACAGAGCTGGTGTGCACCCATTAACTCCCTTCCTTCCTGAAGCGCATGCCCGCCCCTCTTAGGCCTTTGCATTTCACAGATCTTTACACCCCAAGCCTATGAAGACCTTTACCGCCCAAGACATTCGAGGCTGCTGTCTGCCCTTTGGGGCCCCCCTTGGAGGACATCCTTTCAGAGTGTTTAGACAGTATAGATAGAGGGGTGGACGGGAAGCCAGGTTGGTGGAGGAGTAACAAGCAGGCTTCAGTACCCCCTTTCCACTTCCTGGCTGAGCAGACACGCACCCACTTGCTAGAGCTGCGCAGGCCGGCAGAGCCTGGCCAGATTCTTCTGCACAAATGTACTCACAGCTGCATCCGCGAGGGGCAGCCCCAGGGACCGCCGAGTTCTGCCATGCCCACTCTTGCTAATTGCATTAAAAATACAGAGCCCCATCTGTTCGTGGCAACATGAGTATCGAGGAATTTACGTGGTTTATAATGACAGGGTGTGAGGGGAGGAAAATGCTTGTTCTGCCTGCGGGCCAGAGGCACAGCTGTGAGCAGGGAGCTGGCGGTGTGGTTTCTGGCACCAATAAATTCTCTGGGTGCCAGCCAAGCCCTTCCTCAGAGGCACCAAGGAGAGATCCAGGTATTTCTCTGGATCCAAATTACATAAGCAGTGAAGCACAGAGTGTGTGTCTAGGTGCCCAGAAGGCCTTCTGGCCCAGCTCTGCTGTTTGCAGGGTTCCTGAGAGAAGGGGTACTGACCATAGCCAGGCACAGGACGGAAGCAGCACGCCTCCCATGATTCCATTGCCCCTTTTCTAGCACGGGTGCACTGGGCACCAAGCCTAGAGTCTCAGTTCCTCATCTGCAAAATGGGGGTGTTCGAAGTTCCTGCCCCGGTGAATTCTTTATTAAATGAGATAGTTACATGTAAACCACCTCAAGCTGTACTGAGCATGGCATAGGCATTCAATAAAAGTTGGCTACAGCAGTCTCCCCTTATCCATGGTTTCCCTTTCTGTGGTTTCACTTCCCCACAGTCAACCATGGTCCAAAAATATTACATGGAAAATTCCCAAAATAGACAGGTTGTAAGGTTTAAATTGTGCACCGTTCTGAGTAGCGTGATGAGATCTCGTATTGTCCCGCTCCGTCCTGCTGGGGCGTGCATCCTCCCTTTATCCCAGGTCTTCCCTCTGTGTGCATTACTCACGCGTCGCTTGCTTGTCATTCATCTCGGTTATCAGATCAACTGTCGGCGGTATTGCAGTGCTTGTGTTCTAGTAACCTTTATTTTACTTAACATGGGCCCCAGAGGGCAAGAGGAGTGCGGCTGGCCATTCGGATATGCCAGAGCAGCCGTAAAGTGCTCGTTACACGTCGTCAGGAGGTCAGTAATAGCCTAGCCACACATCGCAAGGCCTACGTCACTCACCTCGCTTCATCTCGTCGCGTCGGCATTGTATCATCTCATCTCACATTGTCTCTAGAAGAAGGTAAGTATGATATTTTGAGAGAAAGACCACGTTCACATACCTTTTATTACAGGATATTATTCTATCTTATTATTAGTTATTGTTCATCCCTTCCTGTGCCTAATTTATAAACTTTAACATAGGTATGTATGTATAGGAAAAAACATAGTACCTCATGTACATATAGGGTTCGGTACTATCTGTGTTTCAGGCATCCATTGGGGTTCGTAGAAGGTATCCCCTGTGGATAAGGGGGCGGGGTCTACTGTATTATTATTTTACTCAAGCATTGCATTAGATTTTAAGGCTACCAGGATGAATTAGGCAGGCTCCCTGCCCTCCTCCACACATCAGAGAGAAACACAATAGTTAGAACAGTGGTATGCATGGGATGCTGACGTGTTATGGTAGCACAAAGAGGTTGGGAGAGTCAAAGAGCACTTCCTGGAAAAAGGTACCCCTGACCTGAGTCCTGGAGGTGGAAGTTTACCAAACCTGAATGGTAGGAAGTTTGATCCCAGCCTGGAAGCTGGAAGAGCATGTGCAGCGGCCCGGAGGACTGTGAGAATATGGTGTTCCTGGGGAAGATTCTGTGCAGCAGGATGGGGTGCGTTCAGTGTTGATTGTGGTGGAACAAAGTACCCCAAACCGAATGGCTTGAAACGTTCCTCATCTCGCACATTTTCTGTGTGTTAGCAATCTGGGTGTGACCCACAAGCTCCTCTGCCCTCTCACAAGGCTGCAGTTAAGGGATGTACCAGGCCTGCCATCATCTCAGAGCTCAACTGGAGAAAAGGATTTGCTCCGAGCTTGTTCACACGGTTGTTTGGAGGACTGACGTCCTCAGGGGTGCTGACTACTTCCTTTCCACAGGGCTGCTTTCAACATGGCGGCTTACTTCAGCAGCGCAAGCCAGAGAGAGAGAATAAGACAAGAGCCACAGTCTTTTATATCCTCAAGTGACAAGCCATCACGTTTGCTATATTCTGTTTGGTAGAAGCAAGTCCCTAGATGCAGCCCACACACCAGGGGAGGGCGTTGTACGGGGCATGACTATCAAGAGACAAAGATCATTTGGTCATTTCTGAAGGAGCCCACCACAGTGTGCCCTCTGACCCCCACGGATTGGTGTCCTTTCCACATGCAAAATACAGTTATCCCTTCCCAGGGTCCCTCAAAGTCTCATCCCATGATAGTATCAGCTGCAAGTCTAGAATGTCGCTATTTAAATCAGGTTCAGGTGTGGATGAGACTCTTGGGTATAGTTCCTGAAGTACAGGTTCTAGAATACTGTTCCTCTGGATCTGTAGATCTGTGAAACTAAAGAGACCAGTTATGTGCCTCCACACGCCCAATATAGAATGGTGGGATAGGTGTAGGGGAATGGCTGTATACTTTCCTACGCAAAAAGGGAGGAAATGTGAGTCATCAAGCAGTCCCTGCTCCGTAACAATTCTGACATCCATCCAGGAAAATATTGTTATTTTGATTTGTTTCAAAATTTGGAAATAATTCTCTATGACTCTTAGCTCCATCTTCTGGGTTCTCGGTTCCTCTGTTTGAGTCATGCCTCTTTTCTCATGACAGGAAGTACATGTTTGAAGCTGAGTTTTCCTCAGCCTGCTTCCCACTGAGAATTTTGGGAGTCCAATGGCCTCTTTTTATCTTGTGCTATCTCTGTCCCTATCAAGCTGGCTCTGATAAGTTTTCTCGACAACTTTGTAAGTCTTCTGTGCATCTCATTGAGAGTCACTCTATTACACAAAAGCCACACCCACAAATTTCTTTGAACGAAGTCCTTCTCTACTTTGGGCTTCTGCTAAGATGGCCAAGGGACAATGCTCTGAGGCTTCCCAGAGTCCCTGTGGCTTGAGCTAGAGGATTTGTGAGGCCCACTCTGATCTCTTTACAGCCTCGGTGTGACAGAATAATACTGTGATCCCTTGGTCTTCCCGAGGTCTTAACCAAAGGCTGACTGAGCATTGTCTCCAGGCCACCTTTTCCTGATAGTCCCCGAGAACCCTTTTGGACATTTTAGCATCTTCTGCTGTCTTGGGAGACTGAGGATTTTCAAAACTGTCAAGTCCTGGCCACTTTTTGTTTAACAGTCTTTCCCTCAGTTTCTCTCTCTTCTCACGGAAGCAGCAAGAAGAAACCCGACAGCACTTTCAACACTTAACTTGGACATGGTCTTAGCTAGACGGCTAAGTCCATTAGGCACACGTTCTGCTGACCACACAACCACAGACAGCACTGTCACTAAGCTTTCTGCCACCACGTGACAACAACCCTCTTCCTCCAGTTTCCAGTAACGTCTTTCTCATTTCCTTTTGAGCCTTCACCAGCAGCGTCTTTAAAGTCTAGACTTCTCTAACAAGCTCCTCAGAACTCCCAGCCTCTCCTCACTGCCTAGTCTCAAGGCCATCTCATATTTTTTGATATTTTTCATGACACTATCCCTCTCTTGATACCAAAATCTGTATTCATTATCTATTTCGGTTTGTAACAAATTACCCCCAAACCATATCATGCAAAGTGAAATAAGTCAGATGGAAAAAGTCAAGAACCATATGATTTCACTCATATGTGAGATATAAAACTGAAAGCAACCAATGAACAAACAAGACAAGCAAACAAAAACTCATAGACACAGACAACAGTATGGTGGTTACCAGAGGGAGAAGGGGATACGGGGGGAGGATGAAGAAGGTAAAGGGGGTCGAATATATGGTGATGGAAGGACACTTGACTTTGGGTGGTGAACACAATGCAATATACAGGTGATATGGAAACCTATATAATTTTATTTATCAATGTCACCCAATAAATTTAATTTTTTTAAAAAGTAGCTACCAAAAAACCTACTGGAAAAAAAAATTACCCCAAACCTTAGTTTGGCATGAAATTACATCTTCTTAGTTTCTGTGGGTCAGGCGTGAGGGTCAGCTTACGGGCTGTCAAAAGGCTGCAGTAAAAATGTCCACTGGAGCTCAGAACTGATCCATTTCTAAGCTTACTCATGGTTGTTGGCAAGATTCAGTTCCTCACAGGCTGTTTGAGAGTTTAAGTCCTCGCTGGGTGTTGGCCAAAAGCCACCCTCCGTTCCTTGCCACAGGAGCCTCTCCCTCGGGCAGCTTTCAATATGCCAGATCGCTTAGAGCAAGCAAGGGGCGGGGGCAGTCTGTTATAGCCTAGTCACTTCGGAAGAAGTCATCTCCTGCCACATTGGCCATATTCTGTCCATTGAAAGTCGCTAGGTCCAACCCACCCTCAAAGGAATTACCAAGGGTGTGAATATCGAGAGGTGGGGACCACTGGCAGCCATTTCAGAAGCTGAGTGTGGGCGACAGTGCAACTGGTGAAGAAGCAATGGCCTGATTATGCCATGTCAGATGCCCATAGGTGATGGGCAACCATGGAAACATTTCACTATAGAAAGGGTGGAGTCTTAAAACATCACTCAGCCAGCCAAAGCAGAGAAAGGACTGGAAACAGAGCGATGGTTAGGGAGAGCTGTTGCAAGGAAACTGTTGTGAGTGGATGGCCACATGAGAGCCCTCATTGTATCCCTGCTAATCTAACCCAGAGGTCAAGGCCAGCCTGGAGGGTCACATGAGCCCCTCTGGACCTTTGGCCATGTTCCTTCTTCTGCTTCAACTGCCTTTTTGTGTGTTGTTCTCACCTTCTTTAAACCATCCTGTAGAGACCCAGGCAGGCACCCCTACTTCTTACACGCTAGACCTCATGTACAGTGATGTCCCAGACATGTCATTTATTCTCCCACACACCTGAAGGGCAGGTATTGGCTGTGGTAGTGAGATTAGAAGTACATGACAGGACCAGCGGGTGCCAATGCCTTTGTGACTTCACCCTGATGACGTCACTCTGTCCGTGGACCTGATCCTTAGCCTTAAAGGTCCAGCAACCAGACCTTTTTGTTCTCAAACAATTGACGTGTTAATGGAGGCTGGAACCAACTATAAGATCCCAGTGTTGCTGTGTGGCCTAGATGCTAATTGATTATTTCCAACTGGGGTCAATTTCTCTGTTGGGATTTAGGGAACCCCAATAGATAAGTATACTTATTCCCCTGTCAAGTTCAGAATCGATTGGCAGTTACCGGAGAAAGACGGACGAGGATCAACCTGTCACCTTTGTTACCGATGAACCAACGGCAGAGCAGACCTGAACACACTCTGCAGCTGAGGGAGGGGGTGGGGAAAGAGATGAGCACGGCCAGCTCCTGCTCTCAGACTCACTAGGCTGTCACACCTCCCCTTCCTAGTGAATGTCTGGCTGCAAGAGGGAGAAGAATTCCTCTGTGGTTCTGGGACCTGGGAACTTTTAGAAATGGGACGTATAGGTCCAAGTCCCAGCAAAGTGGATTCAAACTCCAGGGTGGGGGCCCAGTGATCTGCATTTTAATAAGTTCAGAGGGAATTCTAATGCTGGGTCACAGTTGAGAACCACGGGTCTAGTAGAAATTGTTCCACGTGGAAATATGAGACCTAGGAAGACGTGTTTCCCTGGAATATTCTGCCTCCTATGGTCACCATTCTCATTTCAAGGCAAATGAATCACAGGCAGAGACGTTTCATAGTTGCCACATGGATTTTTAGCTTACATCTGCTCCAAGGATTACCAGATAGTCTCCTGATTAGCTCCCTTCCAAAAGGGAAAAATGCATTGGATTTGGTATTTCTTAGCCTTGCCTCTGTCGCTTAGACACCTTGGAGGGGGTAGCATCCCATAGTTGGCCTTTGATAGTTTCTGAAGACTCTAGAATGACCAATAACTAGAAATCAAGATGGAAGCACACATGGCTCCTCCCGTTGAGAACCCCTCTGTAGCTCGCCACTGCACTTAGATTTCAAAATAAAGCCCTTGACGAGGCCTGCCCCTCTTCAGTCTCATCTCACCAGCACACTGACACCTCCTGTCGCTCTGGCCTCCCTTCTGACCTTTCAATATGCCAAGCTCTCTCCTGCCTCAGGACCTTTGCACTTGCTGGCCTGCTGTTTGAAGAACTCATCCCTCAGACCCTGGCATGCCTGGCTCCTTCTTGTCCTTTAAATCCAAACCGAAATGTCATCTTCTCTGATTACCCATTTAAGGTGCCCTCAAACCTACTTGTCATTCCTTATTTATCTCATTACTGTCGTTTATTTTTTTTCAGAGCACTTGAGACTATCAAACAATGGTATGGTATGTTTATTTGTTGACTTACTTGTCTCCCCATCATTAGAATGTAACAGATCAGGGATTTTGCTATATCCATAGCACCAGAACGGTTCCTGGTATATTACAGGCCTATAATTTACATAAATATTTGCTGACTAAATGAATAGATGAAGGAATTCATGAACACAGGAAAGGGCCCTAGTTGAGAGGGATCAGAGCAGAGTGATTCAGTCATGAACAAACAAGAGGGCGATGGGCCCAAAGGCTCTGCCCGCCTCTTCCCCAGGGCAGGCGCACCTGGGCTCAGCACCACACGACCGTTTCCTCCTGCTTTTCCTCTTTCCCATTTGCCTACGCCTGGACTCCCCCTTCTTCTCCTCCTTCTCTCTCTCCTCCACAGTCCTGATGTTCCAGTCATTAGAAGCCAGCGCATTCACACCCTCCTGTCGCCTTTTTCAAAAAGGAAGGTTAATGGAGTGATTTTTCAACAAGGGTGCTGCAAACTGTTGTCAAAACTCTGATTTGGCCACCCACGTTCACATAATTAATCACACAGGAAACCCAAACCGGGTGGGCTGAGCTCTGGGGCCCAGCTCTGTGGGGGCCCTGTTCCCAGAGAGGAGTATGATGTAAACACACAGCCCTGCCCACCGAGGCCACAGGTCAGGTTGGAAACAAGACCACCCAGCTAGAACCACTCCCAAGTAGTTCAAGTCAGGATCGAATTAGGGGGCCTCCTCCACCTGCCAGAGGTTGGTACCAAAGGAAAGTAAACAAGTAGGGTGGAGGCTGGAAGGAGAAATATGGTTAAAGACAATCTCTTCTAAAATTATCAGGAAGCCGGCATTTATTGAGTATTGGATTAGTTATCTATTGCTGTGTGACGAAGGACCACAAACTTACTGGCTTCACACAACACACATTCTGTTTCCGTTTCTGTGGGTCAGGAATCTACACTTGATCTTAGCCAAAAGGCCGAGAAGCGATGGGTCAGGAATCTAGCAACAACTTAGCTGGGTCTGTTGCTTGAGGCCTCGGAAGCCTGCAATCAAGGTGGCAGCCCGGGCTGAGTTCTCATCTCAAGGCTTAACCGGGTAAGGATCCACTTCCCTGCTTGTGTGGTTCCTACAGCACTCGGTTCCTTGTGGTGGCAGGTCTGCGACCATCAGTTTGTTACTGGCTGTTGGTCTGAGACCACCTTCAGCTCCTAGAGATTTCCCAGCTCCTTGCCCACGTGGGCTTCCCCAGCTTGGCTGCTTTGTCAAACAAGTAAGAAGAATCTCGAGAGCAAATCAACCAGCAAGATGGAGGTTTATATATCTTTATGTAATCACAGAATTCATATCCCATCTCTCTTGTCTCATGCTATTCTTTAGAAGAAAGTCACAGATTCTGCCCATATTTGATGGAAAGGGATTATATGGGGCGGGGAGGGAGAATCACAGGGCAGCCACCCTAGAAGGGGGTCCACCACAGTCCCTATTGTGTGTTAATAGGGACTCCTCCCTCCCCCCTCCCCCCTCCCCCTCTCCCCCCTCCCCCCTCCCCTCCCCTCCCCTCCCCTCCCCTCCCCAAGACCAGTTTCCCAACCCCCATCTCAACCCCACCATACCACTTGCTTCCCCACAGCAGCAGCAACGGCCGCCCTATCAGCACACACGAGACCACGGACAGGCAGTGCAGCTGAATGGCATTTTATTTCTAATTGGATCCGCTCGCTTTGTCTGACGTAGCTTGCTTGCACCCTCTGCGTTGGTTCTTAGGCAAGCCTTGGCGATTCTTCTTCCTGGCATTGCGTTGTGCGCGGTAGACTTTCAGTTCCTCATGGTACTTAGCTCTCAGGAGAGCGGCTCTTTGTTCGTACGGCTGCTTCTCGATGTCTGGTTTTGCACACCACATCTTCCCTGAGGCCTTTGCCACCTGCACCACCGACCAGTTCGGATTCTCCCTCTTCAGCTGGGTGTAGTGGTCTTGGCAGAAGAGTAGGAAGGACGATGGAGGCCGCTTAGGTGCCTGGGGGTCCCGTTTTCTCCGCTTCTTCCTCTTGCCAATGTAATTCATCATCTCTTCCTGGTACCGGGCTTTGTCAAGCTTGGCCAGGGCTTCATATTTGGCCTTTTCATGCTTTGAGATGGACCTCCATTTTTCCGAACACTTTCTCGAGAACTCTTTAAAGCTAAGGTAGGTATTTGGTTGCTGCTCCTTGAACTTGTTCTTGCAATTCAGTATAAAGTGGATGTAAGAAGAGACATTAACCTTGGGCCTTAGCTGGATTTCTTTTCCCATGTTCATACGGTCATTTTCTTTTCTGTATTCAGTAACTTGGACAGCAGAGACTTTTGTCCCCACACTCCAGGAGCAAATCTAGGAGGTGCTCTGCCTACGATGAATTTTTCTCTCTGCAAGAGCTGCAGTCAGGGGTCGGCTTTTTCAGTGGTGGTGGCATTATTGGGTCAGAAGAGGGGATTGTGACATCACTCCCAAGCTGGCCACTCCTGGCCAGTGCCTGTGGCATTTGCATACAGGTACTCTTAGTGGTTGGCTACTTGAGGGTCAGTTTTTGCTTCTCATGAAACAATTGTTCATCTGGAGAAAGCTCTGGAGCGGCTACTTCCCCTGGAATATCTCTCCTTGGCTTCCTGGAGGCAGTGGGCTTTGCTCAGCCTTAGGAGTTTGACTCCTCAGATGCGGTAACAAATCACGAGGTCTGCCTTCCTGGCCGTAAGATTGTCAAGGTGCCGCATCATCCCTTCCAAAGGCAGGCTGGAAATAATGAACAGGAGAAGGTGGATGGCTCCAGAACTGTCATGATAAAATGTGAAGTCTTTCTGTTTGCCCCGCACACTGGCAGCTCCTCCTGTACGAAGAGTTTAGTAGTAACTCTAAAAATAATCAGGTGTGACAGCTGTGACTCGGTTCCTGTCAGGACAAAGTTTGTCTAATTTAAAACCCGAGCATTGGCTGTAAGTCTAAACTCTTTGTTTCTCTGAAGAAACTTGAGGGGGAGGGAGGGAAACAGGAGAAGCTTGAGATTTTACTAATTATACTTGAGTCCAGGAAAAATGATATCAAACCCTTGGTATATCAGGAGGCCTCACTTCAGGGATCCCCATTTCTTGGGGTTAGAGCACAGCGCTTGGAGTTAGAGTGTAATAGCCACACTCACACTAGTTGGCCCCTGGCCTTTTGTAAATGCAGTTGCAGATATCCCACCCGCCTTCCAACTGGAGGGAAAGGAGAGACAAAGGGACCTTTGGACTCTGTGGGGTACTTGCTTATATGGTACAGCAGGTGATACAGCTCAGAGGTTGATGATAGCACCAAATTTGCAGGGCTATAAAACTAAACGTCATGAACATAGAAGTTAACCTGGTTAAGGTCAAACAGCCACTAACAGGTGAGAGTCTGGATTTGGACCCATTTATCTGACTCACACCTGTGCTTCCTCCTGCCTGCACAGAACTGTTGCCTTGGGGGGAGCAAGGGCCCAGGTATGTGGCCTCAGCAGCTGAGCCTGACAAGGAAACTTGCCTAAGGTTTTGACCACATGTAGAAGTCCACCGCCAGGACCCCAAGGTTGACTTCAGCTTCTGTCTTGTGTAAAAGAAACATGGAAACTGATATGAGTCCCCAGGCCTGAATTCTCGCCCCAGCTGTGCTGAGAGGTGGCCGGGCTACTGCAGCCAGTCCCTCCCTTCCTGTGAGCCTGTGATTTCTCATCTGTAAAATCAGTGTGTAGACTGTTGAGGAAAGATAGTCCCTCCAGGGGACATGCTGTCGTGTTATGGCTGGATTTGGGAGCCTGTGAGATACCAGATGTCTGCCAAGGAAATCTGGGCGAGTAGGGAGGGGTCTGGCCAGTGGGAACGGATTGCTCCAGGGACATCTGTCAGCCCAGGTAGCTTTTCTCACTCTGGTGCTTTCTTCCAAGGGGCCAGAGGTCGGCTCACCTGTTTGTTGGACTTGAACTGGGCTGCAGAGATACATGGGACACAGCTCCTGCCTGAGGTAGAGGATGGGCTGTGAGGAAGAACTTGGCTAAAGTCTGTATTACTCAGACCCTGCTCAGACTCACAGCAGAACCCAGCAGCTTGTCTCTGCCTCTCTTCATGACCCTTACCCCCTCACACTGGTAAGATCCACGGAGATGAACCCCATGATAGCCATCTGGAGCCCAGCAGATCTAGGAAGAGAAGGCAGTAAACGTGAAAGCTAGGGCCATCCTTTGTTGTTCAGGCCACACTCCCAGCATGGAGGGGTGAAGCAGGGGAATTCTTTGTCTGAGGAGCTATGGGAGGGGAAATACACCTGGCTTTCTGTATTCATGCTGTGTGTGCTGGAGTCTGAGGTGTGCCGCTCCAGATCCCCTTTCCAACCCTCTCTGCTCTTCTCTGCCCCTAAGCTGACCGATGTGGACCACATCAATGGAGCCTGGACCCTCTGACTTCCATTTCAGTGTGGCCAGTGGGGACCCCAACCCCAAGGAGATGAAGGAGGGAGGAAGGTGAGGTCAAGGCATTTATTCTCCTGGCTTCCATCCTGTGGGGTCAACTGACGCTGGTTGTCCACCCCCTGGACTGAAAGTCTCGGCTTCCTCTCAAAGTATCGTCTCTAAATGACTGACTCCTTTCAAGTTCAGGAATTGCTCCCTCTCCTCACCCCCTCCTAGTAAGAGCTCTGCTTTTTACTAGCCTCTGAGGACTCTGCTGTCTCTTGTGGCTTTCCCACACCTTGCCCTTCCCTTTGTAAATGACCTCTTTATTAAACACTCTGAATTAGTCTAATTTGAGCGCCATCTGTTTTCTGCTGGGACCCTGACCAAAGCACCATGTTTCTAGCCTTCCACTATGGACAGCCGTGGAGATGGATAAATAAACTGTGGGCATCAGTCCAAGGTAGGAGGATATTGAGCCGGATACCCAAGAGCTGGGCAGCCCCACAGCCAGGAGTAGTCAGCAGGGGAAGAGTGCCTGCCCCAGCAGGGGCTGGACAGGGCCACGGGGCCCAGGAGGGTGTCTAATATCCTTGTATTATGAGCTGACCTTTTGGCAGGGACACTGGTCTGAGGGCCAGATAGTAACTATTTTAGGCTTTGGAGGCCACACAGTTTCAATTGTAAGTACTCAACTCTCTGGTTGTAGCTCAAAAGTACCCATAGATAGTATGTAACACATGAGTGCGGCAGTGTCACAATAAAACTTTGCAAAAACAAACAGTGGTCTGGAGGTCATAAATCTGCCACCCCCGGTCTATCCCCGGTCTAGAGATGAGAATGCAGTATTTTCTAACTTTCCGATCGCAGTCTACAGTAAGGAATACAGTTTACACCATGACCCACTTATGCAGGCGCGTACTTCATAATAATATTTATATAATGCTTAATGTGTCAGCCTCGGTTCTAAGCACTTTCCCTATATCAATGCATTTAGTCTTCAGAAAAGCCCGCTGTGGAGTGCGGTGCAGTGGGGTGCTATTTTTCTTCCCAAGATAAAGGTCTCCAAGCACAGAGTTTCCAGAAACAAAAGTTTTATGAAACCTACATTTCTTTTCTAGTCTATTCTGTTGCAGTTTCCGCTATTTTGTTATTTAAAATGCAACCCACAGACTGATCTCATGGCCCACTAATGGGACACAATCTATGGATGAATTTGAAAAACAGTCTCAGCCAGCTGGGAGGGAGTGTCTCTTCACTTGGTGTTAAAATGAAATGAAAATCAGACATGAGTTCCAATTCTAGCTTCATCAATTACTAGCTGGGTCACCTTCACCACTTACTAGCTGGGTCACCTTCACCACTTACTAGCTGGGTCACCTTCATCACTTACTAGCTGGGTCACGTTGCGCAGGTCTAGCTTGTTACAGTCTTATCCGTACAAAGCAGTGAACTGATGATAAAATGGTGAGGGTTAACTAATTGAAGTGGTGGGAAGCAAAGCCCCTGACACTCCCCCTCCCTCACAGTGGGGGCTGGACTTAGGGACTCACTTGTAGTGACCAGCGTATGGAAAAGGACAGATTGCATCTTCACAGTGGAGAAAGCTGCAGATCTGCCTCAACCCAGCAATCAAAGTGAATATCAATAATAGGCCATATTGATATCACATCCCCCCCTTCTATAATATGATTAATAAGAGTATCTCACCTCTGTGGCATTCTTCCCCCAAATCCATAACCCCTGGTCTAATCATGAGAAAATATTAGACAAACCCAAATGAAGGGACATTCTACAAAATACTTGACCAATGTTTGTCAAAAGTGAGAAAACACGGAAAGCCTGGGAAATGGACACAGATGGGAGGAGACTAAGGAGACATGTTGACTAAAGGCCATGAGAGATGTTGGACTGGATCCTGGAACAACAAAAGGGCCATTCGTGGAAGGACTGGAGAAATCTGAATAAAGTCTTCCATTGAGCCAATAGCATTGCACCAATGTGGATTTTCAGTTTTGATACACGTCCCATCGTTATATGACAAGCTAATGCTAGAGGAAGCTGGGTGAGAGGTATATAGGAAATTTCCATACTATCTCTGCAACTCGTTTCTCATTTCAAAATAAAAAAATGTCCCCAGCTGACAGGACTGTGCACCCAGGGAGGAGACAGCCCACTCTGGATCCTTCTCCCTCAGGACTCACAGGGCAGATACCCTCAACCGCAGCGACGTATACTCTTGGCGTATCTTCTGTCACCATGTTTCTCAAATTTGGTGGCATGCTGGAACCACCTGTGGGGCTTTCAGACATCCCAGTGCTCAGGCGACAGCAACACAAGAGCAAAAGGACCTGGCCCAGGCATGCGATAAATGCTTTGATGCTTCTTCACTCTGCCTCCTGCCCCTCCTCCTCCTATGGGATGGAAATCAATGGCTGTGCTTGCCCTCTGAGCCAGGTGCCTGTGGTAGGGAGAATAATGGCTCCACAAAGATGTCCACATGCTAAACCCCGAAGCCCATGAATACGTTACCGTACACAGCAAAAGGATCTTTGCAGATGTGATTATATTAAGGATTTGGAGATGGGAAGATTATCCTGGATTATCCAGATGGGCCTGATGTAATCACACGGGTCGTTATAAGAGGAAGGCAGGAGGGTCAGAATTAGAGATGAAGGTGTGATGACAGGTGCAGAGGGTCAGAGTCAGCGAGATCTGAAGGTGTCACACTGCTGGCTTTGAGGATGAAAAGACCACAAGCCCAGAAATGAGGCTGCCACTAGATGCTGGGAAAGGCAAACAAATGGATTCTCCCCTAGAGCCTGCAGAGGGAAAGCAGCCCTGCCAACACCTTGACCTTGGCCCATGACACCCATGTCGGACTTCTGACCTCCAGAATTGTGAGATAATAAATCTGTGTTGTTTCAAGCCCCTGCATTTGTAGTAATTTGTTAAAGCAACAGTGGGAAACGAACACAGTATCTTTCTCCTGCAACTGGTGGTCTGTAACTTTTCCTGTGCTATTCTTAGCCCCTGCGTGTGTTAATAAAGACGAGAAATTTACGCCGCCACTTACGGATTCGTTGAGGTGGCAGGAAGCACGGGCTACTCAATTTTACACAGTCTTCTTTACTCACTCACTGACTCATTAAGTCACTAATTCACTCATTTGCCTACCGATTAATTCATTTATATATTCTTTCAGTTCATTCACTACTCACCACACACACACACACACACACACACACACACACACACACACACACACACACACACACCCCCTCAGTAAAGAGCTGTGAGTTTCTTGAGCAGTGTGGCTGATTTTTTGATGACCAGTTATAAATAGTGTTTGAGGGATGGCAATGTCTCAGGAAGGCAGGTGATACTAGAGGGAGCCCCTGAAATGTCCTGGAAGCCAGTCTGCTGGGACAGGCAGGGTCAGAAGCAGCCAGAGCCAGGCTCTGTGACACTGACCTCATGTCAAGCAGTCACTCAATCAGATGTGACCGTGATATTTTAATAAAAGTGATGGTAATACGTTAGGTATATTACCTTTGGGAACCTAGAGAGAGAGACTAATTTGTCTAAGGCCACACGGCAACGAGTGGCAGACCCAGGCCTCAAATTCAGGTTGGTTGGACGTCTAAGGCCATGTTCTCGGCCTCTGCTGGTCGTCTGACTCCTCTGGCTGGGGGCAGGAAAGGAGGAAGCCGCGAAGGAACAAGGCCAAGTATTGTAGAAGGAGGGCAAACGGAGGGAGAATATGGCGTCTGAATCTCAACAGAGAAGGGATATAGGGGAGACTTTTCTCATCCGGGTTGATCCTCCTCCCAGATGGATCTGGTCAAGTTATCCCAGTTCCTAGGATACCCCGAGTCCAACAGGTTGACTGACCAGAGAGCCCACAGAACCGCACTAGCATCTGCGGGAACACACAGAGCCTGGCTCCACGCCCAAGGACAGAGGCTGGTCAGCCCCCAGCCCAGTGGACCCCTGGAGAGCTGGACAGGAAATGGTACAGTGGGGTCAGCATGGTGGACCAGGCCTGACTGCTCACCTCTGGCAGGACGCAGCCTAAGGGAGAAGACGAGATCTAGAACAAGACCACCTGTGGGGAGGTAACCCCACAGTGAGCTGCGGGTACCCCACACAGGCCTTGACAAAGCCACTTCCTGACCCCACAGAGTGGGAAGAGTGGCCTCTGAGCACTCAGTCCAACCCGCTGCCACTTTCAACCGCAGTGGACGTCCTTTCTTTTGTCTGCCTAGCAAACTGACATTCCTTGAGAACTGTCCTCAAAGTCGGCATGGGGTTCTAGTAGAGGCCACGCCTTCGCCCCAGGAGTGGGCACATCCCCCAGCCACACTAACCCAGGGCCTCCCGTGAGCTTTTGGTAACTGGAACCAAGGGAAGAAATCCTCGTCCTCTCGGGGGATGAAGAGGAGAGGGTGAACCAGGCAGCTACTAGGGCGGGCATGGTTCCAGCCTCTAGCAGCCGTTTGCAATAGAGCGAATGAAGCTGGCAAACAGAGAACAACAAAGACGGGGTGCAGAGAGAGAGGGGGGCCTTGTGGCGTTGGAGTCCCTGGTCCTAGTCATGCCTGGGGTTCTAGTCGTCCCGGCCATAGCCCTGCTCCTCCTATGGTTTGGCTACAAGAGCCAGTTTCTTCTCAATTCCAGGCTGATTTGATCTGGATTTCTGCCCCTGGAAACTAGACGCCTAAGACATTAAGCCAGATGTGATGGGGTGCGGGGTATGAGAGGCCAGGAGCTGTCCTCTCCCCCAGTTTTCACTTCTTTCATCTCCTCCCCTCGCCTTGTTTTCGCTCCACCATCCTAATGTCTGGACCTCCGGTTTGTTGTTCAGTGTACGTCCGACGGTCACATCATGGCCCTCAGTAATAATAGCAAACGCTTTCTGAGCATTTGCTGTGTGTCGGACACTGTACTGAGAGCTGCTATAGCCATTTTCTCCCTTAAACCTCCTAACAGCTCCACGAGGTGGCCGCTGCCACTGTCCTTATTAAGTAGATGGGGAAACTGAGCCCCAAAGCAGGGCAGGTACTTGCCCAGAGTGAGACAGCTGGTAAGTTTAGAGCTGAGATTTGAACCCAGGCAGGCTCCTGCTGGGCTCCTGAGCTTCATGTCTACCCCAAACTGCTTTCTATTCCGTAAACGCTGGTCCCTTTTGTCACGTTAGTCCCTTTAGTCTCTTGCTGCACAGAGACATGACATGACCGAGAATTGTGGCTGCTGCGTCTCGAAGCCTTAGCAAGAGTTTATGAGCGTCACTGAGTCACCTTTAATTGTCACACATCACACTCTGACATACACACTGGGAGAAAAGCACAGAGAGGTAAAGCAACCCCCCAAAGGTCACAGAGGAATGAATGTGACAGGAGGCAGGGTCAGAATCCAGCTCTGCCTGACTCTAGGACACCTTGCTCACAGAGCTTAGCAGCCCCGACACGTCTTACCCTACCAGTCCCCGGCCGACTGGGAGGCTCACTCCCTCAGCCGTAGCTCTAGAGCTGCTGAATACCTCGGCGGGGCTGGCGAGCTGCCTCCTGGAGGGGGAGAGGGAGCGCTGATGATGCTCAAACTAAGAATGGCAGCTGAGGGGCAGGCAAAGATGCGTGGGAAGCGCCTCGATAAGCCATCTGCAAACATTTCCTCTGGATGAGAAGAAGTACCCTAGTGTAATCCCCGGAGGCCTCTGTGAGGCATACAGTGCCACCCCCACTGGAAGGGGGCAGGTCCCTTCTCTGAGTCATGTCTGCCAGTGACAGGCAGAAGATGGGCAAGGCTGAGTAAGCACGAACTGGTGGAGGCCAGGCTGGGGCCACCCGAGGGAGAGGGAAGATGACTACCCAGGGTACCGGCTACGCTCGGTGTCACACAGTGTCCTGTCCTTTCACCCCTGCACTGTTCTGTCACCACAGTGGATGCAGGTGTCCTTAGCGCCCCGAGAAAACCTAGGTCAGGCTGCTCTCAGGTCTGCTTAACCCCTGTGTGCTCTGGAGAGGAGGGTTCAAGGCACTGATAAAATGCTGACCTGTCTCTTCTCAGACCTAAGTAAGGGAGGAAAATAGTTCACATTTGTGAGGCACCAACTGTGTGTCAGGCACAGTCCTGGACATGTTATATACATGAGCACGGCAGTTCTGCACAGATGAGGAAACTGAGGCTCAGAGAAGTTACAGTGCACGCCCACATTTACACAACTGGTAAACAGCGGAGCCCAGATTCAACTACAGGCCTGTCTGATTCCAGAGTCCCAGCCCTTAGCCCTTGACTTTCTTAAACCGATTGCCTCTGTGTAGGGGAATAAGACAGGTAATGAACCAGACAGGTGGCATCTCTACCTAGACAGAGACCTGAGCTGGGAAGGGGGGAGGGTCGGTTAGGGTGTAAGTGTGCCTTGGTCACCCCTAAGGCCTGTACCCTGTTCCTGGGCCAAGCGTGATGGAGACAGGCTTTATCATCTTGGGGCACGGGGACCATCAGGTGTCCAGGCTGGATCTCAGGTCCCATCTGTAGTCACAGAGACTCTGGTGCAGGGAATGGGCAGCTGAGAGCCCAGCGGCTGGTCAGGGCTGAGACTGCTCTAGATTCTTTCCCCGTCAGACAGGAGCAGGACCTAGAAAGGGGCAAATGTGCAAGGCACAGCACATCACATCATATAAGAATGATGGGGGGCAGGGCACAGCAACAGGAATGGAAGAAATGGTGCTGGGACACCCTTTTCCCTAATCTTCTCTGGTCCTATAGGGCCTTCTCCATAAAGCCAGTGCATAGTCCCATCAGCTGGATTGACCCAGCTTGGGTCACATGGCCACCCCAGTCAGTTGTGGCCTAAGGGTCCCATGGCTGCCCCTTTCAGCAGCTGTGTGTTGAGGCCGAGGCAGACTGGTCCTCTAAGGCTTCTAGCACTTAGAAAAACATGGAACTGCCTGATTTAAACCCGGAGACAGAAAAGAAGAGAGTTGGGCACCCCCTGAAAGGTTGTTAAAAACCCACCACAAGCCCCCTCACCCAGAGCTTGGCACCTGGCACCGGACCCAACCCCATTCTGTTCACTTCAGTGTCATGGGCACAGCCTGTCACAGAGGCAGGAAGTGCCTCACCCAGGATCTGTGCCAGGTGAGCAGCTGAGCTAGGAATGGAAGGAACTGACACCCAAGCCACTCCCCACACCTTCCCAATGTGCCATCCCCAGGACATCAGTGGTGATGCCCTCATCCCACCTGACAGCAAACATAGCCAGGAGCCCTGTCTGTCCCTCAGCACTCCCAGGTTCAGACATATTTCCTCCAGGGTGCAGTGCATCTGGAGGAAAAGCATTCACCTGATGTAGTTGGTGTGGGTTCCCCGGAGCTACCAATTAGCTGAGCAGGGAAGAGCCTGACAATTTGTTGACTTTATTGAGTTGCTTCTGGGGAAGAAGGAACATTTGCTCACCTCGATAACCAAACTCCACTGGTGCTGTATTGGGGATATGTCAGCGTGAGAAGAATCCCCCCAAGGGGGTACCAGCAGCTGCTGTGTGAATGGGGAGCACAGCAAGGGCTGAGGGACCAAGGGGGGCAGCATGTCTTCGTGGGAAACCCAGATGAAACCCCCTGTGGCCCCCAAGGCTCTTGCTACTATCTCTGGGCTCACCTGCCTTTCCTCTGTTTTGCCCCACATGTGCCCTCTGCTTCCACCAGCAGGAACTTGTTCATTCGCTCATTCATTCATTCAAGCGTTCCTCCTTCCAGTGAGCAACGTTTACTTAGCCCTTTGCACGTGTCAGGCAGTCTGCAAGGTCCTGAAGAGAGAACTGAACAAGAAGGAAGCTCAGGGAGCTCACAATTTGGTGGGTGGGGCAGAGCCCTGAACAACGCCTGGTGAGACAAACACTGTGGCACCTTCTCTCAACCAGGAGAAGCCGGCGTCATGGAGCCAATAGCTGTCAGATGACACCTGAAGGATGAGCATGAAGGAGCTAGAAAAATGGTGGCAGTAGATCAAAGTGGACAGGGAGAATTTGTAAAGACGTGACTTCTTGATCTTTGGAAACATTCAGACCAGATCTTGACTGACAATTCGTCATGAATTCTGTAGTTGGGGTGCATCCATAGCTGGGCATTAGACCTAGGAGAGCTCTGAAGGCCTTCGCAAATAAAAGTTTCAAATAAGCTGGTTTCCTCTCTCCCGATCACAAGTTAGAAAACGTGCCCCTCTATTGAAAGCAAGAGACTGCTGTCCGTTCGTTCATTGGTTTATTCATCCACTCAAAAGCCTGTAGATGTTTAACCATCTCCCAAAGCAGCTCCCTGGAGTAGCTGGCACTCCCACAGCCTTGGTACATCTTCCTGACCAATGCCCTGTGGCGTTCTAAGCCCGGCCGCCTGCCTGCTGTCTCCCTCTCCCTCCCTCAACACCTGTGCGCTTCCTGCTCCCACCAGCTGAGTCTTGCACTGTCTGAGAATCAGATGGGTTTGTTGCCAACTCTCTCGGTGCCAGTCATACTTGTTATTGTAATTATGTGATTTAAATTAAACATCACATAAACTGATGAAATATGAGTGCGAAAGGAAATACAGTCGCATCTACGGAAACTAAATTGAATGCTTTGGAGTGACTCCATGAAGACGCTCTAAAAAGAATTGCTTCCCAAATATTAGGTGTGAGTGAGTAAGGTAACTGCCCCCCGCTGCGTCAGCTCCATCGGGGCAGGGAGCCCATCTGTCCTGTTCACTGCTGCATCCCCAGTGCCTAGCACAGTGCCTGGCATGGCGCAGGGGCTTAATAAATATCTGTTGACTGAACAAGCTGTAGCAAAATTGGACGTGGTGAGTGATGCACTACGGGTGCAGTTTATACAAGATAGGCAATGTGGAGAATGAACCCGTGATAAAGGTCTTGGTCCTGCATTAAGTGGATTGGCAAATAAATGTCCGTATAAGTATCTTATATTTTAATGAAACATTTAAGGTATGTTTGCATTCGTTTACTATTCCCTACTTAGAAAAAAATAATTTTAACTAAACAACTACATCGTCAGCAAAGCTCCTATGGTAGGCGTCAGTAAACTCTTTCTGTAAAGCGTGAGATACGTATTTTTGGTTTTGTAGCTTACAGTTTCTGTCACAACTACTCAACTCTGCCATTGTAGCATGAAAGCAGAGGACGTGTAAATGAATGAGCACGGTTTGAGCTAATAAAACTTTATTTACAAACAGCCAGCACGCGGTAGGTACCCAACCCGTTTTGTGGAAGTGGTTTGTCCTGTGTGCCAGGCAGTGTGCCGTGTTGCTGGGCCTGCCGAGACGGAGAAGATCCTGCCCTTCTGCTCTTGGTCTTATGGAGAGATTACCTTCTAGTCGGGGAGATGGTCAAGCCAAAAAATGATTCTGACGTGATGTGCCCAGTACAATGGCAGGGGTGTGTCCTTGGTGCAAAGGGGACACAGTAGAGGGAACTGCTCCTCATGTGGGCGCAGGGGGCGGGAGAGGTGGAGGAAAGGAGACATTTGGTTAGGTTTATGAGATGAGTAATATTTTCCCGGGTAGTCAGGTGGGACTACAGGGAAGAGCATTCCAGGGAGAGGGAACAGCACATGCAAAGGCATGGGGACATGAAAGTGTCCATGGCTCAAAGGGAGTGTCATTGAAGAAGCAAGGCATTAAAAAGTTTGGGCTTTATCCTCGAGCCA